>NC_140413.1:12757500-14007500 GCF_965140295.1 Lepidochelys olivacea
AGTTAGCTAAAGCTTCCTGTGGACATTCAGGACAGATTTCGGCCTCCTGATTGACCTAATTTATAATTAGTAGTATGGTAATATGGTTGCCCAAAGGTAAAAAATAGCTCTAGAGATTAAAATATTACCCACTTCCTACTGATATTGCCCCTCCAAGATGGCTGGTATTCGTTATGTTGTACCCAAAAGGGGACAATGAATGGAAAAATTACACACAAAAAAGTGATTGTTTCAATGATGTTAAATATGCAATAAACATTACATGGAAAAGGAGATAAATGAGCACATTTCTTGAAGCTACCTTGTACATTTTGGGGGAAACTCATTGGTCCCTGGAGGAGCAGTGGTTACTCTGAAGGATCTGCAGGAAGACATGTGAGAGGATATGGTTGGACATCCCATATGCGCTATGCCGTTATTTTATGGACTATTGCCATCTGCTGTCAGTTTGAAGGGAAACCTAGCACAATGGGTTTTTATCTTGTGATACATTTTAAATTAATCAGATTAATTATAAAATACAAAGTGTTGAAGACATACAAAATACATGTATTTAGACATACTTATAGACTGATGTGTGTAATGTAATGCATACATTATGTGTATAACATAAGCAGTAAATACACATACCCCATATCAAGATAATTCAGTAAGCTCTTGTTACTAGTTTTACCAGAGAAGCAATACATCTTCTGGTTTAAGCCCAAGAATAGGAGTCAGTAGAAGCAGATCTGGGTTCTAGTCCTGTTGCTGACACTCATTTTCTGAATGATTCACTTGTGTGAATTTCCCTAGAGGGTGACTGATTTTTGGTAGTAGCAGGAATCTCACAAGAGCTGATCTCGAAAGATTTCTACCACTCTAGATGAAGAAGTATCACACTATCAGCTGACTTTTGTGAGATCAGCTGTTTGAGGATATAAATCTTATGAGAGCAGCTTCTGAGTCCAAACCAAACTGCTGTACTGGATTGTGTCATAATGAACCCATGCCTAAACCTGATCCAGATGTTAACATTAGCTCCTCATTCTACTGATTATCCTATTATGTAAGTAATAACTGTGAGTCGGGGAAAACTCTGAAAGCAGTCTGAGTACGTTAACATCATGCTGTGGTTTGGTGTAAATGTCATCATTGCAATTTGAACCTAGGATTGTCCATGTACTGGAGATGGGCCCTTCCCTGACACTCAGTCATGGTGAAACAGCCAGCTTTCTCTTACTTCATTGTTCTGCATGATAGTGATAGTTTTTTTCAAATTCAGGGCTTCACTACTTGGACCACAGCCATGTGAGCTCCTTACACTTCAGTCCAGGAGCTGGGTCCCTCAGAGAGGGGATCTTTTTGACTAGCTGTTTCACCACCTTCTGCTCCTTCCCCTTATACTCTGAGAATAGACTCCTGGAGAGTGTGCCGTCTTCCAGGGTCGGGTTGTGTGACTAGAGTAGGCTGAAATGTTTCCATCCAAAGGTAAGTTCACTGAAAAAATGGCTTTGTCAAAAACAAAAAATGCAAATTTTACCAAAAAACAAAAACAAAAACCAGAAACAGTTTTGAAAACGTTTCAGTTTTTTTTCATTGACAAAGAAACAAATCTACGTTCATGGGAAATTTTGGCAAACGTTTTTTTTTTAATATTCCTGTAAAAAGTAATTGGTATTTTTCAACCAGCTCTGGTTGTGAGGTGATCTTGATGATAACATTGGAGCACTCCAGACCATCCGAGTTGATCTCTTGAGGTTCCAGTTTTGTTTGCAGATGTACAGACAGGGCTGAGTAAGGCAGGTGCATATTTCTCACCCCATTTGTCCACCCTATCTAAAAAACAAATGTTCTTACCTATTCATTTTGTTTTATATATACTTTCAAAGTATGGGTCATGAAATTCCATGAGAATAAATTTGGAATAATTCACTGGCATTGTCTCTCCAGCTTTATCCCTGTGTTAATGTCAGAATAATCAAAATCTGGCCCCAAAATTCTAGGGAAAACGAAGGAGTTTTTGAAAATTAAGAGCTCTATCACAGGATTATTGATCAGAGTGGTAACATTCTGACCCCTTGAGGAAAGGGTGCTTGTCAATTTGAGAGAAGCTTTACTGAAGTTTGGGCTATGCCTTTGGAAACTCTTTTCTTTCCATTTCGTGTTTCTCCTCCTAGATGGCAACTTGGCCTGTCAGTTTTGTGTCACTGGTTGTTTATGCCATAAATGTCATTTGGAATGACAACACAAGGAAAAGGTCAGGGCTATTACTGCACATGCTTAAACCCTGGAGCTTAATACAGTCAAGACACTATGTTTCACCTCCTAGGAGTGGCTAGAGAGAAGGCATCAGGAGGAAATAAGTATTTTGCAATGCTACTCCATGGAAATCATTCCTTGGGGCTCAGAACGGGACATAACAGAGTGACTTTTTAATTTTGATCCAGGTAATGTAAGTTGATGAATTAACAGCAGCTGTTAGCATTGCTGGGAGAGAAGCAGAGCTGACTGTGCCTTATTAGTGGTTTGCAGTGTTGTTATAAGCAGTGTTGGTCCCAGGATATGAGAGAGACAAGACGGGTGAGGTAACATCTTTATTGGACCAACTCCTGCTGGTAAAAGAGACATGCTTTCGTGCTCCAGCAGACCTGAAGAAGAGCTCTGTGGAGCTCAAAAGCTTTTCTCTTTCAGCAACAGGAGTTGATCTAATAAAAGATATTATCTCACTCATCTTCTCTCTCTTTATTAGAGCATGGAAACTGAATGGTGGTAATATGAGAGGATGTAATCGATAGATCACATGCTCGTTGTGATTGTTCTGCATTGGCTTCAGTGCCTAGACTCTGTGCCAGGGGGACTGTGTGTTGTCCTTGCCCCTTTCTACTTGCTTAGGAGGTGCTATTTGGGAGAGGGGTCGGGGGAGGGGAGAAGAAAATCAAATTCTAAATTAAAGTAGTAACAGGAGGAGAGAAAACAACCTTTGCTAAATGCTAGTTCCTGACATCTGTGGCTTTGTTAAGGAAACTCATGCCCAGGTGACTCTCCAAGTGTTAGTGGACTCCCTTCATGGTTTTAAAACAAATCCATGTGAAATGTCAATCACACCATTTGGTCAACAGCAGCCTAATCTGAAGAGAGGAAAAAAGTCAATCCTTCTTTTCACCTCTGCATATCACAAACTTTTGATTGGTCTATGGCAAACTTTGGTAAGAGAAAATATTTGTTTTTGATGGACAGCCAGGTGGATAAGTTATTTTTCTTAATTGTATATGTAGTTAGCTGCACAATATCATGCTTGCTGCATAGCCCCCCATTCAGGTACATGCTTAAGTATCTTACTAACTTTCATTCAATGAGACTACTCACATACTTAAATTAAGTGCTTTGCTAAACTGGTACCACAGTCAGGAGAAAGCAATTTTAATTGTCCCCATCAACAGAAGAACATCTAGGATCTTGGAATTTATTACATAACTGTGCAACTATATATTTTAATGTACTGAACATCGATCGAGTTCTCCAGAAGCTTGTTCATTACCTCCCTTGGTAACATACACAATACCCTGTCCCTCACCAGCCTTAGCCAGCCCTGAAAGGCATGGTTTTCATTACACTGCAGGTTTCAGCTCTGAATCTAGCAAGCACCTGCTTAAAATAAGAAGGCAATTGCTGTAAACCCAGCCAGGAGAGATTAGGTATTTGTCCCTATTCACATTGACGCTACAGTGTATCCTTCTGTAGTTAAACTTCTCACTAAAGCAGAATGAAAGTGTGTTACCATAGAACTGACAAGTTCATTACGTTGTTTTCAGCGTTGGTGTAGCTGCATTGGGTGCAGGATGCTTGAGACACAAAGTAAATGAAGTAATATCCTTTATTGGATCAGTGTCTGTTGGTGGAAGGGACACACTTTTAAGCTTCACAGAACTCTTTTTCAGCTCGGAGGATCTGTGAAGCTCAAAAGCTTGACCCTTCCACCAAGAGAAGTTAATCCAACAAAAGCAGGTGGTTGGAATTCACCTCTCTCCCCACAAGTAAGTCGTATAGAAGTGTGGTCAAGGTAAGCCATGTTTTAAATAAAATAATACCCTGGCCTGTAAATGAAAACCACTAGAAACGGACTGGGTCTCTTTGGGACTTTAAGAACTGTGACAGAACCTGCATCATTCCTCCCCCTTTTGTTAAAACAAAATAAAATTTACAGTAAGGAAGAAAAATCCTCAACATTGGACTTGAAGCTCAGGTTTGACTTCTTGATCAGAAAATTTGTACAGCACAAAGTGGGCAGCTGCTGCGCTTATTTATCTCATTTTAATTATTTATTTCAATGTTACAAGCACTTATCTAGTCATCTTGGCACTTAATGATGCATGAAAACAGGGCCAGAAATTCAAATTGATCCAGAGCTACCCAAAAAGCTCCTGGTTTGCTTTCAGTAAAACTAGAGTCATGACTCCCAATGGTCTTGCTGCACAATACATGAAGAAAACAGAGACCCTTTAATAATTATTATTCCATGGGGGCAAACAAAAATGTGCATTAAGGATCCTTGATTGGTCCCATCTGTGACAGTAGATTCCTGGCACATTATGCATGGGACTTTACATTCACCATCACAGCGAGTGCTTCTTCTTTTTCAATAAAGATATGCACATTCTTTATTAGGATGGGTGTGTGGGTGTGTGTGGGGGGGCGTTTATCTGCAACTATTCACCTAACTCTGCTAACCCTGGAGCCTTTGATGAAAAGAAATACCAGGTCACAGCTGGGGATTAAAGTCAGGCCTTGCAGCTACCTTGCGTGTGCTACACCACCTCAGCTACTAGGCACACCACAAAGTACACATTCTGCATTTGAACCCCCTGGGTTTATGCCCCAGCAGTCTGACTGGATTAGGAATGGAATCCTAACTGTTGGTCTTAGTCAGAACAGATCTGATTCCAATAGGAGGCAAACATACGGAATCAGGCTCATGGTACGCCCCACCCCGTCCCCCGGTTCTCTTATCATAAACAATTGTTGCAAATGAAAGAACATCAAGGAGCAGTGCTGTTAATGTTAGTTATTCAGATCCCAACTCCAATTTGAACTTCTTCTGGGCGTTGAGATGATTGGCTTAACTCTTTGAATGCAGAGAAATGGTGGATTTATGTAGCAAAGGCAACACAGCAGGGACAGGAAGTGAACACATCGAGAATTAAACCATCTGAACCACTATAGGAAAAATAACAAAAGAATTATTGCATAGTACAAGTAAAAGGGTATGTCCCCTCAGCCGTGCTAGAGGTAAAATCCTGGTAGATGTGTCTGTTTTGATAAAACTCATGGAACAATAATATTTTACCGAAGACGGTGGAAGGTGGGGACGGTGGGAATAAACTGTGCTTCCCCATGTCAACCAGCATTGCAGAATTAAACGGATTCACTTGACTTCCTCTCCATGCCAGGGCTTGTTTGTTTCAATCTCAGTGGTGTTGGGCATGGTTATTTCTTACCAGTGGAAATTAATAACAGTATTTTTGGGAACTATTAAGTGGTGAATTTTGCCTACAGCCCTGCAGCTTTCCATTAAAGTAAATTGAGGATGCATAGCTATCACATTCACATAGCCTTCTGCAGATGTACCTGTAAGGTTCTGGAGGATTTGGTTCCATTATGGTGCATGGGCCTATTAGTGTGCCATGGGTTAGGGGATAGGACATAGGTGGAGTGACGAGATCTGGATTCTATTTCTACCTGTGCCACAGGCTCAATTGGCTGATCTTGGGTAAATTTACGGTGCCTCAGTTTCCCCATTTCTATCGATAAAGTTCTACATATTATTTTCTTGAAGCCCCATTATAGAGATATAATTTTATCCAATTTTGGAGAGAATTTTTAAGGCTGGAATTAGTCCCAATTATCCACCCAGAACGGGTAGTGAGGATTTTTGCATGTAAACCCGTTGCCTCTTTAATTTGCACAGGACTCTATGAAAAACCACAGAGTATAATAGCAAAAGCATCTTAGGTATGGCTGTTGGCCTACAGTAAACAGAAAGATTGTGGTGTCTGAAAAGTTACATGGAGCAGGAATGGATGGATTGCACTGCAAGATGAATGGAAAGCAGTGTGGTCTGGGGAGTGTTCAGATTTTTTTTGTTGTTGTTTCAAAAGGAATTTTTTACCCCAGGCCAGAAGCCTGTGTGTCAGGGAGACTGTCTCATTTCTCTGCTCAAAGGCTGTCAGAGATGACTGAGATTTGAAAAAGCTTTCTGATGTTGATGAGGTCAAGGGAGGCAACGCTGCTAACCATCAGTCACTGCGTCACTGGCGAGTTGAGATGACACGTGAAAGTGAAAAGAAACATGAAGCGGTGATCTCTGGAGGACCAGGGAAAAAATAAAATAAAATAAAAATTAGGAAAGAAAGAAGAGGTGCAGGTCAAATGGTCAAGCAAGAGTTTATGGCATTAGTATTCAGCTGGAATAAGGGAAAGTATCTCAGTTCCCAGTTGGAAGTGTTCTGAAGAAAGGGAAAGTGACTGGAGGCAAAAGATATATTAATATTACTCCACTTAATCAATACATAAAATCCTCCAATGTATTTTTGTACAAGCCTCCTCTGCAAAGTTAGCACCTGCAGTGGTTTCTGATTCTATCGAATTGTGCTTGCAACAGGTTAAGTCAGGGCTGCCCAAAACAACTGGCAACAGAAAAGGGCCATACAAGTTGGCAGCTGAGCAGCCTGAGGGTTGCACTTGATTTGCATAGAATGGCGCAGATTGTCACCAGTGTCACCTTAAAACTGAAGTGCAGAGATTATAGGTCCCGCCTTGCAATGAGCCAAGAAGGAAGCTGCTCATAGCAAGGTGGAGCATCACAAGCTGCGAGGTTTAGTCACCGCTGTTCACTTGGTTCCAGAAGGAACACTGCATGCTGAGACCAGTAGTGCCTGGGGGTTGCACTTCTGTATTAAGCAGTTGTGTAGAATAACTGGCCTTGAGGACACAAATTAAACCGTAAAAGGCAGAGTTACATCAGAGTAAGAGATTGTCCACGGGAAGGGGTGATGCTATATCAGTACAGCTATACTGGTTTCGATTTCCATTTTACGTTATTTAAAAAAAAAAAAAAAAGTCTCCTGCAGAGTCGAGGCCTAAATCTGAGGCCATGTCTATACGGCAGACCTCTGCTGTCATAGCTATGTCAGACAGGGCTGTGAGGAGGTGTGATCCCTGACCGAAAGCGCAGTGCCAGCTGAAGCCCCGAGCACAGATGTAGTTATACCAGCAAATCTGTGCTTTTGCTAGTCCAGCTTGTTTCACTCCTGGAGAGTGGTTTCATCCTACCGGTGCAAAGCAGAGCTTTGCCGCTTTATGGCTACGTCTACACTCAGAGTGCTTTGCCAGTACAGCATACCAGTAGCCCTACCCTGGTAATGCGCTCCTAGTCTGTACGTAGCCTGAGTCTGCTGAGACGTCTGGAAACATCTTGTTCGCACAGGGAATGCTTAAAAGCTCCAGCTGATTCAAAACCCAGAGGAAAACTCGTCTGAAATTGCCAGTTCTGCCTCATAATTGGTCCGACCAGAGGGGTAGATTCTCATTTATGCTAAGGCCCCTTTTTTCCTGTTTTGGCATTGTAAAGAGGCCTTTGCGCGGGTGTCAATGACAGCACGCACCCACTGGTGCACACTGAGGGTACTTTCACACTGCCTGGCAGCATAAAGGTGTCAATGATAGGCCCTATAGAGGTGAATTGCTCAAAATTGGCCCAGTTCTCTCAAAACCCATAAGTGTCTGGATGACTGAATGTGGATTATCTCATGACATATCCAGTCCTGCTTGTCTTGTGTGACTAGTCCCATTGGGTCAGATCCTCAGCTGCTGTAAACTATTGTAGTAATACTGAAGTTAATGGAATAACTGATTTACACCAGATTAGGATCTGGCCTATTGAAATCTGTAGGACTAGTAAAAGCAAAGTGAGTAAAGCAAATAGGATGTAGCCTTAGTTGTTGTTGTTTTTTAAATCCACAGTGAAGACACCCACTGCCAATTCCTGGTCAAGTTGTTTTATTTTAAGTGTAGAGAATGCTAGATATCTACAGCACAAGTCAAATAGTGTGGGAACTCTTACAAAGACTGATCCCAGCTGGTATCATAGCTCCATTGACTTCAATGAACTATGGCAATGTTCACCTGCTACCAAGAGTTTAGTTCACCTGTTGGTAGCAGTCTGGAATTTTAAATAGCAATGGGCAAACTGGTTCAGGTAAAATAGTGACATATCTTTATCTTCAGTTGGCTAGATGCAATCTGGGAGTGGCCCTGGAAACGGAACAATTGATTACAAAAGTGAAACTCACTAAACACAAAGTGCCATTGAATGCAGAAGAAAAAACAAAAGTAAAGGATTTTTTTTTAAAATTAGGTACTTAAGAGCAGGCTCTTAAGTCCATATTTAGGCTAAATGAATGGTTTTATAGAAGTAGTGAGCACTCAACAGCTCCCATTAAATTCATGCACCTATTTCTGAAAACCTTCGCCTCAAAAAACAAGAGAAAAATATGATTTCTAAATGGCCCCTCCTGATTCAATGTATTTGAGTGGGACAAGGAAAGATTCGCCCCTTACACTAAAACCCCATCACGATAAAATTTACAGTACAGCAAGTTTGTTTCTTTCCTATAGGGGAAATCTTTTGGGGTGTCTTTCTGGTTTCAGACAGCTACAAGACTTGTCACTGTTACAGAGGAAAATAATTTGCCCTTTGTAACAAGATTTGCTGGAGTAAAATATATTTTTATTCTGTGTGGTTTTAGTTTATATGGCTACAATCAGCCTGCACCGAATTTTTTTGTCATCCAGAAGTAATTTACATTAGTCATTTAAAAAATCATGCCTTTCTATTAAAAATAGAGACACACAGAGAGTACCCAACAACAACTTGGAGTAGATTTACAGTTCTTCAGCCTTTTCTCTTGCCCTGGAGCCTGATGGGACTCTGGTGTCCTTGGAGGAATGGGAGAAGGAAATGCTAGGGGCCAATTGCTGATTTTATCATTCAAACACAAAATTTGTTACACCACTTTATCGGTCACAGGGAAAGCAATTATAGTGTGGTTCAATTTTCCACTCAATGGCTGTACTGGGGATCAAAGTCAGTTTTTATGATGGGAAAAAATGTTTTGCTATTTTATTTGTTATTGAAAACTAAAAAAGCTGGCACTTTCAGTACAATACATTCTAAGGGTATTTTTTCCTCTTCATGAGATAAGCCAAAAGAATCAATGCTTTCTCCTTTTAAATAATCAGTTCCCCCCCACCTGCCTTCCCATCATAGTATTAAGCCCATTGCAATGTAGAAATGAAATTGCCACGCTTAAAAGCAATACAGCATTAGAACTCTAATCACAAAGACTGGAGGTGAAATTGACAGTATGCCACACTGCTTATTATGAGTTGTTTTCTTTTTGTACTTATTTCAAGAAAGGATGTTCGGTAAGTGTGTGTATCCTCTTATAAATTAATTGCCACGGAGATATAAAATACTTCAATGGTGGCTTAACATCTGATCAGTTTGTAAAAACCAGACTGATATATTTTGTGGTCATCTGAGACATTTTGGGTTGGATTCCATTCCTGCAAACAGATCACTCCAATTAAACATGCATTCTCTCTTCTACTGTAAATTTTTTGTTTATTCCTCAACAAGGGGAAGAGGGAAGCAGACTACAAGACAACTGAGAAAATGCATTCTAGCCACAGCTGTGAGTGTAATAATAATACTTACAGTAGCCACTTATGAAGAGCTTTTCATCTCCAAAGCTCTTTACAAACATTAACTAATAAATCCTTAAAACATCCCTGTGAGGTAGGAGAGTGTGAGCAGTAAGAGCAAAATGTCACCACATCAAAGAAAATCACATCAATTATTTAGTCAAATATTTTAATCACACATTCTCAGAAAGCAAGACAATCTCATGACGATTTTCTTGCTTTTTGCACTTATTTGATGTGTTGTGTTTCCGAGATTTGCTGGATAACTTAATGCCACAGACCAATCAGCTAAGTTCATTAGCGGTCTTCCATTTTTGCAAAATTAACTTTTTCCCTTCTTGACACCAGAGGTGTCCTTGATTTAAATGATTCTTGTGCTGTGCTAATATTTAGGCCCTGATCTTGCAAAGTGCTAAAGCAAGTGCTTCACTTTAAGATTTAAGACTTTAGTATTGAAGTCAATGGTACCGCTCCCGAGCTTAAAGTTAAGCATGGGCTTGGCTAGAGCTGGGCTTTACAACAGACATCAATAGGCAGATTAATGGGTATTGAACAATTTTGTAAATGGGGGCACTGTGTTGCTCAACTCCCAGTGCAGCTGATCAGCTCAGCTTCCCATGGGAGGCACTCACCACGTCACAGGATCTGGCCCCAAGCCTCCAGGGACAAAAGAACCTAGCCTTAAGGCAATTGGTGCTCTACAGCATATTTGCTCTGACAGTTTCTCCCTCACTTGTATCTATAGACCCATTGATAGCGTACTAGTAAGTTCTTAACACAGCAGTCACGTAACCAGGCTCGCTTTTCCAGGTTGGTAGGGAAAGTATGCTGCTCGCATGTCTGCTGTGTTTTCCTTGAGCAGGACTCTGGAGCATCTAAGCAAAGGTCAGGCTTGTTTTGAGCAAAGGTGCTCAGGGGAGCTGATCAGAAAAAAAAAAAGTAAAACATTTCAAAGTCATTTCCATTTTCCAGGAGGTTCCAAATGGATCCACTTTTTGTGACTTTTGCTTCAAAACTGCCATTGACGATTTTGGGTTCACAAATCTGGTTCTCAGTCAAACTGTTGATAAAAAGTACCATGAGAGAGAGAGAGAGATCTTAAAAAAGCAAACTTCTTATTTTTCCAGGTTTGAAGAAAATGTTTTCATTGGAAAACAGCCTTTGTTTTAAAAGTTTAGACATGCTCCAGTGTTCAGATTCTATGGAGAGGACTGCCAGTGTAGGAATCTGGCAAGATTTAAAGAACAAAAAAAAAGGCCCCAAACGATCTTTCTGTGAAATCAGAAACAGGTGGAAGGTGCTTCTTTCAGACTGGATGTTGTTTTGTTTGGGGAACACTGGAACCTGAAACTCACACTGGAAGTTCCAGCAAAGTAGGAAGGAACCCATGTAAATAGGAGGAACCTATTTGAATGGAAGCCCTTCAATTTCCTGGTTGCTGTAGAGCTCAGGAGGTTAGATTCTAGCCCCTTGACTTCATTCCTATGGCAGCCTCATTTCCCAAGGCCTCCTGAAGAATTCCCCCCTGCACAGGAGTAGCATAGAGCTGACTTAAACCCTGCAGTGCCCTGCACAGCGCTGGACACATGGGGATAGCCAGAGCAGGTGGAGGATTGGCCAGAATTCTCTATGCTCCAGCTATTCTGAGTTATAGAGCAGCCCTTAGCAAGCTGTGTAACAGTACGGTTTTATAGCAGCCTTTGGGTCTCTTTTAATTTCTCCTACGGGCAGCACCAGCCTCAATCAAGGCAAGGAGAGTTTGGGCAGTCATAAATTAGGATCCCACTTGTGTTGTGGTACAGCCCAGGATTTTGCCCAGTGAAGGGAAAGAATTAAATTAAAAAAATAAAAACTTTGAGGGACTTAAGCCAACCCTATAAGTGTGTGTGTGTGTGTGTGTCTGAGTAAGTATATTTTTATGTATTCTCTCCTACTTTTCAAATGTGAATACTAAATTGAGATCCAACAATTCCAGCTTCTACAATGGCTAGTGTGTTAAAAAGCTTCCTTCCCAGGGAGTGTTTTAGACACCTGTTTTCCCTTTAATATATTTGCCTTCTTATAGTGAAAAAATAAAAATTCATTACTTTGTCCTCCCGGGCCATAAAAGGCACAAGATGCTTTGCTCTGACAAATTTAAATTAGTGGAAGGGTTCTCCCACATGGGAGACTGCAGCCATGGCCTGTGGTCAGAGATAAATTTTTCAGTGAATCTGCACCCAGGGTGATTAAGGGAAGCCTCCTGATTTTATCCTTTCACTGCTGAGCTGATAATGCAGCAATGTTGCCTTCTGTCAGTCCCCAATGGTGTCATGCTGGGGGAGAGAGATCGGTGACTTTAGGGGGCTGCTAGCGATCTGCTAAACAGGCTCAAACACCTGATTGTGAGTGAGCAACTGCTGGGTTACTACATGCTATTGGGTCATTTCAACTGTTCCCTGCACCTAATATCATCCAGGAGTTCCCCATTGAATTGAAGAGTGGGGAGGAAGAAGGAAATTGCTCCCCATTTCATTTATATATCTCCTATAAAGCTAACTGCATTTAGGCACTAGGAGCACATCACATACTTCCCCCCACATTCAATATCCTGGCACTTCATCTCCCCTTGTTGACATCTCCCCACTTTATGGTCACATTTTAAGAGATTGTCTCTTGATCACACTGTCACCCTCACAAAAATATTGCTAGTTGTTGTAGAGGCAATTTTTATTTCTTAGACAACGAGATTAGCTATTGGCCTAGCTAACCTAGGGACCTGGTGGATTCTCTATCACCTGGAGCCTTGCAAACAAGATTGGAGGTGTTTCTAAAAACTGTGTGTGAGAGACACTGCAATCATATGCAATATCTTTGGTGACCTCATTGTAAGAAGTGTATGAAGCACTGTGGGCCAGAAATCATATGAAAGTCCAAGGAAGGGAATTATCACAGCTCGTCCAAGAACCAAAGACATGGGGGGGGGGTGATTAAGATGAATTACTTAGGTTGTAAAGACCTCCAGAGAGGTCCCAGCCCCGGGGGAGGCTCACATATACACTGGTTCAAACTGAGTTTTCCAGGGGTGCGGGAAAGAGACAAAGAAAGGGCTTTTGATATTCAAAGGCTGGATTTCAACTGACTCAGGCCCACCCTTCTGATCCCTTCTTTCCAAGAGCCCATCCCTTGCAGAAGGGTTGGGAAGACTTTGGCTTACTATGGCCCCATAAAACCGATGGGTGACCTCTGGCATGTTTCATGTGATTTGAAGTATGTTAGTGGTTTTATTATGTTTTTTTTTTCTGTAATGCTTTTACTTTAAGAATAAATTTGCTTGCTTAGAAAGAGTGGGTTGCCACTGGTAGCTGGATGCAATACACAGAGAGAGAAAGCAATGCCCTGTCATTGGGCTTTAGGCAGATTGGCTTACGGGGGATATTATAGGGAATGGTCAGAAAGGAGTTTGGACAAGGGTCCCTGCCTGAGACAGATGATGGCTGGACACCTAAGACTTGACAGGGAACGCTTGGAGAGTATCATGGAGGACTATCGTGCTGGAACTATTTGTGTAGTGGAGGTTCTGAGAGCCCTTGAACCAAACTGTAAACCCTGTATATGATGGAAACCACTTCAAGCTAGGGGGTGCTGCAGCACCCCCAGCAGCCCTACGTCCAGCACCTATGGTATCATGGAGGGAGGATACAGCTCCAGTTACTCTGAAACTGTGACACTATCCTCTAACTCTAGCAGAAGTTATTGGGCCTGATGCAGAGTTTACAGCAAGGTTCTATTCTCTGGCCTGTGTTCTGTGGGAGGTCATTCTAGATGATCATAAATGGTTCCTTCTGGCTTTAAAGTCTGAATCTTTCTTCCCTGCAGCTTTTTTGCACAGGTATGGCTGTGCCAGCCTCTATCTTGGCCAACATCCAGGGGCTCCCAGTGTTAAAAGTGTGAATCTCTACAACTCAAGCTAAAGCGCACTTTTCTGTCAGTGGTGACAGACTCACCTCCTCCATGGAGCAAGCACAGGAAGGAACATGCTCTAATATAATTATGCCAACTCTCATGATTTTCATGGATCTCAATATATTTTTTTTCTCAAAAGCCCCAGCACTAGGGGTCATGTGATTAAATGAGTCTCTGTTTCCATGTACCAAAAAAAAAAAAAAAAAAAAAAGGGCAGTCAGGTTCTAGCCCTAAGGCTTGAGAAAAAACCATGAAAGCATGATCCCTAAAGGCTCAACATCCAGGGGGCAAATACAAAGAATCCAAAATACCATTTTTTTCAAATCCAATGATTTTAAAGTCAGACATGAGTTTTAGTGTCAAAACTGAAACTTTTCATAGAAACTTTGGTTGAAAAGGCTTCTCAAGTGCAGGATGGAATTTCCTGTCCAAGTAAGAAAGAGAATAACCCACTAGTAAGGGCACAGAATTAAACAGAGCAAGGAATTGAACAGGAGTTTCCTAGATTGTAGACAAGGAGCCTAACCACTGGTCTATTCACTGTTACCCTCCTAGAACACCTGTTACATTTCATATAAATAATTAAACATTAATTGGGCCAGAGAAAGTGAGTGTAGTGGGGGTTCTGAGTCTCTTACGTTTCTAGAGGTTCCTGGCTAGGCCACCCATCTGAAATGTAAGAGAACCAGGTTTAAATCCTTGCTCTAAATCAGGGGTTCTCAAACTAGGGGATGGGACTCTTCAGGGGTTCGTGAGGTTATTACGAGCTGTCAGCCTCCACCCCAAACCCCGCTTTGTCTTCAGCATTTATAATGGTGTTAACTATATAAAAAAGTGTTTTTAATGTATAAGGGGGGGGTCGCACTCAGAGGCTTGCGATGTGAAAGGGGTCAACAGTAAAAAAGTTTGAGAGCCACTGCTCTAAATTAAACCAAGCAAGGAGGAGAACTTGTGTCATTCTGACACGGTACTGAAATAAGAATAATAATAAAAAGAAAAGGAGGACTTGTGTCACCTTAGAGACTAGGAAATTTATTTGAGCATAAGCTTTCGTGAGCTACAGCTCACTTCATCGGATGCATTCAGTGGTTTTCTCATCGGATGCATTCAGTGGAAAACCACTGAATACATCTGATGAAGTGAGCTACAGCTCACGAAAGCTTATGCTCAAATAAACTTGTTAGTCTCTAAGGTGACACAAGTCCTCCTTTTCTTTTTGTGAATACAGACTAACACGGCTGCTACTCTGAAAAGAATAATAATATCACTCCTTTACTATATTCCCAGGTAAGGTTGACAGGAAGTCAATCCTTTATTCCTATACAGTAGTAGCAACTCTATTGTATTATCTTTTGTATAAGAACATAGGATAAAGTGCTTTGTTGTTGGTTGGTTGGCTGGCTGGTTTTAAGCCCTAAAATGTTCTCACTATACAATACTGTATCATACAGGAAAGAAACACTAATATTTGGTGGCATTTCCTTGACAAGTTGTCATGTATCAATCTAAATTAAAACCAAATCTGACACACCAAAAAACTCATCTTGATCTGTCTTGTTCGGACAATGCAAATCCATGATGATCTACATTTTATGACCTGAAGTCCATCCCTTGAGGTGATCAAGCTAGACTCATCGAGGCAATGAGATTTATATACTGGCATGTGGTCAATGAAAACATTGGCTAATGTGATACTGCAGACATGATCCTTGCCTGAAAGTAGGAAAGTATTTTGTTTCTTTGGGGGAGCTCTCAGCATTCCCCCATATAATACATGCAACAATTACTCACATGGGTTGGACTCCATCCACTCTTGGTCTGGTGTGATTTATGGGTGGCAGTCTGACACAGTGGCTAGGCATTGGGATAGTGGAAGACAAGAGAGCTGGCTGCCATTCCTGGCTCTGCCATCAACTCGCTGTGGGACCTTGGGAAGTGTGGTAAGATTTTTGTGCCTCAATTTCCCTGTTTATAAAACGTTCATCATGGGTGTTGAGCATTTGGCTAGATGTTAGGCTTCAAAGGGAAGTCCTTGGGGCTGGTAGGAGGATAGTGTGAACCCCATTGATCCTGCTCATCTCTTCCTCTACTCAGAGCCAGTGACATGGGGAAGGGTTTTGATGCCCACCTTCCTATGTGGGGAGATCTGTACATAGGTACCCAGCAGACAATGTGGACCATTGTGTTTTATGTGTGAAGAGTTGAGTGCATCAAATTATGTTGATCAAGCAGAGTCCTTCTCTCAAGCAGGAGAGAGAAATGTGCTTCTTTGACTTTGGCACAGATTCAGTCCCCTGTATTATCTCACCAGGTGAGCCACAATAACTGTTTAGGGAAAACTGCCCAGGTTTTCCCTAACATGCACAGATTAATTAAATAGCCCAAAGGGGTAAGAGAAGGGGGGGGAAGAGCAATTTTTCATAATGCTGCCTATTCAGAGAATGCTCCAGAAGTGTTGTAAAAGTCAAACCAGATCTCATACGAAAGAATTCAACAGTAGTTCTAGGCAGCATCTCCAGGAGAGTAAGTGTTTGATTAATATTAACTCTCCAGGTTCCTAAGAGTACGTGCACATTTTGCTGCAGCACATAACACTGTATCTGTATATTTAGCCCTCATCAAGGTCCCTTGAAACTGAATTTATTAAAAGCAAACTCATTGGGAAATATTTCACCCAGGGAAGCTTTTCTTAAGGTACAAGTTTAGGATGTGTGTTGCCAAACACATCTTTCTCATGTGCAGGACATGCTTCATTTCAGTTCCATAGGTTTTGCTCCATTCCCTCACACATTGGAGCCTGTCCTTGTAATTCTGCAGCTGTTCCTCATATTCTCCCTTCTTTGCATTCCCACTCATCCTGTTGCGTCTCTTTGCACTGTGTTGTGTTTTGTTTCATGTACTCCGACCTGTGGCTACTTTGTTTCCCTCTGCAAGTATCAGGTACGTCTATGGCTTTATCAAACTCTTCCAGAGTAATGTCCTCAGTAGACTCCTAGAGTCTTTGTTTTTGCTACCTCCATCACTAGATAGTCCTTAATTTCCTGGACTACTTTCAGTCATGGCTTGGTTCACACAGAGAATGCACAGGACCTCTTTGCATTCCTTTACTATCTTACATTTCCTGTAGGCACAGAGACTCTTGATAGTGAGTTGGGTTTTTTTGTCCTTCTTCCTGACTTCCCTGGCAGATTCTTTACTTCCAGAAGCAAACCAGACTGCCACCTATCAGGATCACCTCAATAAAGTCTTCCATCATGAACTCTTGGTCATGATGTGCTGTTTTGACATAAAGTCTTCTCTGGAAGCCCTGTCATAGCTCAGGTACCCTGTAGCCAGTTACCCAGTTGGGAGGAGGTAAGCTTTTCTTAGAGTGGTATTCCCATTCTCAAACAGAAGAAGAGTTGGTAGCAAGAAGTTCGAAGTAGGATTTCTTGCCAGTCTAACCAACTGGGCTTTTTTTAACAGGGAGGCAACAAGCTCCTCCCTTCTTCCCAGTCCTTAACAAACAGGGACTTGAAAGACAGGTACAGATCTTTTTCAAAAAGGCAGACGCATTCTTGACTCAGAGAGTAAGGGCTCCACACAATATATATCATATGTTTATTATGAATTGTGCATACAACTAGGATAGCTTTAACCCAGTCTTTTACACCTGTTGAAGTCAATGGGTCTGGATTGCTTCTTGAGACACTGTTGATTTTGATGGCACCAGTGATTGGCTGAAGTAGGTTTACTTGCCCTGCGAGAGGCAGGATGCATCTTATGGCCTTTGATATTGAATTAATAAAGCAAGAACAATATCAACTAGTCAGCTGACCATAGAGTTATGTTGATTTAAAGTACAAATTAACTAGAGCGCAACATGCTGATAATCATTTAAAACCTAAACTCAATATGTAGCATTATACATGCAACCATTTGGAACATGAGACATATCAGAAGTGTCTGCCTAATTGCTTTGAATAAGTATAGCAGTGATTTTCCTTTTACATTTTAAAAAAAGAGAGAGTCAAGACATCCAAAACTTTGAGCAGGGGGTTGGACTAGATGACCTCCTGAGGTCCCTTCCAACCCTGACCACCTTGATTATCATGCACATTGTAGGGAGAGTGGTCACTTTGGATGAACTATTACCAGCAGGAGAGTGAGTTTGTGTGTGTGGTTTTTGGAAAAAAAAAGGGGGGGGGGTGAGAAAACCTGGATTTGTGCTGGAAATGGCCCACCTTGATTATCATACACATTGTAAAGAGAGTGGTCACTTTGGATGGGCTATTACCAGCAGGAGAGTGAGTTTGTGTGTGGGGGGGCGGAGGGTGAGAAAACCTGGATTTGTGCTGGAAATGGCCCAACTTGATTATCATACACATTGTAAGGAGAGTGATCACTTTAGATAAGCTATTACCAGCAGGAGAGTGGGGTGGGAGGAGGTATTGCTTCATGGTCTCTATAATGTATATAATGTATATAATGTCTTCTGCAGTTTCCACAGTATGCATCCGATGAAGTGAGCTGTAGCTCACGAAAGCTTATGCTCAAATAAATTGGTTAGTCTCTAAGGTGCCACAAGTACTCCTTTTCTTTTTATGATTTTATGATTCTATGAAAACAGCATTTCATCCTTGATAAGCCAATCAGGAAGCAGAGACTTTTGTAAGCTCATTGGCTGAGAGATGAATATTTTTTTAAAATTTGTCCAGAGCCACTTAGCATACAGATATATACATATGCAACCTGATTGGTTAAGATCGCTACAGTCCTCGCTACATGGATCTGTGTGAAGACGGTTTCTTAACCACCCTCATCACATGACTTTTTTCAGCCAATAGTAAACCTAGATTTTCTGGTATATAAAACGTTCTGTGTGCAATACTAAAACTCATCCTGGATGCTTAGCTTCAGAGCGACAAATGTAATTTGAACAGTTTTGACAGGTTCGGTGTTGCTTTGCTTGAGCTTTAAATAGCTGCCCAATGTATCAATGGCTCTTGCGCTTTTCCAGGTTGAGTCATTCCTTTAAGGTGTTGAGTCAAAACTAGTTGCTGGAATGTCAAACGTAACGACACTGAACCTGGAAAAAAGATAACGCGGATGTCATATTGGGCAGCCCAAATCAAAATATTTGCTAGTGTTTGCAATAAAGGCAAAAGAGATTCAGATGTCCCAGGTCTTATAAAACAACTGCATGCTTTGAAACATCCCAGTTATGGAGGGGAAAAAAGTTCCTTATTGGTGGAAGAAACACATTAAGATATTAAGATATTTCCATTTAAATTAAAGCGTGGGCCACTGTTTTAGGAACAGACAATTGTTTAATATGTTCCCACATATAGTAGCATTTCAGGAGTTCCTCTGCATGAATTTAGAGCCAAAGTATCAATAGCAGATGCACATAGCATAACAGTCTTCTGTTGGGAAGCATGTGATATGAAGTGACTTGCTGGTATTTGCATTCAAGGAGATGGCAGCTTTTCAGGAGAGAGATAATGGAATAGTTGAGACGTGGAGTGGAATTTATCATAACGTGTCTAGCAAAGATTAAAAGCCTGTGCTTATTAGATGCATAAAATGTATTACTAAATCATTTTTGGGACATATAATTTTCCAATTATTTATGCATCACAGTAATTAATGATAGGAGGGACAGAGTCAATGATTCACTGTGTAATACATTGGTAGTTACCTGGGGAGGAAAAAATTACAGCACTATCAATTATTTGCTTTAATGTTTTTGTAATTATGCCCTACACCCAAGTTGAAAAATTCTTTTTTTTTAAACTCCATTCCTACCAATGAAAATGCTTTCCTTTGAGTCCTTCAATTAAGTCTCATTTTTAAGCTGCCATACAAAAACACTGAATTCTATAAAAACCTCGTTTATCTTTACATTTGGCTGGCAATACACAGCAATTGTGAAATCTTGCTCTTAAAATGTTGGGTTGATAAGCTCATTGAGACAGCTGAAGGATTATCTTAATACACAGGGTTGGGACTTAGGTGCTCTGGGTTCGATATCATAGAATCATAGAATATCAGGGTTGGAAGGGACCTCAGGAGGTCATCTAGTTATTGAAAGGGACCTCAGGAGGTCATTTCTGCTTTGGTGCCAGATGCAGGACCTTAGTCAAAGTTCTTCACTCAAGATTGTGTGGCCAGTGTTACTGGGTGAGATTGCACCATTGTGTATGGAGGTGGGAGGAGGCAGTGTTGTGTCCACCACAGTTTCTCTCTCATCCCAAACCTCCTACAGTCCCTTCTGAAAGGTTGGGGGAAAGGGAAGGGGTGTAACAGCTGTGGGTGGGAGTTCTTCAAGGGCAGGAGAATGAAGCCTTTTGTATGAGGCACTTACAGTCACTCCCATCCCTGCCAAGAAGATAGTGGAGAGATAAAACCTGGGGCTGCAATAGTTCTTCCACAGATTCCCTGCATGCTGAGAAATGCCTGATAGGGAAGTACTTTATGTCCGTATGTAAATAGTTACTGGATAAGGTGCCAGTAGGTAGCACTCAAGAATGTTTAGCATTGTTCCTAGGTTTTGTAGGACCGATAAACCTTATTGCTCTGCGAGCAAATATCTTCCTCTGTGCAGCTCCTTACACCTTTTCTTAACATGTACATCCCATTCTTCAAAAGTGTCCCTGGTGCAGCAGTGGGGGAAAGTCGTAGTAGTTAGAGCTGGAATCACCCCAGTGGGATTAAGAGTGTGGGCTTTCTTAGTGCCATGATTCTCAAGGAACAATCTGCAGTGTAGTGACCTGATATGAACCCTCCACCTGTTCCCAACATCTCCTCCGCCCCATCAAAACCTCCGTTTTGATGTCAGTGGTCACCGATGAGCTGATCTCTCCAAAACCAGCTCTACTGTGCTGTCTGGTGACCGTGCTCCAACAGTGCATCCAGCCCCCTTAGGAGAAGAGAATGCATTACCTTAGAGACATGCCTTGTCAGTCAAACCTGGTACTATCAGAGGGTTTCTTTATATCCTTTCCCCCCAAATAAATGAGCTTGGAGGGTTACACTTTCCCATGAAGACATTTAAAAAAAATATTGTAGCACATTTTAGCAGCTTATGTGGGTGGTATATGAATCAATAAAGCTTCCAGCTGTACAAAGCTTTTGGGTGTTGAGATGTTTGTTTTTTATTTATTGCAAACACAGCTAAATCTGAATAGGTTTTTATTCCTGCCAAGAAATCAGTACGTACCTTCACCCAAACCAGATCCCTTCTGTGCTATAAGAATACCAGAGATAAAGCATTCATTTATTGCAAGTATTCATAAGGCAGAACTGTTGATCTTCATGATGGAAGATTTTGAGGGATGCTTCCCTCTGTCTGTATTTAGACATACCTGGCAATACTGTGTATGGTCCTGCAAGGCTGGGTTCACATATATCTGCTGTGCCTAGATTGCAGGCTAAATGCAATGCCATTGAGAGCGGCAGAGATACCACTGGTCTTAACTGGTCCTGAGATACTTGTGTCTTAAAGGCTTTTTTGTTTGGTGCTGCTTGTGCGTATTAACAGCAGGACCAGGCCGTAGTGTCCTAGGATCACCATAATAAGCAGAGCTTTCATTTTTGCTTTCTGTAGTCTCATAGAAACTCCTTAAAGCAATGTTTGCTCTAAGACTCACGATGCTATGTCCATGCCATTATTTCTGATGTTAGGTATGAAGGGAATAAAAGGAGCTGAAAACTCACTCAAATAGCCAACATCTCTCAAAGGGAGCGGGCTGTACGTCAGTTATATTATTGCCCCTCCTTCTATCCCAGATGAAATCTTTATACAGAGAGGCTGCACACATTATCTCCTATTGGGGAAAAAAAAAGACTCAGATCCTGCATGAAAGGGAATCAAGAGATTTTCAGTTGTGTGTGTGTGTTGTGGGGAGAGAGGCAATGACCCTTGCTTTGCAAGGAAGGCTCATGGCCAGGGGACTCTGTGAGCATGTCCGCACTGCAGCTGGCAGATGTGATTCCCAACATAGGTAGACAAACGTTTGCCAGGTCCACTTAAACCAGAGCACTAAAAATAGGAGTGTGGATGGTACAGCCCTGGTGGCAGCACGAGCCCTCCCCATCCTCCTGGGTCCAAGCTTGGGAGGCTAGTCTGAGCTGACATCAGGGCCACAATATCCACATTGCTAATATTAGTGCGCTGGCTTCCGCTGAGCTAACATGAGCACGTCTGCCAGCACTGGGAATCGTATCTCTGAGCTGCAGGGTAGGCAATAGCCTATGGACCATCAGCTGCAGCTGAACTGCAAAATATACCCAATGGCATGAATACTGATGGTACGAAGGCACGCTGCTGAAGTGATGCACCACTCACCACCTGAGAAGGCAGAGTTCAGGCTTGGTTGAGACGACAGAACAAACCATTTGACTTCACAAGTGAGCAAATTTTGGCTGGAAGTTTCCTGAGAACAGACATCAACATACTCAGATATCAACATACCCAGAACGTCCTGCTTCCAGTCAGAAATTTCCCATCCCAGTCACCACATGAAACGCAAAGTTATCCAACTGTGGAAAATGATGTGTTTGTGTAAATGTCAACTGAACGCAATGCACATGCAGATACCCTGATGCTTAGTGGGGATAGAACCCACCACAGCATTTACATACACGTGCCCCTTGAGCTGGAAGAGTAACTTACCAGGCTTAATTAAAGCTGAGGGAACACCTGATTTCTCGGTTTGGGGGCTAACCGAAGAAAGAGGCAACTGTTCATTTTGAACCAACACTGCTCTTTTCCCCCATTTTTTCCTCAGCAAAGTGAAAAGAAAATGTTGTTGGTGTTGAAGTAAACATTTGCTATGTCAGTTCAAAACAATATTTTCAAAATGAGAAGTCAGAATGATTCATTTCAGAGTGTTGAAATGCAATGTTTTGACATGGGGGGGGTCATAGTTTTTTTCCCTCCTGAAATAATTCATCAAGTTTGACCCCCATTCTTAAATTTGTTTCTGTGCCCTGAAAAATGCGTTTTTATGCTGAGTTTTCCATTTCCAAAAACTCCCCACCAAGCTGTAGGCTCAATACAGGGGTAACTGGGTAAAATTCCATGACTTGTATTATACAGGAAATCAGATTAGATGATCGCAAGGGTCTCGTTGGCCTTAAATATCTGTTAGCTGTCTATAATTAGGAAGCTTTTGTTCTCAGTGGGGCCAGCTAATAGAGATTGAGTTCTAGAAACACAGACTTTGGGCTAAGAGAGTACCTATGTATTCTGTAACAACAGGGTCAGCTATTTGAACATCAAGTTCTCACCTTTCCACATGAAGTTTGAAAGCGTGCCATGGCATCCATGTAACCTTTGGGGGCTCCAATCTGATCAAAGATTGAACTGTTCAAGGCAAAGGAAAACCAGGGCTGCTGCTACCACTGGTGATGAATCAGGAGGCAAATTCTTCCTATAGAGTTAGCATTTGTCACAAACCAGGATGTGGGCAGTCACGCCTGGTGGTTGGAGCAGGAATCGGGAGTCAAGAGCCAGGAAGCCAATAATCAGAGCCAGGGGGTCAGAGCCAGAGCCAGTAACCAAAGCCAGGAAGCCAGTAGAGAAGCAGTGCTGGAACAGACTGGGTAAGACAGGAACAAGGCTGGAAGCAGGACAGGCACAGGAAAGATTGAAACTTAAAGTACGTGTTGAGCAGCCAGAGATTAGTTGTCACTATTGGGTTTAAGAGCGGGTTTCCTGACTTCCTCGGCCAATCAGGCGGAGTGATCAATCAGACGCTTCTGCTGAGTTCTGAAGAGTGTTTTAAGATATCATTATATGAACAAACTATTATTAGGGTTGATCAGAGATAATTAACCAGTCACAATAGCCACAGAAGGGTCCATGCATGAATGGCCCTCCTTACTGTAGCATCCAAGCATCTCTCAATCTTTAATGTATTTATCCTCTCACCATTCACAGTAATATTATCCCCATTTTACAGATGTGGAACTAAGGCATGGAGAAAGTAAGGGGACAAATCCTTAAAGATATTTAGGTTACTAAAGATGCAGGTCAGTGGCTAGTGGAATTTACAAGAAGGCCTAAGCAGGTTGGGTGCCTGTCTCTAGCTTTAGGCAGCTGAATGCATTTGTAAGGGCTTGTCTACATGGAAGAGCAATGTGTCCCAAGGGGGCACGAGTTCTAAAGTGCACCAATGTGTCGGGCGCTCACTGGTCCATGCAGACACTGCTGGCATGAACTAAAAGTGCCCTAGAATGCATGAATGCAGTACTATTTTGGAACCACACTAGGTTACTGCACAATAGGGAACTTTTAATTTGTGCTAGCCGGGTCCACACAGGCCAGTGAGTGCACAACACCTTGGTGCTCTTTAGAATCACACCCCTCTTGTTGCATTGCTTCTCTATTGTAGACAAGCCCATCGTAGCCTTAAGCAACATGTTCAACATCATAGAGAAGAGACTAGGGCAGAGCAGGGAATTCAACCTGGGTCTTCTAAGTGCTCGACCAGCTCCCTAACCCCCAAACCACTTCCATTCTTCCTGTCAGTTTTATTACAGGGATAGTCCCATTTCAGCTTAGTTTCCTTCTAGTTAATTTTTTTCTCCTTATTTTCTGTTACTCTCTTCCTCCTCTGCTCTTGTAGCCTTTACACATCTTTTGTCGGTGTGGTGCAAGGTATAGTTATTAATGTCTCCTCTCATTCCCAGTCCCTTGTGCGTCTCTGTCCTGTTGCTGCCTCCAGTGACATGTAATGATGATAATGGGCTGCATTGCCACTGGCAGGCTGCCCCCAAAGCCCTTCATGGACTAGTTCAGAGGCGCACAATTGCTTACAAATCCAGGAGCTTCTCTACCCAAGGGGGAGAAAGAGAGATCACTTGCTGTGTAAGGGTCTGAACATTCCCTGCCACTTTCTAGCAGACTAGCTTAGGCTCAAGCTGCATTGGATGATAATTGTTTTAACTACCCTTGTGGCTCTGTATTTTATCCAGGGGCATGGCCAGAGAGGCTGGGCAAGGCTGGGTAACTGATGTCTCCCTAATTCTGAGAGGATTCATAATTGTGTGAGATCGCTCACCCCTGGCATTCAGCCACAGACTGGTCTTTTATTTAAAGCTTTTCAGTTCAAGTTTATGCTCCTTTTCCCCCTGCATAGAAAAAACCCAAACACCAAGTTGCTTTGCTTCTGAAGAGAGCCAGGAGTGGCAATTCCCAAATGAGGGCTTAAAAAAACTCTGTGGTGGTGCAAGTCTTTGAAAATACAGTGCCCGGCATTAAAAATAGCTCCTCTGAAAAAGCGGCTGCATGCAAGGGAAAGATGAGTGTCGTGTGACTGCTGTGCTAGCTTCATTCAGAATGAAAATGAGAGCACACGGTAAGCAAGTGGGTGCGCTCCTTTCTTTTAGTGGTGAATTTCTAGTTGCTGTTGAAAAGATGCTGGATTGTCAGCCCTGGAGACTAAAGTGACAAGTCTTCTTCAGACACAAGAAAGATACAGCATAGTGAGCAACAGCACAATTGATTTATATCACAGGAGCTGGTAAGAGTCCCCCACAGAGATCCGGGCTCTACTGTGTTAGGCGCTGTATGAACAAATCTGCCCCAAGGATTTTACAATCTGAAGAGACAAGACAAAGAGGTTCAGATTGGTGAAGAAGGTGCAGCAAGTCTTATGCAGCACCAGGAAGAGAAATCAGGTCTCCTGAATCCCAGACAAGGGCTCCATCTCCTTGACCATGGTGCCTCACTCTAACAGAAGCTTCCCCCTTACACTCACGTCAGCATGCCTCAGTTCACACTTGAAGGGATGACATCTAGAACAAGAAGGTGGTTTATGTCAGTTCAACCTTTGGTTGTTCTCACTTATGGGATGCAAGCAGGATTTCCCCTCTACCATATAAGTGCTTATCTGGTCATTTGTACCACACGCACTAGGAGTTAGATGAAGGCAACGTAAGGCACTAAATAGTCATCAGATGGCTGGACAATCACTCCTGACCTGGGCTGGATCTTGAACTAATTGCTCGGGAGGAATTAAAGAACCCATGACATCCAAGTCAGCAGTCAGACTCAGGAAATTATCCAAGGATGCCAAGAGGTGGAGAAGGGGAGAAAGTGGCTGTCTGAAGAGGGGTAGTGGCAGAAAGTTTATCTGCAAGGAGGCATTCCTAGTGCTTTGAGAGGGAGATTGACATTTCAGCTTCATTTAGCTTTTATCCTCTCTTGCCAGTCACCTGGAGGTCGAAATCTAGAGACAAGCTTGAGATGTGAAGGTCTAGTCTAGATCTGAGGGTTCGGATTCAAATTTGAAACAAGGAATAGTTGCCATTCAGATCCATCCCTAACGAAAGGCTCTATATCCCCTTACCAATACCTTGAGCCAGGGTCAAGCAAGTCCAGCTGGAGTCAGGATCCACTCCAGCTGTGATAGACCTGCAAAGCAGTGGACTACAGCTCCCATTAGCCTCCTCCTTACTGCATTTCCCTTTCTGCTGGCCAGGTAAGAGGAAAGATCTTGAACCAGGAAGTGGCTGGGGTCTGTTTGGAAGCTGA
This sequence comes from Lepidochelys olivacea, assembly GCF_965140295.1. NCBI lineage: Eukaryota > Metazoa > Chordata > Testudines > Cheloniidae > Lepidochelys > Lepidochelys olivacea. Next base: position 12,783,713 of record NC_140413.1, read on the forward strand.
AGCAGCGACCACATGGCAAGCAGAGAGCTGGAGAAGTTGGATGAAGGGACGGATGAAGAGCCATATGGGAAATAGGCTGTCAGCAATGGATGTTATAGTTGGGTATAGCTCTGTATGGGACTTTGGGGGAATGAAGCGGCTAGGCAAGAAACTAGTTCAGAGAGGCCCCAATAAGAGAGACTAACTGAGCTTGGCTTGGAAACCTTCAAAATCCTATTTGCTTGGAATACACACTGGACTGGAGACAGCACCCCAAATACTGAGCCTGAAGAGACTTGACATAGATTGGACAGCCCCAGGGACCCAAACAAGAACGACTATAGCTCACTTTGAACTGTAACTGTTTACACCTCTGTACGTAGGGTATTTGCAATCTCTCCTTTCCTCCCTGTCCTCATAAAAACCTTAGCTAGGTGTGAGTGGTCACTAAGACCCACCAGGGCTAGCACCTACAAGGCCTCGTATGTGAAGCACCCACAGTGCTTACCTCCAAGATGCAGTAAACCTGGCACCTTAGGAGCTTGGGGTACAAAGTAACCCCAATGATTACGCTGGTGGTAGCCTTGAGATTCCAGTTGGCAAGTTTGACTTGGCAGGGCTTTAGGGGCAACTACTAAAGGTACGAGGGCTATTTGGTGGGCAGAAGTGAACAACCCTGATTATCAAAGTGTTCCCCGGAGCTTCGAGTAGAAATGGACAGGGGGTAGTGCAAGAGGAGAGATGTGGTGGCCCATCTTCACATTCAGAGCTTATACTGAGGATGGCCAGGGCAGAACCATCTGGATCAACCATTTTGAACGAGCTGCTCAAATCAATGGTTTGGATGAGGCCCACCGAGATGGATTTTCTTGGTCTGCAACCACAAGACAAAGCCCAACAGGTGCCTGAAGGACTGACCCATGATATCCCAGGGGAATATGTCTCTGTCAAGGATGCCCAACCATGGTCTCTAGATCAGACTGCAGATCTTGAGTGCAATTGAGCAGCGTTCAACAATTGCAGACAAGAAAAGGGAGAATCGATCAGCAATCTGCGATTTGCTTCGAGCACCTGGCCACCAAGGCATTCCTGGACTATGACAACCAAACGTGGGATTTATCTTCCAGAGACCAATTTGTAACCCGCAGAGCTGAGAGAGAGGGAGAGAGATCAGGATAGCTCTTCATAAGGAGAGACCTTAGGGCTAGAAGAGTCCCTCAGGATTGCAATGGAGCTAGAACTAGCTATAGAGGCTGCAGAGCAAGGGGCATGAATGTACGAGGCTGAACTTGAAGTCAATGCTGCTACAGGAAACATGGGATGCAGACCTCAGAAAACTGACTAGGGGCATCAGTGCAATACAGTGTGATACTAACCAGCTGAAAGGCAGTCCTATAATCCAGAAAGCACACAGAAAAGAAGATCCGGACACAGGAACCACTATAGCTGGTTGACTGAACCCCAATCAAAACCATCCCAAAGGAGGGGAGATCTACAGTGTTGGGGACATAGCAAAGCAGGCCATTTGCTGCATGCATGCCCTCAGCAGGGTAGTTCCTGGAAGAAGGGAACCTACTAAGGGCAGGGGCCAAGAGCCAGCCCCCTATCTGCAGACTAGCAGACCCAAAATGAGAGACTATAACTTCCAGTGAGATTGGACCCAAATACAACATCACAGGAAAGATCAATGGACACAAATGTACAATTCTGGTAGGCTCTGGGTTACAGGTTTCCATTATTCATGATTGTGGGACAGAGCTAGCCAGAGAGGAAACAGATCTTTCAATGGTGTGGTTTCTTTCAACTCAGCTCAAGATTGCAGGAATATGGCAAACAGCTAATATTCTGGACAGACTCCATCTTGTCTGTGAATATCTGTAGCAGAAGCAGCATCCCACAAAGACCTAATCAGGACTGATTTCCTCAAACAATATGAGAGCAACCTCAATTTCAAGAGAGACCTCTGTATCAAGAAGAGGCAGTTTGTCATGACACCAGTCGGAGATGAAACACAGGTGTGTGAGGTCTCCATGGAGAGGAATGTGATGTTACCCTGAAGAGTGAGATGGTCATTCCCAGACGGGTGAAGGGGAACCCAGTGCATGGATTGGAAGGCATGCTAGAACACCGTTCATTAGGTTGACATGCATTCTTGGTGACCTGGAGCATGGGCAAAAGTATGAGAGGCTGGGTCCTGGTGAGGGTTACAAGAATGACAGTGGATCCCCAAGTCACGTACCAGGGCATAGAGCTTGGTACTCCCTAAAATTACTCTATATTCAAAGGTAATCCCTGAAATATTAGCAGTACTGTAAGATACTAAGAAAAGTGAGAGTCACTGAAACAGACTGAACATGGGAGAGAAACATGCATGGGAAAGAGAAGATCTCATGCAGGATTTGGGGCTGAGGAGGAGGAGTCCATCACCTGGGCAACTACAAGCACCCCAGAATCTTTTGGGAAATTACCTTGATGTCTTCTTCTTTGGGGATGATGACCTGGAGTGTACAGGGTTGATAGCACTGGATTGAGACTGGAGATACCAGACTTGTGAGACTGGGATCACAGAGGATCCCAATCCACCCCAGGCAAAGTTCAGTGAACAACTGCAACAGATGGTAAAAAGAGGCACTGTCTTGTTTTCTGTGAGCCCATGAGCAGCCATAGTCTCAGTAAAGAAAGACAGAGGAACACAGATGTGTGGACTATTGATGGGTGAATGACATTACCATGAGACATGCACATCCCCTCCCTAGGACTGATGACACTCAAGACTTTCTGTCAAAGGTCTGTTGGTTCTGCACCCTTGATCTGGGCAGTGGCTACTGACAAGTGGAGGTGCACCCAAGGATTGATAGTAGATCCATTAATTGCCAAACAGGGACACTTTTAATTTAGTGTCATGCCTTTTGGACTCAAATGCCCCTGGAACATTCCAAAGATTGATTGATAACATGCTGGCAGACCTGCCAGGTGTGTTTTTCAAGGCATATCTCGATGACATCATCATTATTGGGAGATTGTTCAAGGAGCACATGAAGAAGCTGGGTATTGTGCTCGAGAGTTTATGCCAAGCCAACTGAAAGGTAAAACCATCAAAATGCATTTTTTGTGACTAGCTAAATTACCATCCCTTGATTTACATGCCCTAGGTGTAGGGTCTGACCCAGAACAGATGAAAAACATCCGAACCTTGTTGGTGCCATATTTTGACAATGAGGTAGAGAATTGCATTGGCTTGACTTCATTCTACCACAAATTCTTTGCTGACTTTGTCACAATTGCACAGCCATTGCACAAGTTGACAGAGAAGGAGAAGAAGAAGGAAGATCCTGGGAACTACAGGCCAGTCAGCCTCACCTCAGTCCCTGGAAAAATCATGGAGCAGGTCCTCAAAGAATCAATCCTGAAGCACTTGCATGAGAGGAAAGTGATCAGGAACAGCCAGCATGGATTCACCAAGGGAAGGTCATGCCTGACTAATCTAATCGCCTTTTATGATGAGATTACTGGTTCTGTGGATGAAGGGAAAGCAGTGGATGTATTGTTTCTTGACTTTAGCAAAGCTTTTGACACGGTCTCCCATAGTATTCTTGTCAGCAAGTTAAGGAAGTATGGGCTGGATGAATGCACTATAAGGTGGGTAGAAAGCTGGCTAAATTGTCGGGCTCAACGGGTAGTGATCAATGGCTCCATGTCTAGTTGGCAGCCGGTATCAAGTGGAGTGCCCCAGGGGTCGGTCCTGGGGCCGGTTTTATTCAATATCTTCATAAATGATCTGGAGGATGGTGTGGATTGCACTCTCAGCAAATTTGCGGATGATACTAAACTGGGAGGAGTGGTAGATACGCTGGAGGGGAGGGATAGGATACAGAAGGACCTAGACAAATTGGAGGATTGGGCCAAAAGGAATCTGATGAGGTTCAATAAAGATAAGTGCAGGGTCCTGCACTTAGGACGGAAGAACCCAATGCACAGCTACAGACTAGGGACCGAATGGCTAGGCAGCAGTTCTGCAGAAAAGGACCTAGGGGTGACAGTGGACGAGAAGCTGGATATGAGTCAGCAGTGTGCCCTTGTTGCCAAGAAGGCCAATGGCATTTTGGGATGTATAAGTAGGGGCATAGCGAGCAGATCGAGGGACGTGATCGTTCCCCTCTATTCGACATTGGTGAGGCCTCATCTGGAGTACTGTGTCCAGTTTTGGGCCCCACACTTCAAGAAGGATGTGGATAAATTGGAGAGAGTCCAGCGAAGGGCAACAAAAATGATTAGGGGACTGGAACACATGAGTTATGAGGAGAGGCTGAGGGAGCTGGGATTGTTTAGCCTGCAGAAGAGAAGAATGAGGGGGGATTTGATAGCTGCTTTCAACTACCTGAAAGGGGGTTCCAAAGAGGATGGCTCTAGACTGTTCTCAATGGTAGCAGATGACAGAACGAGGAGTAATGGTCTCAAGTTGCAGTGCGGGAGGTTTAGATTGGATATTAGGAAAAACTTTTTCACTAAGAGGGTGGTGAAACACTGGAATGCGTTACCTAGGGAGGTGGTAGAATCTCCTTCCTTAGATATTTTTAAGGTCAGGCTTGACAAAGCCCTGGCTGGGATGATTTAACTGGGAATTGGTCCTGCTTTGAGCAGGGGGTTGGACTAGATGACCTTCTGGGGTCCCTTCCAACCCTGATATTCTATGATTCTATTCTATGATTCTAAGACATTTGAGTGCCAAGATGCCTTTTTGGCACTAAAGCAGAGGCTAACATCTGCACCAATATTGGCCTATCCAGATCCCCAGCTATGGGTATTCTATGGACCCCTAAATGTCATTGAGAGAGGCAGTACATCCTCGTGACATCAGACTACTTTGCCAAGTGGGCAGAGGCTCCTCCACTGCCTGACCAAGAGGCACAGATAGTTGCTATGGTATTTGTTAAGCAGTCTGTCTGCCACAATGGCACACTTCACTCTTTGCACGCTGACTAAAGATGGAATTTTGAGTCATGTTTGTTTCAAGAGGTGTGTGACCTCTTCAAAATAAGTAAGATCCTCAAACCACTTTACACCAAAGTCAGATGGGCTAGTGGAAGGTCTGAACCATATACTGACAACTATGTTGTCATCCTCTGTGGATGCCAATGAACAGATGCCAATCAACAGAATTTGGATGGCTTGCTTCCCTAAATCATGATGGCCCACAGGACTAGTGTGCAGTTGTCAATGGAATATGCAACACAGATGATTAAGTTTGTGTGTGTGACTATCCCCTCGGTCAGAACTGATGGCAGATGTATGCTATTACCACAGCATACCTACACAGTTGTCAGGCATGCTCAACACTATTGGACAAGCAGTAAAGCATCATCGGAGCGGGGACACCGAGAGACAGAAGGACCACTATGATTTAAGGTGGCTGCCCAGCTATACCCGGAGAATGAGCTGGTTTTGATCAGGGACCACAAAGGCAAGAGGGCTTTGAGTGCCAAATTACAACAGATGTACAAGGTGTACAGATGGTCAGCCACATGTCACATGTAATCTATGAACTATCCTCTGCCCTGGGAAGAGTTTTGTACTACTCTACAAGAGGCTAAAACCCTACCTGGGTTCTGGACCAACTTGCAACAGCAGATCAGGGCAATGGTCAAAAAAGCCCTGGTGGTCAAACAGGGCAGCAAAGAGGACAAGGCCGGGGTGACTGTTGGTGTGTGTGCCAGCTAGTAGAGCCAAGCCCTGGTATGGCTTATCCAAGTGTGGCCTTATCACAGGGAACCAAGTCGGTGATGCGATGGAACCAGTGGAAGTCACTCCATCAGCAGAACCTACCCTGCAGAGTGGAGGTGAACCTATAACTAATCCAGAGCTAAGAGGAAACCTGAGGCTGCAGAGAGCATACACAGCCCCCTGCTAGCACCAAGACTTCCACGTGGACTAGTACTGGATGTGAGGATGCATCCTTTTCAGAGAGGAGGGTAGTGTGATGGATCTGCAATGCAGAGGATTACTGCTCGCATCAGCCCCCTTCCCATTGCACTTTCCCTTCCCAGGTAGGGGAAAGGTCTTTAATCAGGAAGTGGTCCGGGTCTATTTGGAGGCTGAAGCACCATCCACAAGGCAAGCAGAGAGTCAGAGAGAAGCCTGAGGAACTGTGGACAGAGCCGTATGTGGAACAGATTGTGACTGCGAGACTTTACACTTTGGTTCAGATCTGTGTGGGATTGAGAGGGAGCAGCAGCGGCTGGGCAGGGAGCCAGTGTGGAAAGGCCCCAATGAGAGACACTAACTGAGCCTGGCCTGGAACCCTGCAAGCTCCTAATTGCTTGGAATAGAGAGTGGACTGGAGATAGCACTCCAGGCACTAGGCCTGAAAAGCCCTCACTCTTGACTGGACTGCCCTCCGGACTCAAACAAGAACTGTTAGCCCTAGTAACAACCTTTCCTTTAGCCATGTCTCTGAGTAGTTACTGGGACCCACCAGGCTAGCTCCTACAAGGCCTAGTGCCTGAGGCACCTACAGGGCTTGCCTCCAAGACACAGTTCACGGTGATTGCTACTGATACTCTAGTAATTTGGAGTAAAGAGTAACCCCCATAATTACACATCTAAAGGTCCCATCAAACTAATCAGTATGCCCTAAATATTTATGTGTCCCTCATCACTGTATCTGGAGAAGTTCCACATACTGTACTTGGAACTAGAAACGCTACAATGATTCTCAGACCTTGTTCCGTTTGTAAAGGTTTTGTTTTAATTACTTAGAGAAAGTAGTGTATGTAGGCCTGACCCAAGGCCCATTGTAGTCAACGGAAGGTCTGCTATTGATTTCAGTGGGCTTAGGACCAGGCCCATAATTCAGTTAAATGAGATCCACAATCATCCTTTTCCATGCAGGAATTAATTCCTTAGTCTATGTCATGCTTCCTGTGTCCATTCTGTTTGCTAACTGATGTAAGGCTCACAAATGCAGGAGTTTGTTGTTCTTGTGGAATGTAGCAATCGTGGATGTGGAGAGAGTGACTTTCAGGTAGCTGGGACCACTTTTACAGAAGGGATTGAATCACCGACAGATCTTGAATTTAGTTTTTATTCAGAGGGGAGCCAGTGCAGAGATCCAATTTGGGGTGATGTGTTCATAAGCAATGTTGCTCAGCACACACTATGTTTTGTACCAGCTGCAAGTATTTCAGGCTGCATGCCTTTATTCCTGATTATGAGCTGAAATAGTCAGGGCTGGACGTCGTGTGTTTATTGTTCACCAAGTTCTGCATCCGATAGGCTAGGGCACAAACACCTGTCCATTTGCGGAAGGAAGCAGGCTTTTTTGCCACTATGGCCATCTGAGAATACAACAACCCTGTTTCCTAGTCCAGTCCCTTACACTGAGGCAGGACTAAGTATTATCTACACCATCCCTGACAGGTGTTTGTCTAACCTGTTCTTAAAAACGTCCAATAATGGAGATTTCACAGCTTCTCTTGGTAATATGTTAACTACCCTTACAGTTAGGAAGTTTTTCCCAACTGCATCAAGAAAGCTGTAGTTCCCTCCCTCTTCCTGGGAGCCTAAGGGCCTGATTTCTAAAAGAGGCCAGATTTTCAGAAATGCTCAGCATGTTGGGTCCTGCACTCTTGCGAAATACTGGCCACAAGCGCCCCAAGGGGACCTCCAATGGTGGGTGATGCTGAGCCCTTGAAAATCAGAGCCCAGGCTCTTTTGAAAAACTGCCTCTACCAATGCCGCCTCTGGGGCCCAGCATATCCGGCTATCAGATGACAAACCACCAAATAACGATGAACAGTAATCATATTAGGACTAGAATTCCTTCACAGTCCTAGACTTCTCCCAGCCTCTACCCCCTTGGAACATTTGCTTTTTCATACTTCAGTGGAGAATTGTGTTGTGTCCACGAGTTGTGATCGGGCTTAGTGCAGCAATGTTTTGTAACATTATACAGCCCCCAGCCCCACCCAAAAGACATTAGCTAACTGAATAGGACAAGATGCCTAATTGATCTGAATTGGGGCTCTTCTCCTTTATTAAAAAGCTATCTAGAAGGGAAAGAGGGAGAAAAGAGAGAGAGAACTCCCCCCCGCCACCACCCCGTTCTCCTCTGAAGGAAGCAGCAGTGTCTCCTTGCAGAACGACAACCCTCAGGATACAGCAGTTGTCTTCAAATCTGTGACCATAAAAAATCATTATCTCTGTGAAATACAGCAATTTGGGAGATAATCAAACAGTGACCAGGGGGCATAGCTGCCAATCTGAAGGATTATGCTCTGTGCACGCTTGATTCCGTCTGACCTTCCTCCGAGCCAGCTGTCAGCTTGGCGAAAACGCACACGGATCGACTCGGGGCACATTCATTAGACTGTCTTCGATGAAGAAGTCATTTGCATAAAACCCCAGCTTTCTTAATTAGTACTTCATTTTTCCCTTGACTTATTTTGTGGCTAAGTTCACTTGATTTTTCGTTTTTTGTTGTTTTTTTTCTAACTTGCCAAAAAATATAGTGGAGAGGGTGGAGGGGTTATAATAAAAAAGGTGGGGGAATGAAGGAATGTGATTTGCAAATTGACTCAGTGATAATTAGCCTATTAACATTTTCAGAGATGTGGGAGGTTTCTAAGTGTACAAAAAAAAAAGAAGTCAAAAAGGGGGAGTATTGTATTTGAGATTCATCATCTAAACCTCTGGGTTGGGAATATTCCAGTGTTGGGAATGAAAGTCTGCATCTCCTGTGCACTGAAAACCGCCACACTCAGATCCTTGTCCCAAGACCTTGTACATATGATCGACAGCAATTTAGGAAAATTCTGCTTCTCCACTTTTCTAGGGTTAGTTATGTCCTTGCAGTTGGACAAATAAAATACCTTTTGTTTTTCATTATGGCTAAGGGTGGGTGAATAGTTTGTGCTTGAGATAAATTGACCATATGTTCTGGTTTTACCCAGACAATCTCTTTTTTTTTTTTCTCATATGTCCTAGGAATTTCTTCCATGACACTTGAAACATCCAGGTTTTGAATTTAATCATTCAAGACATTTGGTTATTTGGTAGTGTTTGTTCAAGATGTATGACTATACAAATTAGAATTTGCTTTGTGTTGACTAGAAGCATACAGGTCAGGGGAATAAGTGTTCCATGTGACTAACGCTGTTTGGAGTAAAGAGAAAAGTTGAATGAATATAGACACTAACAAAGCTGTTCTTTTGTTCCAGGTAGATATTAATGACACCCAGACCTGAAAAAGAGCTCAGTGTAAGCTTGAAAGCTTGTCTCTTTCACCAACAGAAGTTGGTCCAATAAAAGATATTAGCTTACCACCTTGTCTCATTAATGACACTTGTATGTTGCATGATACTGATTCAGGAGAGTATGTGCCTCGATTTAGGAGGGTACATGCCTAACTTTAATCACATGACTAGTCCCACTCATGCTTAAGTACCATCCAAATCAGAACCTAAATTACTGGGGGAGGGAATCCACATTTTGTATAACTGTCTCCTTTCACAGGACTATTTTCCAACCCTGAAATATGCCACCACAAGAGTGTCCCATTGTTTGAGTTTGTAGAGACTCCTGACTCTTGTGCAATGCTGAATTCAGGGCAAAATTCTGCTCTTAGATCTGCATTGCTGATTTCAGCTTCAATTTCCCAATTCTTTTCCAATAGTGGAACCAGAGATGGGTTCAAGCCAAGAAATGCGGGTGAGATCTGGGTTTCACACACCCAAAAAGTTGGGAGAGTATGGACCCAGTGTTTAGATTAGGCCTGTGTTGGTCTATTACCAGATAGAAATGGCAAAATTATCAATAATAATGCAGAAAAGGCAGACGTGTTTAATAAATATTCCTGTTCTGTATTTGGGGGAAAAACAACTGACAGACTCATCATATGGTGATGATAAGACTCTTTCCATTCCACTACTATCTCTGGAGGATGTTAATCAGAAGCTACTAAAGTTGGACATTTTAAAATCAGCAGGCCCAGATAACTTGGATCCCAAGAGCTTTAAAAGAGATCACTGAGGAGCTTGCTGGACTGTAAATGTTAATTTTCAGTAAGTCTTGGAGCACTGGGGAAATTGCAGAAGACTGGAAGAAAGCTCATGCTGTGCCAGTTTTTGAAAAGTGTAAATGGGATGACCCAAGCAACCATAGGCTGGTCAGCCTAACACTGATCCTGGAAAAGATAATGGAGCAGCTGATACAGGACTTGGTTAATAAAGAATTAAAGGAGGGTAATGTAATTAATGAAAATTAACATGGATGTATGGAAAATAGATCTTGTCAAATTAACTTGATAGCTTTTTATGATGAGATAGCAAGTTTGGTTGATAAAGGTTATAGTGTTAAGGTAAGATCTGTATGACTCAAAAGCTTGTCTCTCTCCACAAAAGAAATCGGTCCATTATAAGATATTACCTCACCCACCTTGTCTGTTGAGACGTCTGTAAGGCATTTGACTTGGTACTACACAACATTTTGATAAGCAAAAAATCCCTAGAAAGTTATAGAATTTACATGGCACACATTAAATAGATTAAAAGCTGGCTAATTGATAGGTCTCAAAATGTGATTGTAAACATGGAATTGTCATCAAGCGGGTATGTTTCCGGTGGATTCTCGCAGGGATTGTTTCTTGGCTCTACGCTATTTAACATTTTTATCAGTGACCTGGAAGAAAATATAAAATCATCATTGATAAAGTTTGTAGATGACACAAAAATTGGGGAAGTGATAAATAATGAAGAGGACAGGTCATTGATTCAGAGTGATCTGGATCACTTGACAAACTAGGCAGAAGCAAACTATATGTGTTTTAATATGGCTAAACGTAAATGTATACATCTAGGAACAAAGAATGTAGGCCATACTTACAGGATGAGAGAGACTATCCTGGTAAGCAGTGATTCAAAACTATTTGGGAGTCATGGTGGATAATCAGCTGAACATGAGCTCCCAGTGTGACCAAAACAGCTAATGTGATTCTGGGATGCATAACCAGGAGAATCTTGAGTAGGAGTAGAGAGGTTATTTACCTTTGTAATTGGCACTGGAATACTGTGTTCAGTTCTATTGCCCACAGTTCAAGGAAGATGTTGATAAATTGGAGATGGTTCAGAGAAGAGCCGTGAGAGTGATTACAAGATTAGAAAACATGCCTTATACTGACAGACTCAAAGAGGTCAATCTATGTAGTTTAAGAAAGATGATTAAGGGGTGACTTGTGACCAAATATTTAATAATGGGCTCCTCAGTCTATCAGAGAAGGCATAACAACATCCAAAGGCTGGAAGTTGAAGCTAGACAAATTCAGAATGGAAATAAGGTGTAAATTTTTGACAGTGAGGGGAATTAATCACAGGAACAACTTACCAAGGCTTACGGTGGCTTCTCCTTCGCAGACAATTTTTAAATCAAGGTTGGATGTTTTTCTAACAGATCTGTAGGCTGGGGACATTCTATGGCCTGTGTTATTTATTATACGGGAAGTTGGACTAGATGATCACAATGATCCCTTCTGACCTTGGAATCTATGAATCTCTAACTGGAACAGAATTTGAACCCATGTGTGGCGGACAAAGAATCAAACTTGAAATTTCCTTCAAATTTTCCCATCAGATGGCTTGACAGAGATGATCTAGTGCAGCCATTCCCAAATAATCCATTTAAAATGGTTTATACTGCATTGCAATATGTAGGTTTCCAAATATTTTCATGCTCATCTGTGTATTATTACTTAATATTATATATAAATGTTAATTAAAAGGTAATAATACCATAAGTTTAAATGGCATTTTGTAGCTAGAATAAAGGAGGCTATGAGTCTGATACTTTTCTTATAATCAAGAATTATACGTCAGTGTCTGGATCAGCTTTCAATGGATTTACTCATGATTTACCCTGGTAAAAGACCCAGTATCCCTGCCTACATGTCTTTGTTAAAAAAAAAAAGTGACTCACATTTCTTCAAATGTCCAAAAGGCACTTGTACTAATGGAGGACGAATGCAAACTATATTGAAATCAATGGAAAGATGTTGTACCTTTAATAGTGCTGTTCTTACACTGTTTCTGTCCCAATGAAACTTGGAAATGTATCAAAACCTGTAAGGAAAAGTGTAATCTCCAAAGATTCTAGCATTTAGTTCTAGACCAAAGATGCTGAAATAAGATACAGTCATCCAAGTGGAGGTGGTCAAACAATAGGAAAAATTGTGAAAAATGTCTAAATTATTTCCATCTTACAGGATTCAAAATGGATTTTTTTCTGAACTATTTTTTGAAAAATTTTGAACCTACTAAATTTCAAAAGTTTGAAATTTCATTTTTCTCTTTTCTATCCTTTCCCCCCCTCTTTGCCATGGAATGCAATACAATCTCTCTCTCTCTCTCTTCCCCCTTCCCCCCTTTTTCACAGTTTAACTTTTCAAAACTTCTCCAACTTTTGAAAAGTTAGAGTGGCAAAAGTAAAAATTCAACTCTGTAATTCTGCCACTCCGGAACTGTTGATAGTTTTGACCAGCTTTACATTGAAGAATTTGGGATTCTTATGAAAAGCAAAGTGAATCTTTCAGCCTGTTTTGAAGAGTCCATAATTTCTCAACAGTCCATGAGAGGAAGAGAGATTAACTGAGAGATAGTTATGGTCCAGGATCAGAAGTTCTGGTTTCTGTTTCAAGCACTGCCACTTGCTTTTTCTGAGACCTTAGGTAAGTCACTTTGCTTCATTTTTCCAATTTACCCATCTGTAAAATGAAGATAACTATTGCTTGTTGGGAACTGAGTTTTTTCCTCTCCATAATATTTTGATGAACTTGAAACGTTTCCTGGAAAAAAAAAAGATTTTTCATTGAGAATTCAAATATCAAAACATTTTTGCCAAAAACTGAAATACTTTGTCTGAAAACAAAAATGTTTTGGCAGGAAACTGAAATATTTCCATTTTGAAATGGTGTTGCAGTGCCTTAGTTTTACTCTTGGTCCTTTGTGCTCCCATTCTCCTCTATAGGACTATATGTCCCATGATGCATCACGGTCTCCCATTGTAGAGAAAAGAGCTGGTGCATCATGGGAGTCTTTGGCTGTCATGCATCATGGGAGATGTAGCTCAATCAGGGAATATATCCCATATAAGAGAATGGGGGGCATGATGCAACCAAACTACAATTCCCATAAGGCACTGCAGCAGCATATCCAAATTGAAATATTTCAGTTTTCATCTGAAATATTTGCATTTCATGGCATTAGCTTTTTTTTGATGAAAAAATTAAGTTTTCTACAGAAAATAATCACTTTTGTTATTAAGTCAACATTCTAATTTTCCACTGAAAAAGAGTTGAGATGGAAAATTTTCAACCAGTCCTAATAACAACATTTATTTCCCTCATATGTGAGTGTTGTGCAGCTTAATTCATCAATGTTTGTAAAATGCTTTGGGATCCTCATATAAAAAGGCGCCTGGAGAAGAGTCAAGTAGTGTAGCTGACCTCATTTCAAGGGGTCAGTGTGAGTGCTGTGATATACTAGTATTCTTCAGACATCTGGTAGGGATCTGGGTGTGCCATAAGGGCAGAGGCAATCACTGTAGCTCAGAGGCAAGCACTGTTGGTGCTCCAAGCACTAGGATCTCCAGGCTCTAGCTCTCAGTGGACTCCCATAATGCTGTCACTGAAAATTTGGGTGAGTTTACGAGATTCCTAGGGGCAGCCAGGCATCAAAGCAGCAAATATCCCAGGCACAACTGATTTTTCAATTCGAACTAAAGATGAACCTCACTCTGTTTCTGTCAGGGTTCCTTCCCCACTCTGAACTCTGGGGTACCGATGTGGGGACCTGCATGAAAGACCCCCCTAAGCTTATTCTGACCAGCTTAGGTTAAAAGCTGCCACCACCAAAGTGTTACACAAAGAACAGGGGAAGTGCCCACTTGGAAACGTCTCCCCCCAGAAAATATCCCCCCAAGCCCTACACCCCCTTTCCTGGGGAAGGCTTGATAAAAATCCTCACCAATTGGTACAGGTGAACACAGACCCAAACCCTTGGATCTTAAGAACAATGAAAAAGCAATCAGGTTCTTAAAAGAAGAATTTTAATTAAAGAAAAGGTAAAAGAATCACCTCTGTAAAATCAGGATGGTAAATACCTTACAAGGTAATCAGATTCAAAACAGAGAGAATCCCTCTAGGCAAAACCTTGAGTTATAAAAAGACACAAAAACAGGAATATACATGCCATTCAGCACAACTTATTTTATCAGCCATTTAAACAAAACAGAATCTAACGCATATCTAACTAGATTGCTTACTAACTCTTTACAGTTCTGACCTGCATTCCTACTCTGGCAAAAGCATCACCCAGACAGAGAGGACCCTTTGTTTCCCCCCACTCCAGCTTTGAAAGTATCTTGTCTCCTCATTGGTCATTTTGGTCAGGTGCCAGCGAGGTTATCTTAGCTTCTTAACCCTTTACAGGTGAAAGGGTTTTTCCTCTGTCCAGGAGGAATTTAAAGGTGGTTACCCTTCCCTTTATATTTATGACAGTTCCTAACTCTAGCACTCCAGTCCATACTCTCATCATAACCCCTCCATACCATCCTTTGCCTCAGATCACAACCTGTGGCAGCTACAACCTGTTTTCATGCTGCCTCTGGCTGCATCCTGAGCTTTTTCCCCATCTGACTTCCAGTTGTACCTCCTTTACCAGTACCCTAGGGATTATGGAGTCCTCTTCCAGCTGAGTCTTGAACTGGGTAGCAGAGTGCCTTTCCCACCAGCTCAGCCCACATGGAGAGAAGGTAACCAGATCAGGTGTATTACCCTATATTGTTAGCATGAACCAATCATCAGACTTCAAAGAGTGGTTCATAAATTGCTTAGAAGTTGGCCTAATGCAATAACCATTTTATTTCCACAGATAACCATTCATTTTCTCATCTACACTTAGAAAAGGAGAACTGGCTCCTTGTTAAAGTAGGAAAATCCAAAGCTGTTTTCACTGGTTTATCCAGAGATACCGTAAGTCCATTGAGTTCAGAAGCTGACTCGTCGTCTCAATCTTGGAGATCATCGGTTTCTGGGAAAAGAATAGAATGTGCGGAATGGTATAAAGGTCCAGGAAAACAATGGGTTATTCTAGTAACTATTATTAATATATTTATTATTAATTATAGACAGAGCAGCACCCAAGATGTACTAGACATCTTACAAACAAAAGAAAGGACAATCCCTCCCTTGAGGAGTTCACAATCTAGGGATGGACAAATACACAAAGAGACAGAGGCCACAATATATGTATGTCTGTGTTAGCAAAAGTACATAGTTTGAAATTATTATTCAAATTTGTCACTACCTGTCGAGATTAGGCCTGCCTAGATTACCATCAGGGGATGGTAACACTTTAGGTAAAATAGACATATGTCTAGACTGTTTTACAACCCTTTTTCTCTAAAAGCTTTATTCCTACTGCTAAAATAAGGTATAGTTTGATTTTAAAAAAGCTGTTTGGTCATTATATAGCACTGGTCACAGACTCCTAAAAGGAAGGACCACAGATGCCAGAACCCAGTTCGACCTTCTGGGTAAGCATGGTTGATATACCAGGCCATGGGCCTGTGTAAGTGTGAAAAAATTGCAAAATTTCACCCTGAGATAAGTAAAGACTGGAGGCCTGACACCTGAGGGGACACACCCAGAGAGACGAGGAAGGGGACAGAGATGCAGCTAGCCCAGTAACCATAACAGTTTGCATAACTGTTTCAATTCTATCTCCCTGTCAAGGTTCCTTCCCCACTCTGAACTCTAAAGTACAGATGTGGGGACCTGCATGAAAGACCACCTAAGCTTATTCTTACCAGCTTAGGTTAAAAACTTCCCCAAGATACACATTTTGCCTTGTCCTTGAACATTATGGTGCCACCACTAAGCGTTTTAAACAAAGAACAGGAAAAGAGACCACCTGGAGACGTCTTCCCCGAAAATATCCCCCCAAGCCCTACACCCCCTTTCCTGGGGAAGGCTTGATAATAATATCCTCACCAATTGGTACAGGTGAACACAGACCCAAAGCCTTGGATCTTAAGAACAATGAAAAAGCAATCAGGTTCTTAAATTTTATTTAGAGAAAAGGTAAAAGAATCACCTCTGTAAAATCAGGATGGTAAATACTTTACAAGGTAATCAGATTCAAAACATAGAGAATCCCTCTAGGCAAAACCTTAAGTTACAAAAAGACACAAAAACAGGAATATACATTCCCTCCAGCACAGCTTATTTTACAAGCCATTAAACAAAAGAAAATCTAATGCATTTTCTAGCGAGATTACTTACTAACTTTACAGGAGTTGTAAGGCTTTCATTCCTGATCTGTTCCTGGCAAAAGCATCACACAGACAGACCAAACACTTTGCCCGCCCCCCTCCAGATTTGAAAGAATCTTGTCTCCTCATTGGCCATTTTGGGTCAGGTGCCAGCGAGATTACCTTGGCTTCTTAACCCTTTACAGGTGAAAGGATTTCGCCTCTGGCCAGAAGGGATTTTATAGCACTGTATACAGAAAGGTGGTTACTCTTCCCTTTATATTTATGACACTCCTTGTGTTGAATTGCTCATAACTTTCATTGGTTTTATCTGAAAATTTGCTCTATACAGCAAATAGGTATGTGAGTTAACTTTTTTCCTAAATATTGAAGTGTGCCTTTAATCTTTGCCCAAAGTTGTTGTTTTTTTTTAAAGCTCAAATTTGATAATATGACTCAGTGGGATTTAAGAACATGATTAAATGTTTTCCCAAATCAAGACCTATGCCATGAATGAACCATCCCTGATAACTTTTGTCTAGTCTCAGCCTTGAGTATCTCAAGTGATGATACCATATGCTCTCATGGCAGCTCTTCCCATTCCCTGAATTCTTCTTATCGTCGTTCTTTTGGCTTTTTTTTTAATTGAAATTTAACCTAAATTTCCCTGCTGCAGTTTAACTCCATTACTTCTTCCTCTGTCCTAGTTGACTAATGAGAATAATTATTGAACTATTTTTCAATGTGAATGATCTACTAAGGCTAAGATGAAACCACCAATCTCATTTTCAGTGAAAATCCCCAAGCTGGCCAACAATTTCAATCCCTGAAGTAAAATAACAGGGTTTTATTTACTAAGGTTTTCAATCTATTTGTTGGTTTTTATTGGCATTGAAATAATATTTGGGTGAGATTATATTGTAGATTTTTTTTAATATGGCTGTTAGAAGACTCACAATTAAAAAGCCTCTCTTAATACTCTAAGACTTCCATCAAAAGCAAAAAGGGTTCCAGGGTTCTATGCCAGTAAAGCAAGCACAAGGGATCACACACAGGCTCTCTGTGATGTTTAGTTCCAGAGAAAGGGGACATGGAAATCTGATTTTTTTTTCAAAATGCCCACATTTGCAGAAAAAGGTAGGTCTGTCTTCCAAACACCAGAATTTGGTTGCAGCCAACCAGCTGAGAACTCGTCGTGTCAGAGGGTATAAAGCCAGCACACCTAACTCTTACACCTACCTCCCCTCTATATGGTGTGTGTCAGGGGCAGAGTGCAATTATGTTCTGCCAGTTCTTAGCTGGTGCATTGTTCTTGAAGACCCACAGATAGCTGGCCCAGCCCCTAGGCTGTACTGATTTATTATGAGCTATGTTGGAGAGGTAAGCTCCACCATGACATAGTTGCTTAGGGTGGCCCAAGGAGATAAAAATATAAGTAGTGGGATGAAAGTGAGAAAAGGAAAATGTTGACACAATACCAGGAATGAATATATATATAGTGCCTTAGTTTGTGGGGTCCTGATCTGGGCATAACAGTAGCATAACACTATATAATGGCGAGGATCTCCCTTTGACATCACATGGCTATCACTAATCTTGACAAGTGCACAGGTAACCTGTACTGGGGCCGGGGAGAGGGGGGTCTTTCCTCACCCATTCTAGTGTCTAATCCACATAGACGGGTAATACTTTATTACAGCTTTTTGCTAATGCAGTTCCTCTAGAGACTTATGCTTTTAGCACTGAAGATCACAGGTTCACAGGCTCTTGATCCAAGCAGGAACTTGGTTACATAAGGCAAGATTAGAGAAATACCAAAGATATTAACACCCCACTGGAATTATATGGTTACACAGGTAGGGCACTAGACTAGGACTTGGAAAATCAAGTTCAGTTCCATGCTTCACCACTGACTTCTTGTGTTCTCTTGGGCAGGCCATTTAGCCACTCTGTATCTCGTTTCCCCACGTGCAAATCTAGGATAATAGCACTGCCTTGCTTCACTGGGGTGCTGTGAGGATAAACATACATTAACAGCTTGTGAAGTGCTTTGAGATCTACTGATGAGAAGTGCCATATAAGAGCTAGGTGTCCTTATTCTAGCTAGCCTACCTTTGGAAGTCACAGCTGATAACAAGCACACTTTCCCTGTAACGCCTGCTTAGAGACATGTAAACCAGGCAGAACAGCTAAGACAATATATTTCTTTTCTGTAACAGCTAGCAAAAGGGAAAGCTATTAGGCTTCCTACAGACTCTGAATTAAGTGGGTTGTTATGACACAAAATGTCAGTTTCAAGGGCAAATTTGAAACTGTTCTTCCATGGATTAAAAACTGTCATCTTAAAATGACCAGTATACTGTGATCACTGTTCCTGAAGGACTTGAGAGCATCTTTGATTTGAAAGTAAAATAAATTTGGGGCTAAATTCTGCACTTGCTCATGCCAGTATAAACCAGAAAATGTCCACTGATATAAATGGCATTATTTCAGATTTATACCAGTGTGAGAGCAGAATTTAAGCAACAAAGGATGACGTAAAGTGCTCAGACACATTCATCAATGCTAATGGAATGTCATCTTTCACTAGTAGCATCACAGTAGTACCTACAGTTTCCAACCAAGAGCCTCATTGTGTTAGGTGCTGTACAAATACATGGTAAAAGACAGTTCCTGACCAGAAGTGTTTGCAGATGGAATAGATAACAAAGATAAAAGCTGGGGGGAAGGAAGTATTACTGTCCCCATTTTAAGGTGGGGGGAGAAATGATGTACAGAGAGATTAAGGACCGGATTTTAACTCCCATCAAGTTAGGTGCATCAATACCTTTAAAAATCTGGCCCTCAGTGACTTGTCCAATGTCACACAATGGTCTATGGTAGAGATGGGAATTAAAATACAAATCTCCTGAGTCACAATCCAAGCACAAAATCATTCTTCCGTTCTGCAAAGCAAAGTCCTCCCTCTTGTCACTGTTTAAGATATGAAATGGAAAATGTATTTTTAAAAGAAATTATAAAGTTTTCATCTTATCAGTTTACTTGATTTTCCCCATTTTGCTCTTTGAAAATTCCGCTTATTGCATATGTCTCAAGTTGAGATCTTACATAAATGTAAAAGAATACAGAAATAAAATAAAAATAAAATAGCTACCTAAATACCATTACCTGGAATTTTGAACCATTAAGACTTCAAAAGGGTTAATTAATTACATTAGCTGTGTCATTATCCTGGCAACATTCTGCCTCAAGGGTGTATGGATCCATTCAGCGGCTGAGCTCAAGAGAGCTGTGTCCTTCTTTCACAGAGGAAAATTCATCAGACATTAAAAACACAGTCATTAGCAGAACATATTGTTTTCTCTCTACCAGATTGGAGAACATCAGATGAAATAATCAAAAACAAATATCAAATAAATAATTTTAAATCAAAACCCAAGGCTGAGGATTCATTGTAATTTACAATAGAAACTTTCAGTGATAAATAACCACTCATATTTACTGAACAGAGAGGACCCGATTCACCACTTCCTTGCATCTTCTGTCATCATTTTCATCTGTGCAAAGGAGGTATAAAGTCTACCGTACCAAAAAGATATAGTGTTATACTCACTTTGCACCAATGTGAATGACGACACAGAGTGCAAGGCAATGGGCGATGAGGCCCAGAGACTTTGACACCAAAGGAATCCCATGTGCTTTCCAAACTATGTCCTGATCCTACCTTTGGATTTTTGGGTATGTATTTCTGTACTTGTGTGGAGTTTCATTGCTGTCTGGGCTGCTCTGCCTAAGCACAAGAGCAGATCTGGTACAGCCGGAGGTCCTATGGGCCAAACCCTGCAAATGCTTACTCCTGTGAGTAATTTGTGGGACCATTCCAGTTAGGGAGTTCTAGTGGGAATACTTGTAAATATACTTTCAACCCTTTCCTCGTGAGAGTAAAGGACTGCAGAATCAGGCCATAAGAGCCTATGTTAGTGGAAGAACTCCAGTTGATTTCAACAATAACAGGCTTGAGCCCTGTATAACTCAGAATCACACCACCACCATAGTGCATCCTGCTTGGAGTTGTTACACTACAGATTTTAACTGTGGACATCAACCATGTTTAGCAGTGTGGGGCCAAAGTGAAGAAGAAAATCACAAACTATCATTTAGGAAAGATGTGAGATAGTGGAGGAATAATAGCCTTGTACCAGGCTGCTACTAAAAAACTGGCAGGAAGAGAAAGGAAGACCTCAAGCCCCAGAGGCTAAGGGCTGTGTAGTGGGGTGAGCACCAGCTCCAGCCCTGAAGGGGTTGGAAAAGCCCTGCAGAGGGCTGGGACGGGGGAAGTGAGCAAAACCCCAGCTGATTGGGAGAAGTGGCGGCCACTGGGGGCCACGCCCCAATCAGGGCTAGGGTGACCAGATGAAACGAAGAAAATATTGGGACACACGGGGGAAGCAAAAAAAAAACAAACCCAAAATGCCAGAGCGGCCAAAGCTGCAATATCGGGACAAATGGTGTCCCGACTGTGCATTGGTGGGGACACAGGACAAAGACCTAAAAATCGGGAAAGTCCTGATTTTATTGCGACGTCTGGTCACCCTGATCAGGGCCCAGCTGCCTTTATAAAGGCTTTGAGCCAGAAGTTCCAGGAGAGACTCTCTCTAGCTTGGAGAGAGAGGGACCTGGCTGCAAGGGCTGAGAAAGTACCTAGATTGGGAGCAGGGCTGCTGGGGAAGGCCAAGGGAGCCGGGGAACTCAGGCCTAGGAAAGCCCTAGGCTGCAGGTCTGGGAAGGCCTGTTAGGTACGGGGGTTGCAGGGGCAGCCACGGGTAGGCAAAGGCAGCAGGTCCAAACCCCCTCACCTGTGATGAGTGGCTTATACTGCAGTCTGCCCCAGGGAGTGGGGGCTAGTTGGTGACTGGCAGTAGCCTAAGACTGAAGCGAGGTGGGGATAGTGGGTGGGGGTTCCCCGGGGAGGGGGAGACCCAGAACTGTGGGGGTACTGCCAGGGGGCAGCACTGAAGACAAGGGCACCAGGGTCCAGGAGGGACACGGGGGCCAGGGGCGGCGAGGCACCGGCCTGAAGGAGGCGCTTCGGAGGCTGGACGCTAATTCCCCGAGACGACCAGCAGGAGATGCTGCCGGGTGAGTTTGCACCCAGTGACAGGCTGATTGACTCATTTTAGGTTAAGATGATGGACTGGACTAATTTGGCATGAGTAGAGGCAGACAAGTTAGGAGAAAGCTGGGACTGTCAGAGAAACTGCCCCAAGAGCAGTTGATAGAAGGTTAGTGCAGTTTAGTGCAGGGCCTTAGACAAATTAAAGGATTGGGCCAAAAGAAATCTGATGAGGTTCAACAAGGACAAGTGCAGAGTCCTGCACTTAGGATGGAAGAATCACATGCACTGCTGCAGACTAGGGATCGAATGGCTCGGCAGCAGTTCTGCAGAAAAGGACCTAGGGGTTAAAGTGGACGAGAAGCTGGATATCAGTCAACAGTGTGCCCTTGTTCCCAAGAAGGCCAATGGCATTTTGGGATGTATATGTAGGGGCATTGCCAGCAGAGAGAGGGAGGTGATCGTTCCCCTCTATTCGACATTGGTGAGGCCTCATCTGGAGTACTGTGTCCTACAAGAAGGATGTGGAAAAATTGGAAAGAGTCCAGCGGAGGGCAACCAAAATGATTAGGGGACTGGAACACATGACTTCTGAGGAGAGGCTGAGGGAACTGGGATTGTTTAGTCTACAGAAGAGAAGAATGAGGGGGGATTTGATAGTTGCTTTCAACTACCTGAAAGGGGGTTCCAAAGAGGATGGATCTAGACTGTTCTCAGTGGTAGCTGATGACAGAACAAGGAGTAATGGTCTCAAGTTGCAGTGGGGGAGGTTTAGGTTGGATATTAGGAAAAACTTTTTCACTAGTAGGGTGGTGAAACACTGGAATGCGTTACCTAGGGAGGTGGTGGAATCTCCTTCCTTAGATATTTTTAAGGTCAGGCTTGACAAAGCCCTGGCTGGGATGATTTAGTTGGGGATTGGTCTTGCTTTGAGCAGGGGGTTGGACTAGATGACCTCCTGAGATCCCTTCCAACCCTGATATTCTATGATTCTATGACTTGTGGTTAGAAAAACACCTTTTAATATGTAAATTGAGTACATTTGATATGGAATCAGGGAGACACAATCAATGCAGAACCCAACTTTGCTAATTTAGAGATACCTCTCAGATGTTTTTAAAAGTCTTTGTGAAATAGCTTTACAAGCTTTCGGTGAGGTTTTGCAGGAGTGGGTGGGTGAGATTCTGTGGCCTGAGTTGTGCAGGAGGTCAGACTAGGTGATCATAATGGTCCCTTCTGACCTTAGTACCTATGAATCTATAGCAAAGAAGAAATATACTTTCCTTTCCTGGGGAGACTTTATTTGTGTTCTTTCTTGTTTTGTTGTGTTCGTCAAAGTCATTTGCACAGAAAGCATATATTTTCTCACTATGTGTGAAAAACTTAAAAGGAACCACAATTTCTGACACCAAACACTTGAGAACTTTTGTTCTCAAGATGGGTCGTTAGCTCAACCAATCTTAGCACTAAAAGGGACTTAATAGAAATTCTGGCTCAAAACATCCACAGACAGTGGGGTGTTAGAAATTTGGATCTAAATCTGATTTATGCAGCTTGGGCCAAACTTATAAAGGTATGTAGGCACCTAAAGATGCTGATAGATACCTACTGGAATTTACAAAAGCACTTAAACCAGTGAAGCACCTAAATGTCTTTACTTTCAAAGGGCATTGACCATCTAATCTGGTTAGGTGCTTTTGTAAAATCTACTGGATGTCTGTCTGAATGGTTAGGCTCCTAAATACCTTTGTAAATCTGAGTCTTTTAGCCTTAAAGATCCAAGGGGAATTTTCGTAATAGAAGGGGTATGTTCGGTGCTATGCTGGTTGATATTCCCTCATGTCCCTTATCCGCTGCCAACTCATGCCAAACTTTTCAAACATAGGTGCCTAGGGATAGTCACCTAAATAAGTGAACTGATTTTGAGAGGGGCTGAGCATCAAGAGCTCCCATTGACCATGGATTTAGGTGTCTAATTTTAGGCAACAACATTTGAGAAGTTTGGCTTCATAATTGTCCACCAAGCTGCCACCTTCCACTCCAGAGGTAACAATAGTGAGTGAGTAATTCCTGCATATGTCTCTAGCTAGCTAGCTATTAATATAGCCTTCATTACCATAGTGTCCAAACACCTATATGGTGTCTGATGCCCAGATCCTCAAATCCTTGAACTCAATGGAAGTTAGGAGCCTAGATACCTTTGAAGATTTGGGTCTGAGTGCATACTCCCCCTGAACTCAATGAAAGCCTTGCCATTCAAATCAGGGAAGCAGGGACAGACCCACAGAGTGGAAATCACCACTACCCCTTTGCCGAGAGCCTATCAAAGGCCTATGCACCATTGAAATCCCATTTTGAGAGTGTACGTGGTACATATGCTTTGTGCCGGTCCTCTGCGCAGGGGTAAATTTCACCTACAGTTTGCAAAATGCTTTGTGATCTTTGGGGATGAAAGGTGCTGCATAATGGCAATTTATGTATGATTCCCTACAGTAAATAATACGAAACAGTGACTCCCTTGGATGGAAAATAAATAACTTTGTCCCATGAATATTCAGCGCAGGGGGAAGCTCGAACTTGGCTTTTTTGCAGATAATTTATTGAAAAAAAATGAAATATTAAGCAGGACTATTGCAGAATGGCTTTTTGTTTCACCAGCGGATGACAAATGAAGTAGAGCAGGTACCTGTTGAGGTTACAGGACCATCAATCAACCCCAGCATGACCCACAGCTGTCAGCGCCATATAAATTAATGTTTACCATTTTTTAAATATGTACATCTGGAGAGGAGGGGGAAAAATATAAAACCAAGGCTGTGCTTTTGTGGGGAATTGCAGGGAGCCTACTATATCAAAAGCTAATTATAGCTCAAGCCAGTCCGAATGTCATTCTGCAATGGTGAGTTATAGGCATAAGGCTGTGGCGTTTCAGTCTCTTGCTCGTCACAAAATCAGAACCCTTTAAAGTTTGAATTAATCTGCTTAGCTTTAGTTGCAAGAGGAAGGGTGGGAGGCAGATTAACCCTTAAACCCCCAAGCCTCTTCATAGTGTCTCCTCTTGGACTTTTTTTAAAAGCACCTGAGGGAGAGAGCCTTATGAGTCTGACATAGGGGCCTATTAGAAGGGAATGCTTCTTTTCTTTTCTTTTTAAATTTGCCAGAGTCTAGATAGTTCCTTCTATTTCACTATCAAAAACCAATTAATTTTCTGTAAAAGCATCAAATTAATTACAAAATAATATGGAAATAAGAAGAATGGAGGGATGTCTCTCTTCTCCCATTCCCCTCCCCGCTCCCCTCCCCCCCCCACCTCATTATGGGAAACATGTCAGGCCCTTTGGCAGCAAAGCCCTATTAAGCAACTACAGGCTGTTGAGTTCCTTATTTAAAATTCCATGGGTGGTGTCAGGAGACCCCTGGAAGTGTGACGTTAGGTCCTTCTCTGCATTCAGGGACCATCTTCCTTTCCCGCATTGGATCAGAGCATCTTCATCGCTTCTCCACCACCCCGCCGCTGGAGGGTTGTCATGGCAACAGCACGTTTTCAGGCAGGGTGGCTGGAAAGTTAAGACTTCTCGAAGGCTGCCTGCCATCCATGGTGCTTGCTTGTAGGGCCCTGTTCTGAAAACGTCGGTGCATGGGCGAAACTTCCAGGAAAACTGCAGAAGGGTAAACATAGCACCAGTCTTTAAAAATGGCAACAAAGAGGACTTGATGAATTATAGTCCAGTCAGATTTTTTCCCCCAATCTCTGGAAAGATACTAGAACAAATGATTAAACAATCAGTTTTTAATCACCTGCAGGATAATAGGGTTGTGAATAACAGCCCACATGGATTTGTAGAGAAGAAGTCATGCCAAATCAGCCTAATTTCTTTCTTTGACAGGGTTACTGGCCTAGTGGATGGGCGGAAGCAGAATATGTGATATATCTTGATTTTAATAAGGCTTATGATACAGTCTCATATGGCATTCTCATAAGAAAACTAGGGAAATATTGTCTAGATTAAATTACTATAAAGTGAGTGCACAGCTGGTTGAAATATTCAAACCATATTCAAATATGGTCAAGTATTCAAGTTATCAATGGTTCTCCCTCAAACAGGGAGGGCATACCTACTGTGTCCCTGGAGGGGTCATTCCTGGGTCCAGTTCTATTCAATATTGTCATTAGTGATTTGGATAATGGAGTGGAGAGAATATGCTTATAAAATTTTCAGATGACACAAAGCAGGGAGGGGTTTCAAGCACTTTGGAGGACAGGATTAGAATTCAAAAGTATCTTGGCAAATTGGAGAATTGGTCTAAATTCAGCAAGATGAAATTCAATAAAGACAAGTGCAAAGTACTTCACTTAGAAAGGCTATATCAAATGCTCAACAACAAAATGGGAAATAACTGAAGAGATGGTAGTACTGCTGAAAAGTAATTGAGGATTATAGTGGATTACAAATTGAATATGAATCTACACTAGGACACAGCTGCAAAAAAAGGCTAATATCATTCTGGGGTGTATTAACAACAGTGTCATATGCAAGACATACAATTGTCCAGCTCTATTCAGCACTCGAGAGGCCTCAGGTGGAGTAGTGTGTCCAATTTTGGGTCCCACACTTTAGGAAGGATGTGCACAAGTTGGAGAAAGTCCAAAAGGGAGCAACAAAAATGATAAAAGTTGACCTATAAGGAAAGGTTAAATAATCATGTCCGCTAAAGGGCAGGTCAAGAAGCAATGCGCTTAATCTGTAGCAAGGCAGATTTAGATCGATATTAGGAAAAGTTTTCTAATGATAAGGGTAATTAAGCTCTGGAACAGGCTCCCAAGGGATGTTGTGGAATGCCCATCATTGGAGGTGTTTAAGAACAGGTTGGACAAACGCTTGTCAGGGATGGTCTGGGTTTACTTGGTCCTGCCATAGTGTAGGGGGCTGGACTTGATGACCTCTCCATATCCCTTTCAGCCCTAACATTTCTATGATTCGAAGTGTTTTGAGGATGGGTTCATTGTTTGATGCAACTGAATGACAGATTCTATCAGGGCTATTGTGGTATTTTAAAGAAGATCTGGGATTGTTCACCTTAGAGAAGAAGAGAACAAAATGGGACACAATAATAATAAATGGGATAGAGGAGGTAGATTGAATATTTTGATTCCCTCTCTCATAATACAAGACTAAGGGGATCTTGACTGAACTGGAAAGGTGGAAAATTGACAAATTTTAGACTGCTGGTGTGCAGAGACAGTGCCTGTCACCAGTATTGTCTCTTTGTTTCCTTGTACTCCCCCATTTGTAGCCATCTGTTGTCTCTTGTCTTATACTTACATTGTAACCTTTCTAGGACAGGGATTATCTTTTTGTTCTGTGTTTGTACAGCACCTAGCACAATGGGGACCCGGTCCCTGACCAGGACTCCTGAGTGCTAGAGTAATACATCTAATAAATGATAATAAAGGGGATTTTTTTCAGCCAATGCACAATTAACCTGTGCAGTTTGTTGCCACAAGGTTTCATAGAGACCAAGAGTTTAACAGGATTCAGAATAGGACTGGACTTTTATAAGGATGAAAACTATCCAGAGTTATCATAGGGCTTGAAAAACCAACAACCAGGATTCTTGGAAGGGATATAAATGCTTTTGATTCAGGGCAGAAGCCAATCTTTAATTAGGAGTAGGGAGCAACTTTCCCTGTGGGCAAGTAATTCTGTAACTGCCAGCCACAGGGTTTTATATACCTTCCTCAGAAGCGGCTGGTGCTGGCCACTGTTAGGCACGGTATCTGGATTAGATAGACCACTCATCTGATCTGGGATGGCAGTTCTGTTGTTCCATTCCCAGATCCGGAAGGGGATCCGTTCATTCTTTTATCTGAGTCTAAAATATGTCATGGAAGTGATGTTCAGTGAGGGCCTAGAAAAGAGAGGCCTTAATCCCCCCCCCCCCCCAGTGCTGTACACATGTGCTCATGTGTTTCCAGGATCAGAAAAGCCCTCAATATTAATCACTTTGCTTAAGTTAAATTGTGTTTAACTACTTTGCTGCATTAGGGCCATAGAACCTCTGATACTGCATTTCAGAGATATACACTGATGGCATTATTTAAGTGCATAACACTGCTGCTTGGAATAAGGCAAGACATTAATGCTGCAGCATTTCCCATTGTGTTCAGCAGGATCAGACTCGGAGTAAAGAAAGCAGGGTACGGCTTTGACTAGAGATCTGGGAGCCAGACCTCCTGTGATTAAACCCTGTCTCTGTGTTCATTCCTTCTGTGACCTTGGCCCTCCCATGTCCCTCAGTATGAGAGGCTGTAATACCTAAATGCCCATCGTGTTCCTGAGAGGTAGGTATCTGCCAATGATTGTGCAGTGCTTTGAAGATGACAAGTGCTGAGTTATCTCCCGGTTTCTAGTTTTCCAGTGTTGGCATGCATGTCAATGGGACATTTCTAACCCCAAGCAGTATTTTAGCCTTTTCTTTGATGGAGATAATTTATACATTTTAGTTCATTCTTTAAAAAAATAAAAATAAAAAAGTCTGTGTGATTCCTAATACGCAGTGATGGCTTAAGCTGGCATAATAATTGCTAAAATACTATTTAAAGCTGCTTTTGGCTCAGAGCCAACTTCAGAGGACAAGTCAAAACAGCATTGGATAAATATTTAAAACGTTTAAAGACATTAGGCTCAGACTTTGGGCCAGACTCTCACCTGGTAGAAATCAACCCAGTTCCATCAACGTCGCAGGAGTAACATCAATTTCTACCAGCTGAAGAGCTGGTCCTATTTTTTGAAGGCTTTCTTGAGTGACAAGTCCATGGAATTTGTCAGTAAGAGTGTCTCCAGATCCAGCCACTTCCTACTGACCCATTTTTATTAAAAATCTCTCATGTTGAATGTAAATTGGACGTTCAGTAAGGGTGAAGCTCATCCCTGCAAGTTTTGGACCTGCTACATTGGGCAAATAGCTGATGTCACAGACTGCGGCAAGGAGAGTGGAGCTCAGTGGTTGGAGTAGTGGCAATCAGGTCTAGTGGTCAGAACAGCTGCGTCAGAAGCCAGGAACAGCACTGATGATCAGAACCAGGGTCAGGAACCAGGAGCCAGAGCCAAGGGTCCAAGCTGGAGTCAGGAACCAAGCAGGGGAGCAGGGCTGGAGAGGACTTCAGCTGGGCTGAAGCAAGACTCGGAACAAGGCAGGCACAGGAGTGATTATAGCTGTGGGCATAAGCACTGAGCAGCCGCTGGCTTGTACTGCTGCTGGGCCTAAGAGCAGGCCTGGTGATTCCTCTCCGCCAGTCAGGAGTGTTCAGCAATGGTCAATTAGCTGGTCCCATGCTCGGCTGCAGGCCCTGATTCCTGACAGCTGGTGGATCCATGTAGTTCCAGAGCACATATATTAAATGCCACCAGAAACAGATCATCCATTGAATCACCTTTCTTTTATGCAAGGCCTATGCATCATTAAAGTCTCACTAAAATACTCGGAATATAGGCTATGGGCTTGTCTGCATGGTGCATTAATCCACATGAGAGAGCATGTTGCATGCACACTGAGTGGCCTGTGTGGGCCCTGCTGGAGGACACTAAAAGTTCCCCAGTGCATGGTAATGTTGACAGGGTAACATTACTGCACACTAGGGGACTTTTAATGTGCACCAGCAGGACCAGACATGCCAGTTAGCAAATGGACCTAATGCACTGTGTAGACAAGCCCTCAGAGGGGCCTCATTGGTGAATACCCTTGTCCTCTGTGCAGGGGGCATTTCTACCTTCAGTCAATGATTCAGTAGGCATAACGAGCACATAAGGAGAAACCGTGGTCCCACTGAAGTTCGTGGCAAAGTCCTGTTCACATTAATGAGATCACGATGTGACCTCAGCACAAGATGTTTGTGGTGGGTGATTACACTACTCAAATGAGGTGAACTACACTCCCGTACAGAGGGGCTGCACAAAGCATAAATCCCATTTAGGCTCTGTTTTCTGGGCTAAGGTAGGTGCATGTGCGTTGAAATGGCTCTATCTGCTCAGACATGTATAAAACTGAGCTCATTTAGTAGATGACCTATTTGATTTATGTAGCATTTATTATGAATGCTTATTATAACTGATGATAATGACTAGTTTACTTTATATACAGCTTTTATCCCAAAGAACCCCAAGTGTTTTAAAAACTGCGTGTACACAAGCATCATCTCATTGGCACTAGATCTTCACCAATTGATTCATAGCGTTTAAGGCCAGGAGGGTCCATTGAATCACCTAGTCTGATCTTCAGTATAACCAGACCATTGTATTAGTCCAGTTACGCCTAGTACAATAACTTGTGTTTTGTTAAAGCCTCTCTTCCAGAAAGGAATCCAGTCTTGATCTGAGGGCATCAAGATATGGGGAAATCCACCACGTCCCTTAAAAGTTTGTTCCAATGGTTAATCACCCTCCCTGTTATAAATTTGTGCCTAATTTCTAGTTTGAATGTTTCTGCTTCAGTTTCCATCCATTGGTTCTTGTTCTGCCTTCTCTGCTAAATTAAAGAGCACTTTAGGGCCTTGAAAAGTTTCTCACTGTGAGACATTTTCTCCAGCTCTCAAATTATTTTTGTGGCTCTTCTCTGCACCATCTCCAGTCTTTCAACATCCTTTTAAAAATGTGGACACCAGAACTATGTACCATATTCCAGTTTTGGTCTCACCAGTGCAATGTTCAAAGTTGAAAACCTGTCCTACTCTAACGTGCTACTCCCGGGTTTATACATCGAAGGATCTCATGAGCCCTTTTGCCACATCACTGCAGTGGGAGTTCATGTTAAGGTGTTTGTCCGTTATGACCCCTAAATTCTTTTCAGAGTCACTGCTTTCCAGGATACAGTGCCCCACTGTGTAAGTACGCCTGCATTCCTTGTTCCTAGATGTACAACTTTGAATCTAGCTGTGTTAAAAACACATTTTGTTTGAATGGGCCCAGCTTACCAAGTACTCCAGATCTTCTCTGTTCTCATCATTAGTTATCATTCCGTCAGTCTTTGTGTCATCCACACGTTTTATCAGCAATGATTTTCATTTACCTCTGGATCATAGATAAAAATGTTTAAAAGTACCAGAATGTGACGGGGCACTGTCACAGGATCCCCAGGGTGCAGCTGGGACTGTGGGACCACTGTGCCCCCTTAACTCTCCAGCCTCAGCTGTCTCACACAGTGCAAGCAGCAAACCCCTCCAGGCACTGTTATCACGCAGCACAACTGCATGTGAACCCCACACCCAGCTAGATTGCATGAATGTTCCCAGAGCCACTCATGAATCACATAGAGAAAGGCACCAGCCAAATTCCCCCCAGCCTTGTACCTCAGGAATATACAATCTTGCACTGTTCAAGACCTTTTCTTGAGCAATGCAAGTTTATTAATTAGTTCACCACTTCATCAATGGGAAGTGGATATACACCAGCCTTTGTAAACCTGAGCACTTCAGGCAAACTCACTGCTAAAGATCAACAGTAAAAGAAGTTTATTGATTACAAAATATAGATTTTACGTGGTTATAAGTGATAGGCAAAAAGTCAGAGATAGTTACCAAAGAAAACAAAATAGGTGCACAATCTCAATCCTGAACCTGTAAGACACTAGGCAGTATTTAGTTCAAGCAGTTTTCTCACCCCACTGGATGTTACAGTTTGGCCCAGGGTTTTCAGGGTGAAACCTCTGTATTATAGTCTCCTCCACTGAAGTCTTCAGTCTTCTGAGCATTCTTGTTGCTTGGAGCGCAAGTGTGAGAAGGAGAAAAGGTCAAGGTCTTGTTCAATATCTTCATAAATGATCTGGAGGATGGTGTGGATTGCACTCTCAGCAAATTTGCGGATGATACTAAACTGGGAGGAGTGGTAGATACGCTGGAGGGGAGGGATAGGATACAGAAAGACCTAGACAAATTGGAGGATTGGGCCAAAAGAAATCTGATGAGGTTCAATAAGGATAAGTGCAGGGTCCTGCACTTAGGACGGAAGAACCCAATGCACAGCTACAGACTAGGGACCGAATGGCTAGGCAGCAGTTCTGCGGAAAAGGACCTAGGGGTGACAGTGGACGAGAAGCTGGATATGAGTCAGCAGTGTGCCCTTGTTGCCAAGAAGGCCAATGGCATTTTGGGATGTATAAGTAGGGGCATAGCGAGCAGATCAAGGGACGTGATCATTCCCCTCTATTCGACATTGGTGAGGCCTCATCTGGAGTACTGCGTCCAGTTTTGGGCCCCACACTTCAAGAAGGATGTGGATAAATTGGAGAGAGTCCAGCGAAGGGCAACAAAAATGATTAGGGGACTGGAACACATGAGTTATGAGGAGAGGCTGGGGGAGCTGGGATTGTTTAGCCTGCAAAAGAGAAGAATGAGCGGGGATTTGATAGCTGCTTTCAACTACCTGAAAGGGGGTTCCAAAGAGGATGGCTCTAGACTGTTCTCAATGGTAGCAGATGACAGAACGAGGAGTAATGGTCTCAAGTTGCAGTGGGGAAGGTTTAGATTGGATATTAGGAAAAACTTTTTCACTAAGAGGGTGGTGAAACACTGGAATGCGTTACCTAGGGAGGTGGTAGAATCTCCTTCCTTAGAGGTTTTTAAGGTCAGGCTTGACAAAGCCCTGGCTGGGGTGATTTAACTGGGAATTGGTCCTGCTTTGAGCAGGGGGTTGGACTAGATGACCTTCTGGGGTCCCTTCCAACCCTGATATTCTATGATTCTATGATTCAAGCATGGAGCCACTGTTTTCTGTTTTATACTCTCAGTCCATGTGCTTGGAGAACATAAATCCAGGCACGCCTGGTGGGCATTGCATTCCACACAGCCTATCTTTGTGAGGACTTCCTGTGCACTGTGGGGATGTGGAGCAGGTTGAGTGATGAGGCGGGAGGGGGCAGTGGAGAAATCAGTGGCTGTGATACTACATGGATCCACCAGCCAGTTGCCACATGTAGCTGTAGCTGGTCTGGCCTGGAGGCTTGGATGTCAGCTGCAATCCGGATCTGATTTTGCTCTGTGACCTCAGGATGCTCTCCAGTACCCAGTTTAGCTCTGTAAAGGGTCATAGGTTAAGACGTAGGCCCATAGGTCCCCAAACAGTGCCCAGACCACAGCCACCCAACCACCCAACAGCTCTCTGGAACCTGTGGAAAGGGGAGTAGTGAATATCTGGCCCCTGAGAAGCTCTGCTCACAAAGTTCCTGACGGAAGCAGACATCTGTCCCCACTGACTGACCTGGACACACTACTTAAGCCAGAAGAAGGCACGGGAAGCTGGCTGAACAACTGAGTGATCCTGACCTGGTGTTGTATTGGATCTTGACTGTGTCTAGTCCTGGCATTGGTCAATGACTCCACTTTGATCCTGAGTCTGGCTCGACCCTCGGCACAGCTATCTGATTCTGACTCCATTCCTGATCTTTCGTGTGACTGCTGACACAGATTGCAGCCCAGAACTTTGGTGTGGCTCCTGGCCCTGGGTCTTGACAGGGTCCTGCCCCTGGCTTTGGTTCCTGGTTCTGACCACTAGCCTTGCCAACCCATACCCAAGTCCCTACAAGCTGCTTGAACTGTATACGGGACATAGGATTTCGAGCAATGTGTAAAATTAGCTATAGCTGCTTCATCACTGGCAACTGCAATGTGCCTTCAGACAGCAAATTGTTTGGGTCGGGGGCCTGTTTCATAGATACTAAGGTCAGAAGGGACCATTATGATCATCTAGTCTGACCTCCTGTTACTTCTTTGGCACTGACCATGCATTATTTAACCCCATGTACATATAAGTGATTCAAACAATAATAAATACACCCAAGGACAGGACCCGTTTAATTTGAAGTCACTGAGAAAACAGATTTAAACCCAGGACGATGGAACTTTTATTGTCAGTCCTGGGGGTCAGAAACATGGCCCACAAAGACTGATTTAAAATGAATGGTCCTTTATTCTTCCCCTTGCCTGACCTCTCCTTCCCCAGCTACACCTGGAAACACACGTCACAAGGGTAATTGCCCAGCTCTCTAAAACCAGCAAAACAAGTGCAAATGTTATGCCGAGGTTTAATGAAGACTTTGGAGTGGGTCGCTCGACTGAGACACATTCAGATGCAGTCATGCTTTCACATCCTCTGACTTTTAACACACACACGCATACAGCCAATAAGGGATCTCATTGAAAATTCAGGAGCTCGGGAGGCAGGGATTTAATAACAAAACTGGCACCTGTCATTTCTTCTACATATTGGATGCACTTGAGTGCTTTGACCATTAAAAATAACTCATCGGGTGGGCGGAGGGGAAGGAATATAAACAGCTTAGTTTATTTCTGTTACCCTGCAAGAGAAGAGAACCTTAGTGAAGTTGCACGCACAGTATTCACAGCTACAGAGTGAGCAGCAACTTCCTGAAAACTTCTTGGATTTCACATTCTCTGCATGTCATTCTCCCATATATAAACAATAATATGCGCCTGATTCTGCAATCTACTACTGCAATTTTATGCTGATGTAACAGCACTGAAGGAAAGGAATGGGGGCAGGACTAATAGAGTTATGCCAGTGCAAAACTAAGGTAAGAAAATGGTGAATTAGGCCCTATGTATGTAAATACAATATTATCACTTAGTGGCAACCGATACTTCATAATTAACATTAACGATTGCTTTGCATTACTAGTCTGCCCCAGCCTTAGAAGAAGGATGATCCACTGGTTAGGGCAGGAGTCAGAGAGCCTGGGAGACTCGAATTCAACTCTCTGCTTTGCTTTTGCTCTCTTGTGTGAGCTTTTGGCAAGTCACATGTCTTTCTGTGCCTCAGTTCCCCTTCTGTAAAACAGGGATGATTGCACTTACCTCACAGTGGAGCGGTGAGAATAAATAAATGAAAGAGTGTGAGGTGCTCAGATATTACAATAATGGGGGGCCATATAAGCATCTTAGATAGCTATCACAGAATCATAGAATATCAGGGTTGGAAGGGACCTCAAGGGGTCATCTAGTCCAACCCCCTGTTCAAAGCAGGACCAATCCCCAACTAAATCAGATAGACTTTGTCTTCTTCCTAACTTCTCAATAAAAGTCTTTTCAGCTTCAAATTTGGCTTGTCTGTGGCCAGTCAGGAAATTTTTGGTCAAATTTGAGGATATTGGAATGACAAAGATAGGAGCTGGAGTTGAATCATTATGTTCCCAACATTTGGTGGGGGTTGGGGGAGCTGAATGCGAGCTTCTGTTTTGAGCCCAACGTTATTCAGGTAGTCACAATGATTCATAAACAGGACAGTGCAGATTTCTAACCTGGATGTCATGGACTTATACATGACACTAATCTGAATGTCTGTCTGCTGATCTATGCCCTCCATGGAAAAACTCCAACTGAAAATGGATTAGGCCCTATGTGAGGAGATTAGCTTGTTTAGGTACTGATATGGCCCCAGCTACAGTCGCATCAGAGCTCTTCACAATCTTTAATGCATTTATCTTCATGAGGTCAGGAAGTTCTATTATTCGTCTTTTATAGAGAGATAAATGAGGCACAGAGGGTGGGAGACACAAAGGGATTTAGGCACCTACCTCCTACTGATGTTAAAGGGAGTTAGGCACCTGAATATCTTTGTGAACAGCACCCATCTGATTAAATAACTCACCAAAGCATGCATGAAGCCTGTGTGGGAATTGAACCCCTAGTTCTAAAGGACCCATCTAGTGCCCTAACCACTAAGCCATCTTTCCCCTCTCTTTGTAGGGGAGGGGGGGATATTTCTTTCATTTCAACGTGAGTTTTGAGCTATCTGGTGTTCCAGCTCTTGGAACCATCATGTGAGTGCAAGAAAAATCTCCACATTCATTTTCAAAAAAGGAAAATAAATGTCTAGACCTCACAGTTACAGACAAAAGCTTGAAACATGAACACTAATGACTCAAAAACCAAATGTGAAATAAAAAGAAGCCAAAACATGTACACATGTATATAAATATAGTGAGTTTTAAGACATTTCTACCACTTTTGGTGGGGGTGACTGATGGTTTTTGAATACTTTGGGTTGCCAATATCAAACTTTTGTCTCACTTCTTCAGAAGGAATGTAGGCAAAGACAATGCCCCTTTTATGAGAGCAACAGACATATGTGAGTAGCTGGAGCAATTGCTGGAGGCAGGATACCACGCCATTGACCAATGATCTATTCTGATCCAATATATGGCAAATAATATGCTTCTTTGCTGGATCTCAGTTTGTTTACTTATCTGTGCTGCCTTTTAACCCTGAAAAAATATCCCTGTGTGAATGGAAGCTTTTCAAAGGCATAAATAATGGGTTAGGGCCGTGTGGAACAATTTATGTAATACCATGGAACTTACATGCACCCACACTAATTTACAGAGAAACAGTTGAGGTAAAAACGGAGCAAATGCACATGGTTATATTATAAAAACAACAGCAGCACTTTCTGTCCAGCAGTTGCCGTTGACGTGTGAAATCCTAGAAGGATACAAGTGGCAATCATCAAAGCCAGTTCAGTACGTGATTTTCTTTTCATTCTTAAGACTCCGATATATTGTTGTTTGAAGTTGGTTGAGCTGTTTAGGCTGTGTCTGTCTTTATCATGAATAATTTAATAATCGTAATGGGGGATTCCATTATTAGAAATATAGATAGTTGGGATTGTGATAGCTGGGAGTTTTGCATGATGAACTGCCTGCTGGGTGTGAAGGAGGCAGGTCTCGTG
The DNA here is from genome assembly GCF_965140295.1 of Lepidochelys olivacea. Taxonomy (NCBI): domain Eukaryota; kingdom Metazoa; phylum Chordata; order Testudines; family Cheloniidae; genus Lepidochelys; species Lepidochelys olivacea. The sequence continues at coordinate 12,819,839 of NC_140413.1, forward strand.
AGACATTGAGCCAGATTTATGTGCAGTGGAGGAGCCGATGGTCATGGTACATGTAGGTACCAATGACATAGGGAAAGGTAGGAGAAAGAACCTAGAGGGCAAATTTAGGCTGTTAGGCAAGACATTAGAGTCCAGGACCGACATGGGAGCGTTCTCTTAAATACTTCCAGTGGCATGCACAGGGCCAGTTAGACAGGCAGAACTACAGTGTCTCAAAGCGTTAATGAGACAATGGTGTACGGAGGAGGGGTTAAGGTTTATTAAAAGCCGGGGAACCTTTTGGGAAAGGAAGAGTCTATATGGGAAGGATGGGCTCCAGCTAAACCAAAACAGAACCAGATTGCTGGTATGTAAAATGAAAAAGGTCATAGAGGAGTTTTTAAACTAAGTGCTGGGGAAAGCTGAACCGGTGAAGGAACACACAGTTTGGACGGGGGTGGAGTGGGGGGGTGGGTATTCATTAAAGGGGATTCTCTATATCCTAGTAAAGAAGAGAGGATAAAGTTGATAAGTACAGGTAGAAGCTGAACAGAACAAGTCAAATGAAAAAAAAATCCCATTCAATTATATCATATGAAGGCAGACAACTAAATATTCACAAATTTTAAGTGCTTGCATACAAATACTAGAAGTTTAAACATTAAGATGGGTGAACTTGAGTACCTGGTATTAAATGAGGATATTGATATAATAGGCATCACACAAACTTGGTGGAATGGTGATAATCAATGGGACACAGCAGTACCAGGGTACAAAATATAAAGGAATGACAAAGTAGGTTGTTCTGCTGGGGGAGTGGCACGGGAGTCGCCTTCCTCTGCAGCATGGGACATGGGTCACTTGTTGGAGGATTCTCTGCACTTTGAAGTCTTTAAACCATGATTTGAGGACTTCAATAGCTCATACATAGGTTAGGGGTTTATTATAGGAGTTGGTGGGTGAGACTCTGTGTCCTGCGTTGTGCAGGAGGTCAGACTAGACAATCATAATGGTCCCTTCTGACCTTAAAGTCTATGACTCTATGACTCTAAGTGTGAAAGAAAGCATAGAGTCAAATATAGAAAAAATCTTAACTATGCTATAGAATATCTATGGATAGATATGCTTGAATAATAAGTGTATAGCAGTAGGAATATACTACCAACCACCTGACCAGGATGGTGATGGTGATTGTGAAATGTTCAGGGAGATCAGAGAGGCTACATAAACAGAAAACCCAATAATAATGGGGAATTTCCACTATCCCCATATTGACTGGTACATGTCTCCTCAGGACAGGTTGCAGAGATAAAGTTTCTAGACACCATTAATGACTTCTAGACACCATTAATGACTGCTTCTTGGAGCAGCTAGTCCTAGAAGCCTACAAGGAGAGGCAATTTTTGATTTAGTCCTAAGTGGAGCAGGGAATCTGGTCCAAAAAGTGAATATTGCTGACTGCTCAGTAATAGCTAGCATTATATAATTAAATTTAACATCTTTGTGGGGGAGGGGAATACCAAAGAAACCCAGCACATTAGCATTTAACTTCAAAAAGGGGAGCTACACAAAAAGGAGGAGGCTAGTTAAATGGAAATTAAAATGAACTGTCACAAGACTGAAATGCCTGCAAAGTGCATGGAAACTTTTTAAAAACAATATAGTAGAGGTTCACACTGTATGAAAACCATAATTTTTTTTAAAAAAGTAAGAAGAACAAAAAAAAATGCCACTATGGCTAAATAGCAGAGTAAAAAAGTTGTTAGAGGTGAAAAGGTCTTCTTTAAAAATTGGAAGTCAAATCCTACTGTGGAAAATAGAAAGGGACATAAACTCTGGCAAGTCAAACGTAAAAGTAGAATTAGGCAGGCCAAAATAGAATTTCAAGAGCAACTAGCAAAAGACACAAAAAGTAACAGAAAAATAAATTAAGTATATCAAAAGCAGAAAGTCTGCCTAGCAATCAGTGGAGGTGTTAAAGGATCACTCAAAGAAGTCAAGGCCTCTGTGGAGAAGCTAAATTAATTACTTGCATCAACCTTCACTGCAGAGGATGTGAGGAAGATTCCCAGATCTGAGCCATTACTTTTAGGTGATAAATCTGAGAAACTGTCCCAGATTGAGATGTTAATAGCGGAGGTTTGGGAACAAATTGATAAATTAGACTGAAATGTCACCAGAACCAGGTGGTGTTCATCTAAGAATTTTGAAGGAACTCAAATATGAAGTTGTAGAACTATTAAGTGTGATATGTAACCTATCGCTGGAGGATAGCTAATGTAATGCCATTTTTTTAAAAAAAAGTCTCCAGAAGCAATCTTGGCAATTAGAGGCCGGTAACCCTAACTTCAGTACCAGACAAATTTGTTGAAACTATAGTAAAGAACAGGATTAGATTAACATGATATGTTGGGGAAGAGTCAACATGTCTTTTGTAAAGGGAAATTGTGCCTCAACAATCTATTAGAATTCTGTGAGGAGGACAACAAACATCTGGACAAGATGATCCAGTGGACATAGGGTACTTGGACTTTCAGAAAGCCTTTAAGCAAAGTATGCAGTGGGAGCAAAAGAGGGAAGGTCCTCTCCTGGGTCAGTAACTGGTTAAAAGATAAGAAACAAAGGATAGGAATAAATGGTCAGTTTTCACAGTGGAGAGACATAAGTAACAGAGTTCCCCAAGGATCTGTACTGGGGCCAGCGCTGTTCAATGTATTTAGAAATAATCTGAAAAAAGGGGTAAACGGAGGGTAAGCACCTGAAGAAGTGGGTTTTTTTTACCCACGAAAGCTTATGCCCAAATAAATCTGTTAGTCTTTAAGGTGCCACCAGACTCCTTGTTGTTTTTGTGGATTCAGACTAACACTGATATTTGACACCAGTGAGGTAGAAAAGTTGGCAGATGACACAAAATTACTCAAGATAGTTAAATCCAAAGCAATGACTTTAGCCCACTTCTGAAACAGGCTGGATGTTTAATATACATTTCTCCTCTGACACAGGAGTTTAAAGGAATAGCTGACTCCTTTCCCCCTGATCGCTATAGATTTCAGTGGGAGCAGGATTGGGATCTAAGTGAAATTTACCCATGCTACAGAGTGCTAGTGGAAGGCCCTTTATACCATCTATGTCTGGACAGGAGCTGTATGAGTCTGCCATGGTTCTCAAACTATGGGTCAGGACCCCAAAGTGGGTCACAACGCCATTTTAATGGGGTCGCCAGGGCTGGCTTAGAGTTGCTGGGGCCCAGGGGAAAAGTCTGAGCCCCACCACCCTGGGCCAAAACCTGAGGGCTTCCATCCTGGATGTCAGGGCTCAAGTAACAGCCCCCCTGCCTGGGGTGAAGCCTTTGGGCTTTGGTTTTGCCCCACTGCCCAGGCCAGTAGGGCTCTGATTTTGACCCCTGCTCCTCCCCCGGGGCAGCAGAGCTTGGGCAGGCTCAGGCTTTGGTCCCACCTCCGGGGGTTGTGTCGTAATTTTTGTTGTCAGAAGGGGGTCACACTGCAATGAAGTTTGAGGATCCCTGGTCTATGGGGATAGCCAAGCAGGGGTGCCTGTGGAAGGCAGAGATGCTGGTGAGCATTTAGACAGGTTCAGCATCCTCAAAGCCCTATGCAAAAGCCATAGAAGGCTCTATTCTCTAATACTGCAACACTCTGTTCTCTGGCCTTTAGAAATGCCATCTCGTCCCGCTCAAATCTATTCAAAATGCTGCTGCAAAAATCATTTTCTTAGCCCATGGCTTTCGCTATGTCACCCCACTCTTTGCATCCCTCCATTGGTTCCCTCCTTGTTGCATGAAACATAAACTACTTATTTTCACTTTCAAGGTCCTTCACGGCCTCTCCCCACCCTATCATTTCTCATTCAGTACCAAAAGGTCGACTCCTGCCGCTGATCAGCCCATGACACCAGCCTTCATTGCCCAATTGTTAAATTTTCAAACAAGCACCATCCCACGCTGCTCCTCATGGTTGGGAGAAGCTCCCTTGTCAACATCAGCCAAGCCACTGCCTGGTCCTCCTTCAAATCCCTCCTTAAAACCCTCCTTTGCCATGATGCCTACAAAAAAACTTGATAATGGTGAGATTGTTGACGTGCTGAGACCACTGCCAATTGTCTCGTTGTTTCCTTGTTACCCACATCAGTCTGTCTGTACCCACCGGTTGTCTCTTGTCTTATCCTCAGATTATAAGTTCCTTGGGGCAGTGACTGTTTTTTAATTCTTTGTTTGTACAGTGCCTAGCACAACAGAGTCCTAGTCCATGAGTAGGACTTCCACTCACTACAATAATACAAATGATCAATAATAATTAGAAGGAATCCACTGCTGTTGCATAGGCTAGAATGAAGCCATCCACCCGGGCCTTGCTTTGAGAAAGGGTAGAATCCACTCTAGACCCCACCCTTTGGAGCTGAAAGTGTGGGCTGTAGGTGTGTAGAGTAGATTTTGCCTTTAGGAAGCTTGTTACATGTAGGTGCCCCCATCCTTTTCTCAGAAAATAAAGGAGACCCATGCAAAAGCCTTTAAGACTTTTTCATTTATTTTCCTGTCAACCGTATAAAAGATCAGATATTAAAATTCCCCACCACTTTGCTGATCAAGCATTCATTGCAGTAATATAGAGCAAAAAATATTCTCAGCCATGCAAGGCTCTTTCAGCACAAATCATTTATCCCAGAGAAGAGGCTGTGTGGTGAGTTCAGTGCCAAATCATAAATCCTGTGCGCTCAGGGTTCCCCTCTTTGAAAATGACTACAAATAATCAGAACCTCTGAGAAAGTAAAAGGACCCTTCTTTGAACTTGTTCCCCATGTTATTTGGTTGCTCAGAGGACACTGATTAAAGTGACATTTGCTGTGATACCATTGGGCAAAATTGTCAGAATGGCTTCAATCTAAGCTCTAAAACTGAGCCTTCAGTTTTTCACATCTGCATGTTTGTACTCATATCCAAGTTGGGTCTGACCTGCAGTATGTATGAAGGGAAAAGCAATGCTTCAGATACAAAAGAAATGGCTATTATAATAATGCTTTGCACTAATTTAGGACATGATTCGGGATCCTATGCACCTTTCATCCAAGCCTCACGACATACTGTGAAATAGGTATTATTAGTCATTTGTAGAGATAGAGAAACTGAGGCATGGCTAGGTTAAGGGAACATATTCAGTTTCACATAAAGTTGGGCTTCCTGACCGGTCCTCTGATCTAACCAATGGCCCATGCTGCATTCCAAAATAATGCAATGAAATTAAAATAGCTGTTAAACCAAAATGTAAGTTCGCCGGTCCCCAGAAAAGAAAAAGAAAATGGCAGCTGGCAGCCTCTACCAGCGATCCTACAGCAACTTCTCCCACTCTGAGAGTTTCCTGAATCAATGCAGAACTGGCATTTGGCGGGATTAGATAGGGAGAGCTTGTCCTTCCCATTTTAGCTCCTGCTGAAGTTCTAGAATTCCCCCCCGCCAACGTGTTGCCAATTGGAAAGTATTCTTCCATGATTGAAAAGGTCTCTATTTTTCACCCACAATCCCAATTCATGCTGGGTACGTATAGTTAGTGGCTCCATAGTTTTCCATCAAAGTTTTAGGCCTCGGCCTATTAAACTTATAATGCACCAGCCTAATATAGTTTTTTTCTTCAGGTGGAAAGAAGAGTTATAACAAAGAGTAGTGTAAGAGGCAGTGAGGTAAGGCATGGATCTGGTCATCAGAAGAAATTTCTTCTATTTCCATTCTTTCACTGACTTGATGTAGGTAGCATAGTTGTAGCTGTGTCAGTCTCAGAGCATTAGAGATTCAAGGTGGGTGAGGTAATAACTTTTATTGGGCCAACTTTTACTGGACACATCTCTGTGTGGCTCAAAAGCTTCTCTCTCTCTCCAACAGAAGTTGATCCAGTAAAAGATACTACACCTCACTCATGGTGACTTGATGTGTCATTTTGGGCAAGTTCCTTAACCTTTCTGACTTGGTTAAGCTATCTGTAAAATGGGACTATTTGTATTGAACACAACATTGTTTCAATTAAATAAAAATGTTAAATTTAACATTTAAAAAGGGCATCACAACCTAGCTCTTCTTCTCTTGCAGCATTTACTAGATGAAATAAATTATGATTCTGATGTAGGCCATATTGACCTTCATGGAACTATGGGGCCAACTCCTAAGATCTTTACACAGTTTTCATACTCAGACCTTACTCTGGCAGTTTTACAATGAAGTTGATGGGAGTATGTCTGTGAAATCAGTAAAACAGAGGAGAAATTCATCTAGGTCATCTAACCCATTTCCTGCCACTCTAGGTCCTATAGTCTGTTTCCTAGCTCCTGGTTCAGTCCAGTTTGAAAAGACTCAGAACAATGGGATGTTTAGCATTTCCCTTGGGATGTTATTACACACTAATAGCATAGATCTCACCACTAGGAAATTGTGCCCATTTCTTGCCATCTGCTTAATTCCAGACCCTTATTCCTGCTTATCCTCCTCTGTCCTAAATAACATACTTTCTGACTTTGGGCTCATGCTCCTTGTATACTTGCTGTAGTGTATTGTCAGGTATACTTGAATTAGCCTAGGCAGAAAATACTGGTTTTGCCATTCAAATACCTAAATGGAAGTCAGAGGTTGGCTGTGAAGTGCTCAAAAGCTGCAATAAAGAAATTCATAATCGAATCTGAGCGTTATCATAGTAAGTCATGTACACACACACACACTGGTTTCACTTTTTAAAATATCCCCTCTTTTTGGAAAAAAGCACCGTCTTCTACTAGGTGCTGCTCTGCATATGTTGAGTCCATGGAACTGGTTGATAGACAATATTCACAATGCATGAAGCAGGCGCTCCTGCACTTATGGATGTCATTAATATGGAAGCCACCCTGTGACATCATTGTGCCAATTGGGCCAGATTCTGCACCCGCTCTTTCCACGGAATTTCATCTGTTTTTTAGGGGAGCGGGTTCAACATCGGCCACAAAGTAACAAACATAATTCAAATGAGGGAGAAGGGAGGTTGGCTGAAAAATGTCTGAGGAAATATGTGATGATGTCGCTTGAAACAAAAGTGTGACTGTAATTTGGTTAGAAACAGTCACATAACTCACACTGCACTCTATGAGTCTTCTTGTATTTATATAATAGAATATTTTGCATCCCCCCTACATATCTCTATTTTCCTGTCTCTATCTATGTGTATACCTCATTCTATCAGTCCCTCTATACATGTAACGAAGACACATGATGGTATAGTATATAGTTTTACCGGCTTGGGTTTGGGACGGCCACATTACTCATGTATGAGCTATGTAAATCATCCCCCCAAAATTGGCAGTGAAACCTTTATACCTTGCCACATCACCGTACAGCCTATATATGCTTCATATGTTTTTGGGGGAGGGGAACAATTTTATTTAAAGATTTTTAATTGGAGTCATAATCTAGACCAAAGTTATATAGATAGCAAAACAGGACAAGTATTTGTATGAATTACTTCGAAAATTCATTTTATCATGTATTCTTCGTAGGGACAATTCTACTACTCTCATTCTTGCCGACTACTTTGTGAGTAATCCCACTGAAACCAGTGGGGCTTCTCTTGAAGTAAGTGGGGTTTCTCTACTCAGTGTAAGTGTGATAAGAACTGGCCCTAAAGTATTGTATAATTGACCACCTCAGTTTTCTTATATTAAGAATTCTGGTGTATTAAAGAGAAACAGAGGGAAGGGAAGGAAGAAGTGCTAGTTGGAAGGAGATTATTTCATCATTCTCCTCATTGACTGGAAAGGCACAAAAGCTGCGAGTGTCAGAACATTACTTAGTCCATCTATCATATCCAATGGATTAGAAGCAATTTGTAATGGAGAGCACCGTGGATCAATTGAGGTTTTTGAAACTTTGCAATATGGGCCAACTTATTCAGATAGTCTCTGACCATATTCTGAAGCTAACACTTCAAAATATGCTTCAAAAGCAGCACCTTTGTCTGTAATGACTGGAATTTTGGAAGAAACCACGTGCTATAATTAATGGTACACCCTATCCCAGCCAGTAAATACAATGTTTGGATAAGCAGAGAGAGAAAAAGAGAGAGAGCAGTGTGCTGATGGGTCACTAAGCTTCTGCCAGGTGCTAGTTATAATGGAAATGTTCAGATTCCATAAAAGGAATAAGCATGAGGCAGATTCCATTTCTTCCAATGTTGCGAATACAAAGAAACTGTCAGAGCACTGATGGGCATGGTTTTGAATGATGCCTTCAGACACAGATTAGAATGCAGAATTTGTAATAAAGTATTCACAAGGAGTCCCTGGCTCAGACTGGAGCCAATCCTTATGCTGAACTATACCATTAAAACCACAGCCTCTGTTGAAACTGGGGAGAGTGATGCAACTGAATAGCAGAGCAAACACAGAGGCCGCTGTGCATAATGTACTAACCAACATCAAAAGTCAGGCAAAAAATGGTTGTAGGAACAGCCATTTGCTGCTATGGGGGAAAGATCTCCCATTCCATCTGAGTACAGATAAAAGCCCTTTGAAATACAAACAATGAATGCACCTCACATAGTTTCTACAGCACATCTGGGTACATTTAGAGTCTTCTCTAAAAGGAACCTGATTTATGTGACCAATTGTTGGGAATATATATACAGGTGCCATGGAAAAGTTCAGAAGGCCCACTGGGATCCTACATATGTGTGAAAATTCTGAAGAGCATCCTTCAAAAACTGACCAAAACAGGTTTGTCCAGAAGGAGTTGATCTTTGAACACATGGAATAGGTAATGCTGCTTTGAGCACAAAGAATATTTCTTACATGATTTATCAAATCTAGGATGACCAGATAGCAAGTGTGAAAAATCAGGACGAGGGTAGGGGGTAATAGGTGCCCATGTAAGGAAAAGCTCCAAAAATCGGGACTGTCCCTATAAAATCGGGACATCTGGTCACCCTAGTCAAATCGAGCACTGTGGCCTGGTGATTAAAGCATGGGACTGGGAGACAGGAGACCTAGGATTTATTTTTGGTTCTGCCACTGACTTGTGTGTCCTTGGCTAACTCCCTTATCCTCTTTGTGCCCCTGTTTTCAGATATGGCAGTTAGTGACACCAACACCTGCTTTTATAAAGCCTCTTGAGACTTTGGGGTGAAAACCACTATATAAATGCTGAGCATTACTCTTACATTATTATTATTACTCCCAGAATCTGTTATCAATCAAATTGCCAATCCTGCTAGTAGCATCCCAATGCCAAATGCTTCAAAGAATTGTAATACCATATCAGACGTCTCTGAGCAGCCATTCCCAGCAGGACAGCTGTTTTAAGTCAATGGGAGCTTCTGGGTGCTGAGCACCTCTGAAAAACAGGCCATTTATTTTGGTTCCTAAATATGGACCTACATGCATAAATTTGGCACCTATTTTCTAAAATCTTGGTTGTGCTACTTACCCAAATGCTACAAAGTCTCCTTACTTATAGACTATTCATATGCGGCAGGCTGCTTGTAACTAGACCAGGTTAATACTGAAAAGTATTTATTGACGAATATGAACCACAAATTCAACACAACAATTAGTATACATGATCCATATTACTCATTTCCCAGGGTTCTTCTCAGGAATGATTTTGTTCACTGTAGTGGTTGCAGAAAGAGTTTCACAAGTTCTGGTGCAAATGCTCATGTGCTCATTTGAGGATTCCCACAGGAAGTGTTCATAAGACCATCCTGAAATCACATTGAGACCCCTCCTTTAGTCATCTATTCAGGAAGAAGAAACACCGTTATATGATCTGTGGGACCAATCACACATTATGAATACAGCTCATTGAAATTTTTTAAAATTTCCAATTTCTGGGGAAAAACCAGGGGGCTGGGGCTGAGGGGTAGTTTTCCCCCCAAAAAAGGTTTGCAGTTTCTCCCCCACACCTTCTGCATCCAGCTCTTCTCAAGACTAACAAATAGCAAAATATGTTTGCATAAATCATTGTCCAACATTTCTGAATAACAAATTAATAAAAATCAAAGTCTGATTATCTGATAAAGTTTCCCCAGCTGTATTTGTGGCTAGAATAATCAGATCTGATATTAGCAAACCCTATTGTCTTAATTACAGTATATGTTGGATTGTAGTTATTAGCAGCAGAATCATGCTTACAGGCATTATATGCCAAATTCTGCCTCCAGTTACCCTTGTGCTAATGCCATTTTAGCCCTTATGGAAGAATCCTAGAGAATTTAACAGAGAAACTGTTTCCACGTTTACATCAGCCTATGGAATTCTATAGCAGAATTCTATAATTCTCTAACCAGTTCTATACCTTTTAGAACAATGTCTGCAGAACACTGTATGTTTTCCACTGAATGCACTCGATGAAGTGAGCTGTAGCTCACAAAAGCTTATGCTCAAATAAATTGGTTAGTCTCTAAGGTGCCACAAGTCCTCCTTTTCTTGTATGTTCTATAGAACCGAACTGGTGTCAGCCCTATTAATTCTATAGCGGTACTTTATCAGGGATGGGCAGAATATGGCAATTTGACCGGCTTTTTGGAAGTAAGTTTTGAATCTCAGGAAAGGAATAATCTGCTCCAACTGTCTGTTAGAAGTGGGCAGGAAGCTATGGTAATCTGTCTTGGGTATGAATATACACAATACATTGCCACTGTGTACCTGGGGCCTTATGTTCAGAGCAGCTGAGTATCTGCAGCTCCGGGTGACGTCCGCTGGAGTCGCGAGTGCTAAACAATTCTGAAAATCAAGGGCTGACCTACCAGATACAAAATCTGCTGTACCTGAGCGTGTATTCCTGTACTGGAATGGTGCTCTCTCTCTATTGTCCATAGTGTGAGTCTGAGTATATTCAGCAAAACATCGAAGCACAGTTAAGGAAACAGAATATTATCGGCATGAGATCATTAGGGCATCCATATCAGCAGTAACTCATCCTATCAGTTTGTTACCAGAGCAATTTAAACCTGCCTTGGGGCTGCTTCAGATTGTCCACTTGCTCACAATTTGAATGTAGACTAGAATTTATTTTTCTGTAACTTGTGCTGTACTATAATTTATTATGCACTGGACTGTAATTGACTTCCTGTGTGACCTATGGCAAGTCACTGCTCACTAGTGAAAATGAGAGGTTTAGTATATGGCCCTTAATCTCTCTGTGCCTTAGCTCCCAATCTTCTGGTTGTACATTCTAAGCCTTTCTCCCACCCTTTGTTTGTCTTGACTATTTAGAGTGTAAGATTTTCAGTGCAGGACTGTCACTTATTATGTGTACTGCACTTTGCACAGTAGGGCCCTCATGATGGTTTGGCACCTCTAGGTGCTACTATAATATAAGCAACTATAAAACCTAGATTTTTCCTGAAAATATTCTCATGTGAAAAATTCCCCTTAGAAATTTTTCATTTGGAAAATTCTGGTTTTCCCACAGGAAATTCCAAAAATGTGGGAAAGTGGTTTCTTTCCCACTTTCTTACTGTTTCACAAAGTTTTCCAGTTGGGAAAAAGTCAAAAGGTGGGAAAAGCCACTTTCCCACATATCCAAGTTTCCCACCAGAAATTTTTTCTTTGGGAAAATTTTGATCATCTCTAATAATGGTCTTTCCACGTGTAGTGGGTGGAGCTTGTTCACTTTCTTTCATCTGCCACAAAAGAATCAGGCCCACTGACGACTCCTTGGTGACCAACTTTCTTCTAGGGAGACTTCCTGGACCCAATCCGATAAGTGTTTCGTGTTCAGTCTATCGTCAGTGGGAGTTCCAGCTGCTGAGCACTAGGAGCATGCGGCCCATTCTGTGGCTGAGCACTGGGCTACTGGGCATTTGGCATGAAGTTGTTCAGCTAGTAGGCTAAGTGGCTTTGTCTTCTGTATTTAGCTAGTTACAGATAGGTCTGATGAGGATGGCAAAATATCAAAATCCAGAATAGTTCTATCTCTCCTGGGCACAAGCAGTGTGGGTCCTATAGAGAACAGGATGGATACAGGAATTGGCAACAGGCAGATCTTTACCTCTGAGTCACAAGATAATAAGGAATAAAGACTTTTCTCTCTGATGGTTTCCCAGAGTCACCTCCCCCATCAGATAGATAGATAGATAAGTTGCCTCCATCCAGCTCTTTGTGACAGATGTCCACAGTCTCATTAGAACTGCTGAAGGATGAAAGGGCATGGAGACTGAATTATTCTGTCACCCCTAGAGGTGGTTGATCACTGAAGGTCAAATTCAAGGCATATTACTGAGGCAGCCTAGGGGAAGCTTGCTCTGCTGCGACCTGTATTGTACCAGATTTGTAGCTAAACAGCCTCTTCCAGGGCTGGTTCAGCTCTTACATTGATGTAGATCAGGAGTGTCCACTGAAACCTATGGTATAAGTCTGGTGTGACGTCACAATCAGATCCTCAGGGTCCAGAGTTTACATCTACACCATTCACAAGCCATTTAAGGTCCAATTCTGCCACTTTACTCATGAGGTGTGTTGTCTTATTACACAACTAGTCCAATTGAGTCTAATGGAGCTGCTTGGGAGGTAGGGTACTACTGAAAGTGAACTATGCTTACCCTCTGTATAGGTCTCTGCATGTAAAGGATATTGGTTTTGATACCATAACTCACTTAGCGTTAGCCCCTTACTACACAAGTAGCCCTATATACTCCAGCTCTCATTGTGAGTAAGGTTATCAAAGTATCTGGCCCCAAAGGCTCAGAGATTGTGTGATCTTGTTTGTCTATTCACTGATAGGCTACAGCTAAAGGAATTGGTTCACCCAACGAGCTGTGCTTTTTGAAACTGGAAGTGTGGAAAAGATGGACAGGAGAAGGAGGGAAAGCTGTTTCAGGGTGTCTTTCCCTATGAACCCCTGAGCTGAGACAGATGGAAATGATCATCCACTGGCAAAAAAAAAAAAGATATAAAGTTCTTTTGGATGCAAATTGCCAGCAAGATCCAACTCTTGAAGTTCATATCCCAATAGGAGCAAATACGGTGAAGCTGACTGATGTTATCAGCTGACTTAAAAGGCTGTATAAAAATTCACAACATAAGTCTTTTGTCTACAAAACCTGCATGTTTAAGAAAAAAGTGCCAGTGGATATCGGCTGCTACTTTGATTGCTAAAGCCTTTGTGACCGTCAATTTGATGGATAAACAGTTGTAAATTATGTGCCTTGTTAGACTCACTCAACAATACCAATAATTGCAATAGAAAGCGTTAAAAACAAAGATTAAAAAAAAGAGAAAAAGTAAGCAATGACCTTCTCATATGCTTGTTTCTTTATGAGCCAATGTGTAACATTTTTATGGGCTATATGTCTGAAAGGAGGTATATATAATGATGTTTAATGTGTAGTTGAGAGCAAAATTATTATAGTTTTATATATGGGGAAGCCATATAACAAAAGAGCACTAGCTAGTGTTTGCCCTTATATGAGATGCAGTCGTATAATAGAGAGCCTTAAAGCTAGAGTTTACTGTACTTTGGGAATTAATCACATAAACTATAAATTGGGTTCAACAGGCTGGCTGGGTAAATAGGCGCAGCTAATGAGGACACTATGAGATCTTATAAGAGCGCTGACTGCCCCAGGACAAATGTGCCGAGCTGCACCTGATGGAAAACTAGAAGACATCAAAGCATAAAGGATTAGTGCTCTCACAGTGTTGAGAAATGGCCAGGGGGAGATTCACCAACTTATTACCCACATCCAAGCTAATCCTGTTATCTGCAAAATATAACTGTGTTCAGGAACTGCCACCACCTAAACTTGCAGGAGACTAATTCTGTGTTTACATGAACAAAAGTGCAGGGAATTTTCATCTGAGCAAAGAATATAAGAGACAAACATTTTAAGAGCTTCTTTTATATCAAATTTGCGCGGGGGGCGGGGGGGAGAGGGAAGGTACCTTTAGTTATTTAAAGGCTATAATGTATCCTATGTGTATATCCTATAAGAGTGAATGGTTTTTCAAAAGAATATAGTGCATCAGTCATATATGATTTATCCACTCCTATCTTCATCTGGACTACAGTTATACTTCTCCAAAGGACAACCAAAATACTTTGAAAGCAACTTTTAATAGAAAGACAAGATGAAAAGGAAGGCCATCAATGCTCAACACCCGCCCCCGGGAAATCTCTGAAATTTATTGTGTGCATCTACCCACCTGATCCCTGATCAGTGAGTCAGGAGAAGGCAAAAAATATCCTAAGGTCCCTGCCAATGTACCACACAGGGAAATCCTTTCCTGACTCTAGAGTGAGCAGTTCAGCCCTATAGAAGAGAACAAGAGGCACCTGTGCTAAGAATCTAATACAGTTTATACCAAAAATATATCTAGTGTGACCAGCATCTGTGTTAGATAATTGTCCATATTTTTTTCTTTTAATCTCAATAAAGTGGATGCAACCTCTTGGGAAAGAGAATTCCAAGCATTAGGGGGGAAATCCCCACCATGTATTTAATCTAAACACGCATTTCCCTTCCTCTGATGGTTCATCACAGCCATAGTTGGCTGCCTTCAAGGCAGAAATTAAGGCTTAATTACCGAGGCAGGCCTTTGGCTAAGTATTTGTATGGCATTAAGGAGTACCCATGGTACACAGCTATAACCATTAAATCTTGAAGGCAAGGGTTTATCTAATCATCAGAAGGGACGTGATTAATTTTGTAGGTGCTGATTTTTAGAGTTATGAGGGTGCAAAGGTACTGGGTGATGGCAGAACTTATAGAAGGAAATGCATATATTTCTAGGGGGCATTCATAGGTTTTTCCAATTGTTGCTTCTTTTCAGTAGATCAAAACCTAAATTGGTGGAATATTTATTGTTGTGAACATCCTTTCTATTAGGAATTAATAATGAACATCATGATGGCAACTCCCCAAGAGTTACTATAGCCAAGCGAGAGGCTCGGGAGAGGAGTTGTTTGTTGTTAGAGGGATGCCTGGAGAGAGATTTGAATTTCCATCCACCCAGAATTCTTTCCCTCTTTTGGGCCCCAGTAAATCAACTCCTCTCCCTCCATTCCTCACCATCCTCCAGACGAAGAGCAGTATGAGATTTCTGGGTGACCTGTAAACTACTGGCTGTCTCTTTTAGTCCAGTCATTAACGTTCCCTCTTTGTCCTGTACACACATAGCCAGAGCAGGGTCTTCCCAACAGTCAGGGGAGTCTTGTGGATTAAAGAGAGCAAGGAACAAGGCCCTGATTTGTCCATACAACCCATCCTGCACTCTCCATGCTCATCACATATTTCAGAAGCTGGCGGGGGGGGGGGGGGAAGAGAAATGGAGGAGTGAAGAAGAACTTGAGCTGGGAAGCAAGAGGAGCTGGCAAAACATGAAAAAAGAATTTTAGGAGACAGGGGACTACAAAGAGCCAGATCTTCATCTGGGATAAATCAGCATAGCTACATGGACCTCAGTGGAGCTGTATCAGTTAACACCATCTGAGGCTTTGGTACATTCTTAAAAGTCTCTGGGCTCTTAATCATGTGTGGGACTGAAGCTATCACGTCGGTATTTTTCCTTACAACTTAAAGAAACAAAGACATAGCAGAGAAGTATGTGTGTTCTAAGATCATAATGGAGCTGATGATACTACCATCTAACCTTAAACCCCTACCGACCAAAATAAGAGAGGAAAGCAATAAAATCTTTAAAAACCCACCAAACCTCCCTGAAGCAATTTTGACCCCCCAAACAGGAGATGTGCCAGACACTCCATGAAGTCGACTAGGCACTTTATTATTGCTATTGATTTGATGTAGAAGATACTCTGATACTACGGTAGTTGGTGGCCATATAAAACTCCAAGATAGGAATAATAATAAGTAGAGGTCATGATATTGCTTTATACAATAAACATCAAGTATTATTATAGAGAGGGTTCAGAGAGGGATTAGTGATAAGTGGTCTTATCAAACTCAAACATTTTCCAGTTTTAAATATTTATTATGTATTTAGTATGATATTTGGTCCTATATTTTTTTTCTGTTAAATGATTCCAGCCTATTATCCTGTTCCCCATCCCTAATAAGTCACTTTGGAGAGATCGTAGATAAAGCTCCAGTGATAAAGCTTTTTCTATTTCACTTTTCTGCTATGACAAGTATGAGAAGGTGATGGATTTGACTGAGAGGAAGACTAGAGTCCAATTTGTCTCTCTATTCATAGCTCTCAAGATTTCATTTGAACACACTTATTGCCTTATTATTTGTTTGATTTTTGGGAATGGTTTCACTATTGTATAATAGCGTTTGTCTTCCAAGCATTTGTCCTCTTTGTACTTAGATGGAAACAAATATTCCCTCTCTATAATGTCAGTCTTAATGACAGAAAAGTTCCCATCACTAATTATTATAAGTAGATTTGGTTCCAGTTTATTGGTTTTGTTTCTGAAAACAGCTGTACCTAGCTATAATGTCTCTAAAATATCCAGAATATTCCCTAGAATCCCTGTAATTTCCAAGCATTGTTTTTTGTATGTCCATTTAAAAAATAAAATGGGTGAATGAAGACCATCTGGCATACCTAATTGTTGGCATGAAGGCCATGCCGAGAATTAGGCATGTGAACCCAGATTTAGGTATCTAGGCTCTTGAAGGGCAAGGGATTTAAGCATATGCCTAACTTTAAGTTTGTGGATAGTACCATTGACTGCCTTGGAAGACTTTATTAGTACTGCTGACATGCTTAAAGTTAATAAAATGAGAATACCTCTTAGATAGCATTTTTTCCTCAATAAATCTCAAAAGCTTCTCACAAAGGAGGTCAATATCATTTGCAGATAGGAAAATTGAGGCACAGAGAGGTGAAGTGACTTGTCCAAGGTCACCTGGCAGGTCAGTGGCAGAGTTAGCCATAGAACCTAGGTCTCCTAAGTCCTGGGCCTGATCTTGGGCCATAAATCTGTGCTCTGATTTCCTGAAGCACTGGGAGCTCACATTTCTCAATGACCTTAGAGGTCTCTGTGTGTGCTTGGGACCTCTGAAACTCAGTCCAGAATTAGATACATATACATGGATACAGCTGCATAATTTTAAAGCACCTGAGTTAGAAAAATGTTGACCTCATTGCTTATGAAAGGCATTGGCTTGACAACCCTGGAGAAGGAAGCTCTCTGTTTACCCACAGAACTGGTAGCTTAACGATGCTGCTTTGTGAATAATCTCAACACTGCTCTGGATAGTTTACTTTCCAGGCTCATTCAGTGTATCATTCCTCTGCTGAGATTGCCAGCAAGGCTGATGATTAGCACCAGATATGGTTGTGGGCTTGTGATGTGGACACCTATCTACATGGAAATGGACTGAGCCCAATAACTAATGGTCAGTGACAGGATCTGGTTGCAGAACTTGAAATGAATAATTTGACCTGTCATAAATATAAAGGGAAGGGTAAACCCCTTTGAAATCCCTCCTGGCCAGGGGAAAGCTCCTCTCACCTGTAAAGGGTTAAGATGCTAAAGGTAACCTCGCTGGCACCTGACCAAAATGACCAATGAGGAGACAAGATACTTTCAAAAGCTGGGAGGAGGGAGAGAAACAAAGGGTCTGTGTCTGTCTGTAGTCGTCTTGGCCGGGGACAGAACAGGAATGGAGTCTTAGAACTTTTAGTAAGTAATCTAGCTAGGTATGTGTTAGATTATGATTTCTTTAAATGGCTGAGAAAAGAATTGTGCTGAATAGAATAACTATTTCTGTCTGTGTATCTTTTTTGTAACTTAAGGTTTTGCCTAGAGGGGTTCTCTATGTTTTTGAATCTAATTACCCTGTAAGATATATACCATCCTGATTTTACAGGGGGGATTTCTTTATTTCTATTTACTTCTATTTTTTATTAAAAGTCTTCTTGTAAAACACTGAATGCTTTTTCATTGTTCTCAGATCCAAGGGTTTGGGTTTGTGGTCACCTATGCAAATTGGTGAGGCTTTTTATCCAACATTTCCCAGGAAAGGGGGGGTGCAAGTGTTGGGAGGATTGTTCATTGTTCTTAAGATCCAAGGGTCTGGGTCTGTAGTCACCTAGGCAAATTGGTGAGGCTTTTTACCAAACCTTGTCCAGGAAGTGGGGTGCAAGGTTTTGGGAAGTATTTTGGGGGGAAGGACGCGTCCAAACAGCTCTTCCCCAGTAACCAGTATTAGTTTGGTGGTGGTAGCAGCCTGTCCAAGGTGTAATATTTTGTACCTTGGGGAAGTTTTGACCTAAGCTGGTAAAGATAAGCTTAGGAGGTTTTTCATGCAGGTCCCCACATCTGTACCCTAGAGTTCAGAGTGGGGGAGGAACCTTGACATGATGGCACAGTGGTGGGATTAACCTGAAATCATTTTGAGATCCAGTTGAGATTTTTTGAACTAGAAATACAGATTTTAAAAAGGAATTTTTAGGAAGTCCAGAAGGCAGCTTTGAAATTGAAAGCAGCTTGGTTTCTCTCTGCTTTGTGGCCAAGCAGAGACAAAAGGGGATTATCTTGTGAATTGCAGGTTTTCTTTGCCTGGAGGCAGGGTACTTAACTCCTGCAGGAAAATTCACAGTCTTCCAACCCAGAGGTTTTTTTTTTTTCTTTTCTTCCTAAAAGTAAATAGGGGGTGTGTGCTCTACCCATTTGCCTGGAGACAAAAGTGGCAGGGTTTTTTTTAGGATTTTGATTTTTTTTTTGTTTTACAAGGAGCACAGGTTTGAAAAGAAATTTTTTTTCTTCTTTGGGCTGGGTAAGCAGGTTTCCAAGTAGTTGGAGGTTTTTTGCTTTAATTTGGGCCCAGAGCAGAGACAAGGGAATTGTCTTTTTCTGTAGGCTGACAATCACTATCAGAGAATAGGTATTCTATTCCAGCACAGCAAAATTTTACAGCCAAGTTTTGTTTGTTTATTTCCAAACCTCGGGTGTAAAGTTAGTTAAAAACAGAGAGGTTAGAATGGCCAAATCCTCAGCTGGACTACAGCTGGAATTAGCCAAATTGCAGGCTGAGGAAAAACAAAGGGAACATGAAAGACAGATAGAACTCATGCGGCTGAAGGAGGAGGAGAAGGAAAAAGAGAGGAAGCATGTGGAGGAGATGGAGAGGATAAAGGCCCAGCAGAATATACCAACAAACCCTAGCAATCCTTCTCCAGGTACCACTTCCCATCCCAGAAAGTTCCCCACCTACAAGGCAGGTGATGATACTGAGGCCTTCTTAGAAAACTTCGAAAGGGCCTGCCTTGGGTACAACATCTCTACTGACCAATACATGGTAGAGCTGAGGCCGCAGCTCAGTGGACCCTTAGCTGAGGTGGCAGCTGAAATGCCTAAAGAACACATGAACAAGTATGAACTGTTTAAATCCAAGGCGAGAGTCAGAATGGGGATAACACCCGAGCAGTCTCGTCGGAGGTTCAGAGCCCTAAGGTGGAAACCAGACATGTCATTTACCCGACATGCCTACCACATTGTAAAACATTGGGATGCCTGGATAACAGGAGCAAGTGTTGAATCTCCAGTAAATTTGCCCTTCCTAATGCAAATGGAACAATTCTTAGAGGGTGTTCCTGAGGAAATAGAAAGATACATCCTAGATGGGAAACCCAAAACTGTAATTGAGGCAGGAGAGATTGGAGCCAGATGGGTGGAGGTGGCAGAGAAGAAGAAAACTGGTCGCAGTTGGAGCGGAGACCAGAAGGGACCACCCCAGACCACACCCTATTACCGGGGGCCGCCCAAAGCCCCACCTACCTCCCAAAGAACCCTCCAGACCCCTTATCGTCCCACCACCCCGTTCTCCAGCAACCCTCCTCGCCCCAGTGACCCGTCAGCTGGACGATGTTTTAAGTGTAACGAGCTGGGGCATGTAAAGGCCAACTGCCCCAAGAACCCCAACAGATTACAGTTCATTGCACCGGAATCACACCAGAGGTCCACAGGCCCAGATACCTCCCAGATACCCTTGGAGCGGAGGGAAACTGTGAGTGTGGGTGGGAAGAAGGTCACCGCGTGGAGGGACACCGGAGCACAAGTGTCAGCTATCCATGCTTCCTTAGTGGACCCCAATTTAATCAACCCAGAGATCCAAGTGACGATTCAACCCTTCAAGTCCAACTCTTTCAATTTGCCTACAGCCAAGTTGCCTGTCCAGTACAAGGGCTGGTCAGGAATGTGGACTTTTGCAGTCTATGATGATTATCCCATCCCCATGCTTGTTGGGGGAAGACTTGGCCAATCATGTGAAGCAGGCCAAGAGGGTGGGAATGGTCACCCGCAACCAGGCTAAACAAGCCGTGAGGCCTAGCTCTGTTCCGGAAACTTCTATCAGGACCCAGTCAGAGGTGATGGACCTGGACCCCAGGCCAATGTCTGCAACAGCAGTAGTGGATCCAGTCCCAGAGACCCAGACGGAACCAGTCCCAGAACCGGAACCAGCCAAACAACCAACACCAGACCCCGTGTCAGCACTGAATCCAGTACTTGCAACCTCAACACCAGAGGGCCCCACCGAACCTGAACTGGCAGCAGCCGATAACCCTACACAAGAGGCTCAGCCGGAGCCTGAATCCCAACATAGTGCACCAGCGGAGAGCGGTTCACAGTCAACAGAAACAGCTCCATCCCCTATATCGCTTCCAGAGGGACCAAGCCTAGGTCCACAATCCCATGAGGAACTGATGTCTCCAGCATCAAGGGAACAGTTCCAGACCGAACAGGAAGCAGATGAAAGCCTCCAGAGAGCTTGGACGGCGGCACGGAGCAACCCACCGCCTCTCAGCTCTTCTAATCGATCCAGGTTTGTTGTAGAAAGAGGACTTTTATACAAGGAAACTCTTTCTGGGGGACACCAGGAAGACTGGCATCCTCAGAGACAGTTGGTAGTTCCAACTAAATACCGGGCCAAGCTCTTGAGCTTAGCCCATGATCACCCTAGTGGCCATGCTGGGGTGAACAGGACCAAAGACCGTTTGGGGGGGTCATTCCACTGGGAGGGAATGGGCAAGGATGTTTCTACCTATGTCCAGTCTTGTGAGGTGTGCCAAAGAGTGGGAAAACCCCAAGACCAGGTCAAAGCTCCTCTCCAGCCACTCCTCATCATTGAAGTTCCATTTCAGCGAGTAGCTGTGGATATTCTGGGTCCTTTTCCGAAAAAGACACCCAGAGGAAAGCAGTACATACTGACTTTCATGGATTTTGCCACCCGATGGCCGGAAGCAGTAGCTCTAAGCAACACCAGGGCTAAAAGTGTGTGCCAGGCACTAGCAGACATTTTTGCCAGGGTAGGTTGGCCCTCCGACATCCTCACAGATGCAGGGACTAATTTCCTGGCAGGAACTATGAAAAACCTTTGGGAAGCTCATGGGGTAAATCACTTGGTTGCCACTCCTTACCATCATCAAACAAATGGCATGGTGGAGAAGTTTAATGGAACTTTGGGGGCCATGATACGTAAATTCGTAAATGAGCACTCCAATGATTGGGACCTAGTATTGCAGCAGTTGCTCTTTGCCTACAGAGCTGTACCACATCCCAGTTTAGGGTTTTCCCCATTTGAACTTGTATATGGCCGTGAGGTTAAGGGGCCATTGCAGTTGGTGAAGCAGCAATGGGAGGGATTTACACCTTCTCCAGGAACTAACATTCTGGACTTTGTAACCAACCTACAAAACACCCTCCGAACCTCTTTAGCCCTTGCTAGAGAAAACTTACAGGATGCTCAAAAAGAGCAAAAAGCCTGGTATGATAAACATGCCAGAGAGCATTCCTTCAAAGTAGGAGACCAGGTCATGGTCTTAAAGGCGCTCCAGGCCCATAAAATGGAAGCATCGTGGGAAGGGCCATTCGTGGTCCAGGAGCGCCTGGGAGCTGTTAATTATCTCATAGCATTCCCCACCTCCAACCGAAAGCCTAAGGTGTATCATATTAATTCTCTGAAGCCCTTTTATTCCAGAGAATTAAAGGTTTGTCAGTTTACAGCCCAGGGAGGAGACGACGCTGAGTGGCCTGAAGGTGTCTACTACGAAGGGAAATGTGCTGGTGGTGTGGAAGAGGTGAACCTCTCCATGACCCTTGGGCGTATGCAGCGACAGCAGATCCAGGAGCTGTGCACTAGCTACGCGCCAACGTTCTCAGCCACCCCAGGACTGACTGAACGGGCATACCACTCCATTGACACAGGTAATGCTCACCCAATTAGGGTCCAACCTTACCGGGTGTCTCCTCAAGCTAAAACTGCTATAGAACGGGAGATCCAGGATATGTTACAGATGGGTGTAATCCGCCCCTCTGAAAGTGCATGGGCATCTCCAGTGGTTCTAGTTCCCAAACCAGATGGGGAAATACGTTTTTGCGTGGACTACCGTAAGCTAAATGCTGTAACTCGCCAGACAACTATCCAATGCCACGCACTGATGAACTATTAGAGAAACTGGGACGGGCCCAGTTCATCTCTACCTTGGACTTAACCAAGGGGTACTGGCAGGTACCGCTAGATGAATCTGCCAAGGAAAGGTCAGCCTTCATCACACATCTCGGGCTGTATGAATTTAATGTACTCCCTTTCGGGCTGCGAAATGCACCCGCCACTTTCCAAAGACTTGTAGATGGTCTCCTAGCGGGATTAGGAGAATATGCAGTCGCCTACCTTGACGATGTGGCCATATTTTCGGATTCCTGGGCAGACCACCCGGAACATCTACAAAAAGTCCTTGAGCGCATAAGGGAGGCAGGACTAACTGTTAAGGCTAAGAAGTGTCAAATAGGCCTAAACAGAGTGACTTACCTTGGACACCAGGTGGGTCAAGGAACTATCAGACCCCTACAGGCCAAAGTGGATGCTATCCAAAAGTGGCCTGTCCCAAAGTCAAAGAAACAGGTTCAATCCTTCTTAGGCTTGGCCGGTTATTACAGACTATTTGTACCGCACTACAGCCAAATCGCTGCCCCACTGACAGACCTAACCAAAAAGAAACAGCCAAATGCTGTTCAGTGGACCGAAAAGTGTCAGAAGGCCTTTAACAAGCTTAAAGCGACACTCATGTCTGACCCTGTACTAAGGGCCCCAGACTTTGACAAACCGTTCCTAGTAACCACAGATGCATCCGAGCGTGGTGTGGGAGCAGTTTTAATGCAGAAAGGACCTGATCAAGAATTCCACCCTGTAGTGTTTCTCAGCAAAAAACTGTCTGAGAGGGAAAGCAACTGGTCAGTCACTGAAAAAGAATGTTATGCCATTGTCTACGCTCTGGAAAAGCTACGCCCATATGTTTGGGGACGGCGTTTCCACCTGCAAACCGACCATGCTGCACTAAAGTGGCTTCACACCGTCAAAGAAACTAACAAAAAACTTCTTCGGTGGAGTTTAGCTCTCCAAGATTTTGATTTCGACATCCAACACATCTCAGGAGCTTCTAACAAAGTGGCTGATGCACTCTCCCGTGAAAGTTTCCCAGAATCAACTGGTTAAAATCGTCCTTGAGATGTGGAAAATATTGTTAGTCTTTATGTACTTGGTAGTATATTTAGAGATGCATGTGTCTTATTAACTCTGTTTTCCTAGAGCTCCAGGAAGAAATCCCAGCCAGTGTTTCACCCTAGCTGAGATTTGGGGGGCGTGTCATAAATATAAAGGGAAGGGTAAACCCCTTTGAAATCCCTCCTGGCCAGGGGAAAGCTCCTCTCACCTGTAAAGGGTTAAGATGCTAAAGGTAACCTCGCTGGCACCTGACCAAAATGACCAATGAGGAGACAAGATACTTTCAAAAGCTGGGAGGAGGGAGAGAAACAAAGGGTCTGTGTCTGTCTGTAGTCGTCTTGGCCGGGGACAGAACAGGAATGGAGTCTTAGAACTTTTAGTAAGTAATCTAGCTAGGTATGTGTTAGATTATGATTTCTTTAAATGGCTGAGAAAAGAATTGTGCTGAATAGAATAACTATTTCTGTCTGTGTATCTTTTTTGTAACTTAAGGTTTTGCCTAGAGGGGTTCTCTATGTTTTTGAATCTAATTACCCTGTAAGATATATACCATCCTGATTTTACAGGGGGGATTTCTTTATTTCTATTTACTTCTATTTTTTATTAAAAGTCTTCTTGTAAAACACTGAATGCTTTTTCATTGTTCTCAGATCCAAGGGTTTGGGTTTGTGGTCACCTATGCAAATTGGTGAGGCTTTTTATCCAACATTTCCCAGGAAAGGGGGGGTGCAAGTGTTGGGAGGATTGTTCATTGTTCTTAAGATCCAAGGGTCTGGGTCTGTAGTCACCTAGGCAAATTGGTGAGGCTTTTTACCAAACCTTGTCCAGGAAGTGGGGTGCAAGGTTTTGGGAAGTATTTTGGGGGGAAGGACGCGTCCAAACAGCTCTTCCCCAGTAACCAGTATTAGTTTGGTGGTGGTAGCGGCCTGTCCAAGGTGTAATATTTTGTACCTTGGGGAAGTTTTGACCTAAGCTGGTAAAGATAAGCTTAGGAGGTTTTTCATGCAGGTCCCCACATCTGTACCCTAGAGTTCAGAGTGGGGGAGGAACCTTGACATGACCCTTTTCATGTGCTGGTTAGAGAGGAAGGATGGCCTAGTAGCTAGGGCATGAGTCAGCCATTTTAGAGATGGGGGTTCAATTCCCTGCTCTGCTGCAAACTTCCTGTATGACCTTTTCCAAGTCATTTAGCCTCTCTGAGCCCTAGTTCTCCATCTATACAATGGGGATAGTTGCACTTACCTACCTCACAGGGGTGTTCTGAGGATCAATACATTCAGGCTTGTGACGTGCTCAGATACTGTGGTGTTGGAGTCTGCGTAAGAACCTATGATTGATAAAGCCCATTGCAGTGAGCCTGGGTCAACAGATTCGAGCTTGCAAGGCTCAAGCTAGCATTCTAAAAATGCTAAAAATGCAGTGTAGATAACTCTTAGAAGTTGTGACTCAGGATGGAGCTTGGGCTTTGAAGCCCACCCAGCTCCCGAGGCTACAGAGCCAGAACTCCAGCCTGAGCCACAACATCTACACCGCTATTTTTAGCATGGTAGTGTGAGCCCGAGTGTGTCAACCCAGGCTGGAAATCTCACGTCCATGGGCTGTACTGCCTTATCTGTAGGTACAAAACTTTTTGCTTTTGTTCCCTAAAGCTGAAGTAAATGTTTAATGTGTCAGATTTAAACTTAGACATGGGTTTTGTTTTGTTTGTAGCTATGGAACTGTGATGTCTTAAGTTTTCTGTGTACTTTTCCTGTATATTTTCTAAGACCTGGGTCTGCACGCAGAGGCCTCAGTCATGTTGTTCTCAGAGTGAATGCAAATAGAAGACATACACCTGCTGTGCTCTCTTCTGCAGATATCACATTTGTCCTTTCTTGTTTTCCTTCATCTAAACTAAATCATATCTTGTACCTTAAGGCCCAGCTTGATGAAGCCCAGGCTGGAATGATTTAGTTGTGGTTGGTCCTGCTTTGAGGAGAAGGTTGGACTAGATGACCTCCTGAGGTCTCTTCCAACTTTAATCTTCTATGATTCTATGACCTCACATACTTCTGAAGGGACCACTTCAAACAAGAAGTCATCACATGCTCCCCCACACTGTGATGACTTTTAAAATTGTAGCGTCACAGAAGTATAGAGCTCTAAGGGACCTCAAGAGGTCATCCTAGTCTATCCTCCTGTGCTGAAACAGGATTAAGAATACCTAGACCGTCCCTGACAGATGTTTGTCTAACTTGTTCTTTAAAAACCTCCAATTACGATCCACAACATCCCTTAGTAATCTGTTCCAGTGCCTAACTAGTCTTATAGTCAGAAAGTTATTCCCAATATCTAACTTAAATCTTGCTGCAATCTAAGATTTAAGTCTACCTTCAGTAGACATGCAGAACAATTGATCACTATCCTCTTTGGAATAATACAAACTATTACCTTATCTACCTTTTTACTCTCAACAATCTTCTCCATATTTAAAAACTATTATTATGTTATCTCTCATCCTTATCTTCTCTAGATTAAACCTGCCCAATTCTTTCACTCTATACTGATAGGTCATATTTGCTAAAACTCGTAACATGTTTAATGCTCTCCTCTGGACTCTCTCAAATCTTTCTTAAAGCATGGTGCCCAAAACTAGACACAATACTCCAATCGAGGCCTCCCCAGTGCTGAGTAGAAAGGAACTATTACCTCTCATGTCTTACCTACAACACTCCGATTAATGCATCCCAGAATGACATTTGCCTTTTTCCAAACAACTTCACACTGTTAATTCATCTTCAATTTGTGATACGCTATAATCCTCAGGTCTTTTTTTATGCAGTACTGCTACCTACCTAGTTATTCCCCTTTTTGCATTTGTGCATTTGATATTTCCTTCCTAGGTGCAGTACTTTGCACTTGTCTTTATTGAATTTCATCTTATTGATTTCAGACTACCATAATTCTCCAATCTATCAAGATCAATGTGAATTCTAACCCTGTCCTCCCAAATGCTTGCAACTCCCAGCTTGGTGTCATCCACTAATTTTATAAGCATACTCTCTACTCCATTATCCAAGTTGCTAATGAAAATATTGAATAGTACTAGACTCAAGACAGATCCCTGTGGGCCCCCATTTGATACATCCTTCCCGTTTTACAGCACTACTCTTTGAGTAAGGTCTTTCAACCAGTTTTGCACATCCACCTTATAGTAATTTCATCAAGACCACGTTTCCCTAGTTTGCTTATGAGATTGTCATGTAGAACTGTGTCAAAAGCTTTACTAAAATCAACATATATCACACGTACTGCTTCCCCCTTTCTACTAGGCCAGTAACCCTCTCAAAGAAGGAAATTAGGTTGATTTCACATGATTTGATCTTGAGAAATCTATGCTGGCTATTCTTTATCGCCCTATTATCTTGTAGATGCTTACAAAGTGATTAATAATTTGTTCTATTATCTTTCCAGGTATCAAAATTAGGCTGAAGGGTCTATCATTCCCCAGGTTCTCCATTTTCCTTTTTTGAAGATAGGTACTATGCTTGCCCTTCACCAGTCCTTCTGGGAACTGGTTCATCATCTGTGAGTTTTCAGTCATAATTCCTAATGGTTCAGAGATTGCTTTGGCTAGTTCCTAACACACTCTAGGGTAAATTTCATCAGGACCTGATGACTTAAATGTATCTATGCTATTTAAATACTCTGAAACCTGTTCTTTCCCTTTTTTGGCCTGAGATCCTTCCCCCTTGTTGTTAATCTTAATAGCGTTAAGTATTAGGTCATAATTAACTTTTTTAGTGAAGGCTGGGGAAAAAATTAAATACTTCAGCCTTCTCTGTGTCATCTGTTATTTGCTTGACTTATATAAAGTCTGCTGCAGTTTCCACGGTATGCATCTGATGAAGTGAGCTGTAGCTCACGAAAGCTCATGCTCAAATAAATTGGTTAGTCTCTAAGGTGCCACAAGTACTCCTTTTCTTTTTGCGAATACAGACTAACACGGCTGTTACTCTGAAACCTGCCATTAAGAAATGGATTTACACTTTCCTTTGTCATCATGTTATATCCAGTAAATAAATGAGTAGAAAACCCAGTCTGGGTTGGGTATAAGACAATTCTAAAATACAATATCTCACAGGTACTACTAACTAGGGGTTAGATTCTGATCTCAGATACATTGTTGTACATGTTTGACTTCACTGAAGTTACTCTAGATTTACACTGGTGTAATTGAGATTCAAATTTGATCCTTACACAGCAAAAGATACTATTCACAGGGACTCTTGCAGACCTTATCTTCTGTATCCTGACTATGCACTCTGTATACTTTATTTTGGGGTATGTAGAAAAAGACTCGGAAATTTTATAGTGATCTCACAATGGGTTACTTGACATTTTCAATGTTTGTGTGAATCTGAAATTCCAAGAAATTGAATATCACAACTCAGGTGAACTAAATCCTTTGATTTTGAGTCACTCAAACCAGTGGGTTTCATTCAGTCCTATTGCTCAGTCCTTTGTGGGCACCATTTGGAAAGGTTTGGCAGCTGTTAAGCTCAAGGCTTTGTTTTACAAAAGTAGTGTGTATATGAGATTAATATTGGGTGTTGTAATGTGAGATCTCACGGGCCCTGAGATTCTGCCACTGTTATTTAGGGATAGCACCTGTGTGTACTGCAGTTTGTGACTCAAACTGTCTCCCTTGCTAATGTGAATTGGAAATCCAGAGATTTAATTTGATGTTAAAAATCCTGTTAAGTAACGGATTAATATTAAGTGGTGATGTCTCTACATTTAAATGATATTTTATTATTATGCAGTGGCACTGGGGCTGTTTTTAGAGTGTGCGTACAGCAGCTGCACTCCCCCTTCCCTCTGCCCGTGCCTCTCACCACCCCCTAGAGCTAGGGCCGGGAGCAGGGCCATGGCTCCAGGAGCGGGAGACGTGGACAGAGGTAATGGGGCCGAGGCTAGGGCCACAGCTGGGGGCAGGTGTGGAGTCCCGGGCTGGGAGCGGTGGCGGAGCCCCAGGTGCGGGGCTGGCAGCCAGGACCCCATGCAAAACCTAGGATGCTCTGCCCCCTCGTTCCCACGCCTATGTTATGTATTCGTATTACAATATCACCTGACAGTCCCGACTGAGATTAGGACCCCCCTGTGCTAAGTGGTGTGTGTATATAGGAAGAGACGTTGCCTGCTGCAAAGAGCTTATAGTCTTAATAGGTAAAATAAAGGGAACATTTTTGGCCTATTTGTGGAATGCAAACTGATGCATGGAGAGACCAAATGAGGCACTCAAGGTCACACACAGAAAGTCTGAGGTAGAGTAAAGCATTTAACCCACACTTTTTGAGTCCCAGGCCAATGACTTAACCACAAGACCACCCTTCTTCTTAGCTGTTATTCCTGCAAGAGTAACATTTGAAATTTCCCTTCAGAGACCCCGCCTAAATGGGTGCTTTAGCAGCACGGGCTGGAACAACCATTTGAGGCAGACTTAGTGCCAACAGCTCCTCCTCTCTTTTCACTCTCCCTGACAAAAGCTAATTGGTGTAAATACAAGGAGAACAAGGCCTGACATTTTGGGGTCATCACTGGGAGCGGGGAGTAGGAGCTGCGCTAACCTGCTGAAACTGAGAGGAAATACTTTGCAAAGTATATTCAGAACTTTCTGAGGAAGTGGGGAGTAGAAAAGGCCTGAGGTGAACTGCATCTTTGGAGTAGTGAATGTATTCTAGTCCTGCCCGTGGCCATGTTAGGGTGGAAAGCTCTAATTAGATTAGAGATAGTTGGCTAGGAGGCAGAAAGCTTAAAACATTACCCTTTTAAACAAGTGTCTATGTTTGGAGTAAAAATTATTCTGTTATTTGGAGATACGTTATTGAATGCAAAAATGCTACCCGTTTTTTGGGTCCAAGCTTGGCCTTGCCCATTGCCTTTCATGTGGGCTCATGTTGGAAGGCAGAATTGGGCTTGTGTTTAGGGGGAACAAAAACAATGATGTGTTTGACCACAGTGGTTACAAACATGATACTGATGTCACACCTGTTTCCCACTGGTGACTTCAATGGAGTCACCTTGGATTCGCTCCAGTGTAAATGAGATCAGAATCAGATCCTTCATTTTAAAATAGTGGTACTGGGGTGTTTAATAAGGGAATGCAAACAGATGTGTGTTTCAGTATGCGTCACCAGTCTCACGGTTCATCCAGAGCTAGTCTAATAGTTTACTCTCAGCCCTGTGTGAGGGGTGGGGAATAGCTGTTCCTCCCCAGGAGCAGTCCAGGGAAGGAATTATAATGACCCTCTGAGTGACTATTCCTCCATATCTCCTGTTGTGCATATTGGGGCAGTCTGCTGCACCATCCCACAACCAGATATGGCAGACAGTCCTTCTAGTATTCAGACAGCTTTGCTGGCTAGCACTTGCGGGAAAGGAGACACAAATCCACCTGCTCCCCACCCCTCCCTGCCCTTCTCTGCCCCCCACTTCCTTGCAGGGGGATATTGGTCACATAGACCTTGCTCTCCCCTTCCCCCCCGCCGCATCCAGATTCAGGATCTGAATAGCCCATGCGTACCATGAAGGGTATGTCTAAACGGCAGCGGAGAGCAAGCCTCCCAGCCCAGCTAGCCAGACATGGGCTAACTGCACTTGAGCCAGCATGCTACATATAGCAGTGTGCATAAGAACATAAGAATGGCTATACTGGGTAAAACCAAAGGTCCATCTAGCCCAGTATCCTGTCTTCCGACAGTGGCCAGTGCCAGAGGGAATGAACAGAACAGGTCATCCCGTCGCCCATTCCCAGCTTCTGGCAAACAGAGACTAGGGACGCCATCCCTGCCCATCCTGGCTAATAGCCATTGATGGATCTATCCTCCATGAACTTATCTAGTTCTTTTTTGTATCCTGTTATAGTCTTGGCCTTCACAGCATCCTCTGGTAGTGTGGACACTGCAGTATGGGCAACGGCTTGGGCTATCCACCTGAGTGCGAGCCCTCCCAACCCCGTGGGTCTGAACTTTGGTGACTAGTCCAAGCTGCCATTCATGCCGCAGTGTTCACGCTGCTATTTTTAGCACAGTAGCTTGAGTGGAGATGCTTACTCTCAGTTACAGTATGGACATACCCACAGAGGGCAGGGGTAGATGGATGGGTGGGGGGGTCTTTCACCCCCTGGCTCCCCTGCATGCTCCTGTAGGGCCAACTGTCAATCTAGCTCGTTGTGTTTGCATCTCATTCCAGATCTCTCATTCGACATGCAGTCAGAAAACTAAGGTCTAAGGTCAAAATCCATTGTTAGCTGCAATAGTGTGAATCTGGAAAAACTCCACTGATGTCAATGACGTTACTCGAGATTTTCACTGTCGTAACTGAGAGCAGAATTGGGCCGAATGAGTCTGTGATGTGGTAGCATGCATGGCAAGGGCTATAGAGGAAAAGGCAAGTAACAGGAGGGTGGAAAAATGTGGAACCTTTTTGTGCACGTACTTCAACTTATACCCACTCACACTTTCTTCTGGCCCCTTCATTGGTTTCAATTTGAGAGTCAGATGCAATTCTGAGGGCACTATGTAGTCTAAAATGATGGAATGTGTGGTTTGCAATTTGAAAACATGGTTGAGAAATATTTATGTTACAAAGAAAAAAATCTTCAGATACTACAATAGGGATCGACAACCTTTGGCACGCGGCTCAGCAGGGAAATCTGCTGGCGGGCCGGGACGGTTTGTTTACCTGCAGCATCTGCAGGTTCGGCCGATCGCAGCTCCCAATGGCCGTGGTTCACCGTTCCAGGCCAATGCGGGCTGTGGGAAACAGCAGCCAGCACATCCCTCGGCCCGCGCTGCTTCCTGCAGCCCCCGTTGGCCTGGAACGGCGAACCACGGCCACTGGGAGCAGGGATCGGCTGAACCTGCAGACGCTGCAGGTAAACAAACCGTCCCGGCTCGTCAGCGGATTTCCCTGACTGGCAACGTGCCAAAGATTGACGATCCCTGTACTACAACAATCTTTCCAAACCTCCTTTTCCATACCTAGTCAGTTACTATTTTTAATAATAGTAGTAGCAAATACGTACACATAGGTGCTTTTTTAGTGATTTTATTTATTTATTTTATTGCACTAGTGCCTAGGGACCTCAAATATAAACCAGGGCCCCATTATGCAAGGTACTATATACACAGAACGAAAATAAGTCCCTGGCCCAAACACAGAACAAAAATATGGCCCCAAGGAGCTTACACTTCAAGGTCCCAATCCTGTAAAGACTTCCATACAAGTGTAACTCTACACATCAGTAGTCCCATTAAACCCAGGGGAGTGATCACACAAGTAAAATTTTTCCATGTATGTTATGTTTGCAGAATCAGGGTTTAAATAGATTTCCAAAAGTGTATTTTAATCACATTATGTATTTCCCTATTATGTAAATTATTATAGTTGTATTTTGTTGTTTATTATGTTTTATAAAAAATATATAACAAATAAACAGGCTTAAGAGCTGACCATCACAAGGCCCAGCTCCTGAAAATACATTGTAGTCAATGGGAAATCTCACAGAAAGTAGCACTATAATTCTCAACAGGAAGGCCCTCTTTCAAGAAAGCATTCCTACTCAGGAAAGCACTTAACCGTGTGACAGAGGGCTTGTCTCCACTTACCATGGATTGACGCTGCAGCGATCAATCCACCCGCTAAATCAACCGCCAGTCGCTCTCCTGTTGACTCCAGTATTCCATCGGAATGAGAAGCATGAGGTAAGTCGACGGGAAAGTTTCTCCCGTCGACCCAGCATGATGTAGACGCAGCAATAAGTCGATCTAAACTATGTTATTCCTGTAGCTGGATTTGTGTAACTTAGGTCAACTTAGCCCCATAATGTAGATCTGCCCTGAGTCCCATTTAAATCAGTAAGACGTAAGTACATGCGTAAAGTTAGTCATTAAATTCTTTCCTGAGTAGCATGTTCTTAAGCCCTGACTTAGGAAAGCACTTAAGGGCCTGATTCTCATTTACGCTAAGATTTCTTTACACCCTCATTTACACTCATGTAAAGAGGACTTGGTGTCAAGGAAAAAGAAACGGAGGGCCATATCAGATCATCAGTTTTTAAGCAAAGGTTCCCATAGAAATCAAGTAAGGTGTTCCATTTATATGTCAATGGCACAATATGGACTGGGTTTTTTTTTTAATTTAAATTATTAAAAGCTGCAGTACTGCCATGCCAACAGTTCAGAATGCATGAGTCAGCCCTCTCCCCCAAAAATCATGAAACTGGCTTAAAAAAATCATGATTGATATCTATATCTTTCTATCTATATATTTGGAGTTGGAGAGTGCACTGGAGGGGAACTTGGGAGACCTGGGTTCCCTTGGGCAAGTTACTTCAACTCTGTACCTCAGTTTCCCCATCTGTGAAATAGGCATAATAGTGACCTCCTCTGTAAAGCACCTAGAGATCTACTCATGAAAAGTGCTATAGAAGAGGTAGGCATTATTATTTTTTGTTTATCTACTTGGTTTCTGAGCCTGTGGGGTGCACTCAAGTCATTTTAAAGCTTTTGTCTACCACCACATAAGCCAGAGTCTTACTTATTTTTATGAAAGATTAGGGTCTTACATAATAACATGATTCCAGGACCTGGGGAATCTAAGAAAAAACACCAAATATCCTAAGACTTGCGATAAAAACAGAAGAGTTGGCAACACCGATTGGAGCACAAACAACTCCCACCTCCAACCCACACTTCTTTTTTTTTTGAAGTATCCTGACAGCGTTTCTAGTCACCTCGAGTTTTGTCAAACTTTTTATTATTTCTATACTACACCTAAAATGTTGGCCCTAAAACTCTCTGATAGTGTCCCTTTAAGGGTGGCGTTTTGTCCTTTACTCACACTATGATGTCTTAAAATAAGACCTGGTCTACACTTAAAAATTAGATGGACATTGCTCAGGGCTGTGAAAATATAATGTGCCCTGAGTGCTTTGGTTATGTTGACCAGATCCCCTGTGTAGACACAACTGAGTTGATGGAAGACTTCTTCTGTCGACCTAGTAACTGACTCTCAGGGAAGTGTATTTACTACATCGATGAAGAAAACCCTTCCGTTCACGCAAGAAGCATTTTAGAACACAATGGGGCTACAGCAGCAGAGCTGCACCACCATAGCAGTGTTGCTGTAGTGTAGACATACCCTCTACAAGGTTAACAAAAAAGGCATGGTTTAGCATGGGCCATTTTGAAATATCTTGGACTTGTAATTCCCTCACAGCATAAGGCAGGGAGTGGGGGTGGGGGTCGAGTGTAATGGTCTAATAGGCACAGACAAGCTCAGTGTTGTTTGTTCTTATGCCATCTCTGGCTGAACTGGTCGGAAGCTATTTTGCTCTTTGTCCATCTTACCACAGTTAAGACTCAATCCTGCAAACACTTATGCACTGGAGTAACTACTCAGGGAAAGGTCCTGTTGACTCACTGCATAAAGTTACTCACGGCGAGTTTGCAGAATCATGCCCTTAAGCCAGAATATCATACATAAAAGGCTGATTCAAGATACGCTGCTATATCTTGATGGATATCTTGTAAACTCTGTTGCTGTGATTGTATCTTACATCTGTGCTAGCTGATTTTGCAGACAATAATGGGACAGATTCTCTCCTCCATACAGCTCCCATATGCCTCTCTGGAGCCAGAACGGAGCTGGAATTGTGCCATAAGGGATCAGAGGAGAATTCCTTCAGTATAGGCATCACACAGGGCTGCCTCCTGGAAACCCACAGAGCTGAGGTGACATGTCAGGGGTGAGAGCCTCCATTACTCATGCCTCTATAGAGATTGCGGGGCACTAGGCTCTAAAGTGCTGAATAGGCTGGTGTAAATTAGAGCACCCCATGAGCTGCTCTAACTTACGCATAAAGCCACTTTTATCCTGCTCCCTTCCTGGGCTGGGCATTCTCTGGTGCACCATGCTCCATAGAGCAATGTGGCTCTGTGGACCCGAGAGTAGACTCAGAATTAAACCAAAGCAGAATACTGGCTTCTTTACTGCTCCAGAGCCGTTCCCGCTTCACTCTTAACATGACACGTAACCCTGAACTGTCACAGTTTGCCTCGTGCTGTGTACATACTTTTAATGATTATTGCAGCCAGAAGGCTTTCCTATTATGTTTGAGTTGCTGGCTATACCTTTCCACTGGTTCTAGGTAAAGTAGTAGTACAATACCCACAATTCCTCCAGCCCCGCTACCCACTGTAGCATCAGCTATAGTAGCTGACGGTGTCATTCTCATTCAGTAGCTGATTATAATTAAAAATATCAGAATAATTAAAGTCCTCAGCTTGACAAGCAGAGCCATAACTTTGCCTTCAGACATTCCTATCTAATTAGTTAATTAATCCTAATGCAAATTATAAGCAATAATTAGTCAGCCAAGCTTGACATAAAAGTCTGCTGACTTACAGCTAAAAGGCTTTCTGGTTGTTGGTCTGGAGCTTCTTAAGGAGTCTTTTGTCCACTCATGGTTTCTGTGGCTACGCTCCTGCTAACTTGGAGTCAATATATAGATATGCAAATTAATTTGCATAGTAGAGAAAACACAGCTGTAAAAACCTGCACTACCACTGACATTATTCTGTTTGCCTTAATAAATGAACACTTGCTACCTGTATTGAATATCAACACATGTTATCCAATGTGGGGAAATTAGATATATCTCCTCCACTACAAAGTTTCTGGTTCAATATGTGCTTTGGGTTATTCTGGACATGACATAATGTTAATTCCAATGTGATTCTGAGATTAATATAGGCTGTGATATACCACTATCATAAATTAAATCAAATGCTTTTGTAACAAGATAACCGGTGTCTGATCCACATTTCTCTGTAGGTTTAACAGATCCGGAATCCGTTAAAGTGAGATAATTTGAATTATCATCAGATAAATCAAAAGTGTGAATATTGCATTTCATATAGTGATGCTGCTAATATTGGTGTATTGCATTCCAGAATGGAAGTGTTAATATATTACAGAAATGTTCAGATTCAAAATTAACTGTTTTTTTTTTTTAATTGCTTAGAACACCCTGAATGTGAGAAGTGCCATATAGGAATTGTTTATCCATTTAACTAGTTGAAGCACTAACTTCTAAGGCCTTCAGGATCTTTGTCTGAATATGCCCCCATTGAAATAGAACAACAATTACATTGCTTAAAAAGAAATAAACGGCTTAGGGTCCAGCAGTACATGGTGCTAAACGCCTCTTCTTAGGCACTGACACGAAGGCTCTGATCCTGCACGCATCAACGCTTGACTTCATGGGGGCTGCTCTGATACTTAAAAGTTAAGCATTTTCCTATTAATTCCTGGCTCTAAGAGAGCACTTTTCATCAGTAGATCTCTAAGTGCTTTACAAATTAGGTCAGTATTACCCCCATTTTATAGACGGGGACACTGAGGCAAAGAGCAGTGAAGTGAAGTGATGTTCCTCAGGTCACCAAGCAGACCAGTGGCTGAGCCAGGAATAGATCCCAGGCCTTCTGAGTCCCTGTCCAGTGCACTATCTCCTTTAGTTTTTGTAGCTTCAATGCCTAGCCATTTCTCCCCATGCACACACTGGTATTCTGCTGGTTTTCCAGCAAGGGCTCAGTCTTGCAATGTACCAAAGACTCTGAAATCCCCAAAGCATTTGCTGTACTTGTCTCATCACAATGTAATAAATATGAATAAATAAAAACACAATTTCCTTTTTTTCTGAAAATACATGAAGACTAGAAATGGTATGAAACAGAACCACTTATCTGATCCCCCTGGACTTTGAAGGTTGGGATACAAAGAGACTGAGATTGGAACTACCCGTAGTTTGGGTTCTGCAAAAACAAAAGCCGCCTGATGAAGTCACAGAACAAAAAACAAATTTTAATTTCTCCATTTATTTAAAAAAAATAAAAATAAATACCTATACGTAGTAAAACAGCTCATTTGACCCAAGATGTGACAGTTCGATGGTGCTGGTATACTCAGCATTAATACACAGGCACTCTGTATATTTGATAAAAGGACTTCAGTAGAAAAAAGTATTTTATTCAGTAAAAGATGCTATGCATTTCAGAAGTGTCCACTTTGTGTCACTGCATCCCGGAAACTGTACATTGCAAAGTGGAGAGTCAAGTCATCCGGCTAAACTCTCCTGGACTTTAATGGTAGATCCAGACCTTTGGAAGAATAGACTCTAAGACTTTAGGGAGTTGCTTTCTAATCTCAAATACAAGAAGTATACCAATGCATATCTTAGCACAGTTGCTGGGGTTTTTTCCAGGTACTTTGGCACATAGTGATCTCACTTGATGGATTTTCTCTGGATTTATACCAGCGTAATTGAGATCACAACATGACCCACTGAATCTGCGTCTTTTCCCACTACGATCGGTTGTACACATTGGGCTAGATTGCCTACAATGGTGAAATCTGCTCATCACAGAAGGAGGGCTAGGTCATTAGGGAGGTAGCTTGGCTCTGTGATTTTCTGGCCTGAACAGCTCCATCCCCAGCATAGATTAGAGAAGCCATTGGGGCTGATCAATTTATGCCAGCTGGCAATGGTCTCTAAGGGACTATCTACTAACCGAGAATAGCTAGATCTCTGGCTAGTTCCTCTTCTGCTACTGATACACTTCTTATATTGGAGTTAAAGAGGTGATACAGGATCTGGCTATACCAGCGCTCCATCAGATAAGAACACCATCCTGTGAAAGAGAATTCTCAGGGTGCTATCAAGAGGAGAATCAGGCCCACTGTGAAAATAATGGGTAATAATCTGCATTCTGTAATTTAAATCTTTATATTTTTTAACTTGGCTTTCATTATAGTGAACTTTATATGCGAGATTTTTTTTCCCCACAAAAGAGAAGCTCTGTGATTTTGGGTGCTAGTAGAAAGTGGGAGGTAATTAATAAAAGCCAAG
Organism: Lepidochelys olivacea; assembly: GCF_965140295.1. Classification (NCBI taxonomy): domain Eukaryota; kingdom Metazoa; phylum Chordata; order Testudines; family Cheloniidae; genus Lepidochelys; species Lepidochelys olivacea. The sequence continues at coordinate 12,857,216 of NC_140413.1, forward strand.
AAATTAGGGTATCTTCTCCTTTAAGTATGAGTGTGTATGAATGGGAGTTACTCTGTCGTGTCAAGGGGAGAATAGATTAAGCATTTTGGAATGTACAACCCAAGAGGGATAGTTAATCCTGTTCTTGACAATAGCAAATGTGATACGTACAAATGAGGGGAAGCATTATGCATGATTTTCCTCATTTTACATACAGAACAATATCTTATTTTCCAGCTTCTAATTCACATCTTCATTAAGTAAAACTGCTCTAAATCTAGCTGTAACATGCTGTCGATCTGGAATAGGACTGGCATCTACACAGTGGTACCTCCAGGTTTAAAACAAAAATGTTTTCAATGATGGGCATTATATAGGAGAGGGAAATGAAAGGGATAAACAGTGAGGTTGCAAAGTTTGCAGACAATACACAACAACTCAAGACAGCTACGTCCAAACTGGCCAAGAAGAGTTATAAAGGGATCTCACTAAACAGGGTGAGTGGGCAACAAAATGGCAGATGAAATTCAATGCTGACAAAAGCAAAGTAATGCCCATTGGAAAACATAATCCCAACTATACATACAAATGACGGAGTCTAAATAAGCTGTTAACACTCATGAAAAAGATTTTTGAGTCATTGTGGAGGGTTCTCTGAAAATATCTGCTCGATGTGCAGTGGTAGTCAACAGAGTTAACAGAATGTTAGAAACTATTAAAAGACAGATAATAAAACAGAAAATATGACAATGCCACTATATCAATCCATGGTATGCCCACACCTTGAATCCTGCAGTTCTGGTCACCCCATCTCAAAAAGATATATTAGAATTGAAAAAAATACAGAGAAGGGCAACAACAATTATTAGGGGTCTGGAACAGCTTCCGTATGAGGAGAGATTAAAAAAAACCGGGACCATACAGCTTAGAAAACAGACAACTGAGGGGGATATGATAGAGGTTCATAAAATCATGAATGGTGTGGAGAAAGTGAATAAGGAAGCATTATTTACCCCTTCACATAACACAAGAACAAGGGCCACCCAATGAAAATAATCGGTAGCAGGTTTAAAACAAACATAAGAAAATTCTTCTTCACACAATGCACAGTCAGCCTGTGGAACTCATTGCCAAGGGATATTGTGAAGGCCCAAACAATAAGAGGGTTAAAAAACAAACTAGATACGTTCATGGAGGATAGGTTCACCAGTGACTATTAGGCTCTGACTGAGGTCTGGTCTACACCAGTGGTTTTCAAACGTTTTTTCTGGTGACCCACTTGAAGAAAACTGTTGATGCCTGTGATCCAACGGAGCTGGGGATGATGGGTTTGAGTGTGGGAGGGGCTCAGGACTAGGGCAGAGGGTTGGGGTGCAGGGTGAGGGCTGTGGGGTGAGGCTGTGAATGAGAGGTTCAGGGTGTGGGAGGGGGCTCTGGGGTAGGGCAGGGGTTGCGGTGCAGGAGGGGGTCAGGGCTCTGGGCTGGGGGTGCAGGCTCTGGGGTCGGGCCCAGGATGAGGGGGTTTGGGTGCAGGAAGTGGCTCCGGGTTGGGGGGGGCTCAGGACTCAGGCTGGGTATTGGGTGCTGGCTTACCTCGGGCAGCTCCCGGTCAGCAGCACAGCCAGGGTGCAGAGGCAGGCTTTCCACCTGTTCTAGCACCATGGACCGTGCTGCGCCCCAGAAGTGGCCAGCAGGTCCAGCTCCTAGGCAGAGGCGTGCAAGCAGGTCCGCGCAGCTCTCTCCTGCAGCACCTCTCCTGCAGTTCCTAGCCAATGGGAGTGCAGAGCCTGTGGTCAGGGCGGGGGCAGCACTCAGAGCCCCATGGCACCCCGGCCTACGAGCCAGACCTGCTGCTTCCAGGGAGTGCAGTGCGGTGTCAGAACAGATAGGGACTACTAGTTTTTACTAGCCGGCTGCCAGGGTCACTGGGTGTTGAGCAAGGCGACCCAGTGCCTTGCATTCTGCGACCCAAACTTTGAAAACCACTGGTCTACACTACATAGTTAGGTCAACGTAAAGCAGCTTACGTCAACCTATTTATGTCTGTGTACACACTACAGCCTTGTCCAGCTGATGTCAGTGCCCTACTACACTAAAATAACTCCACCTCCACGAGAGGTGTAGCCCAGTGTCTGTGTAGACACTGTGTTACTTACCTTGGCTGTCTTTTCAGTTTCATGGCTCGGGCCTTGCACAATAGGGTCTGGGGCTCAGTTGTGGTTTCTAAGCACGACTGTAATATTAATAATAATTTCCAGTGGTACAAGACTCCCATTTATATTCATGAAATATCAGACCTTGAACATGTGACTACCCAAGGTAGTGAATACTGCCCATCATGGACCCTATACCAGTCAATTAAGGGTGACAACTTCTGTGGTGTAAAGAGACCTCAAACAAGTCTTATATTAACATTCCTCATTGTGGGGAAGTCCTTAGTTGGTATAAAGCCAATGTTATTTTCTGATACTCCATCTTCCCTTCTGGCAAATGTGGCATAGGGGTAGTCTGGGAAGGGTAAGGAAGATAGAACCAGAAAGCAATATGCCCCAGTTGGCCTGGGCCAGCCAGCAGAACATTTCCTTGGGGTTATCATAACTGCTGTATGCTAGAGCAGCTCTGGGGCTGTTCTAATTTACCATTGGGGCCAATTTTGACCCAGGTCCATCCCAGAATTGGGGGAGGCAGAAAAGTGCTTTAAAGTCACTTCTTTTATCCGTTTGTGCTGAGCATAAATTCAGGGAAGCTGCAGATATGGTACAAAGGGTGAACGTTATCATAGAGTTTCTTACTACTACTTAAACTATGTCTGTTTTTAACTATTTACCTACTATTTAACAAGTAAATTAAAAAATGTCAAAATAAACATGTTCCTATATTAGGAGCAACTGCAATTACTTCAGGTTAATTATTGTCAAGATCTGCACAAGCTGGCAAAGTAGCTATTAAATATTAGCCGGCAAGATATTTAACAGTAAGGTTTGACAATAACAGAGAACATTCTTTTCTTTTTTAAGTTGCCAAAGATTCCAAATTTACTCAAAAGCTATTGTCTAAACAACACACAATAGTGTCATTATTATTCAACATATGAACGAACACTTTTGAAGATCAAATTGCATTCCTTCCTGGTGAGAAACAAAGCACAGTTTCTTCATAAGTAGTGCTGGTGACAGGTAAGGTTTGACATGAATTGTCTTGATCCACCTCTGGGTGAAAAAAAAAAAAAAAGATACAGACTATCTAACGTTGCTCTAATGGCTGCATGGCACCAGATGAGAAAACCATTTATAATCCAAGAGCTACCACCAAAGGTGACACAGAAATGACTAGTGGAAGTGTTGGTTCCTCAGATAACAAAGCATAATAATGAATGCAACGCAAGGTTTCTGACTGAAGATTGTTTCAAATACTGAATCTGTTGAACTCATCTCGACTGACTAGATTGGGACAGGGATTATGTTTGTACAGTGCCTCGCATTATAGGGAACCATTCTGTACATATTGACAGGTTTCAGAGTAGCAGCCATGTTAGTCTGTATTCGCAAAAAGAAAAGGAGTACTTGTGGCACCTTAGAGACTAACCAATTTATTTGAGCATAAGCTTTCGTGAGCTACAGCTCACTTCATCGGATGCATTCAGTGGAAAATACAGCGGGGAGATTTATATACATAGAGAACATGAAACAATAGGTGTTACCATACACACTGTAACGAGAGTGATCACTTAAGGTGAGCTATTACCAGCAGGAGAGGGGGGGGGCGGAGAGGGAGAAACCTTTTGTAGTGATAATCAAGGTGGGCCCTTTCCAGCAGTTGACAAGATCATCTGAGGAATAGTGGGGGGGTAGATAGTTTAGATAGTTTAGTGTCCTTTTTATTTTGTAGAGAAAAGAAAAACCATTCTTACAACTACAATACCCACCTGCTGAAGTGAAGAAACAGATTGACAGAGCCAGAAGAGTGCCCAGAAGTCATCTACTACAGGACAGGCCCAACAAAGAAAATAATAGAACGCCACTAGCCATCACCTTCAGCCCTCAACGCAACATCAAGGATCTACAACCTATCCTGAAGGACGACCCATCACTCTCACAGATCTTGGGAGACAGGCCAGTCCTTGCTTACAGACAGCCCCCCAACCTGAAGCAAATACTCACCAGCAACCACACGCCACACAACAGAACCACTAACCCAGGAACCTATCCTTGCAACAAAGCCCGTTGCCAACTGTGTCCACATATCTATTCAGGGGACACCATCACAGGGCCTAATAACATCAGCCACAATATCAGAGGCTCATTTACCTGCACATCTACCAATGTGATATATGCCATCATGTGCCAGCAATGCCCCTCTGCCATGTACATTGGTCAAACTGGACAGTCTCTATGTAAAAGGATCAATGGACACAAATCAGACGTCAAAAATTATAACATTCAAAAACCAGTCTGAGAACACTTCAATCTCTCTGGTCACTCGATTACAGACCTAAAAGTGGCAATTCTTCAACAAAAAAACTTCAAAAACAGACTCCAACAAGAGACTGCTGAATTGGAATTAATTTGCAAACTGGATACAATTAACTTAGGCTTGATTGAGACTGGGAGTGGATGGGTCATTACACAAAGTAAAACTATTTCCCCTTGTTTATTCCCCCTCACCACCCCCCACTGTTCCTCAGATGTTCTAGTCAACTGCTGGAAAGGGCCCACCTTGATTATCACTACAAAAGGTTTCTCCCTCCCCGCCCCCCCCGCTCTCCTGCTGGTAATAGCTCACCTTAAGTTATCATTCTCGTTACAGTGTGTATGGTAACACCCATTGTTTCATGTTCTCTATGTATATAAATCTCCCCACTGTATTTTCCACTGAATGCATCCGATGAAGTGAGCTGTAGCTCACGAAAGCTTATGCTCAAATAAATTGGTTAGTCTCTAAGGTGCCACAAGCACTCCTTTTCTTTATTCTGTACATATGGAAGTCAATAGAAACCTCTAGTTGATTTCAATGGGGACTGGATTAGGCCTTCAAGTCAGGGTCTTCAGGTGTGGCATTCACAGCAGGAATACAAATAAATAATTGTCACCCACTGAACCTTTGGATTTCACTGAAAATTAGCTGATGCTGCAGAACATCACCTGGATTAATTTAAAGATGTTAGATTTGAGACACTTATTAAAACAAAACCCAAACTACCCAGCTTTGTATTTCCACCATTTAGTAGTTCAGATGAGACTGAGCCAGAAAATTTCTATCTGGATCAAGATTTTGAATACCCCTTAGTTTGGTCTGAAACAGCATCATATTATAAACATAAGGGACAGCTGCAAACTTCAAGCATGGATCCAGGTTCAGAGTCCAAGTTCAGCGATGTCAAGATTCAGGGTTTGGTGTTAATCTTAAAGCTCATATAATTATCATAATTTTTGACTCTTCATATGTACCTCACAACCACCACCACCTTTCACAGAACATCCGCATTCCCTATCCCTCCAGAAATGTTTTGAATACAGTTCAAAGGGTAGGCAGAGCTGCAGGATTGTTCTTATTTTATCTGAACCAGTTTCCCCATTTCTTTAGCAAAAGGGATCAGGTAAACGTCTAACAAATTCGATCCTCTCCTACAAAACATTTTTGAATGAGTGCATCAAAGTGCAAGAAACTGAAAGAAAACTGCCCGGTAGACAGTGTCATATCACAGTGCAGTGTGTGCGTCTAAAACAGATTAGTTTAACAAGAGCATTAGTTTACAGAGTTGCATTTCTGGAAATGTGTGCCAGCTGGCCACAATCATTCTTAATGTCCCAAGAAACTGGGTGAAGTATCTTTGACAATTGGGTTTCATTGTTCTCTCAAGACCAATCCCGGCAGTCCTCAGATCTCATTCCTGCAGCCCTTCCTCAGGCAAAACTCCCATTAGGCCAAATCCTGCAAGATGCTGAGTAGAACTGGGTGACATTTTTTCACCAAAATGTTTTTGTTTTTGTTTTTTTTTTCGGGGGGGGCGCGGGGGGTTGGCTGAAAAAATCCACATTTGGTTCACTAGAAATGTTTCACAAATTTGCATAGATTTTTGGCAAATTGTTTCAGTTGAAACAAAAAAAAATTGGAAATGTCAAAATGATTCATTATCAGAATGAACTAATTTGATTTTGGGGGCTAAAGTCACAAGGGTCTTTGGGCACCATTCACAAAACTGGAGGTGATGCCCTTAAAACCTTTAGACTACTGCTTAGCACATTCATGTAGGACAGGCATGTTTGAATTGCTGCTCTGGAATAGGGATTTGAGCCAAGGCACTCCGTCACGAGACACATACCCTCACCACCAGGCTATAGAATATTCTCAGTTATGACTCCCACAATCTCTCCCAATGAAGCTTTTCCACTTTGTGTAAATACATATTTATTGGAACAGGGACTTGAAATCTGGTGTACCCCGTACCCCCGCCCCAGTGAGGTGACCTAACCTTTGGATTAGAGAGCCATTCCCAGTCACTTTTTCTGACCCAATGACTATTCAAGTGGAACAGTTTCACCAGGAGACATTGAGAGAGGGCCACTCCTAGAAAACCCAATAGTCTGATGATTAACAGAAGACCTGGATTTAAGTCCCTGCTGCAATGTAGGGATTCCAGTGGGGTCTTCCTGGGTGAGTATTTTAACCACTGGGCTAAAGGTTTTAAATATGTGGGGGTATTCTCCTCCTTGGTTTTTGTGTATCTAGCCCTTCATTTTCATTTTTAAAAGGTTAAAAATACCCCAAAATGAAACAAAATGTTCCATTTCGGGTCCAATGTTCTAACTGGAATGTAGGCTGAGACCTAATTCTCCATAGCCTTGCACCTTGAGCAGTCATCTGTGCAAAGCTGATTGGAAAACATGACCTATTCAGCCAGTTCATGCTCATTTGCACATGGGTAAATGCCTACACGAGGTGCAAAGCTGTTGAGAATTAGGCCCCAAGTTCACTTGAGAGATACTAACAGGGGGTTTGGTGCTGGGCTTCTGTAAATCCATGGGAGTTACGGGTGCTCAGCAGCTCCCATGGTAGTGCCTGATGGTTCCCAAGTACACTCCAGATCTAGGACCTATCAGAGTAAGAGATTCCATGAGTATTCGCTGATCCACAGATGAGCTTATTTATGTCTTCCCCTTGCTAATGTGGACTGACACTGTTTAAAATGTGGCTGTTATGGGTTCTTATTTCACCAGCGTAATGAAAGTTACTTTGACCCCGGTCATAAATATGCTACTGTCAAGGTTCCTTCCCCACTCTGAACTCTAGGGTACAGATGAGGGGACCTGCATGAAAGACCCCCCAAGCTTATTTTTACCAGCTTAGGTTAAAAACTTCCTGAAGGTACAAACTTTGCCTTGTCCTTGAACCCTTTGCTACCATCACCAAGCGTGTTAAACAAAGAACAGGGAAAGAGACCACTTGGAGATGTCTTCTCCCCAAAATATCTCCCCAAGCCCTACATCCCCTTTTCTGGGGAAGGCTTGATAAAAATCCTCACCAATCTGCATAGGCGAACACAGACCCAAACCCTTGGATCTTAAGAACAATGAAAAAGCAATCAGGATTTTAAAAGAATAATTTTAATTAAAGAAAAAGTGAAAGAATTACCTCTGTAAAATCAGGATGGTAAATACCTTACAGGGTAATCAGATTCAAAACATAGAGAATCCCTCTAGGCAAAACTTTAAGTTACAAAAGGACACAGAAACAGGAATATACATTCTATTCAGCACAACCTATTTTACTAGCCATTTAACAAAAGGAAATCTAACACATTTCTAGCTAGATTACTTACTAACAGAAGTTCTGAAGAGCAATCCTGACCTGGTCCCGGCAAAAGCATCACACAGACAGACAGAGCCTTTGTCCCATCCGTCCCCCCCCCCCCGCCCCTTCCAGCTTTGAATGTATCTTGTCTCCTCATTGGCCATTTTGGGTCAGGTGCCAGCAGGGTACCTTAGCTTCTTAACACTTTACTGGTGAAAGGATTTTGCTTCTGGCCAGGAGGGATTTTATAGCACTGTGGACAGAAAGGTGGTTACCCTTCCCTTTGTATTTATAACAGTTATATATAAATATGAGCCAGGAACAAAAATCTATGCTGACTAAATGAAGCCCAGAAGAATCTTTTCAGCACCATATGCTTACAAAAAGGCTTTGCAGAGGTGTTGAATCTGCACCTCTGTCTGAGGTGCTTTTTACCTGCAGACCTGAGTTCAGTCATGAGACTACCTGCCCACATAACAGATGGAAAATGTTAAGGACTATTGAACACTCTGCAAATTTTTCCAGAGGATCAGCAAAAAGTTTTTTTAGCACAGGTGTTTAATAACAATTCATCGGGGAAAGTCATGGCGTTCAACGGTCCTCAGACTCATGCTCCACCTGAGCAGTGGTCTAATGTTAGCAAACTAGGCTGCAACAGGAATGTTAGAGGAATTTTGTCAGGTTCCAGAACTGCTCCAGGGCTTTTCTTACTCTGCGTGGTGCAACCACGCTCATTGCCAAGCCACCACAGGTACACGCCACGTGAGCAGGGGCGTAATGTGAGATTATAAGATTCTTTGAGGTTAGCTCTGCTGGAACTGGAGTCTGCCTCGTGAACGGTTTTGATCAACAAGCAGAGCTGAGAATTTGTGGCCTGGAGTATGAAAGAAGGATTCTGTAATTCATGGGAGTCATTACTTACCTTCTGGTGCAGGAGGTGGATATTGCCCTCTGGATGCATTAATTGGGTCCCCGTGGCAGAATAAGATCCTATAGAGTTAGAGGGCCTAATTCAAATTTTAATATGGAAGCTGAGATCTTCAGAGCAACTGGGAAGATTTGGGCACCCAGATGGGAAACGGGTGCCAAAATTCCTTAGGGAGCTTTGAAAATCACAATCAGCATCTAGATCAAATGGGTGTGATTGCAGGGAGTGGTTTGTCATGTTAAAACAAACAGCAGCAGTAATCACTTGCACAAAGTGCATCAGTTTGGCATTATATGATTCCTGCAAATATTCCTTTGGTTTTGACCCATGATGTTTGTATCTCTGAGATTCACTTTATATTTCAGCTATGAACAAATCCCAAACCTTGACTGTGAAACTCAGTAGAAACTATTGGGTCTCCTCCAGGTTTGTGAGGAAAGGGAAGATGGTACTATGGTTTAGGTAATGGATTCAGATTAACAAGGTCTTTGTTCTGTTCCCTGCTAGGCTACAGCTTTTCCATATGATCTTAGGTATGTCACTTTGACTCTGTATAGATGGACCTCTGAACCCATGCTGAGCCCACTGACTTCAGCAGGGTTCTATGTGGGCAGAGAGGTCTGCTTGTACACAGCTAGTTGCAGGACTGCACCTTTCAAACCAAGCATTTTGTGATAAGAAACTATAATTCCCATAATGCACCATGGCAGGGCAGCCACAGGAAGAGACCCCAGTGGAGACATTACTATTGATTAGAAATTAAACATTTAGTTTCTGGTTAACAATTAAAACAGATTTTATCCAGTTTTTATCCGGGAAATGTCAAAATGTTTCCTTTTGATCATTTCAATCTACATTTTTCTGACATTTTTATTCCATGAAAATGTGACACTTTGACTTTTTATCCTAATTCAAGATGAAAATAAGTGCTAAAATATCCAAACTTCCTGCAGGATGGAATTTCTGTTTTCTTTCAATCTTCTTGTGCCTTTGTTCCCTAGCTATATAATGCAGACAATAATACTTCCCTACCTCAGAGAATTATTTTGAGAATAAACTCTTTCATGTTTTTGAGGCATTCAGACACTATGATGAGCACCAACAGTAAAACCTATAAATAAGTGAAATAAAATCACACACAAAACAGTGAATTTGACCCCAATCTATAAACTGATCTACACAGTCACTCAAAACTGGACCTAGATTGGTCCAAAAGACTTGCAACACTTAAACCATATTTGCCAAAAAGTTTGCTAAGTTTAAAGTTTGTGATGAAATGTGAAACCAGGTGAGTATTGCCTGGTTTTAGTCTTCCTAGTGTGAACTTTTCACCTGGAGTTCAAGTTCTGCCAAGGCTTAAGCATCTGGCAGTGAATATTGGTGACTTTAGTAGTCAAATTCAACCATGTGTATTATTTCAGGCAAACTTAAATCTACTCCTCTACCATGCTTACCGGTTTTCAACAATATTGCTCCACCCAGTGTTTGCAGAGAGGAGAGCGTAGCAAAACTGGTGACGATATTGCATGATATGCCACCACATGATCGTCTGCCCTCATGGCACCTGCTGTGGATAAGTTTAGCAGGTGAGGGATTTATGGTAGAGGACTCATGGTGAGCTTCATGATATGCAGAGAACGTGACAAATAATTATCTCATCTTGGACCCCATTCAACATCAACCCAGGTTTGATTTACCATGAAGGCAATGGAGCCTTCTTATAGTTGAGGAATGCAAAATGACTCAACTTCCTGGAGGTCATCATGCCTTGAACATTGTTGATAAGAACACTGTGGCTTGACCAGATTGCATACACCAAATAATAACAATAAGAACAACAACAACCTGATTTTAAAAATAATTACCCCTCCAAACCTGCAACCTTCCCTTCATCTGATTCTGAACTGAACTTGTTTGGCAGTATGGAAATGTTCAGTTAAGTATTATCCAGTCAAGGGAGGGGCAATTTGGTCCGTTAGCTCAAGCAATAACAGTCCACACCTTTAGACTCACCTGTTGCAAGTTGCGTCCCTGCATAACTCACAACAAGGTAGTTGTCTGTCTCATATACACAGATAGGGAAGTGAATTTGGAAAAAAACACAACCCCAAAACAATCCTTTGTAAATCAAAAGATAGGTCTGTTTGTGATCTAGGCAAAAAAATACAGAGTTGGGGAGGTCTGTGGCATCCTGTTTGATATTAACCAGTTGACTAATTCTCAGAGCAATCTCAGGAGATATTGATTTTCCTAAAGAAGTGGCAATTGTTTTATTGTGTGTCTGTGTACATAATATCAATCTCATGTTTATTTATATGTGTAAAGATTTTATTATTTACATTTAAATATTTATAACATTTCTGCACAAGCAGCCAAAAAAAAGTTCATCTCTGCCCTTTAGGAGCTAAGCAATTTCATTTTACCAGATAGACTTTATTCTATCTAAATAATTGACATTGTGGAAAGGATGCCCTGATTTATCACACTTTTGTCTTGATACTATTTATATAATTCCCTAAATGAAGGAGGGTAATGAACTAACAGTCTGACCATTCTGTCCCTGGGAAAGAGAGTGGTGAGAACATAATGAAGAAAATAATATTTAATTCAATGATAACTTGGTTATTGCACCCTTTACTAATCAAATCAATGCCAGTGTTTTTGGTTTCACCAAGATGGTGCTAGATGTGAGAAGACCGACATTTTTTCTTGACATGATGTGTAGAGTGCATAGCAGCTGTATCTTCTGGTCCAGCAATACTATCCTAAGAATTACTTTGCAGAGATGAAGCCTTTTAAATGTCATTCCTCACATAGGGTTCTGAATTGACATTGAAAAGTCACGTTGAAGATTTCACTACTCTCGGCTTCAGTGTGTGATTTGTTTATTCCTCATCCAAGTTGCTTTAGATTGTAAGGCCACCTTCCTCTCATGTGGTAGGGTTCAGAAGATAGTATTTATTTTCATGAATTACTCCTCCTAGTTTTCATTGTGTTTCATGTTTGAAGGAACTAACTAGCTAACCCATCAACTCCAAACAAAATTCTGCCCAAAACATTGATTTTCACCATATTTTGTGATGAAACCATGAAAAACCATGACAGCCATACTGGGTTAGACCAATGGTCCATCTAGTCCAGTATCCTGTCTTCTGACAGTGGCCAGTTCCAGGTGGTTCAGAGGGAATGAACAGAACATGCAATCATCAAGTGATCCATCCCTTGTCGTTCATACCCAGATTCTGGTGAACAGAGGCTAGCAGCACTCAGAGCATGGTGTTGTGTCCCTGCCCATCCTGGCTAATATCCATTGATAGACCTATCCTCCATGAACATATCTAGTTCTTCTTTGAACCCTGTTATGGTCTTCGCCTTCACAACATCCCCTTGCAAAGAGTTCCACAGGTTGACTGTGCCTTGTGTGAAGAAGTTCTTCCTTTTGTTTATTTTAAACCTGCCACCTATTAATTTAATTGGGTGACCCTCATTCTTATGTTATGTTTAGAGGTAAATAATGATTCATTATTTATTTTCTCCACACCATTCATGATTTCATAGATCTCTATCATATCTCCCGTAAGTTGTCTCTTTTCCAAGCTGAAAAGTCCGAGTCTTGTTAATCTCTCCTCATATGGAAGCTGTTCCATGTCCCTAATCATTTTAGTTGCCCTTCTCTGTACCTTTTCCAATTCCAGTATATCTTCTTTGAGATGGGGCATCCAGATCTGCAGACAATATTTAAGATGTGGGTGTACCATGGATTTATATTGTGGCATTATGATATTTTCTGTCTTAACTCTCCCTTTCTTAATGGTTGCTAATATCCTATTAGCTTTTTTGACAGCCACTGCACATTGAGCAGATGTTATCAGAGAACTTCCCACAATGACTCCAAGATCTCTTTCTTGAGTGGTAACAGCTAATTTAGACCCCATCATTGTGTATTGGAATTATGTTTTCCAATGTGCATTACTTTGCATTTATCAACACTGAATTTCATCTGCCATTTTGTCATCACAAGTTTTATGTGCATGCAGCTTGATACATACACAGATCAAAAAGCTGGATTCAGACACCAGTGGTATATGTGATGTTCAGAATCTAGGGAATCAGATCTGCAGTTTTTAGGCCCATCTCTAGTTTCTACACTGAACTACTGATTGGCTCAGGTCTCCTCAAAATATTTGCAAATTTTAGAGATTTTTTCCATAGATTTTAAGGCCAGAAGGGACCATTGGGATCATCTACTCTGATTTCCTACACAACATAGGCCATGGGTTAATTTGAATTAATTCATGCTTCATGTCCAGTAGCTGTGGCTGAACCAGTGTGCATCTTTTTGGAAGACAATCTTCATTTAAAGCTTTCCACTGATGGAGAATCCACCAGAACCCTTAGTAAGCTTGTTTGAATGACAGTAAGTTTTCAGTCAAACTGCACTGAGTTTCAAGTCCACAACAAAACCAAGTGGGGTTTTGTATTGATTCGGGTCTCCAAAAACTATATCACATGAGCAGGTCCCTGATACAGCAAAGCATTTGGGACCAGATTCTCAAATGTATTTAGGCACCTAACTCCCTTTGTCTGGGCCGTAAGCCCTATCCTGACATTCATAGCACGAGTTGTTGTGCCTACATGGAGCGCCATTGTCTTCAGCAGGGGTCCCTGCAGGCACAGCTGTCTGCTTATCTGCAAGAACTGCAGCATCAGGGCCCTACACATGTACCTAACTTCTACTGTGTGTATTTCTGTTGAAGCTGATGAGACTACTCACATGCTTAAAATGACACGCATGCTTAAGTGCTTTGCTGGGCTTAAGAAAGAAAGGAGAAATAATCCTCAGTTGAGAAAAAGCCTCTTTTCAGTCTTCTTGTTCCACTCTGCCACTGCTTTTGGTCTATATAATCAGCTAATGAGATTTCCAGCTCTCCAGGCAACGAGACAAGTTATGCTCTGAGAAGAGCTGTTCCTTGATTTATTGAGATGCTTTCATATACTATTAAGAAATATTTTACAGTGAGTGCGTTTAAACAAATATTAAATTCACACAATTGTTAATCAGTGTGCCATCTGGAAATATTAGAAAGTTTAGACTCTTAATTGCCTGAATCTCATAAATGTTCAAAATTGTTGCATACTACGAGCTAACATGCATTTAGGACTTTTTACTGTATAAATACATGTAATTAAAACCTGAGCTACGAACATCTTCTAGCAGCTGTTGTGAGAGCCATAACCATCTTTCCTATTAATCTTCGGGGATTTGAAGTATGTGATGCTCAGCATCAGGGTCAGCGACATGCCACTACATTTGAATCCCACCATTTGACGAAGCATCAGCATTCTTTTTCCAAATTCTTTCATGTGACTGACAGCTACATCCATTTCTTCCCCAGGCCACTCTTTAAATTCCTTTGTACTTGTAGATGCAAGTTTGCTGGCTCAAGAATTTTGTCTTAACTCTGCCTCTAAGACTTGTCAACGGCAAATTAGAACACGAAATTCTAATTTATGTTTCAAAGGCTCCTATGGTAGTAAGAGGAATGATTTTTATTTACATTTTTTTAAAGTGTCAAATCAAAGACCCCTATAATTATATGATTTCAGTGGGTGTCATATTATGTTGACTTTGGGGTGGGAGAGGGTTAAGCCTGGTAAAATCCAGTGAAATACACAAAGGACTCTTGTACATGGGAAATGTTACTCACCAAATTAACCATCTTAGTAAGGAAATAGAAATATCTACGACAAAACCCAACAAGGGCTGTAGACATCCGAGCATAGGAATCCTAGAACACAGAGACTGAAAAAGCCTTTTGGGGTAGGACATCCTGTTCACCCACTCCAGTCAATGCAGGATTCTGTCCGGTCATTGTACCTTCAAGAGTTTTTGACCAGTCTAGGTTTACAGGATTCAAGTGGTGGAGCTTCTCTTGCCATGCTCCTCATCCAAATGTTAACAGCTGTTTTCAGTAACAGCACTGGTTTTGTTTTCTGCTGTATAGCGTAAATATTGAGGCTGCTCAGTAATGGAGTACACCAACCTCCTCAGGTGCCAGTAGCATGCTAAGTGTATTGTGGCACAGAGGCAAGCATAGCGGTGTTTCAGCACCTAAGCCTTGAAGGCATTGGTTAGCCCTGGTGGTTCCCAATAACCATTCAGACAAATGACTAAGAGGAAAAGGTATTTTATTAGAGCTGGCAGGAAAGGGATAGGTTGTTAATACAGTAGAGGCAGAGGCTCAAACAGTGACAGTTCAATAGTAGTTCTCGTTTGGGTCCCTGGGGCAGTCCAGTAGAGACTCAGGGCTCTTCAAGCCTAGTGTGTGGTGTGGCCTCTCCAGTCTAGTCTCTATTCAAGTAAACAGGTTTCCAGGCCAGGCTCATTTAGTGTCTTTCATTGGGGCTCCTCTACGTTGGCTCCCTGCCCAGCTGCTGCTGATCCCTCATAAGTTCCACACAGGTTTGCACCCGGCTGTAATATCTCGCAATCACGGCCTATTCCACACAAGGCTCTGCCTACAGTTTCTGGGGAATCCTTTCTGCATCCATCTTCTCTGCAGCTCCTGGCTTGTCACATCCTACCGCTTCATAAAATAGAGCCCAGCCACTTCCTAGTTCAGAGCCTGTCTCCTTATCATGCCAGGATGAAGGGGATTCACAGTATTACTAAGGGGAGTTGAAGTCCCCTGCTTAGCAGGTCCTTCACACAGCCAATACACCCTATACTTCATCACCACTCACAAACTCATATTGCGGGGCCCAATCTACTCTCAGCTACACTAGAAGTAACTCCACTGTTTTCACTGATCTGTGCATCAGTTCTGATGATCCTTCACAGTCAAGCTGGAAGGGCATATCAAGTGGGGTCCCTCAGGGATCAGTCCTGGGTCTGGTTCTGTTCAGTATCTTCATCAATGATTTAGATAATGGCATAGAGAGTACACTTATAAAGTTTGTAGATGATACCAAACCGGGAGTGGTTGCAAGTGCTTTGGAGGATAGGATTAAAAGTGAAAATGATCTGGACAATCTGGAGAAATGGTCTGAAGTAAATAGGATGAAATTCAATAAGGACAAATGCAAAGTACTCCACTTAGGAAGGAAAAATCAGTTGAACACATACAGAATGGGAAATGACTACCTAGGAAAGAGTCCTGCTGAAAGAGATCTGAGGGTCATAATGGATCACAAGCTAAATATGAGTCAACAGTATAACACTATTACAACAAAAAGCAAACATTCTGGGCTGTATTAGAAGAAGTGTTGGAAACAAGACACAAGAAGTGATTCTTCTGCTCTACTCCATCCTGATTAGGCCTCAACTGGAGTATTGTGTCCAGATCTGGGTGCCACATTTCAGGAAAGATATGGACAAATTGGAGAAAATCCAGAGAAGGCAATAAAAATGATTAAAGGTCTAGAAAACATGCCCTATGAGGGAAGATTGAAAAATTGTGGTTTGTTTAGTCTGGAGAAGAGAAGACTGAGAGGGGACATGATAACAGTTTTCAACTACATAAAACGCTGTTACAAGGAGGAGTGAGAAAAATTGTTCTCTTTAACCTCTGAGGATAGGACAAGAAGCAATGGGCTTAAACTGCAACAATGGTGATTTAGGTTGGACATTAGGAAAAACTTCCTAACTGTCAAAGTGGTTACGTACTGGAATAAATTGCCTAGGGAGATGGTGGAATCTCCATCACTGGAGATGTTTAAGAGCAGGTTTGACAAACACCTGTTAGGGATGGTCTAGATAATACTTACTCCTGCCCTGAGTGCAGGGGACTGGACTAGCTGACCTCTCGAGGTTTTTTTCAGTCCTATGAGTCTATGAACTACTGGCACTTGCTGGTGGCCTGCGGAGAGCTGTCTGCAAACATAGTGCTGGCTCCACCTCATTGTATCCATCTGCTAAACTGTATTAAGAATCAGCTAAATATTTTCCTCATCTTATTTTTCCACAGAAAAAAATGCAACTGTTGCCATAGGAATGTTGTGCAGTCAGGAAGGAAAGGTGTTCCATGTGGTCATGAAAGGGACTGTAGGTGTACCATGTGATTGCATGAGGGAGGGGAGTTTGCCTGTATGGTCACCACTGAGAGAGAGGATGACTATATGAATGACAATGGGACGTGGAGGTATTCAACAGACAATCTCCCTGTTAAGAGTCCTCTCTATGAACAAAGTTAGAGAACCCTGTATCCAATAGATCCCTGCCAGCTGCTTTGTCCTGTCCCCTCCCAATCCCAGAACCCCAGGGGAGGGGACTTCCTGGGGCTAGGTGGAAGCATGCTTTAAAAAAAGCATGTTTAAAAATAGCCAGAGCTTCGCGAACCAGCTGAGCGGCGGAGAACCAGCTGAGCAGCGGGGACAGCAGAGCAGCTCACAGCAGGAGTTTGCCTGGGAGTTCGCCTGGAGTGAGCCCAGTGAGGCTTACGTCTTGCAAACTGCTCTGAGGAAGCTCGTAGTAGGAAGGTGATATGGAAGGGGGGGGTTCAGCTGTTGTGACCTGCACTGGATGTGCCATGTTTGTCTTTCTTCCACAGGACAGAAGCGACTTTGTCTGTACAAGTGCAAGCTGGTCTCCATATTGGAAGAGAAGATTGAAGGTCTGGAGCAACAGATAACGACCCTGCGTTGCATACGGGAAACTGAGTATTTCCTGGACGAAACTCAGGATAGGCTTCTAGGGGCACAAAGCTCTACAGATATAGAGCAGGTTGCACAGAGGAGCCAAGAGGCCAGTGAAGAAGCTTGGCAACATGTGACCTCCAGAAGAGGTAAGCGGAATGTCCGGGTTCCAGTAACACAGACACAGGTAACTAACCGCTTTCATGTTCTCTCCACAGGTATCGTTGCGGAGAGTGGACCAGATGATATGTCTGGGGCGAGAAAGCAGAAGGAGACTCCGCTGGTTGGAAGGCATGAGATGCGCTGTCCTGAGGTTGGGGGTTCCACGACCACCACTCCCAAGAGGAGAAGGCGGGTGGTGGTGGTCGGGGACTCTCTCCTCCGGGGGACTGAGTCATCTATCTGCCGCCCTGACCGGGAAAACCGAGAAGTCTGCTGCTTGCCAGGGGCTAAGATTCGCAATGTGACGGAGAGACTGCCGAGACTCATCAAGCCCTCGGATCGCTACCCCTTCCTGCTTCTCCACGTGGGCACCAATGATACTGCCAAGAATGACCTTGAGCGGATCACTGCGGACTATGTGGCTCTAGGAAGAAGGATAAAGGAGTTGGAGGCGCAAGTGGTGTTCTCGTCCATCCTCCCCGTGGAAGGAAAAGGCCTAGGTAGGGAGCGTCGAATCGTGGAAGTCAACGAATGGCTACGCAGGAGGTGTCGGAGAGAAGGCTTTGGTTTCTTTGACCATGGGATGGTGTTCCATGAAGGAGGAGTGCTGGGCAGAGACGGGCTCCATCTTATGAAGAGAGGGAAGAGCATCTTTGCCAGCAGGCTGGCTAACCTAGTGAGGAGGGCTTTAAACTAGGTTCACCGGGGGAAGGAGACCAAAGCCCTGAGGTAAGTGGGAAAGCGGGATACCGGGAGGAAGCACAGGCAGGAATGTCTGTGAGGGGAGGGCTCCTGCCTCATACTGGCAATGAGGGGCGATCAACAGGTTATCTCAAGTGCTTATATACAAATGCACAAAGCCTTGGAAACAAGCAGGGAGAACTGGAGGTCCTGGTGATGTCAAGGAACTATGACGTGATCGGAATAACAGAGACTTGGTGGGATAACTCACATGACTGAAGTACTGTCATGGATGGTTATAAACTGTTCAGGAAGGACAGGCAGGGCAGAAAAGGTGGGGGAGTAGCACTGTATGTAAGGGAGCAGTATGACTGCTCAGAGCTCCGGTACGAAGCTGCAGAAAAACCTGAGTGTCTCTGGATTAAGTTTAGAAGTGTGTGCAACAAGAGTGATGTAGTGGTGGGAGTCTGCTATAGACCACCGGACCAGGGGGATGAGGTGGATGAGGCTTTCTTCCGGCAGCTCACGGAAGCTACTAGATCGCATGCCCTGATTCTCATGGGTGACTTTAATTTTCCTGATATCTGCTGGGAGAGCAATACAGCGGTGCATAGACAATCCAGGAAATTTTTGGAAAGCGTAGGGGACAATTTCCTGGCGCAAGTGCTAGAGGAGCCAACTAGGGGGGGCGCTTTTCTTGACCTGCTGCTCACAAACTGGGTAGAATTAGTGGGGGAAGCAAAAGTGGATGGGAATCTGGGAGGCAGTGACCATGAGTTGGTTGAGTTCAGGATCCTGACGCAGGGAAGAAAGGTAAGCAGCAGGATACGGACCTTGGACTTCAGGAAAGCAGACTTCGACTCCCTCAGGGAACGGATGGCCAGGATCCCCTGGGGGACTAACTTGAAGGGGAAAGGAGTCCAGGAGAGCTGGCTGTATTTCAAGGAATCCCTGTTGAGGTTATAGGGACAAACCATCCCGATGAGTCGAAAGAATAGTAAATATGGCAGGCGACCAGCTTGGCTTAATGGTGAAATCCTAGCGGATCTTAAACATAAAAAAGAAGCTTACAAGAAGTGGAAGATTGGACATATGACCAGGGAAGAGTATAAAAATATTGCTCGGGCATGTAGGAATGTTATCAGGAGGGCCAAATCGCACCTGGAGCTGCAGCTAGCCAGAGATGTCAAGAGTAACAAGAAGGGTTTCTTCAGGTATGTTGGCAACAAGAAGAAAGCCAAGAAATGTGTGGGCCCCTTACTGAATGAGGGAGGCAACCTAGTGACAGAGGATGTGGAAAAAGCTAATGTACTCAATGCTTTTTTTGCCTCTGTTTTCACTAACAAGGTCAGCTCCCAGACTGCTGCGCTGGGCATCACAAAATGCGGAAGAGATGGCCAGCCCTCTGTGGAGATAGAGGCGGTTAGGGACTATTTAGAAAAGCTGGACGTGCACAAGTCCATGGGGCCGGACGAGTTGCATCCGAGAGTGCTGAAGGAATTGGCGGCTGTGATTGCAGAGCCACTGGCCATTATCTTTGAAAACTCGTGATGAACCGGGGAAGTCCCAGATGACTGGAAAAAGGCTAATGTAGTGCCAATCTTTAAAAAAGGGAAGAAGGAAGATCCTGGGAACTACAGGCCAGTCAGCCTCACCTCAGTCCCTGGAAAAATCATGGAGCAGGTCCTCAAAGAATCAATCCTGAAGCACTTGCATGAGAGGAAAGTGATCAGGAACAGCCAGCATGGATTCACCAAGGGAAGGTCATGCCTGACTAATCTAATCGCCTTTTATGATGAGATTACTGGTTCTGTGGATGAAGGGAAAGCAGTGGATGTATTGTTTCTTGACTTTAGCAAAGCTTTTGACACGGTCTCCCATAGTATTCTTGTCACCAAGTTAAGGAAGTATGGGCTGGATGAATGCACTATAAGGTGGGTAGAAAGCTGGCTAGATTGTCGGGCTCAACGGGTAGTGATCAATGGCTCCATGTCTAGTTGGCAGCCGGTATCAAGTGGAGTGCCCCAAGGGTCGGTCCTGGGGCCGGTTTTATTCAATATCTTCATAAATGATCTGGAGGATGGTGTGGATTGCACTCTCAGCAAATTTGCGGATGATACTAAACTGGGAGGAGTGGTAGATACGCTGGAGGGGAGGGATAGGATACAGAAGGACCTAGACCAATTGGAAGATTGGGCCAAAAGGAATCTGATGAGGTTCAATAAGGATAAGTGCAGGGTCCTGCACTTAGGACGGAAGAACCCAATGCACAGCTACAGACTAGGGACCGAATGGCTAGGCAGCAGTTCTGCGGAAAAGGACCTAGGGGTGACAGTGGACGAGAAGCTGGATATGAGTCAGCAGTGTGCCCTTGTTGCCAAGAAGGCCAATGGCATTTTGGGATGTATAAGTAGGGGCATAGCGAGCAGATCGAGGGACGTGATCGTTCCCCTCTATTCGACATTGGTGAGGCCTCATCTGGAGTACTGTGTCCAGTTTTGGGCCCCACACTTCAAGAAGGATGTGGATAAATTGGAGAGAGTCCAGCGAAGGGCAACAAAAATGATTAGGGGACTGGAACACATGAGTTATGAGGAGAGGCTGAGGGAGCTGGGATTGTTTAGCCTGCAGAAGAGAAGAATGAGGGGGGATTTGATAGCTGCTTTCAACTACCTGAAAGGGGGTTCCAAAGAGGATGGCTCTAGACTGTTCTCAATGGTAGCAGATGACAGAACGAGGAGTAATGGTCTCAAGTTGCAGTGGGGGAGGTTTAGATTGGATATTAGGAAAAAACTTTTTCACTAAGAGGGTGGTGAAACAGTGGAATGCGTTACCTAGGGAGGTGGTAGAATCTCCTTCCTTAGAGGTTTTTAAGGTCAGGCTTGACAAAGCCTTGGCTGGGACGATTTAATTGGGGATTGGTCCTGCTTTGAGCAGGGGGTTGGACTAGATGACCTTCTGGGGTCCCTTCCAACCCTGATATTCTATGATTCTATGATTCTATGCTGTGGTAGTAGCTTGTCAGGAATAAGGTCCTGCATCTGCACCTGCTCAGCCTCCTGGCAGGCTAGTGAGCACAGCTGGTCTGCATCATCTAGGCCACCTGATGGAAAGCCCTGCCATCATGGCTGAGGAAGTGAGCAGGCTTGCTTATAAGCCCAGCAGTAGCAACAGTTCAGCTGCTGCTCAAAGCATTTGTCTGTGGCTGTGATAACTCCTGCCTTGCCTCACCCTGTGTAACCTGGTCCTGATTCTTGGCTCTGGTGACTGGCCTCTGACTAAGGACCCCTGCTTTAGACACTAGGCCTGACCACCTAAGTCCTGGTCCCTAACAGAGCTCTTTTCTATGGGCTGGTCACTGACTCCCAAAGAGTTACTCTGAATTGGAAGGAGACTAGCATTTGGCCCATAATTTTCAGGCAAAAATTACCATTCTGTAGGCCCAGTGCTACCGCTCTGCTGCTTCGAGCGGAAGGGAGTCTGGGTCCCTGGCTCAGTGGGGTGGCATGGAAGTAAGAGGGTCTGTGACAGGGTCCTCCCTTTCCCCCCAGTCCCATGGATGCTCTTCTAGTCGGTCTCCTCCTCAGAAGGTTTGGAGAGGTCTGGAAGGTATCCACCAGGGAAAACTGGAACAAGGTACTATGGCCAGGGTCTACTGTGACTTGCCTGGCTTCCCTCCCCCTGCTGTGAAATGGGGTCTCCCTGGGTAGCTTTCAGTGGCAGCTCTGGCAATGAGAACTGTACTGTCCAAGGAGCACATGGAGGGGATGAGAAGGGACAACGGCATAAATAGGAGACATTTTCCATCTGGATTGCCTGTTACCTCCTGCAGCTTTCCTAAGACCACACATACAGGGGAATGGAACAACTAATCTCTTCTGCGGGAAGGAGTGGGGAACAGACCTGCTCACCTGCATGAAGAATCCAAAGGAAACTGTGAATTGAAATCTTATTCCCTTTCCAACAGTAGCTTGTGTAAGGGAGAATGGGGCCCAAAGCCTTTTCCTTCTGGGCAAGGTATAGACAGTTCTACTCTGGACATCACTGGAAACATGCAAAGGGAGGGAAAAAATAGAGCTGTAAAGCAGTGTTTCTGTGGCACAGCTGACAGAGCATAATGCAAGTAGGGCTTCCATACCTTTGGGTTATGAAATGAGATAGACAGGACCTGATTTATGAGTGTTAAATAGAAAGAAAAGTGCTGCTATAGCAGGAATGGAAAATTCCCACCAGTTGAGTCTTGCAGGCTTTTCTGAGCACAGAACCAGTTTACAAAATCAGGGGTAGAGAAGGAAGATCACAGGTATATTTAATATCCAGAGGCCCATCCTCCCTTCAACTTCCATGAAGTGTTTTTCACAGGGATGAAATTCTGGGTTCCTGGGGATCTGTTCCCTGCCACTGGTTCACTCTTTGACCTGAGGCAAGTCAAAAGCTCTCTGTTTATCCAAAGCATCGAGCAGTTATTGACAAGCTTCGCTTAATTTTGACACAGTCACATGCAACAAGCTCAAAAGCTCGACCTGCACTCAAACATCATTGGCTGCGTATAGAAGAGGAAGGGTGATTTTGTGGCTATGGTGCTAGCTTTGGACTAAAGAGATCTTGCTTTTGACTGGAGTCTTCCTGCATGCCTGGGGCACCTCTCTCTCTCTCTGTGTCTTAGTTCCCCATCTCTAAAATGGAGGTAAATGCTTCTATTTTGTCTATTTCAGCTTTAAGAGCTGTGGAGCAGGGACTGCTTCATACTTTCTACAGTTCCTGGCATAATAGGACCGCTAGTACTACTGTAATACAATCCTGATCGTTCTAGTGAGACTCTACAAAAAGGAAAAGGAACAGGCAGTGGGTTGGTGGGGGGGATGGAGAGAAACTAATCCAGTGGTGGGAGATCAGAGGGGGAAATGGAGAAATTTGGGAGAAGAGTGAAACTGTAGGGGTGGGGAAGGGGAGAAAGTAAGAGCCTTATGGGAAAAAAAGCCAATACCCTTTGGGTATAGAGCACCCATTGATTTACTTGGGGCAGAGCCTGTGCTGAGGGTGGCGTGCAATCTGATTGCCCTGGTGAAGCTCCAGGAAGCAGAATGCCTCTGAAAGCAGAAGCCAGTGGCAGTGCATCGCAGCTACGTTCTGTCAGAGGTGCAGAATAAGCCACCGCCACCCTAAGCACCCCAAGCAGATATGTTAGCTGGGTTTCTATCGGACAGGTCATGGCCTCACTTCCTCCCTCCCCACTCCCCCGTGGAGTGACTTGCAGCCCAGAGGGTGCATGAAGGAAGCAGGACAGTGACTCTGGTTGTGTGCTCCTGCTGCATGGAGAATGCTGTCCTTATGCACGCTTGCAATAGAAGGGCACAAGCTAGTCCTAGGACATAGCAACGGGACCACAAAGGTATTTAGGCATCTAAGTCCCATTAAAATCAATGAGAGCTAGGTGCTGAAATACCTTTGAGGATCTGGGCCTGGGTGTCTTATGTCTCTTCAAAAGGGTCCTTTGCAGAAGAGCAACTATGATCTCCACTGAGGTTAATTAGGTTCACACATTCCTATCTGATGGGGTATTGAATAGATCTCACAGCATGGTAAGGGTGATATTAGCTTCCCACTGGGTTGCCTTCAATGATCCCGTACTTCAGCTCTGTGACCTTGTTTCTTAAAGTCTACAGAAAATCCTGGTTTCCTGCAACATTTTTTTCTGCATTTAGAAACAATCTGCATCTGAGCAGTATCAATGTAGATGAAGAGGTATTTAAAACATATTTGCCCTGTGAAGTTTAAGAGCTTGATAAGGGGCACAGTGAAGCCAACACTAAAGCTCCTGCTGTTTCTAATGGGAACAGAGCTGACTCCAACAGAAGACCTGTCTCCCTTTATGATGTAACGTATGCAAATGACTGACCATTTGCTACTTTGGGCCCTAACGTGTGACATTCACTACTTTTCCATATACTTCTCATTATAAAAAAAATATTTTTTTCCATTTTGTTATTAATATTTGTTTAACAGTAGACCCAGAGGCCCCAGCTGAGATCACGACTCCATTGTCTTAGGCACCGAATATATACGTTAACAAACAGCCTTTGCCCCAAAGAGTTTACAATCTAAGTAGAGCAGACAAATGGTGGGAGGGGAACAGCAGAACAGACGAGTGAACTGACTTGCCCAAGGACAATGCAGAGATATGAGAACCCAGGTCTCCCAAATACCTCTCCACTGTCCTATTCCCTGGATCACACTGCCTAAATCCCTGCTGAATCAGCATCTCCAAACTAATCTCGGCTCTTATACATTTGGGATTGCACCAGTGAACACCATGCCTCTCTGGTGGACCAGATTTTGCACAGCCATGCCCCAAACACTCTAGTATTTTCTGCTAACCAGGCCTTGTAGCCTGGATTTCTGGTCTGACGTCTTGACATTAAGTTGTGCTTCAGATATTTGTCTTCTAGTGTTTTGACAGTGCAACATCATGATGGGAACATCACAAAGTGATAGATTTGATTCCATTCAGTGATGAAGTAGCCCTCAAGATGTGCAAAGTTGAAGAGGACTTCCCTAAAGCATCCTATCTGAGCCAGGATAAGGAGTTTGACTCCTAGCATAGGTCAATTTTTTTAAAATGAAAGGCTATTGAAGTCTATGAGGCTCTTTCCAACAACTTAAATGAGTGATGGACCAACTCAACGCAGTATTTGGATGCAGATCTTGTATAGATTTAGTGTTCAGTTTTGAGTGCAAATCAGGGTTCGGGGATTCTGGTTTGGATTTGACAACACTGACATGATATTTATGCTTCTTTAGGGCTGAAGTCTCATGAAATCAGCCGATCTCAGAAGCTTTCCACACGCTTGGGCTGAACTCTTGCCTGAATGGCATTTGTAGCAATATTTCAGTCACTTGCCAATCAGAACTGGAAAGTCAGGTCACTTTCAAGGTTGGGTCTGACTATAGGTGCATCTCTACTTTAAATCTTAGGGCTATACCTTCAGATGTTGTTGCAGTGCTCTTATTCCACGACTTCCCGTGATTCTTACACCAACATTCTGCACATTTTCCTTTTTTCTCCTTTTATAATGGATTTGTTTTTAAGAGATTTTCTGCTGTATACAGGGGCCTCTGGACTACCGTGATTTAAACTCTGGAGAAGGGCTTTGTCTTTCCTAGGTAGGCTGAAGAAAGAGTTAAAAATCCTTCTTGCTCTGCCTGCCACCTGGAGAATATTGCAGCAGTAGCACAAGTGAGAAGCAAGAGAGCAGCCTTTGATCTTGCCATGTTGTGTCAAGGCTTGTGTGTGACAGTGAGAAAGGGAGTCTGTTGCCAGTCCATAATACCACTGTAAGACAGGGAACCTTAAGGGAATAAGTGCTCCGAGCCTTGTTTGGTTGGGAGAGCCTTATTAACTCTTTACATCAGGGATTGGCAAGCTTTGGCACGCAGCCCAGGATAGTTTGTTTACCTGCAGTGTCCTCAGGTTTGGCCAATCGCGGCTCCTACTGACCGCAGTTCACTGTTCCAGGTCAACGGCAGCTGTGAGAAGCGGTGTGGGCTCAGGGATGTACTGGCCGCCGCTTCCTGCAGCCCCCATCGGTCTGGAACAACGAACCGCAGCCAGTGCGAGCCGCGATCGGCCGACCCTTCGGACGCTGCAGGTAAACAAACTATCCTGGGCCGCCAACGGATTTCCCTGACGGGCCACGTGCCGAAGGTTGCCAATCCCTGCTTTACTTTATTTTTATTACAGTAGCAACTGGAGGCTAGCACTGTACAGTCATAGTTAGAGACAGTCCCTGCCCCAAAGAGCTTACAAGTATAAGCAGACAAAAGTTGACACACAGCAGATCAATACCAGAGCTGGGACCAAGCCCCCTCCTGCATTCTAGTGCAGTTACTTAGCCACTAGGCAGCATCAGTTATATAATTAGATGTGGATCAAGCAATATGTGGGTGTGGTCAGTGAAAAAGGTGGCTTGTAACAGGTGATTCAGCTGCCTTCCAAGGGAGGAGCATGAAATACAAATAGGCCTGGCAGATTTTTTTTTTATAATTTCAATGGATAAAATCAATGATTATTTTAATCATTTTCGTATTTTTATCCATTTTCAGTTGTAGGAAATTGGGGGGAGAGGGTCAAACAGTCATTATTGAACAACAAGCAGACATAACCGTTAAAACACGAATTGTCAACATCACAACATACACCCAGATACACAAAATAAATATCCTTAAATCAAACCCTCATGAATTCTCAGGCAGCATTTTTCTTACTTTGCCGATCAGTAAATTTCTCTTATCAATGGAAACATTATTTCCCATCGGTTTGTGTGTGTTTGGTGAAATGGACATTTACTGACATTTACTGATAAAAATCGAATCCTTCCCAGCCTCAGTGCAAAGTTTTAGCTGACGCATTGCCTAGTGGATGGAGCGTTGGACTGGGGACTCAGGACATGAGACCTGTGGTCTATTCCCAGCTCTGCTTCTGAATTGATGGGTGACCTGGGGAAGACACTTCAACTCCCTATGCCTCAGTTTCCCAATCTGCAAAATGGGGATAATGATGCCTGCCTCCTTATGGATAGTAAAGCTCTATGGATGAAAAGTGCTACACAAGATTATATATTACTACTACAGAGCGCTGAGGTTGCACTGACATTAGACTGGATACAGCTCTGGCTGAACCCTTCAGAGTTTCAGTATTAAAGCACCTTTCAGCTAGATCAGTGGCTTTCAACCTTTTTTCATTTGCAGACCCCTAAAAATTTCAAATGGAGGTGAAGACCCCTTTGGAAATCGTAGACATAGTCTACGGCCTCCCAGGGGTCTGCAGACCATAGGTTGAAAACCACTGACCTAGATCATGCCCAGAGAATTCTATGCCCTGTATGCTGGGCTCAGTAAGTATTTCAGACCAGCTAGGTCCGCACTGACACAAACGAAGAGTGCTACCAGTCTTGGTTTCACATGACTGACAGCTGAATGCTTTAACATGAGGAATTTTTTATTTGGTTTGGTTTGTTTCCATTGCCATTTACCGAGCTGACACACACAACACATCTGACATTATCATGACTTTTTACATGTCCACTGGCTTCCTGCTGTGCTCCTCAGGACAAATGTCTTTCACTACTTGGATTGCTCTTGCAGCAGCATGGTGCGGACTGTAAATGCCATTAGTTCCAGCGTGAGATCCCTAAGGAGTCTCTTGTTTTAGCTCATGTCCATTTGCCACCTCTCTGTTGGGGCTTTCTGGTTTCTCATCATTCACTTACTATTGTGCTTGACAGATCAGATTAATTCCTTTCAATTCCTCCTTTCCAGGTTAGGTATTATGGTGCCAGGAGTCCCGGTTCGGTAACCTGGATGCTTAGCATTGGCACTTATGGTTGCAGAGCTGAGCTGTCTGTGCTCAGCCCTTCACCATTCCTGTATCAGGTCTCTGCTCACCTCCCAGTCCTTGCTGCATGCTAACCTGCTTGCACATTTATCAGTGGGGTGATGAGGTGTATGGCATATACTTCCTTTGCAATGCAATGCATTTTTGTGGCTGTCTTTTAGCCTGCTTGCTTGTTTTATGATTGGGGGATAATCCCCTTTTAAACAATGGGGAAGGAAATAGAATTGTTATCCCTTTAGTGAAAGGAGACACAAAGACTAAGGGGTGAACTAGATGAGAATCAGCCCTCTCTCCTCCATGCAAAATTCCTTATATGGTATGTCTCCTGGCCTCACCTCGTGCACCACTCCACAGTAGTGGCCACATGGAAGTTGATAGCAGAGTTTGCATTCACTTCAGTGAGATCAAGGTTTCACCCTAAAGCTTGTTAACAGTAACTGACAGCCTGTGTACTTCTCATTTATGTTTATAGTGAGGATTTCGCTAACCCAGGGGTTCTCAAACTGGGGGTCAGGACCCCTCAGGGGGTCGCGAAGTTAATACAGGGGAGTCGCAAGCTGTCAGCCTCCACCACAAACCCCACTTTGCCTCCAGCATTTATACTGATGTTAAATATATTAAAAGTGTTTTTAATTGATAAGGGGGGTCACACTCAGAGGCTTGCTATGTGAAAGGGGTCACCAGTACAAAAGTTTGAGAACCACTGTGCTAACCATTGGTAAGACTGAACAAAAGACAAGGTTCTCCACACAGGTGGCAGAATGAGTCATAGTCAAGCTTGTTTCTGGGGTTGGTTTCCAAGGTTGGTAGTTTTAATTTTAGATGGACATAGGAATTGCCAGACTGGATCAGACATCTAGTGCAGTATTCTGTCATTGACAGTGTCCAGAACCACAGGCTTCCGCGGACGGAGTAAGAACCCTCCTGTAACAATATGTGGAATAGTCTGTCCACCCCCCACAATCAGTCTGATCTTGGTCTTTACTAGTTAAGAGCTTAGTTTAAGCCTTGGAGTGCAGGGTTTAGTATCCCTTTGGACATTTTTATTTTATTTATTATTAAGAGATGAACTGGTAGCTTCTTAGTGGGTAGGGACTATAATAAGGTTGAAGTGATCTAGACATGGATCACAGATGAGAGTCTGATTTAACCTCCATGTACAATGGTGCACCTACATCAATATAGATTGTCTCATCTGAGAATTCTACTGGGAGTCCAGGGACACTGCTTAAGAATAGGGTACTCAGATAAAGCCATGTAGTACCTACATGTGGACATCCATGAAACGAGTGCTGTCGGAGTGGCCTGTTAGGGAGATTTAGGCCCATTGTGGTCCAGTTAAGGAAGTGATCTCTAGTTGGAGATTCCCAGATCATTCCCACTTCCTCTTGCTGCTCCTGTAATGGGAGCTGTGCCTAGATCATAGGTCAACGGGGTCAGTGGCTTTTTGCAACTCCTGGACATTTATAACCAACAGGTGTGATGTCAGACCCATGCATGCAACTAGTAGGGTTTCATAATTCATGGGAATGATGGGTCTTTACCTGAGCTGCAGTCCATTAATTGGATAGCTAATAAAGCTGCATACCATGTTGTGCTTTCCTCTAAAAGATAATTACATCCACAAATAATCGCTGTATTTTAATTACAGAAAAGGAAAAAGTTACACCTTAGAAAAATATTCAGCTTGGCTCGTGGAAGATGTTATATGAAATGCTAGGTAGGTTGGGAAGGTCTCCTTAACTTCACTAAAATGTCTGCAATTAGCACAGCAAGAAATGACTTTCCAGCTTGTGATTCATATTATGGGTATGGGAGTCATAAAATATGGAGCCTTCATGTCCTGTTCTCTTATTAAAGAAGTGGTAAAAGACGTAATTTACATAATGAACCTCATAGAGCTGAAGTAATGAAATAAACATTGAGTTTGGCTTAAGATCAGTTAATTGGTCTTGTTTAGATGAGCTTGGGTTTAGTCCAAACAAGCTAAACTCATTTTCCTAATTCAGTATTGTGGTAACATTATTGACCAGCTTCTAAATGAATAAAACAGCATGTCGTGCTTATCATGTAACTAATTTTCAGCTACTAACTAATGCCATTTTTCAGCCACATCATTCGCGGGTTCTGCAACAAAAAGAACTTAACTATACATGTAGCTGATAGCTAAGAACAGAGAACCTCTTGCACTTTTTTGCATCACGCAACTCTCGTCTAGAAAGTCTCTTCCCCATAAGGTCTGGGATTCTCTGCAGAAGCATTTCCAGAAGCACCAAAATGTTTAGACTGATATTGTCAAAGGAGCTTTAAGCGTGTAAGGCTGGGATTTTCAAAGAAGTCTCTCTGAACCTTATGTGGAGCTCTTGGGGCAGCAAACTTGCACTTGGAGGCTCATGAGAAGCTCTACCACAAGATTTCAGGCTCATCCTGCTTTTCATAAGGTCATAAATATAATGAGAAGAGCCTTTCCCATATTAGTTAGGCATGGGAATTACTTGCCTTCACAGTCTAAATCCAGATGGGCTCTGACACAACAAATAATGATAGCAAGAAATGTGGAAAATGTTAACCAGACTTTTTAAAACCTCTAAAAAAGGGTTCATATTCCCTTTGAGTTCGGAGTGAAGGTTCGAGATCTTATTTGCCCTTCCCTAATATTTTGTGCTCAATATTCATACATGCCTAACATAAGGAAGACCCAGTACTCAGATTTAAAACTAGACCAGACTAAGCATCGGATAATTTAGTGTAGGGAGCAATCCTGTAGTAGCAGAGTGATTGACTAGAAGAGATCTCTTATGTCATCTATATCCAAACTCCATGGTGCAGTCATGACCATTCCCTCCCCACCCCACAGGTGTAGCATGCCATGAACACACCAGCAGCGATATATGTTCATATTAGGCTGGATGGGCACATGAGAGTGGATGTGGAGAGCTTTAGCAAAGGTTCTGCTCTGGATGCATACCATGGACATCCCAGCAGAAAGCAAGGGAACTGGGGCAGAGCAATAGAAGGCTAGAAGAAGAGCAGATCCATGACTACACGATAGAAATGGTTACAGCTAATAGTGCTAATGTTTGTTTGTTTTACTAACACAGTAATAAATTGGCAAAGTAGTCTATCCCTTAGATTTTGACTTGTGTCTTAGCTTATAGGAAGAAAATGTGGTAGGGAACAGAAAAATCTATGATTGAAAGCAGAGTACGGAGATTAGCATCTGTTCTATTCTAATTTTTATACTGTGCCCATCATGGTAGTCTCTGTCTCTACTGGAACTGCAAAGCTTTAAATGGAGGAGATCTAATTATTGGGCCAGTTCTGCAGCCCCTCTTTCCAGCTAACCCTTGGGTTCTCATCCCTCACATTTGCATACAAGTCTATACCAACCCCCAAACTGTGTTTAGCATGGTGTCAGTCCTCACAACTATTCACAGCCATGTTCAGCCAGTCATATTCTGTAGTGTCGACCAGACGTGAGTATGAAGGTTTTTCAAATGTTATTTCCTCTCTGGAATGCAAATGCTACAAAGCAAGGAAGTCATATATTAAGGTAACATTCATTCCCAACACAATAACATTCTCCAAGCACTAGCGCATTGCCAGGATACCATTGCCATACCAACACATTAATACCTACTCGAATATATTCATCTTCATCTCAGTACATCTCAGCTTCATTACATGCATCAAAGAACTGAAAATCGCAATCTGAACTCTGACATGCAATACATCATTGCATTACATACAATCAATATACATAGGAAAGAGGGGGCATGTGTACTCTTCAATAATACATGTACATGGCTTCTGTTTGGTCTTGTGTATTGAATAGCTGATCTTGTTTTTGAAATGCAGAATTTAAATATATCAGAACTTTGTTATACACTTTTTGTAAGAGATTTTATAGCCAACTTTCTATATTTTTCCACTGTATGGTAGGTAGAGATAGAGAATGTATGAAAGGCGTGTAATGTGGCTTGGACAAAGATTTCATCAGTGAGTATTTTGATTAGGTATATTTTTCATGAGTAGAGCTGGTTGAAAAATTTTCAGCCAAACAATTTGCCATTGGAAAATGCAGTTTCAATGAAAGGTAAACATTTCAAAGGAGCATGTCAATTTTGACAAAAAGTTTGCTGGGAAAAAGTAAAAAAAAAAGTCATGTTTTGTTTTAATGATGTTGACAATGTTTTATTTCAAAAAGGTAACTTTTAGTTTTGACTGCATCAGTCTGATTACTCATATTATAGAAAAGAATTACTTGTAATATAAATTATTAAATATCATGTATATTACATACTGTAGTTTACATTTTATATATGATGTTTCAGTATTAAAACAAGTGACTGGATGTTATCAAAATCAAACATGGATAGCTCCTAATTCAGAATTTTCATTGCAGGAGAAATTTTGCCTTTTTGTGATGGTTTGGTATTAAAATAAAGGTTGACACTTTTGAATGTCCTGCAGAATGGAAATTCCAGTTTCTGACTAGCTCTACTAAGGAGAGAACACTCTGAGGAGTCTTGATCCCATACACAGGTATTCTGGGAGCTACAAAACCGGAGCAGGAAACAGGAGTTTGGCAAGGGAGTTCTCCAGCTGAAGGAGGAGCGAATGTGACCCTTGGGATGAGTTTGTTGCCTGTTGCTTTGTTCTTTTGTGTGCCTGTGTAACCCAAGCACCTTCTGGGTGCGGTGTTCTGTCCCATCCAGTGGCACTGAGTCCACTTAAAGAGAGAGATTAATGAGTCTGCTCTACAGCGTTAGCTAAGGGTAATATGGCATTTAGCTCATGCAGTAGAGGCTCATGCATTTAGCTCCAGAGGTCCCACGTTCAATCCTGCCCACCGACAACCGGGGTCTGCCACTGTTACACGTGCTTGCTTATAGGGTGATCTCTTTTGTGGGCTGTGGGCTGAGCCAAGCAGCCTGCTAAACTAGGCTGAAAGCTTACTAACGAGGCTCTAGCCTGCTATCCTTTGATCCCTAATCCCTTTAGGATCCCTTCATGAGGCAGCAGGGCTAACTCAAGGAGAACAGGGGCATAAAAAGCCAGCTCCTAACGGACCAGAGGAACTAGTGAATGGGAGTTTTAAGAGGGAGTTTAGAGAGAGCCAGCTACGCCTAACAAACATACTCTAAACTTAAGCCAATAACCCTCTTCACCTCGCCCCCCAAAAAAACCCAAAGAGAAACAAACAAATAAAACTCTGGAAAGAGCAAAACGAATGCAGGCAAAAGCCCAGCGGCAGAGTGGAGGCTATCCAGTTTATTGCACTGAATGCAGCATGTATGATTGTCCTGTCTTGTGGGCAGGTGGCGTATGTGGGCATTTGGTGAAAGCAACTCATGGCCCTCCGAGACAGAGTACAAGCTCTTGAAACCAGACTGGCTGAACTGGAGAAGCTAATGGAGACAGAGAGGTACATAAACAGATTTCCAGGGACACAGTAGAGCGGTCCCACTCCCGGTCTGACAGCCTCTGTTCTGTTGAGAAGTATGAATGTCTTGGGGAAGGAGAACTTCAAACTGGAGCAGAGGGAAACAATCCCATAGTAGGGACTGACCTTCCAGATGATGTTAGTATGGTATCTTGTGGTATCTTCTCATATTAAAGATATCGTGTCAGGAGAGGGAACCCCTGTTATTAGGAAGAGACAGGTAATAGTAAAGAGGGATACAATTATTACATAAGAACATAAGAATAAGAATAAGGCCATACTGGGTCAGACCAAAGGTCCATCTATCCCAGTATCCTGTCTTCTGACAGTGGCCAATGCCAGGTGCCCAGAGGGAATAAACAGAACAGGTAATCCTCAAGTGATCCAACCCCTGTCACCCATTCCCAGCTTCTGGCAAGCAGAAGCTAGGGCCACCAAATCTGCCTAATAGCCATTGATGGACCTATCCTCCATAAATTTATCTAGTTCTTTTTTGAACCCTGTTATACACTTGGCTTTAACAACATCCTCTGGCAAGGAGTTCCACAGGTTGACTGCACGTTGTATGAAAAAATACTTCCTTTTGTTTGTTTTAAACCTGCTGCCTATTCATTTCATTTGGTGACCCCTAGTTCTTGTGTTATGACAAGGAGTAAATAACACTTCCTTATTTACTTTCTCCACACTAGTCATGATTTTATAGACCTCTATCATATCTCCCCCCTTAGTCGTCTCTTTTCCAAGCTGAAAAGTCCTAGTCTCCCAAAATTCTGCCTCCTACATGGTGATTCCACTGCAGGAAGGGCCTTCCAAACCCATGGAAGAAACGGTGGCATGTTGAACCTGGTATCATTCGTGCTATGTATTATAATCAAGATCCTCAGCTGCTGTAAATTAGCACATCTCCATTGTAGCCAACAGAGCAATTCCTGTTTACGCTAGCTGAGGATCCAGCCCTGGGTCAGCACTCTAGGATTTCAAAACCTATGATCTAGGCACAGCTCCCATTACAGGGAGTAAACTGCGTCCTTTACACTTTTTAGCCACACTGATGTAATTGAATGGGAAGCTTTTTCATTTGACTGTTTCTGTTCAGCTTCTACCTGTACTCCATTAACTTTTATCCTCTCCTTTTTACTAGGATATAGAGAATCCCCTTTAACAAATCCTTCCCTAAGGGATATCTCTGTCCAAACTGTGTGTTCTCCACGCGTCAGCTTTCCCCAGCCCTTAGTTTAAAAACTCCTCTGTGACCTTTTTAATTTTACATGCCAGCAATCTGGTTCTGTTTTGGTTTAGGAGGGGCTCATCCTTCCTGTATAGGCTCTTCCTTTCCCCAAAGGTTCCACAGTTCCTAATAATAAACCTAAATCCCTCCTCCAAACACCATCTCATCCACTCATTGAGATCCTGCCGTTCTGCCTCTCTAACTGGCCTTGTATGTGGAACTGGAAGCACTTCAGAGAATGCTTCCATGGAGGTCCTGGACTCCAATCTCTTACCTAACTGCCTAAATTTGGCCTCCATGACCTTTTTCATACCTTTTCCTGTGTCACTGATACCTACATGAACCACAGCCACCAGCTCCTTCCCAGCACTACACATAAGTATGTCTCAATGTCTCAAGAGGTCTGTAGCCATCACACCCAGCAGACAATTCACCATGCAGTTCTCCTGCTCATCACAAACCCAGCTATTAATAAGATTAATAAGACTGGGACTTTTCAGCTTGGAAAAGAAATGACTAAGGAGGGATATGATAGAGGTCAATAAAATCATGACTGGTGTGGAGAAAGTAAATAAGGTAGTCTTATTTACTCAGGCTCTAACTTTTGTCTTCTTTGGTTTCCCCTGCTCCATTCCTCAGCTGAACAGTTCCCTGATGTCTGGGTCTTGCCAGTTTAGCAGAGCTCACTTTCAGAGCTTGCTCCACCCCAGTGACTTCTCCATACCTCTCCTTTCCTCTTGCCAGAGTTCTGTACTCAGGACAGGCTCCCAGGGCCAACTCTCCCCATAGGCTTCTTCCTTGACTCTGCAGAGCTCTTTATAGCCAAGATAGGGACAACAGAGTTCTTTCTCTCTCTCCCTACAGCCCTCCTTGTATTCTAGGCTACCTCTCCTTACAGTAACCACCTAGCTGGGACTTATCTTTAACTGGGCCTGGCTCACCCTCTCTCTGTAACCAGATGCTCTAATTGAGCTTTCTAGTTCCAGTTAATGCCTTCAGTGAGGGGTCTACACCCAATCACAATCACATTTATCTATGTACATCAACCTCCAAATATATACATATTCATTATAATTTAAATATATATGTATACATGTCAATACATTTTTCTGTGTATATGATACTTATCAGATAACTTTCTCTCCTTTATAAAATATTGAAAACATCTTCAGACCAGTACATAACTGAACTTGGTTTTACTTTGATCTATTTAGATTGTAGGCTTTTAAGGGAAGGGATGGGGTTTTATTTTTGTTTGTTCAGTGTTTGCACAGCGCCTAGCACAATGTGGGCCCTGATCCATGGCTGGGGCTTCTAAGCTCTATTGCGATATTGTTAACTATTACTACTATTATTCACTATCATGAAAGTAGCTACACTGTATCAAAGAAGATGAATCGGTGACCCTTAGTGCTGCCTCGGACATACTAAGTTGGCAAATGCTTGCATGATGACCAGACCCCGTTTGATGGGATAAAGTTAATAGTAACAACTGTTTGGCTATTATATCATTTCAATAACATGCTGCCATATGATGGTATATATAATTAATAATGAATGGAAAGTAAGCCAGTTTCCCAAGGACACAGTAAGTCAGTGACAGCCAAGATTAAAAACCCAAGACTCTGTCAACCACTAGCAACAATCCTTTTCTGGTATTAATGAAATGGTGATCATTTAAATAAACAGATTACTGGCAAAAATTCTTATCCGTTTTCCTTATATTGTTAATAGACCCATAACGTTTCCAGAATCCATTGCACTATTCTTTTCTGTGCTGTCTATTTAGAGAGCCTTGAATGACGGCGTTGTCAAATATGTAAGACCCCAATATGTCTCAAGCTCGACAGCCATATGACTTAGCCTTGTGTTTTAGCCATACGGATGAGGAAGGCAACTGTGATTACTTCTCATGAAAGGGGGAAATGAGACAAGATTGCTAATGTCAGCCTGGTTTGTCAAGTGTAACCAAGACTGCAGAATTGCTGAGCTGCGTACCCAAGGGTACATCAAGCCTGGATAACTTCCATAAAATAGGACATTTTATCACGTGGCACTTTGAACCATCCGAAGAATGTGTGTGGCTACAACAGATGTGCCATGTTAAAGATAGTACCCAGAAATGGTCAGGTGCCAGCATAACAAGTGTGAGAGCAGATCCTCCCAGCAGGAACCAATTTCAGTGAAACAAACTGGCAAAGCTGTCTACTTGTCATGTATCTGAGTGCCAGACCTGGCGTCTGCAGGCTTGTGGCACAGAGGAGGGAAAATCCAGATTTCAACCACGCATTGATGCCATGGCTTCCAAGAAGAGACCTCTCAGATGTTAGTCTCTGGGAAGTGGTGATGTGATCTGATAAATCCCTTAGAAAAGTCAGCCTGTCCATCGTGCTGTGAGACGCTCTACGTAGCCGTTCAAAACCGTGTCCGCTCCCAGGATCCATGGCTGTTCTGAAGCTGCGCTCTTATGGTTGCATCTTGGCACGTGAGTGCGGACATACAGACAGCCCAAACAATTTCTGGCAAGTGCACAGCTGTTAAAATATATGTGTGCATACTGGGCTGGAATCTTCACTCGTCACGGCCATGCAATCTAAAGGGAGTTTTGCCTGAGAACACATTGCAGTTTATTGTGCCCAAAAACCACAGGTTTACCCAGAGGTCATCACTTGTTGCAGTTCTTCCACCGGAATCCAAATGAAGGCTTTTGCTTTGGCAATTGGCCAGAAGAGAGTTGTAGCAAGGGATAAGAGGCAAATTCGTGTTGGGGACTTGCTCATCAATGGTGTGAAGGTCTTACCTGGGAAGGAAAAGCATAGCTTGGAGTGTTTGGGGACCCATAGGAGTTATTTGTGTGGCAGGGAACTTGCATTGATTTGGACAGGAAATGGGATGTTGTTAGAGTCTAGTTGCAAATTTGCAGTTGGTGTGAGTTGCAGCAGCAGATTAAATTCAGACACTGCTACAATGGGTGGGTAAGAACAGACAGGGTAGAACTGGAGGCCCAGAGGCAGGGGAGACAGAAAAAGAAGTTCTTTCCTTTGCTAGGTTGACTGAATTGTTAGCTAATCAGACTAGTTTGAGCTATAGCTGAAGAATTGGACAGGGAGGAACTGTGACAATGAAGTCATAAGGAATCCAAAATAAACAGACCGAGGCCGACAGCCAGAGGTTAGAAAAACTGGGGCTGGGAAAAATTGTTTCTTAAAAGAAAAAGCAACCAGAGTTTGGAACTTAGAAGCACAGTTACCAACTTTCATGCGGTAAATAAGCACCCCGATTTTCACAATAATCCAAAAATCAAGCTAATCCCATTTCAAAACAAGCCAATCCCTAAGAACCCCAACACTCTATGTGCCTAGATCCCCCCGGCTTGCAGTCTATGGTGGGCCCGCTGTGCACCCCGACTCTCTTCTGCCCTGCCCCCCCCCGCTTGCCAGGAGCTGATAAAAAAAAAAGTAACAAGCTACAAGCCAAATAAGCAACAAGCAACTCACAAGCCAATAACAAGCCCAATGTCGGCATTTTTTTCACGTGTTTGGCATATCTGCTTAGACGCCTTTTTCTTTTCATTTCTCTTAGTGAAACATTTCTTCTGAGGGATACCCAGAGGGGCTGAGATTCTGGGGAGTCAAATTAGAGCCACCACACACTAAACTAACTACTTTGGATTCTTTTGGGCATTTCTATTTTTGCCTGACGTTTGCAGGGGCTCAGATGCTGCATTGACTGAGGCCACCCTGGTATAGATAGTCAAATAGATTTTAGACCTGATTCACCACTATATTATTTCAGTAGTACAACTGTTCAACTCTATTGATAATGAAGCAGTGATGGTGTGGAAAGGGAGTAATGCACTGGAGAATGAAGCCTTTTGTATATTTTGCATTGGAAGGATACCAGAAATGTTTAGATCTGTATTAGTTTTTCTGTTTTCCAACCATAAGTGTTACTAACGCATTTGGAAAGGATAGCACTTTATCACTAGTTACCTTGACATGCTATTGTGAAAATTATATTGCAAAAATTTTTCCAATGATAGGTGTAAATTGTTAGAAGATTCCCGTTTTAAAGCCTTACAGATAAAAATGGTTGGTATTTACTGTTTCTATTTATTTGAATTGCAGGTGGGGGTACAGCTTTCTCACTCAGTAACCCAGACCTGCAGTGTTAAGGGTAATATTTTCAAAAGCGCCTAAGGCATTTAGGATGTGTCTTCACTGCACAGTTAACACTGGCTCTTAACTACGTTTTAGCCAAACCCCTCCTATCATCCACACAGAAAAAACTCTGACCCAGGATTGGAGGTGCCAGACTAGCTGACCTTTCTGCCAGCATATATTAGAACCTGGGCTCTGCTTTCGCTCGGGTGAGAACCTGCTCACTTTGTAGTGAGGACCTAGGCAAAAATCATTCAGGTGCTGATCGTCCCTTCCCACCAGTCCGCCCCGAAGTCTGGACATGTTCTCATTCAATCAACGCAATTGACTGGGAAAGACTGCACCAGCACAGAGAACCATGGGATATACCCCTAGACGTGCATGGGGAAGTGCAAACCAGAAAGAGCACAGAAACACGGGTAGGGCTCTGCTGTGGGGATGTTTGTACCTGGACTAATCTAACCCTGCTCAATCTGGGTGATTGTCGTCTGGTCTAACTGTATGGTGAAGACAGACTCTTAGGCATTTACGTTCCACTGAAAGTTAATAGGACTTAAGTGACTTGGATGCTTTAGGAAATTTGATTCTGGGTACATCTGCACAGCAATTAAATAACTCATGGTTGGCCTGGATCAGCTGACTCGGTCTCAGGCTGTGTGGCTGTAAAACTGCTGTGTAGACATTTGGGCTTGGTCTGAAGCCTCAGCTCTGGGATCCTATCGCTCAGACCCAAGTGTCTACACAGCTATTTTAAGCCCCGCAGCCCGAGCTCCACAAGCCCGAGTCAGCTGACACAGGCTAGCCACGGCAATGCCACAGGTCCTTTATTCCAGTGTAGACATACCCCCTGAGGCCCAGATCCTCAAAGGCATTTAGGTGCCTAACTCCTAATGGGATCTAAATACGTTTGAGGATCTGAGCTTGAATGTTTACAGATTTAGGATGGGATTTTGAAAAGAGCTTAAAGGACTGATGCTCCCAGCTCTCACTGAACTTCAATGTGACTTGGAAACCTAACTCCCTCTGCTTCTTTTGAAAAACCCAGTGTTAGGTTATGGTCCCATCCTGCAAAGGGATCCACATGGGCAGATTCTTATGCTCACATGGGTCTCTCACCAGGAGTGGAGCCTTGCTGTGTAGTCCTTGATTGTAAATTATTTCTCTTTTGTTTACATAAAGTGTCTGTGTGTGTGTGTGTGTTTTTTAAATAGGTACTTACTGATTTTCAGAGTTTATAAACTGAGTCTGCAAAAAATTGATGTTTCAGGAGTAGTCGTGACTAAGTGGCAGTTCAGAATTCAAACCTCTGACTCACGGCTCTATGATGTCAGGGGGTGAGATTAACCTCTCGCATCCTGGTGATCAATTTAATGTTTGTCAGAAAATTCCTTAGTCACTAAAAAAATCTGACTGGCACCTGAAGGGAAAGCTAAAGTAAATTGTATTGGTTAATCCAATTTCTTGTAAAATCCCAAGGTTTGTAGGGCTGTTACAAAATATACTTTTTTTTTCTTCCAGTGAGCATATGCTCACATGAGCTGCATTCTGGTCCTTTTCCCCACAGAAAATGAGAAGAACCGAGCAAATCTCTGCAGTTTAGCTTTGCAGAGGTCCATGCCAACAATTTTTGTGGGTTTGGGCCATCAGGATTCTCATCCCCACATGGTTTTTCTTTGAGTTTTGGAGTTTGAAATCTCAAAACACAAGAAACCATCCCATTTCACCTGCATAAAAATTATGAGAGACAACCAATTTTCCATGATCAGAGTTGCCAATTCTTGTGATTTTTATTGCAAGTCTTAGGATATTTGGTGGGAGAAGATTGCAACCCCATCTCCTGAGTCATGTGATTACATGAGACTCTCAGCTCTGATTAGGAAAAAAAGGAAGTTTCTAGCCCTCAGGGTTGCAGAGAAAAGTTTGACCTGAGTGCACTCTAAAGAAATGCAAAAAACAAAAGGCTGATAAAAAAAATACCTAGCTCTTATATAGGACTTTTCATCAGTAGATTTCAAAGCACCTAACAATCTTTACTGTATTTATCCTCACAATAGTCCTGTGAAGTAGGGAAGTGCTGTTACACTAATATCAACTAAGAGATGGAAAGTGAGGGTATCTAGTCACAGGATGGCCAAGTGAGATGTAGGTATATTTTTTGTAGGTCATTTTCCCTCTCATATTTCCTTTTTAAAAACAAGTGCTACATACAGAATTTTTTGTTCATAATTATTAATAGCAGATGTGTATATAAAGCCCAACATGTTGCACTGAAAATTATTTGCATAATTCCAAAATCAATAACGCTTATAAGTCGACAAATATCCAAGTTGTTAAATAAATTCACATTAGTCATGTTCATATTATATCCTCCATTACCTCTGGAAAGCAAATGTGAACATTCACACCAGAAGTATGATTATAGGAGTTTTATTCAGCTAGTTAGAGAACAGAAACTGTGCCATGTGATTTATGTGTCTACTCACTTGTGTGTAGGTTCTTATCTCACACACATCACTGTGTATCTGACCATCTAACTCAGCTAGAGCAATACAGCTCAAAGTTTGAATTTTCATAGAATCATAGAATATCAGGGTTGGAAGGGACCTCAGGAGGTCATCTAGTCCAACCCCCTGCTCAAAACAGGACCAATCCCCAACTAAATCATCCCAGCCAGGGCTTTGTCAAGCCTGACCTTAAAAACTTCAAAGGAAGGAGATTCCACCACCTCCCTAGGTAATGCATTCCAGTGCTTCAACACCCTCCTAGTGAAAAAGTTTTTCCTAATATCCAACCTAAACCTCCCCCACTGCATCTTGAGACCATTGCTCCTTGTTCTGTCATTTGGTACCACTGAGAACAGTCTAGATCCATCCTCTTTGAAACCCCCTTTCAGGTAGTTGAAAGCAGCTATCAAATCCCCCCTCATTCTTCTCTTCTGCAGACTAAACAATCCCAGTATCCCGTGGCTTGATATTTTAAAATATCAAGTCATGGGATTTAGAAAATTTGCACCCAAAAAAAAAAAAACACAAGATACGTTTGACTCATGATTAATTTTGTTAAAAATTGATTTCTTAGCAAGTGTTCTGTGAACATGAAAGAGAGGCAAAAGTCATTGAATCAATTATTCTGATCGCTCCAACAAATGCCCTCTATTCTCTAGGCTCATTCTTCTACTTATAATAGTAATTAGTATTTATATGGCCCCCATCAAAGTAGTTTCTGAGCACCTCACAGTCATCAATGTATCTAGCATTTATTTAATGCCTCACCTCCCGTGGTGTAACAAAACAAGCCTGTGCTCTCCATGTGTTTTTACCTCAGATTAACATAATCTGTGTTTGTGCAAAGTTCCAGGCACAAGATGGGCACTAAATACTATAAGAATGGCCATACTTGGCTATACCAATGATCCATCCAGCCCTGTGTACTATCTTTGGACAGTGGCCAGTGCCAAGTGCTTCAGAGGCCATGAACAGAACAGGGCAATTTACTGAATGATTCATCCCCTGTTATCCAGTCCCAACTTCTGCTTGCTAGGGCAACTTTACTCAGATGTAGCAATCCAATTTTTTAAATAATAATGAGGAGGAGGACACCTACCTCCTATATAGCACTTTTCATCAGTAGACCCCAAAGTGCTTTTCAAAAGAGGTAACTATCATTTTACAGACGGGGAAGTTGAGGCACAGAGGAAGTAACTTCCGCAACAGGCCAGTGACACAACTGGGAATAGAATGAAGGTCTCAAGTCCCAATCCAGTGGACTATCTGCTAGGCAACACTGCCTCTCTAGGAAGAACACTATTTTTCTAAGGCACTAAAAAGAAGGAAACTCTGATTTGAGAGTAAGGGAGTGCAAAGGCAGAAATTGGCCCCTGAGCTGAGAGCCAACACAAGGCCTTATCTGGGGGGCTTAAGTGGTGCTGAGGCCTTTTTGCTGGCTCTCTGCATAGGTTGAATTTCACTTATAAATATCTTGCCATCATGAGGACTCCATTTTTCCAAGCGTTTGGCTTATAAAATGGTGATATGTAGCCATAAGTCGGCTGGAAAATATATCCCTTGGATACTTGGTCTCCTGTGATATGA
Organism: Lepidochelys olivacea; assembly: GCF_965140295.1. Taxonomy (NCBI): domain Eukaryota; kingdom Metazoa; phylum Chordata; order Testudines; family Cheloniidae; genus Lepidochelys; species Lepidochelys olivacea. Next base: position 12,899,710 of record NC_140413.1, read on the forward strand.
TCCATAAAATCACACTGAATGCTCTTCCATTTAGGCAGTGCTCTCTGTTTTTGTTAAGTCTTCATTTTGGTTAGCTGGGGAATGAACTTTTAAGAAGCCACTAGCCATGTAAACGTTTTGACCTGTGATAAAAACTGAATGATTGCAGCGACTTAACAGGAAAGCAGAAGAAAAAGGAGCTAAGCTGAAAGGCTGTTTCTTGGGTGGAAATTTGCCACTGCAAATGAGAGAATGTGAGTATTAAAGAGTCACTGCTCCCTCATGAAAAATTTTGGGACCTATTCTATTGGAAAACAATTCTGCTTTATGCATTTCATTTGTCCTTAAGGCTGTAAGCAAATGTAAAGAGCATGAAAATGAAGGTTTCACCACATGGCCATACTGAAGACAGGTATAATTCAGAGGTCTAATATTCCCTACTGTACCTCACAAGAGAGTTATGAGCATTTTTGTAAAGTGCTTTGAGGTCCTCAAATAAATATGCTTGATCTTGAATAGACTGGATGGGAAACAGTTTCCCCATTTGTAATAGGGTTCCCACTCACCACTACTGCATCTCCCAGTGTCTAGATCTGGGAAAGTGGTTCTCACTGCATCAGGCCTTCTGCCTTTGATCAATCTGCAATAGTCTCCCTTCTGGTAACTTGGCCTTCTGGGCCAGCTCACCATTTAATGCACCCCTTTCAGGGTTACGAAGTCCAAGAGGACAACTGTCCAGATGCCTTTTCCAGATGGCATTCAGCCCCAGCTTGGGGCAGAGTGTCACTATACCAGTGGTTGTCAGGGGAATCTGGACCTACTCACTACTCTGGGTTCTGGTCCAGGAACCCTATAACCAGCCATGCAGGTCTGCACAGTCCCTGACCCTGTTGCTGTTTCCCTGGGCACCTTCACATCCAATCTCTCTCTCTTCCCTTGCCCGTTTCTCGATTTACCCTGGGATCCTACTGTACTCCCAGTGGCTACTTCACCCCCTCCTAGCCTCTTCCTATAATCCTTACTCCGGGCAGCATTTCAGGACTTACTCTCCCCCAGATTTTGTCCTTGCCCCTGGTGACCCTTATCCTAGGAAGTTACTCCTTCCCCTGCATCCTCCTTTCAGCTTCCTGGCTTTATAGTACTGCCCAACCCTTCCCCACCTGGGCTTTACTCTGTTAACCCTGGCCCACAGTCTTGCAGGTGATGTCAGATAATTGGCCTCTCAGGTCCTTATTAACCCTATCAGGGCTGGTGTGGGGTGCACACCCCATCACACCATCCCATGACAGTTTCTGAAATTAAAAAAAAAATCCATCCCAAATCAAGATGGATAGTTAAAGTAGCTAAAATTTTCACAAACCAATATTCCAAATCAGAGCAACTGAAATGTTTCATTGTCATGTCAACCTTTTTAAAACACACACACACACACACCAATGCAAAAACTTTCTTAGTGTAAATTACCTAAAATTCTGAATGGAAAAATCTTTACAAACTAAAAAATGAAAATGTCAAAATGGGACATTTCTATCATTTTGAAACTTTTTTTACATTTTTTTTTTCCAAATCAGAAGATTCTTCGAAACAGACCCTTTCCTACAAACAGTTTTGGATTCAACAAATCAGCATTTTCCAGGGAAAAAATGTTTCACTGGAAAATTTCCTACCATCTCTAATCCTGAACTCAGTAGTCGGAATATCTTGATGCTAGCATGTTTCAGAGTAGCAGCCGTGTTAGTCTGTATTAGCAAAAAGAAAAGGAGTACTTGTGGCACCTTAGAGACTAAACAATTTATTTGAGCATAAGCTTTCGTGAGCTACAGCTCACTTCATCGGATGCATTCAGTGGAAAATACAGTGAGGAGATTTACATACACACAGAACATGAAAAAATGGGTGCTATCATACACACTGTAAGAAGAGTGATCACTTAAGATGAGCTATTACCAGCAGGAGAGTGGGGGTGGGGGTGGGGGTGGGAGAAAACTTTTTGTAGTGATAATCAAGGTGGTCCATTTCCAGCAGTTAACAGGAACGTCTGAGGAGCAGTGGGGGATGGGGGGGGGAATAAACATGAAGAAATAGTTTTACTTTGTGTAATGACACATCCACTCCCAGTCTCTATTCAAGCTGAAGTTAATTGTATCCAGTTTGCTAGCAGTTTGTCAGTGCTCCATTTTCTGCACTGGCTACCAGAAACTGAAGGTTTAACCCATACTACCCATAATAGCTGAGGGCTTATCTACTCAAGCGATTACTCACCCCACGTCAGTCCACTGCAGCTGAGATCTGAGGGCTGGAGCTGAAGCCCCATTGGTTCATATGAGAAGGGTCTGCTGGCTGGGAGTTCTCTGTGAAGCTTTGGAATTCACTCCCTGCTTTGGTCCAAACTGGTTCAAATCTGGTGGCCTTCAGGGTATGTTGCAAAGCTCATCTTTTTTCCCCTCAGTCATTTGAAAATGGGAGGGAATTGTAAGTATAGGAAATGATTGGATTTAAGTTTTTAAGTTGCCTGACTCACTGTCAGTGGGTTGAATTGTACTGTTGAATTTCTTAGAGTATAGTTTTACTGTATTATTAAATTAACGTACCCACGTTAACACAGTGTGGCTCTTTGTCCCCACCTACTGGATGGACCATGTATAGAGGTCTAGCAATTTACTTCCGCTCCAAGCTAACGCACCTGGCCTTTTATCTTTAGAAGCTGCTGCTCTAAGATCCAGGGTTCAGTCCCCGCAAGCAACCTGCCTAGAGTCAATGTTACATTGTGCTGAAAGCATTATTATAAAGTACTTCTATTATTCTAATCAACATATTTCTCCCACCTTTCTCAAGCTTTGCCAGTGGTCTCATTAACTGCTTGACCTATGAAATCCATGCGTCTTAAATTGGCCTCTTTTGAGCAGTGATGGTCTAATCCAGTGCTTACTGAGGTCAACAGATAGACTCCTACAAGGTTCAATGGGCTTTGGTTAAGGCCCTAACTGCCAAGCATTTCATATTGTTTTATAAGGAGAAGGTGAAAATGAAATCGTCTGACTCAGGTCCATTTGTGATCTAATGCAGGATTTTAATGTGGGTCTTGCTGGGTAAAATCCCAAAGCAAAAACTCATGGTGCTCCATATCCCCTGAGGAATAGATACAACTTTTGTTTTTAAAAGAAACAATTCTCTCTGTGCAACATTATCTGAAATTCCCTAGACTTCATGCAAGTGTTGTAAATATAGACTTGTGGCCTGCAAGAGTTCATCTATGACTGATGCTATTCCTCACACATGGCCAAATTCAGCCATAGCCAGCACAATTCCCTTGGATTTCAAAAGCACAACACATTGGCCAGGACCATGACAAACAAACACAAATTTGTGGTCAGCCTCTTTTCCACCTGGCACAAATATGCGTAAAGTACATCGAAAGACACCCTCTAAAATCCTTATCCATTGGAAATGGCAAGCCCATCTTTGTTTTTTCATCTGGACTGGAACATTGATTTCTATAATTTAGAGTGTTAGCATGCATTGAATGTGCTAAGTTTGAAAAATTCAGCCCAAATTGTCTTCAACTTCCTTACCTTCAAAGATGCAGTAAAATCCCAACCAAGGACGAACTTGTTTTAAAATTGTCTATGATGTAAAGGAATTATTTCACCTATTCTTTAAATGCAGTCACTTCTGGGATGGAACATATTGACTAATCTACAATGAGCTGCAGTGGTATGCAGCAATTCAGGGCAGGAACTGAAGAAGAAAACTGTATCCAGTTTGAAATCACAAGGGGAATTTAGGCTGATGGATTAGTGAGGCATTTCTCATCAATTTTTATGAGGAGAGGAAAAGGAGAAACTAAACAGAATGAGTTAAAAACCTCTTGAAATAACACTAAACAATGACTTTTCGTTGCTAAAGAAGAAATGGTTGAGGTTTCATTTGAAATGGCTGCTTTCCCCATCACTCAATACAGACCCATAGCTAACTTAATTCAAAGGAAGAGGTTCGCAGGGGATTTCATTGACAATTGTTTCATGTTGAGATGTTAAGGGGGGGGGGGAAATGAGACTGTGTAATAAAAAGAATCCACATTTCCTTTTGTACACTTAATAAAAAAGCTTCTAATTCTAAGCTTGATCCAAAGGATGCTGCTCTGTGATCAGGCTGATTTAGTTGGGAATTGGTCCTTCTTTGAGCAGGGGGTTGGACTAGATGACCTCCTGAGGTCCCTTCCAACCCTGATATTCTATGATTCTATGATTAATTGCCTTCTATTAAAGGCAGGATATGTGCCAGCACTAGGAAGAGAACACATTGCAAAACGAGGAGATGGAGCCAAGAGGAGTGTGTGACAGCTTGTAATGGACCTTGTTTGACTTCAAGGGAATTTGTAACGGGATAGCAAGTGGTTTACTTTTAGGTCACTGGTTTAAATCTGACCAGGTCATCGTGACACAGCATTCTTATCAGCTGATGCTTATTTGATGACCTACACTACGCTCCTCAGTTCCTAGTGGATAAGTAGACATCACAAAAACCAGCCAGTGCAATTGGCACTCTCTGGCATCACTAAATGGCGGTGGCAGTAGACGGCATGGATGGTGAACGGGCACTGTGTTGATCTCATGGTAGAGGTGGTCCCTCCAGGTGAGGATTGGTGGAGTGGTGTGGAAGCTCACACAGTGAGGAACAGTTTCTCCCAGGCTCCCAAACAGCTGAGCAGTAGATAGGGAGTAGTTAAGGAGAATTCTCCTGCTCTTGCATGACTCGTGCGTCAGGCAAAAGTCCCTGCATCCTGAAGAGCACAGGGACTTCTCCCTCCCTCTCTCTCTCTCTGTGGGCAAATGTCTCCCAAAACAATGTCTCCTGAACCTGGGGATCAGGTTGGGCCATGGGCTCACTCCCCCTAAAGCTGCTCTGTTATGCCGGGAGTAGCTAGTGGATTTTGGGGCTGTGCAGACAAGGGATAATGGAGAATAGAATAAGAGCCAGAGACGTGTACAGTTTCACACTGCAGGCATTTGTGCAAGCATATTCTTCTCTTTCCATCCCTATGAACTTTACTCTGAGTGTCAAGATTGTAATGCACTCAAAAATTCCTAGCAAAACTCAAAAGAAATTGAACTCCACCTGCCTTTGTGCTGACACCATATACTTTCAATGCTTGCAATGTGAAACTTCATAGCAATAATCTCTTGGAAGAGCTGTGAACCTTTGCAAACTGTTCAGTGACTCTGGCCTGAGGATCAAGCTTGTAACAAAACCCCAGACTAGCCAATTTTCATGAGGTTTCGTGTTTCTCTGCAGACATTTTATGCAGCTCTCTCTAAAAGCAAAACTGAAGGGCCAAATTACTTGCTGATGTAAGTGGGTGCAACTATATTGGAATCAATATTATTATCATCCATCTGTATTACAGTAGAACTTAGAGGCCCTAAAGAAGATCAGGGCTCCACTGTGTACATACATACCATGAAACAATCCCGAGTTTACAGTCTAAACAGAGGATGAGAAAAAGGTCAAAGTCAGCTTCCAGACTGCTGCACTGGGCAGCACAGTATGGGGAGGAGGTGAGCAGCCCTCAGTGGTGAAAGAACAGGTTAAGGATGATTTAGAAAAGCTGGACACAAACAAGTCCATGGGGCCGGATGCAATGCATCCAAGGGTGCTGAGGGAGTTGGCTGATGTGATTGTAGAGCCATTGGCCATTATCTTTGAAAACTCGTGGCAGTTGGGGGATGTCATGGACGATTGCAAATAGGCAAATGTAGTGTCCATCTTTTAAAAAGGGAAGGAGGAGGATCCAGGGAACTACAGACCAGTCAGTCCCACCTCAGTCCCTGGAAAATTCCTCAAGGAATCCATTTTGAAGCACTTGGAGGAGAGGAAGGTGATCAGGAACAGTCAAAATGGATTCACCAAGGGCAAGTCACGTCTGACCAACCTGATAACTGGCTTTCTGGATATGGGGAAAGCAGTGGATGTGATATACTTTGACTTTAGCAAAGCTTTTGATATGGTCTCCCACAGTATTCTTGCCAGCAAGTTAAAGAAGTATGGATTGGATGAATGGACTATAAGGTGGATAGAAATATGTCTAGATCATTGGGCTTAAAGGATAGTGATCAATGGCTTGATGTCTAGTTGGCAGACAGTATCAAGCGGAGTGCCCCAGGGGTAGGTCCTGGGGACGGTTTTGTTCAACATCTTTATTAATGATCTGGATAATGGGATGGATTGCACCCTCAGCAAGTTTGCAGATGACACTAAGCTGGGGGGAGAGGCAGATATGTTGGAGGGTAGGGATAGGGTCTAGAGTGACCTAGACAAATTGGAGGATTGGGCTAAAAGAAATTGGATGAGGTTCAACAAGGACAAGTGCAGAGTCCTGCACTTGAGATGGAAGAATCCCATGTACTGCTACAGGCTGGGGACTGCCTGGCTAAGCGGAAGTTCTGCAGAAAAGGACCTGGGGATTACAGTGGACAAGAAGCTGGATATTAGTCAACAGTGTGCCATTGTTGCCAAGAAGGCTAACAAAATATTGGGCTGCATTAGTAGAAGCATTGCCAGCAGATCGAGGGAAGTGATTATTCCCCTCTGCTTGGCACTGGTGAGGCCACATCTGGAGTATTGCATCCAGTTTTGGGCCCCCCACTACAGAAAGGATGTGGACAAATTAGAGAGAGTCCAGTGGAGGGCAACGAAAATGACTAGGGAGCTGGGGCACATGAGTTACGAGGAGAGGCTGAGGGAACTGGGCTTGTTTAATCTTCAGAAGACAAGAATAAGGGGGGATTTGATAGCAGCCTTCAACTACCTGAAAGAGGGGTTCCAAAGAGGATGGAGCTAGGCTATTCTCAGTGCTGGCAGATGACAGAACAAGGAGAAATGGTCTCAAGTTTCAGTGGGGGAGGGTCTAGGTTGGATATTAGGAAAAACTTTTTCACTATGAGGGTGGGGAAGCCGTGGAGTGGGTTATCTAGGTAAGTAGTGGAATCTCCATCCTTAGAGGTTTTTAAGGTCAGGCTTGACAAAGCCCTGGCTGGGGATGATTTAGTTGGGGTTGGTCCTGCTTTGAGTAGGGGGTTGGACTAGCTGACCTCCTGAGGTCTCTTCCAACCCTAATCTTCTATGATTCTATGAAATATCATTATCCGCATTTTACAGATGGGGAACTGAGTCACAGAGAGATTAACTGACAGTCCCTAGTTCACACACGGAGTCTATGACACAGCCAGGAATTGAATCCATGTCTCCTGAATCTCAATCCAGTGCCTTAAAGACAAATTCATCCTTCCATCATCTTCCTCTCTTGACTTGAACCTGGCTTTCTTAAAGAGTGAATTTGGCCTTAAATCTCTATCTGATTGGAAAATGGGGGCATGATATGAGAGCCCCGTAAGGGGGACACAAGTTCAGAGACATGCAAATTTGACTGCTCATCCAACTTAATGCACCATCAACCTTACCCTGATGAATTGCAGAGGAAGAAGGAAAGAGGCTGTTAATTAAAACTCATCCAAATTCTGATGGCTAAATTGCTTCCAATGAGTTAAAAATAATTTAAACTGACCACCCACCACCTGAGTGTAATGGAATTCTAGAGTGTGTCAGAAGAATTGTAATCAGTGCTCTCTAAAGGAATGAAACAAGTTTGATGTTAATTTTATGAAGGCTGTTGGGTCTGCCTCCACCATTTGTGTACCAAATTGAAAAATTAAAAACCTACGTTTGAACACATTAATTTGCATCTCCTTCAGACGTATGGCTCCACTCTATTTGTTAATGTTTAAGAGTGCAAAAAAAAAAAAAGACTGCAGGTCCTCTGATCCCATTTCTCTGCTTCTTTCTTTATTTCTTTTGCTGCTAATTCACACCTAGTCCCCTGCTCTAAGCTCATTTCACTTGGAATCCTGCGGTGATAAACTAGCATGGCCCATCCCGTCAGATATCTGCTCTGCAAAGTGGGATAAAATGCTGTCATGAGCATCCCTGCAGATGTTCAGATTAGGCTGGATTCAGGGATTGTTGGAGATGGGATAGTGTTGCTGCCTTGTGGCCTCTCTAGATCTTTGTGTTTCCTCTTTGGGGCTATACTAACCAACCAGATAGGTAGGATCAGCAGTGACTTGTGTGTGTGGTGTGGCGTACAATGGAAAAGGCACACTCAGCTATGTCAAGAACAAAGTGCAAGGAACCAGAGAGTCACTAGGAACTCAGTTTAATCGTAACAACTTCCAAGGCCTAAAATTGGGGAAGGAAAAATGAACTCAGTACTGCCGTGGCTAGTTTTCAGGTCCACAATCTGCCAAGTTGCTATAGGATGTTAACTGTTTGACTATAAAAAGAAAAGGAGGACTTGTGGCACCTTAGAAACTAACCAATTTATTTGAGCATAAGCTTTCGTGAGCTACAGCTCACTTCATCGGGTGCATTCAGTGGAAAATACAGTGAGGAGATTTATATACACACAGAACATGAAAAAATGGGTGTTATCCTAACCCTAACCCTCATGAAAGCTTATGCTCAAATAAATTGGTTAGTCTCTAAGGTGCCACAAGTCCTCCTTTTCTTTTTACGAATACCGATTAACACGGTTGCTACTCTGAAACCTGTCTAACTATACTCCCTTTGCTGCCTGGTGTGACACTATGATGTTCATAACCTGCAGCAGGCAGCAGCACCAGTACAAAGTCTGAAATGCTGTCTACCTGAGACCACTTCAAACTTTGCAGCTTCGAGTGCCTCCTTGGGATGCTGGACAACTCAGGGATGCTCGCTTGTGTTTGCACTGATGCTCTCTTACAGCTGCAACATTGCAGGTTGGGAATTCCAAAGGAGACTAAGGGAGATGGGTGCCTACATCCTAACAATATCTAATCAATGGGTTGCTGTCCATTTAGTAGGTTATCTACAAGAACCAGCTAAATCTACCTCAGCTACTGGCTTATTACAAAGCAATGCAAACCTAAAGAGCACCGCACCCAGCTTGTTATGCCAGAAATGTTAACATCACAACTCCAGTGTATGGCCTCAATAATTCAGACCAATCCTATGGACAGACAAGTTAGTTGCTCCTGTTTCCTGACCAGCAAAGCTTACCAGTTGGTGAGAACTAGCTGTAAGGGCAACCCATAACATGGATGAACAGTAATGTTTAATAACTAATAACAAGTATTTATATGTAAAGGCTTCATTTGTAATGTCACTAGTCCATATTTTTGTTTTACTTCTTATATACATAGCACTGTGGGACACACTATAATAATGCCTATTCCCGTTTTTAAAAATGGATTTAAAACTACACCCCTCAATCAAAGTCCCAGACATAACATTCCCAGGCCCACAATATGGGACTAAGAACAATTGGAAAAAGGCAACTGTCCACAGGTTGTATGAGGGAATGTGCAGACCACTGGACATGTGCGGCATGAATGTATGGATGGGTAAAGCAAAATGGCCAAGAAACAATGTTTAGCCCACTGGCCATCTTCAGTCCACGCTTTATGCTTTTCCGGAACAATGCGTAAATATCTCCCCATAAAAAGACAAAAAGCGGAATAATGTAATAGGAAGAGAGCCTGAGACATAAGCCCTTTATCAGAGGGCTGGTATGAGGCAGGACCTACTCACAGAATCTGGCAAGAACAGGGATGATATTGCAGAAATACACATTCCTAAGAAGTGCTAAGCACAGAGTACTCACAAAAATACATCCCAATATCAAGTGGTACCAGAACATCCCAATATCAAGGATGGTACAAAAACATTCCCCAAGGATAACAGGAACACACTGACCCCTCCTAAAAGATAAGGTCAGGATGACAGTACGTAATAGAGATGTTCTGATCGAACCAACATGTACAAAGTAATAACTAACTTGTTTGTTTAACTATATAAAGATGTATCTCAGAGGGAATATCTTGGTCCAGCTGAGGGAGAAATGGAAAGTCTGCCCTTTACTGAGCTGTGTCCATTGTCATGGCCATACATATCTTAGTATCCTCATAGAGTCTGCCAGGTGCTATTACCGTGCTTCGTTGACAATAAACCTGGCTGGGTGCCTTCGCACCTTAACGGATCTTGTGGTCATTGGGTGGTTCGCTCGAGGTCTGCTGTGCCAACTGTCTGCGCAGAACTGGGGCAGGACACAGGGAGAACACACACCACGCAGCTGAACGTCTACCACCACCACTGAAATGATACCTTGACGTGTGTCGTGTCTTTCACTAGACACTCTTAAAGAGTGTCACAAATATTAATAATCCATCCTCGCAGTCCTCCACCTGGGAGGGAGATTGTTATTACTATTGCCATTTTACGCAGTAGAAAGGCAAAGCACAGCGAGATGAATGACTTCCCCAATGTCACCTGTGATAGAGCTGAGACCTGAACCCAGATCTCCTGTGTTCCAAGCCTGTGCCTTAATCACAAGAACATCCTTCCCCTTGTCTGTCAATGAACCAACTGATTCAGATCTGGCATGTTGCAACAGAGAGGGGAAAAGATGATTAGCATGGGGGTGAGGGGGGGTCATTTTTTTTAACAACCTGAGATTTTTAAAGTAAGGAGATCTGAGATGGGCAGAATTGAATTATATCTAATTAACAAATGAAATATGCCCTTATTCTTCGGACAGAACACAACACTGCAAGGCAATGTGAGACTCTGATAAGCTGTATTCTAGTATATAATGGACATCTACACATCCTGTGTGCATTGTTTTAGTCTTTGCTGCTAAATTCCCCCTTCTTTCCCTCTTCCCAAACGGCTTTTCCCTTCTACACAGATTACTAAAAAAGAATACACAATTGTCGTAGGCCTGCACTATGCGAGCCAGTCTAAACTTTTTTTTTTCTTACATTGCATCTCTGGAGGGGGTGGGGGTGGGGGGAGGAAGGTAGGGATTTGCAATGAGGGGAAGGGGGGAGAAAAATATTTCCTTTGGCAATTCTGTTTCAGTTTCGAAAGGGGACTACTTTCTTCATTCTTTATCCCAACTGACAAGTACAAGCACTTTGGGCCCTAACTGGATGTGAACATTGTCAAAAGACATTTGGGCTAAAGAAAGGCATCTGCAGTTCTGTTCCTATTGCGCTCGGTGCTGGAGCCACTTTTGCCAACGTGGCAGGGTGGCTGGTGGGCAGACACCAGTCCAGATGGGAACTTCACATACTGTACGCATCATGACCAACTATAAAAACAGTCACAACAAATCAGTTGTTACATAGCACGTCTCCTTGGAACCTTCACATTCAATTTCAATCGAGCTGACATCCATAGCTTACAGTGAGCTTTTGTGTTTAAGCATCAGTACAATATTAATGCAAGAGCAAGGGGACTCTGGCTTGCCATGGCATAAAATTAACCACTGATCTCAGCCAGGGGTTTGAAGGGTAGAGTGGTTCAAGGGGGATTGTGTAACCGGACTTTATGGAAATAGAAAAGGTGAGAAGAGCGGGGGACATCAAGATCAGGGGACTGTTTTCTGGTGTTACGGGCCTACAGAGAGTTGGGGATTTCAGAAAAAAAGAAATACACATCGTAAACAGTAATTTAGCGCTCAAGATAATCCCGTAGCGTCAGCTACTCCCCACTAAAGAACTGCGGATAAATATTACTTAGAAAAAATTAGAGGGATGGCAACTTGAACAGCTTAACCTTTCTTCAAAGGGGAGGTGATGGAAGGCAGTGCTGAGGTAAATTGACAACTTGGAATTAACTGGTTGCTGGTGTGGCTCAGGTAAAGCTTTAACGGTAACCCGAGCTTTCAAAAGTGTTTCCAAACTGAAGTATTATGAAGAGGTATATTATGTTTTGTATTTGTGACTGAAAGCATTTTATTTTAAAGCCAGCACTGCCGATCCTGTCAAGGTGGAGATCCTAGCTTTATGTACAGTGCCTCTAGCCCTGCATCATGAGTGAGGCAACATGACAGCTTGTAATAAGTAATTTTTATACAGTTGCATTTATCACTCAAGTAGGCTTGGCAATATTAAACACAGACCTTAAAATGCTGCAGAAGAGGAAGGACAGGGGCTGGAGGCCATATATACTCTGTGTGTGTGCGTGCGTGTGTGTAACTTTTTTTTTTCTTCAAGCAGGTTCCTGTTAATGTGGCACTTTTTAAGATATGCACTGAAATGCCTCCAAATTGTTAATACATCACTAAAAGTTTACAAATGAAACAACCCCCATTTAGCCCAAAGGATGTTATTTTAGGCTTTAATGAATTAGACATTGCTACCATTTTCAGGCAAAAATCAATTGCCTCAATTAACAAATGTGGCCCAGTCCAAATATTTATAGAAGGCAGGCCCAGGATCGTCTGTCTCGGTTTCTCTCGCTCTCCTTCCTCGTTAACATCTTGGTTTCCATGAAAGCACAGAGCAGTAGCTCTGTCTGTGGAAGTGCAGGATCTCAAGTGCAGGTGACTTTGGTTTTCTTTTCGGCGCCCCCTCTTTTCTATTCAAGCGGAGGTTGGGTTTTTTTCTTTATCATGAATAATCCAATGCAATTTTTTTCAAAAAGAAAATTAAATAAAGCGTGAAGCTAATTCCTCTATATGGAATCAATAAAAAAAGTTACCTTGTGGACGGAGGGGGAAAAAAGGGAGACAGCTGATAATGCACCGTAGTGATTGGCAGCAGAACTCTACGTTCCCTCCATAAGACGTATGTACACGCCAGCCTGTGTTTGACTTAAGAGGGGCTGAAAGTTTCGTAGCCCAATGGCTGACTCTTTCCAAACTCTCCCATGCACAACACTCACGTGGCCTGATTCTTCTCTGTTATACCAGTGTGCTGTAACTCAGGACACATACCACAGAACTCAACAAAGTTACAGTGATGTAAAACTGGGGTAAGCAAGAGGAGAACTGGGCCCCACCTTTGTTACTATTTATCTGACAATAAAATCTACAGGCCCCAATCAAGTTCAGAGCCCCATTGGGCTAGGTGCTGTACAAATGCATAGTCAGAGAGAGCCCCTGCCTAGAAGAACTTAGAATCTAAATGCAAAAGACAGACAAAGGGTTGGTGGGGATCAGAGGTGAAGGGACTTGCCCAAGGGCAGACACCAAGTTAGTGACAGAGCCAGAAATAGAAGCCAGCTCTCCTCAATTCCCAGGCCCGTGCCCGATCCCCTAGACCACCCTGCCTCTCACATTATCTCCAGTTCTATGTAATATATCTGCCCAGTCCTCTCCTGCACAGTGTTGTGCTGGAGGGAGCATTTTGGGAACTCCTTGTTAGGATTCTGCCCCCATAATTCAAGGAGGGTTGAGCTGAACATATTGGCAGTACCCCTCTGTACCCATCTATTCTGAAACCTTTCAAGACCATCAACTGAGCATTGCCTATAGCATGGGATATGTAAACCACAGTAAGTGTTAAATATTCATTTCATTGCTACTGCTGCAATGGGATCAAATCACAAGTGGCAGGAGGGGCATGAACCTGGATAACAAAACGACCCAGGAGCTGGGAGTGTTGTTTTCTAATCTTAGTATTAACCCTGATTCTTGTTGTGATTTTGGATTTAGGATCTGATTCAGCAAAGTACATAAGAACATACATAACTTTAAGCAACTGGGTTATCCCACTGAAATCATTGGAACTACTAATGGGCTTAAGTATCTTTCTCAGATCCATAACCCCTCTGTGCCTCAGTTTCCCCATCTGTAAAGTGAAGAACATAACCTTAATTAAGCCTCCTAATGCCCCAGAGGTAAATAAAAGTGACCCTGTCAATCTAAAGATCACACTTCTCTTTGATTGATTTAACCTACTGTTATTACCATAATTACCTAAATTTAGCATAATTACAAGAAATAGAAAAAATAGCTTTTGTTCTATTTACTTGCTTGTTTACTTTGTGTAATTTAACAGCAGTTTGCATGCCAGCTTCACGGTTTCCCCTACTTCATCAGCTGGAAATTATGAATAAAAAAATTTTGTTGTCATTATGTATTCTCTTGCTGTTTATTGGTATTGAAGTAGTATGAATGGTCCTAATAGGAATTGAGGACTGTTGTGCCAGGTACTGTAAAAATAAAAATATATAAACAAATAAACAAAAACAAAAACCAAACATACATGTCCAGTCAATTTCCCCTGTTGTCTGTATGGGTCTTTCACCCACCAACACAAGAGAGAAAAACATTTAAAGTTATAGGAAAAGAGAATTAGAAAACTCTCAGAAAAACTGACAGAGGAATTCAGGCATGATACTTGAAACTATTTTATACATATATGTATATACACACACACACACACACACGATTTCAAGTCACAGTCAGGGGTGAAAGTAACTTAAAGGACTTACTGGTATGCCGGAGTCCTGAGCAGGGGCATGGCCTCAATCGGAAGAGGCTGAGCCTTTAAATCTTGATTTAAAGGCCCTGTGTCTGTGGCTGGGAGCCCCAGGGCCTTTAAATCACACCCGGAGCTACCAGCTGCAGAGGCGGCTGGGAGCCCCAGTGCTCAGGGGCGATTTAAAGGGCCCAGGGCTCCGGCCGCCGCAACCGCAACAGCGCTCTGGGCCCTTTAAATTGCCGAGGGAGCCCTGCTGCCACTACCCCAGGGCTCTGGCAGCGGGGCTCGGGGGGCAATTTAAAAGACCCGGGGCTCCAGCTGCTGCAGGGAGCCCTGGGCCCTTTAAATCAGCAGCCTGGGGAAGCTGGTCCGATCTGGCACAGCGTACCAGACCATACCGGCTTACTTTCGCCTCTGGTCACAGCGTTCCTTTAATATCTGCAAAGTTGATTGAGATCCTTAAGAAAGATGCTGTATTTGTGCCAATCTTTATTAATAGAGATATTTTTACTGCATGCTAAGAGCCAGATCAGAGCGATGCCAATTTACACCAGCTGAAGATCTGGTCCTTTTTTCTCTGTATAGTATCTATAGTATCTATTTGGAAATAGATATTTGTAAACTCTGTCCACATATTTATTCAAGTGACACCATCGTAGGAGCTAATCACAGCCACGCCATCAGCGGCTCATTCACCTGCACATCTACCAGTGTGATATATGCCATCATGTGCCAGCAATGCCCCTCTGCCAGGTACATTGGCCAAACCAGACAGTCTCTATGCAAAAGAATAAATGGACACAAATCTGACATCAGGAATCGTAACATTCAAAAACCGGTAGGAGAACACTTCAACCTCTCTGGCCACTCAGTAAAAGACTTAAGGGTGGCAATTTTGCAACAGAAAAGCGTCAAAAGCAGACTCCAAGGAGAAACTGCTGAGCTTGAATTAATATGCAGACTAGATACCATTAACCTGGGTTTGAATAGAGACTGGGAGTGGCTGGGTCATTACACATATTGAATCTATTTCCCCATGTTAAGTATCCTCACACCTTCCTGTCAAATGTCTAAATGGGCCATCTTGATCATCACTACAAAAGTTTTTTTCTCCTGCTGATCATAGCTCACCTTAACTAATTAGCCTTTCACAGTTTGTATGGTAACTTCCAACTTATCTGTATGTATATATATATGTTCCATTCCATGCATCCGATGAAGTGAGCTGTAGCTCACGAAAGCTTATGCTCTAATAAATTTGTTAGTCTCTAAGATGCCACAAGTCCTCCTTTTCTTTTTGTAAATAAATGTTTCTTTATAGATGCTGCAGCTTCTATATAAACTCGCTAAAGGAAGGTGACTCTGTTGACTTAAATAAGCTTTGAATCAGGCTTAAAATGGTGAGAGCAAAGTATTAGGTGGATGAAGATTGTTTTTATTTATGGGATGCCCATGCCATATTTCTCTATCCGCCTTCTTGCCCCTGGTTTCTCCTTTCCACTGGATGTCGCTTTCTCAGTTCTACAAGCTACTGTTTGGGAAAAGGCAATTGAGGATATCAGCCCACAACAGCACACGTCTTTCCCTCTAGAGTACTTAGCTGTAGCTAGTGCTTAACAGCCTTCAACCTCACAGATCAGAAAAGTATTTGTTTTTTAAATTTGTTGTCAGTCTACATTACATTATAAAAGAGGCGTTGAGATACACTATAACCACACAATACACTTCACATTTCTATTGCACCTTCTACCTTGGAGCCAGAATTCTATTTTAACCTCACCATCCATCTGTTTGGTAGATTGTCTACATTTTACACACAGGTTAACAGCCATATTTTCAAAAGCTGCCACTGATTCTGAGTGCTTCAGATTTTGAGTGCCCAGCTTCAAACAGTAGGGAATGGCTACACTCTTTAAAAAAAAAAAAATGCGGCAGCACATCTCAGAGCTCAGCTCTACAGACTCGGGCTCCCGAGGCTCACACTATGGTACTCAAAATGGCCATGTGGATGTTCCACTCAGGCTGGACCTTAGGCTCTGAAGCCTGGTGCGGGGCTGGGTCTCAGAGCCCAGGTGGGAATGTCTACAATGCTAGTTTTAGTGCCATAGTGTGAACCCTGCAAGCCCAAGTCTGTAGACCTGGATTATGAGACTCATTGCCCCAAGTCTGTTTTGGCAACGTAGACACAATGATTATATCCAGCTCAGCACTCCTGAACATCAGGCCGTAGGACCCAGATCCCCAAAGCTATTTAGGCACCTAATGCCTGTTGATTTCATTGGGAATTAGGCAACTTTGAGGAGCTGGACCCAGGTGTCTCAATTTGGACACTCAAAAAATAAAGCACCCAAAATCATTGATTGCTTTTGAAAATTTTGGCCTAAGTGATTCACTTAAGTAATCGGCAAAGCCAGTAACACAATGAAGTTTCCTATCTCCCAGAACTCTGCCCATCATTTCTTTCTGATTGTATAGTATTCTATCATGTTGCAACATAATATATTACATAGGCCCAACCCTGCAAACACTTGCATATATGCTTAATGTCACTTGTTCCAGCAGTCCCACTGAAAACAATGGGATTTCATAAAGGGGTGAAGTTAGGCACGGGCATAATGGAGGGTGGAAACCATAGAGCATAAAGTAATGAAAGAGGAGAACAGGATTTCATGGCACCTTTTATATTCAAGTTGTCCCAAAGCACTTTACAATAATGTGGTAGATGCTGTAGTTACTGTGCGATGCAACGCAATAGACACTGCCATATTTGTGTGCACAGAACTTTGAACATTAGAACCTGCTTCATAAGGAAAAGGATCAAAGGGCTGGACACCAGATTGTCTGCTGCTTTGGACAAGTTTCATGGGATCTTTAAATTCCACCAGGATAGATACCAGTAACAGGCAGAAGGATTAAGCATCTCCATCTAAAGGAGGACACAGCTTATAGACCCTGAAGCGCCCCATCTCTCCCCACCCTGGTACAGCATTACAGCCCCAGCACTCTGTGTGTCCCCAAGAGCTATGTCTTACATGTACCACAGGATTAACAATGCAATGCACAGAGGCAAACAAAGACTAAGCACAATCACATTTTTTTAACTTGGGTATTTTAAATGATTGTTGGGTAGTTTAATAACCGGGGAAAGTCACACTTGTGCCAGCCAGCACAAGACTATTCATCACTTAAGTGCTACATAAGCCACATTTTGAGGTCCTCAACAATCCATCAGTAGTGCACAGATCCTTGGGTACAGCCCGGGCACAGAACTCTACCCTACTGTGAAATGGGACCTGGCTATCTGTGAGGGTACATCTACACAGGCTCTTGAGACCCTAGAATTTAGGGGTTTTTTTGTGAAGCAGGGATGCAGAATCTTGTGAACCTCTTAGTTGTAGTGTTTGGAAGTGCTCAGACGGAGAACAGGAAATAATATCTAATTAGGAGTACCCTTGCAGGATACCGGTGTTTGAGACAATTTCCTGTGCCCTCATTTGATGGGCATGGTAATTAGTTAGCACATTCCAGATTATCAGGATTCTGAAGTTTCACACGCCACACATGCAGTCATGAGGAAGGCAATTATATGCAATTTGTACAGTGTTCTACAGTTCAAATATAATCCAATGAAATTGTGACAGTAATGCATACAGCCTGTTTACCTTAACTGGCATCCGGCTACAGAGATTCTAATGGGCTCTGACAGTTGGCAGGATTTATCTATTCATGCTGCGATTTTGATCCTCACCACAATAGGGGTTTTGGGGGGAGAGCAGAAATTTACTCCAAGGAAACTAGTGTCTCTGTTTCTGTCTGATGAACAGTGAGAAGTAAAGAACTTAGAATAAATGTCTGATAGCTCTGATTTGGTAGCTTCAGTGCCTGTTAATCTTGGGTTAACTTCTCTGTATTAGGTCATCAATCAATTCAATGTCACCAAAAGTTTGAACATGCATCTGTTCATCTGAACTTCAGGCTCCATGGGCATACTGTGTGCCTTAGTGGAGCTTCATTATAATTTTTCAGCACAAATCTTGGCTGCATTAGCCCCATGGAACATAAAACTCTGGCTTCAACCTCTTTTTTCTCCGTCTTCCTCATATACCCACACGGAGGATCAAGCTACACCTTTTGAGATCATTTTATAATGAAGATCATCACAGATATTGAGTGGACTCCTACCAATAAATGGACAGAGAACATATTGATGTCCATTTTAGAAGGAAGGGCTCTTTATAACAGAGTAAGAGTTAAGAGAGAATGGGATATGTAATATGTGTAAAGACGAACATTCAGCTAAGCTTAATACAGGGTCCGCGACCTCAGTTAGAGCCAGCATTCCTCTTGGTTTACTTGGTGAAGCTACTGTGTATGAAGCAGGAAGGACCTGATTTGAGTCTCCTACAATAGTATACATAGTGAATCCAGTCAGCCAGTGGAGGACTAATCTGTTAATTTCCTTCTAGCACTGAGTGATTAGTTGGCAACCACAACAAAAGTCAGGTGAGACCAGTGTGTTCATCCTGGCTTTCTGATGTTATCAGAAATTGACAGATAATTGTGTCTGTTTCATCATTTTTAGGGGAACAAATCCATTTCATGCATAGGGCAAAACAAACAAAGCTAAAATAGGTACATAAATGGCCAGATTCAAATGGGATGATCATTTCACCCGTTAGCCATTCATATCTTAACATTAGTAATATTATCTCATATTTATTATCACAGCAGTGCCCAGAGGCCCCAGTCAGGATTAGGGTCCCATTGTGTTAGGTACTGTACAAACTCAGAACCTTTTCCTGTAAGATGTAGGTGTTCTTAACTTTAAACACATGAGCAGCCCCACTGAAGCCAATGGGACTAATTGTGAGTGTAAAATTAATCACATTCATAAGCAGTTGCAGGATTGAAGGCATAAAAGTAGTTACTACAGTCCCTTCCCCAAAGAAGTTACAAAGGCCTTGATAACTCCACTGAGACTTCTCACATACACAGTAAAGGTGGGTGCAGGTCTTTTGCAGAAGCAGGGCCTAAGAAATAAATAGTCTCCTCTTCCTTATCTGTTTTATTTTCTAACGTTAAATAACATTTAATTTCTAAAGGGGCTCTGTTCAAAAGTATCCTAGGTGCTTTACAACAAAACATAGGCCAAGATGTTAAAAAATGACCAATGATTTTGGGAGCCCAACTTGGGACATCCTAAACAGGCCTGATTTCAGAAAGTGTTGAGCACCTGCCCTCTCTATGGAAAATGGGCCCCTTTAAGATGTCTCAGCTTGGGCAGCTGAGAAGTGAGGAATCCAGTGTCACTAGCTACCTTTTGAAACTGGTTTCCCTAAGAAGTGCATTTCCAGAGGCAGTTGTGCATATCCTATATGAAGAGGAAGGGTGGTCCAGTGATTAGGGCTCAAGCCTATGAGTTAGGAGCCTCAGGTTCCATTTCCTGTACATCCCAAACTCCCTGTGTGACCTCAGGCAAGTCACTTAACCTCTCTATGCCTTAGTTCCTCAGCTGTAAAATGGGGGAAATGGTAATTTCTTACCTCAGAGTTGTGTTATGAGCTAAATACATTAAGGTTGTGGAGGTGCTCAGATACAGCGATGGGAGGCCAGACACCTCAGTTAACTAGATACTTGTCAAAACTTGCATTTGTGCAGTGAAACAGCTATTAGCATGGGGTACCTGATCATGTAAATGAGTTATACAGTGAGCAGGTTTGCATGTCAGGAAGTTGCTTGCATGCATGCATATGTGTTTCTGTGAGTGCAAGAGAATGTGCATGCATTTCTGCAGTGAAGCCCTTGTAACTGCCACTGAAATTCTGGCTTTCCAGGAACACCACATTTGAGAGTTAAACAATAATTACAAAGCCCCAAATGAAATAAGTGCTGTGGCCAAAATCGTTCGGAAGTATAAAGGTTTTCCTAGCTAGGTCAATGTTTTACAGTAGCACAGATTAAAATCCAAACTATTTTCCTGCAGCCTTTTAAAAATTCTACTTTTGGAGCCACTGGGAATCTGTGGGGCTGGATATCCGGATGAACAGAGATTCCATTAATCAGACGGCAGGAGGTTGCAGCTAGTTGCTCAGAATGTGGTTCCTTTTCTTTTAGAGACGTGAACATATACAAAGGAAAACGAGAGACAGCAGATAAACTGCAGTCGAGAGCTGAGCAGGCCTCTTAAAGCTTTCCAATAATCAGTGAAGCTAAAAAAAAAAGCTTTAGGCCTTTTTTCCCCTTCATCCTCCAAGATGTGACATCATTGTGTATGACACAACACCTTGGAAGGAACCAAATGGAGAAAAGTAGACATGTTGCTAACTAAATGTGAGCTCTTTTGCAATGAGAAAAAGCTCATTCACAGCCAAAGCCTGAATGGTCTTAATACAGGAATAGCTCAGGCAGCAGAGTTGACATTTTCCACTTCAAGGACGTTTTTCATTTCTAATGCTGATTTGTGTGTGGCGTCTAGAGATGGGGTGGGAGGGAAGGAATGAAGAATTTTTTCCTTCGGCTCAGGCTGAAAAGTTCAACTCGAGATGCTGATCCAAATCTGAACAGCAACAAAATCCGTGGGATGTTCTGATCCAGGTTCTTATTTGGCCTTTTATGGGCCTGATCTAAAATTCCAAAGCCTGTTAAAGTTGATGGGAGTTTTTCTACTGATTTAAGGGAGTCACACGCTTTAGATCTATCTAATCTTCAAACTGCCAAGCACCTACCCTATTCCAGGTTTGGACCCAGATGCTCGGTTCTCCCATCATGCAAGGGTGCTTAGATCTGGGGCCTTGCTTTATCTCATTTATGGTGCAACGCAATTACATTTTGCATAGTGACCGTCATTCAAACTGTTTCCCAAAATGCTTTACTGTGATAAATCATCATGAGAAAGACATGGCCTGATTCAGCCTGCAAGTAGTCCTTGACTGCACACACAAGTTAGATTTTGCAGGATCGAATTCTTAGCTATTTAGCTCAGGGGGACAGGTCACAAAGTATTGGCAAGAAAAAGAAAAAAAATGAGGCAGATTCTAGGCCCTGCTGCCTAATTAACCAGAGAAAACCTCAATACTCTGATATTTTGCTTTCACCCCCTTCTGCTCTACTATTGAATGAATTGTTAGAAGATTCTGATCTGCTTTAGATAAAACAAGTAACTAAAATCTATCCTGCACTAGCTATCCATAGTGGCATTGAGGAGAAATGTGCCAAAGACAATATACCCCAGCCCTGCAGCAAGATCCGCCCAATACACCTCTGCTCCCACGTGCAGCCCTCATCAAGTCCAGGGTTTGCCCACATGGGTCCAGGAGTGGGACCGAGTATTGGTTTAAAAAAAATTAATTTGCAAAATGCAAAAACTTGAGGGATTGTAAAATTTTAGGAAATTTGTATGAATTTCATGAAGGGAATAAAATTATAGGAACTTTGCACAGAACTCAATGTTCTCAATTTTTGCAAACATCATGGATTTATTTAAAAAAAAATCGTGGAGGAAATTGAGAATTTCCAAATTCCAGTACCAGATGTTACCTGCCTCCTCAGGCCCCAATCCAGCAAAGAACATAGGGCCTGATTCAGCAAAAATGTAAGCATGCGAATAACTTTACACAGATAAGTCGTCCCAGAGACATCAATAGGACTATTAGGACAAGGACTAGTAGGGGACAATTTCCTGGTGGAAGTGCTGGAGGAACCAACTAGGGGCAGAGCTCTTCTTGACCTGCTGCTCACAAACCAGGAAGAATTAGTAGGGGAAGCAAAAGTGGATGGGAACCTGGGAGGCAGTGACCATGAGATGGTCAAGTTCAGGATCCTAACACAAGGAAGAAAGGAGAGCAGCAGAATACAGACCCTGGACTTCAGAAAAGCAGACTTTGACTCCCTCAGGGAACTGATGGGCAGGATCCCCTGGGAGAATAACATGAGGGGGACAGGAGTCCAGGAGAGCTGGCTGTATTTTAAAGAATCCTTATTGTGGTTACAGGGACATACCATCCCGATGTGTAGAAAGAATAGTAAATATGGCAGGCGACCAGCTTGGCTTAACAGTGAAATCCTCGCTGATCTTAAAAACACAAAAAAGAAGCTTACAAGAAGTGGAAGATTGGACAAATGACCAGAGAGGAGTATAAAAAGATTGCTCAGGCATGCAGGAGTGAAATCAGGAAGGCCAAATCACACTTGGAGTTGCAGCTAGCAAGGGGTGTTAAGCGTAACAAGAAGGGTTTCTTCAGGTATGTTAGCAACAAGAAGAAAGCCAAGGAAAGTGTGGGCCCCTTACTGAATGAGGGAGGCAATCTAGTGATAGGATGTGGAAAAAGCTAATGTACTCAATGCTTTTTTTGCCTCTGTTTTTACAAACAGGGTCAGCTCCCAGACTACTGCACTGGGCAGCACAGCATGGGGAGGAGGTGACCAGCCCTCTGTGGAGAAAGAAGTGGTTCAGGACTATTTAGAAAAGCTGGACGAGCATAATTCCATGGGCCCAGATGTGCTGCATCCGAGGGTACTAAAGAAGTTGGTGGATGTGATTGCAGAGCCATTGACCATTATTTTTGAAAACTCATGGTGATCGGGGAGGTCCCAGACAACTGGAAAAAGGCTAATGTAGTGCCCATCTTTATAAAAGGGAAGGAGGAGGATCTGGGAACTACAGGCCAGTCAGCCTCACCTCAGTCCCTGGAAAAATCAAGATCCTCAAGGAATCATTTCTGAAGCCTGACTAATCTAATTGCCTTCTATGATGAGGTAACTGGCTCTGTGGATGAGGGGAAAGCAGTGAACGTGTTATTCCTTGACTTTAGCAAAGCTTTTGATACGGTCTCCAACAGTATTCTTGCCAGCAAGTTAAAGAAGTATGGGTGGGATGAATGGACTATAAGGTGGATAGAAAGCTGGCTAGATCATCAGGCTCAAAGGATAGTGATCAATGGGTCCATGTCTAGTTGGCAGCTGGTATCAAGCGGAATGCCCCAAGGGTCGGTCCTGGGGCCGGTTTTGTTCAATATCTTCATAAATGATCTGGAGGATGGCGTGGATTGCACCCTCAGCAAGTTTGCAGATGACACTAAACTGGGAGGAGTGGTGGGTACGCTGGAGGGTAGGGACAGGATACAGAGGGCCCTAGACAAATTAGAGGATTGGGCCAAAAGAAATCTGATGAGGTTCAACAAAGACAAGTGCAGAGTCCTGCACTTAGGATGGAAGACTCCCACGCATTGCTAAAGACTAGGGACCGAATGGCTCGCCAGCAGTTCTGCAGAAAAGGACCTAGGGATTACAGTAGATGAGAAGCTGGATATGAGTCAACAGCCTTCTTGGCAACAAGGGCACACTAACAGCATTTTGGGCTGTATAAGTAGGGGCATTAGCTGCAGATGGAGGGACATGATTGTTCCCCTCTATTTGACATTGGTGAGGCCTCATCTGGAGTACTGTATCCAGTTTTGGGCCCCACACTACAAGAAGGATGTGGAAAAATTGGAAAGCGTCCAGCGGAGGGCAACAAAAATGATTAGGGGACTGAAACACATGACTTATGAGGAAAGGCTGAGGGAACTGGGATTGTTTAGTCTGCGGAAGAGAAGAATGAGGGGGGATTTGATAGCTGCTGTCAAGGTTCCTCCCCCACTCTGAACTCTAGGGTACAGATGTGGGGACCTGCATGAAAAACCTCCTAAGCTTATCTTTACCAGCTTAGGTCAAAACTTCCCCAAGGTACAAAATATTACACCTTGGACAGGCCGCTACCACCACCAAACTAATACTGGTTACTGGGGAAGAGCTGTTTGGACGCGTCCTTCCCCCCAAAATACTTCCCAAAACCTTGCACCCCACTTCCTGGACAAGGTTTGGTAAAAAGCCTCACCAATTTGCATAGGTGACCACAAACCCAAACCCTTGGATCTGAGAACAATGAAAAAGCATTCAGTGTTTTACAAGAAGACTTTTAATAAAAAATAGAAGTAAATAGAAATAAAGAAATCCCCCCTGTAAAATCAGGATGGTAGATATCTTACAGGGTAATTAGATTCAAAAACATAGAGAACCCCTCTAGGCAAAACCTTAAGTTACAAAAAAGATACACAGACAGAAATAGTTATTCTATTCAGCACAATTCTTTTCTCAGCCATTTAAAGAAATCATAATCTAACACATACCTAGCTAGATTACTTACTAAAAGTTCTAAGACTCCATTCCTGTTCTGTCCCCGGCCAAGACGACTACAGACAGACACAGACCCTTTGTTTCTCTCCCTCCTCCCAGCTTTTGAAAGTATCTTGTCTCCTCATTGGTCATTTTGGTCAGGTGCCAGCGAGGTTACCTTTAGCTTCTTAACCCTTTACAGGTGAGAGGAGCTTTCCCCTGGCCAGGAGGGATTTCAAAGGGGTTTACCCTTCCCTTTATATTTATGACAGCTGCTCTCAACTACCTGAAAGGGGGTTCCAAAGAGGATGGATCTAGACTGTTCACAGTGGTAGCAGACAGAACAAGGAGTAATGGTCTCAGGTTGCAGTGGGGGAGTTTTAGGTTGGATATTAGGAAATACTATTTCACTAGGAGGGTGGTGAAGCACTGGAATGCGTTACCCAGGGAGGGGTGGAATCTCCTTCCTTAGAGGTTTTTAAAGCCTGGCTTGACAAAGCCCTGGCTGGGATGATTTAGTTGGGGATTGGTCCTGTTTTGAGCAAGGGCTTGGACTAGATGACCTCCTGAGGTCCCTTCCAACCCTGATATTCTATGATTCTATGACTATCCATATGCATAAAGGTATGTACCTGCTGAAGTTTTTTGCAGGATTGGGGCCTGAAGGACATATTTAATTTTAATGGGACTGCTTGTGATACTAGCTCTGGAAAGCACTTAAACACATCCGTCATTTTAATTGAAGCATGTGCTTATGAGCATTCTTGAATGAGGATGCTGCCCTGAGTTGGATTCATGTGCGTAGAGTTAAGCAAATGCTGAAGGGCTTTGCAGGATTGGGGTCTTGAAGATGAAAAGTACTAGGCATTGTTACGCCTGCACTTCTACCTCCACTCTGATCCTGAACCAGGAAGTGCCTTGAAATGCAGTCACCCACCATTGAAAACTAATAATAATGATTCTAAGTCAACCCAAGTTATTTAAACCTGTGTACTGGCGTGGTGTCATTAAGAGTCTGAGGTGAAGGTTCGAGCTGATTTGCGTTTCACTGGAAAAGTTCATTTGGCCCAGATCCTCAAAGGTAAATAGGTACTGAAATCCCACTGATTTCAAGGGTAGTTAGGTGTCTAAATACCTTTGAGGATCTGGCCTTCATCTCTACTTATTTGGCCTTTCCCACAGAACTGGTGGTACCACGGCCATTCAGATACCCATTGTGTTCTACCACTTGACATTTCAGTTTGACGTTTTCAGAGTAATATAGGTTCCTTTAAATTTTGAACGTCTTCAGTTTCTCAAATTAATATCGTGTCTGAATAGATTTATCCTCATGACAACAGCCCTGAGAAGCAGGGAAGTAGTATCTCCATTTTACAGATTAAGTGACTTGCCCAAAGCCAAACTGGAAGCCTCTGGCTGAGCTAAGAATATAAGCCAGGTCTTCTGAAACTCCAGTGGCATTACTACTAAACCATCCCTTCTTCTCTGGCTGTAGTCACACCACTTGCATTTCTCTTTCAAAGACAATTGATATAGGAAAATAGGAATTGCCTTATTGTATCAGAGCTGGCATCCATCTAGCCTAGCATGCTTTCTCCAACGGTAGCTTACATCAAATGCTTCAGAGAAAGATGTAAGAACCCCACATTCGGAAGACGTGAGAGAATCTTCCCCCCTCATTAGGTCTCATCCTAATCTTTTAATAGAAATGGACTTAAACCCCACAGTATGAGGTTTAATATTCCTTCAGAAAATGTTATAATTGATTATAACTCTCGATATCTTACTAAATTCCTCACATCAATGATTTCCTGTGGCAAAGAGTTCCACAGTTCTGTTACATATGTGGAAAAACATTTCCTTTTATCAGTTACTACTTTGCCACCCTTTAATATCATTGAATGGTCCCTTATTCTTGAGTAATGAGATCATAATAACAGAAGTTCCTCACTGACCTTCTCTAGACCATTATTTTATACTTTTAATGCATTCCCTCTTAGTCATAGAATATCAGGATTGGAAGGGACCTCAGGAGATCATCTAGTCTAACCCCTGCTCAAAGCAGGACCAATCCCCAATTTTTGCCCCAGATCCCTAAATGGCCCCCTCAAGGATTGAGCTCATAACCCTGGATTTAGCAGGCCAATGCTCAAACCACTGAGCTATCCCTCCCCCCAGAGTCTGCTCCTGTCTAAAACAAACCATTCCCAATCATTTCAATCTCTTGTCACATGACAGTTTTTCCAGGCCCTTGATCACTTTCATCACTCTTCTCTGAACCTTTAATTCTGCAGTATCCTTTTTTGAAATGCAGTGATCAGTACTACACACAGTCTTCTAGACGAGTCCACAGCATTGGTTTTTATAAGGGCTTTGTAATAATCTCCACAATATTCTCCACCCCATTACATGTGTCCTAACATCTTGTTTGTTTGATCACAGCTGCACACTGAGCAAAGGTGTTCATGGAACTGTCTCCAATGACATCCAGGCAAAGAGACTTTTGGTTGACTAAAGACTTAAGGCCAGTTTTAAAGATCTTTAGGTGCCTGAAGATGCTGCCTTTTCCAATCCTTGCTCATCTTTCTGGCCTGTCAGTTCAGCACCTAAATACTTTTGAAAATCTAGGCTTAGCCACACCCCTTTCTACTCCTGGATAGTTTAGGTGGGTCCCCACTCAGCTTCCCACCTTATGAGGATTTCATTCTTAGGGGCTTATCTCAGGGCTGAGGATTCCACTGGACAGCAGGGGGCATAGGGGTTGGGCATTGCAATGTCTACGTACCCTTTTGGATCTGGCCTCTGGGTGCTTTCGAAAATCCCAGCATGTATCTATCTGCACCTTTAGGTGCCTAAATACCTTCACAAATCTGGCCCTGACAGCCTAACAACTGCACATAGTTACACACGGGAAACCAAAAACTTGACTCATGTCAACAGCCCTGTCAAGGTTCCTTCCCCACTCTGAACTCTAGGGTACAGGTGTGTGGACCTGCATGAAAGACCCCCTAAACTTATTCTTAGCAGCTTAGGTTAAAAACTTCCCCAAGGTACAAACTTTGCCTTGTCCTTGAACTGTATGCTGACACCTCCAACCATTTTAAACAAAGAACAGGGAAAGAGACCACTTGGAGACGTCTTCCCCCAAAATATCCCCCCAAGTCCTACACCCCCTTTCCTGGGGAAGGCTTGATAAAAATCCTCACCAATTGGTACAGGTGAACACAGACCCAAACCCTTGGATCTTAAGAACAATGAAAAAGCAATCAGGTTCTTAAAAGAAGAATTTTAATTGAAGAAAAGGTAAAAGAATCACCTCTGTAAAATCAGGATGGTAAATACCTTACAGGGTAATCAGATTCAAAACATAGAGAATCCCTCTAGGCAAAACCTTAAGTTACAAAAAGACACAAAAACAGGAATATACATTCCCTCCAGCACAGCTTATTTTACAAGCCATTAAACAAAAGAAAATCTAATGCATTTTCTAGCGAGATTACTTACTAACTTTACAGGAGTCGTAAGGCTTGCATTCCTGATCTGTTCCTGGCAAAACCATCACACAGACAAACCAAACCTTTTGTCCCCCCATCCCCCCGCACCAGATTTGAAAGAATCTTGTCCTCTCATAGGCCATTTTGGGTCAGGTGCCAGCGGGGTACCTTAGCTTCTTAACCCTTTACTGGTGAAAGGATTTTGCTTCTGGCCAGGAGGGATTTTATAGCACTGTATACAGAAAGGTGGTTACCCTTCCTTTTATATTTATGACAAGCCCCATTTAGAGATGGTCAGATTTTCCCAAACTGTGAGTTTCTGTTGAAATTTCAATTCTCTCTTTAGCTGGGTAACTTGCCTCCCCCACCAGAAAAAAAAAATACAATCATCAAGGATGGGAAGGGAGAGTTTTGAAGAAAATTCAGTTTTCATCCATAAAAAATAAATCACTACCAAAAAATTGAGCTTTTTTAACCAATTCAAATGTTTCAGCAATTGAAAAATTTCAATGAAATTTCACCCTTTTTTTTAAATGCGGGGGGGGACAGGGAGAGGAAAAAATTGGGAAAGGGGTGGGGGATTTTTTGGTTTTGAACTAGTTCTAGTTTTATGGAAGTCACATGAAGAAGTGTTTTCAGGAGCAGGCCCTGAGAAAAAACTGCAGAATTTAGACAAATAATACTTAACACTTCTATATCATTTTACATTTTGAAAATATCATGCAAATATTAATGTAAATAAATCTGACCCAAGATAGCAGAAATCTCATGAGATCAGCTCTTTGAGAGATTTTTATCATCTTGATTTGAAATCTGGAGGACAACTTTTCTGCAAGATTCTGGCCCCATATGCAGTATAGCCAAACTCAAGTTTTCAAAAATAATTAGTCAGGCCCCCCAAAAATATTGAGACTTTTAAAAAGAATACATCTCCTTTTTTTAATGTTACTTTCTGTTTTTTGAGTCTTTGATTCACATTTTTAAGATTTTCTCTATAGCTCAAGGGCTAAAGACTTACTTTTTTGTTTCTGTTCTTTAAATGAAACCTGAAATTCTCACATATTCATCTGATTCCAGGACCTGGGGCTTTAAGAAAATACCAAATATTAAATTGTGAGGGTTGGCAACATCCCTATACCTTGTAACTATACATGGAACACAGTCCCACTTTAGAGCTGACCTGGAACCAAATGCACAGGGGCAGTTTCAGATCTCAGCATCAAAACAATAGCATATTCAGAGTATAATGGGTAATGATGTGAAGGTTCCTCCCAGCTGCTGTCCTGCTTGAATGGAGGGACAGGGAGGCCATCAGGCTTGGTACCTCACACAGACCCCTTTGGGCCCCCTAGGATAATGCGGAAGAGTGTGGGAAGGCTCTCATTTATCCCCTGTACCCTGTTGGTAGCAAGCTCTGGTTGCTTTATGGAAGGACCCCCCAGAACCTAGAGATTCCCATAGTCTGTCCCCTGCAAACTTCTCCTGGCTGTGTTGCCCAGGGAAGGGCATCTCGGAGCCAGGTGCTTTGGGCAGGTCCCTTTGGGTGTAGTGGTGGAAAAGATGTGAGGCTAGAAGGCCTTGATTTATCCATACCCTTGACAACAGTTGGTGCTCTCTGGTCAGGTTAAAAAGACCCTCTCACAACAAACCCTGTCATAGGCTGCTCTCTCTTGTGTAACCCCATTGAGATCAGCCCCTCAAACATGCAGAATCATGGAGCTACTCACATGAGTAAGGTTAGTATCCCCTATTAGTGTTCAAGAGCAAGTCCTAGAGGTCTGCAGAAAAGCCGTTGTTTCAGAGAATTTCAAGTCAATATTTTTATTGCTTCATTAAAGGGTTGGGTTTTTTGGGTCTGTCAGAAATGTGTTGTTTGCTTGGAGGGGGCGGGGGCCGTTGTTTGATTTGCAATCTACAAACTGGCCATTCTGAAACTTCACAAGCTTCTAATCTGAGTGAGTTTATCTTCACTTGCCAAAAAAAATAACATTCTTTGAAATTCTTCAGTTTTGCAAATTTGTCATATTTCAACTAAAGAGTCATTTAGAGAGAAGTAAAATGTGATTCGTCTGCTTTATTCATGAGCTATTTTGAAAAAAGTTTGAAATAAAGTTCAGAAAAGCTTAACTGTGTTAATCATTCATAATAATGTCTACAGGTTCCAATAGAAATTGGAGGCCCCTTGGACTTAGCACTGTACAAACACATAATAAAAGAGACAGGTGCTGCCCAACAGAGCTCACCATCTAAATAGGTGAAACAGCAGAAAAGCATTGGAGAGGTAAAGTGCTTTACCCAACATTGCACAGCTAGTCAGTGACACAGCCAGCAGCAGAACCCAAATCCCCTGAGTCCTAGCCTATTACCCTTTTCTTTAGATCCACTAAGCAAGAGTTGTTCACACATCAAGCACGTAACCCCCTGTCAACTGCTCTTGGGCCAGTCTCCTTAGAAGGTCCAGCTTTCTCCTAACTGATTCTCCCCTATTCATCTCCAACTAGCCCAGTCCATCAACTTAATTTAAAATAAGTCAATCAGGCCTTTGCCCCCCAGGGCCTGCTGTCCCTCTTTGTCTCACTGTCAGGTTCATAGCAGCATCCTAGCATAGAGCTGTTTCATTTACTCCCCCTCCCCTTTTATCCCAGGCCTTTCTACCTCCCAGTTGCTTACTGTTCTCCTTCCTTTATAGCTGGGCTTATTTTTCCCATTGGTCCCAGCTGTGAGCAGGTGCCTCCATGATTGGCAATTCTGACAGCTGTGCTGAAGTGTGGTCAGCCTGGTTGCCTGTAAATGGGGAAGATTCTCTTCTCCCGTCTCTCTGTGCTCAGCATGGGGTTTGTAAACCCCATTACACCCCCATACTGTGAAACAATACCGGAGACTTGTCTGTGAAGGATGTAGTGGAAAGATATGGCACATTGTATTGCCAGGGAAGATTTTTCACTTGTAAATGTTTAAAGTTGGGAACCTATTAGGGCCCCATTAAAATGGCCGGGTTTTCAAAAGTACTAAGCAGCCAGATGCTCACATCAAAGTCAAAAGGAATTGCTGAGTATTTAGCACTTTTGAAAAACAGGGCACTTATTTAGATATGTGAACTATGAAGCTTCAGGGTAAAATTGTCAAATGTGCCTAAGTGACTTGGGGGCTTAAGCTCCTTGCGGCTGGGACCATTTTTTGTTCTATGTTTGTACAGCACCTAGCACAATGGGGACCTGGTCCATGTCTAGGGCTCCCAGGCACTATGGCAGTGGTTCTCAATCAAGGGTACACAGAGTTCTTCCAGGGGGTACATCAACTCATCTAAATATTTGCCTAGTTTTACAACAGGCTACAGAAAAAAGCACTAGCATTTCATACAGACAATGACTTGTTTATTCTGCTCTATATACTTTACACTGAAATGTGAGTGCAATATTTATATTCCAATTGATTTATAATTATATGGTAAAAATGAGAATGCAAGCAATTTTTCAGTAATAGTGTGCTGTGACACTGTTGTATTTTTATGTCTGATTTTGTAAGCAAGTAGTTTTTAAGTGAGGTGAAACTTGGGGGTGTGCAAGACAAATCCGACTCCTGAAAGGGGTACAGTAGTCTGGAAAGGTTGAGAACCACTGCACTATGGTAATAATAATTAATAATATAATAATGAGTCTCTGTTTCAAAAGTGACTTGGCAATTACACCATTTAGGTGAAGTGGAAAATGTTACCCCATGTGTAGACACCCACATTTGAAAATCTGAACCTCAGTATTCTTGCTATTTAATTTTTTTTCCCAATTGCATGTATTTATTCCTTTCAGTGCAGGCAGGCTCAGCACATTGGGATGTGCAGGCAAAATAACCCAACTGCCTTCACTGACAGCGTTTCATGTTACTTCCTTTTTCTTCCTTGCTTATACCCGTTCTGCCTAAAAAGAACACCCAGGTTCAATGAGTGACAAATCATTACAGACCGTACAGTGTAATTAAAAAAGCAAAGCCATTGATCAGCTGTGAGCTAAACCTGAGACTAAAAAAAGTGAGAGACCCAGAATAGCTGGCAAAACTTCTCATTGAATCTGTCTGAAATGGAAGATGTTCTCCCTGCAGGCATGGAGCGCGGCCCATTGTGCATTTCCATTAGAGATACATACTGACTTAGAGCATGCCATTGATGTTGGCCTATTTATGAAAGGCTGTTGAAAGAGGTTTCAGAGTTAATTGAAAAGAGCTGTTTCTGAAGTAAAGTAACTTCAAACAACACAGCTCTGAAATGTGTTTTAATGGACTGGAAATCGGTGAATTTTCCATATTGTGCATGAAATAAAAATGGATGACACGAAATGAAAGCTGCATTGCCATTTGGTGAGAGTTTTCTCTCTCTCTTTCTCTCTGTCTATCTGTCTCTCTCTCTCTCTCTGTCTCTATATATAAGTATATAGTTACGCAATGGGCAGGTGACAGAATAGCTAAACTCAGGACTGATTACAGCAGTATCCACAAGGGTCTGTCAGCATTTTCATTATGTCTCTGTTTTCACAGATGTACAATACAAGCTGCCTACAGAAATGCTGTCACACTTGATACTCAGTAAATACACAACACAAGGTCTTAAAGGGATATTTGTCAAATGGCTTTAGGTTGCAAGGCCCTGATTCAAGCAAAGCATCATAAAACATGTAACTCTGACTCTATTATGGAACTTAAGTATATATTTAAATTTAAGCATCTGCTTAACTTTTTTCCTAAATCATAGCCATAAGCACATGCTTAACTTTGAGCATGTTCTGAAGTACATACCTGTTAAGCAAAGTGTGTGCTTAAATCTCATGAAACTTAAGCATGTATTTAAAATTAAGCCTGTACTTAAATACTTTGCTGAATCATGGGTCAAATGCTATTCTGCTAAAAAAAAAGGGGGAAAAAGTTTTGCTAATCTAAATGCAAATAGAAATTGTAACACTGAATTTCATCTCTCTTCCAGGAGCTTAAAGGGTGGAGAGAGGAATGTAATCATTACCCTTCAGTAATATGAATTTAGACAACACTGTATTTGTGCAGAAAGTAAAAAGACCAGAGTCTGTTACACTTACCCTCACACTGTCTAATACTTTATGTCTTGAATAATCCAACTGATCTCAGTGGATCTCTTTGGGAAGTAAAATGCTCATCACTGTAACTCGACCTAGTCAGAAAATGGAATTTCTATCATGTGGGAAAATTCTGACATTTCAAAATTTGTTTTTATCCAAAATCAAGATAAAAATTCAAAATGTCAAAACTTTTTTTCATGCAGTGTTGTAGCTGTGTTAGTCCCAGGATATTAGAGAGACAAGGTGGGTGAGGTAATGTCTTTTATTGGACCATCTTCTGTTGGTGAGAGAGACAAGCTTTTGAGCTTACACAGAACTCTTCTTCAGCTGTGTGTAAACTCCAAAAGCTTGTCTCTCTCACCAACAGAAGTCGGTCCAATAAAAGACATTACCTCACCCACCTTGTCTCTTTAAAACTTTCTGAAGAATGAAAAATCTAAAAATGTTGATCTGGAAAAATACCAAGTGTGTGAAAAATCGGGATGGGGTAGAGAGTAATAGGTACCTATATAAGAAAAAGCCCCAAATATCGGGACTGTCCTTAAAAAATCGGGATGTTTGGTCACCCTAGTAATATACAAGATGTTATCAAACAGTATTGATAGTGGAATAAGTTTAAGATTCTTTCCGTTTTAATTATTGGAATAATTATTAATTTTGTCATCACTATGGTGAATAGTTAGCACTTACATAGTGTTTTACGTTTGTAAAGCGCTTCATAAACACTGGGCCAAATTCACTGTGTTACATGGTACCCGTAGGGCCCCCATCACCATAATAATAGAACTCCTGACCAACATGAATTAATTTACCCTTACAACACCCATGTCACACAGGGAATTATTATTATCCCCACTTATAGAAATGGGGCATGAGACACAGAGAGACTAAGGGCCTGATAAAATCCCTATTGAAATCAATGAAAAGGTCCACATCCAGCAAAGCACTAATTACGGTACTGCCAATATCAAGCTGCTTGGAGTGGTTCATGAACGTGGGTGCCATCTCAGGGCAGACTGCCACAAACTAGGGCACAAACCCCAAATTGTGTGCTTTATAAGTAGATTTCACCAACCAAGTATCAAGTGTGAACTCTTAAAGCATTATAACAGCCTTCACATGGAGCCACAGACCTTGGGCACTCTTGTCTATCTTGCCACACTGCCAAGCCCACCTCTGTGCTGGGCTGTTACACCAAAAATCACAACACTATTCAGGGGACTCCCAGTTCCAAAGGACCAATCACATACCCCAGGTCAATTGTACCTGAGCTCTCAAACCAAAGACAAAGCTTGTACCCAATCCTATAATACTAGCTAAAGATGTATTAACTAAGAAAGAGAAACAAAGGAGTGATTTACAAGGTTAAAGCAGGTAAACATTCACACACAAATGAGATAGTCTTAGGTTCCAAAAGCTATTATAATATGCAAGCTCTGCATGTCCTTTAAGGCTAACCCAAGTCAAGCAGCATGGGGATCCCTTGCTTATACTTCAAAATATTTCCCTCTCTGAATTGCAAGCAGCATGGTGAAATACAGTTCCTTCTCGTCAGGCATTTTTATTCCCTTCCCACAGAGTTCAAGCTGATGAGATGAGCTTGTGTGGACATGCCCTCTTCATGGGTGGGTGTGGTGGA
Organism: Lepidochelys olivacea; assembly: GCF_965140295.1. Taxonomy (NCBI): domain Eukaryota; kingdom Metazoa; phylum Chordata; order Testudines; family Cheloniidae; genus Lepidochelys; species Lepidochelys olivacea. The sequence goes on from NC_140413.1 coordinate 12,934,358, forward strand.
GTGGGGAGAGCAACCAACAAAGTCTTTGTCCTTTGATGTTTTACAACAGTACATTTGGTTTCCATGCGCCTTCTTGTGTGCAGGACCAGCACTTTACGCTAATTAATGTACCGTTCCTGTTTGATTCTAGGGCTTTACATTGCACTCAATATAAGTTTATACCATGGGCTACAGATGTTACAAGTGAGATCAATGCATGAAGCATTCTCCAAGCATTTCATGAAGTCTAAACACAAAATACATCTTATTAAATTAACATCTATTTTAACAATGCTAACACACAGGGCAGCCAGACTGCTTTCTATGTATGTATTTGTCAGTGTTCAGAGAGGCCTAGGAGCCTTGGTGTGAGCTGGCACCTGCTCTGACAGCTTCACAGCCAACTCTCATGATTTTATTGTGTGTCTTGCCATATTTGGCATTTTTGTTAAAGCCCCAGCTCCTGGAGTCAGGTGATCATGCGAGAATCATTTTTCAAAATCAGTTTCCACCCCTCATGGTTTCAAGGTAGAGTCTGAAAAGAAGTCCCCAGCATACCCTAAAGGCTCTGAAACTAGAAACAAACAAACAAAAAGGAGAGAGAACCAACATTTATTATTTTTTAAATCTCATGCTTTCAGGCCTATTTCATGATGTTTCAGGATCTGGCTCATGATTTTTGAACTCTTGTAGCTGACAATACTGCTTTAGCGCATGCTTAACTTTAAACCTGAACCCAATGGAAGCTGCAGGTGCTCAACACCTCTGAGAAATCAGGCCATTTTCTTAGATGCCTAAATCTGGATTTAGGTGCCGAACTTTAGGCAGCTAAGTTTGAAACTGTTGGTCTGTAAAATTAATCTTCCAAATACCTCTGTGGTATAGGCAAGCAAGTATTATAATATCCAATCACAGATAGGGAAACCAAGGCACGGCGGTTAAGGGTGGGATTTTCCAAAGCGCCCCACGGTGGCCTCACTCTGCTTCAATAGGCATGGAGTTAGGCTGAATCTGAACCTTTTGTAGATTTGCCTAAGACCATGGTGTAAAATGGTGTCAGAACCAGAACTCAGGACCTTCAATCCTGTGCTCCAACCACTACCTCAGACATCTCCAGAAAGACTAGGTACAGCCTGAACAGAAAAAGGAAACCTCATACATTTCATAAGAGGGATTGGACTAGATGACCTCCTGAGGTCCCTTCCAACACTGATATTCTATGATTCTATGATAAGAGACTTTCAGCTTAGTAGTTCATTTAAAAGTTGGGTAAACATCAAGGGACAAATGGTTCCTGGGTGTAGTTCCACTGGCTACAGTAGATCTACACCAGGGATGAATTTGGTTCCTAAAATTCTGGTTATTTGATGAAAACGAAATCTCTGGAGATTCATCAGTCATGCATCACACCCTCTAAGATGGAGAAGATAAAACATCACCTGGAGTCAGTACTAAGACCTGAACGTTTATTTTTGTAATATCCTTGGCTGTAAAATTCTGTATACGTTTTAACTCGTAAGCTGTCCGGGAAGCCTGAGAACAATGAATTACAGTCATCCAGCCAAGATGCAATAAAGATATGAATTAAAGCCTCAGCATCCTTTGGAGACAACAGTGGCCATAATCTGGCTAGGTCTGGGGATGATAGGATGAGGTCTTGGTGATGTAACCACATGGGCTATCATCTTGGGACAATGACAATCCCAAGGTTAGAAGCCTTGGGAGCAAGCTGTCCAATGTTCCCATCAAAGAGAACTGCAGCATTGTTCAGGAAGGAGGTAGTAGCAAACCAAAATGAGCTATGTTTTCTCAGAGTTTAACTTCAGGAAAAAATTCAGACTGAATGTCACCTAGTCATTTAATTGAATCAGAAATTAGTTCCCTAGGGTCAGCTGAGATCGAAACATAAACCTACATATATTCAGCATACCAATGTTAGCTGAAATTATGCCTCTGAATGACAGCACCTCATAGAAGTGTAGGGCAAAGTTTCCCTAAAGAGATATTAGAAAAGTGTGCTGCCTATTCCATAGGCTTTGATAGTGGGCGAGATGCTGTTTGCATATTTCAAAGTGAACTGTAAGACCAGATGATTTTCGCACACTCGCCAGTCTCTGACCTTCAGATTCCATTACCCTTCTTCAGTAAACCAGAAACATTGACAGAACAGAGTCATTATAAACAGGTGAAGATGGGACCAAACTCCTCTCTTGTTTATGAGGGTAGAAATGTACAACCCTACTCCCATGTTCAAAGATGAAGACAGTGGACTCATCAAAAGCTGACTTCAGGGTGAGCTTTCACATCATGGTATAATATTTGCACAATAATGTAATTTTTTTGCACTTTCCTCTGAAACCTCTATCATCAGCCATGGTCAGAGACTGAATGTAAGACTAGACATCATATTGGTCTGCTGAGCTCTTATATGGTAATTCCTATGTTGCTAGATGTGAACTAGAAATATGATTAGGCAGTTTGGCAGGATCTAGTAGACGGCAAGATCAGCAGAAAATATAACAGAGTATGATAGTCCTGGAGAAGATGTGTGTACATGTAATAAGTGTGTGATCTATAATATTTTTAATTGATTACTGGATTTGTCCTGGTCAGGAATTAAAACCTAGAGAGATCACAAAGTCTAAAACGTGTTCCTTACTGTTGGTGCTGAATATATTGGGGAGAAAAAGAAAAAAGAGAGCCTCCAGCACAGACATAAATTTTCATGTGCGGGAATCTAATGGGGATATCCAAGTGAACATTAAAATCACCCAGGACAACCTTACAAACCAAATCTGACATCGGCTCTGAAAACTCGGTGGCAAATTCATGGCTGCATGTAAATGAATGGTACTCTGTTTATATTGTGGGCAAGTCAGATTTTCAAAGGTTTTAAAGAGGAAACTTAGTTCTTCATTATTGGGATTGGTTGTCTGACACAGCAAAAAGTAGAAGTCATCTTTATTTGTTTAAAGGAACAAACCTTTTCTCAATCAATATTAAGTTTTCTCACAGAAAACTATTAGAAGGGCAAAGGGAAAATAAAAAATGATTACTTCTACCCTTTGGGTTATTATTAGTCAGCTGAAAGAGGGGGACTGTCCCTGGACAGGGATATAAAAGCGGAAGAGCCAAAGAAAGATCTAGAAAGTTAGAAACACAGAACAAGATTTATTTTCCCAAGATTTTTAACTATAGTGGGAAAAGAGATGCTTTTTCCCCACCCTCTCCTCCTTGTGCATTCATGGGTCTTTCTTGAGCTTTAGGGGTTGATGCACACAAGAGGACAAGCGTCTACTACAGCATCCATTGAATGGAATTATTCCCTTAGTCAAGTGTTAGAATCTTATGATTGTTACAGCTGAAGTCTTGAGTTCAATTTATGCTGATGACTCGTGCAGGAGTTCCCTGCATACCCATATGAGGGCTGGGTGCAATTTGTTCTTACCTGTGCAAAAGTTCTTACATCTGCATAACCAAACTGTGTAAAAATCCAGTGGTGGAGCATCTCTAAAACATTTGGAATATAGATACCTAGCTGACCTATGGAAGACCTCACCAAGCTATGTAACCCTCTGCCCTCACACAGCATTAACAGCTGTAAGAACCAATGGTGAATTTGATGTTTTGTATGAAGATGCTTTTATTCCCATCCCAGCGGATGGCCAGATGTGTGGAAGAATGAGGGAGGGAAGTGAGAGCTTTGAAGTGGCACCTAATAGACTGCAAGGCATTCTATTAAAGTCATTTTATTTTGCTTTTATTAAGGGAATTTCCTCCAGCTTTGCAAAATATTTCTTTCAAAAATTCCATGACCAAACTTTCATACAATTTTGCACAATCAGTGAAAAAGCCCCATTTCACTGTGAAACTCTTGTGAAAGAAAAGAGCAGTGTTTAGCTTACTTTTGATTAAAACTGTAAGCTCTTTGGAGCAGGGACTGTATCTTTCTCTCTCTATGTGCAGTGCCTACCACATTGGGGCTCTTCTCTCAGTTGTGGCCTCTAGATGTAATACATACAAATCTGGGTACTGAAGGTCAATGCAGAAACTAGAGTTGCAACCATGGTTCATATAAACTGCCTTATTTGTATTTATTCATTTATTTTTTAACAAAAAGGTTAGACTATATATAGACAGAGTGTTAAAAACAAGCCATTATTTTTAGGACATACACTCACAGTTTTAGTATGATTGCACTAAACAGTTAACCTGTTAACTTTAAGCAGAAATTTTGCTTAAATGAAATATGTATAAGGCCATCATCCACAACAATGAAGACACATCCCCTACTCTTAATACTTGGGCATTATTCTCAATGGGTGAAATTCATTCCTGTGCAGAAGGCCGACAGGAGGCCTGGGCAGCACTTATGGCTTCGGAATAGGTCAATAAGTGGTGCATAGAACTTGGACTGATGAAATTTCACCCATTGACATCCCTTGACGCCGTATGAATGGATTAAGGGCAATATATACAGCCCTGTGCTATTATTGATGTAATCAAACCCAAGAAATGGGACAATATTTAACTCCCCATCCCTGCATTTCTCCTGTCTTGTCTGTTGGAGGCTGCAATCAATAATAATAGAATATTTCTACATTATCCTCATTATCTATATTCCCCAACTTCCCCCTTTGCTGTTTCCCTTCTTGTTCATGGCTTGCAGACTCCCTGAAAGGTATACAGTGTTGTTAACAGCTGATTAGCAATTCTTATGAACACTGATCTCTAAACATCAGAGGAAAATTCACAAATCTTTTTTGGTCCTCAGCAATCCTGTGTACTCTGAGATGAACTTCTTTCAGCTTGCCTGACATGCCGGAAGTATGGAAATATCAAAAGAAACAGGAATCAATGGGATTAAGGGATTTAAGTTCTTTTTGTTTACTCATACATGGCTTAGTAAAGCAGCATTTCTCTGGGGAAAGGAAATGTGTCTGTTACAAGAGTCATCTTAAAAAGTTCACTATGACTCTGCATAGGCAGACCCCAGTGATTCTGCAGAGCCCCATTAAGTCAATTTCTGGAGTAGGGCGATATAGACTCCTCCCTCCATTTGAGAACCGTGGGTTGTCAGGTTCCTCTCTGGCACGTCTTTCATGAGGGCAAAATCAGGACAGCCAGTCCGACAGGCCCCATTTCAGGAAAAAATACTTATTCAGCACAATTCTTAGGCATACACTTATATTTAGATATGTGCTTATGTCCCAAGTAAGTTGAGTCAAACGTATTCTCCACTAAATGATCTCTTGCAGCCACTTTATAGTGCATGAGGGTGCATTTTGTTCTCCAGAAGGTAAAAACCAAACCAAAACAGAATGAGTTAGGTGAAAGGAGGAGGGGGTGAGGGAGAGATAACAGTCTTTTGAATTTTTAAACGAAGACTAAGATTACACCCATTTTGTGTTTGCTTTCCATGAATATTCTGTTGAGTGAATTTACCAGGGGAAACCTAAAGTAGATATTAGAAAATATTTGTGCATTGTCACAATCATTCACATCAGCAATCTGATTCTAAGAGACACACTCGCCCAATTAGGGACCAGAAATATATCAAGTAACATAGGTGTCCAGTCGGAAGAAAGCATATTTCAGATGTATGCATCAAGTTACTTAAGAATTAGTCCAAAAACGAGGAATGATTCACAAACATTCTAGGTTGTTCATTTTGAGCAAATTTTTTTTTTCAAATGCAATATTTTCACAGACAATTTGCAAACAGAAAAGTAGGTAAAAAGTTAAATAAATGAAAATAAATGCCAACAAAAGATTCTGGACTTTGAATGAAGAGACTTTATTACCAACAAGGAGAGCCAAGAAATTACCAACTAGCAGCTTGCCTCCACTCAGTGTGGAAGGAAGCATTGGACACATTTGTGGCATGCACTCCATATGCTAACATACAGACTCCCACATGAAGCTGTTAAATGTGAAGCAACTCACATGAGGAAACGAGGGTGCCCAAGAGAAACCTTACAAAGAACCCTTAGCAGGGATGGCAGAACAGTAGATCACAGAGCAGAATGAAGCAGCAGCTAATGACAGAAAGGGATGGAACAGAGTGGTTTCCATCCTGTGTGAAAAGGATGTAAGAAATAAGTAACACTAATCTATAATGATTGCATGTTACTTATCCTTTCTCTACGTAGCATGTGTGTGTATACCAATCCACCTGAATTGCCCATGACTTACACGCACTAATATGTGTGTGTTTGTTTCTAATTAACTATAATTCTCCTTCCGTTTCTGATTTTGTGTGAAATTATCTGTTTCTTCTACCTCTAGCCTGAAGGGTTAATCACATGACTCCTTTCAGAATCATTGCCAAGTTTATCTGCGCTACCGTTTCATAGCAGTAGGTGAGTAATACATTGTTTCCCTCCTCCGCCCACCAAGAGAGCTTGTTTTGAAGTTAGAGGTAGGAAGTATGCTAAATTAAAATCAGGGCAATGTGCTAAAGGTAGCTCTCCTCTCTATAATCTGACTTTAAGAGACATACCCTAAACACTCTGTTCTTTTATCAGTGACAGAAAGATTAGAACACGACCATTTTTCCAGCTGCCTTGGAAGGGAACTCGGGTACAATGAAGTGCAGATAGGACATATTTTTAAACTTAAGATTGTCAAGAGTCTTTACAGAAAGCTTCTGTATACAACTAGAGGTAGGTGAACAGTTGGAGATAGGAGCCAGATCTTCAGCTGGTGTGAACTGGCATAGGTCCATTGATCCTACCCAACATCTCTTCTCTGCCCTATGCAGTTATCCATATCTAGAACGGATGTCAAACCAAAGTTAATTAAGATTCCTATGTGTTCAGACATGGGTTTTTTCACTTGCAGTTCAAGGCCAGGCCTATTACCAGAAATAAAACCACCAAAATATCATGCAAAATAGGGGCTGTATTTTCAGATAAATCCAGAAGATGGTCTGCAAGAAATCCTAGGGGATAGGCGGGAGGCCACTTTGCACCAAATTTCCTTGCCGAGTTTTGCATGGGAAGAACTGTGGCCTCTAGAATTTCCAAGTGGAAGATAATTTGCAGATGCAAATGAAGGAGAAAGGAGGTTCCTGTGTTCAAATCTTCTCCGTTTTATGGGTCAAACCATAATGTACAAACATTGCGTGCACGCTGATTTTGCACATGCTCAAATGAAGATGAAATTGAGGTCACTTTGAAAATTTAACCCAAGCAGGTCACATAGTCTGGTTAAATGTCAGACATATTTCCACCCATATAAGAATGACTTTTTGGTTAAACACTGCACGGGGATTAAGGAGACTTGGGTTTAATTTCTGACTCTGCCACAAGCAACCTGTCTAACCATGAGCAAGTCAAATAATCTCTCTGTGTTTCAATTCCCCAAAAGCAATACTAATTCTTCCTTTCTCCTTCTGTATATTTTGTCTATTTAGACTGCAGCTCTTAAGGGCAAAGACTGTCTCTTACGGTGTGTGTGTGTGTACATTGCTTAATATAACCAAACTCTGATATTGGTTGGGTCCTTGGTGCTATCATAATGACAATAGCAAATAATTAATCCTAACTGCCCTATTTGTTCCCTCATGTATACTATCATGAACACAAATAACGTTCTATCTCACTTCTACAATCTGTGGCTCAAGGTGTGATGCAAAACCTTTTGGTTCATTGTACGATGCGAATTTATAAAAGACTGAAAAAAATGGATTAAAAAAAAGAGAGATGTGATTCAACTGAATGCTCTGACAGCAAGAATGCAGGTGAACATGGGATGGACTGCAGTCTCTCTGAGGCCACCTCTGGAAGCTGGTTCAGGCATGTGGATTTTGTTTGAAATGAGTTTGACAATCTTGAACAACACTTTTGAGCAAGAACATAAAGACCTTCGTCATACACTAAAAATGCTACTGGGGTGGGGTACATTTTCTGGAAGAAAAAAACTGACAACTTTGTTATATTACATGACAACTTGACCCTAAGCTGAAAAGGACTTGACTGAATGTGTTGCCAAAGTTATTGGAAAAAAATGTACATCTGGTTCAGAATAATAACTAACTTGTATATAGTGTTTTTCATAGATAGCTCTCAAAGGGAAGGTCAGTACCATTATTCCCATTTTACAGATGGGGAAACTGAGGTAAGAGGTGAAGTAACTTGTCCAAGGTCATCTAGCATGTCAATGGTAGAGTCAAGAATAAAACCTGGACCTCTTAAGTCCCAGTGCAGTGTTCTATTCACAAAAGAGGAGGACTCTACTGGCTACAACACCTCATAGAATAGATGACACTTTGGTAGCATTAGAAAACCTAACTCGATTGCTCTTACCTGGAATATGTCAGACAGTCATTATATGGGACTGACCAAGCTTGAAACTGATGAGTCCTATTGTGAAATTCAGCTCCGAATCAATCCAGCACTAGTAACGGATGGAGACCTACTTGTTACAGACAGAATTCATTCCACCATTTTTACTTAAATAAGCACTTAACCATCGTGCTTTCTACTTTAAAAAAAAAAATCTAAGGCAGTTCCAAGACACAAATCTTTGGCAATATTACAAAGCCATAATAAAGAATCCACAATCTGGGCTCTGATCAAAGCCTTCTGAAGTCAATGGAAAGACTTATTGACTTCAGTGGGTTTAGGACCAAGTCCATAGGGACCATTTCTACAAGATGCTTACTTAACACCTCATAAGAGGCTCTCAGGACCTTCCTGAATTGAGGCTCATAGGCCCTAATTCTAGAGATTTACACGCATACTTAAATGTGTACATATTAGTAGTCCTGTTGATTTCAGTGGGTCTACTTGCATGAATAAAATTAAGCCTCCTCTTGCTTTGAATTAGTTCAATTGAACTGCTCACATGTGTAAAGCTAAACACATGTGTAAGTCTTGACAGAATCAAGGTGTAAACCATCAATTTCTGTTACCATCCTGAAAATAAGCCATATTTTGTCCTTATACCTGTCTTTTTAGCCAGACGAGAATCTGGGGGGTAAATTTCAGATTAATTGGACAGACCACTTTTGAGATATCTGCCTTTGAAAAATTGTATATATATATATATATATATATATATATTTTAGTTTCCCAACATTTCTTGTTAAGCATATATCTCAAAAACTGCTTTCTCTAAACTTATTAGCAGATTATGTAACACACAGAATTTATATAGAACTTTATATCATATAAGTGCTAACCAAACACCAATTAATTACTCTTTATAATTCTCCTGTGAGATAGGTAAATATTATTATCCCCACTTTACACATGGTGAAATTTCCAGATGCCTAAATGAGAGTTACATCAGTTTAATTTAAGGTGTGATTTTAAACGGATTTAGTTAAACTGGTGTAAACTTGTGTACAGACACTCTTAGTGTGGTTTAAACCAGATTTATTACAGTTTAGTTCAACTTGATTAGGAAGGGGTTTAAGTTAAGTCAAAATAAGCCACTCTTAAATCAAAATATGAGTATCCACACATGGGTTTGCACAGTTTAACTAAACTGGTTTAATTAAACCAGCGCAAGTAGGTGTGTAAATGAGGTCTGAGATGCTAACGGGTTAAGGCTCAAATTTTTAGTGTGTCCACTTAGACACATGCAACAGTACACGACCATTTAATGAGTTCCTGTTTTGCTTATTGTAGCTAATATCAGCCTATTCTGTGCTGTTTATTCTAGCAATAGTCACATTTTGTCATTTTATATAAAGTGCAAATGCCACAGGCCCTTCAGACATTGTCTGCTCTGCACACATGGTGAACCCACCTTTAAAAATGTTCCTCATAAATCTTTCCCATCACCTTAGTTTTGCAATCATTAAATTGGGGTCGGGAAGGAGGAGAGGAGAAAGGAATCCTCTTTCAGTCTATTCCAGGCTCGCTTTTATAACAATTCTCAATTTCTCCTTTTTTACTGTTTTTTTTTCTCTTTTACTCTAAGTCATCTTTTTACATTGCAAACCCAAGTTATTATTTCCTGGAGGTTTACACAGGAAACCTCAGATTGTCAGTTCGTTTAATGTCACTTCACTTTATGCTTCATGCCAGTTTTAAAGCTCAGCAAGAATTGACAATGCGAGCCTTTCACGGCATCAGCTGACTGTGCTCTCTTTGACAGCAAGATTTCAAATCAAGGATTTAATAAACTAGTAGCTATTCCAGTTAGCAGGGAAATGTTCTTTCAATTTCACCACTTAAGGAACATCAAACAGACCTCAGCTGTACAGTTAAGATTATAGCTAACTCTGAAATACAGCTTATTTGCATGCACACTGTCACCAGGTTTGACTGCAAGAGGAAAGGGTATGAAAACATAATTTACCTTCTTGAAATAAAGGTGTGCATGTGTGTGTGTGTTTAAATAAGTAAAAGAGTAGAGGTGATATATAAGATGGTGTAAGTTACCCACTAGTAAAAGTGTCTAGGTAGGTGTAAAGGAAGGTGAGTCTAAACTGCTGTAACTTACATGTTGAGTGGGCTGGAAAAACAGCGTTAGACTCACTCAGATAAGTCTAAACTAAAGTAATTTCCAGTGCCTTCAGAGTTTAGTTTACAGTAAATTAAGCTCCGTTCCATTCCCTTACACCCTTACTACAGCTACTTACTGACCTATATCTTGCCCCAGCTCACACATCACCTCTGAATTTGGCCCAGGGCTCACAGACCCTAGAGGTCAGTTTGTTGGAGGGAAGAAAAGAAGCACTTGTGAAGCATTGACAGGCAAAGGGAAGAAGCCCAGTGAAAGTTCCCATCTATAGAAGTCAATGAAAAGGCTCCTTAGTGTGTCTCTTTGTGCTGTGTCACATGGTCACCTCTCCTCCAATCAGAATGGAGCATTATGCATTATTGGAACAAGCGCAAACTCTTACAGTTAATCTGCAGACCTTGTTCTGTGGTACTGATGCAATGGGAAAATTGCAAGTACAATGGGCCTCAAACTCTGATTTCCACCTGTTCTCTCATGGTTAAATTGAACTGGTGTCCAGGGCTGTGATATAAAATATGCAGCAGTTTTCTTGGTTTGGTTGCATGTGTTTCATTGTTTCTGTAATTATACTTTAGCTAGTGCATTTTTGTATGAGATTTACAAGGGTCTCCGAGGTAGTTGTTTGGGGGAGGACAATAACCTCTGTATGAGGTATTTCCTATAGGTCACGGTTGGACAGGGTACTAGACTCTATGGGGCATTGCTCCCTTCTGGCTTGGCTATCCTATGAGCCTTCCACACTATAATAAATGCATTTAAACTGTGTATAAAATATTCCCTGTTTTAAAAGTGCATGTTGATGGGTCAGCAGGAAATAAAACATTTCTTTTTTTTCTTCTTTAGGGTTAGATTGTGACTTTAGGCACAGCCTTGAGTTGGGGTCATGCATTAGACCAGCGGTTCTCAAACTGAGGGTCATGACCCCAAAGTGGGTCATAACCCATTGTAATGGGGTCACCAGAGCTGGCATTAGACTTGTTGGGGCCCAGGGCCGAAGCCCAAGCCCCACAGCCCAGGGCCAAAGCCCGAGCCCACCACCTGGGGCCAAAGCCAAAGCTCGAGCCCACTACCTGGTGCTGAAACCCAAGGGCTTCAACCCTGGGTGACGGGGCTGGGTTTTGGCTTTGGCCCCTCTGTCTGGGGAGGTGGGGCTCGGACAGGCTCAGGCTTTCGTCCCCCTCCTGGGATGATGTAGTCATTTTTGTTGCCACAAGGGAGTCACAGTGCAATGAAGTTTGAGAACCCCTACATTAGATGCATTGCCCCAAGAGGAGCCCTGGGAGGCATTGTGCCTCTAGACACCCCTCTGAGTCACAAGTTCATCCCTGGTTCCCCCTACTCCTTGCTCTAGGGGAGGAACAAGGCACTTTGCATCTTTTAGTGGTGCAGCGTATGCCTCCCTTTGCAGCCGGTTAGCTGTTCTGGCTGGCAAGTAATGAGGGAGGTAGGGGTGGGCTCCAAAGCACCTCTCACTCACTACCATTCTTTGCAGCTCTGACTTGCCCCGCTCTCAACTCCTGGGTCTTTTAGTGTTTCCCAGCTGTGTTCACCTGCCACACCTGATGGCAACCCTGGCTCATGGGATGTGGACACCTCTGTCCCTCTCCCTAGACTGACTCTGGTCAGAATCGCTTCACCCTTCGGCAGCTCTCCTCGAAGCTACAGAGGTTCTCTTCTCCCTGGGGATGTCTGTGTAAAATTATCCACTCGGGTCTGCCTCATTTGCTGTCTAGGTAGCAGCTCCCCTTGCTGGGTCCATGTCTTTCTCCATCAGTCCCCTTGATCTGGGCCAGCTTGCCTGTTCAGAAATGCCTCTCCTGCTCTAGGCAGCTACCGCTGCTTTTTAAGGCCGTTTTCTCCAGTTCATCTCTACACCCAATAGGGGTTGGTAAAACAATTTCCTTCTCCACCCTCCAAGGGATTGTCTATTAAAGAAAAGGAGACCCTTAGTAATTAATGGCTGCCTTTCAAAGGCTTCATGACCTAGCTTAGATACCTCCTTTCACACAGCAGATTGTCTGGCTGTATCTAGTTTTGGTCAGGCCCCTTGTTAAACCCCTCAAAGACATTTTCTTTTACCAAGAAATATGAATTATGGGCAGGTCTACCGCAGCCTCCGCCCCACTCACATCCTCACAGGAGGTAGCACTGGGCAAGCAGCCCCTACTCTCCCTACCATGTCTGGAGTCACAAACTCAGCCGGGATTGTGTACAAGAATAAGGGCAGTCAGTGGGGCAGGAATGAGGGGTGCTGTAGGTGCTGCCGCACCCTCAGCTTCAAGGAGTAATGGAGGGATAGCTCAGTGGTTTGAGCATTGGCCTGCTAAACCCAGGGTTGTGAGTTCAATCCTTGAGGGGGCCATTTAGGGATCAGGGCAAAAATTGGGGATTGGTCCTGCTTTGAGCAGGGGATTGGACTAGATGACCTCCTGAGGTCCCTTCCAACCCTGATATTCTATAATTCTAAAACACACCAAATATATGGTTTATATCAGCACCCCCACTATAAAAATTGTGCCAGCACGTTGAGAACAGTGACAGTCTGACCCTGAAGTGCCCAGCAACTCGTCCTAGAAGATTAGTTGAGAGTGTCCTGTTCCCTCCCATAACTATCCTCCCATGATACATTTTTGAAAATTTCAGATTTAACCTTTTCCAGGAACCCTAAACAGAGCAATTTTTTTTCAGGGACTCCAGTGTGTTGTCCCCACTCTTCCACCAAAATACCTAATACCAGTTTTTGTTGGTTACTAGAATTTTTGGCTCAGCACAGTCATCATGAATAGGTCGGAATATGAACAAGAGGCTGCTCGGCAGCTCTCCAACACCACTTTCTACAAGCCATTACCCTATGATCCCACTGAGAGTTACCAAAAGCAACTACAGCATTTGCTCAAGAAACTTCCTGAAAAAGCACAAGATCAAATCCGCACAGACACACCCCTGGAGCCCCGACCTGGGATATTCTATCTACTACCCAAGATCCATAAACCTGGAAATCCTGGGCGCCCCATCATCTCAGGCATTGGCACCCTGACAGCAGGATTGTCTGGCTATGTAGACTCCCTCCTCAGGCCCTACGCTACCAGCACTCCCAGCTACCTTCGAGACACCACTGACTTCCTGAGGAAACTACAATCCATTGGTGATCTTCCTGATAACACCATCCTGGCCACTATGGATGTAGAAGCCCTCTACACCAGCATTCCACACAAAGATGGACTACAAGTCGTCAAGAACACTATCCCTGATAATGTCACGGCTAACCTGGTGGCTGAACTTTGTGACTTTGTCCTTACCCATAACTATTTTACATTTGGGGACAATGTATACCTTCAGATCAGTGGCACTGCTATGGGTACCCGCATGGCCCCACAGTATGCCAACATTTTTATGGCTGACTTAGAACAACGCTTCCTCAGCTCTCGTCCCCTAAAGCCCCTACTCTACTTGCGCTATATTGATGACCTCTTCATCATCTGGACCCATGGAAAAGAAGCCCTTGAGGAATTCCACCAATATTTCAACAATTTCCATCCCACCATCAACCTCAGCCTGGTTCAGTCCACACAAGAGATCCACTTCCTGGACACTACAGTGCTAATCAACGACGGTCACATAAACACCACCCTACACCGGAAACCTACTGACCGCTATTCCTACCTACATGCCTCCAGCTTTCACCCTGACCACACCACACGATCCATCGCCTACAGCCAAGCTCTGCGATACAACCGCATTTGCTCCAACCCCTCAGACAGAGACAAACACTGACAAGAGCTCTATCAAGCATTCTTACAACTACAATACCCACCTGCGGAAGTGAAGAAACAGATTGATAGAGCCAGAAGAGTTCCCAGAAGTCACCTACTACAGGACAGGCCTAACAAAGAAAATAACAGAACGCCACTAGCCGTCACCTTCAGCCCCCAACTAAAACCCCTCCAATGCATTATTAAGGATCTACAACCTATCCTGAAGGATGACCCAACACTCTCACAAATCTTGGGAGACAGGCCAGTCCTTGCCTACAGACAGCCCCCCAACCTGAAGCAAATACTCACCAGCAACCACATACCACACAACAGAACCACTAACCCAGGAACCTATCCTTGCAACAAAGCCCGTTGCCAACTGTGCCCACATATCTGTTCAGGGGACACCATTACAGGGCCTAATAACATCAGCCACACTATCAGAGGCTCGTTCACCTGCACATCCACCAATGTGATATATGCCATCATGTGCCAGCAATGCCCCTCTGCCATGTACATTGGTCAAACTGGACAGTCTCTATGTAAAAGAATAAATGGACACAAATCAGATGTCAAGAATTATAACATTCATAAACCAGTCGGAGAACACTTCAATCTCTCTGGTCACGCGATTACAGACATGAAAGTTGCTATATTACAACAAAAAAACTTCAAATCCAGACTCCAGCGAGAAACTGTTGAATTGGAATTCATTTGCAAATTGGATACAATTAACTTAGGCTTGAATAGAGACTGGGAGTGGCTAAGTCATTATGCAAGGTAACCTATTTCCCCTTGTTTTTTCCTACCCCCCCCCCACAGACGTTCTTGTTAAACCCTGGATTTGTGCTGGAAATGGCCCACCTTGATTATCATACACATTGTAAGGAGAGTGGTCACTTTAGATAAGCTAGTACCAGCAGGAGAGTGGGTTTGTGTGTGTGTTGGGGGGTGGTGGTGAGAAAACCTGGATTTGTGCTGGAAATGGCCCAATTTGATTATTAAACACATTGCAAGGAGAGTGATCACTTTAGATAAGCTATTACCAGCAGGAGAGTGGGGTGGGAGGAAGTATTTTTTCATGCTTTATGTGTATAAAAAGATCTTCTACACTTTCCACAGTATGCATCCGATGAAGTGAGCTGTAGCTCACGAAAGCTTATGCTCAAATAAATTGGTTAGTCTCTAAGGTGCCACAAGTCCTCCTTTTCTTTTTGCGAATACAGACTAACACGGCTGTTACTCTGCAACAGTAACTTATTAGTTAGTCAATTAGGTGGGCTAATTAAATGAGTTTGTATGATAGGGGGCTCAGACATGCCTGGAAAATGTGGGTAGTGCTGTTTTCCCACTCAAGGGAGTAGAAACCAACATGACTGGAAAGTAGTCATGGGTGACGGTACATCCTAACCTTGTAACCAGAACCACCATTGTTCTTAAAATGCACAGAACATAGTTGCCTGCTGGAAAGGTTGTCCCAGATTCCCTCTTGGATGAACAGTTCTATGTAAACCCCAACGAGCAGAGATGCTAATGATGATGACACATTGCCAAGAATCTTCAGAGGTAAATTAAACCACTGCAGGCCAGGTTCTCTAGTCGGGCTAAGCTGTGCTTGGTGCAAGACTAGAGAGGTTGGGCAATGATGGCTTTCAGCATCTTTATGCTGTATCTGAGCCACGTAAGGTCTGGGCTGGTTCCTACTATGCGTTTAAGTAGCCCTGAGGGATGCTGTATCTTGCACCAACTACTTATGGCCCCAAGGGGCTGTTCCAACAGCCAGGAATCAACTGGGTATAGCAGCATTCCCACCTCTTTCCCTTTCTTCTCGCTATTCCTCCTCCACCAGGAGCAACACAAAGATCCTGCAGTGAGGGACAGAAGCTGCTCCTGTGTATTTTATAACATGACAGCTGAGAGCAGTGAGAATATCACACAAATAATTTATTCCAAAACATATATTCACATTAAATAGCACCTTACCTTACAAGTCTTACCACTGAATTCAGCAGAACAAGTTGTGGAGTAAGGTGCAACTCGACGTCAGTGTAAGTATCACAAACCGATATTCAGTGGCTAATTCTTGATCTGCACAGTCACCCCATGCTGTTGCCTCTGGTCAGCCACCACAAAGAATTAAAGGAGTAAAAAGCTCTTTTACTTCTGATACTACACTGCACAGCATACACCATTCACAACCCTCAACAACTACATGTTTTATTGGTCCTACAAAACCCAGGAACCATTTTACATATCCTTGGGAACCATCTACTGGCAGCTTGTATAGTAGCAAACTGTTGGTACATATACAGACATAGAGCATTCTTGTAACTGTATTATTTCTGTTTCCCAACTGGATGTCTTATGCACAACACAAATTGCAAACATTGCCACTGAAGGTACAATTCGAACACGGTGCTCTCTTGAGTGCAACATTGTTTCTGTGTGCCAGCTGAATAATTTACATAACTAGGCAACATGTTGTAAAGTGAGAATTTTAGAATAAAATATACCATTTGAAATTTGCCCATAGAGAGTATTAGAACATTCAAGCTTGAAATTAACTTTTTGTCTCTGTCCTAGTGAAAGGACACGCATGCAAATGTTTGTAGCAAGCAAACACAAAAAGGTTGTGAATATGCTTACATTGAAAATGGCTTTGGGACCCAGATAACGTTTATGGAGAAAAAAATCATTTACCTCTAGCCAGGGCACACAGGTTTCAGAATTGATGATGAAAAAACGCAGCTGTTCACAAGCACAATTCTTCTGCCAGTTACATCCATGGCAAACTCCTATTGATGTCAATAGGAGCAGGACTGAGCCCCTGCATTTCACATACACCAAAAGACATAAACATACGATCCATATTCCCTGTCAATGTGGAATTGTTTCTCTTTTTACTATTAATGCTTAGTTCTGCTGTGACTCAGTCCTGCGTGACCCTGGGTAAGTCACTTAGATTCTCTGTGCTTTGGTTCCTCATCAGTAAAATGTGGATAAGAGCTCTTCCCCACCTACTAGGGATGTGGTGAGGATAAATGCACTAAAAATTGTGAGATGTTCAGATACCATGGTGATGGGAGACAGAAAGTACCTAAGATAGATAAATATTCTTCATTGTTATGGCTTACCCAGTTTTAAATTACCCAAGTGATACTTCTCAGCATCCACTATAATACTGAAGATCTCACTGTTAAGAAATGCAAATAGGTGTGTGCATGTTTAGTAGTTCCTATGGGAAGTATATTCAGTCAGACAGATCCTTAGCTGGTGTAAAGCAGTGTCACTTTTTGCTGAAGTCAATGGAGATGTACCAATGTACGCCACCTGAAGATCTGGCCTAATATATATTTCTCTGCCCATGGCTGGGATTTTCAATGGAGTGCAAGGGAGTTAGGCACCCAACTCTTTGAAAATCACAGCTATAGAAGATATTTCTTTTTACATGTGTTTTAAAACAGTTAGTGCACCCTGCACATTGAGACAGTATAGCCCTTTTTCTTGTGAAATACTTACACTTTAAGTTGATGTTTCACTGCAACCAGAATTGTAAGTTGCACGTTGTTATGCATTGAAATAACAGCTGTCACCTGGCTTTAGTATAAATGGAGTTTCATCGCACCGGAATTCACCAAAGGCCAGATCTAAAGCCCATTTAACTCTATTGACTTCAGTGGAATGTGGGCCAGGCCCTATAAGCAGTTTCTCATATAATTCTTTGCAAGGATTTTGAATTCAGGAATTGAGACCCTGTCCACTTTCGAAAGGATTTGTCAGTGTAACTATACTGGCAAAGTCTCCTCTTTTCTACACTAGAAAGGCAAACCCTCCCATATGGAGATGAAGCTTATACCGGCAGAAGAGTTCTTTTGCTCATGCAGCTGATACCATTTCCCTGAACAAAGTAAGTTAAACCAGCAAAAAGACTTTTTTGCCCGTATAACTAAAGAACATAGGAATGGCCCTACTGGGTCAGATCAAAGGTCCATCTAGCCCAGTATCCTGTCTTCCGACAGTGGCCAATCCCAGGTGCCCCAGAGGGAATGAGCAGAACAGGTCATCATCCAGTGATCCATCCCCTGTCGCCCATTCCCAGCTGCTATGTCTACACTAGGGTTCTTGCTGACGCAGCTATGTCGGTCAGGGCTGTGATTTTTTCCACATTCCTAACTGACATAGCTATGCTGGCAAAGCTTTTAAGTGTAGACCAGGAGTTTTCAGTTTTCCTCTCAACCCCATTCCAGTGATTTTTTCCCCTCCAACTCAGGTTCTTTTGGGAATGCCTTGCTGTGTTATGCCCTGGAACACAAAGCATTAACAGGCTTTTAGAGAGTGCCAACACATGGCGGAGGTGGCTACCGACTCTGTTTTCCATAAAACTGGTGTTAATAGGCTCTGGAGGGGTCTCTCAGTAAAGAACGAGGGACTTCAAGCATTTATTAGCTGGCTTGATTCTCCTAGAACTATCCAAAGTGGGAAACCCTAAATCTGGAGAAAAGCCATGTTTGTAAACACAAATGAGAAGCTACTAATGAAGTATTTTTACAGTTCAAGTTAGACGTGTGACCTTATAAAAGTTGATGAACTGCTATTGTGTTTTCATCTAAGCTGTTTGTTAATTTGTTTGTTAAGTGGCTCAGCAGAGAAACTGCTGAATGCCTGTGGAATCACGCTGCTGCAAGAGTTAAAACTGTAGGCCTGCACTTGGGGGGGTTATGCTGTAGATCCTGCTGCTTTTTTGGGCGGGTTGCGGGGGGAATAGGTGAAATAATAAAATAATGAAACGAGACAAGCAGTTTGCATTATTTTGCTCTTACAATAACATTTTTAGGCCATTTTGCTTGTTATTATTGAGACTTAATAAGTTTTGGAGATTGTTCTGATGACAACAGTAATAAAAGAATTTTATTTATTTATTTATTTATTGGTCTGGCAACCTCATTTCAGGGCTTTGGGTAAGAGAGGTTATTTCTGGACTTGATTAACAATTAACTCGAAATAGCTGACCTATCATATTAGAACAGCAATGATGTAATTGAGCTGGCCCCTGAAAATGGCAGGTTGGAAAATTGCATGCCACATTTTTCAGAGGCAGTGATTGTAACTCTGTGGTAGGGATGGGGAAAATGCTGTGGAACATATATGATTGCTTGCTGTTTCCACTCTGTCCCCTCCAGAACCTTCACCCATTCCTGCATCTAAACTCAAATCTAGTCACTTTAAGATTCTAAAAAGCTCTGACTGACACAGGAAGTTGAAGTGTCAAAGCCTCATTTGCAGGCTAACGCCCCAGTCCTGCCAAAAGACCTACCCGTGTGGACAATTAAGTCCACACAGAATCATGTTGACTTCAAGCCAATGAGAGTGTTCACGGTGAGTAAAAAAAAACTGAATAAGTATCTCAGGATTTGGTCCTAGGTGTTTATTGTTTCACAAATATTGATGCATTACCTTTTAGCATTCAGTTATCCTGAATAGTACACTGTTGCAATTTATACCCATCCCTTTCAAAGGGAATGTGTTAAACCTAAAAAGTAGAGCTAGTGAAAAAAAATTCCATCAAAACTGAGTTTTTGATTAAATACTTTTTTTTTTTTTGCAAAGGGGGTCTGCTTTCTGTGGGGAAAAAATCATTTTTGTACCCAAAAAATGCCTGAAAACGAAAATATTTTGTCCACAGCCAAAATATTTTGGATGAAAACCAAACTATTTTGATTCAAATATTCTCCCGTGGTGCCTCATAGAAGTTGTCTTTGAATTTCTCATTTCTTCTGTGTGCTGGTCTCTCCAGCCAGATGACATCTCCCATGATTCAACCACCTTGCTTCACCCTGAGGGTAGGCCATGCTGCATCATGGGAAAGATAGTCTGACCAGGCATCCCAGACTACGGTGGAGAATGGGAGCATAAGGCACCTAAACTAACATTCTCATGATGAGCCACGGCAACATTTCTTAAGCAAAATATGTCAGTTTTCATCTGAAAAATTTCAGTTTTTGATTTTTCCCTGAAAAGTACAAATTTCTAACGAAGAAAGTCCATTTTCCAATCATCTCTGCTAAAATGGTGTGACCTTATGTTCCCATTGTTGGACAGATAAGGGTGGC
Organism: Lepidochelys olivacea; assembly: GCF_965140295.1. Lineage (NCBI taxonomy): Eukaryota > Metazoa > Chordata > Testudines > Cheloniidae > Lepidochelys > Lepidochelys olivacea. The sequence goes on from NC_140413.1 coordinate 12,954,681, forward strand.
TGTAAGAAACTCTCCCAGGTTGGCTCCCTTTTATGGATGCAGTATAGAAAAAGTGGATGTAACCTTCCTAAAAGGAGGTACGATCAAAGTCAGATCCTTAGAGTTCAGTATGTTATCTTCAAACCACCATGTAGGAAAAGGATCAAAAAGGAGATTTCAGTTGTCTACTTCAGAGTGGGGTCATTGCTCTTTGGGAAACCTATAGAATGGGAGATGGCATCCTGGAAAGCAGTGACTCTGAAAAGGTTTTAGGTTTCATAGGGAACAAGCAACTCCACATAATCTCCCTATGCAATGCTGTGGCATAAAGATTGAATGCGGTCCTTGGATGTATAAACAAGGAAGTAGTGAATGGGGGTAGGAAGGTGATTGGCATTGTTGGGACCTGTACTGGAATGCTTCATCCAGTTTTGGCATCCAGATTTTAGAAAGGATGTAGTAAAATTGGAGAGAGTGCAGAACAGAGTCACAAAAATAATTTGAGGGCTGAAGAAATGCCTTACAGTGGGGGACTTAAAGAACTCAGTGTGTTCAGTTTATCAAAAAGAAGACTGAGAGATGACTTGATTACAGTGTTTAAGCACCTTCATGGAGAGAAAATACCAGGCACTAAAGGGCTCTTTAATCTAGCAGAGAAAAGCATATAAGAACCAACGGCTGGATGCTGAAGCCAGACAACTTCAAATGGAAAATTAGACAAAATTATTTAATGGTGAAGGTGATTAACCACTGGAACAAACTACCAAGGGAAATGGTGGATTGTACATCTCTTGATGTCTTCAAATCAAGACTGGATGCCTTTCTGGAGGATCTGCTTTAGCCAAACACAAGTTATGCTTTAGTCAAACACATATTATTGGGTTCAGTTCAGGAGTAACTGGGTGAAATTCAGCAGCCTGTGATACACGGGGGGTCAGACTAGATGTCCTCAATGGTCTTGTCTAGCCTTAAACTCTATGAACCTATTAATCGTCTCTGGGATAGATTTGACTCTGAAATAGGGCAAAATTACAATCCTAGTTCATTTTATTATGTAGCTGGTTTTTATGACTGAATATAACCACAACAGTGTTTCCAGAAACATGGGCGTTGAGTCATTTACCATTCCAGGAATGCACTGGTACAGCAGCAGTGATAAAATATGGATTGCGCTATTAGAAACAGTAAAATGCAAGAGGAGATAGATAGATAGATCTTCTTGCACTTTACCATGTCTGTTATTATTTCATATATACTACACCCACATTTTTGAAAGTATGTTAAGGATGAAATGGTAAGCACTCAAAAGTTAGGAAATGCTAGAATTATGGTGGTTGGTGGCCCTTCATTTGGCCCCCTTGTACCTATGCATTATGATTCAGTCTTTAATTACATGATCAAATACTATTTTTTCCTATTTCATTCACTGCACAGGATGGATGGTGCTCACCATATGGACTCTTCAATATTTCTTTTGATCCTCATTATTTAGTGTGCAGCCCTGTGCATTATTTACTGCATCCGGACCCTGCACTGAAATACAGAATTATTAATGTATATGTGTTTTTTTTTACGGTGCTCTTTCACAACACTCCAGAGAGGTGAGGCGGTGTTGTTATCCCCATTATACACCTGGAGAAATGAGGCATAGACATTAAAGCCAAAGGTGACACCTAATTTTGGGTGCCCATTATGTGACTTGCCCAGCATGACAGAGGAACTCTGTGGCAGAGGCAGGGAAAGACTCTTTCTCCAAGGCAGCATTCAACTGCCTTAACCATGATGCCATCCTGAGGGATAGCTCAGTGGTTTGAGCATTGGCCTGCTAAACCTAGGGTTGTGAGTTCAATCCTTGAGGGGGCCATTTGGGATCTGGGGCAAAAATTGGGGATTGGTCCTGCTTTGAGCAGGGGGTTTGGACTAGATGACATCCTGAGGTCCCTTCCAATCCTGATATTCTATGATTCTTCCTGCATTTCCCTGCCTCATTCATTACATACCTTTCAACTTCAGCAACAAATGAGGCAGGGCTCCTACAGGCAACATCCTCCTTCACTACACAACCCTTATTCATTGCCAGAGCAGAGTCTATTCTGCGCACTGAATGGGGCAGAGGTCTTGTGGAAAATGTAGTATCTGCCACATGAGAACTGACTCTGGGTCACCTCACTTCCAGTCCCAGGTACTATCCGTTGAACAACACTGCAGCTCGTTATCTAAATGCTACGTGTCAAGGAGATTTGTCACATCTGACACAATTTCTGCATGCTGGGTCAAAAGGAGCAGCAAATAAGGGCTCTTTAACAAGACCTAGCTCTTATCAAGAGCTTTTCATCAGTAGAGCTCAAAGTGCTTTGCAACAGAGGCCAGTATCATTATTGTCATTTTACAGATGGGCAAACTGAGGCACAGGGAGGGGAAAGTGACTTGCCCAAGGTCACCCCACAGGTTAATGGTGGAGCTGGATATAGAACTCACATCTCTTGAGATCCAATCCAGTGTGTTATCCACTGAGCAATGCAGACACCCTTAGGTAAAGATGATCTCTTCTTTATGTGGTACATGGGCTTTCACTAAAACCACATTCACATGACTTTTTGTTCACATTGTAAATGTCACAGCTTCACAGATGTTAAGGGCCAGAAGGAACTATTCTGATCATCTACTCTGACCTCCTATATAATCCCAACATTTCCACAGATTTGACAGGCTGCAGTTTACCTTTTCCTGCTTTGGAATCCTTTTTTGTCCCTTGGTACTATTTTATCCTGTGGGAGACAATCAGGGCCTATAATCATTGTCATCCACACATGTAACATGTTGCATCTGTTGCTTATAAGCTGCATTGTAAATATAACGCAGTGTGTGTGTACAATTTTAAATGATTCCTTTTTTTGTAGTGATTAATTTAAAAAAAAAAAAACATTCCTGAGATGGGAACTGCTATCCTTTGACACCAGACAATTGAGAGAGAGCTGGCTCCACGTGGGGACTTTTTGCTTACAGCTATGAGACAGTGCTGCACTTTCTCCTAATAACCTTGACCTGTTTTTCCTGGCTCAGCAGTAGCATCTGTGTCACATCGGCTTAGCATCTGTTTATCAATCTAACAGCACAAACCTGATTCCTGCTTCTATTCTCTTTAGTGCCCGGGATATTAAAATGACTGAATTAAACCAGCAGAATTCAGAAAACACAAGAGTAGGAGACTGGAGCAGATCTGTGGAAAAGGACGGGGGGAAGGGGGACCAGTTTGTAAGGATGACATTTATTTTTGCTCAACAGACCTTTAATAAAGATTCATACTGGAGTATCACCAAACTCTTGGCAGAATGGAGGGGCTCATTGTTTGAACCAGAAAAGTTTGGACTCTCCTGTGTCATTTCCTTCTATGCTTATATCTTTAAAAATACAAGGTGGCCTAATAATACAATAGATTACAGGTGATCTCTTTAATCCTCTTTCACTATATGTCTCCTGTGATCTTCTGCCTCAATTGAATGAGCGATAGAATAGTGCACAATATTTTAGATTAGATCTTTATTCATGAGTTGTGGCAAGGAAAGGTGGAGGCTCTGAAAGCAGCTTCCACTTTACCACGCCTAATAATGCAACGGATACATTATCAATTCTGCTCTAGTAGTGCATTCACAGATGCCCACATTGCTAGAAACACTGTATGGTTACATTGTCTCATCAAAATCAGCTACCTGATAAAATGCTATTTAACTTCCCCCTCCGACCACCACAGCGCCGCTTCCTAATTTCCAAACTGTATGTTATTCAGTGTGTGGGAATACTCCTTGGTCTGAGGCATTACTTCATTTTGAATGCTGGCCTGGGGAAAGAGAAGGGCTTGAGTGGGAACAACAGACTACTCCCACCTGGCCTAAGCCTTTTGGAATGCCTGGTGTGCAGGCCATTTTTATCAGTTTCAAAACAGCAGTTCATGCCACATGGCACTCAGCTCTTGGATAACACAAGATATAGGAGATCCCATTCTGACCATTGTGTGGAGCTGTCCTTGTTGGAAAAAGCAGGAGTTATCAGCTCTGGGAATTGCATTCCTCTTCTCCCTCCCCCCGCCCCCAACAAAGCAGGACTGAACCACTAAAACTCAATGTTATTGTTATTTATTTATATTATAGTGATGCCTTGCAGACCCACCTAAGACCCCCACATTGTGATAGGTGGTATACAAACATAGCACAAGATACGGATTCTACCCCCAAAGAACTTACTGTCTAGATCGATACGACAGACAACCAAAGGGAGAAAAGAAGTATTGAGATGGGGAACTCAGGCACAGAGAAATTAAATGACTTGCCAAACGTCACACAGGGAGTCTGTGGTACGGCTGGGAATTGACTGCAGGTCTCCTGAATCCCACTCTGGTGTCTTAAACCACAAGGCCATCCCCTAACCGGAAGCAGCATTGTGAAAATACAGCTGATGGGGTGTACAGTTCCAAGGTGTTGCGCCTCTAGGAGACAGAGAAGGCCAGAATATCTGATAACACACGGGACCTTTCAGCATTATAATATCCCTTAATGCCATGCTGGAAAATGTGCTGAGTACAGACTTAGGGAAAAATTCCACATACAGAAACACCGACACCCACTTACAGGAGCATTGTAAATTACTCCTTGGAAGTCTCTCGTCCCTCTGCACTGGGGAGGCTTCATCTGGAGTACTGTGTCTGCTTTTGGACAGCTTTTAAGAGAGGTATGGACCAACTGGAGCGAGTCCAGAGGAAAGAAACAAAAATGATAAGAGGTTTAGAAAACATGACCTATGAGGAAAGGTTGAAAAAAATCGTTATGTTTCATCCAGAGAAGAGAAGACTGACGGAATACACAAAACCTGTCTTCAAATATGTAAGAAGTTGTTCTAAAGAGAACAGTGATCATTTGTTCTCCAAGTCCACTAGGGGTAGGGCAAGAAATAATTGGCTTGATTTGCAGCAAGGGAGATTTAGGTTGGATATTAGGAAAAACTTTCTAACGGTAAGGTTAGTTAAGGACTGGAACAGGTTACCTAGGGAGATTATGGAAACCCCATCACTTGGGTGCAGGTTAGATAAACAGCTCTCAGGGATGTCTAGGAATACTTAATCCTTCCAAAGCATGGGGAATGAACTAGATAACCTCTTGAGGCCCCCTTTTCCATACTTTTATCAATCTATCCCTGCTTAGCTTGTGAGATGTGATAAGCTCAAATGCCGTAGTGGTATGACTGCATGCCACTGATTTATAAGTATGTAAATCATTATATATGATTTCTTGAATATGCATTAAGGAATATTTAGGACCAGGTCCCCAATAAATGCAAGTTGGCCATATTTAGGAACAGGTCCCCAGTAATGCAAGTTGGCCATATTTTCAACAGCCATGATTTGCTGATTGTAAAAGAGTGGGGGTGGGGGGAAAGGGGAGGAAATAAGTGGAAAGAAGAGACTCATCATGCTTGTGCAAAGCACCAGCTCTCAAAACCCTCTGACCAGGGGGAGGTGTCTAGATGATTTACAGGTTAATGCATTGCTCAGGCCACCTGCAGTGACCTTAGCTTACTGATGAGATGAGTTAGAAAGAGGAAACTTGTGTAAACAATTGCTGAAACCTCCAAAGAAGATTTTTTCTTAAAGGGAACCAAAGGATACAGTGGTTCGAAAAAGCATTTGTCTAAAGCTCTGCGTAGAAGCAGGAGGTTCCAATTTGAGTTTGATCCAAGTTATTGTTCTTGCAGAACTCTGCAAAATAGGATGGTGCACAGGAGTTGGTCATAAGATGAATTAGAAAGCTGAACCATTTCTTGGTATTTTTTTAATGCCTTTACACCGCCTATGTTTTGTTTCAAATTTTGCCTTAGAACAATCCCCAAAACACGAAACTCATCCAAAGTAATTTAATTTTATCTGGATAGGGGTCAAAATCACTGGATGTCACCTGGTTTCTATTCAAAACCAGAAATACGACCAGGCTCACTCAAAATCCCCCCCCCCCCACCCACCAATTCACTGGGAAATTGGATCCAGGTTCACTTGGAAAAGTCTGGACACTTCCAAACTGGGCTGGAAATACAGGGCCTCTTCTAAAGTCCCTTGAAGTCAATGGAAAAATTTCTATTGGCTTGAACAGATTTTGGATCAGATCACTAGTGGGAGATTTCCAGTACTTTCTCTTTTAGTTATCAGCAATTAATAGGGGAGCAAGTTTTCCTGGATAATTAGCTATATTCATTCCAGTTTTGTTCATCTTTATTTAACCTGAACTGATTTAGCCATTCCTGTTGGCTATTCCATCTACGCACCAGGGCTCTTCGGTTGTGTTTGGAAAGAAGTCATTGCTGAATGCAGTTGAAATATACATTGTTTAATAGATACATAGGTTTTAAAGCCAGAAGAGACCGCTATGATCTTCAAGTCTGATCTACATAATACAGGTCACATGGTTTCACTCATCCTTGCACCTTACTAGAGAAGAATACAAAGTACTGCAACTCTTAGAAAATTATAACATAAAGTGGACATTGAACGTTCTTAAAACATGTAGGGTACACTCAGAATTCAGAGGGCTAGACCTTCCAGTCTGGCTGAGCTATGTTTTGTACTGGACCAGAGGGGTATAGCAGAGATGGCTTTAAGCCATGTTTATCCTCCCTCAATCCTGAGGTCCACCAGGGATCAAACCTGTTCCCAGAATTAATTAGAGTAGCCCCAGGGATACTCTAACTTATGCCATTGTGCATGTGGCCCCAAGGGACTGTTCTGGTAAGAAACAGGTGGGAGCAGGTGTACCCTGGCTAGGATTCTTCTACTCATGCTCCCCATACCATTACACCAGATCTTTGTCACCTGAATTATCCATGCAGAAGAAATCCACAAGGGGCCTCTTAAGCTGGTTCTTTTCCAGCTGCAAACCAGCCAGAGCAGAGGACAGTATCCTGCTGGGGTCCTATCCTCATTGCACATGGTGAATGGGCCCTGTTTTTATTATCTTCAGGAGAATTAGCAAAGTGAAGAAGATGTTTCCCCTTTGGTTTTAGTAATGTTGAGGGAAGCAGGTAGCTCCAGGAGGGTCAGCATCGGTCAGTACTCTGCACACAGTTGCACACTTCCACCTTTGCGCTGGTGTTTTCTCTAATGGGGTTTTTATTCCTCCTAGACTGTGGCCAGCTAGAAGAATATTTATGTGGTAGTAAAAAAACTTTAACAGAAAGCTGTTTGAATCTAATAGTCTCAGGTATTTCAACACATCTCCACTTGCCATGTGTCATGTTGAATTACGTCGTGTCCCACATGTGACAGCAGCCCATAATGTGACCTGTGTAACACAGTTTGAAATGGAATGCAATGGGAGGAGAATTTAAAAAGAAATGTTCCTCTTTTGTGCAGGATAATGGCTTTGGATCCATAAAGAAAACCACCCCCAAATACTAAGGAATTAATAAAGGGGAGAAGGTTAAGTGGCAAATCAGCAGTTGGCCTACAAGAAAAACAGAATTCACCTAAATAAATAAATAACAATAATAATAATAAATATGTTTCAGATATGCAGTAAATATCACATTTTGTACAAAAGCCTCTTTTAACTGTACAAACATTAATTAAAGAATCTGACCTTGTGAACTAATTAAACCCCCACACAGAGCAGCAAGAGAGGTGCAGAGAGGACAAATGATCTGTAGGAAGTCCGGCACAGAGCCAGGACCCCAAAGGTCCTGATTTTCAGTCCTGTGCTTTAACCTCTAGGCAACACTGCCTCTCCAAGTGGTCCACTTACTTGGGTCCACTCTGCTTCTGGCTACAGCAAGTATTTGCTACTCTACAGGATGGTGTAGGGGGAAACAATTCCATCTGTGGCAAAGCCCTGAAAAGTCCTGCCCTCCCTATGCAGGGTGTGATCCTCTAGGGACATTATGCTATTTGCCTGGTAGAGAAAAAGCTGTTTTTCACTGGCAGAAACGGTGAAATTTCACCCTTCAGCAATTTGGTGAAAACTGATGGTTCTGGACATTTCCAAGCCTGGGCAGCAAAGCAAAAGGCCGCACCTTGCTAGCTGGTAGATGCCAAGAGATAATAAATAGCATTTTGAGGCTGTGCACCAGACTGTCCAGTTTAGTTTATTTGCTTTGCAATCCGAGTGCTGACACAGGGCTAGATCCTAAGCTAGTGTAAACAGGAATTGCTCCTTTGGCTAATTTACAGCAGCTGAGGATTGTGCTTATAATACACAGCAAGAATTACACCAGGTTCAGTATGGCCCGTTTCCTCCATGGGTATGGAAGGACCTTCCTGCAGTGGAATCACCGTGTAGGAGGCAGAATTTTGGGAGACTGGGACTTTTCAGCTTGGAAAAGAGACGATTAAGTGGTGATATGATAGAGGGCTATAAAATCATGACTGTTGACAAAGTAAATAAGGACGTGTTATTTATTCCTTCTCAGAACACAAGAACTATAGGTCACTCAATGAAATTAATAGGCAGCAGGTTTAAAACAAACAAAAGGAAAACACATTGCTCAGTCAACCTGTGGAACTCCTTGCCAGAGGATGTTGTGAAGGCCAAGACTATAGCAGGGTTCAAAAAAGAACTAGATAAATTCATGGAGGATAGGTCCATCAATGGCTATTAACCAGGATGAACAGGAATGGTGTCCCTAGCCTCTGTTTGCCAGAAGCTGGGAATGGGCAACAGGGGGTGGAAAACATCAAACCATTTAATTTCACTTCATTTGGACCTTTATATTAATCAAATGAATATTTTAATTAAATATATTCTATTTATGTACTTTAATATTGTATAAGAATCTAGACACAGTTGTAATGGGGTGCTCCCCACACCCCCTGGGTTCAGTTTGGATGGAAAACTAACATAATTTCCCCCTGGGTTCAGCCTCCTGGCCCTGCTCCCCAGTGAGTCAGGACCACTGCAAGCTGGTGCAACACCCGTGCTCTTTATTCCTGTGTCCGGTCCCCATCATCAGACTCCAACTATTTACAGATTATTTACAGGGTTGGCCTAGCACAGGCCTCAGTGGCAACAGGGTAGCAGGCTCCTTCTGAGCCTACTCTCCCCTCCTGGTCTCCACCCCATCGGACTCACTTCCTCCCAAGCTTTTAGCCCCAGTTAACGAGGCTGGCAGGTGTGACCAGTTTCCAGGCCAGTCCTAGCTAGTGGCCCAGCCCCAACTCATTTCTCCTGATCGGGGCTGGGGGGACAGGAGGTGATTTTAGGGCAGCCTACTGCCCTCAGCTGGGAGGTTCCCTGGATCCTCCTCGCAGGGTTTGTCGGTTCCCCATTCACAAAAGCCACCGTGTGTGTGTGGGGGGGGACCACCCCATAGCTCTACTCCCGCCCAGAGGTCTGCACACCAAAAAGCAATCGGGTGGTTGCCCTCCCAGCTGCTGCCCCTTCTTGCCTGGCAGTGGAGCCGGGTGGGCATGACCTCTGCACCGACAATCTTGGGCTTCTGTTGAAGGTACCGAGCCCAAGGGGGCCTGACCCTCGCTGCCTGTAGGATCCCCATTCAGACATTCCCTGGGGCCTTCCCCCTTTGAACCTTGGACTTCCTCTCTGGGGATTTGTCATAAATATAAAGGGAAGGGTAAACCCCTTTGAAATCCCTCCTGGCCAGGGGAAAGCTCCTCTCACCTGTAAAGGGTTAAGAAGCTAAAGGTAACCTCGCTGGCACCTGACCAAAATGACCAATGAGGAGACAAGATACTTTCAAAAGCTGGGAGGAGGGAGAGAAACAAAGGGTCTGGGTCTGTCTGTAGTCGTCTTGGCCAGGGACAGAACAGGAATGGAGTCTTAGAACTTTTAGTAAGTAATCTAGCTAGGTATGTGTTAGATTATGATTTCTTTAAATGGCTGAGAAAAGAATTGTGCTGAATAGAATAACTATTTCTGTCTGTGTATCTTTTTTGTAACTTAAGGTTTTGCCTAGAGGGGTTCTCTATGTTTTTGAATCTAATTACCCTGTAAGATATCTACCATCCTGATTTTACAGGGGGGATTTCTTTATTTCTATTTACTTCTTTTTTTTATTAAAAGTCTTCTTGTAAAAAAACTGAATGCTTTTTCATTGTTCTCAGATCCAAGGGTTTGGGTCTGTGGTCACCTATGCAAATTGGTGAGGCTTTTTATCCAACATTTCCCAGGAAAGGGGGGGTGCAAGTGTTGGGAGGATTGTTCATTGTTCTTAAGATCCAAGGGTCTGGGTCTGTAGTCACCTAGGCAAATTGGTGAGGCTTTTTACCAAACTTTGTCCAGGAAGTGGGGTGCAAGGTTTTGGGAAGTATTTTGGGGGGAAGGACGCGTCCAAACAGCTCTTCCCCAGTAACCAGTATTAGTTTGGTGGTGGTAGCGGCCAGTCCAAGGACAACGGGGGGAATATTTTGTACCTTGGGGAAGTTTTGACCTAAGCTGGTAAAGATAAGCTTAGGAGGTTTTTCATGCAGGTCCCCACATCTGTACCCTAGAGTTCAGAGTGGGGGAGGAACCGTGACAGGGTTACCACAGCAGAGCACCCCTTCGGTCACCCGCTCTCCCCTTCTTTCCTATCTTCCCTCTGACTTTGTTGTCTAGTACCTGCTTCTGTCTTCTGGGAACCTAGATTCTCCTCCTCACTACGACGGAGGGTCATAGGGGTTCCCCCACCCCTATCCTGGAAACTCCCTCCTCCTCCCACCCGAGGGACTCCTCTCACAGCCATTTTTTCTCTGTTGGATGGGGCCCCCAATCTGTTCCCAGCATGACGGGGTATGGCAGCCAGTCTACTACTCTCGCCCGTTGCTAGGCAAATTTGCCCCCAACCTCCAGGGGCACCTGCGCCATGGGACAGGGCCTCCAATCCCCCCAGATGTCTTCTAGTATCATTCGTCTCCCGGCGATAAACCAGTGCGGTTTCACCAGCCCATGCTGAATGAGGGAGCGGGCCGAGGCCATATCGACGAAACCTCTCTGGGGTTTCCTGCCCACCTGTACAGGGATGGTGGCCAGCTCTTTCCCCCGCTTCTTCCCACTTGTCCAACCACAAAATTCGGCAAGCCCACACTCCATCACTGGGCAGTCCTGGGATTTGTGTCCCTGCTGCCCACCATGCCAGGAGACCAGTTGACCTGGGTGCCTAGGGGCCCCCTTAGCCTTTTCTCTCTTTTTCTCCAGGCATCTCCCGGGGATAGGTTCTCAGGGCTTCTTCCCCCAGTCCAGGTCACGGCCTGTCTGCGGCTCCCTTCAGGGAAAGTCCACCTCAGCATTTTGACGGCAGAGCCTTCAAGGTCATCGGCTGGTGCCTCCGGACCCAGACCTGCATGTTCTCCAGGAGACCCTGCACAAATTGCTCGAGAATCATCCGGTCCATTATTTCTCCCACCGTCTGGTGTTAGTCCATAGCCACCATGTAGCCTAGTCAGTCAATTTTGGGGCTAACACTCAGGGCCGCAAACCCCCGGTCTACCCCAAACTTTTTCCTGTACTTCTCATCCGACAGCCCCGTCCAGTCCTGGACAGCCGCCTTCTCTGCTTCATAATCTTTGGCCTGGTCGTTGCTTCAGGCCATATAGGCAGCCTGAGACTCGCCAGCCAGATAAGGAGCCAGTCTTAGGGCCCAGGTCACCTTATCCCAGCCAGCACCCATGGCTACCTGTTCGAAAGTACATAGGAAGGTGTCAGGGTCATCGGCGGGGCCCATTTTACACAGCCCCAGCCCTGTCGTGTGGTTTCCATCACTGCTTGGGGGACTCATCACCTGGTGCAGGAGCTGCTGCTGTATATTGGCCTGCTCCTGGATGAAGTCCTGGAGGGTTTTTTGTTGTTCAGCCTACCACACGAGTAAGGCCTGCCTCTCAGCCTGGTGGGACTGTTGGAAAGCCTGCAGGGTCTTCTGCAGCTCCTCCTGCTGCTTAGCCAGCCACTGCACTGTGCTCTCCATTCTCTCGGGTGGCCACTCCTTGGCGGTGGCTTTCGACATCCCAGACAAGCCCCCACATGTAACAGGGTTCTCACTGCGCCCCGCTGGGTTCAGTCTCCTAGCCCTGCTCCCCAATGAATCAGGATCCCTGCAAGCTGGGTCAACACCCATGCTCTTTATTCCTGTGTCTGGTCCCCACCACCACCAACTCCTACTATTTGCAGAGTATTTACAGGTTTGGCTTAGCACAGGCCTCAGTGGTAGCAGGCTCCTTCTGAGCCTACTCTCCCCCTCCTGGTCTTTGCTCTCCTCTTGGGCTCACTTCCTCCCAAGCTTTTAGCTGTTAACAAGGCTGGCAGGTGTGGCCAGTTTCCAGGCCAGGCCTAGCTAGTGGCCCAGCCCCAACCCATTTCCCCTGATTGGGGCTGGGATGGCAGGAGCTGATTAGGGCTTCCCCTGCAGCACCCTGCTACAACAATGAATCAAATCACTAACACAGAAATGAAACATTTCAATGGTTTCAAATTGAAATGTGTTTGAATTTTCCTTTGCAGGGCATTTCAGTTCAGAACAAAAACAAATTTAGAAATGTGAGAATTTCCTGTGGAATGGATATTCCGGTTCTCACACAGCTCTATTATTTAACAATATCCAAAGGCCAGAGTTCCAACAGAGCATAGGACAGTGGTGCAGTGTTACAATGGAGATATGGATATGGACACCATGTGCATTCACTGTTTAATGCATTTAATGTGTGACCTACTGGAGACTGCCGCTCTATAATGTACGCTACAGAGGTTCGCCGGCGAGCTGCAAAGTACAAGCAAAATCAATATGAAGGGGTTAGTGCACTGTAGCAAAGCAACTGGGAACATTGAGTTGGATGCATATTTGGATTTGCATTTGGAAGGTCAATATTACTGCCAAGTCCCATCATTTACAAGGAGATTTTTGTCCGTAAACATGTAGCTCCAACAGCGTACACTTGCGTAAAATTTTATATTTAGTAGTTTATAATAGCATTGTTTTCCCCTTGCAATCTTCTGAATGCACGAACTGCTTTCTGCAGCAACCATCTATCTGTTGGTCTGTCTATCTTAGGGATTTATCCTGTTGTTCCCCTTATGTTAATATCTGAGCACCTTCCATATAACATCAGTAGCAATAGTGAAGTCCCTACTGTACTTCACAGAGTCTCTAGCGCTTCTCCTATGGGGAGTCAAAGCCCTGCTTGGGGGAGGGTTCATTTAATATTTTTTAAATATTTTATTCATTTCCTCTCTCTGTTTTGGTTGGTAAGCGGTTAAGGGGAGAAGGGGCTGTCAGTTTTGTGAGTGTCATTCTCAGGGTGGACAGTTTTGGTGGGTGTGGGATGAAGACAGGGACTATAGCCAGGGGAGCTCATCAGCTGAGCAGTGGAGTTCTTGCTGCTCCCCCTTTTAGAGAGTGCCAGCAGGTTCACTCCCTCTGTGCACTAGGGAAGCATTGTGCTTTGCCGGCCAACAACAATGCCAACCAGAGCTCCGCCCCTCCACTCCGCCCCTACTCCAGGCTGGGACTTAAAAGCTTTTGCTGTTGAATAAAGGAGTCACTTTAAGGGTGTGTCTACAATGCAATAACAAATCTAAGGCAGCGAGTCTCAGAGCCCGGGTCAATTGACTCAGGCTTGCAGTGTAGACATATGGGCTCAGGCTGAAGCCCGGGCTCTGAGACCCAGCAAGAGCAGCTGGTTTCACAGCCCAGGCTCCATCCTGAGCCCAAACATCTACACTGCAGTTTTTAGCCCCACAGCCTGAGCCCCACAAGCCCGAGTAGCTGACCCAGGCCAGCCACGGCTGTGTTGTGGGTCTTTTATTGCAGTGTAGACGTACTCTAGACTCCATCTAGCCCAAAGCCTGCACCCGTCACAGTGTTTCAAGAGCCACACAATAGCCAAGTAATATAAATAAAAATAATAACTCCAACATGCTATTCATGATTCCTCTGCAGTGCAATCTATAAGGGCAATCTTTTCTCTCTTTTAATAAAGCCTTTATTGGAGAAATTTAACAGAATTATGCCCTAATTATAGTAGGTTTTTTTTTTTATTTGCTACTGGCATGAAACATACCAGCTGAAGCTGTCTGGGTTCATGGTTTGTATGGTATATTAAATGCTTCCAACTGCTGTCTTTTGTGGTTGTTAACAAGTCAGGGCCAGACATGCATGCATTTTCTGAGCGCTTTCTGAAAATGGCGTGGGTTACACTAAGGTCTAGTCATTCCCCTTCTGTAATTTTATTAGGGCTGATCAACTTATTTGCTGAGAAATAATATCCAACCATGTTTTTGGAACTGCAGTCTATTAACTAAGTAAAAAGAAGCATGTAGCCCTCAATTTATGTACATTACTCCCCTAGGACTCGATCCAAAGCTCCTGAAGTCAATGGAAAGACTTCCATTGACTTCAGTGAGGTTTGGATCAGACCCCCAATCAATCACAAGTTCATACTATCTTCCTTGTCTTTGTCGTCTTCCTTCTTGACAACCCCTTGTGTTGTTTCCTCAGTGGCGCTCCACATGGCTAACCCACATGGATCAGATTGCAACATCTGGCCTTTAGATTGTGAACTGGGGACTTTGGTCGAGTTTTTCAAAAGCGACCAGTGATTCTGGGTGCCTCAGTTCTAGGGTGTCCAACTTGAGACACTTTAAAGGGGCCTGATGTTCATAAAATGCTGAACATCCACTCGCACCCATTGAAATGCAGGCCCTTTTGAGGTGTATCCAGTTGAACATCCAAAAACTGAGATGACCCAAAACACTGACTATTTTTGAATATATTCCTGAAAAGCACCGTGCACTAGCTTGCTATAGGAGGATAATAAAGCGCCTGATTCTCTTCTCACTTACATTGACATGAATCAGGAGTAACTTGAATGAAGCCAATAACTAGGTTATGGAATATTGTCAAGTCCTATAGATATGCTATAGAAAATAGTCAAGTTAAGCATCTTTTTGCATGTAAGAGTTGAAAGGAAAATTCTCATCATCTCAGAAAGACCCATTTAAATTGAATTTATAAATTAGAATAGTCAAATGATTGACTTTAGATCCCATATTTCAGCTGGGTAAACAAGTCCCAATTAATAATTTATTTAGCCCCTTTTCTTTTAATGAACTGACCATCAACTATACGCAGCAGCAACAGGCCTGAAAATCATTTTCAACAAACATTTGTGGGAGCAAAATTTCACCTGCACAACTATTCCAGCAAACCCTTGAAGGATTGTAGTGAAAATCCATTTAGGTTTTGTCAAGTGTTTGTTCATATCATTTCTCACAACTCTCCCCCCAGGTTCTATTCCAAACCAGACAACCATAGAGACTAGAGCTGGAAAAGACACGCTTAATCCTAGGTCACGTTGTCAGTCCCTCCTGCCCAGTGGTAGATTGTCCTCTGCGGTACATTCACCCGGGCCTTATCTTAATTCATCAGATAAAAAGGATGGTCTTGTAGTGAAGGCATTGAACTCGGTCTCTAGAGAGCGGGCTTCAATTCTCATTTTTGCTATAAACTTCCTGTATGGCTTAGGCAAGCTATTTAATTTGTCTGTGATTAGTTCCTTTATATATATGATGGAGTAATAATAGTTCCTTTCCTCACAGAGGTATTGTGTGGTTATATCCATTATTGTTTGCTCGGGGCCCAGGTGCTGAGTTGATGGGGGACATATGATTACTTAGACAGGCACTAATAAATGACTCAACCAATGGAGCTTCCACTGTTTCCTTTGGGAGACTGTTTCACAAATTGTCTAACAGCCACTTAAAAAGTTTGTCCTGATCTCCAACCTCAATTTCCCTTTGCTCAGTTTCATCTCACTGCTCCTCATGATGAACCACCATAAACAATTCCTCTCCCTGCTTGCTGTTCACATCTTTCAAATACTGGCCGAACTGTGAACAATTTTGCACAACACAGCAGGGGGGAAGGAGCACCTTCTTCCCCTTCCCTCCCCCCCTTCCGCCCCGGAGCATTTAGGAAGATGTAGTGCCGCCTTCAGAGATGCCCATGTGGCTTGTCAATATTGGAGCACTGAGCACCTGAGGAGAACATCCACCTGGTGAGTGAGCTTGCTTTCATTTAAAAAAAAAATCTTCAAATTGTGTTTGCTTTACAATCTGAGTTCAAGCACTTAATTAAAGCCAACAGAGGATTTGAAAGTAAAGAGAAAAATTAGAGCAACAACTTTTTACATTATGCTGTAGGCGGTCTCTCTCTCTCAAAATCAAACATCCCGTCCCCTAAATGCACATTTAAAACATGGTGACAGAGGGATCTGATGGGCTGGATTCTGCTTAGCCCTTCTGCAGGGGAGCAGTACAGGTGATAGGGGGCTTCTGACAAATTGCATGGCCTGAATAACAGCTGCATTCCTGAATAAGTGAATGGCATTCCCTGCATTCATAGAAGCATAAGGATTGCACCCTAATTACACCCTATGGTGAGTGAGAGAGCAGGAAATAGATGGAGCTGTTGTTCCTTCCTCTCACCTTCCCTGCCTGCACCAGTAGAATTCGCTGGTTATGCAGGGGGTCATTTGCTGCACTGCTTTTGGGGGTGTCACAGGTTGTGTGATTTGCAGACATTGGAAGAGGCAGAAAGCTCTTGCGGGCCCCTGAAGTGATGTATCTCCTCATTGCACCCAATGAAGGGTTGAGCCAAAAAGGCACATCCTAGTCCTATAATGTTATTAGATTCATTCCTAATACACCCAGCATTACAGTTCCTAGGCACTCCTACATCACTGTCTAGTGCATGGACTATCCCCAGTGTTCTCCCTGCTTCCTGCTCCTGCTTAGACACTAAGACAAGTGGACTGGGGGAACCACCCATCTATTAGGGAAGTTCCTGCATAGGAAGATTTTGCAATGAGGTTATGATTCTGCGCTGAACATACCTGCAGGCAGACTCTTGCACTGATGTCACTGGGGCTCTGCCACATGGGTTCAGGGGTCTTCCTGTGTGCAGCTCAGTAAAGGATCAAGGCCTTATGGAGGTGAGTCTCATACCACAGGTAGAAGATGGTAAGATTTGAGCTCAGCATGAGTGTCTACAAAATTTGGATTCAAATTCCAAACAACCCTGCTCCGCATCCTGACCCCACCTCACCATAGTTGGAGGTATTAGAGGAAGGGAATTGTTGATTTGCACCCATCTCTAGTCACTGCTTTTTGAACTACATTACTTTGGGGTGTTTTTGGACCGACAAAGCACTGAAAAGGATGAGGAAGATGGACAGGGGGTTGAAGAGCAGTAGATGACAGGATTTCTAAACTTGTCACTGTAAGCTCTGCCAGGAAAGAACCATTCTGGTTTTGTTCCGTACACACATTGTTCTTATCAAGTGGTCTGCAGTAGCAAATGGATGGCTCTGAGATGTAAACAGATTGGTGGGGAGCAGTGGGGTGGAGCATAGGCAGGGTAGCAGGGCTGGATCTAATTCCGTAGTGGCCATTCATTTGTAAGAAACTACCCCGTGTGCAAAAAAGAACAGATGTTTCATGTCTCAGGCTTTGTAGGACACTGGGCTGAGGTTATTTCTTGGCTTCACTTCCCATTTGTTTATTTGTTCTGAATGGCTGTGATAGTGTGTCTACTTCGCTTAGTCTCTGCACACAAAGCATCCCAATTGTGTCTCTCAAGGAGCAGCTCCCATCACTTGTTCTCATGGCAGCTAGAAGAGTGAGCCCCTCTCTTGTTGGGCTCAAATGACACATTTCATAACCATCCGTCATTGAATGGGACACAATGAAGTTCATTTGAAAGCCCAAGATCCAGTCACTGTTTGCTTCCCTCCATACCCTGATGCTTCAAGTGATATAAAGAAGCCTCCTCTCCAGACAAATCAGGTTCTATTTCCTTGATTTATTTCTGTCAAGGTTCCTCCCCCACTCTGAACTCTAGGGTACAGATGTGGGGACCTGCATGAAAAACCTCCTAAGCTTATCTTTACCAGCTTAGGTCAAAACTTCCCCAAGGTACCAAATATTACCCCCGTTATCCTTGGACTGGCCGCTACCACCACCAAACTAATACTGGTTACTGGGGAAGAGCTGTTTGGACGCGTCCTTCCCCCCAAAATACTTCCCAAAACCTTGCACCCCACTTCCTGGACAAGGTTTGGTAAAAAGCCTCACCAATTTGCCTAGGTAACTACAGACCCAGACCCTTGGATCTTAAGAACAATGAACAATCCTCCCAACACTTGCACCCCCCCTTTCCTGGGAAATGTTGGATAAAAAGCCTCACCAATTTGCATAGGTGACCACAGACCCAAACCCTGGGATCTGAGAACAATGAAAAAGCATTCAGTGTTTTACAAGAAGACTTTTAATAAAAAATAGAAGTAAATAGAAATAAAGAAATCCCCCCTGTAAAATCAGGATGGTAGATATCTTACAGGGTAATTAGATTCAAAAACATAGAGAACCCCTCTAGGCAAAACCTTAAGTTACAAAAAAGATACACAGACAGAAATAGTTATTCTATTCAGCACAATTCTTTTCTCAGCCATTTAAAGAAATCATAATCTAACACATACCTAGCTAGATTACTTACTAAAAGTTCTAAGACTCCATTCCTGTTCTGTCCCTGGCCAAGACGACTACAGACAGACCCAGACCCTTTGTTTCTCTCCCTCCTCCCAGCTTTTGAAAGTATCTTGTCTCCTCATTGGTCATTTTGGTCAGGTGCCAGCGAGGTTACCTTTAGCTTCTTAACCCTTTACAGGTGAGAGGAGCTTTCTCCTGGCCAGGAGGGATTTCAAAGGGGTTTACCCTTCCCTTTATATTTATGACAATTTCCTTGATCTAAATAAAACTTTCTTGGTCCCACCCTTTATTTGTCTTGTCTATTTATATAGTAAGTTCTTCTGGGTCTGTCTCTCACTGTGTACAGTGCCTAGCACAATGGGGCCTTGACTTGTGTTGAGGTTTCTTGATACTGTACTACTACTGATAGCTAGCAGTAATGGGACAGAAATGAAAAGAGGGGAAATGCAGATTGAATGCCAGGAAAAATCTCCTAATGTTGAAATCCATTAGACTCCTAAAGCCTCATCACTTTTAAAATATTTAAAACTAAATTTGTCAAAGTACTGAAGAGAATATATTGCAGGAAAACCCTGTATTTTGAGAGAGGTGGAATAGGGGATCTTAAAGGATTTTTTTCAGGGCTGACATCTGTTGTATGGTTGCATGGTTCTGCAGACTGGGGGACCATCACATCTCCCAGTCACTTCAGTGCTAAAATACTTCTGCATTCCTAGGTCATATTAGCACCTGAAAGATACAGATACTCATACTTCAGCCTTTCTGAAAATACCTCCTTTATATTATTTTACTGTGTCTTTGAAAGAAGCAACATTAGAGGAGAATCAGGAGTGATTATGGATCAAGTTCTGCTCTGAAAGATACATGTGCCCTCAATGGGGCTGCCATGTAGATCTAATGCCACAACTTTAATATTGTCTAGTGACTATGGGCTCTTTTCTTGTCATCTTCTGTTCTCAGACTCTCCAAAAGAATGTGAAGTGTGTATCCTTGAGAATTCTCTCGCTCTCTTTTTTTTAATTGATCTTTGTCATAAGAATAGAAAACGATTGCGCATCTATCTCAATTATGTAACAACTTGGGATTTTAACATGAGAAATTTGACAAGAATAGCAGATAGTACATATAATAGCAAATCCGACACATTAAAAATAATCAAACTCCTCCAGAGCAGTTTTAAAATAGCTTTTTAAATTGCAAGGTTGGGTACATTTCACAAGATTGAGACCCATCTCCGGAGGGGACATGTAAGGTAGGGACAAGTTGGAGACTGTGGGTGGGATTTCCAAAAACACTCAGTAGTGGCCTAACTGCTTTCTATCATGTCCATGGTAAAGCTCCCACAGACTTCAACGGTAGCATGGGAGAGGTAGAACAATGCTCTGTACTTTTGAAAATACCAACTCACACTTCCTTTTATGGCCCCCATTATTGTAATACCTGAGCATATCAGAACCTTTCAGGCATTCATCCTCACAAGATCCCTGTGAGGTAGGGAAGTGCTATTATCCCCATTTTGGAGTTGGGGAAGTGAGGCAAAGATATACTAAGTGACTTGCCCAAGGTCACACAAGAAGTCTGCAGTAAAGCAAGAAATAGAATCCAGGTCTCTACTGGCTAGCACCCTAAGCACTGGAGCTCAGCTTGCAGTATTCCGCCACCCTCTGGTCTCTCAATGGTAAATTACACCAGGTTAGCTCTTGTCTACCCATGTTGCATCAGTTTAACTTCTTTCATATGTGTCACAAGTTGGTATCTAGATTGTTCAGCCACCTAAGAGCTGTATCATCCAGGGAAGCAAGGTGTTGCCGTCTACCTTCTAATCTTCTAATCATGCACTTCTCCACCACAATTGACCATCTGCATCACTGCTCCGCAGTCAGACTGTGAAGATTAAACTAAGCCAAAAGTTCTGCAGTTTAGCAGCCACTCTGGCCGTCCCAGTCATCAGTCTGGTAAGTCCAGGATCTGTGTCCCAGGTTGCAAACAGTGGATGTAACTGAGGCCTTCTGAAATTTGTCAGCACCCCTGTCTCTCTAGCCCTGAGTTGCTGTCACTCTGTGAGGACATAGCTGTCATCCCTGATATGTCATTGTTCGTCTGAGACTGGCACTGGGCCAGCAGCACTGGACATGAGTGCATGGATGGCTGCCGCAAAAGGATGTCACAAAGTCAGCTGTGGAAATTCAGCAGGAATTGCAGGTGTAGGTGTTTTTTTTTTCTGAAGGCAGGCAGATCTTCTTGTAGGAAGTGTGCATTGCTTACTTGCACCTATTGGAACCATTGTCAGCTTTGAGCACAGCAAGTTGTTTTCAGCCATCATTCTGCTCTTCGCGAAGTTTAAAGGGAGCTGGCATCTCATCAAAGATTTGGGGAGCTATATGAGCCAAAACATATAAATTAGATGTTAATGTGTGGCTAAGGCAACCTCTAATGATGCAAGTGACTGTGTTGAGCTCTGAATCAATAAAATACTTATGCCAGCTTCTGGCCCAAACTGCTGGGATATGTCCTTTGCTTTCTCAGGGCATCCCTTGTAAGATGAAACAAAAATAGACAAAATGCAGAAAAAAAGGGTTGGATTTAGTCTGAGGCAAAAGGCCATGTGGAGGTGAGGTCAATTATTTATTTTACCATGCCCAGTCTACCTTACCTATTTATTATTCAAAGTGCCTTAGGACTATCCAAAGGATAGGCCTCTTAAGTATTAATATTCATTTGCCTGTATGTTTATTGGGTGCATTTCTACTGGCATATAACACTGATTTTACACTGGAGTGTCTCCTTGATTTCAGTGGACTTACTCCTGCTTTACACCATTATAAATGAGAGCAGACACTAACTTTTTCAATATGCCATGTAAGTTTGCTATGGTTTGACAGTGGGAGTGAATATTTGCCTTCTGGTTGCACACAGGTGCTATACACAAACGTTTATTGCTGAAGAAAACAGTACAAAATTAACCACGTCTAAAAAGTTTATGGACATCATAGGGATTTGAATCTCATATTTCCAGAGCATCTACAGCTTAAGCTAAACGAGCAACCCCACTAACTAGTAAAAGACTCCTTCCTCTTACGTGGACTAGCCACAAAAAAAGAGGAGAAAGACCCACATTGTCCTGGTGAAAGGAGTCAAACCCAGAGCCCTGAAGACCGATGTCCTTATTTAACCACAGAACAAGTAGATCATGGGTAACAGCAGTAGTCATTTTCTCTGTGTTGTCCCACATATTTTATTTTTATTCTGGACATAAGAATGAAAGGGTAGTTCAATCTTCATTACTTTATATCCTCAGTCTTTGGCATTTCGGATAAGACGGACAGCAAGGTTGCCAATTATTGACAATGGTAAGGATCATTTTTGTGATGCTGACCTTTGTCCACTAGAAACTGGACTGAGAAGGCTTATTTATTCTATATAGGAAAATTAACCCCTCTTGATATGATATTCAAATGGTCTTCAGAAAAGATGGGGACAAATTGGGGAGAGTCCAGAGGACAGCAAACAAAAATGATAAAAGGTTTTGAAATCCTACACTATGAGGAAAGGTTGAAAAAATTGGGCATGTTAGTCTTGAGAAAAGGGGAGACCTGATAACAGTCTTCAGATGTGTTAAGGTCTGTTAATAAGGAGGATGGCGATCAATTTTTCTCCATGTCCACTGAAGGTAGCGCAAGAAGTAGTGGACTTCTTTGGCAGCAAAGGAAATTTAAGTTAGATATTAGGAAAAAATTTCTAACGATAAGGGTGGTTAAGCTCTGGAACAAGCTTCCAAGGGAGGTTGTGGAATCCCCATCATTGGAGGTTTTTAAGAACAGGTCAGACAAACACCTGTCAGGGATGGTCTGGGTTCACTTGGTCCTGCCTCCACACAGAAGGCTGGACTTGCTGACTTCTCTAGGTTCCTTTCAGCCCTCCATGTCTATGATTATAGGATTCAGTGACTGTTTTATGGAGAGCTTTGCAATAAGATTCACTTGGAAATAGCTCTTAAAAGAGTACATATCTTTTCCTGCTACTCCTTATCTAGTGGTGATCATATTTGTCTGAGAAGTGAAAAGGTAGGATTATCAATGCTGAGAAGTAAGAAAGTGCCTGTCGCACTAATCTGTAAGTATTTGAATTATTATGTGGATTACCTCTGTAAAGTTGTGTACACTGTGCAGGCAACAGTACAGTGTATTTATACCTGAGGCAAATGAATAAAATCACAGGCACAAGTAAGCATGCATGCTGCTGTAGGAGGCAGAGGATGAACTGGTTCAGTAAAAGTCAGATATGTACCTCTGAACAATGGCAAAGCAGGCTCTTAGCTGCCTAATAACCCTAAACTCACAACACTGGCACATATCCTGACTGGAAACTGGAGACAATGAGCCCAATTCTCATCTCACTTATTCTGGTGTTATTCATGAGTAACGTTACTGAGGCCAAGATGCTACAAATCTCACAGAACAGCTGATTTCCACCTTCTGGGCTGAAAGCTTGTGAGAACACCATGCAGCATTTAAGCACCTGAACCAGAAATTAAGCTTTGATTGGGGCTTGAACTGTAACCTTCACCAAATGAGGATCTGGATGCAGATACTATCATATTTAATATGGATAAATTATGACTACCTTCAGGATTCACTTCGGAAGCACATGAAGTTTCTCCTGAAAATCCGAACCAAAGCTGGTTTCCAAACCCAAACTAAGGTTTCGCATGGCTTAGCCATACAGAAAATTGTCTTCTCCCAACAGAGATGTTTTGAACAGTCTTCAGGTCTCAGACAGTTTTTCTCCATCCTCCTTTACCCTGTTCTTGAGATTCCCTAGCTCCATCTCCCACTTTTTTTATAGATTCCCTTTCCTAGAAAAAAAACTCTCTACTAGCTTTCCAGTCCCCACCTGACACTACTGCTGGGGTGAACTTTCCACCTGATAACCACTGTCTCGTAAAGAAAAACAAATTACCACCTAGATTGCCACACCCATAACTTGCTTCTTTTACAGTTTCCTTTCCCAGGGACAAGGGTCTACATTGGTTTCTTTGCTCGGTCTCTAGACCTCTTGATTATCCCTTTGCAGAGAAGTTCCCCACCACCATCTTTGCTCATCCTCTCCTGCCTTTCTCTCTGATGCGTCCCAGCTTCAAACATTCCTCCACAATCTTACCTGGAGGGTTTGGGGGGGGGAAATCCCCTTTGGGTTTCTTTTTCCTCCCAAGACCTGACTCCCTGGTGTTTACATGTTCAGAAATGACAATGAGTAAGACAGACAAATCAGGCATTGATCAGTTAGAACATACTAACTAGCTGACACTGTGTCCCCCATTGACTTACATCCTTGGCAACCCCACTGGCTCCAAGTCAAGGGAGATTTTGACTCCATATTTTCAAGGTCCCTTGTGCCACAACAAAAGCAAACGGCGGTCAAGCTTCATTGTGACCTTATTAGGCTAGACCTGGGATAAAATCTGAGGTTTTTTCAGCCCGATTGTAATATGGTTTGGTCCCTTCCACAACACTTGTATGCTTTGATTGTGGGTCAAAATGGCAGCGGCACATAGAGAGGTTTGCTTAATGACCTACATTTTATACAAACTGCAACTGGAGAAGCTCAGTTTTCCATGTCATTCCCAAGGCTGCAGTGTAAGAAACACTCCAGGGCCAGATCCTTGATCTCAGACCCAGCAAACACAGCCTTCCAGACATGTTTTGACTCCTATCTCTTTGCTAAATTTCAGCTATGGCATGTAGGGATTTTTTTTTTCTGAGCGTAGTTTTGAATTTTAGCCAAGACCTCAAAGACGTAGCCTGCCTGCAAGAAACATTTGCCTAAAATTACAGTGAAAAGCAAAAAAAGGGCTAGCTGCTGCCATGCTCCCCTGAAATCCATGTTCTGCTATTAAACAAGTGAGTCTCAGTTCGACAAAGACAGTGAGACTTGCTTTCTTCTTTCAATTAACTTGGTTCTGGTGAAAGGTCTGGCTTAATAAATATAGAGGCTGGAGCCCTCAGTCTCTCTGCAGAACGAGAATGGCATGGTCACTCCGAGCTGCCTTACCAATGTTCCTTAGTCTTAACCTGAGCAATAATGACATTTTTACCTTTGATTCTTTATATCCTCTATATTACTCCTCTCCAGACTATCCAAAATGCATCAGGCAAAATTGTCTTCTTTGTCTACTGCTCAGGCCATATCACTCTTCTATCGGAAAGACTCTGCTGCCACTATCTACTGTACTGAGTTTAAAATTCTCATTCTCACTACAGGTTTCAGAGTAACAGCCGTGTTAGTCTGTATTCGCAAAAAGAAAAGGAGTACTTGTGGCACCTTAGAGACTAACCAATTTATTAGAGCATAAGCTTTCGTGAGCTACAGCTCACTTCCTCAGATGCATATCGTGGAAACTGCAGCAGGCTTTATATATACACAGAGAATATGAAACAATACCTACTCCCACCCCACTGTCCTGCTGGTAATAGCTTATCTAACTCCACCCCGGGCCACATCTCAGATCTCCTGTCTTCTTGCATGCCTCTTCTGTCTTTCACAGCACTTTGTTTCCTTCTTCTACTCTCCTCCTTGCACCATCTTCTGTGCTATCAACTGGGCAAGGAATGACTTCCCAAACCCACCACACCCACCAATATTCTCACATTCAAATCTACATTCAAATCCACACCCACCAATATTCTCACATTCAAATCCCTCTGTTCATTTCCTCTGAGGCACCTGGCATTGGCCACTGTCGGAAGACAGGATACTGGGCTCGATGGACTTTGGTCTGACCCTATATGGCTGCTCTTATATTCTTATGTTCTTAAACAGAACAAGTAGCCTGCCTGGGACAAGGATTGTCTTGATATTTGTGTCTTGTACAGTGCAGAGCACATCATTGTGATGATTACTATTTATTGAAAAGTTGATTTGGTATCCAAGTAACAAAACCTAATATCCAGAGTTGAAAATGTGTCTGGAAAAATAAATTAGCAGAATTTTTATGGAGAACACTGATCTTGACTTAACAAGAGAAACTAACACTCTCTACTGGGGAGATCACCCCTAGAGATCACATCTGGATTAAAAAAAGTATGTCCTTAAAAATTAAATCCTGCAACAAGACTGTGTTTAAACTAACTTCTTTGTACCTTGTATTGGAGGGAAGGGCATATAGTATAAGTGATTTGAATTGTGATTAAGTACTTAAGGGTCTGATCCTGATTCAGTTGAAGTCACTGGTAAAGCACAAATGTATTGCATGGCGTTACAGGAGAAAATAGTGCACAGAAAGTGTAAAGTGCCTTCTGCCTTCTTTGTTGTTAAGATCACCATTCTGTGATCAGTGAGGGGATCAGTTTCACAATTGATGAGTTGACAGGAACACACTCCTTGTCTTCAGTAGGACATTGCCTAGGAAGGAAACTGTGCTGTAATACAATGCAGAAAGATATAGCTGTTGCCTTTATTTGACAATATTGCTGGTCCCTAAGCACTCATCCACCAGCCTTATAGAAGGAAATGTAGTTACTGAGATCAAGATTCAACACTGGCTTCAGCCAGGGCAGTTCCACTGAAGTCAACAGAATTGTATCCATTTACTTTCATGGGGAATTTGGCCCTAAGACATTTTTAAAGGAATAAAAGGCTAGGTGTCCTCAGGGGTGAAAGTAACATTGAACACTTGCCAGTATGGGGGCCAGCCCCAGCGCCCAGAAGGGGCGGGGCCTCAGGCGGAAGGGGCGGGGCTGGGTGTCAGCGTCCCCCAGCCAGCCCATACGCTCTGCCTGGCCTGCGCTGCCCAGGGCTCCAGTGGCAATTTAAAGGGCCCGGGGCTCCAGCTGCTGCTGCAGTAGCAGCACCGGCGGCCAGAGACTTGGGCCCTTTTAAATCACCGGCCCCGGGGCATCTGCTCCTTTTGCCCCCAGGTAAATGAGTCGTGAATGCATGTGGGGAGTAAACACTGTAAGGTGAAGATGCATAAATACCCCCAACTCCCAGTGAAGTCTTCAGGCTTCATGGGTATAAATGAGGGTCTAAACTGGCCCATAGAAGCCAAGCAAGTTAGGATTTCCATTCCACCTTAAGTCACTCCATCGTGCTATGGCTAGGCACTGTGCAAACACAGAATACAAAAAATAATGAGGCATCCTTGTGGCACGTTAGAGACTAACAAATTTATTTGGGCATAAGCTTCCATGGGTTAGAACCCACTTCATCAGATGCATGGAGTGAAAATACAGGAGCAGGTATAAATACATGAAAGGATGGGGGTGGCTTTACCAAGTGTGAGGTCAGTCTAATGAGATAAATCAATTAACAGCAGGATGCCAAGGGAGGAAAAATAACTTTTGAAGTGATAAGAGAGTGGCCCATTACAGAGAGTTGACAAGAAGGTGTGAGTAACAGTAGGGAGAAATTGGAATTGGCGAAATTAAGTTTAGGTTTTGTAATGACCCAGCCACTCCCAGTCTCTATTCAGGCCTAACCTGATGGTATCCAGTTTGCAAATTAATTCCAGTTCTGCAGCTTCACACTGGAGTCTGTTTTTGAAATTTTTTTGTTGAATAATTGCCACTTTTAGATCTATTATTGAGTGACCAGAAAGATTTAAGTGTTCTCTGACTGGTTTTTGAATGTTATGATTCCTGATATCAGATTTGTGTCCATTTATTCTTTTGCGTAGAGACTGTCCAGTTTGGCCAATGTACATGGCAGAGGGGCATTGCTGGCACATGATGGCATATATCACATTGGTAGATGTGCAGGTGAATGAGCCCTTGATGTGTGGCTGATATGGTTAGGTCCTATGACGGTGTCCCTTGAACCCATGAAAGCTTATGCTCAAAATTTGTTAGTCTCTAAGGTGCCACAAGGGCTCCTCGTTATTTTTGCTGATACAGACTAACACGGCTACACTCTGAAACCTGTCAACAGAATAGAAACACAATCCCTGCGCCATAGGGCTGTTGAATTTTTTTTAAAGGTAGCTTGACCTAGAAACTCCATGTATGTTTTAATTTCTTGGTCTTGTTGAGTCCTAATGCCTTTCGCTAGTTTGGGAGGATGTGCAGGAAGAATTATTTAATCATTAAAGGTGATTCCCACCTACATAGCGATTTCTCTGACGGGAGGGTTTGTAAGTCCCAGTTAGCCCAGTTGCAGAGGGCCATGGTGTAGGGAAATGTAAGCAGGAGAACACATGGAGGAGATATGGAAAGGCCCTGTCCGGGGCAAGACAGCCACTAATGGGGAGCGGTGTGGATAAAGCTAAAGGGGGCACAGAGTGGAGGAAGTCTCAACACAAGAAGTGGGGGGGCATTTAGCAAACAAGGGAGGCTTCTCCAAATAAATTTCCAAACTCCAGTACCCCATGGTCACCTCTTTCCCACAGAAGTAATAATACCCACCTCTAAACATACACATGCTGCTTGTGCATTTTTCATTAGTAGAGCTCACCATGCCTTACAAAAGTCAGTGTCATTATCACCATTTTATAGATGGGGAAACTGAGGCAATGAGAGGTGAAATGACTTGCTCAAGCTCACCGAACAAGCCAATAGCAAAGCAGGGATGAGAACCCACGTTTTCTGTGGGGGGTAATCCTGTGTGCAACTCACTAGGCCTTACTGTCTTTCCTTGTTTAGCTGGCAGTGTCAGTTAACTGTGTCAATACTTCTGACATGAGTTAGTGCTGGATTAGGTGCTTACTTTTTTTTTTTTTTTTTTGCACTGTTAAATATGTTTATCCCAAAGAGGAACAAATTTCAATAGAGGATGAAGTGATCCATAGGTACCATCCCTCAGAATTAAGGTGGTTAGACAGAGGTAAGATGTCATTCTATTTTTAAATTCTTTCTGAAGACACCCAAGTGCTCTGTGTAAGAATGACATTTTAAAAATCATCACCATCGAAAAGTGCATTAAATGTGTAACACAGTGCTCAATCCTGCAAATATTTAGTCAATAGCAAATTGTATCAGGTTGACTAAAATGTTTTGTTTGTCCTGAACAAAATAATTCATTTCATTTTAAAGCTTTTTAAAACTCTTTCTTAAGAAAACTTCAGTAAATTTCAGAACGGAAAATGTCATTTTTGAATTGAAAAATCAAAATGCTTTGTCTCCAATTTTTTTTTGAAATTTTGTTTTAGGTTGTTTTTTTTCCTCCCTATTAAAACAATTCAGTGAAATTGATCCAAATCTGCAGTTTTCAGTTAAATATTTTTGGATACAATTTTTGCCCAGCTCTAGTCAATAGAACTATTCAAGTGGGTAAGGATTATACAGGTGAGGTTGCTGTCCACTCTCTTGTGTTTCCTTAACAGGTGAGAGCTTGTGTGTATTTGAGGATTTCTTTTTTGTTGTGGGTTTGTTTGTTTTTGTTTTTTTCAAACCAGCTCAGCCTGCCTCTTTCTCTACTCACAAAGGGGTTAATTCCCTCACTGATAATTTTGCTGTCTAAGTCAGAGCCTTCATTACAAATAGCATCCTTACAAGAAGATGTTTCATTTTTTAACTGGAGCATATCTAATGATCCAGGGGAAAGCCCTGGCTGATAACATTTGACCCAGCCTCAGATAAGAACAGTAAGGTGGCACCAGCCTCTTCCTATTTAGTCATAAGCCGAGGAACTGCACCAGTATACAAGTGACATGCATATCCCATGCATCAAAGTAGCAGCTCAATCTGTACTGCAATAACATTCTTTCACGTCTCAGCATGGGTGCTAGCCCTAAGCTGCAGTTCCATTAATTGACATAGTTGCCCAATGCTAGAAAACAAACTCGGAAACTATTCTCATTAGACGTCTCCCTGGTTTGCTACTCTGTTATTGTAAAACCCAAACGCTGAGCTTCTTACCAGCGTGGTTCTGTTTTTAATTAGTTCTGATGGCACTGGGCTACGCGCCAAGGGAAAAAATGAACTTCCTGTGATTGAGGCTTGTTGCTCAGTATGTTGCTTCCTCTGTGTAGAGATTGTTTTTGCAACATTTTTCGGAAAAGGGGCTACTGACAGAAATAATATACGTTTTTACTGCTTTTGATTTTTTTTTCTCCCTTTCACGCTTATAAAAGGCAGCTCCAAGTCAGGGATCCTAATGTTACAATGCCATTATTTTGCTTTTGTGTGACTCTGCTGATTAAAGACATCCTGGAAGAGTAATTTTTTTAATAGAATAAACACAGGCTCCTGTTAAAAAAATTAATACCGTTGACTTTGTAGTGTTTTAAGTAAATTAATTTGGATTTTTCTTTTTAAAGTGTAAGTTGCCTCAGCATGGTTAAGGGTTGTACTAAAAAGGGACATGAACACGTTCCCACCATGGAGAGTTCAAAGCTGCATGGGTGATCTGGGGATAAGGGACTCGATGTCTTAGTACAATCCTTTTTTTTCATTTGGGATTTTTTTTTTAAGTAGACACACTGCATGTTCACTGTTGTGGTACCAGATCCAAAGCTTGAAAAGTCTAGAAATGACCAGTCCCCTCTCGTCAAATGTAATGGTGATGTGCTTGTTCAATATTGTTTCAACAGAGTCCTGGACCTTCTCAAAGTAAATAAAGACTCTTATTATGACCAGAAGATGGATCTCTGCTCTGTCAAAAAATAGAGAGACAAGCTGGGTGAGGTAATATCTTTTATTGGACCAACCTCTGTTGGTGAGAGAGACAAGCTTTCGAGACACACAGAGCTCTTCTTCAAGTCTGGCAAAGGAAGCCCCAGTGTCACAGCAAAATGCAAGGTGGAACAGATTGTTTAGCACAAGTAGTTAGCACATATTGTAAGGGACCATTCAAGGTAGAGTAGCCTGTTAACACCTTGTCTTTTATCATTTCCTGTATAAATTCATTCAAGAGGGTAGTGATTATCTGGTTTCACTCACATAATTGTTATTAGGGCATTTATTACACTGGATGAGGTATACCACAGGTTGGGATAGGCATGTGTAGGATTCTACAGTTGGTATGGATACTTCCACCTTTTCATGTTCTCTGTATGTATAAATATCTTCTTACTATATGTTCCATTCTGTGCATCCGATGAAGTGGGCTGTAGCCCACGGAAGCTTATGCTCAAATAAATTTGGTAGTCTCTAAGGTGCCACAAGTACTCCGGATCTTGAAAGGTGTGTTGTGGGAGGAGTTAATCATTGTAGCAGGAGATGTGTCTGCAGGTTTTGTATGTGTTGTTCTGGTAGGGCCTTGTGCAGCTTTGAGTTGATGTGTCCTGCTCTGCTTTGGATGATGAGGTTGGGGGGTTATTTAAAAGCCAGAAATGGGGATTGAGGAAAGATTTCTTTCAGCATGGGGTCCATATAGAATATGGGTTGCAGTTTTTGAAGATGCCTCATATGGGTTCCAGTGTAGGGTTGTAGGTGACAACTAGGAGTGTGTGGTTGGAGCGGGGTTTATTTCTGTATTGAAGCAGGTTCACTCCAGGTATTTGGGTGACCCATTCCATGATGTGATCTACTTCCCTTGATTATGAAGGTGGTTTTAAGTGTTAGGTATTAAGGTGTATGTTCTGGAGTTTCTCCTTGGAGCATATTCTATGGTATCTGAATGCCTAGCTGTAGATAACAGATGACGTGGTGTGTTTGGGGTGGCTACTGTATCTATGAAAGTCGTTGTGGGTTTCTTGTATATGGTTGTTTGTAGGGTTCCATTGTTGAAGCTGATTGTGGTGTCCAGAAAGTTGATGTTAGTGTGGGAGTGTTCCAAAGAGAATTTAATGGCCAAGTCAAAAAATAGTCATTCAACCACAGTTTTGCTATTATTACTCATAGGAGCCTATATGAGGAACTGAACTGCTGTAGACCTCTGAACATCAGAATGAGCTTCCGTGGCTAGCTGGGAGTATGTAACATGCTAGACAAGAATCTCTTTCTCCTTCTGTAGTGGCAGGACCATATAAAGAGGTTTATGAGCAGCTATTGCTTATAGCTACTGAAGTTGGTCCTTTAATTCAAGCAATTGAGGTGTGTGGCTTTTGCTTCAGAAACCAGGGCTTCCGTCCCTGCAGATGTCCCATCCCAGGGGCATTGTTGAATTATTGCTGTCCTATAGGCCAGTGACCTACTCGGAGGGAGTAGGCTACATCTGATTTCAAATGAGTTCACCTTCCAAGATACTAGCCAGAATAGCAGTTGGTTCCCTAGCACCTCATTTTGGGGAGATGAACTGGCCAGTGCCTAGAAATTTCTCTGAATAAATGTATAGGCACTGAAGTCTTTATTTCCCATAGAAATTTCAGCACATAATCTTCATCCTCTGAAGACTCTACAGGGAGAAAGAAAGAAAGAAAGAAAGAAAGAAAGAAAGAAAGAAAGAAAGAAAGAAAGAAAGAAAGAAAGAAAGAAAGAAAGAAAGAAAGAAAGAAAGAAAGAAAGAAAGAATTGATTAAAGGAACCAAATACATATAGTAATTGCAAAGTTCTTGGCTCAGGCTTGTAGCAGTGATGGAATAAACTGCTGGCTTAATAAGTCTCTGGTTGCTTCCAAATCATTGGAAGGACCAAAGTCCCTTGGTTAGAATGGTCCCATTAGTATAAATTCATAGTCATTGGTCCCGGACAAGTGGAAAAAGGCAAATATAGTGCCCATCTTTTAAAAAGGGAAGAAGGAGAATCTGGGGAACTACAGCCTCACTTCAGTCCCTGGAAAAATCATGGAGCAGGTCTTCAAGGAATCCGTTTTTGAAGCTCTTGGAGGAGAGGAAGGTCATCAGGAACAGTCAACATGGATTCACCAAGGGCAAGTCATGCCTGGCTAATCTAATTGCCGTCCATGATGAGATAACTGGCTCTGTGGATATGGGGAAAGCGGTGGATGTGATATACCTTGACTTTAGCAAAGCTTTTGATACAATCTCCCACAGTATTCTTGCCAGCAAGCTAAAGAAGTATGGATTGGATGAATGAACTATAAGGTGGATAGAAAGCTGGCTAGGTCTGTGGGCTCAATGGGTAGACATAAAGGGCGGGCATCAATGGGCATCAACGGCTCAATGTCTAGTTGGCAGCTGGTATCAAGCGGAGTGCCCCAGGTGTCGGTCCTGGGGCTGGTTTTGTTCAACACCTTAATTAATGATCTGGAGGATGGGATGGATTGCACCCTCAGCAACTTCGTGGATGACACTAAACTAGGGGGAGAGGTATATATGCTGGAGGGTAGGGATAGGGTCCAGAGTGACCTAGACAAATTGGAGGATTGATCTAAAAGAAATCTGATGAGGTTCAATAAGGACAAGAATCCGATGCACCACTACATCCTGGGGACCGACTGGCTAAGCGGCAGTTCTGCAGAAAAGGACCTGAGGATTACAGTGGATGAGAAGCTGGATATAAGTCAACAGTGTGCCCTTGTTGACAAGAAGGGAAACGGCATATTGGGATGCAATAGTAGGAGCATTGCAGCAGATCGAGGGAAGTGATTATTCCCCTCTATTCGGCACTGGTGAGGCCACATTTGGAGTATTGTGTCTCGTTTTGGGCCCCCCACTACAGAAAGGATGTGGACAAATTGGAGAGAGTCCAGTGGAGGGCAATGAAAATGATTAGGGAGCTGGAGCACATGACTTATGAGGAGAGTCTGAGGGAACTGGGCTTATTTAGTCTGCAGAAGAGGAGAGTGAGGGGGGATTTGATAGCAACCTTGAACTACCTGAAGGGGGATTCCAAAGAGGATGGCTCTAGACTGTTCTCAATGGTGGCAGATGACAGAACAAGGAGCAATGGTCTCAAGTTGCAGTGTGGGAGGTCTAGCTTGGATATTAGGAAACACTATTTCACTGGGCAGGTGGTGAAGCACTGGAATGGGTTACCTAGGGAGGTGATGAAATCTCCATCCTTAGAGGTTTTTTAGGCCTGGCTTGACAAAACCCTGGCTGGGATGATTTAGTTGGGGTTGGGGTTGGTCCTGTTTTGAGCAGTGGGTTGGACTAGATGACCTTCTGAGGTCTCTTCCAACCCTAATCGTCTATGATTCCAGAGGTTTGAGCAATAGAGAGGCAAATGGAGGTGTTTCCAGGGCCTTTTATAGTTTCTGCCATGTGGAGGGAATCCCATTGTTCTTACTGTAGAAAATTACAGCAACAGCAAGATGGAGTTTGGAGTCACGTGGGTAAGTCACATGTCCATGCATTTTGCCTAGTCACCCCAAGAAATTCCATTAAGTGTAGATGGACATCTCCCACGGTCCATTGTAAGTTAAATGTTCATTTGATGGGCCACTCAATTTGAATAGTCCCTCCAAGATGTGCTAGCTAGCTACCTTGTGGGTGTTACCCCAGGAGCAAACATTTGAAATCCAAGTATAGAGACAATATTTATAACTTCAAATACAAAAATGATACATGCATGGAGCTGGCATAATTATAACCAGCAAATCATAATCTTTTCATAGGTACCTCACTTGACAACCTTTGTACAAGATTTGCTGCAAATATATAACAGTGGTTGCAGCAATGATCTATATGTTCCTATTTTAATCAGATAATGCCACAGGGTGCTTCCTTTGATTGTACATATTGCTCAAAGATAAATACACCAGAGTCTTCGGTATCATTTTCCCTTTGGGACACTATTTCATTGAGTGTGTATATATATATATAACATATGCAAGAGAATATTATATTTATATTTATAGATAGATAGATAGATAGATATAGATATATATATTTGTCAGGAAATCATATTAAAAACTGAGGCCTTCCATTTCTCCAGAGTACAGGCATAAGGTGTGCACACTTCTCCTTGCAACTCCTCCACTGTCCTGTCTATGGGCCTCAAAACTGAGCTTCAGGGTCCACATCTAGGAAAGAGAGGGTAATTCAGACTCTCTGCATCCTTGGCCTGTCTGCTGAGAATACCCACAAGAGTGGCAATTAGTACAGGTTGGGATAACGGGGTTTTGTGGCTTGGAAATTATTTATATATCTACACAGCAAAGAAAAAAACCATGGTTGGCTTGTGCCAGCCAACTCGGGCTCGCAGGGCTCGGGGGCTGCAGGGCTCTGTCATTGCTGTGTAGACTTCCAGACTTGGGTTCAAGCCCAGGCTCTAGGACCCTGCAGGTCCTCCATCCCAAGCCTGGAAGTCTACACAGCAATGAAACAGCCCCACAGCCCAAGCCCCATGAGCCTGAGTCAGCTGGCATGGGATAGCTGGAAGTTTTTCTTTGCTGTGTAGACATACCTTACAAGACTGGGAGGTCCAATTCATTTAACATAGGCCACTAAACAGATGTTAAATGTTGATAACTCGTGATAGGAGATAATGTGTTAGTACTGGATCAATCTTGAGGGTAATAATGCTACCATAGGCACCTTTTGATTTTTTATGTGATATAAAATTGAGATCCTGACTATCTGAGGCCATTAAAGATCTGGCAATTGCTTTGGTAACAGTAGAAGTGTTAACTCTGTTTTCCTGGCCAGTTTCCGTTCTGGATAATTATGTTCTGACCCTCTGAAGACCCATGGCGTTTTGATTAGAAACAATATTTTCCTTAACTGTTGGTCTGTGAGGTGCTAAGCCTTTTAATTTCCCAATGATT
Source organism: Lepidochelys olivacea (assembly GCF_965140295.1). Taxonomy (NCBI): domain Eukaryota; kingdom Metazoa; phylum Chordata; order Testudines; family Cheloniidae; genus Lepidochelys; species Lepidochelys olivacea. Next base: position 12,989,714 of record NC_140413.1, read on the forward strand.
TTAAAGTCAATGGGAGTGGGAGGTGTTCAGTGTGTTTCTGGGATGGGCCCTCCACCTACTTTGTAGTATTGCTTTGTGCTGTTGATGAGCTGCTGGGTTCCAAAACAAGTGTGGCTCCATTTTAGATTATGATGATGATGATGATTTTCTTCACCTTATTTCTTTTTTCAAGGAGAATAGGAAGTTTCAAAATAACTGAACAATTTTGACTATTTACATATTCAAAACCTGTATCCTTCTTCCATTTTCCCCTCACTGGACCAGTCTTCCACCTTCCCTTCTCTCAAGTCCCTCCTCACCATGGCCTTCTTTCAAAAGGCCTATATGCCCACATTTTCAGAACCATGCAAAAAGATCTCCATGTCTTGGAATACTGTTTATGTTGGGATTTGAGGCACCTAACTCCCATGGGCATTTAATTCCCTTAGGTTCATTTGAAAACCCCCGCTTTAAAAAGCACATAAATACATAGTACCAAATTTTTGTAACCTTACTTGTATCAAATAAGACTCTACTCCGCAAGCAGTTCCATAACCTCAACAGGACTGTTTTGATCAGCAACATGCTTCCTGACTTGAACAAGGGTATAAAAATCTGGCCCTAAGAAACATGTCTATTCATATTTAGTTAGTATATATACTTTAGGACACAGTGGGCCACATTCTTCAGTGTTGTGACCCCACTAAAGCCAATGGAGTTACACCAGGGATTAATTTGGCCCTATATTTTTATGTACAGCATGTGTATCAATCCCTGAACATAATTACAGTTGATGTCAATCTTTTAAGTTAATTACTAGTTAGGCCCCTTACAAAGACAGCCTTTGCCTAGGCCACTTTTAGGAGGCTGTTATCCATCCAGTGTGGAGAGATTTATGCTCTTACCATCCATTAGCATTAATAGGAGTGGTCCATATAAATCACTCAGCACCAATAAGGGAAGATAAAGCCCCTCTATGTTTAGAGTAGGAACAGCTTTGGAAAATCAATTTTTGGACCAAAAAAAAAAAAAGGGGGAGGGAGGCAGGGAATGAACGTGATTAAATCTGTTATAACTCTGTGGTATGTAATAACACAGTCCGTATCATGACTGCTTCAATGTGCGGTAAACATTTTTTTTTTACAAAATTTATTATTACTTTTATAATAAACACAGCAGTAAAGCATTAAGATGGATAAGTAAATAAAATGTGAAGGGCAAATACTTTAAAACAGCATACACTAATGTTAAGTATGGTTACAGAATCAAGTATAGTAGAAAAGCAGAGGCCAAATTCTCCTTCCATTTATTCAGGTGTAAATCTGGAGTATACCAGAGAAGTTACGAATGGAGTTACATTGGATTTACTCTGGTGTAAAATAACAAAATTTGATCCACAATGTTTCATTTATATGATAAATATTTGATCCACTTGTATCTAGCGGAAAATTTCTCTTGCCTTTTTATAGACTGTCTGTGTGTGTGTGTGTTGGTCTATATAGCCATTCGTGATTATCGGTATATGAGGGTCTTTAATACAGTTATATAAACCTAGACATACCACAGGCAGATGGTTACACTTTAGTTACTCAGAACAAAACTGCACTTCCACAGCTACCTAAAAAGTACACAAATTACCTAATGAAAAGCATTAGTTAGAGCTCACTATGTTAGGTGATGTGCCATTAAAATAATCACCTATCAGGATGAACTTGTTATAATCATATAATCTTAAAAATGTAGGGCTGGAAGAGACCTCTAGAAGTCATCTAGTTCAGCCCCTTGTGCTGAGGTGGGATCAAGAATAACTAAAATAGACCATCCTTGACAGCTGTTTGTCTAACCGATTCTTAAAAACCTCCTGTGACAGTGATTCCATAAACTCCCCTGGAAGTCTGTTTCAGTTCTTAACAATCCTGATATAAAGGTCTTCCTAATATCTAACTTAACTCTCCTGGGCTTAAGATCAAGCTGATTTCCCCTTAATAATGTCCCTTAATATATCTGAAGACTGTTACTCCTAGGTCTTCTTTTCTCAAGACCAAACATACCCAGTTTTGTTTTGTTTTTTACCTTTCCCCATAGGTCAGGTTTTCTAAACCTTTTATCATTTTTGTTGCTCTCTCCAATTTGTACACATCTTTCTTAAAGTGTGGCATCCAGAATAGGGCATAGTACTCAAGCTCCAGACTCACTAGTGCCAAGTAGTTACATCCTCTGTCTTTTATATGGCACTCCTGTTAAGGAACCCCAGAAAGGTATTATCTGTATGTGCAGCTACATCACATTATTGACTTACATTCAACCTATAACCCCCAGATCCTTTTCAGCAGTATTACTGTCTACACCAGTGGTCCCCAAATTTTTCACATTGCGCCCCTCCCTTATCCCTGTCCATGCCCCCCAGCAGAGCCGGGGCCAGTAGTGGAGCCGGGGTTGAGGGCGGGGCGCAGACAGGAGTAAGGGGGGAACGAGGCTGGGGCCTCAGCTGGGAGCAGGGCTGGGGCTGGGGCCAGGGGCTGAGGCTGGAGACAGGACTGGGGGCAGAGTGGGGATGGGTGGCACTCCCTCCCCACCCCCCTTGGGGGCTGGTCTGGGCCCTGCTGCGCCCCCCTGAACATTCCTCCACACACCCCTGCCCCACAGTTTGGGAACCATTGGTCAACACAGTTATTTCCTTTTTTCTGATGTGTATTTGATTTGGTCTTCCCACATGTAGTACTTTGCACTTGTCTTTCTTGAATTTCATCTTGTTGATTTCTGACCAATTCTCCAATTTGTCGTGGTCACTTTGAATTCTAATCCATTCCTCCAAAGTGCTAACAACCTCTGCCAGATTGGTGTCATTGGCAAATTTTATAAGCACACTCTCCACTCCATTATCCAAGTCATTTTAATGAAAATGTTGACTAGTACCAGATCCAGAACACAACCCTGAAGGACCCCACTAGATATGTCTCCCAATTTGACAGCAAACCATTGATAACTATTATTTGACTATGGTCTTTCAACCAGTCTTGCACACACCTTATAATAATCTCATCTATAATGTTACATGGTGCAACAAACATACATTTTATAATTAATAACTGATCATTTGGATAATAATAACTACTACATCCATAAAGAGAGCTGGTCAAAAATTCTACACAGATCAGTTTTCCAATGGAAAATGGAGATTTTCCAAAAATTTAAACATTTCGTGAGAACAAGTCCATTTCAAAACAATTTCAACAGGAAAGTATCAAAAAGAATCATTTTCACTTTCTTGGTTCATTTATTTTGCTTTGACTTTATATTATATTATATTATTATTGTTAACCTTATAGCGTATTTATACTGATTATTTTTAATTTTGTAAATATAATAGTCCATGTTATATTATCAAATATGTTATACTGTCATGTTTCAACAAAATTGACAAGTAATATTTGAAACACTTTGATGTTTCTAAATTGATTTTATTTTTAATTTCCATTACAGGAGAAAATTCAAAATTTTGACTTTTTGTTCTGATTCAGAATGGAAACAAATTTCAAATTGTTGGAATACCCCAAGGCAAGGAAATTCCATTTTCTTACCAGCTCTATTCATATATTGTAAAGCCAGAAGGGACCATTTGATCATCTAGTCTGAGATCCTGAATAAGGCAGACCATAGAATTCCTCTATATCCACCTAGTAATTCCTGCATTGATCCCAATAACCTGTACGTTAGAGCACCTCTTTTACAACAACATTCAGTCTTGATTTTAAAGTGATGGAGAATCCACCACCCTTGGTAAGATGTTCCAAGAGTTATTTATCCTCTGTTAAAAATTTGCAATTTTTTCCCAGTGTGATTTTTTTTTTAACTTCAGCTTCCAGCCACTGGATGTTGCTATACATATGTGGGCAATATTAAAGAGCCTTCCAGTATCAGATTTCTTCTCCCTGGGTAGCCAGCTCCTTATCGAGTCTGGATATAAATTTGCTAATATAATACATTCACCAACTTGTTTTGGTTGAAACCCCCTCAAAAAATATTCCCCTCAAAAACTGAAACATTTTGTTTTGACATTTTCAAAATGAAACATTTCAATTTTTTATTTGGAACCCACCCACCCCCAAAAAATGAAAGAAAACGTTTCTTTCATCCAGAAACTATTTTTTAAAATCTTTTCTGTTCACAAAAAAATTCAAAATATTTCCATTTTGCGTCAACAAGAAACAATACCCACACACACAACTTTTCAGTTCATCCAGCAAACGAAAAAATCAGTTATTCACACCACTCTGCTTTTGAACTCTGTACTTTTAACAAACTGCTTATTTGTTGTTCATTTTTTAGGCTCCTCTGCCTTGTCTTTTTGACTGTGAGGTCTTCAGGACAGGGATTGCCAGCACGGTGGAGAACTTATTCTAATTGGGTGCCACTGTAATAGTAGCAATTGTAGACAGATAGATAGATAGATAGATAAGCAGGGAGGCTAAGGACCTGATTCTGACCTAACTTACATTGATTTTACCCCTGAGTAACTTAGTCAATGGACCTGCCTTTACATCATTCTGACAAGGCCTTAAAGAGCATATAAATGTAGTCTGCATTGCCAGAGAAGTGAAAGGGCCCTTCGTATAAATGAAAAGAATCTGGCAATGCAATTAGGCCTGACTTACACATTACACAAGTATAAGTGAAAGGAGAGTCAGACTCCAGTTTTTAAAGTATGAAGCTGTTAAACTAAGGTATTGTTTTTCATGTTCCCCTTTAAATATAACACCGTATCTTCTGTCTCGTCCATCCCTTTTATGGCAGACGCACATTGATGTGAAGCTCACACAGACATCTACTGCAGCTAAAGATAAAAAAAAATGCACATTATACCAAAAAAAAAGAGAAAAGAATATGAGGGTAACAATAAAAAACAAAACAAAATTTCATTGTTCTAAAAATCGGCTATTTACTAACAAAAAAGTCTGTACAAAAGAAATGTATGTTATTCTGTTTTACAGCTTCAAGCACTTCAGACAATTAACATTGATCCCCCCCACCATAAAAGCAAGCAAGAAAGAAACCCAGACACAACAGTGCGGGGGGAACTGATAGCTAGAGATGATGAAGGAAGAAAATCCAAAATTGAACAGAAATGGCTGATTCTCTCTTTGTGATATATTTTCTCTCTCAGCCTTGCATATTTGCATTAAAGTGATTGTGAATAATGTACATTTGACCAGTGCTGTCTGTGGAACTAATGCCTATTAAAGTGATGGGAAGTAGCATATGTTGTGCCTAGGGCAGAGAAAGTCCAATCACCCCCACTGTGTGAGTCTCCAACTAAAATGCAGGACAGCCTGGGTTTTATCCTAAATGAACCCAGCAGGAAGAAACAGGGCATAGTCCCTCGTTCTACATTTAAGCTTCTAAACTAAGGTTATAAGAGTTAGTTTCAGAAAAGGGAACTGTAACATCCATCATTTAATTTATACTTGGTGCTAACTTTGCCTTTATCTTATACCTGCTCCATAAATACAAGGGAAATCATTAATGCAGAGAAAGGGGATACATGTATTCAGTTGTTTCAAGAATCAAGATGCATTCACTTTATTGCCACCAAAGCAAAACCCCTCCTCTGCTCCAGTTATTCCTTCATATTTTCTGCCAGTGCACAATTTTGTCAGTAATTGCAAAACGATTTGGGTTTGTGGTTTCACTTTTATGTTCCTGCACTGTACTAGAAATGTTCTGCTATTTGAACAGTTTGGAAAGCTTTTTGAATTCTCTTACATAATCTCTCTAACAACCTCCAGCATCAAGTTCAGATCCAAAACAGCCTTTCTTCTACCTGTGTGAACTTGATAGCTGGGAAAAAAAAGGCAATTATAAAAATGTATGAGAATAACAAATTCAGCTGAACTAAGGAAATAAAAGTTGCCGAATTGTCATGTTTAGATCTGTAGCGATGCCTTTTGCCTCATTAACTGCAGCATTACAAAGGGGGGAAAGTGCTGGGACTAGTTTTTTAAAGACAGCATCCATCCCACACTTTATATCTATCGCCAGTGAAATAAAACTTACCTTAAATAGAAGCACATCAGTTTGTGATGTAGAAAAACATACTCTCCCAGTAGGTCAGGAGTAACTACATTGAAGTCAATGGGCCAGAATCTGATCACACTTTAAAGGTGCAAATCGAGAGACCCTCCACTGACTTTAAATCAGTGCATTGAGCGGAAGACTAGAAACCTTTATTAGGTATATGGTAGAAATGGGCTAAGCTGAAAATTTAGGATCTTGAATCCAAGACATCAAATGCCCCATATTTTGGGGTGGGAATTTCATATCCGAGGTTTTCAATTATCCCCCTACAGAGCCTGATCCAAGGACAGCTGAAGTAAGTGAGAGTTGGCCCATATAAAGGCTAGTAGCAAAATTCAGATACAGGGTTGGAATCTGAAACATAACCCTACTCCCAGTTCTGAAATGTTTAAATCTGGAATGATCATTTGGGCTCATTTTTAGCGCACTGGCCATACTTAGGCAATGTAAATTTTTTTTCCTGGTTATTGCTGATATTATTTCACATTTAAAAGATAATGGGTAGATAGTAAAAAAAAAAAGTACAAAATAATTGCTACAAGAACCTAGTTCAATCAGCAGAACTCAGAAATCTGATTATATTTCTATTATTGTTCTTATTGTTGCATAAAAAATACTGGATAGCTTTAAAGGGATTGTTTTATATTTTACTTCTCTTCTTTCTTTCTTTCTTTCTTTCTTTCTTTCTTTCTTTCTTTCTTTCTTTCTTTCTTTCTTTCTTTCTTTCTGTCAATAATAACACAGGAATGGGAGAAACTTATTATTATTATTACCACTAGGTTTAGAGACTGCAACTGAGATTGGGGTCCCATTGTATTGGGCAGTCTTCAAACACATATTAACCGATAGTCCCTTCCCCAAAGAGTTTACAGCCTAAGTAGACAAGAAAAATACCTATCCCCATTTTACAGATAGGTAATTGAGACACAGAGAGATTAATTGACTTGCCCAAGGTCACACAGGAAATGTGTGGCAGAGCAGAGAATGGAAACCGGAACTCTTGAGTCTCAGTCCAATGCCTTAACTACAAGATCACAAGCGGGAGGACAAGGGCTCTATACATAAAATGATGTCTATTCTCACTTTTACTTGCTTGCACACCACTTCTCACATACCCACACAGAGACTCACACCGACACACATATTCACACTTTTGCGTGTTGTAGTCTTAATGGCTAATGATGGTATTACACAAGATTCAGATAAGGCCAAACATGGAATGGTGGGTCATAACTAAAGCTATGTGAAACCAAAATAGTACTTGAAATCAGCTTTGGTTCATGATCAAAATGCATCCGTCCACCACCAGCTAGTAGAGGTTGCTCAATTTTCCCCCCAGCCTTCGAAGAGTCAACAGAAGCTTCTTAACACATGGCAAACCAGAAACTGTATCAAACTTGTGTTGTCAAGGTATTTTGAGTTTGAGCCTGATACACTAGGGTAGGTCAAATCATGTATATCATATGGTTTATTTCCTACCTCCCTGATTGGCTCAATCTATACTATTCAATCAGAAGGATCAACCTTGTTCAACAGAAGCCAGAAAAGAATGCATTTCAGTGGAGCTCCTTGGTGCAATGAAAAGTCAATCATACAAAAACCGAACAAACCACATTTCCTTCTATCCCCTATGTGATTCCCCAGATTATTGGTAATTGGGTCCTTACTCATTTGTATTTTGCCTAACATCAACATGTTAATTTTAGATTTTATGTTTTAGATATTCCCCTAAAATCAGAATTCTCTTGTTAATTCAGAAATGAAACCTAGACTCCATGTATCCTTGTTAGGGGTGGAGGACAGTGCTATAATTCTTCCCAGTTATTGGGAATTCTCTCCTTGCTATTTTCATTTTGCTCCCATGATATTTACTTCATATCCTTGTTTCACAATGGAAAATTTGTTTCCCTGGTTTAAGAGACTTTTTTTTTTTTGCCTAGATTCATAGAATTTAGGGTCTGATGGGACTGTTCTGCTAATGTAGTCTGACAGGCTACATAATACAGGCCATAGATTTTCATCTACTGATTCCTGCACCTAAGACTACAATCTATGCTGTACCTTGTCCGAAGCTCCGTTAAACCAAGGTACTGGTGCACCCATATGAACAGCTATGGTCCACACCTTGCTCACAGATTTAAAAACCAAATTCAGCTATGGGGAAAACAAGTTCCTTCAAAGCCCAAAGTTTTATTCTTCAGGGCACGCAAGTCTATGCACTGATAGACAAAATATCATGAACCACGCTGTGCCACACCACACTTGGAAGGGGTGTCATTGTAACTAAAATATTGTTCAAGCCTGAGATCTGGCCCTATTGAAGTCAATGGGGCTTTTGCCATTGACTTCAATAAGTGCCAGGATTTCATCCCATGTGTTTTAATACATATAGTGCTACTTTCCTAAGGAAAAGTACAGACTTTGAGCCAGATCCTCAGTCAATGGAGATACATTGATTTACACCATTCTGATCTGGCCCATGGCCTCTATTTTGTCCCAGGAAATACCATGCCATGCCATTGAAAGACGGTATACCAGAGTATATGGTGACATTGCCAACAGATTTACAAGACTACTACGTCAGTCTCAAAATCAGCATCTTCTGCAAAGATGCCAAATCTGGGTAGGACAATGATTGTGCCTGGTTACTTTTTTTGTGTTGGTATTTTCAATATGTGTCCATTAAGACTTTTGAGTGGAGATGTGCCCTGAGTCACCAAAGACATTACAAGCAGCTACCACAGAGCACAGCTGTTCATTGTGATCGTTGATAGCCACACATATAACCAGTCCAAAGCTGGATCACTGCTCTAAGGGAACCGCACATTTAGCTATCAGTCAAAATCTTCATCCTGATCACTGATAGCTCTGTAACTCCCTATTTTGCCAATAAGGCTGGTAGAACTATTTTTTGTGATGGAAGCATTTGCCATTATTCATCACACCAGTTCACTCTCCCCTCCAGTTCTTTTTATTGTGGCACAATATCCAAAACCCATGAATCTTGCCATCCTAGCAGCCACATCTGTAACATTTTGACTATACAAAATCAGAGCTAATAATAATTCAAGCAAGCAGAAACAATGAAATGGAAAGGGGCATTCTGATTAGAAACAAATATAAATTGCTTCAAAGGAGACCTTTTGTTAAGTGAAATGAATACTGGGAAAACCAAGGCATTAGTGGTGATCCAGTAATCACCCTTGTCAAATCAGAAAACATCAATCTATTGATTACATTTTTACAATTGAATTTATTAATTACATATATCTCTTCTTATATATTTAACCAGTTTAGCCTATAGTTGATATCACCTTTGTGAACAAATGGACATAAATGACCTAGAAATGAAAGACCTTGCACCCCACTAAAAATTCCTAAAGCATCCAACCTCCTAGGCAAATATATATTTATTTTAACCATAGGTGCTGGAACTAGGGGTATGGTGTGGGGGTGAAGGTAGGGGGGCTGCAGCACCTCCTGGCTTGAAGGGGTTTCTGTTATATACAGGGTTTACAGTTTGGGTCAATGGCTCTCGGCCCTCCACTATAAAAATTGTTCAAGCTCCCCTGATTTCAACTATTATCTATTTACCTATTTTAGGATTTTATATGGCCACCTTCATCATTGTATCTGAGCACCTTCTATGTAAAATTGAGAGCAATAGAGAAGTCCCTAGTGAACTTTTGGAGTCTCTAGAACTTGTCTTTTTTCATGGTAAAAAGGTTGGCTTGGTGCAATATTTTTGGTTTTGACTTTTTAAATTAATAAATTAATTAGTTTTTGATGTTGATAATAACACCTAGCTCTTGTATAGTGTTTTTCCCCATATATCTCAAAATGTTTTATATAGGAGGTAAATATCATTCTCCTTATTTTACAAATGGGGAAATTGAGGCACAGGAAAGTGAAGTGATTTTTCTAAAGTCCATCACTAAACCAATGACATGGAAAGCAAAAGAACCCAGGTCTATTGAGTTCCAGGCCAATGCTTTATTCCCTTGGCAATATTGCCTTGCAGAGTTGTGGTAACATACGTCAAGAATTAACCATCTTGTTCTTTGTTAACTCCAGAATATTCAATCTTGTTATTGTTTCACGTCCTTGTCACTTAATCTGAACTAACCATAACTCTAGATTGTGCATTGGTCATTGCGATATCTGCTGGGAAGTTGGAAGCCACCTAGGGAACAAAATGAAAATTTGCAATATTCTAATATTACAACATATAGCTCCTTTATACTTAGTGTAATTATATCTATTTTTATGCAAGGACATGTGCTTACTGTTGTTTTTTTTTCAGACGATGTTTTTACTAAAAATGCCCCTGATTTCAATATTTGATATCAGATCTGCTATGACCTGCTATGCATAGATCTGCTATGCAACATGAAATCATCAAGAGGACATACTCATTTTTAACTTTTCGTTAAATGTATCTGAGCAGATTTTGAAGTGTGATTTGCTCCCTGCAAACTGTTTTGATTAGCCATGCATATCATGTTGCCTTGTGGTTCCTTTCCAGCTAAAGACAGACACATTAGGAAACTGACTCCTGTCACTACCGAATTTCAACCCCCTCATCTGGGATTCATTTTCAGTCTTTTCACCTGATCTATGTTTACACCCTTTGGAAGCTGAATCCAGATAGGTTGTAACACTGGAAGCTTGTGCTGACCATACATTATACTCATCCTCCCCTCTTTGCACTAAGGTAGTGTGACGGGTTGGACCCCATGCCCTCCTCCACATTGAGGGAAGAGGTGAATTTCATCATATATCTTTGGGTCTGTACTCCAAGGGAGGTGGACATCTGAGTGCTTGAGCAAGTCTCTTAAGCTGAATCTTCCCAGAGCTGATCTGCAACTGGGTGTGGCCCTGCCTGTGTGTGTGTTAGAGGAGGTTTTAAGAGCCTGGCTCAGCAAGACAAGTTAAAGGGGGCCCATGCTGGCAGAACAGATAGATTCAGTGCTATTTCAGCACATCAGGTGGCTTCCCAAGGGGTCCAACCCGTCACAGGTAGAACAAGATGGACGAGGTACAAATTGAAACACAATTCTCATTCCCCAATGTAAATTTAGGTCAATCCTGCTCACTGACACAGGAAAAAAAAATATTATTCTTTGAAGAATGCAGCTTAAGAAGCTAATTTAATAGCCATGAATACCAGAGGGTGGAAATATTTATGCATACCTCACTGTTTCTAGCTCCACAACCTCACAGGGGCATATATTTATACTTCCACATGACCACATCCTGATTGCTATCTCTTAAAAAGAGCACATACAAAATGTTTCAGCATTAAAGCAAGAAACACTGTACGCCATGGTCCTAGTCCGAACACTGTGTGTAGCTTGAGCTAAATGAAGAGACCTACTGACAATACTGCATACTTATCTAGGGGTTTGCTAGAGAGGTATGATCTAGTTGAAGAAGCATGGGACCACGAACCATGCACTTCTGAATTCCAGTCTTGACACTGACTTCCTTGGTGGCTTTGGGCAAATAATTCAGCACCTCACCCTCAATTTTCCAGCTGTAAACCTTACATACTAAAACCATGTTATGGAACGTTGTGAGGCTTACTCAGAGATTACCGGCAGTGTTACGCATGCGTGGATCTCAACTAGAATTTTCTGTGTTCAGCACTACTGACGAGCAAGTCCATAATGAGCAATAAGTGATATGAATCAGTAGATGCACAGGAATCATGAAGCAGGAATAAACCATTCCCCCATTAATCACAGACTCATAGATGATACCCCTGGGAGCAGAACCTCCTAGTTTTTCTAGCCAGTCCTCTTACCCTAGTCCTCTACACAAACCCCATAAAAGTTTTACCTAATCTACTCTTGAATATCTTTATTGGAAAGGGCTGGCCAACAATGCAAATACAACAGAAAGCAGATGAACCTTTGTCTGTTTTTACACCTAAACTCAAACCAGAGCTTTATCAGGATTTTGAAATGGTCTTTTACTTCTGGTTGTGAGCTGGGACAGGAACTGAAAATGCTAAAGTATCACAAATAGGATGAAACTTGTGTCTTTCACCAACAGAAGTTGGTCCAATAAAAGATTTTACCTCACCCACCTTATCTTTCTCATTTCCTGAGACCAACATGGCTACAACAACATTGCAAACCAAGTTTCCCAAGGCAGGCAGCTCCCCTGGCAGGATGAGAACCAGATGTGCCAGAAATCTCAGGAAAGAGGCTCTTCTCTCAAGAATTCCAGCCCATTTTTGTGGACTCCAGGGATGAGATTTCAAAAATGTAACTTGAGTCACCCAGAATTACTAAATCACTTTTGAAAATGTAGGCCTAAATCCATATTTAAGTACCTACGCTGGAATTTTCAAAGAGACATAAAGGAGTGAGGTACTCAACTCTCTAGAAAGTTTATGGGCTGACAGACCCATTTGAAAATCCCTGCCCTACATAAGTGGCCTGATTTTCAAAAGTGCTGAGCACCCAGCTGCTCCCACTGACATCAATGTGAATTTAGTGGTGTTCAGTATCTTTGAAAATCAAGCCATCATTCAAGGGAGGGTGGTCCAGTGATTAGAGTGCTACCCAGGGAGGTAGAAGACCAGCATTCAATTGCCTTCTCTGTTGTGGCTTTGGGCAAGTTCCTCTCATTTTACAAACGGGTAGGAATTGTTCCTTTCAATCCCATTTGCAGTCATAAATGAAACAATCTTCCCTTGTTCCTCTAATGGACATTACTTTGTGTAATAGAAGAGAACATAAGATGGCGCAACACAGCATAGACTCTACCAAGAACTGAACTACAGTAATATTGCATTCTCCTACAGCTCTGTGGAGTTTATGATACTGAAACTGATCATCTGCACAATACGGGTTCATGGATTCAGAGATCACTGTAATGGTATGATGCTGGGAGGTACTTGGTACTCACAAACTCCATTAAAGCCAACAGGAGATGCAGCCCCAATTCAGCAAGGACTTAAGCATGTACATAACTTTAAGTATATGAGTAATCCCACTGATGTCAATGGGGCTGCTCATGTGCTTAAATTTACTCATATGGTAAGTACTCTGCTGAATCAATACCTTACAGCCTGGTTTAATGGCTGTTGAAGTTAATCGGAGTATCTTGTTCCTTCAATAAGTGTAGGAGAAGAATTGTCTAATGGTTAGAAACTAGTTTAGAACTTGGGTTCAATTCCCTACTCTGCCACAGATTTCTTGTGTTACATTGGGTAACTTATTTCTCTGTGGAAATGGAGATGACAGCACATCTCTACCTCACAGGGGTGTTAAGAGACTAAATACATTCAAGATTTGTGAGGTGCTTAGATACAAGTGATGGGAACCATGAAAGCACATTAGATAGATTGGATCAGTCCCTTTATTGTCAGTTCTACCATGTCAGATGCGTTTCAAACATAAATAATCATCTTGATTAACAACAGAAAAATACTAATGTGAGAATTACTAACATAAACTCTCATTCTGGACTCCAATAAATCCCAGCTTTTTAATGCCATTTGGATTAAATCAAACACCAAACTAACCTGTGAACTAGCATTGGGAAATTTCCATTCCAAAGAGAGCTTTAGTAATGCATGCCAGCAACCTACACTTTGTCCCCAGTTGGAAAGATGTTGGCAGCGATTCAAAACCATATGTTAATAAGGATTTTATATATATATATATATATATAATCCTTATTAACATATGTTTTTAATATATATATAAAGCATCCTTATTAACATATGGTTTTGCATGTATATCTATCTATATATATATGTGTGTATATATATATGTGTGTATATATATATATATATATATATATATATATATATATATATACACACACTGTAAACCTTATGGGCATCAACACACTTGTTCAAACAGCTTTTCAAATCTGAGTCCCAATCTTCATGAATGCATAAAAAGTTCCAGATGTTAAAATGTCCCAGGACATGCATTTTAACCAACTCTGTTCTGCATTTGTAGCTTGACATGCAAAGGAGGCATATTGATTAGAATTATTGGCATGCTTATTATTTTAGTTTTACCACTTCCGACCGAGTGGCATTTGCTCTGAAATGACTAGTCTTTTTGTTGTTTATTCCCAGCATGGTACTTTCAGTATTTGGTTGCTTTGGGAATTGCCCTTATCTCAGTATCCTGGACTTTTTAGAATGGATTACTGTTTTGCAGGTGCAAGTACAGAGAATGAGAGAGGGAACGGGGAGTGAATGGGAGAAGGTGAGAAGGGAGAGTGGGCTAGGGAATGTATGAATGAATGCAAAACGTCTGTGAGTTGCAAGACAATAAGGGCTAAAAATGTGCCCTTCCCTGCATGGGAGCACAAGCCGAGAGTAGGCAAAAGGAGACCACCTTTCTATTTACATCTCTACTTTACAGCTCAGGCAATACCCCGGTCTTTGTGCTCCTGGGGTAAAGGGATTCCATAGGTCTATTTACCATTGCCATGCAGCTAGTGCAGTCATTTACATGTGTGTAAACTCACTCTTCTCTGGTTGATAAATATGAGTCTCAGTGTCCCTGGTAGTCATTTGCTTTCCTTAAGAATGGATATGTGTGCACTGCCAGAAAATCCAAAACCTAAGAGAAAGAGATTACAGAATAATGCAGCTGAAAAGGGAGCCCGTTAGAACCAATGTAACCTGGATGATCTGCCTGGGGAGTGTAACAGAAGCCTAGTAGAGTTTGAAGACTGAGATTTTGAGTCTGATCCTGATCTCACATATACTAACTTTACACCAGTATTACTCCATTGACTTCAGTGCAGTTGTAACGCGGACAGACCCTTGTCATCAGCAGTCGGGATCAAATCCGGGACCTCTGGAGCTTAGTGCATGAGCCTCTACCGCATGAGCTAAAAGCCAACTGCCTCTTAGCTAGCGCTGTAGAGCGGGCTAAATGGAACGTCTCTCTGTATCCAGGAAAGCTACCACTGAATTTTAAGAATTAATCTAGGAAAATGCTGGATAATCTGAACGAAAGCATGAGGCTAACTATTTCAGGTCAAAGTTATTGCGCATATTGGCCCTTCACAAACACTTCAAATGAAGACAAGGTACCTAGCTGCTTGAAATGTGTTCAACCCCCTTAAATGCATTATACAAATTAGTTTCCTGTGTAAGGCCAGTTTGAGATATTCTTGCTCACACCGAGAGATGCATTACAGTCAATAGGTTAACTCATCCTACTCTATAACAAAAAAGGAATCAAACTGTCCCTCAGAACATCTTCAGCCCATTGCTGAATACAGAATTATTATATGTGCTACACTAAACAAAACATAACATTTTCTTGCAATCATAAAACTCTTCATAATTAAAACTGTTTTCTTATTTCTATCAAAGAAACCCTTCTGCCAGGTGTTGTCAGCAGCAAAAAGGGCCTGGTTCAATTTTCTATGGGTTCCTTCTGAAGACATATTACACCCACCTGAGCTCATGCCCAGAAACCTGGGAAACTATATGCACCACCTTGGGGGCAACCTTGATGAGCAATAGTTCCCCACTCCCAAGCACTGAGGCCAAAGACAACTTTATTTAGTGGGGTGGGATACATCGAAATAAACTTGGGGAAACCAATAATTTAATGAATTAAGAATGTGAGGCAATAATCCCACCCCTTAAGGTGTCTTAACAATCATCCCAACCTCATCCTCCTCCGGCAGTTGTGAGTGGCTAAGACATTCTAGCTCCCACCCTCCTCCCCAGCTCCCTATTCTCAGTTTGTCATCTTGGGTTGGTGGAGTCCAAAGAATCTGGCAGGTCAGTGCTGCCTGGGCCTCTCTGGAGGCCCCTCCATCTGACTTAGCTGAAGTGATTTCAGTTTTAATTGATGGTAGGGAGGCCCGCACCAGAGTACTTTAGGAAAACTGGTGCTTTGTTAGTGGTTTCAGCCCAAGACTCCTCAGCTCTGCACCATCCATCGCCTCAAAGCCTCCTCAGCTCTGTGCTGTCCGTCACCTCGAAGTCACCTCAGGTCTGGGCCATCCATAGATTTGAAGCTACCTCAGCTCTGCAGTGTCTGCTGCCTTGAAGCTGCCCCAGCACTGCAGCATTCATCACCTTGAAGCCACCTAAGCTCTGCACCATCCATCATCTCAAAGCTGCCTCTGCTCTGTGCTGTCTGCTGCTTTGAAGCTGCCTCAGCACTTCATTGTCTGTCTTTTCAAAGCTGCCTCAGCTCTGCTCTCTAAAGAGCAATCAGTGATATCTAGGACCCCCTTACAGACCCCTTAGCACCAGGGAAATACTTCCAGCAGAAGGTAGGAGTTTCTTTCCCCTGTCTCTCCCCTTTTAGCCCTGTCCAGGATACCTTACCAACTGTGCTTGAATATGTTCTCTGTCAGGGACCCCAGGCATATTTGGTGTAGATCTCATGTTCCTTTATTTACTAGCAGGGTCAATAGCATTATATTGCCCCCAAATGCAAAACTTAACTGTATTTTAACCAGACACCCTTAACCAACCACATAACTGAAATGAAAATGAGGCCCAGCGCATTCAGTGAGTTTCTGTGGCTCACCAACAGATGCTGGCAGAGAGCTCCCTCCCTTATGGAGTTCTCAAGTGACTCTGGGCCACTCCTCTCCCATTTCACCAACACATGGCAATAGTTATCTCTCGACTCTGTAGGGCTTCAGGCCACAGGGCTTACACCAATGTGATGGAAAGATTTATTCTGCTGAGATCTCTGGGCTTTTAACTGTGAATTGTATTTCAGCAAAAATATCAATCATCGTATTTAAAAATTATTGTTCTTCTTATTCATTCATTATTTTGTAGCACCCAAAAACATGATAGGTGCGGTACAGGACACATTGAAAACCATTGTCCCTGATGCAAAAAACTTACAATCTTGTCTATAGATGTATGTTACACAATTAATAAGAATAACAATGAGAAAGAGAGGATGAAGTGAAGATGAATATAATAGCAATATTATCAATGATTATTCACTTTGAGTTTGGTTGTTCAATTCATTTAGCTTATTGTTCGATAGATAGATCATTCAAATTAAACTCTTTGCTATTTTGTCTTATAAATGTCCAGGTCTACAGTCACTGTTCATTACCTATTGCCAGTGGACTGTTGTTCTGGGCCAAGGTGTTCGAAGCACCGCAGGCCGGCAAAGGTACTCTGGAAAACGAGACCCACACGCAGCTAAGCAGCGAGTTATTGGCTTTATTGAAGGTTAGTGACACACCCGCAACGGGGACTCCAAGCGTTGCTGTCACGGAGGCAGAGAACCCAGCACACCGGAGCTTTGCCTGGGATGGAGTCCAACGAAGGGGTAAACTGCGAGCCATAATAAGCACTACACAGAAACAGCTCATGAATATATAATTAGATACTTTCCTAAAGGGCTTTCCGCTACCTGGCAAAGGGCCATGCAGGGCAGACAGAACCGGCCTAAAACCGGTTAGAGTTGGTTCCCCATGTCCTACATGAACCGGGCGGCCTCGAGAAAGCGGAAGCTCCCTAGCTAGGACGTAACGAAATCTTCCGCAGTCCCTTACAACTGTCATCTGTATGGTTGGAATAAACAGCTTTGTTCAGCATTTGATACCAATGACAAAACTCCAGACAAACAAAAATGTATTGCCATAGTAATATAGGATGGAGTTATTTGAAGTGAAATATATTACCAGATAAATATACAGCTCGGATACCAGATGGATTAGCCTTTCATGCCATTTAAAGAAAGAAACCTATTTTGTAATATGAAAATTATGTTTATATCTCTGATCTCACCTGGTGCATTTTCCTTCCTATTCTGCTGATAATTTCAACACACTTTTCATGACGAGCAATTCCAGACTCCATTATTGTTCCAAGTTCTGATATTCTCATAGGAAATGAAGAACTGCCAAACCTTCCTTCCTGTCATAAAGACCTGGAAGAGGTGGATAAGACCAAAGAATCTTCTGACTTAGGGAACATTTTATTTATTTATTTACTTACTTATTTAGATAAATCCTCTCGGCAGGAAGGAGAAAACAAACATTTCAAACTCAGTTCCAAATATCTCATTTGGAATGTTTGCCTCATAATTACAGAGCTGCTGCCAAATAGCACACTGAGAGATATGTAGAATAATTTGGTATTAAAAGACGTGGAGGGAGGGGCAGTGGTGGCTTCAGATTTTTAAAAATGCAAAAGTATTATATATAGCATCTTTATTGGTAATCACAGCAGAGAGACCAATGATTTATTAGGATTCTGGAGGCACATGGATCTAAAACCCTTTCCATCATAGACGTGCTGCCACCTCTGGGTGGAAAATCACAGCTGTTCAATGGGACACAACAACAATATATAACATTTTAGGAGACAAAGTGTTGAATAAATTCCTTAGCCTATTGACACTGAGAATGTAGGTAATATGGAACAATCTTAATTAGAATTTGGCCAGGACACAGAGGTTAATATCTATATTTTGTACGCAAAGGGTCATGGAATTCTGATGGCTATGAAGAGCAACAGTCTCTCTTTTCAGAGTAACAGCCATGTTAGTCTGTATTCGCAAAAAGAAAAGGAGTACTTGTGGCACCTTAGAGACTAACCAATTTATTTGAGCATAAGCTTTCGTGAGCTACAGCTCACTTCATCGGATGCATACTGTGGAAAGTGTAGAAAATATTTTTATATACACACAAAGCATGAAAAAATACCTCCTCCCACCCCACTCTCCTTTTATACCTCATCTGACAGTCAGCCCCTCCAGCAACAGTGACCCCTAACACCATGTCAGTGCATTGGTCCAGTACAGAATTAGAGGGGAGAGAGCATCATCTACTGAGTCACCAGCAACACTTCCCAGTAAACCACTGTCAGACACCTCCACTCTTCAGGGAAGTCCACATCCAGAGCAGAACTTTGTGGTTTAAGCTATTTTTACTGCCTACTGTTATCTGGGTTTCTGAAAGTCCCATCCAGTTATTGACCTGGTCCAACACTACTCAGGTTCATAGAGATGATAAGATCACAGCCCTAGATAACATGAGACTTCCAGGGAGGGAAACACCTTAGGGGGCGAAAATAGACATGTGGGGCTCAGGGAAAATCTGCAGTACTCATCCATTTTTATACAAATTTGCTTGCACTATCAACTGTCTTGTGGATCAGCTGTTCTATGACCCTCTAGGTGAAGAATTTCTGCAGGATGAAATGGTTGATCACCCTTGCTCATTTTAATGTCAATCCCGTCCCTAGGAATGTGGGTGAGGCTCCAACTGAATAAGAGGTTCTTGGCCTCCCATGTAGTCAGAAGCTGAAACACATATTTCACCTTATGTAAGAGCTACACTCACCATCGCTTCTTTCGTCCCAGGAATAGGAAGAGCAAATTGCAAAGACCTAAACCCTCTAAGGGTGCTCAAGATCCCAACTGCAGCAAATATACATTATCCTTTCTTGGAAGCCAGGCCACTTAGGGCCCAGTCCAAGGCCCTTTGAAGTTAATTGGCCAGACACCAGAAAGAAGAGAGACTCCAGAGATCTGGATACGCCATAGTTCTCTAGGTGCTACAGTGCACACCTCCAGGGTGGTGCTCTGTGTGGGACAGTGACAAGAATCTTTGTTGATGGGACAGCAGAATGGAGGAATATGGCACAGTGCATAGCCAATAGTTCCCAAGCTTGCATAGCAGGAAGTGCAGAGGACTGTGCTTACTAATCATCTTATACCCAAAATCGGTAACTTTAGCCTAGCTGTGTCCTTTTCTTCCACAAGGAAAGAGATTCAGTCCCTCTCAACAGCGATGTAATTTGTACTTGCAAAGCCCTTGTTATACACCGGCCTTGTGTGGGGAGAACGAGGATTTGGTCCAGTTATTTGCAAGCAACTCCTATTCATTTGTGCACAAGGAAAACGACACACCAGTCACGGCACTCCATTCCTATGACAAGCTATGAAGGAGCTGCACTGGATCTGAACCATTCCAATCTGGTTTAATGCATGCGTCCACATGGAAAATAATAGGAGCCAGCTCTGGGACAATATAACACAATAATGTGAATCAATGATTTCACAATGATAGTACCAAAGGAATTAAGGCCAAATACTGCTCCCATTGAAATCAATTAGAGTTTTGCTATTGATTGCAAGGAGAGCTGTAACAACTTTGATTATTTTAGCAACCAAGAGTGTGTTTCTAAAAGACTTATGCTTTTAACAACATCCTTTCTCTTTCATTTACATTCCAGATACACAAAAATGGCTGTGCTGATGTTTACAGGGGGAAAATAACTGATCTTAACAGTTTATTTCAGCATCAGGAAAGTCAGGATTCGTCTCTGGCCTCATATTGGTTAAGGATAAATTGGGTAAAGTATTTCTTTTTTTGCTGGCCATAAAACAGACCACGCATGCTTTCTGTTGCAGGAATGGTTAAGCAGCACTTTAAAATGTTTAAAACTTTAAAAAGTTTGCCTGGTTCCTGAGAGCTGTAGAGCTTTAGGATGTAGCTAGTGAGGGGTGCACAGGATCTCCTCCCATTCAGCTCAGGCTAGGAGGGAATGGCTTTGGGACAGACAAAGGTATGCAGACCAGGCAGTGCCAACCGTTGGCCTGACCCTGGAAGGTGCTGGTTTTTTTTCCAACCTCGTCAAAGTCGTATGAGCAGAGGGTGTTCAGCACCTTGCAGGAGGCACTCACAGCACCTCGCAGGCTCAGGCCCCACCTATATAGGCCTAGATTGTGCCATTTAGGAATAGCCATGGGTAAGGGAGTCCTGATGCGCCTGAGCTATTTGGTGTGCAGATTGCACCAACCTTTGCAAACTGCTCCTTCAGAGTGTACCTCCACCTCCTCCTCTGCACCCCTCTTGAAATAATGTGGGACCCCAGGGATTAGGGTGACCATATTTCCCTATGCTGAATACGGGACACCTGGTTCTCCGCACAGCCCTAGGCGTCAGAGGTGACCCACCGGGGCGGGATATGGAGGAGCAGAGGGGGGCGGGTGAAGGGGAAAAGCAGGGAGAAGATAGAGAGAGGGGGAGCATATAAAGGGTTGGTGGGTGGGCAGCAGAGGCGACACGGAATCAGCCACTACCTGGTGCCTGCCCACACTCACCAGCCACCGCAGCTTGCGGTGCACAGCCAGTGCTGGACGGAAATGGGATGGAAGGTGAGGTCCTGCTGGCCAAGAGCCAGCACGCAGCAGGGGCTGCACTGACAGACCAGCAGAGGGAGCAGCCAGCCCCGCACGCTGCATCTTTGCCCTGCCACCAGCCTTGCACATCCGTGTCCATCGTCAGCCACTGGACTCACCACTGGTGGGCAGGCAGTTGGTGAGCATTGATCTGGCCAGCAGCAGGACTCGCCCGTACTGATGGGGAGCAGTCAGAAAATATGGGACAATTTGCCCATTTTTCAGAAAAAGTCAGGACACCTGCAGGAGGGCTTAAATACAGCACTGTCCCTTTAAAAACGGGACATCTGGTCACCCTACCAGGGATGCACTGATGGAGAAAGCTCTGCAGATCCCATGAGCAGGGGCTGTAGTTGTAACCAGCTTTGGTGGAGGGTGCACAAGTGGGAGAAGGCAATATTGTAACAGACCATTGTATCTATGACATATGATATAATATCTACATATGATAATTTGTCTAAGTGAAATTTAACATAGGATGTAAACAATACAGTTTGATCCCTTCATAGAAGAGGGCACACATTTTATTATCTAATTACAACAGGGTTAGCAGGTATTGGCATTGCAGACCAAGATCATTTCCCACCCTCACATATAGGCATGTACTGACCTTCCTGCAATTCCCTGAGCTGCTGTCACTCTCCTACTATGTCCTCTTGAGTTTCCAACTTAGACTCCCAAATAAATAAGTCACAACAGCCACAGGCCAGCAATAAATTTCTTTTTAATTATTATTTTTTTCTTCAACTGGTAAAGACCTAAGATACCTGCTACAATCCCTTAAATATTTAGGATTGATTGTCATGGCAGATAAGTCACTCAATGGAAAACCACAGAGAATACCAACAGGTGATATCTTTCTTGCTACTAAAAGGAATAGTTTTTTCTATCATTTTTTTCTATCTATCTATCTATCTATCTATCTGTTGCATCCATTCAATAAAATGCCATTAAAAACTCCATGGGGATTATTCATTTTCTTAAAGTTAGGTATGTACCTTGCTGAATTAGGATCTGTGTAGATATTTTCATTGCACCATTACCAAAGCATGGGAATGCTTAGAACTAAAATATTCAGGTAGACTACCTTGAAGTGTCTCTTGGAGACTGATAACTACAACTGCAAATGCTGGGGAGGCCTTCTGACTCCTGTCCAATGTGTGCTGGATATTACATCAATGTATGGTGCAACAAAATAAGTGTCACAGTGGTGGAGTCAGTTAGATTTCTAAAGAGAACCTGGTTGTGATGGGGTCCTCGGAATGCAACCTGGTCTGTGGGACCACTGAGTCCTCAAAACCCACCAACCCGGGCTGCCTCTCACATTGTGCTTCTGCTGTCAAGCTACAATCCTTTGACAGGCACTGCACTCACACAGACATCCACAGGCAGGGACACACCCAACTGAGTTATATGAATGATCTCCCAGCCACATATGAACCATCAACAGGGAGGCTCCAGCCAATTCCCCACAGCTCCCCAGTCTTGCACCCGAGAACTGTACTATTTTGCAGTAATCAGAAACCTGGCCAGTGTAAGTTCATTATCTAGTTTGCCACTTCGTCAAAGGAAGGGGGACATGCACCAGCCTTTGTAACCTGAGATTTCTTAAGTTCTTTAGACAAACTCACTGGTAAGGCTGAAACATTAACATATGTTTATTAACTACAGAAAGACAGATTTAAAGTGATTATAAGTGATAGGCATAAAGGTCAGAGACAGTTACCTTAAGAAAATGAAAAGTAAACACACATTCTAAGTCCTAAGCTTTTACACTAAGCAAAAGCTGAACCAAACAGCTTTTCTCACCCGAACAAATGGTACAAGCAGCTTACAGTTCTTCAGTACACAGACTGGACCCTTTTCCAGCCTGGGACCAAACTCCCTCAGTTTAAAGTCTTTTTCTTCCAGAACTCCTTCCGGGCATTGAGTTAGGAGGGAAGAGAGGCCGTGTGATGATGTCACTCTCCCTCTTTTATACTTTCTTCCAGCTGCTAGAAAGATTCTCACTGTGACATGGGTTATGCTACATCTACACTAGCCCTTTTGGTGGTATCACTTATGTCGCTCAGGAGTGTGAAAAAAACTCCCCCCTAAATGACATAAGTGACACTGACAGATGCATAGGTGTGGACAGAGCTATGTCAACGGGAAATGCTCTGCCACCAACATAGCTACTATCACTCGTTGGGGGTGATTTAACTATGTCAAGGTGAGAGCTCTCTACCGTCAGCATAGAGCAGCTACACAGGAGATCTTACAGCAGAGCAGCTGCATCGGTATAGCTCTGTGGCTGTAAGGTATCGAGTGTAGATCTAGCCTAAATCCACTACCATGGCGTATGTGCCTTCTCCGAGAAATCTCTGGAATAGTGGACTGTGTGTTGATAAGCCGTTAATGATTGTCTGCCTATTGATGGCTGTTCCTTTGTTTTAACTGAAAGGCTGGTTGTGGGTGTTCCCAACCTCCCAACACATTGCAGTGACACATACAGCAATACTTCATAGCGGCAGGTGTAATGGTAGCACATACAATCCAACAGGATATTAATATTCAACAGATCGACCTTTAAAATGATACCTCGCAAGGGGTACTTTGTACAAAACACATCATAATGATATGACGGTGGCGAATATGGGAGTTCCAGGGAGCTACTTTGAGATACAGAGTGTCACAAAGGTACAAAATCTTCAGTTGACTCCATTAATGAAGAGGATGCCAGAATGCAAAGGATGGTTCGTCTTGACCTTTCAAGCTGATTCATCCCAGGAAGGCACTGTAGCTCCTGCTAAAAACTGATCTGCATGCACTGTGCGTTTAATACTGAACTTGTCTCAGCAGTGGCCACAGTGGGAACCCCTCATAACATGGCTATAAGTTGTCCCGGTCCTGATTTGTAAACGCTACTCACATCTACACTTGGCCTACCTGTGTCCATTGTTCTTGCACTTGGGTCATCCTCAAAGATTTCGGCAAGTCAAAACAGGTAAGCAACTGCTTTCTGACCATTAGAGGTGCTGGAGACTTCTTTGTACTGTCACAATGACAGGCTATGTTTCAATAAAATTATAAGAAATGGTCCAGGTGTCTGTGATTAGGTTATATGCCTTATTAACTATGCAAACCTTGCTTTATTGTTTAAATAAATCTTTGTGCTAGCCTGTTAGTTGCTGACTGATACCACGCTGCACTGATATGATACACACCATTCATCTTCACAAAAGTTCTGATGGACTCATTGGAAAGAAGCTGAGGTCTGCTAGCCTGTTAGTTGCTGACTGGTACCACGCTGCACTGATATGATACACACCATTCATCTTCACAAAAGTTCTGATGGACTCATTGGAAAGAAGCTGAGGTCTGCTAGCCTGTTAGTTGCTGACTGGTACCACGCTGCACTGATATGATACACACCATTCATCTTCACAAAAGTTCTGATGGACTCATTGGAAAGAAGCTGAGGTCTTTTGTTGTCAGTTCTGATAAGTTATGATGGCTAAACGTCTCAAGCAGTTTCTGGATAACACATCACACAGATCTGTCAACTCTTCTGAGTACATGTCAATGATCATCAAGATCCTTTGAAAAGGCTAGCAAAATCCATTTTGAAGGCACTGCTTGGGATTCTCAGGCTCTCACCACCAATGCAGTAGTGCCAATTAAATAATATTCCTTACACTGAGACAGAGTAACAAAAACTTTTGTCTTCTCTTCACTATCTTTGGCAAATGTCACCCATAGAGGCATCTCACTGCAGTGTCCAGCATGAGGATGTTCCAGAATCTGTTTTTTTAAATGTGGTGGAATAATAACTTGAAGATTCCCATAATAGACACCTTTATGTCTGAAATAATACAATGTAGCTGGACTTTTGAGTTTCCTAGTGTTTCTCCATGTCCAAAAATTGTCATCAGATTGGATATACCCTTGAATATTTTCTCACTTGTGAAGCTTTCACATTGTCTTTTCTCCAAACAGGATGACAGCTAGCTACATCTTCAGGGCTTTGAATGGCAAAGCTGATGTCAACGCCATCATGTAGAAATCAGCCTCACAACCTCTGTTAAGCTTAGAACTTAAATGGACTGAAATTCATACCAGTGGCAGGATAGCAACAAGCCCCTTTTTTAATAAGTTGTTTACCTGCCAAGCATGGAAACTTAGGGTGACATCCTGG
The DNA here is from genome assembly GCF_965140295.1 of Lepidochelys olivacea. Taxonomy (NCBI): domain Eukaryota; kingdom Metazoa; phylum Chordata; order Testudines; family Cheloniidae; genus Lepidochelys; species Lepidochelys olivacea. Next base: position 13,015,115 of record NC_140413.1, read on the forward strand.
CCCCACAGAAGACAATAGTAAAACTTCCATTGTCATCACTGAGGACAGGACTTCAGGACTTCATCTTTAACTGCTGCCTTCTCATAATTGTTATGGTAGACTATGAAGGTGGAGTAAAACGTAACTGACGGGTTACACTTAAGTAGATGAAAGAAAAGAAAGAAAGAAAGAAAGAAAGAAAGAAAGAAAGAAAGAAAGAAAGAAAGAAAGAAAGAAAGAAAGAATATGAAAAGAGGAAATGAAAAAGGGGAATGAGAGGAGAGGAAAAGTGAAGGGGAAAATGGACAAAGAGAAGAAAGGAAGAGAAGATCAAAATGTTACTAAGCATGATTTAATTTATTCATTTTTCTACATTTCATTGCAAATTGCTGATGGAAGAAGTGGGAGGATCTTTGACGGGCAAGGTATTTTTTTGCAGTCAACTACAGACCCGGTTATCTCTCCTTTTCCCTAGATTGAACCTGCACCCAAATGTTTATTTTTTAGACAATATTTGCATGGTATGCAGAATACGATATTGCTCTTCAAAAATCCTAGGTAATAGCCATTAGTTCATCGGATGCATACAGCTGTAGCTCACGAAAGCTTATGCTCAAATAAATTTGTTAGTCTCTAAGGTGCCACAAGTACTCCTTTTCTTTTTGCGGCTGCTACTCTGAAACCTGTAGTTAGTTAATGTTTGGGAAGTTCTTTGAATATGCCAAGTTCCATATAAATGCTAAGTATTATTGTTATTCTCATGTGAAAGCTGCTGCTCCATGGATCTTCTAACTTAAATGGGAAGCATGTTATGGCTCGGATTACGTACATGCATACTTTTGGGCACCGGAGTAGTCCAACTGAAGTCAAATGTGCTGAATGTTGTGCATATGTGTAAGTGCTTTGAAAAACTGGGGCCTATAATGACAATGTACAGATATGAATCAGATGTTGTGCCCTATTCTGCAAAAAACATGCTCACACTTTGGTCTTCAGGAAAGCAGAGAACTTTTTCTGGATTCTGCGGCTGCTTCTGCTGCTTGCTGCCACCCCCTGAGAGTCTTGTCTGATATTGCTGTTGGTACAAGGAATGCATGACCTGAGAAGGACATTGTCAATCCTTCCTTTCATCCCATAATAAGAAAGTTCAGAAGAAAGCTTAGTTTTGACCTTTTGAGTACAGTAATCTGATTATAGTCTCACCAGAAATTTTAAGTAACTAGCTGGCTAACCCCAGTAATATCCCTCCTCCTGTTCACTTTATGGAAAGATCCTGTTGTCAGGAAATATAAAGCTCTCAACACCTTTACCACAACTAGGATTATAGCCCCCCCAGGATAATGCGTTTCCAACTGTATTTCTTATGGGTGGTGCAAACCTCAGTCAACCTCATCAACAAGGCTGCAGCAGAGTTAACTGCAGGCTTGCCAGGGAGAACATCAGTGATTCTATTCATGACGTTGGTCTGGAACTGAAACTACTTTCCCCAAGCATGTTATTTTTAATCAGGTCATTTCCCTTTGAAACCTTTATAGAAATCCGCAGTGATTCATTCTTCGAGACTGATGTATGAAGGACCCCATCATACACCACTGATGTCAACGGGAACTGTGCCACTGGCTTGAATTGGTGCAGGATCAGAGAATCAGTGGTTTTATATCCACAGCTCTAGTTAAAATCAATGGGAGTTGTAGGCACTCAAGCCCAGACACTAATAACTGGGTCTACTGAAACAGAGACACTATGTGTCCAACATATGCAAAATGCTCTCCAGCTTTTTCTGCCAGATTCAGAGGCCACTGAGGATTTTCACTGCTGCTGCTGCTGCTACTCTTCATAGCATTGTGTTTCCAAACTGATAGCAAACATCCCTATTTTAGGCAATGGCCCCTCTTTAAACCATAGCACCTGTCACAGTGCCTTTTTCTGGTTACTTCACATTTCTTTATGCCTGTGCTCAGCTCTGCAGATGATTCAAAGCCAAAAAGGCATCTAGTGAGATATAAATAGCAGAGCGCAATGCAAGTACAATGGGAGAGCACACACACACATCCTTATCTATTAGGATAACTATTATCCCACTTTGGGGGTCAGAGAAATGAGCTCCTCTTGGCATCAGGCCCAAAGTATGCACCTAATACTTAGGTGCCAAAACCTCTCTGAACTCAGGGTTACATAGATAAATCCTATGACATTTGGACACCCCCAGATTTGTGCAGTGTGAGGTGGGGGTGATGCCAAACTCTGGATCCAGATCGGTATTTTTCAGCTTGGGCCTCTACTTAGTATTATATTAGGTGTCATAAATGAAATTCTCATATGCGTCTTACATCAAAGCAGAATAGGATACTTCAGAGACGGTGTAAAAGTCTTGAATACTTATAAATCTGCTTGTAAAGCTATAATAATATTTAGCTTTTGTATAGTATTTTTTGTCTGTAGACTGCAAAGTGATTCACAAAGGATGGTATGTATTATTATACCCATTTATGGAAGAACTGAGGGATGAAGGGCTTCTGCAGGCTAGTAATAGGTGTGGGAATAGATGCCATAATTCCTGACTCCTGCCCTGGGCCCCTACTCTACCTTTCTAAGGGCTTCTCTACATTTGAAAATTTACCAAAATAGCTATTCCAGAATCATTATTCCAGATTTGGAGTACTTACTTCAACATAAAGCCCCATTAAGATACTCTTATTCTGGAATAGGAAGGACTTTTTTCTGATTTCTGATTTCTGATTCAGGCACTCTAATTCCAGAATAAGAGTGTCCACATGGGTGGTCATACCAAAATAACTCTTCTGCAGTAGTTATTTTGGTATATTTCCAAGTGTAGATAAGCCTTAAGGTATATGAAAAGAAACGCGTGTACATCTCTGTGTGAGGCAGTACTAAGAACTCTAAAACATAAGAAACTTCAGTGTATTGGCAATAACAATGGGATCATTGCTCAATATTCAGGCACACAAACCACTAGAGCTGAGCAAATAATTTGTAGCAAAAAAGAATTGTTTGATTAATTTACCTTCTTTTTATGGTCATGCATGGTCTTCAAGTCTTACAGATTATTCATTATTTGAAATCATTTGACAAATAACTTCTATGAATAAATCTTCACCTGGAGATAATCCAGGAGCAGTTCATTGTATCTGATATTTGAAATTCGAGCTGTGCTGGTTAGTTCTGATTGGAGACAGAGTGTATTTGTTGTTATTTCTATTCCCTGATTGGATGATTGTAACTTTTAGGGTATGTCTACAATGCAAGTGAAAGTGTGGTTGCAGTACAGGCAGGTGGGAGCTTTAATCTAGCTAATTTGGGTAACGATATTACTGTAGACATGGTACCATGGGCTTCTGCAAGGGTTAGCAACCAAAGTGTCTACCCAGGTTCCTAGTAGACTTGTACTCTGGATGCTAGTGCATGGTGAAGACCACACCACCATATCTACATGACCATTGTTATGTGTGCTAGCTAGATTGAAGCTACCACATGCTACTATCACACCTTCACTTGCAGTGTAGACGTACCCTTACTAACAAGTTTCAGGTGCAAGTACTCATTTTTAAGAGTTGAAAGAGTTGCCACAAATGTCCTGTAACAGTCACTTTAACTTCTGTTTCCACAAACATTCCTATAGAAAATGTGTTGTCTATGCTGATGGGAAACTTACACAATGGGAGTATGAACATAGCAAAAGTATAGTAAGTGGTTTATTTGTGCAAACAGGCAATATTTGGGGAATAGCCCAGCCCTACTCACAACTGGTTTCACTAATATATGTTCAATTTGGGCCTGATTTTGCAACTTTTTTCTCAAGGTGCTAAGCACTTACTGATACATCTACCCCCATTAAAGTCAATGAGACTATGTCTTACTATGCTCACCAACATCAGGGTTGTACAATCTAACATTTCATTGCAGAAAACCACAGTTGAACTTTGGTTATGTTTATACACACACATATCACACACATCAGCTACAGAGACATCAATTGACAGTCACTCTGTCACCGTCATATTGCTGTACCCACATTCTTAACAATCTTTCCACCACATGTCTATTCAGTCACATACACATTCAGCCTCACTCTTAATACCACTCTCACCTTCAATTACAATCATCCCCTCTTACCGCTATTAACATATACTCACTCAGACACTTTCACATTCAGTTACATACCCACTCCCCAACATTCCCATTCAGTTATACTCACAAAGCTACACCCACACCTAATTAAAATCACACCCTCACACTCCCATTCAGTTATATTACCAATGCTACACCCACACTTAATTACAATCACATTCAATTAAACCAGCAATTCTGCACCTACAGTGTAATCCTTCCCTCACGTTCACATCCACTTACAGTCAATAGCCCTCATTGGGAAGCACATGCCTGCTTGTCATATTCAGGAACACGCAGGAAAAGCCAGACCTTCCTCTGTCATTTTGACCACATAGAAAATAAAGCAAACACAATTGGTTACCAGTAATCATGGAAGGTGACTGTCCCCAGGCAATGCCTCCCTCACAGCAAAATACCCCCTGGGGTGTGTTACCTTCCTATCCTGCTAGATTCTACTATCAGCACTTAGATACTGCTAGTAATATTAATTATAATAAAATAATAATTTCAGTATGATGGCAACTAACCAAGATCAGGGGTCCAGTATGCTAGGTGCTATACAAACACAGTAAGACAGTCCCCTCCCTGAAGAACTAACAAACTAAAGAGACAAGACAGACAAAGGTTAGGGGAAAGGACCCCTTATCACCACACAGTGCATGAGCCCCTCACAACCATTAATGAGTTCTTGAGCACAATATGCCTTTGGGGAAAAGAAGTATTGTTTTTCCCATTTCATAGATGAGGAACCTGGCCACAGAGAGAGCATGATTTGCCCCAAATCACACGGGAGGTTTGTGGTGGAGGGGGGAATTGAATCCTGATCTTCTTAGTCCCAGTCCAGCACCTTGATCATAACCATAAGACTATCCAAGAGACTATCTCTTCCCTTTGTTGAGCCCACAATTTTGCTGTTGGAAGGCCTTGGGCCCAGATAGCTTCTGTTAATTTCAATGGCAATTTGTCCTGGTCCTACAAAACTTTTTCTGGCAAAATTCAACACCAGCAGGCTGATCTCTGGGACATTAGACCTGATTACGGTCTAGGCCAAAAGTCAGAAGAAGGGATATCTGCACTGATGACATTGAAATCCATGAACCTGCACAGTGATATTGAATATTATGAATAGAAAGAACCAAATCAGAAAAATAGGAGCTATGCACAAACACACCATTGAATTTTCACCCCTGCTTAGAATTAAGTTTGATCTGAACCATTTATTTATTTGTTTATTTATTTATATTCTTTTTGCAGTTCTTTAAGCTCCTTCCACCCCCAGTTTTCCTGTTCCTTTGCTCTTCCAGCTTCCACACTGGAAGTAGAAGCCCCTGAAATCTGGCAAGACTTCCTGCTCTTGAGAGATTTCTACACAAATTTTGATTCAGAGAGATAAGCAAAGCTCTGGATAAATAGACAAACTTCCAGTTGCTTATTCAAATGGACCCTCTGATCTCTGTCAAGTAGCATCGGGAAAAAAATAAAATGCTACTTTTACCCAAACAACTTTTGCTGCAGTGATATTTATTATTTTATATTTCTAAATTTAGAATATTTCTACAACTTGTTCCTTGCAGTGGGCTGGATCCATCAGTCCTTATTCAAATAGAAATCCTATTGAAATTCATAGTAGTTCTGCTTGAGAATAGACTGTAGGATTTGGCCCAGTCTATGGCTATATGCCTGTTGCCACAATAGGAGACACATGGCCTATTCAGAGATGCCTTTACTGGATGCCAGGCCACAAATAAAGAGAGACATGTGGTGCGGGGTAAAATTAGCCACTGTTTTATTAAATAGCCAATTGAGCCAAATCAACCAAACCTAAATCAGTTAGGATGTCTTTGTTGATCCTGACCAGGACTAATATGTGATGATAACATACACTGGTTCCTGCAATTACCACTCCACAGCCAATCATCCTACCTCCTGAATCCCTGCTCTATGCATGGAGGAGGGGCAAGAAGAGTAGTGAAAGATCCTGTCCTCCTACATCCCAGCCAGGACCTTCAACCAGTGCTGGAGCCAAAAGTGATATCACAAGGGGGAAGGGCCAGGAGTGGTGTGCCTAGCAAAGTCAACAGCAGGGGTCAGCAGAAAGAGAGCCAGATTCACCCTGCTGTTACCTTGTTGATTTCAGTGGAATTATACCAGTGTAGAAGTACCAAAGAGAGTCATTATTGTAGAATGACCAAAGGGAATATTTGAGTATCCTCATCACAAAACTTGATATTCTTCTATTTTAAACGGCTTTGGGGTGGTTTGTGTTGGTTACTTGTTTTTGTTGTGGTAATTCCAGGCTTGCTCTTGTGAATATTTCAGTTGCAAGTATTAAATCACCCGCTCCAGCATTCTGGCTTCAGACAAAACTCATCCGATGAAGTGAGCCATAGCTCACGAAAGCTTATGCTCAAATAAATTTGTTAGTCTCTAAGGTGCCACAAGTCCTCCTTTTCTCTTTGACCTTGTAACCCTTTCTTATGCAAGAAACCCTTTCCATCTAAATTTTCAAAAGTGACTAGTGATGTTTAGTGCCTCCATGTTGGGGAATCCCATGTATCAGACATCTGAAAGGAGCCTGGTTTTTGTTTTTGTTTTTGTTTTCAGAAGTGCAAAGTGTCCAACCATTCAAAGTCAGGCCCCCCGTCAGCTATCAGGAGTTGGCCACCCTCAAAATGGAAGCACCCCCATTCTCTAGCAACTTTTGAAAACCTGGGCTTAGCCTAATCCTATGAAACTGCTGGGGTCTGCTGGTGTATATGTGGTTGCAGGATCACGACCCAAAATCGAAGTCCTAGGTCTGCCAGCGAGGCAAAATTGGAATCAGAAGGGAACACACTAGTGAGATCACGATAATGTATGTTATTGTTGGTAATAATCATTTATTATTGTTGCTGTTCTTATTGTATTTTATTATAAAACAATGTAGGCTCTAAATGTCTGGGTCCACAGCCAGAATAAAAAAAAAACAAAGCCTGGGCCACCTTGCCTTTAATTTTCTAACTGCTGTTTTGTAAGGCTGTGTCATGCTTCTCAGTTCAAACACGCTTTGGCTCTTTATTATTCATGGGCCTTTTTCTCAGCCAGTGGTGTTGAATAATAAAACAGCCCAGGATCAAATGGGCCAATTCTCCACGCCTGACACCAACTGCTACTGTTCACTGGGCTCCGCCAAGCGTTGCCTCTGATAATGAGTGGGATTTGGTTAAACAGTAAATTAATGAATAATGAAATATCCAGGTTGATCAGTTAGAGAGCACGCTTGCTTGGCCCCTGGCGAAACGCTCGGGGCAGAAATTACTCTCAAACGGCACTTGCCTGTCTGCTGGTCTGGGTAACTATTTTACAGCCTATTGCTTGACAGAATGCGGGGGGGGTGGGGGGGTATGGAAAGGGAAATGGGGAGGGAAGCGGGCAGGACAACCTAGTTATCACCTTGCTAAATAATGTATATAAGGAGCGATTTGCAAATATGATTCTGAACGTCAAACAGTGGGAGAGTTTAAAAAGACGGCTAAGGGTAGGAAAGAGCCGGAGCTAGATGACACTGATTTAGTTGTTGGTCCTGATTTAGCTGGGGACTGGTCCTGCTTTGAGCAGGGGGTTGGACGAGCTGACCTCCTTCCAACCCTGACATTCTGTGATTCTAGACAGAGGGAGGGCGGAAATTAGAGGCCTCCTTAGAGCAAACCCATTTGTTTCAAACAGCAACTTTGCTAGAAGCAGAGCTGCCCTGTCCCCCGCAATGGCAGTGTGTGCAGATCCCTTGGGGCTTTCACTCTAAAAGGCGATTCCCTGTATCCAAACAGGGCCATCACTGGAGACAGCGGCAGCTTTGGCATTCACTGCACTGGGTGTAGGATCGGGCCCAATGGACACGTTTCACTGATTGGCTACACGTTTTCTATAGCAATACCTACCCCACCCCATGGCCACAGAATACGTTGTCCCTCCCCTCCAGTTTGAAGTTGCTGGATACAAAATCCCAAACCCTAACTGCAATACTGAAGGGATGTACTGTACAGTGACACAGATGTGAGTTTGCAGTAGACAAGAACTCTCTTATTGAATAGCACTGTTATAGCCTACCCCCCCCCCAGCTTCCAGCTGAGTGGGAGAGCACCTGGCTCAAAGATTGTACCGCAGATTATGGCATCCCATAGATGTTCAAGGACCGCGGGCACATGAAGGAAACTAAGAATGACTCTAGCAAAACGCATGGAAGGTGGCCACCTATTTGGTATAAACAGAAATAAAGAGACTAACCCAGAAGTGAGAAAATAACTCTCTAGACTTCATTTTCTGCTCTGGAAAAGACAAGTAGCAGTAAAATACTCCCCACAGGTCAATAATACACGTAGATACACAGACCCACGGAACCATTACTTATCTCTTGCTACAGAAAAAGCATCCCCTTATCACACATAAATGGCGTTAGAATTACGCCCTAGCAGAGATCGGGACTGTTACTTCCCCGAAATCATTAGAACATATTTCAAACAGAAGGGGAGGTCGAGCAACCCGACCCCAGCCTTTGTTATTCTTCTAATCTCCAAACTTTGGAAGCAAATCCTGATTTCCACACGCTACGGGCGGCTGCGGGGTGGGGCGGGGGGGAGAGAGGAGCGGTGCTTACAACATACAGCCTAGAGGTCGGTGCTTGTTTCGTTTAGGGTGTCTGATGTCGCTGGGAGGGTATCCCGGAAAGTTAAGGGCTAAACAAACTTTCAAAACTTAAAAGAGAGGGCAGCACATTCCATCTGCCCACAAACACCAGTGAAGGGATAGAACCTGCAGACTTCACTTGAATATTTGGGTTTTGTATAACCAAAGGGGTGTGAATTAATTTGACTGGACCAATCTGAGTTTCCCTCCATTTATATGTTTGAGTATATACGTTCGTATATAAATATACATGCACATTAGCTAGCTAGATAATGTCACAAGCAATTTAAAATCTGTTTATTATGACTACGCACATCATGCACCAAAAATGGTCTGAAAAATTGCATCATCAAAAGTCAATGTTTATAATACATAAATAATCATTTTAGAGCATTTCTCTTTTTTTCCTCTTACTTATATGGTTCCAATTATAAATAGTAAACTGATGTTAAACCAGCCTATTTACATGAAGGACGTGGGCCGGGCACCCTTTGCTAAAAGTTAGCTTTGTTTTATCAGGCAATTTGTCTCCCCCCTCCCCCACTTCCATTATAATTGTATCATTATTCTACCATCTTTAATACACAGCTGGGCATGCTCCTTTCCCACCACCTAAACAGAACGAACTCTGGAATCAAACAGAAACATCCGAGTCAAAGCGAGATCAATGACGATTCTCATCCTAATTGTTGCTCTCTGCTTTTAGCCTATTTTGAACCCGGAACGACAGTCCTTGCTCCTGTAAAACTCGCACTCCCTCCTGTAAAACACCCCCTCCCCCCGACACACGCACACACAAACACAAACACACACTGTACTCATGCTATAATTTTAACCGAGGCAATACTTCCAAATACAACTGCGAAAGTAACTGATGCTCTTTGTCAGTCTGAATACCTGACTTTGATGTACACTCATAAGGAAATATCAAAACACTCAGACACTAGATTAAGTGTCCCCTTATATTGGGCATTTGTCTGCTCCTGTATCTGAAAATATATCAGTAATAAAGAATAATAGCAATAAATTATGATATTATAATATAGTTCAGAATTGATTCCCAATCGTGCACTCGACATATTGCTATCTTTGAAGGCAACAAAGGTAAACCTGCATACATCACTCAACACCACAGATAAGACGTTGTTTAATTTACTTTTCGTGGTTGCTTTTTCAAGTCTTGTAAAGAATGTAATTCCCTTCTTTAAATTAATGGATATAGTTGACAGTGTCTATTTGATCTCTCTTGGTGGGAATATAAACGCATCAGTGCAAGTGTGAAATGCTTCACTCTGAGAATTTGGGGGAGCAAAAATAATGACATCCAATGCCATTTTATAGAGAAACTGAGTGGCAACTACAAAGTCCATTCTGTAATGAGTGCCTTCTACTGCGTTTTTAGCCCGTATCGTATTAAGAAATGGTCACCCTTAGTTGATGATCAACAGAAGGATTTTATATGTGACACTCAAGAGATGACATTGACAAATAGAGGGACCATCCTGCTCCCATCGAAATCAAAGGGAACTTTGCCATTGGTTCAAATGGGAGCTGGAACAGGCCCATAATCGTGTGTGTGTGTGTTTCATATGAAATTTGAAGACATGAAAGGCGTCAGAAGTGTTATCATTTACTTAGTGCAGCATTACATTTAGCAGCTTCTGCCTCGGGTACATATGTAAATAAAGAAAACTCTGCTGCACATGGCAGAGCAATATTTGCAGTCACTTTCCCTTTTAACAATGAAGTCTGAAGCTAAGAGTTTCAAAAGGAAGGGCAAAATAAACTGCTTCTCTACTTCTTCATGACGCTTGTTTGTTTCTGATGGGGTGATTTTGCATGTGTATAATGCAGAATTTGGAGGAGGAACAACAAAGAAAGTGTATTTATTTGAAACAATGTGGTCTGAAATGTCCTGAATTCTACACATATGTATCCATCTCTCTCTCTCTCTGTTAATGAGAGAGAGACAGAGAGAGAGAGTTCAATGAATAGATTTGTAGGCTGGACAGACGTTTGACTACTTTCATCACAGGGACAGCGGAGATGATATTTATGAGATCTGGTATAAATGTGGGGCACTCTGTTTAGGTGGGCCAAAAAGGAGTTCACCCCAAAGGTATGAAAGACAAAACTGATGTTTACGACTCTATAAATCAATGTGAAGTTGTGTAATAGAAAATAGAGCTAGCAAGAGTTTAGAACAGAGAGTGAGGCTAGACAGAAAAAGGAAAAGGGCCTCCCCGGCCATGACTGAGAGAGCAGATTATAAAAGAACAGCGTGGTAGGAAGTTTTACAGCGACACTTTAATGGTGGTGGTGTGTATTTTTAATCTTAGTTTATAGGGATAGATAGATAGATAGATAGATAGATATCCGGGGCCTGATCCGGATGGATTGAAGCCCCTGGAAGAAGCGCGATGAGAGCAGGACTGATCCCTAGGATTGTTTTGCTTCGCGCTATTGCATTTCCAGAACACGTCCCGAATTTACTTAACTAACTAATTCATTAATTAATCATGATAAATCTTAATGAAACTGCGATTACAGCAACGTTACAGAGCCCGATCCTGCCGTTTCAGTGCAAACGCCCGTCTGTCATTGATATCCTGGGAAACTTCCCAGCCCCCTGTTAGGGTGTTTTAACGGCAGGTAGAATCAAGCCAAAGGGATGGTGAGTTATCCTGGCTCGTTACCAAATACTTGTTACGTCATTGTTGCAGGGTAACAGAGAAACTTCCTGCTCCTCTCCCCTCGCATCCCCCCACCTTTCGGTAGGAGTCCGTGGGCCTGCTAGCCCTGTTTTGAATATTTCATGCAAAACATATGGGCAATAGAAAACGCTTTGGAAATAAACGTGTCTAACTTTATCTGAGCAATTCCACGGAAAATCATTAATCCTCTTCCTGTCCAGGGCTGGAGAAAACCCTCTAGATGGTTTTTAATAGATTTTGTGGTTGTTTTTATTAACCATTGCAAGCAGTAGATGGGTCCCGGCCCGCCTACAGTGGCGTTAATTGCCAGGATTAAGACTCTCAGACTCGCTGTTCCCCTTGTGTTTTCTTTCCAGCTTTAGTTTGGGGCTATATTGCTTCACCCACTGTACATGGATCTTCAAAATACTTGCTATGTGCGCATTTTTATAATACGGGTGAGCCTTTCCCATAGAGGCGAAAGTAGGTCACAATTGACTCCAGCCCTCGTCTGGCTGCTGCAAACGGCGCCTAGAATTCTTCTTCATAAAACAGACTTGGGGTTTTTTTTCTTATCTTGTGTAATAAATTATTTCTATTCGTGGAGTCAAATGGGTGGGAATTTGTGTTGGTTGTGTTGCTCTATAGAAATGTAAAGCAAAAAAACTTCCAACCAACCCCTGACATCCCCCTGCCTTTCACTAACAGGAAAATAAAACCAGCTAGGATGTGCATTCAGTCTAAGCTGGCACAAATAGGCCACTAATTATCCAGATTTCTTGGACCCTCAATGTTCCATATTTGTCTAAACACATGCCTATATTAGTTCTAAGAGGGGAGGGTCCGGACAAAGGCTGATGGCATTGGCAGGGGCTAAACTGGTAGTTTTCCCATTTCTAATTTGCATTGAACAGTGTTCTGATCTCATTTAAAACATTTACCCTCAGTTTAAATCCGGAGTCATTCCAGTGTCACTCCAGATTTATATTGGTGCAAATGAAATCAGGATCTGTCCCTATGTTCCTTATAAGTGTCGCTTCCAACACAAAAAAAGGGCTGCTTGGGCATTCTTTTTGCTATGATCTCATTCCTGGTGCTGCAGTTATACAAAAGGAGGGTGAAGCTAATCCTACCTTGTAAATATCAACACCAAGCTTGATCCATTGAACATACAAATAGAGCAGAAATATCTATCCATCGATCCCCACACATATAACTGGGATGGGGACAGTGATACAGCAGTGGGGATCTCGGACAAAATGTTTCCTGTTATAATAATACAGAGGACTTTGTTTTACTAGCTCCTACTTGGATCTGAGAAGATGTATCACTAATCTAGCTAGTACAGGCAACATTAAACAAAAGATCACGTTCACATGGCATGAGGTTTATTATGTCTGTTTAGAAAGAGGAGGAAAGGATGTCAAAATTATAGACACCTCTGAATCAGACAGAAATAAAATGCCAACATTTCTGAGAAGCAATATTTATTGTATTTTTTTTTTAAATGTAGAGACATATCCTAATTTTCCCAAAGCCCAGATTGGGAAAATAAAGACTTCTTGGCGTTATAAGTAAATCCGTCTGCAGAACTGAAGCAGCACCAACATTCAAAAAAACTGAAGAGGAAAATACAACAAAACACAACCATTTTTATTCTTCTTATTATTTATGTAAATCAGGTCATCACTGGACAAGAAACCAATTTCTACCCATTACCATAACAGCTTGTCTATAAAGAACAGAAAAAAAAAATCAGATAGGATACTATCTAGTGTCAAGCGGGTTTTTTTTCTTTCTTTTTTTTCTCTTTTTTCTTTTTTTCTTTTTTTGTTTTTAAATCCCCCCACCCATTCACAGAGGTATAGATTCACAGATAAATAACTCAAAACTACTTGCTCGCCATATTTACACATTCCCGTTAAATTAAGCATAAATAAATATGTACAAACTTAACATTGAATGCCTCTCCGCATTTCTTTTTAGGAAGAGTCGCTCAGCTGATATTTCTCACTATTCAAGGTGATCCAGAAAGGCATCAATTTTGGCATAAGAAGGGTGGTGGTATCACTTCCCACTTTTTCAGTTTTTATGTTCATTTTTATAGCTATTTTTGTTTGTGGGTTTTATTATTATTATTATAACACGTAGATATACTTAGGCTCTTTTGTACTGTCAGATATTTCTAAAATGTATTTTTTAAAATGTTTTCTTTTAGATTGGTATAAGGAAATAGAAAAAAAAATTAGTCTCCTTTAAGTCAAAAGGGGTATATTGTTGGATAACAGAAAACTACTTTTCCAGTAGCTCTGGCGATCTTCAGGACCCGAAAGGCGCATTACTGGATCGAAGTAAGCTAATTGTTTTTTTCCCCAATTAACAAAAGATTAAAATGGTGCAAAACAAGAATCTAAGAAAAGCTTTTCAGAAAACATTAGCAGGGTAACTTTTAATCTTTACAGCTCTGTCGTTTTCAAATTCGTGGGCATATTTCAGGGCTTCAGAACTAAAAAAAAAAACCAAGCTCAAGGTATTTGTTATAGAACTTGTTCAAGCTACAAGACGGTAATTATATAGATACACAGGTACATTTAATTGCCTGACTAATCTCTGGTCATGGACCCTATTGCGCTATCAGCTTTGGGTTCAATAGAGACTTTTGGTGACATGATATGGCCCAATATTAATTAAATATCCAGGTTTTCTCCCCATCCTTAGGGGGTCCCTAGAAATGACCTATGTGACATAAACTAGACTCTGGATTCTTTTCTATCTCGTGTTAATAACAAAGTGGCTTATCAGAAAAGCTGCAGACAGCACAGGAGCTGAGTTGCTCAACCTGGGATACACATGTATATATATTAAACAAATTGTTTAAGGGTGAAATTAAATTTACAGTAACCCACCTGTTTGGTTTGAAAACAAACTTTTCAAGGTCTCTCCTTAAACGTTGCCCTTGAGTTAAAAGCAAAGCTGCCATGTTACTCCTCCTGTTTATTGATTTATGATCCCGAGGAAACCAAATCTTTTAATAACTCAATTATCAGATAAACGTCAAAGGTGCCTAGTCTGGGGAAGTGCAAAAAGACTGGGTAATGCCTTGCAATTAAGTTATACTTTCGTGATATTTTGAGAGCAGGAGGCTGAATTATGTGTTTAGAGGGATAGATTGTTCAACAAAGTTATAATAATCAGTAATGGACGCCTGCTACCAGTTGCCAAATATTAGATTATGGGGAAATCAATTAGGTTTTAAACCCATGCCATGTTTTTGCAATTTAGAAATGTCCACGAGCTTTCTCTCATTACTGGGATGAGGGGGCGGGGAAATATTCCACTGAAATCAATGGGTTGTTTGCCCGAGAAAAGAAAGAGCAGGTTGTTGCAGGCTCTTTCTACCCCATCGAGATGTTTAAATCTGTTGAATTAAACTCCTGTTGCCTTCACTGGGTTTGGATCAAATCTTACGGGACTGAGCCTGCTCCCACCAAACTCAAAGGGAGTTTTACCATTGATTTCAGCGAAAGCGAGATCGGGCTCTTATAGTGTGTTTATAATGTATCTGCTCCGAGATTAATTGCAAATGGCATACACTTTTCAGATATACTACAAGATAGAGAAGCTGAACTGTAGACTCCTTGGGGCAGGAACTTTATATCTTTATATCTATTTGTGCAGATTGGGATCTGGTGGTGTTTGGGGCTTCTGGGAGCCATTTCATAAATATTAAGCAATAGTAGCCATTTGTTCAGTACAACAACGCCTTTTGTGTTCAATAAACCCACTTCTGCTGCTGCGCGTTGGAGAGTTTTTAGCTATGCCTGTCTGGCACATTGCAAATGCTCTTTACGTGGACCAGCTTCTGCTGCATGCAATAGTTGGTGACTGGTTTCCAGAAACACACTTGTCTCTAACTGACAGAAAAGAGAGACATGCCTTGAAAGAAATATTATTGGGATTAATTTCCACTCAAGTGTTTCCCCCCACATCACAGAAGTGGCGAGTAGGCTGAATTATGATGTCCATAGGCTAAAGCAGGCTGACTTCTCTTACAGGTGAAATCAAGGGAACTACTAGGAAGGATTTGGCCCCAGCTGTTCAGATGCTGTGTAAACAATCAGAACCAAAGATCGCAGTGACCTGCCTCTGCCTCTCAGCCATAGCTGGAAACTCCTAGATTCTAATCCTGTCTCTGATTTGCTGAGAGCCTTTGGACAAGACATTTAACTTTTCTGAGCCTCCGTTTACCCCTTCTGTAGAATGGGGATAATAATGTTTGTCGGCTGAGATTTAAATTAGGATTTATTTAAGGCTAAATTTTACAGGGTTAATATTCCCATTGGCTAGAATGGGGATATCCTGTAAATTAAGGTCAGTGGGATTTGTTTTATGCATGCTCAAGTCGCTGGTTTGAAACGCAAGGTAAATTTCTTCTCTTGAAGATAATCCTCTATATTAACAGTAGCAAGGGTAGGAAAGCCAAAGAGGATCTCAAATGTAAGTATTTCCGAAGTCTGGTATTCGTAGCCAAGCAAATGAGGATGGGTCTGGGAAGCGAAAGGCGTGGTCTTTGATTTGTTTTAAGAAATAGTTGTTGGGGAAATGGAGAAAGGGGCAATAGTTTTACACGAAATTCATTTCCCCCCTTGCAGTTATTTAGAAAACAAAGACCACGTCTAGAGGGTTGACCTTCGTCTCTTTGGGATTTCAGACCTGCCTGAGACTCAATGAATTCAGCATCTATCTCAAGTTGGAACAGAGGGTGAAATCCTGGCCCCATTGAAGTCAATGGGAGCTTTGCCACTAATTTGAATGGAGCCAGGATTTCACCCAGTGAAAGGATTCCTTAATGCATTAATCTCTCTACCCCACCGAATAAATACAATTCTCCAAGACTGAACAATCCAAGCTGAAATTCATCTCCTTAAGCATAGGTATTATTTTCCATATATGCCATAGAAGGGCATGTCTTTAAAATGTATATTAGTCATAAACCATCACGTAATGCACCCAATTACTGCAAAACAAAAAAAAAAAAAAAAAAAACCCACAACATCGGTGTTATTTTTTCCTCCTGCTGAATTTGTTCTAAAACAAGAGTCACAGAAACATCTTAAAGAAAAGGAGGACTTGTGGCACCTTAGAGACTAACCAATTTATTTGAGCATCAGCTTTCCTGAGCTACAGCTCACTTCATAGGATACATGTAGCTCAGGAAAGCTGATGCTCAAATAAATTGGTTAGTCTCTAAGGTGCCACAAGTCCTCCTGTTCTTTTTGCAGATACAGACTAACACGGCTGCTACTCTGAAAAAAGAAACATCTTAATAACTTTCTAGAGAGAAATAGAGTGAGATAGTCATTTAGGGCATTCGCCTGAAATCCCACCCCTCCCCTAGCAGGCACCCACACCATTGCATTTAGCAACTCCTTTCACTCGGTGTATCAAACACTAATGCCCAAACAAGTGTTTGCAACAACCCTTCGACAAAACGGTATCCTTCTTCTCAACATTACATCTCGATTTCAGTTATTTTTAATCTGGTTTCAATTATTCCCTTTGAGCTTCTTTAAAGAAGGACACCTGCAGAATTCTGAAACCACTGGCTTTGATTTAAGAAGACAAAAAGTATTAGAATTGTGGATTATTTTTCTCTGTACCTGATATATTGTGTAGGGAGCTCTAGTCCTCTTTGAAGAAGCTCATAAGCCAAGCGGGCAAAGCTTTGGGAAACAGAAGAAAATAAAATAGTGCATACTCCTGAGAAGGAATTACATACTCAATTTTTGTTACTAGCACTTCTTTTTTTAAATTTTTTTTTTTTTGCTAGATCTCTCTCAATACACCCACACTATTAGAACAAATTAAATATAGAGACATTAGCATTGTTGGGAATATAAACCCTTTAGAGGAAATTAGGATACCTTAAATATAAGATTATGAGTTTTAAACAGCATTAACCTCTTACTGGACCTTATTTTCAAATTTTGCACCCTAAGAGCCAATGCAGTTTTGTCATCAATGCTAAATACCAAATTATACATATCTAGCTGTAAACGCTGGTAATCTAAGCAGAGAGTCTGTCTAGACCAGGAAAAGAGGGTGCCTTTTCAAAATTGAGTTAATTAACTGGACTGAGCTAACATGACTTGAAACACCCAATGTACTGTAATTAATGTAGACACTGTAATTAATGTAGAAACAGTTTAATACATTTACAATTCTATTAGCAAGTCATATTGTAGCCTTTGCTACCCAAACCAGCCCCTTTTCTAGTCTAGATAGATCCGGAGCAAGATAAAATGAGGGCAGGGTTGGGAGTGAGGGGTGGTGATGCTAGGAGTGGAAATGTCCCAGATAATATTATTGGAAGATTTTTTGTTTGTTTGTTTTCCCAAGTGTAGACACAGGACATTGTTTGATTTAAAAAATAAGATAGACTGTACATCTGAGCCCAAACAAGAACCAAAGCACGGACACCAAAGTGTTTCTCTGATTTCTTCCAATAAGTTATTCATTTCTTCCTTTTATTATTATTATTTTATTCCCCCCCCCCTTCAAAAAATCATTTTAAAAAAAGGTGAGAACAGAAGTGGAAAAATCCTGGTGGTTGTCTTCAAATGTTCCGTGTAAGAGACATTGAGCCACTGTTCTTGCTCCATTGTGCGCCTCTGATCTTAAGTTATTGTCTTTCTTTTTATTATTATTTTTGTCCTACCTAATATAATTCTTCCAAATCCCAATCCAATATTTTTAAAGCTAAAATTAAAACTGTTTTGTTTTAAAAGATTCTCTCTCTCTTTTTTTTATTTATTTATTTTTCTCCTTTTTTCATTTTCTGTGTTTCTCTTCCTTGTCTCCAGTTTTACTACCTGGTCCTTCCCCAGATGTGTGCCTGTTAGCAGTGTTGTTGTTCAAGAACATCTTGTCCATGCCTTTGAGAGCTTCAGTCAGGTAGTTTTGGAGGGCTGTGAGGGCAGCACAGATAGCTGGGGCCCCAAAGCCATGGGTGATGAGGCTGAAGTGAGTCAAGCAGCTCTGAATGCCTGGTTCCAAAATAGGGCTGGGCCTGCTGTTGCCAATGGGTGTCCTGTCCTGGGCCAAGAGATCTGTGAATTCTTTACAAAGTTGCCTGCAAGGGTAGCAAAGAGAAGGAAAGAGAGAGAGCCCAGAGTAGTCAGAGTCACTTCACTTCACTTTGATTAACACTTTGTACACAGCCTGAGACTTCCAAGGTGTCTGACATGCGTTAAGACAGGCAGCTGCCCCTCTCATCCCACCTTCCCCCAACCACACACATGCTAGGAAAATGTACTATAGTCATTTTACACATAAATGAACTAGAGTGCAAGGAGGCTGAGGGCCTGGCCCAAAGCCTACTGAAGTCAATGAAAGACTCAAACAAAGCACCACAGACAATTGGTATTGAAGTTGGATACAGAACTCAAACCTGATAGATAGATAGGTAGATAGATACCAGTTTTCTTTCTATCTAGAGCTTGATCCTGGTATTAATTATTATTATTATTATTTTCTCAGAGATGAATACTACCTGGCCTTCATGTGAATGCAGTACCACCAATAGCCTGTAAATGACTCATTGGGATGACTGCTAAGCAGGATTGCTGAATGCCAAATGTAGTCAGGTCTTTCTCTTCCCATGAATCCTGAATGAACTCTTCCCATGGGCGGGGGGAGTGTTCAATGATGTAAGCCAAGAGTTGCAAAAGTGACTAGAGAGTTTGTGTGGCTCTGTTTTCTGAGAGTTCCGAACACTCACCTTCTGGACACCAGGCCCCCTTTAGGGTGTCTCAAGTCTATCACCCCCAACCTGAGACCCCCCCCCATCACTTTTGAAAATCTTGGCCTGTCACGTCCACACATTCTGTCATAGTCTCTAGTCTAGATGCTTCCAGGCCGTCTTGCACAGGGGCAGCATTGTACAGATTCTGTGCCGGGTAGGGGTATTTCATATAATACCATGGGGGGTGGGGGAATCCCCATGATCATCTGACTCCGATTCGTTCCTTTTAAAATCAGGTCTCACTGCATCCGGTGCCACTCCTGGAATCTGCCTCGCTATTTGCAGAGCCCCCGCCCCGCGCGCTCCACGAGCAACAAGGGCGAGCGAGCCGCCAGGTACAGTTTTGCTGGGGCAGCAAAAGGTAGGTGAAGACCTACGCAACAGCCTTTGCCCACGGCGATAAATAGATACCGGTGACTGGTTGCTGCTCTGCTCTTGCCTGGCCGAATAGAACAAAAAAAACACCTTTTGGGGGGCAGCGCTTCAAAAACGGGGGAGGGGGGGTTGACCTTTGGTGCTTGTTTATCTTCATAACAGCTCGTTTGCCACCTCGGAGGATGAAAATTGAATCCTTCCCTTTTCATTGGGTGGCTTCCTATGGCTATACTTCGCCCCACTCACATGGCCCCCAATTAAACAGGTGCATCATCCCAGGCAAAATAGAAACTCAGAGGGGAAATGATAATCCCCCCCCCCCAAATAATAGCAACACTGAGGAAGGAGAGAAGAGTTCGTCTGTGATCCTCTGAAATTTCCGATGGGTTAAAGAGTTCAGAGAGTGGGGAAAGATAAAAGTCTTATCCACTAGGAAAGTGCAAAAGAGGAAACTTTGAGTTTGCAGAGCAAACGGTAATGAGTCAAACCCTTCAAAGCTTCAAAGAGCAAGGCAGGGTCTGCGAGCAGTTAAAGTTCTGGGACAGTAATATCTTTTGACCCTGCGGAAAAGGGCAATCAAATTCCAATCACGTCTAAAAAAAACATCTGGACAAATTTGAGTAAACGATTTTCCACCCCTCCATATATTTCTTTAAATTGCGCTGTCAACGGAGCAAGCGACGTCCTAGAGCACTAAATAGTTTGGGTCTCGCCTGCGAGAGAGTTAACACAGGGGCCACACCCAGAGCTCACCACCGAAAACCTGAGCTGGCCTTGAAACACCAAACCATATGGCCCGAGAGCCAACGACAGGAGTAAATCAAGCGAACTAGAAAAGCTCCTGCAAAAGACCCAGAGAGCTAGATCTACTGGCAGATTTACAAGGTCCCCCCCTGCAGCTGCACATTTCTTAAGTCTACAGGTGATGAACGGTGCACATTTTGGGGAGGGGAGATTACAAATTATTTGGTCGGGGTATTTGATGGATAAGGCGGCTCGCTCTTGAAGTCAAGGTGAGTTTTTCCTTGGACTTCAGTGGGAGTGGAGGCAAGGCCCAGCCACTCCTACACAGAGAGAGAGGCATGAAATACACAAATAGAGAGAGAGAGGAACGCACACCCGAAAACAAACAAGAGGAAAGAGAGGGAGCTGCAAACTCATACACAAGGAAAGAAAGAAACACGGAGACTCCAAAGAGGTGAAGGAGGAGCAAGGGGGGGGGGGAGGAGAAAGATACACAAACCTGGGGACACGTGCACGCTCACACCGACAGAAAGAGTCGAGCCACCGTGCGTGTTTCATGCGCACACAGCTCCAGAGCCGCGGGCACAGCACAACGATAGGCACAGACGGACACGTAGCGTTACGGGTCCATACAGTCAGACCCAGGGCCAGGAACACCCACAGAGCACAGCCTCTTCCCCCCCACACACCAGGACCGGGGGCAGCGAGGGAGACGAACTCGAGAGAGGGCGATCAGAGCAAAGCCTGTCCGAGGAAGCTCCGCGGGGGTGCTCCGCAGAGCGCCAGCGAGTGGGGGCCGCGCGGAGGAGAGTGAATGTCAAAGCCCTGAAAGCAAAGCGGGCGGGGGGGGGGGGCACCGCTCCTACTCACTTGGTAGCCAGCAGCATGTTCTTCCTGGAGTGGAGGTCGCTGGGGTCCGTGTGCTGTCGGTTCAGGTACTCGGAAACAGCTTTGGCTGGAAACTCCGTTTCACAGATGTATCCAAAATCCCGAGCTAAGTGAACGGCTTCCCCTGCAGAGAGAAGGGCCGCCTTTGGTCATCACAGGCCAGCAGGGTGGGTTAGTGAGGAGGCTGACCAGAAAGCGGTTCAACGGAGCCCGCTGGAATAACCTGAAACACGCTATTGCCAGAGGTGCTGGGCACACTTTGAAAAGATCCGCTCAATTTGGCATCGGGGAGGCGCAACCCCAACTGAATTCAATGACCAAGACCGTTCCATGGGCCCATTATTCTTGGGTCAGTCTCTTTCAGCAGAGCACATCCCTAGTTTTTGGTTGAAGGAGTCTTCGCATGGCATATATGGTCTTAGCTCTATTGACTTCAGTTGAGTTTGGCGATTTACACTGGTAGCGGTTCTAGTCCCACGCGCAGAGAGAAAGTGTGTTCTCCATACCTAGATCAACTCGACTTTCCAGGGTGCGAAAACAAAAGAGACGTCCTGATAGGTAAATGGACCCGGCCTTTAAATGTGCAGAATAGGTTTGTATTTTCATATACCAGAAAAGTGGCCCAAAAGCTCTACCACAGAATATCATGTCGTGTGTGGTGTGTTTATATTATACATTATTATAGCCACATCTGGAAAACAAAGCAGCCAAGTGCATTGTATCCAATGGAAAGTGCAGTTTTGCATAGATCTGATCACAATGCAACAGAAGCTACCCATTCTACCCGCACCCTACCCAAAAAAAAAAAAATCCCAATGAACGGGGACCTTTCATATGAAAAATAATAATTATTCTAACTATAATTCTAATTGGCATTTCCTCTGCCTGCCTGGTTTCAGGTTTCTACCCTCCAGAGGTTCATGTCATCAAACTCCTACTGATGTACTTTCTACCACAAGAAGAAGACACAGTAGCTGAAGAAAGGGGGGGGGAGAACAGACTCTAGGGGGATCCCATCAGATTACAGCTCAACCCCTCTAGAATAAAGCATTAAAACTCTTTAAAGCACCGCCTGCAGGACCACGAGGAAGATTTCTAACACGCAAACCAGCTATGTCTAATAATTCTAGTACCACATTATTTTTAACGATCAGGACTTACTTTAAAACGTCATGTAAAAAACAAAACAAAAAACACAACCCTTCTCAATAAACACCAAAAAGATCAATCACACTGCCCGCCAAATGCAAGGATTTCAACTGACGGTTATTTCCCCCACCATCACCCCCCGCCCGCCCGCGCACACACACACTAAATTATGTGCAGACACCCCATCCTCACTGCTTTTTGTTAATCCTGGCCGGAGATGAGTGAAACATTTATGCTATAGGCAACATAATTTAACAAGAAAAAAAAATCCTATTGTCAGAAAACAAGATAAATCTAGAGCAGATGCAACCTCCTATATGAGAAGGGAAATCTTGAAGGTAAATTGTTGATTTTTAAGTAAATCAGAGGTCAGTAACATATAATGAGATAAACATTGTATAGTTTTATATTATATTTATAATGTATGTGGAGTTCTAGAGAGAGAGAGAGAGAGAACTCCACATACCTTTGTGCTATTTGTCAACTTTTAAGATGTTCTGATTTTGCTATTCGTGTGAATGTATAGTTTTACACACACACTGCATAGATATAGGTATGGGGTGTGCTTGGGTGTGTGTTTGAAACTACCTATTAATTAATACATACGAATATGCAAATCAGACTATGAATGTATTTTCTTACACTGTAAATGTTTATATATAGTGTCTAACTATGCATTCATAATTTGATAGGCGTTTTCATGTAATGTACTATGATTTATATATATATATATATATATATACACACACACACACACACACTATATCATCAAAATGGAAACAATACTTATAACTAGAACGAATGTCTTGATTTTGATTTCACATATGAGTGTGTAATTATGTATTGCATTTATAATTAAATCAGAAGATTGTAAGTTAATATACAGTACAAGTCTATCTGCACATGCATAGGAGATACGGCATAGTGTGTTATTGTACACATTGAATGTTAATCGCCTCTTTGTGTATGTATATTATACATACATATAATTCATAGGTTTCAGAGTAACAGCCGTGTTAGTCTGTATTCGCAAAAAGAACAGGAGGACTTGTGGCACCTTAGAGACTAACCAATTTATTAGAGCATAAGCTTTCTGATGAAGTGAGCTGTAGCTCAGGAAAGCTTATGCTCTAATAAATTGGTTAGTCTCTAAGGTGCCACAAGTACTCCATATAATTCATAGTTATATCCACATAATTGTTAGTTATAATTTCTGAAGAACCAATTTGCCTCAGAATAAATATAGTATTTCCTAAAAAACAAACGAGAGTCTGTGGATTCCACATTTCACGTCAAGTACGGGATAGCGTTTGTTCATTTAAGAGGAGGTATAACTTAAGTATTTCTCCCCCCCCCTTTTGTTTCTTTCTTTTACCCTCCCCTTTCTTCTTAAAGAAAGGGCTCGTTTGTTTCTTTGTTAAACTTTCACCCTCAGGTAAACTGTACTTATAACTGTTAATTTGTAATAACTTCTTTCCTTTGCTGAAATAAAAAAAAAAAAGTTCTTTATTATTTTCGTTCAATGGCCGTATTGTAATGTGCATCTGTCATAATTAAGGTTGGAAGTAATGAATTAGCTAAAGTCCTGGATCCAGCACAGGCTAGACCATTATTCAGGGAAGGGAATGGGAATACTTGGATAACAGCAGAGAAAGTTCGATTCTGCAGATCTCACTGAGGCAAACCTGAATTCAAGACACCCATTGGAGTTAATGGGAGTTTGATCAGTGACTTCAGCGTGACTTAAATGGGGTCCTTAAAGTCTTAATTTCACCCACTATTATGCATGTTAAACAGATCTTAATGCCACCGCTGCAACGATTTCCACTTAATCCATGAAACTTTGCAAAATGTCAAACTCCCAAACCGAAAAGAGTTCGGAGCAACCAACAGCGCGAAGAGAGCGTGCAAATTCACCGCTTACCTTCCACCAGGGAGGTGAGTAAAGTGACATTTGCGGCCTTACGCCTGCCGGCTGGTAAATTCAAACCGATTTTTTCTAGCCTCTCTCTCAACGATCTCCCCCCATTTTTCGATTTGGCTCTGGAATTGCAAAGAAATTAACATTCTGATTAACCTCGGAATGTCCCTGAAACAAACTTTTAGACTGTGCAATCTAAAGACCACTGGAGCTTGAAGGGGTTTTAACTTGAGGTTAGCATATTGTGTGCGTGCTTGCTGGTACAGATTGCTGAGGTTTGCTTAATTTGACTAGGTTCCCCCTCCCGCTTTAGCTTATAGAAAACAAATTAATAGAATGAAATAAGTTCTGTATAAGCTGCTGTTAGGGAAGAAACCAAATTGGTTCCTACAGTATAAGACGAAGGCGTATTAGGATAAGATTGTATATCTAGGTGGAAAGACAGGAGTATTGGATGAACTGATAGGGCGTACCTAGAGGAAGCATGGAGGACATACGGGAAATCGATAAGAACACTTAAGGAAGAATTCCATAGATATTATACAGGAAATGTTGAACTATTATATAGGGAACATGAATAATTAGTGATAAGAGTACCTAATGGAATATATATGGCAGATTATTGATAGGGACATTAAAAGGAAGGCTGTAATATACATGGGAAATGCCGAGTTATTGTTAGGGCCAGGTATAGTTTTGTACAGATGGTTTTAAATCCGGGGGTGAAATACTGGCTCCATTGAAGTCAATGGCAGTTTTCCCATTGACTTCAGCACGCCAGGATTTCACCCCAGATCTTTTATCGCTAACAGCTTTTTTAACTGTATACAAGGAATATGAAAGGAAGTCAAATCCTGTTGAGAATGTCTCTCTACCTAGATTCTGGTATCTCAGTATTTTGTGACAAAGTAGATAGGAACCAATGGCAAGGTTGCAAGAGAGCAGCCATCTATATTTCACATGGTCTGAAATATAGATATTTAACCAAAAGCTTCTCTAAAATGTAGACTCAAGATACAAAGTGAAGTCAGCATAGACCACTGTTTGGGTCCTGGGTCTTCTCCAGAAATCAATGAGGCTCAATAATGGTGCATGTGTTTAACCTTGCTAGTTATATTTTCTATTTGAAATCTCTCTTGCAGATGTTCTCTTTGCTCCACTTTCTATTACAATGCACAGGCAGATTCTCATCTGTAAGTAAAATAATCTGGCTTCTTCTTTCCTAACAATATGTCCACATATGACACTCTGGGAGAAGGACTTGGGCAGAAAATTACCACAGAGGAATGGGATTTGCTATGGGAAGGAGGATCAGCAACCTCAGTATCTATTACAATAAAAGAAATGTTCTTTAAGGTACTGTTTCAGTGCTACCTCACACCAGTCAGGTAAATTTTAATACACATATGTGTGTGTGTATTAACATTAATCTGACTGGTGTGAGGTAGCATTGAAGCAGTACCTTAAAGAACATATCTATCTATCTATCGTGTATATGTATGTAAAATGGGGATAAATATTGGAGAAATTGTGGTTAAAGTGGAGATTTTATGCATATATGGTGGATATGTCCAGTCATTAGAAAGTATTGGGATAAAACCTGTAACTAAATATCACAAATTGTTGGATATTTATCACCAAATAATCCTTTGGTAGTCCTTCAAGGGCTGCCCAGTGGAAATAGTCACACACAAAAGTAAATGAAGAATTAATAATCTCATCTGCTGGTAGATGCTGGACTATTGGTAGCTTCTCTTTAGAAAAAGAAAAATAGTCCAACCTTAGAGGAATGGTTCAAAAACTATGGGAGGCTGTTGTTATGGAAAAATTAACACGCCAATTATGTACCAGCAAATTAGATAGAGAACAAATAGATACTTAGATATTTGGTGGCCTTTTGGTCAATATCAGACAAAGTACATTCACCGGAAAAAAAAACCCATCACACATGGGTCCATTTTTTAAAATATTAGCATTTAATAGACATGTCTGGTCCCTTAAGTATGTGGATACAAAGATGTCACTAAATCAATAAACTCACAAGAAAGGACATATTGTAGGTGTAATGATGCTCACTCTGTAATATAGTAACATCCTTTTAAATAGGAATATCTGATGACTATATTCTTGCATAACGTCTCTTTAAACAAAAGCTAGCTTTTGTAATGAACGCTTTGTTTCTGATATTTAACTGGCAAGGATTTGTAAACCTCTTAAAACTTCCTAACTTAAATAAATAAATAATAAATAAATAAAATAGTGTTTCTTTGTTTTAAATCTCTGCTTCTTTTACAGGCAAAA
This sequence comes from Lepidochelys olivacea, assembly GCF_965140295.1. NCBI lineage: Eukaryota > Metazoa > Chordata > Testudines > Cheloniidae > Lepidochelys > Lepidochelys olivacea. Next base: position 13,041,762 of record NC_140413.1, read on the forward strand.
ATCATAATAGCTGAGCTTTCTTATCTATACTCCTCTATTCATAGGGAAGACCTTTTATTTAAATAGAAGCCTTCCTCTAAAATGTATGTTTGGGTAGATGAATATATGTATTTGAGAGAGAGAGAGATGGGAAGAAAGTGTATGTGTGAGAGAGAGAGATCCCTTATTGACCTTACTGTGAGCTGCCTTCTCACTGTCTTGTACACTAACATAACTTTATGCATTAATTTCCATGGTTTTATGTTGCTGCTTATTTTTGCCTTGCCTTGAGTTCTACACACACAACTACAAAATAAGAACACCACATATTTGCAAATGCCTTTACCGTAGTATAGGCCTTCGACAAAATCCTTAGTCTATGTATGTGTCTACGTAAATACCCACATTTGCTGCAAGGCCTTACCTTCTAAGTACTCCTCCTAGGAGGGATGCATTCAGACACTCTGGGGGTGAGAGGCGTCTTTGAACTTCTCCCACAGTTACTTTATACTTTGAAGTGGAACTGAGCAAGGACAAGCGGCCAGGTACTGAGCAAAACACCTCTCCCGTATTGACTGACATTCCACCCAGGAAGCCATCTTTATTCATCATCAGAGAAGTAACAGATTTTGGAGGAACTGGAACTGGGGAGAGAAAGAAGGGGTGAGTGGAGGTATAGAACATGACCACACATAAGAGTACAAACTGACCAGACTGGCTAGTCTGACATCCATAGCATAGCTGAAGAAAAGTGAATTCATAGGCCCAGAATTCCCTAGTAGCTACACCAATAAGAGTCACCCTTGCCTTGAGTCTACAGGAAATTGACCTGGATGGGTGATAATGGATAGGTAGAGGTGCAGTGGAGTACAGCTGATGTATATTGGTTTGACAATTTAAAAAAAAAACCTATGTATATTATAAATGTATTTTAAGTGCATTTCTCCCTAAATTATTTGTTTGTAAGCCCTGTGATGCAGGCATTACATCTTCTTGTGTAATGGACAGTTCCTGGCACATTGCTGGATTACAAGAATATTAATACTCCTCTTCCTGACACTTCTATTAGTAACAATGATAACAAGTAGGAATACATCTAATGAAGTCAAAGGAGTTACTGGTTTAAGTGAGAATCGGAACTACAGAATGCAGCAAGGAAAGGATTACTTTATTACTGTTTGGGGCTTTTATTAAGACAGGCTTTTGCAACGTAATTAGCACAATTATTTTCCCCCTAAAAAGGTGCATTAGAAAATAGTCTATCGGATTGTTTAGCATGTTATGTAACAAACAGAAAAAAGTGGGACGATTCAGTTTCTAAATAAAACTGGTCTGATTACAGCAACATAAATACATCAGGGGATTTTTTTTAAAAAAAGTTTGCCCCCTCACTAGTACCAGAAAAAGTAGTTAATTCCTTTGAAAAACAAAGAAGATGGCTTTAGGGAAAACCGAAGGACTTATTCTAATTCTTATAACAAACACCTATTTTGCTAAACTAAAAATGAAAGCAATCCCCTCCTGATACGAATTTTGTTTACCAAGCAACTTCAAGAGCTTGTTCATAATTGTGTGCAACTGTTATGATTTACAGCAGGTGCTCCACTCAATCAACCAATCGCTTTAATTTATAGACAGCGTCGCTGCATTTGCCCCGTTGTTTCATTTCTGCAAGTAATTGATAACAAACCGTACTTAAGGTATGTTTTATGCAGGAGTTAATAAGAGCTGACAGCTGCTACTGCTGCTTCCTTTTGGAATCACTGCAGCCTCATTTCCGCATAGAACGTGTGTTCCTAAACTCTAGCTTTGCTGGTGGTAGTCTAGGGGGCATATTTTACAGAGAAGACTAATTGATTACACACCCCTGTACAGCAGATTCTCCTTTGCAATATCGCATTGCCAGGCAATCAATTGCAAAACCAATTTTGCAAGTAATAGGTTCTCCTACACAAATACGCCAGCTATTTAGGTACTTCTAATACGTGTCAGTTAAATCATAAAACCCTATTTATTTGCAACGTGTCTGGAGAATCAACCCATTGGAGTTGGGGGGATATTTAAGTCCTCTGGGGCTGCTGAACAATAAGATAGGAGATCCTAATACCTTAACAAATGCTAACACCTGGGCAACTACCAATTGTATGGCCTCAATGTATGCAAGAGACAAAACAGGGTTTCGCTGTTATTATAAATTATTTCCTACCGCCAGGCCGGGTTCTCACAATAAAAGCTCTATAACAGCGAAAACGCCAAACGCATGTAGATTTCATATATACATATTGCCTCAAATAGACTGTATATGGTCTCGGATGTAAACAAGTTATTTTGAGTAGCTTTACTGGGGCGGGGGTAGGGGATCAGAAACTGAAACGGATTCCCGTTTCGTATTATTCTGAATAAGACAATGTATACATCTTCGAAAGGACGTTTCCAGCTTCTCAACTCTAGCCCGTCACATAACTTGAAATTGGCACAAAAACAGTTGTAAAAGAGGGACAGAAGCCCGATGTGGTTTTTCCATTGCTATTAATAGGAATGTTGTCATTGACTCCACAGATCAGTCAGATCCTTTGGTTTTAGGATGCTTTAGGGGTATATGTTTTAAAAACAAAAACCCGCTCCGCTCCCCTCCCCTTTGCGCTCCATTTTTCAGTAAGATGTTTTGCAGAGTCACTCAAGTGCCCCCATCAAGACAAAATCGAGTTCTTTTGAAAATAAATGAACATACACATGCTTTGAAATAACTAATCCTTTAAAGGACCACTAACAACTGAAATCATTTCACTTTACAATTTTCTCCACGCCAACAAACACACACAAAGGTTTTGCTACACCTTTCCAGTACCTATATTTAGTGACTAGTTTATCAGGTCACTGTCCAGTGAACTGAGAAATTAAACAAGAGACAACAGTCCTAAGAAAATTTGATCTTCGTCTAAACTCACAACAGAGACAGCTGAACACATGATATGTTTAAATATATCTCGCCCAATTTGCTTTGCCCTTTTTGGAGCATTTATTACATTAGTTAACCTTTGCAATATGGTTTTAACATGTTCCCTATATTTTTTTCGTGCAAATTTATTTTGATAAGCAAGTTAGTCCTCTTTCCTGCTATGCTTTGCAAACTTCTGCTACTGTTCTTTACAATAACTGTACAAAAGGGACTAGGTATACATCAAGATCACTTGAATATAATAATTCTAAACACATTTAGGGGTCTTACAAGCCTGTGAGAGCATATCTATTGCAATTTCATAGCTTCAGAGATATGTAGTCCAATCTATACTCTATCTTTTTAAAATTACCTACCACTTCTAAAAAAAGTGAGTTTGCCATGGAATGGATTAATTATCTATCTCTATCCTTACAACTATATTAGAACTATTACCAGAGATAATATAAGGTTGAGATTTTAGGTTTTATGTGTAAAACGACTGCTAATGCATTTATTTAAACAATTATCCACTTTATTCCCTGGCGTATTTTTACCTACGTCTATGTGTTTTCCAAATCTGCTTTTATGCGTCATAATAATTGTCCAGAGAAGGACACAACGCATGCACAAACAAGTTTCTGCCTACTTCTTGCATGTTTTGCTTTGTCCAATTGATGCTGATCTTCTTGTCACTTTCACAAAATAGTTTTCTCCCAAACTCTTCTGCGTGTGTCTCCTTTCCCATTGTCCCTCAAAACCTCCCCTGGACTCCTCCATCTTTGGGGGAAAAAAAAGTGATTCTCCTGGTTCTTTAGGCCCCATTGTCATTTCCCCTTCCATTTCTCTTCAGCTTATCAATAAACCGAGAGAGCAACAGTAGCCGCTTGATTTGTTAGTAATTATGAGCATACTGTTCCTGCAAACGGAATCTCTAGATGAGTGAGAACGCTTTAAAACGACAGCAGGAAATGGTAAGGAAATGGAGCATGGCAAAACTCAGCGTGAAGCTTTCAGTTCTTTACATGTTTACTATTTTCTGTGCATACATTAAGGCTTAGTCTTTTTACATTTCTCTGTTGGGTTGCTCTACACAACTTGCGTGGCAATGCGAAAGCAGCATTTCACCCACACACCCACACATACGGATTAAATTAATAAATGGGGTTTAAGTATTCAACATTGTTCCAGCACCGTCATTTATATTGCAAGACAAAGACAAAAACATGGTTTAAAGAAATACTGGTCTTTAATCATCTACACTGGGCAACAAATACTAGTATAATATTAACATTTTGTCTACAGATCTCTAAGTATTAACTGGATTGGGAACTAGCCTTCGTTAGAAAGGTTTATGTCCAGCATAACAGTCAATGGTTCGGTAGCGGGTGATTTGGTTTGGCGTTGTAGGTAAACTTAGAAACCCGATAATATATATTCTACCCCCTTACACTGAGACTCGATCCTTGTTTATAAACCAAGCAATCTATCTATCTATCGTGTATTCACGAGCCGATTGCAAGAGTTCGACTCCACCACCGCTCCTTGCATCTGAAGCTAGGAGTTAATTTCACAGTGAAATCTATTACCCCGAAATTGTTTCCCATTAAAGTAAACGCGATAATAAAAGACAGTTGGTGTTCCAGGAAAAGAACCAAAAATAAATAAATAAACCTAGGCAAATTCTGTATGTTACATTTCCACAGATTCAACAACTCGATCACCTAAAAAGCTGTAACCAGATATCCTGGTTTTTAGTTAATCATTTATTGCTGGCCACTTCAGGAAGCGGGGGGGGGGGGGGGATCTTATCCTGTTTGAAGTGAGCTGTAGCTCAGGAAAGCTTATGCTCAAATAAATTGGTTAGTCTCTAAGGTGCCACAAGTACTCCTTTTCTTTGTATTGAGGGAGTCACTTTTTAAAAGGGTTAAAAGGCTCCTTTTGTGTGATTCTTGGGGGGGGGGGCGCTTAGAGCGTCTTTGCACTATGTTAACATTCAGTTTAAAATAGCGTTTGGTGCGTGTGTGTGTGTGTGTATACACGCAGAACATTTATAGAAATAGTTTAAAGTAAACACATCAGGATACTTTTAAGGTCACCGACTATGCCCCCAAAGTCACAAACATTGAACTTTGGACTCCGGCCACGCGAGATTTTGAAAGAGGGCAACTTATTTTGTCATAGATTGTGCCAAACAAATTACAACTGAGCTGCTGACAAGGGGACCTGCCACAGCCTTCTTTACACACCGAAAACCTCCCCTTGATTTCAGCAGGAACCTGGGTGACAGTGAAAGTGAGGATAAACCCAAATAATATGTAGCGGATCACTCCTTAAAACTGAGATAAATCTAATATTAATACTCTTGATGATCATCATCATAGTCATTTATCTAAGCTTCCTCCCTTTCCTTTCCGCCACGCCAATCTTAATGGAACTAAGAGTTAAGAATGATTTTTTAATGTCTCGTTGGATTTTTAGACTGTTAATGTACCGCGTCCTTCTCATTATTACTTTATTGATTGCTCATTGACCAGACCCCTTCAAATCGTATTAGCCACCCTCTGCCAGTTTAGATTAGGAGAGTTTAAAAAGCACCTTTCATTATTTCGCCACCGCTACCATCACCCCCACAGTAGAGTAGGGCTTGGCAGCTTAATGCGCTCTCTAATGGGGCAGCTAAGAGACGAGGGGCCACGGTCCCTGCCTATTGCATTAACAGCTCAAAGGGGGCTAATACAGAAAATTAGCCTTAAACGAGCTCTGGAGATCTCCAAATGAAAGAGCCATTTATCACGCTGGCTACCTTCACTCCACTCGTTTGCTCTCTCTACTGGGAACAACTCATTTCCTCTTAACTAAATTACTTCAGAAATGTCAAGTAAGCCCAGATAGCAAACATAACAGGAGTGTGTGTGTGTGTGTGTGTGTAATCTATTGTGTGGGATCAACACGGATGATAAATTGAACAGTTCAAGACGATGATGATTATATTATTTTTACAAGACTTTCTTCAAATTTTAGGCAAGCTTTCTAAAGCTGTAGGTAGATAGATAGATGACCATCGTTACCTCCATGACACTCAAAGATCATAAAAATGTAGGCACTTATATCCGAGAGGATGGATGAGATATTTGTGTTAATAATTTAGTTCTATATCCTATCCGTGACACTTAATTTTTATGAGAACGTTTTAAACAGTAAAGTAACCTCTTTGGAAACAGGCAAATCCTTCAACCTTCCTCCTGTCCAGATTCCATTTGTCATCAAGTGTACTTTACTGGTAATAGTCAAGAAAAAAATCTATCTATCTATCACCTGCCAGCAAGAATGATCTGCGGATCTTTGATAACTTATTCTTATTTCAAAGTACATTCCTATGTAAAGGCTGCAAAGTGTTGGACCACAGCAAAACTCACACCGAACGCTTTCCATTTTGCACCTTCTATCAGTCTGATCCAATATCGTCAGCCACAGATATGGCCCCATGTGTCTCTTCTCCTCTACCAGTGTTCAAAGAAAAACTTAACTCTCAAAATTACACTAAAAGTTCAATAAAGCACAGCATTAATTCTAAGGGGGGAAAAATAACACCCCTATGCCTTCTTTCCGAGAAAATGTCGGTATCTTTTTACTGATATGATTTTAAAAGTGTGTATTTATACTTTTAAATAGAGATGTTATCACGCTAAGTGTCTTCTGATATAGACTAAGGTTAAGCATACACCTGTGGGTTCAGATGTGTGCACACGTTCACATACACACTAGAATTATCAGCATCTTCTGATCTCTCTCTCTCTATATATATATATAAAATATAATTGTAAGTATCATTAGACGTGCTTAACTGCTTGACACTGACTGCCTTTACAGCTACAATCACTGTGTGTTGACACCAAATGTTCCTGCTACCCTTTTCATTTGAAAAACAAAAACCTGTTTTGAGGAAGGGGTCACACACAATACATGACAGTGTTCTGCACAGAACAAAATACAAAATGTGCTTATGAGGCAACGAAAACACGAAGGCAGATCAACGTTGAAAAGAAGGCTCTCAGCCACAAATCAACCACCAATTAATCGAGAAGACCCAAGAGAAAACATTGCGTAGGAGCGAGCGAGAGAGAAAGAGACAGATAGATATAGCGAGCGCATACATTTGCAAACCGATACGTTACACACCTAAACCCACAGGCTGATAATCCATGTGAACTGGAAAGCTCAGAGCAGTTCTTTTTCTCAGAGCAAGACAATTCACTGTTTCCCACAAAACCCTACGTTCTTCCACCACCAATCATAAATTATGTTGCCAAAAGAGCTTCAGGTTTTCATCCACCCGTCTCCAAAGTTCTGATTGCTCGAATCGACATAATTACATTTTTTAAGGAAACAAACGATTGAAATACCCTCACCCTGCCTTGAATTCGTATTCCATCAACACTCTCACGTTCTTTTCTTAATATTCTAGAACCTCATCCCTATTAAAGTATCGGTTTCATGTGTATTAGATGAAGAATAAACCACTGAAGATAAGTGCTGTTGCTAGTAAACATAAGGGCCAGCATTGCTAAGCGTCAGCTCTAGTATTTAAAACTGAATCTAGAAATAGAAATTCCTTGGATAATTAAAGATAGCTCTCCCTAAATGTGCAGTGTGAGAGCTGTTTAATGTCTATCAGCATAACCCATACTAATAGCCTTGCATCTTCAAGTGACTGTCAGAGAAATGTAAAAAAATTAAGCAGCTGCAACACGCCCAAAATGAGTTATTGTAATTACATTTAATTAGTTTAATTAGTTAATTATTTTGCTTACAGCTGTACCAGAGACTACAAACATTTGTTAATATCACATTCCCTTTACCAGTATGGGGTGATTCTGCAGTTACACTAAATCATGTATGCATATGCAGAATGGTTTTTCAAATGGGCATGTTGGAGGGGAAAGTTGTATTTCCATAAGCATGTGTTTCTTCCCCCCCCCCCCCCCGCCCAACACATTTGGCACGATTAGAAAACGCATAAAAGCCACACATGGAATCAGACAATTCTTAAGAGTTACACAGTGCAGATCAAGAACTACCAGAGGTGAAAAGTTAAGGTATATCTGTGAAAACTATTTTATAGTATGTGGTGCCATGTTTACACCAATATCAAAATAGGAATTGTTGGCAAATTCAAAACTTGTTGGCTGGTTACTTATTTTAAATCAGTTGGCAACAATTAAAATAAATATTTAAGATAAAATGTAATTATCTAACTCCTAGACAAGAAAATACTCGTTCCTTTTAGCTCCTCTATCTATCTCCCATGCGTGTTTGTTTTCCGGGTAAACTAATTGCCTCAAAGTAAAATTATATCAGGAAGGCATTGCTACACAGTATAAGTTGGTCAAGCTTGTTGGAATAATCCATACCTTTTTTAATGACAGACTGGTCCAATAAGTTCATACCGCTGTTATTGGCATCTTCAACTGACTGTGAATATAAAAACATCACTATTCAAATTGACTGGATATTAAAGAATGGCGTACATAAATCATGTCATTCCAAACTGGAGTTTCGGTTATTTCCATTTATATTAATTCACTGGGGGAAGAAAGGTTTATTAGTATTATTGTTATTATTCCCCCAAATCGACATGGAAATGAAATTGTTCCAAATTATATGGTCTTATAATAAAAAAGAGGTGTGAAGCATATGGGGTGTAATAGTGTTTTTGTTATCTTATAAAACATAGATATTACATAGTCTTTTTTGCATTCAATAAAGCTTTATATTTCTTTCTTTGAAAATTTGGTAATTTGGTAACGTCTCCAAGATCTAGTACCTAAATGAACACGATTAAGGACAACTTTTTTTATTATTATTATGATTATGTTTTGACCCTGCTGCAGCTTGATAACTCAAGGGCCATTTACTTTTTATATAGGAAGGTTTACATTATAGACTTGTAATTACAGTTTGAGCAATTCAGAGTGGAGTGCAACACCCACATAGTATAGGGAACAAACACAGATTAACAGCTCGCAAGGTTTGGTTACAAGTTAGAAGTGTGTGTGTGTGTGAGAGAGAGAGAGAGAGATGGGGGGAAGGGAATTACACAGAGACAAAATATAAGAGCTATTAAATCGATTGTCTAGAAAAGTCACTCAATCTCTCTCCTCAACCTGTCTACTTTCACCCTGGTTAGAAGCACACCTGTTATTATGGCATTAACTTCTTTAGCAGGAAAACAAACAAAGATGGTTACACTGTAGCAGGGGCAAATGTTAGGTATTATTTCTTAATATAAATGGTCTGATACAGAATCCCTCCTCAATGAGCAACAACCACCATCGGAGAGAACAGAGGTGACTAAAGAACCATTTTTAATAGATTTCAATAAGTGGTTCAGTTTTGTGGTCAGTTCTAAACTGCGGGTGTAGATAGATAGATAGATGATGGGTGTATAGATAGACAGACAGACAGACGGCTTTGGGTTTGGTTTGTTTTTTTTTTCCCCAAAGACACATTAAACACCTTTAAGTCATGGAATTCTCCTCTTATTCTAACTTTATCTTTCTAAGTAGTGTCTTAGTTTATCATAAGAGCTTATGTAAATATCTTTCTATTCTCAGGAGACCCCATCTAAGGTGGGATATGAGTTAGGAGAAAATTATATTTTCAACTGCACATCCAAAGTGTGATGGAACAATAAACAATATTTCCTTGGATTCCTTTCCCTCTTGACTCCAGCCTCCCAATTACACCCCCCCCCCCCGGTTCCTTTTGTCTTTTTTTTTTTTTAACTCCCCCTTAATCAATAGGCCACGTACCTACAGGGTATCACAGAAAATAATCAGGGAAAAATATCAAATACAATTAGAAGGTCCTTCCTTTTTTCTCTTTCTCCTTTAGCAGCTTCTACTGTCTTCAACGAGACAGAGGAAGATGGACAAATTGTGCAGCTTGCTGGAGAGCATCATTTTGCAACACGATGCTATAAAAATGGAGGCAAATATTAAGCGCCATCTTTCTTCCCTTTTTTAACCTCACCTTATCTCGATATTGCCTGGCTATGTTATACCTATATGTATGTGTATGCACGCCACTCCCTTCATCAGCAACGTGGGTTAGTTGTTGCAGTTAATGAGAAGACTCTTGTCTGATTTTCTATCTAATTACGCCCCCCTGCTGGGTTTTTGTACAGGATATTCGCGCAGCATGCTGGCAGTTAATAGTCACAGAGAGGATCGTAAAGATTTAATTAGGACTGCATGCGGAAACGTGGAAAAACAACTCAGACTTTTAATTACTAGACTTCTTTAGTTAAAAGTGATACCAGGGGTTACTTTATAAGAGACTCGGGTGTTTTGGTGCAACTTAACTTTCAGTCTCCCTAGCTTGCATACACAGGCGGGGATTGGGGCTGGGGGGTGGGGGGAGTGGAGGAAGGGAAGGAATAGAGGTTGTAATGGGGGAGGTGATGAGTTTCCAGCATAAATTTAGAAAACCTGGAGATGTATTTTTGCAAATAAACTTGATAGCACTGACCCGTTCTAAACATCATCTCCTTACCCAGCAGCTATAAAATAACTGAAATATAACCCACAGAATTTGTCATTTATTTTGCAAACTCTGGATGTATATGCGTGTGTGTGTGTGTGGGGGGGGGTGTTAGTTGCATTTCTTTCCTGTAGCTTTGGTTATAATAATGAATGAGTTCCCATCAGGTACAAAAGGTGCAGATCCCCTAATCAGTGAGGAATAAGGATGAAACTGAAATGGCTATTTTAATTCATTTTTTCTACTACGGGATGCATATTTGGTTTCAATGTGAAGATACTTTCTTTCTCTGTGCATATTTGTCGGTTGTAAATTGCAGATTGTAAACCTAATTCGTCGCAAAGGACAGCAGTGTGCTTACAATAGCAGAACCCTATGTTACAACCACTTAATTATGTTCCTGGACAACGGATTGCACATGGCCTGGACTTGGGTTTATATCATATCCTCATTTTCTCTCTCTCTTTCCCTCTCTCTCTCTCCCTGCCAACTAAACACAAATTTATGAAATCTATTTAATCAGATGGTGTAAGGAAAAAAAACTTTACTCAAAAAGTAAAACTTTGTGAGTAAACCCCCCTGAATAATACTTTTTTCCCCCATAAGGCATAGAAAGTAGGTGTATTTATCGGCTAAACAGGATTTTTTTTACCTGTCCTAGAAAAAAACTCCATATTAAGAATCACATATTAAGAAAACCGCCCACTTAACCTGGCTCGCAAACACAGATGGAAAATAATAGAAAATGCCTGTCAATAAATACAATCCCATCACCCCCTCTGTGCCTATTTATACTAATTTGTCGATGAGCACTTTCATCTTCATAAATTATCTCTTGGAATATTTTTGTTTTCAGTTTGAGATCCGACCTTTAAAAATAAGTACCTGCCTCATTCTTCCAGTGCACTCTCCTTCATAAAAATTATGCACAGAATTCCAGAGATAGATTCCTGCACGGAAATACCCGGTCTGCAACGCCCCTTTAGCTATTTGGATGAGTAATTCAGCTACAACACAAGCTAAACTAGCTCCTCCATACCGTAGGCTATGGATATATTATGTTGTTTAGAAAATGACCATGCGACATGCCCCTTATTTTTATTCAGTACTTTGCGCCTTATTGAATCAGCAGGGACGTTTAATAGAAGGGTTCGTTTTGCTTTAAAAAATGCTTGAATAGGAATAACTGTATCCATTCTCTACCTATCTATAACAGAAGCACAACGAGTGTACCAGCTAATTATGTCGTTTTCTGTTGGCTTTGTAAATGACAATGCACTCATATTTTCTACACCTTTTTGGTACTAGATATAGAGAGATAAGGGATCCTATTCTGTTGTCCTTACTCAGGCAACACCCCCATTGCCAGTTTTGCCTGAATAAGGAATGTAGGATGAGCCCCATAAAGCCTATTCATATAGCTCAGGGAGTCCGCGTAGGTCTTACAAGTACAGTTTTAAATCCGTGCAATCCGATGCTCCGACTGCCATCGAGTTCAGAGGGAGCAGTAAACAAATACCAAGGAAAGCCTTTTCCATGATCATCGCAAACCTTACCGCACAAGGGTACAGGGGCGTGCGAGTCTTTAAAGTGACACCCGAGCAAATCACATTTGCAATTCTCCCTTTCCACGGATTGTATTTTCAGCAGTCTTGCATTTTTAAAGCGGGGCAATAGTAGGTCTTCTGTCTAATAAACCAATTACTCCTCATGCTTGTTTGGTACTTTTATGTTGAACAGGGTGGAAGCCCATTTATTTTAGTGAGGCATTTCATTTTAGTGAGTTCTTTATTCTCCTTTTTGCAGATTCCTCCCTTGCTATTTTTAAAAATCCGATCAAGACTTTTAAATATCCGCAACGGCAACAAAAAAGCAGGAAAAACAACAATACCAGCAACCATCAACCCTCGTGTAAAATGTGGGCCGAAAATCATGCATCCACCTACTGTGGGAGCTCTGCGCTAATAAGATCTGAACCGAGCCATTTTGAGTGAAATTGTTATGGGGCTTTTGTTTTAAGGAAATAGCCCGTGATGACTTTGGCTGGGGAGTGAGAGAGCTAGGAAATATTGTACCTCAAGGCCCATGAAACTCCATTGTTTCCTAAAGGATGGAACAGAACAATGATATATGATGTTGATATAGATAGAAAGAGAATACACACACACACACTATTTAAAAACAGTGCCCGGTGCAATCCTTTTATATATCCTTGATCCTATTACACTTGGGGGGGGGGGTTGGTTTTGTTTTTTCCTAACTGGTAGTAATTTTTTAAATTTGTTATTCTGAAAGATCTCACTGAAATCCCCAAACTGCAAAGAGCTGGTTGGGAGACCCATATTTCACATGGCTTAATATCTGAAATAAGAAAAGCTTCCATAAACTTTATCCCTTTTCAAAATGCCTAGATTATTCAGAAACGCCTTTCTTTCTTTCTTTCTTTCTTTCTTTCTTTCTTTCTTAGTTCATTATTGTAGCTTTCATCTTGTTAATGTAAATTGTGAGGTGTGAGAAAGAAAGAAAGAAAGAAAGATTATTTTTAAGAAAAATATAAGTCGGGAACGACACAGAAGAGGCAGGGGGGAGGTCCTTCCGTTGTCTAATTGCTATGATTCATAATTGATCATTGTTGACTATGTGTCTCCCAGCTGCTAAGACTTCTTCAGGCTCCCTGGCAGTAGGAAGGAGCAGGAACTCCTTACCTGCACGTCCTCCATCCCTGGGTGTCCGATGCCATGCAGAGAAAGGCTGTCTCCCATGCCGGAATCCAGGCCATGGTGTGCCGAGTGAAGGAGAACATCTGGCCGCCTCACTGAGTGGTAGTCCCGCCTGGGGTCCAGTCCCGAGAGCTGAGGCAAGGCGGCCCGAGGCTGGGGCAGCAGTGAGCCGGCTTCTGATCCCACCTCTTGCCTCTGCCTTTGTCCCCAAGGGTGCTGCTGGGGTTGATGCAAGGGGTTTAGGGAGTAAGGGTCATTGACATGGGAGTACGGGTCCTGGCTTTGGTGGTAAGGAAGAGGCTGGTAGGGGGGTGGGAAGTAAGGCGGCTGGAAATCCGAGGACGGGGTGTGAGACAACGGCGGGGCGCTGGAATAGGGTCCCTGGGAGACAGAGCCCAGCTGGGACAATCTGGAGCTGTGGCTGGGGACTCCATCATGCCGGTCCTAAAAACAAAAATGGGAAAGGAATAAAAAAAAAAAAAGGAAAGAAAAAAAAGAGGAAATGAAAAACAAATCACTCACCGCAAGATAAAATAAAATATGCATTTAACTTGACCCCTTAAATCGAAATAGTCCAGCATTTTCCTGTCCTGATCATGTAAGTTTCCAAGAACAAGCGAGAAGGGGGAGGTGGGAGAGACATATACTAAAATGTCATAATTTAAAATGCCGGAGTGGCGCTCTCTGTTTATGTGCAGTTTGTGGGGCTTTGATCCATTCTCTGGCTGCCTAGCACCCCTCCAAACTACAGCGTATAAAGTTTTCACACATCTATTCACTCCCCTTCACCACTAAACGCTGGTTAAAAAAAAAATCACCCACTCATTCTGCCTGGGAAGGTCAGAAGAAATGTTGTCATAGTCGGAGGACAAGGAGAGGGTGAAAATAAATTTAAAATGTGTCTTTATGTAAAGTCAGCCCTCTGGGATTTTTTTTTTTAAAATAAATACATATATAAAAACATTAAAAATCCGTCCTGAACAAATCCAGCCACTGTGATTTCTGCAGCAACTTCGAATGTATTTTATCCCTTTCAAATATTATTATACTCCAAAGGGTGGGGGCGATGGGGACATTAAAATAGTAATTAAAAGTCTTGCTGTGTGTATTGGGGGGGGGGGGATGTGAAAGTCTTCAGAGAAAGTGTGGGAGAGGAGTTTTGTCCAACTCCATCCTAGCTGAGGCTGCAAGGCTAAAGTAAACAAGAAAACATCTAGTCCACAAAGTGGTGTCCAAATCCCCACCAGCGATGGCAAAAAAAAAAAAAAAAAAAAAAAAAAAGTTTTCCTCTTCCCCCCAGCTCAAACCAAGAACACACAATGCAAAAAGGAGAAGCAGCTGCAAGCCTCCTCCAATTATTGTGCTAAATTACCAAGCCAAAGGCGTTCAAGAGAGAGAGAGGGGGGAGAGGGAGCGAGAGCGAGAGAGAGAGAGAGAAAGAGAGAGAGAACATGCAATTCTGGTACAACATGGATCCAAACTCACCATGGCGGAATAGGTGTGGACTAACATCTGGAAATAAAAAAAAGTCTTGTAACAGCTACAAATAAAAGAGTGGTGCTGATAATAATAATTGTAATAATAGGAGAAAAATATCAAGGAGCTCGGCAAAGGGACGTGTTGGACACAGGAGAACAGCTTGAGGTATTTCCAAGTCTAGCCATCAAAAATCATCATAAAAAATTAGCCAGTGAGGCCCCCCCCCCGCAAAAAAAAAAAAGAGAGAGAGAGAGAGATTGGAAACCTATGTAGACATCTATGATTCCCCCCCTCCCCCCTCTGGTTTTATTTATTTATTTTTTTTATTTCCCTTTGAGCTTCCAGATGCAATCCTCTTCAACCCAAGGCTAGGCTGAGACTGCTCCGATGCCCCTTCCTCCCTGTCCTCCCCTACGCCGCCTCATAATAATTGATATTCATGACTATTAATATTACACGACTACTTTAAAGGGAGAATGCAGGACCAAATGGAGCGTGAAGCTTGCAGCCAGCTCGAGAGCTCCCCTACCATTGTAAATGACGTTCATTCAGTGGAGAATTACTAGATGTAATCAGACGAGGGGGGCTGGCAGAAGCCGAGTTGGGGGAGAGAGGGAGAAGGTCCGGGTGGGGGGGAAGTTTAGCAAGGAAAAGACATAACTTCAATTAACTCAGGTGGAGGAAGAAGTGTAAACTAGACACTGCTGGTTTGGAGCAAGGAAGTGCTATGGAGCAATACTGGAGGCTAAGAAAAAAAATCATATTTCCTTCTTTTACATTTAATTATGCATCCAGATAGGAGAATCCGATTGCCTTTGGTGCTTTTGTCCATATTATATATAGTTGTAAACTTATAACGGGGGAGGGGTGAGCCTTCCTGATCCTCTCTTCAAAAATAAATATAGAAACTATTCAGCCACTATAATGTGTTTGTTTAGAGCGGCAATTAAGGACTTTGACTGAATGTTGTAGATCGCATTTATTTATAAAAGCAAAATATCTCAAACGTACAAATAAATCAGTGTTAAGTCGGGTTCCATTTAATTCTCCATGCTAATTTGCCCCCTAACTATGCCAAAAATGCGCCCAGTTTTCACCCAGATGTAAAATTTATGCAATGAATTTTAAAGGATACTAAATTTATAGTTTCTAGGCAAAGCCAGGGGCAATATAAAAACCCTTTTGATGTTTCAGGAACCCGTTCGACTGGCCTGCCTGCCATTTCTGTTAAAGTTCAACTTACGTTCCCTCCTAAAGAGACCCACACTTCCCAGAACGAGTTCCTCTCCCACTTTTGTTTTAAGAACATATCAATTTAAGTAGATAGGGTTTTTTTAGACCATACTATTAACTATAAATCAGAGAGACAGAGAGAGAGAGAGCGAGACAGAGAGATTTTTTAAAAAACCCTGGAAAGTTTCTATCTATCTATCTATCTATCTATCTATCTATCTATCTATCTATCTATCTATCTATCTATCTATCTATCTACTACACGATTCTAGGGAAAGTAGTAGGATGGATATTTTTTGTTAACTCTAGGCATTACAGAATCACTTCCCAAGCATCACAAACTCAGAGTATATCATGTTTCAAGACAAAACACAAACAAAATGCACCCCACTGCTAAATCCCCTGCATCCAACATAAAATAAACCTACAAGTATGAATAAAATTTAAAGCAGGCAAAGAGCCTTAAATGTGTCCTCTGGCAGAAAAGAAAAAAGAGTCCAGAGACATATCTACCTCTGGATGGCTGTTATTGTGAAGGGCAGATCATGGCTTTCCACTTGATCAGTATTTGCTTAAGGAAAAGCAGGACTGGGATGGGGGGGGGGGGCTGTTCGAAGGGGACAGAGCTGTGCCCACGCCGATACTAATTCTGCATATGCTGGATTTTGCGAGCGTTCAGTTGATAATTAGCCTGACGGGAGCTTTTGAGAGTTGAGACATTCCTTCTAACGGGAAGACAGCTCCCCGCCAGGATCATAGGGCTGCTTAGAGAGCGCACACGGAATCGTATTCACTACTGTTTTACTCTCAGGCATGAGGCACTTTGATAACCTTTGTACACTTTATCTCGATCACTTCATTTTATGAAACACTTCCTACAGATTAACACGTCCCTTCAAGTGATCTTTCTTTCTTTCTTTCTTTCTTTCTTTCTTTCTTTCTTTCTTTCTTTCTTTCTTTCTTTCTTTCTTTCTTTCTTTCTTTCTCCTTCAGATCTCTGGATTAAATATTAACTCACTTCCAGAATTAAGTCCTTAAAGGCTCTGACTTTTGACCAGCCGGCCCGTGACATGGTATCCACTCCATAGACTGCAGGGAACAGGGCTCCTTCTTTTGGACAAACACACTCCACACAGACTTTACTGCTAAAACAATCAATCGGCACCGTATCCTGCCGTTTGGAACGAGTTCTGTTATCGCAACAAACTCCACTGTACTGAAATTGAAGGGGGACCCTTCTTAACATCTCCTTAGCAAAAGTGCTGCTCACATTTGCAAAGTAACCCCCCTCCCAAAATAAAAAATAATAATTAAAAAAAGCGAGCGGGACAATACAGACGGCTTTTCCCTACACGTCTTTTTTCCTTTCTGCGAAAATGTAGTCCCTGTTTAACTTAAAAGAACCAAATGGACTGAGCATACTTTAAAAAAAAACAAAAAAAAACAGGTCACGAAGCAATAGGAAAATTAGCAAATGTTTTACATTTTTGCTTTTGAGCCTCAAAAATCAAACCTTTCTGAATAATCCACACAACTTTCACTGTTCTCTGACTGTATCTATGTAGCTACCTCTGACTATATATGTGTCTATGTGTGTATAGACACTGATGTATGTATATATTTCAGTGTATTTATAAAAAAAAAACACACAAAAAAAAAACCCCACACAGATGCATCTTATAAGGAAGGCACAACAAGAAAAACAACAACCTCGGGTTGCTCTAAGATTGGGGCTGAAAATAGGGGGGAAAAAAACAAACCAAAACCCACAAATGTATCAAAGCATAGGATTACAAGATTGTGTTTCCTTTCTTAAGCTTTTTTTCTTGACATTTGTCCGCGTCTAATGGAATTATGTTTAATTGGAGATCTAAAAATCAAACTTTTGCCTTTAAGTTGCCTTATCCCAACCCCCAGATCGTTTCGCTGATGTTTTAAATCTCATCAAACAGCTTAAAAAAAAAAAGCTGAATAGAAAAAAAAGCAAATAAAGAAGCATATGAACATTTATTCTGGGTTTCCTGAATGTACATGTGTGTTATCTATATAGCTCTCCATATGTATGTACCTATCTATAGATGTATTGTATAAACGTACATATAAACATGTAGATGTATATTTATATACTGCAAACATATCTCTCACACACATGCATATTATATACTCACCTCATAGATATCTTCATACTTGACATTTTCAACCAGTTTCCAGAGCATGATCGCAGGCTGTTCTCTAGGAGGTGAGTGCATTCATGTGAAGAGCAGATGTCTGGATTCTCAGTACTTCTCTGTCTGTAATGATCCATCTATAATTGGAAATGGGGGACAGACAGCAAATCCGACGTTCCTCTTCCATCGCAACTTATATCTGTTGTCTGAAACAATAGGCTGCAGAAGTAAACCTCAATCGGAGAGTAAAAACATTATTGGTTATATATATGCACACACAGACATCATATATATATATATATATATATATATATATATATATATATATATATATATATACATATAATCTCACAAGTACATGATATATATAGATATACATATATACATATATATATACATATAATCTCACAAGTATACATATACAGACATATATACATCTAGATATAGTCGGATATGTACACATAAGCATACAAATACATGCATACAAATAGATATATATGCATTCATATGTATAGATCACACTGTGTGTGTGTGTATATATATATACACTTACATGAACACACATATTCATATACTGTGAAACTCCACGATACACACAAGTTTATCGTTGTGTGTATCATAATATATGAATATGAGTGTGTTACTCAAGAACACACACACATATACACCCACTTATTAATAATATCCATTATTCTCTCCACTGTGTGTGTTTATACACAGCAGACAGAAGAGTGGATATTTGTATATCCTTATTTATACTAAAATACAGACTATTTTGCCTCTATGAGAAACGATGCACCATTTGCAATGAGATATTATGTTTCCCTCCACATACTCTGTTTTTACGTACATGTCCAGAAATTCTCTCTCGTATGCAGTAAAACACAGAAGCAGAGACTTGGACATTAAAGTGGAAGGAGCAAATCTAAAGTAAAAGCTTTTCATCTGGAATCCCTGTACTCATGGCTTAAGCAAGATAGTTCATAACTTGGGACATTTTCTCGGCACAGCGTAGATCTTAGCATATCCCGAACATCTTTCTAAGAGCTAGTCGCTACTTTCAAAAGACACTAACACCATGAAGTTATATTTGTGCTTTTACATGTCTCCGTTGATCTGGGGCGTTGGAACACAGCTATCCTTCATGTGCCCCGGCAAACATTCGTTTGCATTGTCCATTTTTAGTATTGCCAAGACACGAGCAGTTATTAAGGGCAAGGAGAGACCATCTCTTCCTTTGAAAGAAAACAACTGCGCTTTCCAGTGAACTAATGGGTAAGGCAAGGAGGTGTTTCTAACGTCAGGGTCCTATCTGTGGAACTGCAGGGCGTCCGTAATGTCCCTAAAAAGAAAAGGAGTACTTGTGGCACCTTAGAGACTACCCCCATGAGGAATATATATATATAGTCCTTGGGACTTTTTAATCTCCTAGAAATCGGGATCGATTTAAATCTAGGAGTGAGGAGACTTAATAAGCAGAGGCTCCGATTTTTCATCCCCGCAAATTGAACTAGAAAGTGTAAATTCGTCTTTCTTCTCTCTCCCTTCCCAATTCCCTCCCCCACCCTCCATACACCCCATTTCCAAGCATGCATTTCCACTGGAAGCTCAACCCACAACGGGGAAGAAACAAATAGCAGATAGTTATTATAAGAGGAGCAGGGCAATTTTTGTGGTGGGAAGTTATTAAAGCAGATAAGAGGGATTCTCAGCAAAGATTGTCTTGTTACCCATTGCTGCGTGGGGCTGTCAAAGAGGACTTCGGTTGGTTCGAGAGAGACGCCCTTCCCAAGCAGTAGTACAAATAGGATATTGAAAAGGGAAATTTACATGTGTTGTTCGCATGTAGGCTTATACATTATGTTACACTCACGCACACACAAGCGATCCGGTTCTGCCTGTAGTGAGCAAAAATTCCGATTAAAACAAATATCAGCTAAAGGGACACTTTGCCACCGTTTCGCTGAAGTCTCCGGATCATGCTCGAAAGGGCTGGTTCCGCAGAGTGACTCTGGTTTATGACCTATTTGTGCGTTATTACGAGTTACAACTGAATAGCAGGGGAGATTATGTAAGTGCCACGTATCAGAAAACAGAGTAATCACACACAAAAAGATAAAATCGAGATATCGACCAATGCTGGTCCACTAGCAAAATGTTTTAGACTGTGCACTCGGGTTCACAAGTCACAGATTTATTAGGACTCTCATGAACAAAACGCAATCGAGCCATGTGTCCGATGAACATTTTGAAAACGATTTGATTGATCAAGGATCTGTTTTTCCCCCTCTGTAGTTTATTTCTGCTTGGTGTGGTCATTCAAAATAGAATTATATTATTTTATATTGTATTATTATATTATTTTATCTAAAATGTATAATAAGCTTCATATTAAAGACGTTAGACGTATAATAATAATTAATCAATATAAATATGCAGGTTACATTTTAAAATGTTTAGCGTTGGTGTTAAAACCATTTTAATATATATTTTGAATTAATGCAAACAAATAGTTTCACGTCAAACTACTCAGAATTGTTGGAACTGATCAAATGATGTAATTTCAATATAATATTTGTTATGTCTTATTCTTCAGGACCATATTTGAAAGAGGGAATACATATTTTAAAAAGTAGGTAATCAACATGGGATAAAAATGTCCATAGCTAAATCTCACCGTTATTACGATTAAAATCTAAGCAAATTGTTTCAAACTGACCACATCTGAAAAATCCTGCATATTTTAATACGGAGCTTTAAAATCCCTTTGAAATCCATCATTGAACGGGGTAGCAGCGCCCTCTTTTGGGATTTTGGTTAACACACTAACTCTTGACTATAGAGTTTAAAAGCTTGTTAGTTCTTGTGATTCTTGCCGTCTACAACTTCAACTACAACTGTGATTCTTACTGTTTACCGTCCACAACTTAGAGTGACAAATAGCTAACGCTTTTCAGGTCTAGAAATTAGTACAGATATCTCTTCTTCTGTTGAACGCTTTTACAAAATAATAAATGAAATAAGTCAAATGCACTGTCCATAGTTTTATCCTTTCACAGTCAAGTAACAATGGTTCTTTTGTACTATCTTTTAAATGTAGTGTGTATAAAAATACAAAATAAGTAATACTGTCTATTTACCCAAGTTAATAACTCTTCCCCCAATCAACATAATCTATTGTTACTTTGTCAAAAAGTAAGGCAATACTACATTATTTCAACAAGTATTCTATTTTAACTCCCATTTTATCTATCTATCTATCTAATAAGCTTGCATCCATTCTCTATATTTTGAAGTCAGAATGGACCTTTATAATAACAACTCTCTCTCTCCTGCCCTCCCCATGTATTATTGGCTACAGTTTAAAACTAAATCAATTTAGTGCAAGGCCCTCTGCTGGTAGCTGGAGGCTCTTATCCAAAGTGAATTTTATGACAACCATTTCTAACTGAAAATGCCTTTTATTCAGTAGGTCTCGGCACTATAAGTAGTTCTCTCTCTTTTTTTTCACACACAGACACAATTTCAGAATCCAGTCCTTCTTTTGCTCTCTTTAAACTTTACTCATTTGGAAAAATGTGGAATTTTTACCCATGGTTAAGATTCAGATGACACAATTTATCTGCTTTTTTCACCTGAAATCTCTTTTGTTCTGATGCTAGGCCCTGTACCATTCAGCTCTCCCATCTATGAATAACACAATATACACATATTTTAAAATAGAAATTAAATCCAGTTTCTGATTTTATTCCTTTTAAATCCATACTCTTCATTTATACTTCTCTGCATAGTGGGTAGACTGCATAAATCATCAATGCTCCTTTCCCATGAAAAATAATCTTGAAGCTGCACCTGCTGTTAAGTGGCAGGAATGCTTTGGATCAAGCCCATAAACCCAAGTGACTACACAAAAGCATCAAACTTACATTGAATCTTACAATTTGTTAATGTTATTTGACTACCTTAAACGGAGGATCTTTCCTGAGGGGACTGATCCTAATGTGGATATACGAATCTTCCATTGTTATTGATTGCAGTTTCCATTTCCAGTAACCTCCCCCATAACCCCTCTCAGAATATCTGTTTAAAATCAGAGTGGAATCATTACAAGTTATTAAAATATACTAAGAAAATAATATAAATTCAAGTTCTCTTCATTTGGAGGCTGCTTAACAGATTCACTGCCCTGAATGTTAGACTGGCTAGAATTTGAAAGAGCAGTATACAGTGATTAAGTCAGTTCTCAATATGATCCTAATCAGGTCACCAGATTCATTAAAAAGGCTGTGAAGGAAAAATGTACCAAAGATGACAGATTGTTAAGAGGTAGATATGGTCAACTTGGTAACCAACAGTACCTGTTTTTAACCCAACAAGGGAGAAGTGTCAGAGACTCCAGAAGTCCACTGGAAACTTCACTACTGTTAATGATTTTACAAGGAAGGTGCTCAGATTTTACAGTGATTGCAGTATAAAACCCTATGACAAACAAATAGAAAAAAATGAAACTGTCACTTAAATAGTCACAAAACATAAATACCTCTCTCTCTCTCTCTCTCTCTCTCTCTCTGTCTGTCTGAGTGTGCATGATGTATAAGTGTCTGGCAAAATAAGCTAATACTTTGTGGTCTTGTTCACAATTTAGACAAGAATCCTATTAATAAATCATATGCAATGTGTTCTAAGGCACTTAGACATTTCTACAAACACTCTTTGTTTGGTGTCTTTTGCTGAAGATTTTCTTTATCCTTTTCTGCATCTGTGTGTGCTGGGGGCAGGGAAGTGGTACAGGGGGTGGAAGAAGGAAATAGCTCAGGAAAATCTAATGCAATCTCATGCAGACTCCAACATCTACCGCTAGGAGGCGCTGGAGGTCTCCTGGGTAAATATTTCCAACTGAGGTGGAGGTCAATAGTCTATTTCATTTTCAGAAACAAACAATACAACATCTTCTAATGTGTAATAATGGAAAATATCAGAGAGGGAGGATGCAAAAGGTGATGAGAAAGAGAGCAGATAGATAGATAGATAGATAGATAGATAGATAGATAGATAGATAGATAGATAGATAGATAGTGGGTGTATGGAGATAGATAGATAGATAGATATCTGAACAATTAGTATGTTTTTTTTAAAAAAAATGATGCACCTGATCTAAGATTAAGAATAGAAAGTAAATAAACTCTAAATAAAATAACTGATCATCTGGTTTGGAGAGATTTGTATTAACTATCCATCCACAACCAATTAACCCCAAACAAATATAGCAGAAGTTAAAGAATACAGACCAGAAATGGAATCAACTATATGAGTATACAGATTTTCTTTTTACTGAAGGATGTAGTGTTTAAAATTAAAATATGGTCTAAACTGGGGAGAGAAAATTATCTGAGCTGAAGCTAATATTAATTCACTCACATATACTATCTATCTAAGATACTTCTATAGTACTCATCATAATAGTAGCTGGATGCCTCACTGTTTTTATTTGTATTTATCCTCCTGCCCGCCTGTGAGGTGGAGAAGTGCTACTATCCTCCTTTTACAGATTGGGAACTGAAGCCCAGAGAGACTAAAGACTTGCACAAAGTTAGACAGGAATTCTGTAGGGAGCAGGTAAATGAATCCTGGGTACTCAAGATGTAGACTCATGCCCTAACCACTGACTAATCCTTCCTCTCCATCCTTCCATTTTCCCACCCTTAAGAACATAGGTGGTGGAACTAGAGGTGCTGCGGGTGCTGCTACACCCCCTGGCTTGAAGTGGTTTCCATTATATGCCGGGTTTACAGTTTGGTTCAATGGCTCTCAACACCCCCACTGTCAAAATTGTTCCAGCAGCCCTGCTTAAGAATATGATAGAATAATCCTTGGTTTAACAGACCCCAATGGTTTTTAACTGGATTCAGACTGGAAGCCAAGACAAAAAAGTGTTGGTCAGTGTGCCTGCATATCGGTTTTGAAATAAAAATAAGATCTCATTCAATTCCCCCGCTACTTTGGATTGGATATTGAAACCAAAACTGATCATTGGAATATTAATCAGATTAAAGCTAACCTTTCTTATTTCTTTAAACTCCTGCTATGTTCCCATTGAAATAACCTATCACTTGATGTACATTTGTAGTCCGAAATTAATTTTAGTGGAGATATATTCATACTATGAAAATTGAATGAAGTTTTCAGTCTGTTCAAAGATTGAGATGTAAAGTCAGAAAGTCAGAAGATCTGATTTTATTTGTTTTACCTCAATTCTGCTGTATACATTTTGATACAGTATTTGTGTAAGCAATTTGCTTCATGGTGCTTTGAAATACAGATTTGCTTTCCACGTATACAAAAACATCTATATTATAGGATGCTTCCTGCCCAGCCTGTTCAGTGAATAATCTATGGCCATGATACAGTACTTAAATTTCATAGCACAGGGGAGTCAACAGACTTTAAGGAGTGAGAGGAAAAGGTAATAAACTAACCTACCGTCTGATTGGAGAAAACCTTTCTCTTTTTTTTTCAGGGGCCTTTTCCCCCCTTCTTTTGACTCCTCTCTGTAAATCAGTGAGATGGTGTCTTCCCTAATTAGGTATTTAGATACTATGATCATTGGCATCATTATAAGAATCTGCTTAGATGAATGGATGGAATGCTTCCCAGGATAGCTGCAGTATAAGAACTAAAGTTGAATGATACTGGGAATTTCTGTCCCACAGGAAATTCTGACTTTTCAACATCTGTTTTTGTCCCAAAATGGGAGAAAAAGATGATTTTTTTTAGTGGAAATTCTGACCCATTTTGAATCAGAAATGTCAACGTGTTTCATTTCAGTGTTGTTGCCTGAAACAGAGCACACTGATGTTCCTGAAACTGAAACGTTTTGCTTTGTTGAGATGACTCCGAACACTTCCTTTCCAGTCAGATCAGTATCAAAACGCACTTCTCTTGCCTTCTGGGAGTTGTCCTTCAGGTCCCCATGGCATTCTATGGGCCAGGCTCCCTGGAGGACTATATATCCCACAGTGCAATGTGGTCCAGCCCACTGAGCTGCTTGGTGAATCAGGGGAGCCATCTGACTCTGGGGACATCACGGTGTAGTTCTGACAGGGAGCCTGGCCCATAGGGGACAAAAGAGGCATCTTGCTGGGTTATGTATCCCATCATGGACCAGCACAGCCCATCACTAACACACCCAGGGTTGCCAACTCTCGCGATATGTTGTGAGCGAGGTGATTTTGACCTGATTCATTTTTTTTTCAGGCATTTTTAACAAAATGCAAAGGAGGACTAGATTCCCAAAATGGCAGGAGGAGCATGAAGTAGCAGAGCTGGTGTCCTCCTTATCACTTTTATCCCAGTGGTCCAGATAGTTATGTGGCAGACCCAAGTTCAAATTGCTTTCTCCACATCAGGCAGAAGAGCACCTAGGTCTCCCACATCCCAGGTGAGTGCCTTAACCACTGGGCTAAAAGTTATAAAAAGGTCACTGCCATCACCACTACCTTCTCCTCCTCTGGCCATTTTGTGACTCCAGCCTGAAAAATAGAAATGTTTTGGAAACAAATCATTCCATTTTGACATTAATGAAACATTTTGATTTTTCAGTTCTGTCAAATGTCAAAGTACTGGAATAAGACAATAAGGGAAGTTATGGAATCACCATCATTGGAGGTTTGTAAGAACAGGTTAGAGTCAGACAAACACCTGTCAGGGATCATCTAGGTTTACTTTGTCCTGCTTCAGCATGGGGGCTGGACTAGATGACCTCTTGAGGTCCCATCCAGCCCTACCACATTTATATGTTTCTATGTCTACAGTAGCCACGGATATTTTTGTTAGGTAGAATAGATAGATCCACTGCCACACGCTGTATTGGTAGCATTTTCAAGAAGAGGTGACAATGTGAACCTGGGGGAGTAGGGGGAGCTGATGTTCAATTAATGCAAAAAATGATCATGCTCATTTTCAACAATATTTTAGATGTGGCATGAACAGATATGAAGGAAACACAATGCTTGAAAAGGGAACCATTGTGGCTGGATCTTATTTCACACAGCTGTAGCCCTTATAACCTGACACTCAAATATCCTGGATTTTTACATCAGACACATAGAAAGGTTGCTTTGGAAGACAAGGAGCTGGCTATTCAACGTATATGTGTGTAAACACTGGATTTATTATTATTTTATTAAAGGGATATTGTTAAATAGTAGGGCTGGTTGGAAAAAAGAATTTCCATTCCACAGGAAATTCTGGCAGTTCAAAACAAAAAACTATTCCATATTGCAATGAGAAGCCAAAATTTCCCGTGACATGGAAATTCTGAAAAAAATATGATACAGAAACATTGAAATACTTCATTTTGATAAAGTCAAAACATTATCATGTACTTTATTATGACATAGAGTCTTAATTGTAATATATAATATAGAAATGTAATATAGTTAAAATTCTAATATAAATGTCAAAACCAAATGCAATAAAGTGAAAAAGTCAGACTGATACATTTCAACATTATCAAAATGAAACCTTTTGATGATCCTGAATCAAAATGAGAAAGTCAGAACAGTTTCAAAATTTTCCATAGAAAATTCTGTCAAAATCAATTCGTTCCTGCGAAATATTTCTGTTTCAATAAAACAACATTTTCCAATGCAAAACTGCTCCACTGAAAAAATTTCAAACAGCTCTATTAAATAATTTAAGGCCTAGAGTGGTTAGTGAATCAGGGAACTCAATTTTTGAGTGCTTGAAAGGGGCCTGATTTCCAGAAAGTGCTGAGTATCTGCTCTTTGAAAAACAGGTCTCTTTACCTTGGTTTCTTAGTCCAGTACGTAACTAACCTTATATTTAGAACATTTGTCTAATATCTAACCTAAGTCCCCCCTGCTATAGATTAAGTCGATTAATTCTTGTCCTATCTTCAGTGACCATGGCAAATAATTTAACACTGTCCTGTTTATAATGGCCTTTAATGTATTTGAAGACTGTTATCAGGGCCCCCTGATAGAATGTCATGTGGGATTGTCTCAAAAGCTTCCCATCTCTGCCCCGCCCCCACCCCGCCCCACTCTGTATGAAAGTCCTGTCCTCACCATTATTTACCCTTCCACCAATCTTTATGTCATCTGAAAATTTTATCAGAACTGATTTTATATTTACTTCCAGATCATTGCGAAGTTTGTTCCTACACTCCCATTGAATTCACAATTTCAATTTGAGTTTGAGTGAACATTGCTACCATTGTTTTGCAATTGAACGGAAAGGTTTTGTGGTTAAGCCACTGGGCTGGGGAGTAGAGGGTTCAGTTCCTAGCTCTGCTACAAATTTACTGTGTAATCTCAGGCAGGGCACTTAATTTCTCTGTTTCTCTGTTCCTCATCTATAAATTGAGAAAAATAAGATGGGTTCACACAGTCCTGCTTGGCATGTGGTATTGTTAGTTAGTCGACATTTTCATAGTGGCTTGAAGATGAAAAGAACCACCTAAGTGTTGAGTATTTATTATTGCTTTCTTATACAGGTGAGCTGGTGTGACATATATACTCTGGTAGAGGGCAGTTGTAGACATACTGTTCCTCTTCAGGGCATATACTTGCTATAGCCAATTATATCATGTGGGCATGTGCATTAGTAAAACATTTTTATGGTGCTATAGGAAAATACAACATAGTGGGCCAGAACTTCAGCTGGTGTAAACCAGCACAACTCCAATGAGGCCGTCTCTCTGATGATTTACATCAGCTGATGATCTAGCTCAGAGGCAGAAACTATAGCTAATTAAAATAGATAGTAAGGTATTTTGCTTTCTGATCGGTCTATAGAACCAGGAATGTGGGAGGGATTGGATGGACTGTAGTGTTTTTAAAGAAATATGGATCACTTTTCATCACTTGTCACCAATTCAAATGTGGCCCAAGTCGATAATGCCTAAAAGTCATTCCCATTTGATGCTCACTTGGAGACCAATGGAAAATGAATCAGTGGTCCCAGTTCATATCACAAAAACCACCATCACAACTGGCTCTAACTGGCCACATTGGTTGCCTTACTCAGTGGGCAAGGACCCAGTCACTACTTCTGTCAATCTTCAAACTGGTTCTTCCAGAACACGATTGAGGCCATATAAAAGAGCTGTCTCTGACAGTACTCAGAAAATACTTTCTCGTTGTATACTTCACAAGCAAAAGTTCTTTCCTACAACTTTTGGACAATTTCACTTTGTATTCAAAGTTTTCCACCTGACCCCTTTAGCAAGTATTTCATTCCCTTTCAAAGGGATATTAAAATCAATTTGTTTCATCAAAACATTTTGATGAAAAATTCATTTCCACCAAACGATATGAAAATTTAAATGAAAGCAAAATTGTGTCATTAGATAGTTTCAGATTTTCCAACAAAATTATCTGAAACAACAAAGAAGTCTGGAAACAATTGGAACACATTTTTTTGCTTCAAATTGTGTAACTGAAAAATCAGTACATTCCACACCCAAACCATTCCGGTGACACAACCATTTTTTATGACACTGGAACTTTTTCGTAGGACAAATATTTGTTTTTCGACCAGACTGCAATTTAAAAAATGGGTTGGTAATAGTGTGACACACCATCATGGTTGAAAGTGTCTGTGTTTACTGAGTAGTCTCACAAACAGTCTATCTGTTATCTCCTGCCCCTCCATTTACGCTATGGCTGCTGACCATTCATAATTCCTCATGCAGTTTTATTACCCACTTCACAGTATATGGTAATTGGCAAACTTTTTATATCTTGATGACTCCTTCATTCCAGTGGTCATAATGACATTGCCTAGGGTGGTTCATTAATATTTTTATTAAATACATATTAATAAAAACATATGGAGACTAGATGGCTCATGGGTGAGAACAGTAATGGCCTGTGGAGTATTTCATCTAGGTCACTATTGCAAATCCAGCCCAGATCAGTCATAAGCAAAAGTCATTACCTTCTCATGGCTGTAAAATGAGTTTTGTGATCGCTGTTACAGGTATCTAGGTCATACATACACTTCTTTCGATAGTTTCAGGAGAGGCTAAAGGTTTTATGGACACAAAGACTGAATTATCTTGTCCTTCCTGGAAGCCACGGATTCAGGAATGGACACCGGCTCAGAGAACGTGCCTTGCTATCATTCTTGCTCATCCCGCTCTGGCAGGACGCTATGTTTTTATTGTTGCCAAACAAACTGCTTTCACATTCACGAAATCCCCTTAAAACAGTCTGAAACATTATGGGTCAGATGTCTCGGGTGACCGGATGTCCCATTTTTAAAGGAACAGTGCTGTATTTAAGCCCTCCTGCAGGTGTCCTGTCTTTTTCTGAAAAATGGGCAAATTGTCCCATATTTTCTGCCTGTCGCCCATCAGTACAGGCAGGTCTTGCTGCTGGCCATATCTCTGCTCGCCAGCTACCCACCCACCAGCAGTGAGTTGGGGAGTCCAGTGGCCAGCGATGGGGGTGGGTGTGCAAGGCTGGTGGCGGGGCAAAGATGCAGTGCGCGGGGCTGGCTGCTCCCCCTGCTGGTCCGTCAGTGCAGCCCCTGCTGCATGCCGGATCTCGGCCAGCAGGTCCCCACCTCCCATCCCGTTTCCGTCCGGCATGGCCTGAAAGCCGCAAGCTGCGGTGGCTGGTGAGTGTGGGCAGGCACCAGGCAGCAGCCAGTTACATGCCACCTTTGCTGACCACCCAGCTACCCTTTATATGCTCCCCCTCTTGCTGTCTTCTCCCTGCTTTGCCCCTTCATCCCCTCACCCTGCTGCTCCTCCATATCCCTCCCCTCCCCTGCGATGGGGCACATCTGACTCCCAGCACTGTGCGGAGAGCCAGGTATCCTGTATTCAGAACTGGGAAATATGGTCACCCTACAGATGGCCAATGACCCTGTAGTTGGGCACTAGTGAGGAGGCATGAGCACCAGGCAGTATAGCTGAGCAGGCATGGGAGAGGAGCACTGTAAAGGGGTGGCAGAACATGGGAATGCTGCTATGGGATGCCATCAGTAAAGAATTAAAGGATGGTAGCATAATTAATAACAATCAACCTGCTTTTGTGGAAAATAGGTCTTGCCAGATAAACTTGACGTTGGGTAATGTTTTCCAAAGCACTGAGATTCACAGACTCTAAGGCCAGAAGGGATCACTGTGACCATCTAATCTGACATCCAGCATAACTCAGGCTGCAGAACTTCCCTGAACTAATTCCTGATTCAAATCCTGTTGCTGTGGTTGAATTAGACCAGTGGTTCTCAACCTTTCCAGACTACTGTACCCCTTTCAGGAGTCGGATTTGTCTTGTGTTACCCCCAAGTTTCACCTCACTTAAAAACTACTTGCTTACAAAATCAGACATAAAAATACAAGTGTCACAGCACACTATTACTGAAAAATTGCGTACTTTCTCATTTTGTCTGTATGAAATTGTAGTTTGCACTAACTTTGCTAGTGCTTTTTATGTAGCCTGTTGTAAAACCTGGCAAATATTTAGATGAGTTGACGTGCCACCTGGACGACCACCAAGTACTCCCAGGGGTATGCGTACTCATGGTTGAGAACCACTGAATTAGATCATATCTTTTAAACAAACATCCAGTCTTGATCTTAAAACTTCCAGTGATGGAGAATCCACCACAACACTTGGTAAGTTGTTCCAACAGTTAGTTATCCTTACTATTAAAAATGTGTACCTTATTTGTTGTCTGAATTTGTCTAGCTTTAACTTCCAGCCATTGGATCTTGTTTTACCTTTGTCTGATAGATTGAAGAGATCTTTATTATCATATTTCTGTTCCCCATGTCGGTACTTATACAATGGGATCAAGCCACCTCTTAGCTTTCTCTTTCTTTGGTAAAATCAGTTGAACTCCTTGAGTCTATCACTAAGAGGCATGTTTTCTAATCCTTTAATCATTCTCATGACCCTTCTATTAATCCTCTCTAATTTTTCAACATCCTTCTTGAACTGAACACAGTAATCTGGCAGTGATTGCACCATTGACAAATATAAAGGTAATGTAACCTCTTTACCCCTGTGCAACATTCCCGTTTGTACATCCAAGGATTACATTAGGCCTTCTGGCCACAGCGTTACACTGAGTGTTAGGTACCTAGGTGCTTTTGAAAATCCCATTGCATATCTCTTTGCATCTTTACACGCCTAAGTATCTTTAAAAATCTGAATCCTAAAATACTTAGGTGGTTTTGATCATTTTACTTAATTTTTTTAAGAGATTACAAGTTTGGCCGATAAAGATAACTGTGTTGACATAATAGACTTCAGTAAGGCATTTTTACTTAGTACTGTACAACATTCTGATTTAAAAATTAGCACTATACAAAATCAATGCATCATATTATTAGATGGATTACAAAATATCTAACTCATGAATCTTGAAAAAGTAATTGTAAATGGGGCATCATTATCCTACTGGGGCATTTCTAGTGGGGTCCCTGAGGGATAAGTTCTTAACCCAATGCTTTTAAATATCATTATCTGGAAGAAAAAAAATATAGCCTGCAAAGTTTGCACATTACACAAAAGTTAGTGGAATGGTAAGTAATCAGAACAGGTCAGTCCTACAGAATGATTTGGATCTTGTGTTAAGATGGGGTTACTACATGTATTTTCATACAGCTAACTACAAGGTCATACACCTAGAAACCAAGAATGTAGGTCACACACATTCAATATGGGGGGACCGTATTTTGGAAAGGAGTGACTCAGAAAAGGACTTAGGAGTCATGGTGAACAACCCACTGAACAGTAACTCCCTGGTTTATGAGGAGTCTAAGAAAGCAAATGCTATTCTTGTTGTATAAGCAGGGGAATATCAAATAGAACTAAGGAGATGTTATTACCACTTTATACAGCATTGGTGAGGCCACTTCTGGAATACTTTGTCTAGTTCTGGTGTTCACACTTTAGAAAGGATGCAGACCAACTGGAAAGGGTGAAGAAAACAGCTACAAGAGTGATTCAAGGTCTGGGTAACCTGCCTTCCAGTGAGAGACTAAAGAGGCTGAATCTATTTAGCTCGGTAAAGGGAAGGTTAAGAGGTGACTTGGTCATGGAACATAAGCAGCTACACAGGGAAGAGATTTCTGACAGTAGAGAGCTCTTGAATCTAATAGACAAAGCCACAGAAAGATCCAAAGGCTAGAAGCTGAAGCTGGACAAATTCATACTAGAAATGATGTGCAAATATTTTACAGTGAGGATAATTAACCTTTGGAAAAAATGTACCTAGGGTTGTGATGGATTTTCTCCAAAACTTGAAGTCTTTAAATCAAAATTGGATACCTTTTGAAAAAATATGTTCTAGCTCAACCAAAAATGATGGGCTTGAAGCAGGAACCACTTGGTGAAATTTGTGGCACGTGTTTTGCAGTAAGTCAGACGAGATGATCATAATGGTCTCGTTTGGCTTTAAAATCTAGGAGCACCCATCTTGTGTGCACTTCCTGACAGCCTCATCAAGGAATTCTGGCTGAGTCAGTCACAATGCTGCATGGGGGTTCTCACTGAGGCACGCCCTTTCTAATTATTCCCAATGTGGCCTTTTGTTTAACAGCCCTATTACAGCTTCAAATAAATACTTTATTTAAAAAAAAATTACCCAATCTTCTGCTATCTGCTCTGCCCGTTCCTCCAATTGCCTTGCTCTAATAGAACAGTTTGAAGAGAGGTTTAATGTCTTCATTTTTCAGGGAAAGTCATTCTGGCCTATTTCAAAAAGTCTTGTCCTGCTACATCCAAATTCCCTGCTGCCCCCTTGTGCACAGGATGACTTTTATGTTTTAATTCATAATAGAAGTAGTATTGAAAACTGGGGAGGAGGGAGGGGATTCATTTTAACGCTAGCTGCTAGAGTCAGCGAATATTGATGCCAATCACATGACACAGATATTAAACTATATCCCAGCCCCTGGCATTTGAGCTGGGTAAGAGTTATTGCCCACCTGTGTGTCTCTCCATGATTCTGCTCCCCCTTCAGTTATGTCAGTGTTAGAAAATTAATAAGAGTATGTGTGATTTGAGCCATTGAATCCAGTGTTGCTGACATTCATACTCTGGGAGCAGGGCCATCGTTTCAGAAAAATTCTCAGGGAGGTGTGGGAGCTGTCAGCATGGGGGACGTTAAATGTGACTATATTATATCCTGCAACGTTGAGGGAGCTGGGGAAATAGAAGACATAATGGAGCACACAGACCTCTGAAAAGTCTGTGGGGAAGGGGACACAAACTAAGATTGGGAGTGGAAGGGAGGTAACTGCCCCCTTTCTCCATAGCAAATGATGCCCCTGCCTGGGAGTGCTCCATGAAATGGAAAAATAGTCTGCTTTAAAAAGAGGAGGACCCTCCTTTGGAACACACAACACCAGTCATAATTTAGTTTATGCTGAACAGGAAAGCAAAGTTAAGCTCTTTCTTTCATGCAGGGGCCACCATGTAGGCCTGCTGTTGGGCAAGTGGATCATAGAATATCAGGGTTGGAAGGGACTTCAGGAGGTCGTCTGGTCCAGTAGTCTCCAAACTGGGGTGGGGTGCACAAGATGATCCCAGGGGGTGCGCGGCAGCAGGAGCACTGCCAGATGGCACTCCACCATTTTCTTTTCTTTGGCGGCAGCTCTGCACGTCCACGGCTGGTGTTTCCCTCCAGCAGCGCGCCTTGGCGGGTCTTCTGGTCCTGTTCTGTTGGCAGCACACCTGCGGCAGGTTTTCCGGTCTTTTCCTGTCTGCGGCACGCAGGTCTTCCGGTCTTCACCCTGGGGGTGCATGAGCCAAAAAGTTTGGAGACCACTGATCTAGTCCAACCCCCTGCTCAAAGCAGGACCAATCCCCAATTTTTGGCCCAGAGTCCTAAACGGCCCCATCAAGGATTGAGCTCACAACCCTGAGTTTAGCAGGCCAATGCTCAAACCACTGAGCTATCCCTCCCCCAATGCTGTCTAGGACATGAAAACTATACATTGAAACATTAAATAGAAAAGAGGAGCTACTTCAGTGATGAGATTGTTATATTCCCAGTTAATGGACGGGCCTTAAATGAAAGCCCTGGGACTCAGTAGTGATAGGCTGTAATGATATTTAATGTTAATGTACTTAGCTAAGAGATTCATTGATCATGTCTGCACAGACTGTGCAGTCACACACAGCTCGCTGAGCTGCCAAAGTATTGTCCCATCATACCCTGGGCAGAGGCTGTAATCTGGGATGGATGATCTTGGGCCAGTCTTTTCTTTGGTTCTTTCAAAGGAGTGTTCAGGAATCCGGAGGAGATGTCTCCACTCGTGGTATATCACCAATTCAAAGATAGGTACATCACAAAACCATAGGCCTCGAGCCTAGCTAGGTTCCCGAACTGTGTTGATATCTCTGTACATTGTGGGTGAAATATTGGCCCCACTGAAGGCAATGGGAGTTTTGCCATTGATTTCCATGGGGGCAGGATTTTACCTTATATCTGCTTGGCTCAATCCTGATAATGTCTGATCATCCTGAATGCCCATTAGATTGGGAGTTGAGGGTGCTTTTCATAGGATCAGGTTCCCTGTTGTGTTTTATTACTTATCTGGTCTAAGGCCTCATATGTGCTCTGCACTTTGATGCTGCTGCTGGTCCATGACAAAACATTTTCATGTGTTATTCTGGTGGCTTCCATCATGTCATATCAAAGACTCCCTTTAGCTTCACTGGGCTTTGGATCAGGCCCCCAGAAACCAGCCGCTAGAATTAGCCGCTAGAAAGCAGAATGCACATATTTGTATGCACCTTGTTTGCTCAGAGGCCAATTATGATGCAGATGGATGACCCCTCCCCTTCTACTTTGCACACGCACAAACAGGCACATGTGTACAAATCAGAGGTTATTTCTGTACATTGGCATTTAATGCATGTAAAAGTGAACATGCGCTTTGCAAATTTGCCTGCAAATCTCTCTTGTTGTTCTTGTTTTCCTGTAGATAGGGAGGATGACTTACACCCCAATGTGAAATTAATGAGCTGAGCTCATCCCTGGTGTAACTGCATTGAACTCACACCAGCAATGAATTTCCCACTGATCTCCCTGAGTCTCTGGTACATACCAAAGGGCAGGGACTCACAGAACTGATCATGGAGAAAAGCAGTTAGACTACAGAAGTGGTATTTCCCAGTGAATCATAATATTCATCATTCATTAGCAAGGCTATGATTTTGGCACAGAAGTCATGGTGTTCATGGTAATTGTGAATTTTAATAAATTGTAAGGAGAGTGATCACTTTAGATAAGCTATTACCAGCAGGAGAGTGGGCTGGGAGGAGGTATTTTTTCATGCTTTGTGTGTATAAAAAGATCTTCTACACTTTCCACAGTATGCATCCGATGAAGTGAGCTGTAGCTCGCGAAAGCTTATGCTCAAATAAATTGGTTAGTCTCTAAGGTGCCACAAGTACTCCTTTTCTTTTTGCGAATACAGACTAACACGGCTGTTCCTCTGAAACCTTAGTAAAGTCTGTGACCTGCACAACAGTGTCTCCTGTGAGCCTGGCTTCCCGCTCCAGTCGTTGCCCACAAGGTCACTGCCCCCCAGGCTTGGCGGGTCTGCCTCTCCACAGAAGGAGATAGAGGGATAGAGGGGCCAAATTTGATTGTCGTTGTGACCTAGTTTCTGGAGTCACACTGTCACTCATGTTTGGTGTGTCCACCCTTCTATAGATGGAGCAAATGCACCAATCCTGAGTGGCGTTGCAACCTAGCGCACAGAATCGCAATGCTTGGAGTGGGGAGCTGGGCCTAACCCCTTGGGACAGAAGCTACAGCTGCTGGGCGAGGACGGGGTGCTCTCCAGCTGCACCACCCCTGGGGCCTCTCCTTCCCTGCTACACAAAAGTGTGGGAACTGAGGAGGCCTGAAAGCCTGCTTCCCTCTCCCTTATGCAAGGAAGGGGGCCCAAACATTTGAGGGCTGCAGAAGTATTTTCTTTTTGTTTGGACTGCTTTATATTCCTGGAGTGAGGTGGACTTGCTAAGAGACACAGCTGGAGAGCTGTACCCCATATCCCAGAATCAGACCACAGGATTGCTGTCACCCAGAGAATAACATATGAGGTAAGTGAGGCACCTGCAAGACATGACCTGAAGACATAACTTTTGACAATTCTGAAACTTGAAATTTCCTTATTGTCTTTCATTTTTATGCACCTCCACATGGCCACTGCTGGAAGTACTGAAACACTGCAGAAAAGATAGTTCATACCATGTTCCCAACCAGGCTAGAAACACTATGTCCAGGCAATGGAAAGCCTTTCCTTGTGAGATATCCAACAAAACTTTGCAGACCCAAGTGCTCTGAATAATTAAGATAAACATCTGAGCTAGAGTTAAGCTTAACTAAAACGTCCAAGAAGTTGGGATTTAAATCTAGAAACAAACTTTTGTGGCTACTCCTTATTTCTATAATGGGAAGAATGCCAATGCTGGATCTGAATGCTTCCCAGAACCCTGGACCTGAATCCGAACTGGAGTTTTGCAGTTTGTGCCCATTACTAATCCTTCCTTTTGATTACCACCCAAAACAGAATTTGAATTTCAGACCTTCTGAGATTCTGCCATAGACAAAGGATAGTCATGGCCCTAAGGCACTGGCTTGGGACTCACGAGATCTAAGTTCAGCTCTTGGTATTATCACAGACTTCTTACATAACCATGAGCAAATTGCTTAATCTCTCTGGCCCTCAGTTTTCCATCTGTAAAATGGGCATATGATACTTCCATTCTCTCACCTGCACTTTGTCTGCTTCATCTATCTAGATTGTCAGCTTTTCAAGGCAAGTGTTGTCTTTTACTGCATGTATGTATCATGTCTAGCACAATGGGGTCTCATTATTAGCTGGGGAACCCTCTCGGTACTACTACAATATAAGTGCATAATATAATAATGCTGGTTGCTGTCACATGGTCCTACTGTTAAATCTTTAATCTGTCTTCATAGGCAGAAATTATTTTCCAGCGCCAGACATCAGGTTAAATCAACATAGATTTTATTGCCGTGATATGTTCTGTTGAATGTGGTTGTTATCTAAAGAGACTCATGTAAAACGGATAGGTCATATAGGAAATAGAAATATAAAAGATTATGTTCTTTACCACTGAATTATAAATAAAATAAAATTAAATTGAAGGAGAACACGAAAACCTAATCCCCAAACAATAGATAGGACATTGCTTGTTTGTGACCAAGTGCACAGTCACATTTAATACAATCACAACAGCTGCTGTACAGAATGGAGTTCATCATACAAATTAAATAAAATTTTAAAAAATAACAGCAATAAAAAAGGTCGGTTCTTTCAATGTGACCTTCACGTGGCAAAGAAAACTGAAATAATATTCTTCTCCCTCCCAATCAACTATATTTTGAGTCTTGTAGAATCTGTAATGGGGGCAGAGGAGAGGATATGATTATAATTACAGTCCCGTATAATTATTGTCATTGATTTTCCTTTGTGTTGCAAGGTTGGATCGTCTATTAATACTGTTTTTTTCTCTTCCTTTAAAGTAAATAATTAGAGCAGCCGAATTGCCTCTCTGAAGGATAAAAGAAAGTCAGATTCTCAGGGAATTAATCATCAGCCCTTTTGGATTGATGCTTTGTAAGACCAAAAAATGTCTAACATGATTAGAAAAAGCGTTCAGAGACAATGAACTATCAGGAAATAAAACTGCCATTTCCTTGGTCAAGTGTCAGCTGTTCCAGTGAGTCAATTTCAAAAGGAAGAGACAAGCAGGGACAATATTTACACAAAAGCCTATGATTTGGGAGGACTATACATTGTCTGGTTGCCATATCTTTTAGCAAAAAATGGACGAGAATCTTCAAAGAACGGATGCCTTGTCGGGTTTGGAGAGCTGACAGTCTTTTCCTAATGAATATTTGGAGTTCACCTATGGGGAGAAGGGGGGAAAGCTAGGGGCCAAATTCATTCTTGGTGTCACTCCATCAAAACAATTGAGTGACACCTGCAAGGAGGTAGGTACTAAAGCTGCAGCAATCTGCTTGCTAGCATTCCAACATCAAGAACAAGTTTCTCTGGATCTTTGAACTTTAACTGGTAGAGTCATGACCATTCATCTGCTGGGCTCACTGCAACAAGTGTGTAGGAATTCCATTAATTCTCTCTCTACCTGCTGTGTAAAGGGAATACGTTACTCTCTCCTTAATGTGCATTTGTATCTCTTAATAACATTATGGGGTGCTACATGAGAACACTCAGGTCTAGTGTTTAGAGCAAGGGCTGAAAGTGTGGACTACAGGGTTTTATTCTCAGTTCTGCCACTGATTTACTGGCTGACCTTGGGCAAGTGATTTAGGGCCAGGTTTGGATCCCCTTGCTCCCAATGAATAATACCCTAATTCCATCGGTAAGGTCATCGCTATTAGTCAACGGGACTACTCATAGAGTAAGCTGCTACTGAACCAAAGTAAGAGTAGTAATATCTGGCCCTTAATCTCTGTGTCAAAAGGAGAATTATACTAATTTACTTACCACTTCTTGGGGTTTCTGAGGCTTACTTAATAAAGCTTTATAGAGCACCTTGGATGGAAGATGCCGTATAAGTGCAAAGCATTCTTAATAGTGTTGTCAGTGAGAGCAGGTGCTAACAGAGCTGCAGAAATGTCAAAGGCTGGGTGGCCTGGTTCAATTAAATAAGACCTGATACAAACATTCACACAAAACTTGAGCTACAAATCTATTCTGGGGGGTTAAAAAAAACCTGTGGTTCATTTTTTTTGCCTTGGATTTCAGCCATGAGAAAGATGTTTCTAACCTGAGTAGAGTGAGGAATTCGTGGATATGTCATCAGAGAGCTTGTTCCAGGCCTAATTTCTAGATCAGAAATGTACACATATATTTGCATATACTTTGGATAAACACCCACCATTCTGGATACTTCTTTGAATCTAACTTCAAGCCATTGCCCATCATTCAAGCTGATCTAATTCATTAATTGGGATTGGCATGCTTTCCATTGGTAGCAAGCTTGAAACCTAAGTGGTAACCCTCAAAAAGCTAAACTGACATAAGCAAGTTTTAAACCCATTTCAGTGCATCTATATTAGGGGTTTGCACTGGTGTAACTAGCCTGATTTTAAATCAGTTCAATTACATTGATGCAACTTTTCTGTATAGATAAGGCCTGAGAAAGGAAAAGGAGGGGACACGTTTGTGTGCATGTGTAGGTAGGGTGGATAAGAATTTAGCCTGGGATTTTCAAGGAACCTAAGGGAGTTAGTTGCTCAAATCCCATTGAATTCCAAAGGTATTTTGCCATCTAATTCTCTCAATGTCTTTGAAAATTCCAGCCATTTAAACAGAACTTACAAATATTTTCCCCTCCAAAGAAAGTAAATAAATCCATTGAAAAGACTGAGAACAAACAAGCAAACACAGAGAGTACATGAGCTTCAATTAGGTTCCCAAACAGCCTTTTGAAGTGTTTTGCATTCAAAGGGTTTCAGGGGAGCAAAGAAGAGAAATAGGAGTATGAGCTGAGCTATAAGAAAGACCACAAATGAAAAGAATCTCATTGACTTGAAACCATTTTGGATCAGCCTTAAGTGATTCCTTTCTAAGAACTTCTAGTGGACAATAGGGCATAAGTGTGGGATGCCGGGGTTTAAACAGCACACAATTTCTATTAATGTTAAGTGGGTAGAACAGTAACCCAAGATACAGACAATGTCCTCCATAGCTCCAACAGAAAATGTAAGTATTTTAAGAGTAAAGATTGTAGAGACATTAGAATGTATATTGAACACCATGTTACTTGAAATAGGGTCATGTAAGCATTATTTCTTGGCTCAGATATTTGATCAATATTATAACTGAGTGCAATGTCTGGGCAGAATTCATGACCACAGATACTTTGGTGCCTTTGTAGAAAGTATTTCAAAATTTGTAATGTCATTTGAAAATAATGGGGAAAAAATTGAGAATGTATTTGTAGTCTCCCTCCCCCACACACACCATTTTATAGAACAAGCTGTACAGCTTGTCAAAAATGGTCATAATTCAAAACTTTGATGAAAAAAATTGCAAAAATGTTATTTTTCCCCCTTGTTTCCCACCCGTACCCCCAGGAGTTCTAATATGAATTTATTCAAGTTTTTTGGAGCTAGGGAATGTGCCTCTTTTTATCTGTCAGCTGAATTTCATTACACTTTCATAATGTGGTAAATCTGAAGATATTTTTAAAAAGGAAATTGACATTAGGGGGATACTGTTATCTTTAAAAAAATCTGGGGCCAAATCCTGAGAAATACTGAGCACCTCTAACTCCCAATAGTTTGGGGGAGTTGGGTTGGGCACAAGTCACTTAACACCTCTTAAGGTTTTGCTTTTTGTTTATTTTTGCTTATTTATTTCATTATTTTTTGTATTTCTCTCAGCTTAGGAATGAAAATCAATGAATGAGTTTCTGTTTTGCTTATAGTCAGTGGCTAGTGAATTTCATTTTCAAGTTTCTCATGTTCTAACATAATCCTGCCTTGTCTGAGCTGCAAACATTGCATGAAAATGTTTTTCTTTCACAACTGTTTCCACAGGAATTTTAAAAAAAATATCTCAGGGAAACTTTTGCACAGGTCTTAGATTTTATATAAAAAATCTTTGTTTCTGCAAAGGGCTAAATTTGACTCAGTAGTTACTCTTTAACAGCTGGTAGGTTTCCTGAAACTCAATCAGCTCTCAATACATTTATGAATCCTGCTCCCAATGAAATTAATGGCATAACTCCCACTGGCTTTGGTGGGAATAGGACTGGGCCACAATTGACTCACTTCCTTCAACACTTCAACTCTTCCTGAAGGCCAATTTTTGTAATCCCAGTTTGGTTGTCCTATCTACTTACAGCCAAGGCACTCTTGCAAGTGCAACAGTATTTTTCCTTCCCCAATAAAGAGATATGATGGAAACCAAAAAGAAGTGATAAGCTAATGAAATAAAACTCCTCTGGCATGAATTGGCTGGATGGAACTAACCCAAGACAAGACAAAGTAGAATCAGACCGGAGACACTTTTGGCTTGAAGTGAGTTGAGCCTGGAGGATGCTATGGCTGGCTCCATTTTAGATGATGAGTGTGGCAGGTGGTAAAGTAAGGCTTTAGAAATACGTAAGCAAGGCCTTTAAATCTCTGGCTGCCGTGGACAAGACCAATCTATCCCTAGACATCATTTATTTGAAATGGGATTTAAAAGAACAAAACAACTCCCCTCCACCCCCCCAATCTGTGAGTGGGTGTTTTTGGAACCTCCTGAGTCCCAGATGTATTGCTAAAGACAATCAAGCTGCAGAAACAAGCCACTGAAGAAAAGAAAATCATCGTAAAATCAAAGCACAACAAAAGACCTCTCCAACCACCTGCATCAATCTATTTGAATACAGACCCAGATATGGTTGACTGCAGTTTTGGAATTCAACTGCCAATACTAGGGGCCGATAAGGAATAAGGGACAGAAGCCTATCATTTAATCTGACCTCCAATGATTACAGTTACTAGGGCTTTTGCTGAAATTATCAAGGCTCTTTCATTTTAGACTGTGATGTCCTTCACATGAGAGGCATCAGGGCTGCTTCTTGAACAATCACATGCTTTGGCATAATTCCAATGCAGATTTACCATAAATTCCCACACTGGGCTGTGGACCCCAACTATTGAGTGGTCCACTCTTCCCAGGACATAAAGGTTCTTCTCTTTCCCCTTTCCAAGTTTCCATACTGTCTTCTGATGGTCAGCTGATTGGGCCAGCTTGGTGGGGCAAAGAAGGCACTCTTTCCATTTTATCCGTCACATGGTCGAAGTTATAATGCCAGCTCTGTGTTATCCCACGACTCTGGTGCTTGCCCCATCCCTGACTCTGCTGCCGGACAAGGAAGTGCTTCAAGTTAGCCCCAGACAAATCACGTGTGCCACCTCATCTGAGTCCGGAAGTGCTTATAAAACCAGTGTTCGTGTATCACTGGGAATGATCAAACACTACGTGCACAAAATAATAATTTAGAGCAACATAAATAAAAAGATGACAATTTCATCACACAATTTACTGTACACTGCTTTTCTCCGAGGTTTTTTTTATCTTTTTCATTTTTCCCCTCCCTTTTTTTTTGTTTTGTTTTTGTTTTTGTTTTTTGGTCCACTGGAGATAAATCACCCGCAAGGATATATATATTTAAAAAAGAAAAATATCAGCAGCAAGACTCTCTGGAAATAGATTCTGTTTGATGTAGCTAGTCTGTCTTTTCTGTTTTGCCCTCTTTCACAGCAGCCTCTGAAGTTTTCCTCAGGGGGGTTTTCTCCAAGGTGGCGTGTCCTTGGCCAGATTCTGCTGCTCCTCCGCTTTTGTGCGATGTGTGTTTTTCCAAGTAGTTCAGCATTTCACTGAGAACAGTTTGGAAAGTGCTTAGGGCAGCACATATTGCAGGAGTTCCAAAGCCGTGAGTGATCAAACTATACATGGGAGAGAGACAGGGAGACAGAAAGAAAAGAAATATTGAAGAGTTTACTGGGCACTGATTGTCTTGTAATGAAATTCAAGACTTTTCCCCTCAAATATTTATTGCCTTTGGAGGAAAGAAATAAAAGAAAACCAGACTTGATGCAACTTCAAAGGGGGTGTTTTTGCAGTAGGAGAATCAGGTCTGAACCACCTAGAGCCAGCTTCTCAGAGGATGTACCACCATTGACTTCAATGGGGCTATGCCAATTCACGCTAGCTGAGAATCTGTCCCCTACGCTCACTGGAATTGCTGCGTTTTAATCATAGTAGGGTTAACAACATCTTTCTGTGGTAGATTAAATAAATTCTGTATAGTTTGCTAAGTGTTCCATTAAAAGAGACCATTAAAACCCAAGGGCCTGATTGCTATGCACAGGCATTACAGATCCTAAGGTAGTTTTAGTTAAGATAAAGGTTTGTCCTAGTGTTATTGTAACGCTGACAGACCCCGGTAATTGGGATCAAAACTGGGACATCTGAAGCTTATTGTATGAGTCTCTACTGCAGGGATCAGCAACTTTTGTCACGCAGCCTGTCAGGGAAACCTGCTGGCAGGCCAGGACGGTTTGTTTACCTGCAGCGTCCGCAGGTTTGGCTGATGGCAGCTCCCACTGGCCGCCGTTTGCCATTCCAGGCCAATGGGAGCTGCAGGAAGTGGCAGCCAGCACGTCCCTTGGCCCACGCTGCTTCCCGCAGCCCCCATTGGCCTGGAATGGCAAACCGCGGCCAGTGGGAGCTGCCATCAGCCAAACCTGCAGACGCTGCAGGTAAACAAACCATCCCGGCCCGCCAGCGGATTTCCCTGACAGGCTACCTGCCAAAAGTTGCCGATCCCTGCTCTACTGCATGAGCTAAAAGCCACATGCCTCTTAGCTAAGGCTGTAGCAGACACATTCATCTCTAGATAGTCTATGTGCTACTAGAGGGGGACGGTGCACCCCACCAAGCCTGGGTTACATCAGAACACAGTCTTTTTTCTGCTGCTCCTCCTGCTTTGCACCCCAAAAGTGGCTACATTTTAGAGGTGCTGCACAGATATAGTTGATAAAGTGCTTTGAGATTAACGGTGCAGCACTCTTCTATGGTTTATTTTATATCTTTAGTTATATAACAATAGGCAAAATCCTGCTGCCAGGGAAATACTGAAGAGGCAGTGTATGGGATAGCTGCTGTTTTGGCCAATAAAGAGGATTGAACCAGTGACCTCACAAGCAAAAGGCGTAAGTGCTTATAGCTTGAGCTAAAGACCCACAGTTGGTAAGCATGGCTGTAACAGACTCAGATCCTCTGTGGATCAGGCCTAGGGGTGGACACACACGCACACTGAATCAGTGAATTTCACTTGCAGGAAGTGAATGCTCCCTGCTGCTCGATGGTGACTCCTCTGGCTGGCTAAGGAACGGCACTGACAAGCACCAGGGAGCCATTAACCCCTTCAGCTAAAAAACAATGGGCTATCATGGGGGATTCCCTCTGTGGTGGAGATTAGAGAGAGTGGTTTAATGCACTAAAACACCTGCAGTTCTGTCAGGAAGCACCTCCTGTATTCTGCAGAGGAAGGACAAGTCTCAGCATTTTGGCTCCCCAGCCTGACCACACATTTTAGAAATAAGTGAGAGCTTGTTGCCAAGAAGCTGGAGGAAGCTGAGTGGGGATTAGGGTTGCCGGGTGTTCAGTTTTGGACTGGAAAGCCCAGTCTAAAAGGGATCCTCACAGCTCCGGTCAGCAGTGCTGACCGGGCTGTTAAAAGTGCGGTCGGCGGTGCAGGCAGGCTCCCTACACAGCTCCTGGGAAGCTGCTGGCATCTACCTCTGGCTCCTAGACGGCGGGATGGTCCCCAGCACCAGCTCAGTGGCTCCTTTTGGCTGGGAACCATGGCCAGTGGGACCTGAGGGGGTGGTGCCTGAAGGCACAGGCAGCATGCAGAGTCACTTGGTCGTGCCTCTGCTTAGGAGCCAGAGAGATGCTGGCAGCATCCTGGGAGCCATATGAGGTAAACGCCAGCTGAAGCCCGCATCCTGCACCCCCCCTTGCACCTGAACCCCCTGCCCCAGCCCAGATCCCCCTCCTG
The DNA here is from genome assembly GCF_965140295.1 of Lepidochelys olivacea. NCBI lineage: Eukaryota > Metazoa > Chordata > Testudines > Cheloniidae > Lepidochelys > Lepidochelys olivacea. The sequence continues at coordinate 13,086,445 of NC_140413.1, forward strand.
CACCCTGAACCCCTCATTTCTGGCCCCACCCCAGAGCCCACACACCCTAGCCCAGAGACCATACCCCATTCTGCATCCCAAACCCCTGCCCCAGCCCGTGCCCCCTCCAGCATCCCAAACCCCTCATCTCTGGCCCCATCCCAGAGCCTGCACCCCCAGCCGGAGCCCTCACCCGCTCCTGTACCCCAACCCCATGCCCCAGGTTGGAGCTCTCTCCTGCACCCCAAACCCCTCATCTCTGACCACACCCTAGAGCCCACACCCCAGAGCCCAAACCCCCTCTGATACCCTAACTCCCTGCCTCAGCCCAGAGCCCCCCCTCCCCCACATTCCAATCCTCTGCCCCAGCCCAGTGCGAGTGAACAAGGGTGGGGGAGAGTGAGCAACAGAGGGAGGGGGATGGAGTGAGTGGGGGCGTGGCCTTGGGAAAGGGGCGGGGCAAGGATGTTCGGTTTTCTGCAAACAGAAAGTTGGCAACCCTTGTGGGGATCAGCGGAAAAGTTCCAAACACAGGGCACTTGCGCTTCAGACAGGCTTGACTTTCTGCCTCTCCTAGAAGCAGGAAGTACCACAAATCTTAGGGAGAGTCATGGTCTTTTGAGATATCTGACTGAAGTGTGGAGAGTTCAGTAAGTCAGACACCTTGGAGAAGTCCCTAGACATTTGAATCTGAATCTCCCAGTCTTCCGAGGGTTCCCATCAATACTAGAGTAATAACTAGTGCCTATGTAGCATTTTTCAACCATACGTCTCAAAGCACTTTTCAAAGGTAGTAAGCATCATTACCCCCATTTTACAGATGGGAAAAAACATTAACAATGACTACTTAACAATTACTGAATAATAATATCTGGAGGCCCCATTGGGCCTTCATTTTTGTTATAATAAATGAGGCAAATCTAATTATTTTCATACTGTAGAGTCTTTTCCTCTCAGGACAGGGACAGTGCCTTTTTTATGTTTTGAAAGTGCCTGGCACACTGGACAAAAGATTAATATTTACACCAATATTGCCATCTTATGCGATATTTGCTATTTTCCTTAAAGTCCAAACTTCTGGAGTCATGTGATTACAGAGGATCTCAATTTACATTCTGATAGTGTAAGTTTCAAGCCCTCATGACTGCGAAGAAAAGCTCCAAAATACAAACCCTAAAGGCTGCGATACCAGCAGGCAAATAAAAGGAACCCCAAATGTCAGGAATGGGGGGTTAAGCTCATTATTTTTAAGCCACTTTCTTGATCTTTCAGGGCCTGGTTTATGATTTTGGAATGGCCAGGGTTGTGTACACTGGAATACACAAGAAATATTTGTTAGCTTATATTCAAGCGAAAGACGTGAAGTTCCTCTGAGAGTTGCCAGTATGCACTGTCATATTGTTTGTTTTCCACATGATTATAGGAAAGCCAAAGGCCCATGAATGTGTAAGAATATGCGTTTGTGCAAAGGATTGTGTGAAAGTGATTTATTAAAGCCCAGCCCCCCCCTCTGTTTTTAAACATTCCGGTCATCCAGTCAGAGAATAGAAACAATACCATGTGACTAAGATGGCCTGTCACATCATGAAGAGCAAAGAGGGAATACTATATTGAACGCGCCCAGGGCACAGCTCACCAGCAGCCCATCAGTGTATACAAGTGGGCAGATCTCAAATAATGAACAGAACTGTAAAACACAACACCTGTCTGCAAACCATGGGACAGGCTGGAAAAAGAGCTGTATACCTGGCGTCAAAACAAGCCAGCATCATAACTAGAGCTGACTGGAAAAAGGTTTCTTTTTCTGTGGAAAAAATCATGTTCTGAGTGAAAAACAAAAACCGAAATATTTTGATTCTGAAATGCCACCTCAGGAGTTGTAGATCAAGCGTCTCATGCTCCCATTCTTCTCTATCGGTTGGGCTCCCTCACAGGATCACATCTCCCATCATGCACCCCGGTCACACGACCGCCCTAATACCCAGCCTCCCTTCCTCCAAAACAAACAGGTTTGAAGACAATTTTTTGACCAGCCCCACTGTGTATAATTTACTGTCCCCGTTCTACTGATGAGGTACAGCAAGGCTGAGTGAAGACGTCCTTTACTCTTTATCACAGTAATTCACCTGGCCCCACCATTTTTTTTTAACCCTTTGAAAATGCTGGGAAGCTTGGATAATTTCCCTTTACCAGCAGCAGTAAGTTGATTCCAGTCAGAGGAGAAAGGATGGACCTATGTTGAAAGCACAGGGCTGGGAGACAGAAGACTCAGGGCAAAGTGTTTAACTGCAGGTCCATAGCATCCACATTTAGGTACCGAAATAAAAGTTCTCAGAGGTGCTGGGCAGCAAAACAATCTGGCGGGGGGGCTCAACATCTCTGAATCAAGTCACTTTTATTAAGGTACCGAAATATGGATTGAGGAGCCTAAAATCAAGCAGTTGAGTTTGGAAATCTTGGTCTGAGGTATTCACAAGTCTGCTGCCCTCCTCCTTGTGTGACCTCTAAGTAAGTCACTTTACCTTTCCAAAATAGGGGTAATAATATATCACAGGAATATTGCAAGGCTAAATTAACTGGGTCTTGTACCATGCATTGAGATCTTCACATGGAAGAAATTATTTAGGGTCAACGTGTTATAACCATTATGCTTTAGTACACCCAGCATATATTCCTGCCTACAGGCATGCCTAGTGTTATGATGCAATTATGGCAGCTCATGTTTTAACAATGTCCTTACTCAAAATTAAAACATCACAGTGTGCCTGAAGGCTTGGACTCTAGTTTGGCAGCTACCTCGAGCACTCCTGCTCACCCCAGGCGGGTGGCGTCCATTGCATCACAAAAGAAACATGCTCACTCTTCATGAGTAGTGCCATCTGCACCAATTTTTAATACCCTAATTAAAAAAGCAAAAACAGAAACAGGCACCCACTTCCCAAGCTTCTGGGAACATGAACATCCCCAAAAAACAGAAGTGACTACCCAAATTTCACAACACGCTGCATCTGACTGGCAGCAACCACACACAGCTCCCAGAGGAGATCCCAGCAACTGAAGAGAGAACTAAAACAGAGCCTGATTTCCTGACTCGTGCCTAGTGGCACCTTACTCCACAAGTGCTCCCATTGACCTCAAGAGTCCTTTTGTATTTCATTTGCAGGTTGCCTGTAGGATCTAAGGGCTTGATTCGGATACTTTCCCTCAGGTTAAGTGGCATAGGGAAGCCCCCTGGAACATGTGTGGAGTCTGAGTAAAGGTGTCAGATACTACAGGGATAGAGAACTCTATAAAACTATACAGCTAGCCTCCAGGCTCAAAGACACTACTCCAGTCAGCTCCCTTCATAGCCAAACACGTGATAGGAAAATGCCATCATAAAGGGATGGGCTTTTCCATACCATGGAGAGCAAAGATGGGTTCTGATGGGACAGAAAAAAGGGTTCTAGAATCTAGGGACCTCCCCCAAAAACATCCTGCTCCACAGAGCTCAAATCTTGTGGCTGATTTCACCTATCAGGAGAGTCCATATGGAAAGAGACAGTCTCCAAGGCAGCCAAGCCCCAGACCATAAAATGTTTTGTCACAAGACTGACAACACTCAGAATTTCACTAGAGAGCAAATATAAAGCTAGTGCCCTCTATACACCACAGTACAGCATGCACGGCTTGGCACATGAGCTGTTATGTTCTGCACTAGCTGAAGTTCCTGGGTGTTCGTCAAGGATAGTCTCAAGAAGCGCACATGATATGGTAGCAGGTCAGGCTAGAGAGTGTAAGAGTCTGGATATCCAGGTGGCGGTCTGGATCTGAAAAAAAAAAAAGTCACAACCTTCTGGCTGTGGGTGAAAAGCATTGTCCTTGACACCTGTTGCTGCTAGAGAATCCAGGTGCAAATAGAGGCCCCAAAGAACTCGTAGGTTGAAGACCGCTTTGAAAGAGGTAGGGCTCAAACAAACCAAATGCCTTCCCAGTTCTCTTTCCACCTATGCATCAACATCACCTCCGGCTTGTGTGGCAGACAAAACAGAGGTGATAAACTGAATGAGCTTTAGGTAATTCACAACCATCCGCACCTCTCTCTTGGGCAGAGGAACTGCGCTGTCGGGGTCTGATGGAAAAGAGAGTTCAAACTGAGTGCCATCAGCATATTGATGGCAGTGCAGTCTTGCCAGCCCCAAGCGTTCAGAAGTCACGAGTCAGGCCCCCGGAATCACAAGATTTAATTTAAAATAGTCAGCTTTTAAAAAATAATCATTTTTAGGTTCTTTTGATTTGCCTTCTGGGTTTTGAACCTTACGGGTCACATTGCTCAGCTTTTCTCCACAAACACAAGGGCTAGAAGCTTACTCTCTTAAATCAATGAGAGAATCACCTGACTCCTGGAATTAGGGCTTTAAGGAAAGCATCAAATATCACAAGACTCACAGTAAAACCATGAGAGCTGGCAACACCGGCAATACAGCCCCCGCAAAACCTTTGACAAAATGATAGCTGCACAAAACTACATAAACGAGACTTTGGGCAAGCCGATGAGAAAAAACCCGAGCCAAAGGAACTCTATTGTTCATTGCTGCCTAGGCCAGCAGTACAGTCTACGCTTTGTGACCTATGGTGTCAGACAGTTAATAAGAAAAAAAGAAAGGATCGGTATGGACAGTGTCACCAGATCACTCACCAAGGAAAGCAATGTAATTTCAGGCCTAAAAACCAGGCCTAAAGCCAGACTGAAAGAGGTCAAGGAAGGTGGAAAGCTCTAGATGGCGCCAGAGCTATGTGACCACAGACTTCTTAATGCACCTGGCTTCTTCCAGTTCATGCATCTACACTGAAGGCAGCTTTCAATAAGCAAGAGGAATGGAATCAAGACATCAGCTGCTGCACATTCCGGTGGTGACGTAACAAAGGGAGAGTGGTATAAATGCAGTATAAATGGGTGTGTAATGATAACATCGGTAAGGCTCTGGAGTTTGGGTGTAATACTGGAGTTTTAAAAAAAAAGTGTTGAATTTCAAAACCTATTTGCACTGATTTTTTTTTTAACTTTGAAAAAGAAGGAAGTTACAGCAGTCCTGCTCCTGATTTCTGTGCCTCTGGTTTCTAGGGTGACCAGATGTCCTGATTTTATAGGGACTGTCCCAATTTTTGGGTCTTTTTCTTATATAGGCTCCTATCACCCCCCACCCCCTGTCCCAATTTTTCACATTTGCTGTGTGGTCACCCTGCTGGTTTCTAGCAATCCACTTTCCTTGTCATCATGTCAATATCATGCCAAACAGCCACCGGAAACTGACAGCCTCAATCACAGCGATTATCAAGCCATAAAAACGCCTGCTGAAAAAATGTCTGTTGAAAGTTGCTTTGTGTCATCCAGAGTGTTAGGGAGAAAACAATTTCATTCACAATTATGCTGATTATTTTTACTGCATGTTTTCAAGCTGTTATTTTATTTCTCCGTTGACTTAAGATTTCCAAAGGTTTTCTTCTTGCTTCCTTTGCCAGTTCCCCCCACTGGCACAAGTGTCAGTTGCACGAAAATAATATTTCTAATGCCACCATGCCAATTTTCACATCACCTGGCTCCAGAAGCTGGAACTTTAAGTAAAATGCCAAAACTGTGAGGGTTGGCAACACTGAGATGTCATTTTTACGGTACCATTTTTCAGAGTAATAATACAAGGTAAGAGTGGGATTTTAAAAGTACCTAAATAATTTAGGAGCACAGGTCGCACTGATGGGATCTCTGCTTAGGCCTTGTCTACAAACAAAAGTTGTCCCTCTTTAACAATATCAGTTTAATTAAAGTGGTACAATACTCATAGTGTGGATTCAGTTGTACCGGTTTAAACACAATGTAACTATGAGCATGTCTTCACTGGCAACGTTAAAGTGCTTTAAAGCGGCTTGTGTGGTCATGGCACAGCTCCCAGTGCTCTAAAAAACCCACCTCCAGGAGGGGCATCGCTCCCAGCGCTGGTGCATTGTCTATACTGGCATGTTACAGCGGTGAAACTAAACCAAGATTTGCAAAAGTGACTAGTGATTTGGGAGACCTCAGGGTTCAGGTGCTTCACTTGGGACACCTTGAAAGGGCTTAATATTAAAGAAATATTGAGCACACACCCTCTGAATATCAGGCCTCTCTAAAGTATCTCAAACTGGGCACCCAAAACCTGAGGTACCCTAAGTCATTAGTCACTTTGAAAATCTTGGCCTAAATTGTTATTAGTAAAAGCCATTTAAAAAATGTACTGTACAATACTTTTCCTGGCAATGTCTTTCTTTCTTTCTTTCTTTCTTTCTTTCTTTCTTTCTTTCTTTCTTTCTTTCTTTCTTTCTTTTTCACATGCCAACATTATTTTGAAAGCAGCTACCATTATGATATCTAGGGCCTAAATATAAAATCCGAAGCATGTAAAGTTTGTAATGCTGATGTTAGCCTGGAGTTTCCTTAAATCCCCTAATAAAACATTTCATTTTACTTTGCTTCCATGACTTATTAGTGCTTTGGGAATAGCCAGAATGTGAAAGGCAGTGTGGGATGATGGACACTGCCCTTTCAGGCTATAGAAGCCCTTTGGGTACTTTCTTTGCAAATATAATTTTGTGCTTGGAGAGATTTTTCTTTTCTATTTAAAATTCATAGAGTCGTGTTTGACCACTAGAGAGCACCTATGGCAGGTTTGATGACAAAACCCTGTGCAAGGGTAATTAGGACCTCATAACTGTGTTTTCACTACTGCAGGTCTTGAACTTGGGCCCTCTGGATCATGATGCATGAGCCCCCACTACTTGAACTAAAAAACAAAGGTAGTAGCAGACTCATACACTTCTGTATGTAGGGTGACCAGACGGCCCGATAAAATCGGGACTGTCAGGATTTTTAGTTCTTTGTCCCGCGTTCTGACTGATGCATAGTCGGGACACCATTTGTCCCAATATTGCGGCTTTGGCCGTTCTGCCTGCATTTTTTTTTTTTTTTTTTTTTGCTTCAGCAACTCCACTCCAGCTGCCGTTTTTTTTGCCTCCCCCATGTATCCTGATATTTTGTCAGTTTCATCTGGTCACCCTATCTGTATGTGGGCTGGTCACTAGAAGCAAACAAAAAGCCACTGAGAGGCAGGCATCAATATGGTTTCACAAATGCTCCCAGCCTTTGGGTGGCATTGAGTTTTCCCAGGATTCGCATGCTCGCTTCCTGAACTAAGTGATGCATTTTGCCTCGAGCTGTGCAAAAGCTCTCCCATAAGTCCTGTCTGTACTAAAGTCTTTCATCATGTTTGTAGCCAGGTTATGGAATGATTAACTCCAAACCTAATTCATATCCATACACGACACGGAAACACATTTCCTAGCCCATGGCTCTGCAACATGTACCAGCGTTTGCTGCCTGTTAGGTAACTCATGTTATTGGCATCCTTTAACTCAGATCTAGCATGATCCGTTTGTAGTATAGATCGGAAAACCTAACTATGCTTTTTTAACCAAGTTTAGCATTTTCCTGTTTCCCAATTCTCCCTGCAGGAAGCTATCTCCGAAGGCATTGACAAGGGAATTTTGAAAAACACCCCAAATCCTTTGTCCAGACTCAAGCAGTATAGGATAATTGTTCAGATTTTCCCAGAGTGCACTGATATAAACATGGCTGCATGGTATCAGTGGATGGTCGAACACAGTTAACACTGCAGTGTAGAGTTGCTGAAACTGTGTTTTCTGTATTCAGGTCAGATAGGCATGTCAGAAGCTAGCTGCACAACCGTGGTTGTATCAATAGTGTAGATGAGCCTATGGTTTATGCCTGTCTACTAGAGTTGTGTGAAACTCAGCAGTTTTCAGGCTCACAGGGTGGTTCTTTGAAGCTTTTCCTTGCTTTCAGCTTGCATGAGCTTTGAGTTTTGCATTTGAGCAAACCTAGAAACTCTTATTCCTTCAATGGGACGATTCCTGTCCTTAAACACATGCTTGAGTATCTTGATTAACGGGGGTCTCAACATGAGACGCCACGGCCTGATCTGAGGTTGAAGAATTAAAACACTGGAACACAGGAATTACCACACTGTGTCAGACCCGTGCTCCATCTGTCCAGTATCTGGTCACTGATGCTGGCTAGTACCAGATGCAAGAAACTCTGCAGTTCGCAGTTATGGGATAAGCTTGTTCCTAGAGAAAAATTCCTCATCGTACCCAATAAATAAAGGCTAGATTCTTCTCTATGCATGAGAGTTTATATCCCTTCCAATGCTCTTGTTTATGTCCTAAAATTTACTATTCTAGCTCTGGACATTTATGTTGGCCATGTAAATGTGCAGTCTTTTTTTCAATCCTGTTAGACTCTTTTCTCACAATGCTTTTCTTCTTATCAGTTTTGAATTTGCCGCCTTCCAATTTCATTCCACATTCGCTTGTTCTTGCCTTATGAGAGAAAGTAAACAGAAGTTTCCAGTCCACTATGGCTATACTAAACTTAAACTTGAGTGAAACTATATCAGTTTTGTATGTTTTCCACCTAAAGTCATTATCAGCTCAGAGTAGAGTGAGAGAGAGAGAGAGATTCCAGGCAAAAGCCTGATATTCTTGCAGTGTTTGCCAAAACGTTTGTGAGCTTTCAGAACAACTAGTGCAAGTCTGAAGTTTGTAACCCCCAATAAGTTTCTAGTGGTTTTGTCACAGGATAGAAAGCTATGCAACATTATAAACTTCTTCATAGTACAGGAGGTAAAATGTATTCCGAGAAAGATTATTATATTGGAATATAGATGGGACAGCAGGTTTGTACTCTTGTTAAAAAATGTCATGGAATATTTGATGGCCGCCAGTGGTCATTACCTCAGTTTTATTGTCTCATCTGGGAAATATTATGTTTGGTGAGCACTGAGCACCCGATTGTCACTCAGGTTACAAATAATGCCACTAATGATTATCTTTGCAATCAAAAAGGGCTACCAATTTATTTAAAAAAAACAATTTTTCAATGTTGATGTATATAATAAGAATGAATAATGAATACATTTCATGAGCATCAAAGCCCTGGACATTATGACAGCGTATAGGCCAATTTAATCCCTGCCCTAAATGATTGCAATATCTTTGACTTTACTCAAGTCATACCTACTTACATCAGTGGAGAACTTGCCTGAATGAATAGGGCAATCACTTCATCAATCAGTTTGTGAACTGCACAAAAGCTCACAGCCTGAGTTTGTGTCATTGTACACCACATAATGGAGGAGTGATTAATAGTGTCAAAGGTAAGAAGGATATATTCTTTTTTAACAATATGTTGAACAAATAGGACCAGATTTTCAAAAGGGCTCATCATCCAACATGCTCTTTTGTAAATCTGGCCTATAGAGTCTATAATTAGGGAGTGAGTCTCCCACAGGGATAGATGATTTCTTCTCTTATCAGCGTAGAGGCCTTTCTGCTTATTGTGATCAAGTCCCTTCCTATCGCGACGATAGTGATGAACAGCTACTTCTCTGTGTGACCACTAGAGGGCATAACAGCACCCTGGAATGTTAGCAACCATGTCTCAGGCTAAGATTTTGATGCAGATATTTTTAATAAAAGTCACGGACAGGTCATGGGCAATAAATAAAAATTCACAGAAGCCGAGACCTGTCCCTGACTTTCACTAAAAATATCCCTGACAAAATGGGGAGGCGGGTTCAGCTCAGCACACACTGGTGCTGGAGCTCCGAGGTCCCTCGCTGCTGTAGTGAGTGAGAGCTCCAGGGTCCCCCACAGGTGGCAGCTGAGCAGCTCTGGGGGGTTCCCACCACCTACAGTGAGTGAGAGCTCCAGGGAGTCCCCCCGCCATGGCTGGGAGCTCCAGGGAGTCCCCCCGCCATGGCTGGGAGCTCCAGGGAGTCCCCCGCCATGGCTGGGCAGCTGCAGGGTCCGCCTGCCACAGTTGGGAGATGCAGGGGGCTGGGAGCTGGGGGGGGGCGAGGGGGAATGGCTGGGAGCTCCAGCCGCAGCACAGAAAATGTCATGGAGGTCAATGGAAGTCACAGATTCCATGATCTCCATGACACAGTCATAGCCTTAACAATGTCTGAAATGTCTGGGATCAAAGTCTGGACAACATTTCATTTAAAGATGGGTCCAAGCCCATCCCAATGTTTCAGGGTGTTTGGATCCAGAAATTGGTTTGTCCCGTTATAGAATTAGAGGACAGATCTGAAATTCTGACTCAGGTTCAGATTACAACTGCCACTTCTCTAAACTGGGGAATGTCTGGCTGAAGCCTGTTTCTTATTTTTTTGTCCTAGATTTTTTTACCCTCTTGACCTCGCTTATTGACTGATGTAAACCCCATCGGGGCCAAAGCCAATCAAGTCACCAGTGAAGGAAGTTCTGCCTTTAGGCTCCAATTCAGGAAGGTACTCAACCTTGTGCCCAAATTTAAGCACTGAGTAGTCCCATTGAAGATAAAATTAAGCATCCTAAGGGTATTCTGGCAGTTGGGATTGAAGTCCCAGTGTAGCAGGGCAGCAAAAGGAAGGATGGGAATCTTGACTTCAGTATTGGGTCCATTCCCTCTGTGTCCCTTTTAAACCCCATTTAATGTACTGTGCAAAACATACAGTGATTAGCTGCACTGTGTCATATTTGCTTTGTGTTCATATAATGTGGCTTATCCGTTCCCTCAACAGGATGGTCCCATTTATATCAGCTTATGATTGATGGGAGCTCTATGTGTGTGTGCATCTGGGTGTGAGTAAAGGGGAAACAAGCCCCGGGAGACACTTAATACTGCATGGCTCAGAGGACTATTAATGGGAACTCGGTCCAGGATGATAAGGACTGAAAGCCATTACTCTTATAGGAGTATGCCGTAAGAGAGAGTGGTATGTGTAGTTAGTTAATAGATAACGTGCCAGTAGACGGTGCTAGAGAGCATGTAACATTGTTCCTGGGTTTTGTAGCACCAAATACAATTTGTTGGCATGATGCACTCCAAATGGCTACTTCTGGGAGCAGTTTACATGCAGCTCTTGTGGTGTCCCTAGCCTCTGTTTGCCAGAAACTGGGAATGGGCAACAAGGGATGGATCACTTGATGGTTACCTGTTCTGTTCGTTCCCTCTGGGGCACCTGGCATTGGCCACTGTCAGAAGACAGGATACTGGGCTTGATGGACCTGGTCTGACCCAGTATGGCCACTCTTATGTTCTTATGTTCTCTTATGCTAGCTCTTAGCAGGTACCATTTGATGGCTGTTCAGTGGCTTATGTGAAATAAACTGATAGTTCCAATCAAGTTATTCAGTGGTTAAATATCCACCGCACAGAAACCATTTCCTCCATTGTCAGTAACCAGAAGCTTTGTTGGCAGTCTTGGCAGAAAGGCCAGGGACTCCTGAGCCATGAAGACTTGATTATCCTCTCCCAATCTCTGGGTCAGGGCTGAGGTGTAGCAACAGGATGATGTAAAGCTTCTACTGCTACTATCCCTGTCTTGTGCGAAAACACTGAAGGGCTGTCTGGCTGACATAGACCCCACCTGAAGCTCATGTTAGTTTATGTGTGAAGAGAGGAAGGACGATTTTGTAATCAAGATATTAGACCAGGAATTAGATCAAGATAATCATAGATCAAGATATCTTGATTACAAAATCAAAATTATCTTGATTACAAAATCAATATAATCTTGATTTTGTAATCAAGATATTAGACCAGGAGCTCCGGCTTCCACCCCCAGCTCTGCCATAGACCTTAGCCAAGTCACTTACGGCCTGATTTTTAAAGGTACCTAAAGGTGCAGATAGGCATCTACGGAGATTTTCAAAAGCTCCTGTTTCAGTCAGAAGGAATTTGGCACCTGGGTGCTTTGGAATATCCCACTAGATGTCTAGCTGCATCTTTAGGTGACTAATTACCTTTGAAAATCTGGCCCTGAATCTCACTGCACCTCAAGTGGAAAGGGCAGGATAACACTTCCTTTCCTCCAGCCAAGGGGGGCAAGAACCTTTGTCGAAGTGAGGGGGCCACTGGTCTGGCGCCATTGCTTCCACCTTTGGTCTATTTATAGCATAAGCAATTTGGGGCAGGGACTTCCTCTCACTGTGTGTTTGTACACTGTGGCTCTAATCTCAGTTAAGGCCCCTTGGTGCTCTGTATGTTTCCCCTCTTGTGGCTCTTAGGGGATGTGTCCACTGCCCCACAGTTTGGACTACAGGGGTGTGAATAGCTGTGTGTACCAACATGCTGCATTGTAACGCCCCCATGTGGACACTGTGGGTGCAAAGTGAAAGGCTCCTACTTCACATTAAAGTAGCCCTGTTTGAAGGGGACTATGTTAATGCAAACTAGGAGCTTTTTAATTTACCCCTGCGGCATCCACATGGAGGAGTTGCAGCTCATCTCCCTGCTGTTCACACCCTTGTAGTCCGAACTGTGGGGAGATAAGAGAACAGGTACCACCGTATTTGAATGCACAGTCTTTATGAGATCCAGCTTTGGAATTTTGTCCTTCAGAGCAGAAACACAATATCTATCAGTTCCTGTAGACCAGGGGTGGCCAACCTGAGCCTGAGGAGCCAGAATTTACCAATGAACATTGCCAAAGAGCCACAGTAATACATCAGCAGCCCCCCATCAGCTCCCCGCTCCCGCCTCCAGTGCCTCCCGCCCACCGGCAGCCCCACTGATCAGTGCTTCCCCCTCCCTCACCAGGCCTCCTGCCTACCATAATCAGCTGTTTCACAGTGTGCAGGAGGTTCTGGGGAGGAAGAGGGAGGAGTGAGGGCACGGCAGGCTTGGGGCAAGGGGCAGGAGCCATGGGGGAAAGGGTGGAGTGGGGTCAGGACCTGGGGCAGAGCCAGGAGTTGAGCCGTGAGCACCCGTGGCACGCTAAAAAGTTGGCAGCTGTAGCTCCAGCCCCAGAGTCAGCACCTATGCAAGGAGCCGCATCTTAACTTCTGAAGAGCCACATGTGGCTCTGGAGCCACCGATCGGCCACCCCTGCTGTGGAAGAAATCCAGTTTAAAAGACTTCCCATCCACCTCTCCAAGATCTCTCCTATTCAGTTAACCTCAGCCTTTGTCGTTCTGTGGGAAGTTGCACCACAAAACGACTTCAAAGGTCATACCTGAAGTGTGTTAAATGTCTCTGGATGTCGAGGTCTAATATTGGAGTTGGTCTTGAGGATCCAAGGGGCGATCTGTCTTGACTCAGTAGGTCCTGGAATTCTTTACATATTTGTCTAAAAGAAAAGGGGAATCATTTAAAAGGGATCCATGCAATCTCCACTGTGAGGCTGATACCCACATCAGACATCATGACAATTCAACTTTACTGGGTGTAGCATCTTTCAGACCGGCCCTAGCACAAAAATGGTTTAGAGTGCAATGATATATGACAGAAAAAAATGACCAAAAGCATCAGTAGACAGACATTGTGGGGAAGGGATAGCTCAGTGGTTTGAGCATTGGCCTGCTAAGCCCAGGGTTGTGAGCTCAATCCTTGAGGGGGGCATTTAGGGATCTGGGGCAAAAATGGGGATTGGTTCTGCTTTGAGCAGGGGGTTGGACTAGATGACCTCGTGAGGTCCCTTCCAACCCTGAGGTTCTATTGTCAGCAGAATCTTCACAAGCCTCTCTGTAGGACCCTGTCTAGACTAAAGAAATAGGTTGTGTTGGAAAACAGGTTTCCTGACCTGTTTTTACACATGATTTTTGCACCTAGAATGGAACAGTTTTAGCACCTTTAAAGATGTGTTAGCTGGGCCAGCTTCCACACTTTTAAAGGGTTAAATTTTGTCTACACTACTGGCAGGGTATGTCTGAAAGCCTGTTAACATGCTAGACATACTCTAAACTTCTCTGCAAAATTTGTACAGACACTATGTAGGCAGGCAAGATGATATCTGCACGTGCAAACTGGCTAACTGCACATAAAGTGCCTTGCCTAGCCCCCTGTCCTGGGTCCTGTCCTGGGTCCTCTTAACCCTGAGTCCTGGGTCCTGTCCGGGGTCCTGCTAACCTCAGCTCTGCAGCCAAATGCGGCAGTGGGAAAGGTGGAGCAAAATGTTCCCAGAGCTATTTGCCCCCGCTGCTGTTCATTATGTCTATGTTATGACTACCTGTGGGTCATCTACTGGGTCTGAACCCAGGACCTATTACAACCCAACACAGCCCTCTCTCTATGGCTGACAGGAGGACAGTAATTCCATTTTGCAGCAACTTTTGAAATCTGGTTTTGTTCCACATCAAAAACTTTTGAATGTTTTCACTGAAATGGAAGTGTGTCAAAATGTTCCCTTCAGGCTGAAATCTGAGCTCTGTGTCCATCCATGGTAATTAGGCCTCATTCAGAGGAGAGTTTTGCATCCCACATCACTCTGACTTAGGCAGAGCAGGTATTTGAAGTAGCATCTCCCATATCCCACCCAAAGGCCCGCACCATCAGGCTATAAAGTATAAGAAAGTTGCCCCTTTCTTTCTCTGTTGCCTCCCATGCCTGATAAAAACTTATTCAAAACCAATAGGTCTCCACAAACATTGAGACAAAAATGTTCAAACCAGCTCTAACATCTCTATTCTTGGGCTAAAGGAGTAACTCCATTAATTGGCAGCAATAGTGGGCTGCTATCCTCTTGCAGAACAGCCACTGGAGGGAAGCGTGCAAACGTACATTACACAACTCCGCTGTTAAAATCATCTCATCCTACGAATCTGAGGTCTACTGAAGTTTGAGTCCTTTTAGATGCTATTTTTGTAAGTGATTCCCTTAGGAGTCATCAAGTGGGTTTGAACTTGGGATCTTCAATACCAAAACCCCCTTATACTAAAGGTGGAACCCCATAAACTATAACAGACTAGTGACCTCTGTGCTAGTCTGGGTTTACTCAGCCTGCCTCTTGTAAATGGGGGCAGTGAATATGGCTCTGCGAGCTGACTTGTTGAAAGGTTTGCATCAGTGCAGACCTTTATCTAAAGAGAGGTATTCAGCACTTTTTCTGGTAAAATTACAGAGAAGTGTCTACATCTGGAGTATACAGTTTTAATGAATCAGTCCCTTAGAGGGGGGAAAAAGACTCTTTTAACAACAGAAATCAGTCAAGTGCTTTGGCTTATACATGATCTAACATACCTAGGATGCCTGTCAGTTCTACCTCCAGGTTCTACCTGTTGGAAACATTCAGCTTAAAAGTTGTTAGGATTTGACTACAGCAAGTGTCAGAACTGAGCCAAGTGCTCAGTTCCTCTCTCTTCCCTCCTGACATGTCAGAAGTCGTTAAATAGGACTGCGGATTGAAGGGGGAGAAAAGCAGCTTTACATTATACATGAAAACTGACAGAGAGCAGTAACCTACTTTAAAGTGGCTTCCCAGGCAGAGAAGTCAACTCGGTGGGGCTCCATAGTGACTCGCTCTGGGACAGCCTGTGATTCCGCAGGCAGCCCTGACTAAGGGTTGGCACATGGGCACTCTGTCCCAGGAGCAGACCAGAGAGTGAATTGTGACTCCAAGAGGCACAGTACTTCTCATTCTCTAGGGGAAAGCAAGTTACTACTCCTTTCCATGAGCAGTGTACACCTCGCTCTGCATCCAGTCATCTACTCAGGCCAGGGAGCGAGTGAGTGGGGTCAGGGTCCTTCCACGGCTTGCCCCTTTGCCACCCACTGGGCTATATTCCTAGCCGATGCTCTACCCACTGCCTCCCCTCTTCTTCCTCTCTTGCTTGCCACCAGCTGTATCAGGCAAGTTGCCCCAGATCTCCTCATCATGGCCACAGTCACAGTCTCAGCAGCACCAAGCAGGGATGTGAGGGATGCTTTACTCCAATCATGGCCAAATGAGGACTGTTAACAACTTGGGGGGGGAGTATATATCCAGAAGGTTTCCGAATACCAGCCGTGTTAGCCTATATCCGCAAAAAGAACAGGAGTACTTGTGGCACCTTAGAGACTAACAAATTTATTAGAGCATAAGGTTTCGTGGACTACAGCCCACTTCATCAGATGCATAGAATGGAACATATATATATATATATATACACACATACAGATAAGTTGGAAGTTACCATACAAACTGTGAAAGGCTAATTAGTTAAGATGAGCTATTATCAGCAGGAGAAAAAAACCTTTTGTAGTGATGATCAAGATGGCCCATTTAGACAATTGACAAGAAGGTATGAGGATACTTAACTTAAGGAAATGGATTCAATATGTGTAATGACCCAGCCACCCCCAGTCTCTATTCAAACCCAGGTTAATGGTATCTAGTCTGCATATTAATTCAAGCTCAGCAGTTTCTCCTTGGAGTCTGTTTTTGAAGCTTTTCTGTTGCAAAATTGCTACCCTTAAATCTTACTGAGTGGCCAGAGAGGATGAAGTGTTCTCCTACCGGTTTTTGAATGTTATGATTCCTGATGTCTGATTTGTGTCCACTTATTCTTTTGCGTAGAGACTGTCCGGTTTGGCCAATGTACAGAGGGGCATTGCTGGCACATGATGGCATATATCACATTGGTAGACGTGCAGGTGAATGAGTCCCTGATGGCGTGGCTAATGTGATTAGGTCCTATGATGGTGTCACTTGAATAAATAAGTGGACAGAGTTGGCATCGGGCTTTGTTGCAAGGATAGGTTCCTGGGTTAGTGTTTTTGTCATGTGGTTGCTGGTGAGTATTTGCTTAAGGTTGGGGGGCTGTCTGGAAGCGAGGACTGGCCTGTCTCCCAAGATCTGTGAGAGTCAGGGATCATTTTTCAGGATAGCTTGTAAATTTTTGATGATGTATTGAAGAGGTTTTAGCTGGACTTCATATGCAAACTAGATACCATTAACTTGGGTTTGAATAGAGACTGGGAGTGGCTGGGTCATTGTGCATATTAAATTTATTTCCCCATGTTAAGTATCCTCACACCTTTTTGTTAACTGTCTAAATGGGCCATCTTGATTATCACTACAAAAGTTTTTTTTCTCCTGCTGATCATAGCTCATCTTAACTAATTTGCCTTTCACAGTTTGTATGGTAACTTCCAACTTATCTGTATGTATATATATATATATATATATATATTTTACTGTATGTTCCATTCGATGCATCCAATGAAGTGGGCTGTAGCCCATGAAAGCTTATGCTCTAATAAATTTGTTAGTCTCTAAGGTGCCACAAGTACTCATATCCAGAAGGGTTATTTCCTGTGCTGGGCGCAAGTTGCAGCCACAAAATTTGCTCCTTTTTTTCCATTGCACCCACAAAACGCACATCCACCCTTTTACACCTGCAGCTGAATTTTGGGTGAAAATCAGATGGGGCAAGTGGTCAGATGTCCAACCCGCTATTCAATTTTGCAAACACAATGAAGGTCTGCGAATGGGAGACTGGGTGTCTACCCAGCTGAATGTACACTCCTGGGTGGCTCTACCACAGATCTGCTCAAGTCACACATGAAACATTACTTCCTTGGCTGCCAAGGATGGGCAAACCAGTCTGTGTGATATTATAACCAACCAGAACTCACACCCAAATTTCAGACCTGACTGACCTGAATGACAACCTAAAGTTTGACTCACTTTGTGTGTACGTTAATGTAAATTAGAGCTCAGTCAAGAATTCACAGCAAACCATTTCATTCGATGAATGTAGCCTCTTTTGCTACACCTGGAATATCTGCAACTGTGAGCGGATCACTGTTTTCTCAATTTTTCTCTCAATACAGGGCCTAAATTCAGGTGATGAACAATGCCCCTCTGCCATGTACATTGGTCAAACTGGACAGTCTCTACGTAAAAGAATAAATGGACACAAATCAGACGTCAAGAATTATAACATTCAAAATCCAGTTGGAGAACACTTCAATCTCTCTGGTCATTCGATTACAGACCTAAAAGTGGCAATTCTTCAACAAAAAACTTCAAAAACAGACTCCAACGAGAGACTGCTGAATTGGAATTAATTTGAAAACTGGATAAAATTAACTTAGGCTTCAGTAGAGACTGGGAGTGGATGGGTCATTACCCAAAGTAAAACTATTTCCCCATGTTTATCCCCACCCCCACCCCGTTCCTCAGACATTCTTGTCAACTGCTGGAAATGGCCCAACTTGATTATCACTACAAAAGGTTCCTCCCCCCCCCCCCGCCCCCGGCTGGTAATAGCTCACCTTTAGTGATCACTCTGGTTACAGTCTGTATGGTAACACGCATTGTTTCATGTTTTCTATGTATATAATTCTCCCCACTGTATTTTCCACTGAATGCATCTGATGAAGTGAGCTGTAGCTCACGAAAGCTTATGCTCAAATAAATTTGTTAGTCTCTAAGGTGCCACAAGTACTCCTTTTCTTTTTGCGAATACAGACTAACACGGCTGCTACTCTGAAATATACCCTTAGTAATCTCTAATTATTTTCCCTGATGCTTAAACAAATACTGGAGAAAGCAAGCAAGCAACCATTGCTGGCTTAGAATAACTCACTCAAATGTTAACTACCTATCGATTGATCTGTGTGTCAATGAAAGTGACACTAATGTATGGATTGCCATAGAACCTTAGTTCCATAGCTGTATTTTTTGTCCTTAGCTGAATGATGGTGATGCCATGGAGTGGAAGTTATAGAGCTGATGGCATAGCAGGACATCACCTCTTTTGTGCCAGAGGTTTGTTAGGTTTTTTACAGGTAGATATTCCTGCAGTGCATCTGGCTTGTCTGAGGGCTCGATTGCTCTTTTGAGAAAGAGGCGCTTTGAAACAGTGGATGCATGTGACGTGGCTCTGTGCTAGACTCGTGTACATAATTGAAGTTGCCATGTGGACTTTGTGGCTCTGACAGAGTAATTGTTTTTTATGGCTCCTTGGGGAATTGAAAGAGTTTATCAAGGGCTATCTGCCTCTGGTGTGTTTATGGATTTTCAACATTTGATTATATCTACAGTGCATGACAATCAAAGTGGTCTCCTGTTTCTCTCCACTTTAAGTCAGTGGTATGAGTTTTGGACTATTGCATGCAGGTGTTCTACAGCCTTTGATCCTGTAACACATCTGTGGTCATCTGCAACTTCATGATTGTCCCTATACAGTGCATCACAGCTTATTAGATTATAAACTCCTTGGTTCACAGACTTTTTTTGTTCTGTGTGTGCAGTGCCTAGTACAATTTAGTTCTGATGTTCCCTCTACTTTTTGACAGGCCGTGTGCACAAAAAAATTCTTCTGTGCAAATTTTTGAAGCAGAGTTCAAATTTGTGCGTCATGAGGCAAATGCGCCCACGCGAGTAAAATGCTTATACATTATACGTTATCCCTTTCCCCCCGTTGCCAGCTAATAGAATCTGGCTGTGTTGTTAGATGGTGGGCGAACAATGTCAAAAGTCGCCCGTAAACGATATTTCGGCCTGGCTCCGGTGTAGTATTTCATTGTTTGTGCGCGCGGTGTTTCACCATGTGAACGGGGTTTAGGATCTATGTGCACGCGCACACATGCCCAGCTGAGAGGGAACAATGGTTCTGGTCCATAATTGATCATCCTGGGCATTACTGGAATATAAATAATAAATATTTGAAACTTCACAGAGTCAGTAAGGCTAGAACTCAAACCTTACTGCTCTGTAATCAAAGTCCCCTACTCCTTGAGCTGAAGCATAATATTCAGCAGAATGTTAATAATTCTAGTGGTAGTAAAATAAACAATCAAACAAGGAGAAAAAAAACATTTTTGCTGATTTTTCAAAATTTCAAAAAATGTTGACATTTCCATGACATTTTTCAGTGGTTAAGAAATTTCCACAGGCTGACTGAAAACCAGAACATTTTCGTTGGGGAACTTTTGTCAACATTTGTCATATTTTATCAAGCACTCGAAATTCAGAAAATCTCATCAGCTCGATCAATAATACACAGTTAAGCAGTTCTGATTGTATCCAGTAGAGGGCAGTGCCCGGCAACCTACCCACCAGTTCATTTACTTCCTTAGTTAAAACAACTACATATTTAATGGGAAGATAAAATAACAAAGCGCGAGTAAGGTAGCTGACAGGGCAGGGTTTGTTAGACAATATAATCAAAGAAAGAAGGCTTAGGTGTCTGAGACATGTCCAGTCCACTGTATGGAAGATGGGAGAAATGCTGTGTGAGCATTGAATGGGGTACACCCCAGGAGAAAATGAGGAAGGCCAAGGACGAGCTGGCAGAAGACAGTGATAGAGGATATTGAATGCACTGGCGTCATGTAGGAAGATGTACCACAACTAGCCAGCAACTGTGATCAGTGGAGGACGGTGGAACTGTCAGAACGGATTAAGGTCAGATTAGACACAGCATATCCTTGAGTGTCTATGGTGCCCAGGAATTTCAGTTTAATTTCAGAGAGTGTAACTATGGAGAGCTTCATAGTTGTCACTATGGTGTACACCATGGCAGCTATGAACTTCTTGTCAACTGTTAAGCTAAAGCTCAGATCCTCCTACACCATAAGTAGCAGCTCTGAAACTTGAGCTAATGGAGAATGTTCATTAGAAGCATAATTATGGCTGTATTATTTATTATAGACATTTGTATGATGCCCTTTTTTCTAGTATCTGGGATCACAATATCTTAGAGCCTATGATTCTGTGTGGTATAGTTCAAATTCCATCCAGTAGAGGGCATTTGTTACATACACACCAGCCAGTCCATAACACTACGTCACCCTACATACGGTATGATAAATGATATCTTTACCTTTAAAGATATGGTTAACTGACCAAATAGCAAGTACTTTTAGCTGGTGGAAGGGAAATATGGCATTTCTATGACTCTGAAAATATGATAGAGTCATGGCGGCAATGGTTGCATTAAGGATCAGGGAGCACTTCCCGTTCAAACTGCCGTTTACGTCCCTCTTTATTTATTTTGTCCATATCAATGTATCGTGTATACAGAATGGGGGGTAGGTTATGATGTGGTTATGAGGTATCTGTGCTGGAGTGTGCAGTGGGTAAGATAACCTCTTTATGAGGCCTCTGGATGGACTGGCTGGATTGTGGGTCCGGATATGCAGAGGTAAATGGACTCTGTGTGCCCACTACTCCTCACCCTCTCTGCGAGCAGGTGGCTGGTAAATGGAGAAAGTGGCAGGGGAATGGGCTGACGTGTCCCCCGATGTGCCAGCCAGTAGAGCTGAACCAGCCTGGGGAGGATGGTAATTTGTTGGTGGTATAAGCCAGAGGCAATTTACTATCTCCCGAGGGGAAGGAGAGAGAATAGAAGAATTTGTGCCTCGGAGGGGTGTTGCTGACTCACCATGCCTCCTGGAGTAGTTCTGGGGGGGTGCAGCTTACATATACCACCCCTTTGCTCAGGGCTATGCCTGGAGGCACAATCAAGCCCTAAACACTCAACAGAAGCATAGCTACGCAACTCCCAATGAGCCAAGTGGTGGTTTAGCAACTTCTGGGTTATTTACTTATTCCTACATTTGTGAAATGCATCAGACAGCTGATGTATTTGGGGGCAGCACTTAAGTATAATAATAACAATTCTTTGCACTCCCATCTTTCATTGTACCCAAGGTTGTCAAAGGGCTGCAGTACCATGAATGAATGAAGCTTGACATCAAGCCACGGGTGCACATGCATATCCTGAGTCACACGTTGGTCTCAGTCTGGGCATGGAACTCTCATTTGCCTCAGCAGGAATTCCACATGCAGAGCACTAGATTTCATAGCCCTTGGTGTGCTTTGCCACTTAGAACTCAACGAAGTCTTGGCTCTGATTCACGTAGAGCGTTGGACATATAAACGATGTGATGACAGCAAAAGTCTGCTCTGAATAGTCAAAGATACTTATGGTCCAACAGTACATGAAAAACTGTAACAGTTCGTGTGTATTGACCATAAGTTCCAACGGGTCTGCATACCTTCTTCCCAGCAAATTATCTTTATTTCATGAGTTATATTCTGGCATGGTTGTTCCCATTTATTTTAGCCACTAATGAGGCAGGGTGATCTTGTGAATTGGGAATTCAGGAGGGCTGGCTTCAGTTCCTGGTTCTGCTACAGACTGCCAGTGTGATGTTGGGCAAGTCACCAAGGCCCCGATCTTTATAGGCATGGCTGTGCTCGGCATCACAAGGCCTAATGTATTTCGGAGCCTAAATCTCATTTCCAAAAGGGATTTAGGAACTTAGGAGTGTAAATCCCATCAACAGTCGAGATCTAGACTCCTCAGCACCTAAATCCCTTTTGAAAATCAGTTAGGCTCCCAACTCAGTTAGGCATTGCGATGCTGAGCGCAGCAAGGCCTAAATTGTTTTTAAAATCTGGGCCTTAATCTCTCTGGTGGAGATCCTCAGTTGGTGTAAATTGTCATAGCTCCATGGACTTTAGTGGACCTGCAACAGTTGAACCAGCTGAGGATCTACCCCCACCCCACCCACCCCGTGCCTTAAATCCCCCTCTGTACATTGGGAATAATGATGAGTTATTAGTTGTATTGTGGTAGCAGATTGGAGCCTTAGTCATGGAGCAGGATTGTGCTGGACACTGTACAAACGCAGGACACAGAGGTGGCCTCTGCCCCAAAGAGCCTGCATTTAAATAATGCTCCCTCCCTATTTATGCTCCAATCCTGCAAAGACTTGTGCACATGCTTAACTTCCTGCACTGAGAGCAGTCCCATGGTAAACTCTTTGGTTAAACGCTGTCTCTTCCTGTGTTTTGACAGTACTTAGAACAAAGGGGCCTTGATCTTGCTTGCTGCCTCTGGGGGCTATTGTAATACAAATAATAATAAACCTCCCATGATCCAAATGAAAAGCGTCTGGACACATTTCTTGTGTTGAATGATTTTTCTTGCTTACTTTGTCGCTAGGATCATCTTTTTCCTCGCTGTCTGTTCTTTCTGTTCCATATGCTGCCTGGCAAGATGTTCTCCTACTGCCTTGGCTGGGAACTCTGTTTCGCAAGTGTAGCCAAAATCCCTGGCCAAATGTAAGGCTTCCCCTGGAGGCAGACAAAATGGGTCAATCAGTTTATACAAAACTTTTTTTTAAATAATTTTTTCAGCTATATATTTAAAAAACAAAGTAAGAACAACAGGTTACTGCAGTGTGAAAACATCCTTGATCTCAGTTACTCCAGCGTAACTGAGATCAGATTCTGGCCTCTTGGCCCTGCTATTATTTATAGCCCAGATATGGGGCACTGTGTAGGGGATGGAGAGTCACGGTGGCCACTCTTCCAGCCTTTCAGTTGGAATAGCAGCTCTGAAAAGGCTGCAGTGAAGTCCTGCTGGTGAGAAGATGGATTCCATCCATCTCACCACAACTGCTGGGTTCTTCCACCATTCCCTGGAGTCTGATTACTGAGGCTTTGTGCGGTTGGGTAGTGGATTTCACTGCAGCTGCATATCTTTGAATTTTCCTTTGTATGTTTATTGAATGGGTGGGTTTCCCCAGTTTAATTTCCAGTGAAACCCATCTTAAGTGAGCAGCCCAGGGATCAGCAAATACCAAGAGGTGGGGCCAGATTCCCTGAACCTGCCGGAGGGAAGTGTCAATTACACTAATACCTCTTTCCATTTAGAGGGTGATGCTGTTGTCATCTTCCTTAAGTTTTTTTCTGCTACAGGAACAGCTTCAATTTCCACATGCAAACCCCCCACTGTCTGCCTAAATCAGATTGTCATACACCTAACAGCATGTCTGAACCAATTAAATGCATGCACTGATCACGTGACACTCATTATGTGACATAAGTCAACATCGACTTTTGCAAGCACAATCTGTTTATGGATGCTCAAAACCAGTGGTCCTCAGCCTTTCCAGACTACTGTACCCCTTTTGGGAGTCTGATTTATCTTGCGTACCTCACTTACAAAATCAGACATAAAAATACAAAAGTGTCGCAGCACATTAGTACTGAAAAATTGCGTATTTTTTCAGTTTGTCTGTATGACATTTTAGTTTGTACTGACTTCGCTAGTGCTTTTTATGTAACCTGCTGTAAAACTAAGCCAATATCTAGATGAGTTGATGCACCCCATGGAAGATCTCTGCATACCCCTAGGGGTACGCATATCCCTGGTTGAGAACCATTGCTCAAAAACATATTTTGCCTCGTATTTTAAAAGCATTTATTCTGGATCCGGAATGCAAGGGTATACTCCTGAACTGAACAAAGGAAATGCCCCAGCAAGCTAAACATACTGCTGAGTTGGAAAAAGGAAACTGGTTTCTACTATTTATACAGCACCTAGCGTAACAGAACCCTGATCTTGCCCCTTTAAAGCTGAAGGGCTGATTACATAATGAGCCACATCTGGGAGAGATCAGGATGACTGCCCTATAAAGAGCAGCAGGAGGCTGCAGTGAAGGGGGGAATGCTCAGGGATTAAAGACTTCTAGGGATGATCTGGCGGTAGCAGAGAGTCCTGGGAGTTAGGACTGTTGGTAGGTCTACACTGCAATGTAAGCCCATGTTTGAGCCGGGGTTCAAGGCTAATACTCCCTTGTATCTACACGTACAATTGCACTAACCCAGGGCTTGGACTCAGTGTCCTGAGTCCAAACCCGAGTCAAGCCAGGACCCAGGGTCTGAGCCCTATTGCTTTGCAGTGTAGCTTCAGCACTCCTTGACTCAGGCCCTGGGAGTCATCCGGAAGTATCCCACAATTCCATGGCACAACTTCCTTAGTCCTCTCTGTGACACTCTGACACCCCAATATTCGCCACTGTCATGTAATTAGGATATGCCTTATACAAAGCGTGCCTTGTGAGGTGCCATTCTAAAAGTCTTGATCTGCTAGACAGTAATATCTCGTTGGATTGTATGTGTTATCATCGTATACGAAGTTATGAAGTTTGGTAATGTCTGTGTAGCTGAAGCATGTCCTGAGGTTGAAAACACCCACAAGCAGCCTTTCAGGTATGACAGTAAAAAGGCCAAACGATGTTAATGGCTTACTAAGGAAATGCACACAAGCACAAGGATTACCCCAGGAACTGTGTACAGTAGAAACCTCTCAGAGAAAGCACTATACAATGGGAACTGTTTGACCCAGGTCACAGCAAAAGAGCTTTCCAGCAAGTGGGGAGAAGATATAAAAGGGGGAAAATGACATTATGGGGAGTCCTCACTCTCCCTACAACAACACACCTGGAAACATCTAAGAAACGAAGACTGAACTGTGAGAAGGGGAAGTGATAGTCCCTGGCTAAAAGGATCTTTAGCCTGTGTATGAAAACCTGGGAAAGCCAAGACAACTTGTGCCTTAAGAATCTGCCAGACTGTTTATCACTCAGGGTGAGAATTTGCTAATTCATATCCTACCTATCTAGTGTGTTAAGCTCAGTTTGTGGAGTGGGGGCATTATTTACTAAGGTAATTTGCTTTATTCTGTTTGCTATTCCTTATCATCACATAAAATCTACCTTTTGTGGTTAATAAACCTGCTCTTTGTTTATTCCAAAGCCCAGTTTGTGTAATTCATAACTGGGGTGGGGGGCAAAAACCTGTGCATCTCTCTCTCCACACTGAGGGAGAGGGCGAATTTCAATTAGCTTACGCTGTACCGTTCTCTGTGCAGCGCAAGACAATACAGTTCTGGGTTTACTCTTCAGAGGGGGTGTGCATTTGAGTGCTGGGCAATGCCTTAGCTGAGCTCTCCCATGCAGAGTTGATCTCAGCATCTATGTGACTATAGCTGCAGCTGGGTGTATCTCTACCTGTGAGTGAGCTGGAAAGAGACTTGAGAGCCAGTCACAGCAGTACAGAGTAAGGGGAACCCAAGCTGGTGGGACAGGCTGGCTTAGTGGTATCCCAGTTCCAAGTGGCACCCCAGGGGGAACACATCACACTCTCTATCCCAACAATCTGCAATCCACTCTATTGAAAACAGAAGCTCCCCTGCTCCCACACTTGGCAAACGGCAGTAGCTCAGGTCAGCACTAACCCATTCAGTTCTGATCACCGATTTTCAAACACACTATCAGTCAGAGAGCCTCCTGGGTTTGCAATGGAGAGCGAACCGATCAAACCTTTTGCAAAATGAGCTGTTTCCTGGTAATGTGCAGAATGGGCAGTAAAGTTTTTCCACAATGCACCACAGTCCTAGGGCTAGAGCAGCTGTATTTTAGGGTGGCCACTGAAGGGACTCTGGGATAGGTTACTTTGACTCATGTCTGCACACTGAACTGAGGACGCCAGAACCCTAGGTTCGAGCATGGCTCAGAAAATTTTTAACCTGGGGTAAAATACAATCTAGATGCTCAAGCCCAGGGTTCCCTAGAATGGATCAACTGACTCGAGTCCCATTAATCCTCGGCTTACATTGCAGTGTAGACATACTCTGAGACTCCAGCTAGGAAAGTCCTGGGAGTGGCCTCCCAAAACAAGAAAGGCTCCAGGCAGCAAGGCCTGGGAGAAGGAAGAGAAACCTTTGTTTGTGTGGAGTACTTGCCACGTATGGAGGGTACATGGGAAGCGGCAGCCATGTTACAGGGCCCAGAATAATAATGTTAGCATTTGGATAACATTTTCAAATACATGCAGGCGAATGGAAAGCAAATGTGATTACAATTGCAAATACTGTTCACCAACTGATTGTATGTATATTGGACCACTGCTGAGTACATAGCTGTGTTGACACTTATGCCAAGGTGATTATAGTTTTGAATTTTATATCTTGAGTTGGGACTCCGGCTCTGTTTGGGTGCTACTTCAGTACCAATTAGGTGTAATGACATCTAATCTATCTATCTATCTATCTATCTATCTATCTATCTATCTATCAAAAGGTATGTGTATATATGTTTGCATGTGTTGTGTGCATATATATTCACACACATGTACACATAACTTTAAAATTATGTATTTGCTGGAAAGAGAAAACTGATGTCGATTTTATATAGTGCTTTACTGAGACATGGCATGTGAAAAGAGCTTTCTATGTTAAAATTTCGGGTTCTAAATATTGTCGCCTATAGGATATGATTCTTCATACACCCTCATTGTTGAGCAAACCTGAGGCTTTGTCCCAATACCAGCATGCTGTTTCTTTAGATGCAGCTTTTATTATGTTTTTATATACATGCCAGTGTTGCACATTATTTTGATTAGTGCTTGAGGGAATTCTTAACTGTACAGAGCATCGAAAAATGAGAAACATATTGCATGAAATTTCACTTAAAATGTTTCCCTTTTTTCCCATCAAAATTCTCACAAAAAATATTGATTGGAAAATAAATGGAAGTTGAGCTGTATCAGGTCTCTTTTTACATCTGCTTATGATCTTGGTGATGTCACCTTGGTTTCTTCCTTTCCTGGCTTGCTATTGCTTATTTCAGTGGAGTACTAGTCCCTCCAGATGGATGCTAGCTTCCCATTAAAAACCCTGCATTTTCCAATCAATTGCCCTGTTTAAACACAAAAAATGACTTCATTGCTAATAGACAGAGCATTTTCCTGAGTCAGAGACAAAAGACGGCATCAGAGACCATTCGTTATTTCCCTTTAAATCTGGGCCACTGCCTTGTTTACAGCTATAGCCGGCACTGAACGGCAACACGTTCCTATAGCGCTTGACAATTGACCGGGAAGATTTGCATGATTGAAAGGGACAGTTGCTGAGGTTGAGCTGACACAAACAACTCTGGAAAGCCCCACTGGAGGGACCAGGCTGTGTACCTTGACAGGCTTCTGATGGCAGGTGCAAGGAGCAGCGTGAAGCTCTCCTGGGCCTAGCCAAGACTGAGGGATGCTCCTATCCAGAGTGAAGGAAGGGGCAGTGTCCCAGGAGGGGAAAGCTCTGGATCTGAGTCTCCTCTCCTCCTTGGCTTTACCTCCATCTGATGCTACTATCCAACAGAACTCCTATGCAAGGAATAGAGGTGGAGGTGGATGTTGTCTTTCCACTCACCAGATGGGAAGGAAGGAGGGAGAGATGTGAAAACAAAGGCTAAAGAAAGGGATAAGAAAGAATATGATGTTTTATATCAGTGCAGACAAAAGAGCCGTTTTCCCTGCTGACCTATTTACCAGGAAGTGCAGCGCTTGGAAAGGGATACTGAAGAACTGATCATTGAAAAGATATGTGTACAGTACAATAAAACTGGTGTCTTCGTGGGGTTTGGCAGAAAAAATCCTGGGTGGTCTTTTTTTAAGCCTTGGATTTTAAAGTCATATTTTGCTTTGTTTAAAGTTCCAATTGTTTGATAGGTTTCAGAGTAACAGCCGTGTTAGTCTGTATTCGCCAAAAGAAAAGGAATACTTGTGGCATCTTAGAGAATAACCAATTTATTTGAGCATAAGCTTTCGTGAGCTACAGCTCACTGAAGCTTATGCTCAAATAAATTGGTTAGTCTCTAAGATGCCACAAGTACTCCTTTTCAATTGTTTGATAGTCACTCTTGGATTTTTCACCTTGTGAATCATAGAATCTCAGGGTTGGAAGGGACCTCAGGAGGTCATCTAGTCCAACCCCCTGCTCAAAGCAAGACCAATCGCCAATTTTTGCCCCAGATCCCTAAATGGCCCCCCTCAAGGATTGTACTCTCAACTCTGGGTTTAGCAGGCCAATGCTCAAACCACTGAGCTATCCCTCCCTCAAATCACACTATGGCTGGCTTTTTCCCTTCTGTGGGGGAGCCCCTCCAAGAAAATGTGATCTCTGCACTCCTGCATGCTTCCTTCAGCCCACCCCAGGGCTCGACCCCAGGAACGTTGGCTGTAAGAGGATAACCTGCTACTCTGTGAGCTAAAGGACTAGCTTGGTACTGTTGCAGACTCATAAACCACTTATCTAAACCAGGCCCTGGAAGGGACAAAGAGCTGCATTCTGATGCGGGCTGCACTATAATGATGTCCTAAGTCGGTGGGAGATTGTGCCTTTGCTGTGGTAGACCTAGGTGTGGATTTTACTCTCTCCTGAAATCTATCACATTCAACCAACTTGGTTTATTTGTTTCAATTTCAGCAAGGCCACATGAAAAGAACTCCTAGCCCTGGCGCTAAGTGCCCTTGACACAGAAGCGGAAATACAATTCGATGAAAATGCAACCAGCTGGAGCAAACTAGCCTCCCTCCTCTGCACAAAAGAGGCCACAAAAAACAACATTTCCCTACTTCAGCTTCCACAAAAACCACATCCTCGCTCGTGAAATGCACAGAACTTCTGCAATTAGATGAGCTGTGTGAGGGGCCCCAAAGATCAACATATTCCGTCAATTTCACACCTAGGGAAGGGGAATAGTGAATTTCTAAGGACTTCATGGACAATTCCCGGCTGGTGGCTCTTTCTGTTATGTACCCAGAGAGCTCTTCCTCAAGCAACTCTTCTCTCCTCTTGTAGGCCTGGTTTGACATAAGTAACTTGCCTCATTTTTAGTGGGCATAATTGGGAAGGCGAAAGAAGGTTACGTTGTAAATAGGGGCTTGACAAACAGTATGCTGGAGTCTGGGTATCTGTGCTAGCTAGCTAAGGTAAGCAGCAACACCCTGATGTCAGGGACTATGGACAAGATAAACATGGAATGTAAAGATCAGGTTCCATGTAAACAGCACACGGACAGAGCATGCTGTACAGAGATTGATTTCTGCAGAGTAACCAAGCCATTCCAAAAATGTGTGATTTAATGTACAGCAAATGTAATATGATGTGTAAATGTATATAAAGGAAGAGGTTGTTTGTGTAACTTTGGACACGTGGTACACCCTGTACCCACCTTCTACGACTGAGTCTGATCAACTCAGTGTCATTTTGCTCTATTCCAAATAAAGGTACCCAAGTGATGAAATCCAGAGTTGAACTGAGTGCTTTGGATCCCAGAGAACTGGATGAAGTGGTCTCTCAGAACTGGGCAGGATGTTCTGCATAAGCCGAATGGAAAAGGTTTTGGAGGGAATCCCAACTCCTCTATAGCAGCATGAGAAAGGCAGCCTCTCAAGTAGGCTGATCTCAAGATATTTAGGGCTTTATAGGTCACAGTCAGCATCTTAAACTCCACCTGGAAACTAACAGGCAGCCAATGCAGATCCTGGAGCACTGGTGTAGAACATTCATTGTGTGATGCATGGCTTACCAACCAGGCTGCTGCCTTCTGCACCAGTTTCCAAGTTGATTTAAGTTGTAGCCCCATATAATGCACACTGTAATAACTTAATACTAAAGAAAGGAAGGATGGCCCAGGGGTAAGGGGGTAGCTGGAGATCCAGGTTTAATTCCTTGCTTTCCTACAGATTTCCTGTGTGACCTCGGGCAAGTCTCTATGGTTTTCTTCCTCATCTGTAAATTAGGGGAAATAGCACTTCCCTATCTCTCAGAGGCGTCGGGAAGGCAAATACATCAAAGCTTCTGAGATGCTACAGAAATGGGTGCCGGATAAGTATGATAGATGTGACAAGGGCATGGGTGACGGCTGTGTAATCTATATGATCATGTGAGAGTTTAACAAGGCACCCAGATTTGTAACTTGTCTGTCAAATGTGGCCAGTATAATCCTTCCCAGTTCCTGGTGTAAGCATGTTCTATTTCCCTGGAGGTCTTGGGGACAGCTTCACCAGTAGCATAAACAGGTTTCACTTTGATTGTAAAAGGCAAAGAAGTGCAATTTGTGCTAATGTGGCATTCAGGGGGCATGCAAGGTGAGTGTGACTTATGTGCCACCAGAGCCAGGGGAATACCTCAACATATTTGCCAGGAACATTTGTTCAGACAGAAACTTGGATTCACTTTGGCTTTGTTCCCACCCCTTTGGCGTTCACTTTCTATCAGTATCCCAGCAAACCAGTTGAATAGCAGGAATGCTCAGGCAAACAGCTAATTTTAAGCAGGCATTGGCCAACAGTGAAGTTTGCATCACAAACATGAGTGCTAATTCTGGAAACCTGATTCTTAGAGGCTCACACTCTTCCAGCAGTCAGAGAACAGAACCAACACCCAGGGCTTGATAGTGGCTTTGTCACTAGCCCTGAGTAAGGGGCAATGGGAAGCTCACACTGACTCTTGCAAGTTGCAACCCCTTCCCTGTTTTCCCCCTTACTGCAGGAGGGAAGTAATTTGCTACTGACTTAGCCCAGAATTAAATTACTGCTTCCCACCATTGCATGACCAGCTGTGCTGGCAAGCAAATTGGGGTAGGAGTAGGATGTAACCAAGGCTCTGCCAACACCCTGTACCTCTTTGCCCAGACCCTGCCCACCTACCGAGTAAGTGGTCACGTAGCTCTGCCTTACTTCTGTGTGTCAGTACCTATGGTCTGGGTAGCTCATAAAGGAGTGTAAGGTTTGGGGTGGTTCTTACTCCCCATGTGGAGGTTTATATTCTAAGGCATTGTCTATAGTAGGGATCTATCCTGATTACAACCAGCTGTGATCTGGGCAAATCTGCAATGCAGACTAGGCCTAAACTGCAGTCTAGTCATATGTGCTTAGTGGGCTTGAACACACGAGGAGCTAGGTCCCTTCTGCCAGGTGCTGCGTGTTCTCCACTCCCACACTCGTGCTGACCATTCCATTGTCCCCTTTTCAAACCCGAGCTGCCCTGTTTACTTCTGAAGGGACATGTAGGGTATTATCCTGCCAGGTGCTGAGCTCCCACTACGTCAATGGGAGCTGAGAGTTCTCTGCACCTAGGAGGAGATGTTCCTCACCTCTCCGGGGCACAGAGCTGCTCACGACCAAGCTACAGGCCAGCAATTATCAGCAGGGAGTGTTTGTTGAATGCCTTTCAAACTGCAGATAAATCCTGGGAAATCTTAAGCAGCTCATGGGCAATTCTAGGTTTGAAAAAGGAATTTTTCTCACAAAAATTCTTTGTTGAAAAATGTGTCCCCTTTGGGGGGGGGGGATTTTCAATATTTTGAACCAGCTCTAGGCAATTCATGAAGAGACACACAAAAAAAAGGACACATTACCAGAGAAGTAGTCCCATCCGTAGAATGGGTATAGAATCCTCATCTACCTCTGTCATACATATAAAGGGAAGGGTAAACCCCTTTAAAATCCCTCCTGGCCAGAGGAAAAATCCTCTCACCTGTAAAGGGTTAAGAAGCTAAAGGTAACCTCGCTGGCACCTGACCAAAATGACCAATGAGGAGACAAGATACTTTCAAAAGCTGGGAGGAGGGAGAAAAACAAAGGGTCTGTGTCTGTCTGTGTGATGCTTTTGCCGGAGACAGAACAGGAATGGAGTCTTAGAACTTAGTAAGTAATCTAGCTAGGTATGTGTTAGATTATGATTTCTTTAAATGGCTGAGAAAATAGCTGTGCTGAATAGAATGAATATTCCTGTCTGTGTGTCTTTTATGTAACTTAAGGTTTTGCCTAGAGGGATTCTCTATGTTTGAATCTAGTTACCCTGTAAGGTATCTACCATCCTGATTTTACAGAGGTGATTTCTTTTTACTTCTGTTAAAAGTCTTCTTGTAAGAAAACTGAATGCTTTTTCATTGTTCTAAGATCCAAGGGTTTGGGTCTGTGGTCACCTACGCAAATTGGTGAGGATTTTAACCAAACCTTCCCCAGGAAGTGGGGTGCAAGGGTTGGGAGGATTTTGGGGGGAAAGACGTGTCCAAACTACGTTTTTTCAGGAACCCAGATAAAGTTTGGTGGTGGCAGTGGAAGTCCAAGGGTAAAATAGTTTGTACATTGGGGAAGTTTTAACCTAAGCTGGTAAAAGTAAGCTTAGGAGGTTTTCATGCAGGTCCCCACATCTGTACCCTAGAGTTCAGAGTGCGGAAGGAACCTTGACAACCTCACAACAGCACGGTGACACTTCTTTGATTAATGGGTGAGATTCCCTGGTCAGAAAGTATCCTATAAATGTGAAGGGAAGCAAGGTCTAATGAATAAGCTATTGAAATGGGAGATGGGAGACCTTGAGTTTTAACTCCTGTCTCTGCCAGTGATTCCCTCATGAACTTAGGCAAGTCACAGTGCTTCTTTGTACAAAATGGGATGAAGATATTTAAATCTAGGGATGGAAATTGCATATTGATGCAAATTATTACATAGACAAAGATGGGCGAGGTAATATATTTTGTTGGACCAACTTCTGTTGGTGAAAGGGACAAGATTTCAAGCTTACTCAGAGTTCAGAACTTGTCTTTCACCAACAGACGCTGGTCTAATAAAAGATATTACCTCACCCACCTTGTCTCCTTAATATTCTGAGGCCAACATGGCTACAACACTGCAAACACATTATTACATGACAGTATTATTATATTACAATATTACAAAGCCTACCTTCAACCAAGGAAGTCAGAAGGGTGACATTTGCTGCTTTCCTTCTTCCTGCAGGCAAATTCAGTCCCAGTCTGTCCAATTTTTCTCGCAAACAGCGCCCCCCATTCTTGGATTTTGCTCTGTCATGAGAGAATGGGATTAAAAAAATCCCACCCTGATTTATTCACAGATTCAGAGACTACAATGCCAAAAAATCCCATTGTAATCATCCATTCTAACCTCCTGTATAACACAGGCCATGCAACTTCTCCAAAATAGTTCCTGAAGAATATCTGTGTATTCATTTTACTTGTTTGTTTATTACATGCCAATCTAAAATTTCCATTCACCCTTTTTGCTAATCTAGGGTCTATCCCACCACTGCTGATGTCAATGAAAAAATCTGTCAGGGCCAGATCCTTATTCCCTTACTCACACTGAGTAGTGACTTACTCTACAAGTGGTCTCATTGAAGTACCACTTGGGTAAGGTGATATTCAGCATGGGTACGGTGATCAGAATCTATCTTTAAATTACTTAGTTTCAGCACAGTCCTGAACAAAGGGTTTCATATAAACTGTGCCACCCTAAAAGTAGCCTTGTGAATGGAGCTGGACAAAATTTGTCAGTTGAAAGTTTTTCCAGTGCAAAATGCAGATTGGGTGACACTGAAATGTTTTGTGAATTCATGTTGATTCCAACAAATTGTTCTTTTTGAAATATCCTCACCTCCAAAAGAAATCCAGGCAAATAGACACAGTGTTTTTTGATGTTTTCTACATGACATGTTTCAATTTTCCTGTCCGAAATCACATTTTTGTTTCAAAATGTTATTGAATGCTATTTTGAAACATTTCGAAAATATTTTAAAATGGTCAATATTGAAACAAAACATTCAATTTTTGTCAAAATGAAACATTTTGTTGGGCCTGAAACTAACATTCTTTTTGCCTTTTTGCTTCTCTCAAAATTTTTAAAAAAATGGTTTTGGTCTAACCTAAAATGATATATATTTTTTTTACTTTTTAAAATCTCCAACAAATCCAAAAACCTGTTAGTCACTCAGCTCTCCCCAAGAGACGCTGAGTACGTCTACACTGCATCGTACACCTGGATCTGTGGGACCCAGGACTCAGTGTTTCCATTTCTGCACTTGAGCATCCACACTGCATTGTAAACCTGGGCTTACACCTGCTGGACCCACAGCTGTAGTAACATGTCCATGCTTCAGTACACAAACTTTCTTGCTTGGGTCTGTGGCTTGACCTGTGTCCACACTGCAAAAGGACAGGGCTTGGACTTATCCCCCACAGCAGAGACCTAGAAGCCAGGTGCTGAATCAGACAGATTTGTGTGTGGGCAGAAGGGTGGTTGGTCTCAAACCTGAGTCACCCCCCAGGCTCACTATGGAGTATTGACATACCCCTTGCACACACCCCTTTGAGTCACAATCCACTCCCATTTCCCCCTGGTTGTGTGAGATGTAATAAGTTATTTCATTCTTTTTAGTAGATCAGCTTACTGCTGGTTGCAAACCTAGGCAGCTCTTCTGGCTGGTGAGTGGGGCAGAGGGGAGACAAGACCCTGCCCACTGGCTCTCTTCTCTCTACCCCTTTGTCCCAGAGTGGGGAGAACTGAACAAGTAGGGCCTGCTCACTCCATCCTGGCTGGAGTCAAAATCTGACTCCCTCGTATTCCCTCAAGCAGCTAAGTAAGGGCTGTGACTAGGGCTTGCCGAAAATTTCCCATCAAATTTTTTTTTCAACAGGAAATTAGTTTTTAGACTAAATAATTTTTTCCACACAAAGGGTCTGCTTTCCATGGAACATTTGGTCTTGCCAGTGAAAAGCTGATTTTTAATTTTTTTTAATGAAAAGTCCATCTTTTTCTGCAGAAAATGTTGATGAAAAGAATATTTTTCTTTGTTTTCACTGAAAGTTTCCTCAGAACCTGCCACCCCCCCCCCCCCCCCATTTTCTGATCTACTCTACCTATGATGATCTAGACAAAAGTCTGCGAGGAAAAGAATGACAGTGCTAACTTGACTCTTCTACACCTGAGCTCAACTTACCTTCTCAAAATGCCTCCCAAGAGCGAAGCATTGAGGCATTCAGGTGGAGAGAGGCGCCTCTTTACCTCCGCAATGGTCACTTTGTATTTAGAAGTGGAGCTGAGTAGAGACAAGCGCCCGGGAACAGAGCAAAAAAGATCTGTGGGGTTAACAACACAGGTACCACCTACAAAACAAAAGACACATGCCTTAGGTTAGAAGGCGGAATCAAAGTATGGTCTCTGAAATGGTTTTCTTTGCTTTGACAAATACAGGCACAATTGTGCACTTTTCTTTCTTTCTTTCTTCTCACTCTACAGTTTTAAGTTTCTTCTCACTCTACAGTTTTAAGAAGACTTACTAGATTGAAATCTAATAGGCAGGAGAAATGAACCAATTTTTTAAAAAAATCATAAACTTTAAAGCCAGAAGACCCCATTATGATTATCCAGTCTGATCTGCGCAAGACTGGCCATGTAATGTCAGCAAGGGGTGCTGGAACAATTTTTTAGTGGGGGTGCTGAGAGCCATTGAAACAAACTGTAAACCCTGTATATAATGGAAACCACTTCAAGTCACGGGGTGCGACAGCACCCCCCGCACTCCTAGTTCCAGCACCTATGACGTCAGCCAGTGATTCCTGCATGTAGCATGACAACAAGTTATGGCTGAACTAAAGCATCTGCTTTAGGCAGCTAGTCACGATTTAGAAACTCCTCAAGTGATAGAGAATTTACCCTTGGTGATCTATTCCGATGGTAAATTACCCTCACTGATAAAAAAACTGCATCTTAACGTTTACAACAGAGTGAACAGGAACATTGGTATCCTATTTAGTCTAGGAGAAATGGTCATGTTACAATTATGGTTTTTTATCTGAATGGTTCCAGAGGTCTCGGAACCCTCAAACACTCTGCCTTCCATTAGGCACGCTCTTCAGCTGTGTGTCACCACAGCTTGGCTGGAGACAAGGAAGCTACACTGATTTATCCCCAGATGAGTTCTGGACCTATTTATTCCTTGCAATTAACATCTGTTTGTCCTGGGCCCAGGTTATCTACAAGACCACCGAAAGCTTGGAGATGAAGAATGTGGTCAACAATTCTGTTTCTCAGGCACAATGGAACTTTCCACCATAAGGATAAAGCTCGTCTGTGTATATTTTACAAATAATGAGACTGTACTGAAATTAATGAAATGTTAATATTTCTCTCTCTCTTAAATTAAACCCATATGTGCACAAGCAGTTTACACTGAATAAATCATTATTAATTTAATATGAATATATTTTGGTCCCACTTTTGTTTTCCTTCCCTAACCTGAGCTTATTGAAAACCTTGTCATTAATCTGTGGTTGTAAATACCTTACAACTTAACTGTTTAAAAACACAGTTACCATGCAAAGCAATCCCATTAATAACAATACAGAGGGGGAACATGTATGGGAAAAAGAAAAAGTCTTCTTTTCTTCAAAACAAAAATCAAAAAAGCTAAATTCATTAAAAAGAATGCTGAAAACCAGATGCAAATTAGAACATCGTAAAATCTGTTGCATATAATTATTGCACTATATTAATTATTCATTAATACTGCACCACGGAGGAGAGGGGAGTTTCACTGTCAAAGATTGCTCCAAAAATAGGCCTGAAGGAGCAGGCAATCTTCTTTGAAGTCCTTACTCACATGAATTATCCCATTGGGGACTAATGGGAATGAGGACTGTGGGACTGGACCCTACACCCAACGGAAGAGACCAAGAAGTGGCAGTAAACAAAGGGAGAGGAGGAAGGAATAGGAAGGGAAGGACAAGTACAAACAACAGTGAAAGATCATAGGTTGTGCTTCCTGCTGCATGCATATATTTTTAGCTTCCAATTCTTTTTTAGTTAATATATTAAAATGCAGAGATAAAGGTGAGAAGCGGAGGTCAGCGGTGAAAGGCCTGTTTGTGCATTATTTCCTATGAAATAGCAATGACAGCAACTAAGGCCAATCATTACTCACCTTTAGAAACATAGTTATTGGTACAGAACAGCAAAGGAATTGTCCTAGCTGATAGCCAACTGCAGGCAGTGGGCAACAGCTGAAATAACTGAGGACAGGGCAAAAAATTCTAAACCTCTCATGAGTTTTAGGTCTGATCTTGAAAACCCTGGCTTGCATGAGTAGTTTATCGCTCCCTTCAGTAGTTGTTAGGGACCAGATGCTGCCACTAGTATTCATGCTTACCCATAAAAAGTCAGTACTCAACATGAGTAAAGTGGCAGATTGTGAGCCACTTACACACACTGGTGAGCAATTATTCACATGAGTAGTCCCAGTGAGGTCTGCTAGGATACTTAGAGAGTAAAGGTTTCAGAACATAGTCCTTTGTGAGTGGTGCCATTGAAAAAGGTGCCAACAGAACTACCCCTGCTAGCAAGGTACTGACAAATAAGTTTTTGTAGGACTGGGCCCATTCACTATATAACTCATCCTGCAAACCATTCCTTACTTATGCAAAGAGACCTTTTGACTACAATGGGGCCACTCTCAGGACAAAGCATTATCGAGATGGGGAAGCGTTTGTAGGATCATATATGGCGCATAAGCTACGACTGTGGAATGCATCGATAAATGTGATTATTAAGTTACCATATTTCTTTATCACATGACTTTGTCTTCTTATTTGTCATCGTCATTACTATTTCAACAAGTATAACTGTACAGAGGAAACGGGAAAAAAAGATATCTATAATTTGAGGAACAAAAGACCCAACTGAGGAACAGAAGATTCTGGGCCCAATCCTTCAAGGTATAGAGTGCCCTAAGCTACCATGAACTTCACTGGGAGATGAGGGTGCTGCTGAGAAGCTCCTAGAAGGACTGGGTGCTTTAATAGGGAAAGGGTTTTTTAAATTTTTGCTGTGATATTTTGAGGCCCAATCCTATTCCCACTGAAGGTAAAGAGGAAACATCTCCTTCCCATAGACTTAAATAGGAGCAAAA
Source organism: Lepidochelys olivacea (assembly GCF_965140295.1). Lineage (NCBI taxonomy): Eukaryota > Metazoa > Chordata > Testudines > Cheloniidae > Lepidochelys > Lepidochelys olivacea. The sequence goes on from NC_140413.1 coordinate 13,124,614, forward strand.
CTGGCTCCTTTGTGCTGGACTCTGCTTTGACTTTGTTCCCTCACCCCGGTCCGACCATCGCCTCTTGAAATAGCACTATCAAGAGTTGTGCTAAATAGCCAACAAATTAGCATTACAAGGAAGTAAGTGCAAGCTTTGGGAGAGTATTTGTACTTTCTGCTGCTCTTTGCACCAAATGAACTATTTCAGTGCAAAACACTGGCCACCAATAATGATAAATGCATCAAATAATAATAGTGGGTACAGCAGTGGACTCCACTAACTTACTAGAAACATGTCAGTCCTGTCAACACAATGAAAATGTCAGTAAATTAAGGTGCAAAGACAGGTTTGTGGATTTTGGTTTTAATTTTTTCCCTTTCATATTAATAGAAGATGTACATGATAATATAGTGTAGTGGAAAATCATTTAGATCCTGATTCATTTAAACACATGCTTATCTTTAAATTTCACTGGCATACTTAAAGTTAGGCACGTGATTATGTGCTTTGTTGAATAGGGCACGTGTGTCCATTTATCAATAGTTCTGTGTTCTGAGATGCCTTCCTCCCCCTCTCCCCCCATTACTTAAAATGCTGTGAATTAATTCTTTGTGTTTTAATAGAAAACAATGCTATTGCTTTGTCAGAAAGGTGAGACATATATTTCTACTGCTGTCACTGCATTGTGATTTCATATTTTTCTGGCCTGTAGTAAATAGCATGTGTATATAAAGGGCTTGTCTATAAGAATCAACATAATCCACGAGAGTCATCATCGAAGAAATGGGTTTTTAAGGAGATATATCTGGGATTTATCTTATATAAACAATTAACATTAGGTTCTGCTCTTTTATTATTCTATTATTTATGTCTACAGGTGCCTTTAAAATGAATGTCTGGGTTACAATTCATGACACCTTTCAGAATGTTTTTTTTTTTTTACCATGCTCTGAAAAGCTGACAAATTTGCAGTTTATTACAAAATGGAGAAATGGAAATCCTTATGTTTTGTTAAGTAATAGAAGAGCTGTCAAAATAGCTACTAATGAGTGATTTATTTTCCACATTTCACCTCTTTTTCTGTTTATGAGTCATTGTGGGCAATTCAGAATTTTCTCAGAATTATTCATCAAATTATTCAGCAATTAATCTCTGTGAAGAACTGCTGCTCTGTAGTTTATTTGTGAGCAGTTCATTATAAATGTTCCAAATTCCAGCTGTGTTGGTTATTTGTGACTGGACAGATTGAATGTATATAACCTTTGTGATCAGGTTTCTTACATTTATGAGTTCAAACTGTGTGACTGTCTCTCATAGTCACTTAAAATGTACTGTTTTCATGTACATTTGTGCAATAAACTCATTTACAGAATATTCATGTTATCTAAACACAAAAGGGGCATGAATGCAACAGAAGTGATTTTATTTTATATATATACCAGTAAATAATCAGAGGATTTTTTTTGAGGTTTTCGCCCAGCTTTAGGTCCTGACCCAGAAAAGAATTTAAGCACCTGTGTAACTGTAAAATCATGAGTAATATGGCTGAGTTCAGTGGAAACTGCTGAGTTGTTAATACTTTGGAAAACCAAACCACTTAAGTATAGGCCTAAATAGGTCATTAAGAACCTAACTTTCGGCACCCATGTTTGAAAATCTTGAGCTAAGAAGTTAATTCAGATGAAGTAGGAATGCCCCTCTAATGGATGCAAAACAAAATAAACAAAGGGACAGGTGTGCTTTTGTTAGTTTTGTTGTTGTTTGTCCTCCCCTCACTGGCTTGCAGGAACACAACTGTAAAGATTTCTACAGACATGCACAAAGGGAAGACACTCAATGGAAGGAGGATGAGCGCTTGATCAATCATAATGCCAACATCATGCAATTATACTGAAGGGATTTGTGCTTTATAATGAGAACATAAATCTCATTTTAATGGTATGGGCTCAAATGCAAAATGTTCAGAGATAAAAGAAATAAATCAGTCTATTTCTCTTTCACATAAATAAAGCCTAAGCATTGTTAGAGTTTGATTTGGTAATTTCACCTGTCTCCCTGTCAAATGTGTCATAAGGGAGCAGAGCTGTCTAAAAGAACTCCTAAGACATTAAGTTTTTTTAAAAGCAGAGATTCCCAGTTAACAGTCTTTTAGCAGATGTTACAACTCTTCATCCTGCCAGAGATTTGGGGAAATGTAGGCAGGGTTTTTTTGGTGGGTTTTTTTTTGGGGGGGGGGGTTAATTTGGCTTGCTGTGTTTTGTGTATGTGCTGATTTTGGCACGCTATATTGTGTTTTGTGTTGTGCTGTGTGTACTCTCCCGGTGTGTATGTGTGTGTGTGTGTCTGGTAATCAGACTTCGGTACGCTGTGTGGTGTGTTTTGTGTTCTAAGTGTTGCGCTGATGAGATTTTGGCACGCTGTGTGGTGTGTTTTGTGTTCCCTGTGTTGTACTATGTACTTTTGTCTTGCCTTGTGTTGTCTTCTGCACGCTGTGCGTCTCGTTTAGACTGAGTGCTGCTGGGCGTTGTGCTAGTCGGTGTGCTCTCTCTGTTGGTGTGTGGGTGGGTGTGTGGGTGCGCGTGCGGGTGGGAGGCGTTGTATTTGACAGATTGTATGTGTGTGTGCTGTTCTCGCTGTGTGTGTGTGTGTGTGTGCGTGGCGCGGGATGTGCGACCCTCTTCTGCGGAGGTTGTGTGGGGGGCGGCTTGCTTTGTGTGCTGCTGGTGCGTTGCACCGATGGGTGCGTTCTGCCCTTGTGCGCAGATCTGCTTGTGGTGTTCTGTGCGCTGGGCGACGTGTGCCTTGTGGTTTGCGCCCTGTCCCAGGCTACCCTGTGGGTGTTCAGTTTGTGTTGCTTGCATTGTGCGCCGGTGTGTGCCGTGAGTATGTGTGTGTGTGTGCTATGGGAGTTCAGTTTGTGTTACTTGCATTGTGCGCCGGTGTGTGCGTGAGTATGTGTGTGTGTGTGTGCTATGGGAGTTCAGTTTGTGTTGCTTGCATTGTGCGCCGGTGTGTGCGTGAGTATGTGTGTGTGTGTGTGCTATGGGAGTTCAGTTTGTGTTACTTGCATTGTGCGCCGGTGTGTGCGTGAGTGTGTGTGTGTGTGTGCCATGGAAGTTCTGTTTGTGTTACTTGCATTGTGCGCCGGTGTGTGCCTGAGTATGTGTGTTTGTGTGTGCTATGGAAGTTCTGTTTGTGTTGCTTGCATTGTGCGCCGGTGTGTGCGTGAGTATGTGTGTTTGTGTGTGCTATGGGAGTTCAGTTTGTGTTACTTGCATTGTGCGCCGGTGTGTGCGTGAGTATGTGTGTTTGTGTGTGCCATGGAAGTTCTGTTTGTGTTACTTGCATTGTGCGCCGGTGTGTGCGTGAGTATGTGTGTTTGTGTGTGCTATGGAAGTTCTGTTTGTGTTGCTTGCATTGTGCGCCGGTGTGTGTGGGTGTGAAGCGACCGCGTGTTTCAGCCATCCACAGACAGGCCGGGCTGAAGCTGTTGCCTCGCGTTACGAAGCACAAAAGCCCCCACCCTTGACACGAAGCAGAAGGTGGAGAAAACAGCAGAAGGTCAGCACAGAGCGCCCCCTCCCCACCCCCCGCCCACCAATAACTCCTTCGCTGCCCCCATCGAAACTCGGCAGCTGAGCAGGGACACGGTCAAAAAGAAGCCACATTTCCATGCAGCTCTGATGGAAACGGGGCCTTGGTTTCCTTCCCCAGGTTTCGCGGGGCGCCTGATCTTGCAAACATTAGCGGCCAGGGGTGGCACTTGCTTGACGCCACGGGGGACGATTTTGCAGGCAAACAAAATCGACTCCCTCCCAACCTCACCAGGCGCTCGCCGTTCCCGTGTGGAGAGCAGCGAGCTGCAGGAATTGGGGGGCGGGGGGGGGGGGGGGTTACTGGACGCCTAATAAACCCCAAAGCCTAACGCAGCGCGGAGTCCAGACCCTGCCTTCTAGCCTAACTCCTCGCCCCGGTTTTGTTGTTGTCGGTCTGAGATTATCTGGGCTGGAACCACGAAACCGATTAATTAGACAAGTTATTAGGGTTTAATGCCATTCAAACTGGCCCTTGAAAAGAGACAGCCGTGTTAATTACAGTGCATTAGGACTCGGGACACAATTATAGGTATTACCGGATTATCAAGACTATTGTAAGGTTCTTCAACAGCTAGGAGCTGGGGGGGGGGAAGGAGGTGGGGCCTGAGAACAACAAAAGGAGGAAAATGCAATTAATTGAAAGATTAAATTGCCGTTATGTGCTATTACATTATTACATTATTACATTACGTTATGTGCAGTACAGGCTACGCCTATAGAGCCATATCTTATCCTTTGTCCTTAATTACCTGGGGAAAATAAGTTTCCTTTTAGTGTAAAGTTTCACAATATCGTTGTAGAACGCTGCATTTATCCTTTGTTATGTCAAACTGAATTCTGCTTTTTCGGTTTCCTACATATAGATTTTATTTTGGATACAGAATAGTACTAGATGACCTCCTGAGGTCCCTTCCAACCCTGATATTCTATGACTATGACTTCTTAGTACTGGAGAAATATAGGAATAGGTATGTCCTATGGGATAGGATAATCTATTCTGACACAGAGAATATTTAGCAAGCAAGCAAAATAAATTCCCTGTTAACTTTCCTGCCAAACAGGTGTTTACAATTTAAATGAAATAAAAGCAATAAAAGAGATTACCACTCCTGTATCTCCGCAATTTTCAGTACCACTATTGCGTAGATTACAGAAATCATAGAATCATAGAATATCAGGGTTGGAAGGGACCTCAGGAGGTCATCTAGTCCAACCCCTTGCTCAAAGCAGGACCAACCCCAGCTAAATCATCCCAGCCCAGATAGTATATGGAAAACACCTTTTACACCAAGATCCAGTCTAGCTCCCCTTCCATATATTACCCGAGGTATCATAAAGAGAAACGTATTGGGAAGCTTTATTTTGTTGTTTGTTCTGTGTTAACATTGCCTCTAAGAGTCCCCGGCTTAAACTCTCGCCCTTAACGAGTGCGACAGAAGGCTGCAGTTTCTCCCTTAAGCGTCTCAAATTAAAATTGAAGATCAGAGAAAACGATCAAGCCACATCGAATCCCTTTCACACTGCAGGCAGCGCCATAAGTAAATACATAAAAGGCAGAAGAGAGAAGGGGAAGCGTCTTTCCAGTGATTTTATTGGCAGACTTTTGGGTGACTGATGCTTGAGCTTTTAAGAATTTGTGTTTTTAATCAAATAAGATCTGACAGTGTTCCTGGCTCGGCATTAATGCCTGAGCATTCGCATGTCAGTCACCTCTAAGCGATCTGACAAACTCCAGATCTCTGAAAACGTGCAGAGTTCAGATCATATTAATTCTCCAAAAATGTTTTGATTCAAAGTAGTTTGTATTTTATGTTGCCAAGGGCAATCGAAAAAGAGCTATTGCCGATAGCCTGGCCCCTCTCTCGTCAGGGCCCAGAGGCGATAGCGGTATTTAAGCTTCTTGAAATTAGCCTGGGGCAGGAACGATGGATGATCACAAAGCGAAACGAGAGGGTTGGTTTTTTATTTCTTTTTTTTTTTTTTTTTTTTTTTTTTGGAGTTTGCCATCTCGATTTCATAAAACGGCTGAGGCCGAAAGTCACCGTGTTGTCTTTTTAAATCCAAATATTCGGAGGTGAGGACACCTAAGCGGTGTATGCTTCTTATGCAAGGGGGGGCTTGGGGAATGGGGTGGTTAGCAAACAAGCCACTCCCCGCCCCCCCATCAAACGGCTCTTGGCTTTAAAATTGCAACCTAAAGGGAAGGATTCGATCATAATAAAAGCCTGAGACATTTACTGGGAAAGTGTCGGGGGCGGGGGGGGGGGTTGTTTTGTTTTAATGATCCAAAACCACAGACGACTCCTGTAAATAAAAGCTTCGTTTCTTCAAGTGATTTCTTTTGAAACAGGGGATCTGAATATTCAACTTTAAGGCAAATCTCCACTCTGTATGTACAACATTAATATGATCTCTGCAGAATTTGGTACTCCGAAATATTAACATATCAAAGCAGCTGCCTGAGGCTAGAGAAGCTATCGATACACGAGCAGTAGGGAAAGTAAAGATTATTGGTTCTGATGGTCGGAGTGGTGGAGCTCCGGGCTATATCTTGCACACCATTAAATGAAAGTGATAGCATGGGGATCTCTGCCTCAGAATCGGTGGCAAATATTTTATCTAGCTGGTAATTATCTCGCCACCACCTAAGTCCTGCAAAAAATCTTTTACTTTCTGAGCCTCATTAAAGGAAAACTCAAAATCATGGCACTAAACCATGTCGCAGCCAGCCAGGATGTGTAATGTCAGACCTGTGTTCGGAGACAGGGGGTTGTGGATGCGGTTTTTTGAGTTATTTGTATTTATTATAATTATTATTCGGGTTGATAAAGAAGACCACATGGCCTTTAAGACACCCCCGCCCCCCAAGAACAAAAGAATGACTTCTATTCAAGGGGAAATTACATGAGGAGTTATGTTTTAAAATCTTTTCTTTTCCTTTCTTTCTTTCTTTCTTTCTTTCTTTCTTTCTTTCTTTCTTTCTTTCTTTCTTTCTTTCAGTCAAAAAAACCCCAGCCAACTTCCTTTTAAAAAAAATATATGTATGTATTAACGAGAAAAAAAATCTGACACGAGATGTTTAAAATATGGGGGAAGCCCAGAATTAATATATTCGTATTGATGTATCGCTAGAAAAGAAGTCTGATTTATTTATATGGGATACTGGACCGCGTTTCAGAGTAGGATGTTTTGATTGTTACTAACACCTATCTTTTTTTTTTAAGTCGGATAAAATATTTATTATGTATTTTTAATATACATCTGAAACCGATAGAGTCGTCTTTAATATCTCCACCGACTTTTCCAAAAGAGAGCTCTTATTCAGCTGCACTTCGGCATTAGATCAGTGAAGGAAAAAACCTTACATTTCCATGCTGGATTTCCTTTACTATCAATCTTTAAATCCTTGAGCAACTTGATTGCTTTAAAAAAAAAAGACACTTGACTACAATCAGCCACACAGGTACAGTAATTGGAAGTTCCTTAGCACAGCCGGAGAAATTGAATAAACTGGATGCGAGCAGGATATCCAGATCCTCTTTCACAAGGAAGATTAGAATCCAGTCAAGTCGTACAGACATAAACCCCAATTTATGGGAATTCATTCACTCCCCGTCTCTCTTTGATGAGGATTCAGCTTCCTAGAGGTCATATGTTGGTTCAGAAACGAAAACACTTTCTAAGATATAATTAATATCAACTGAATTCCAAGGAGAAAGAATCAAGGGGAAACACACAGGCGCGGTTACACCCTTTTAATGGACAGATTGCAACAGATAGGAACTGCTAACACACATCCACGTACAAACAATCCCCGCAACGCCCTGAAATTTCAACCCACCGTCATTCTCCAGTACCACTGCAGATGGAATTGTCGGAGGAATGTTACCCTCAACTTCCCTGCCACCCCCACTTTCTGTCTGTTTTTTTTTTTTTCCTGCTTTGGTTCATTCCTTTGTGAAATAAGAATTAAACCTAACTTTGTCTACGAGCCTTTTGGCGGGGACTACATTTTAAAAGAGGGGAAATGTACAGTGTCATACAGGACAGACTCCAAAGACCACCCCGGGTTGGAAGGAAGAGGTAGCCCTCACAAGGGCCGGGAAAGCTCCGCAATTAATGGAGTGGTTCTTTCAGCCCCAGACGTAGCGGCCCCGGCCTCCTTAATGACCGCCCTACCTTCCATCTACCGTCCAGATTGCTTTGAATAATGGCCTCTCACCTGGCTTTTTGTTCTTTCAGCTGCCACGCCGCCACTAACAGGCCCGGCGTGTTTGTGTTGTCGGGTTTCGTTGTGAACTTTATACTAGTGCAAAGATATATTTTTTAAGCAAATCACTCTTGCTTAAAATATAAGTTGTTATCCACCCCACCCATAAAAAGAAATTAGCCTGTTAAATAAAAGAATTAGCCTTTTATTTTAGGCTAATTCTCCCGTCCCACGTCCACTGGGTCAAGATTTACAATGCCCTTGCCACAGAACTGGGGATTTCAATCGGTACATCGGATTTTAAAACCAGTCGAAAAAATTCGGAATGGCTCACCATTTGTGTCGGGATCGCAATCTATGCTTAATACTAGAGATTTTTTTTCAATGCAATTTCAATGGCAATTCGTTCCCGGTGTATTTTACTTTTTTATTTAAACCTACAGTTTGTCCCGGGATCTGAATAATAAAATCGGGTTTATTCTACTTAAATAACACTGCATCCCATAGTATAATGAATAAGACCGGACTTTATTAAACGGGAAAGTGAATAATTAAGGGAAATATTATTTTCCAAGACGTAGAATGGGTCTTTGACAAATCCCTTATATTCGTTTTATTCTGAATACATATATTTATGATGAGCATTATTTTGGGATACAGTATGTCTCTATATTGGCGTTGAATATATGGGCCTCTAGACAAAACGGCCTACTTTGGCATCTCTTAGTCAAAACAGATTTTTTTCTCTCACAAAGTCATGAGCAAGGTATTCCGGACGGAGAACAGAATCTTCCTGCTAACTTAGACTTCAGATCTTTTCAGGAGCAGATGAAATCCAGGGCGGCTTTACCCAGACAGTTAACTACTTTGTCAATCACCGGTTTATCTACCAGTCTGTAACAGTGAGTTATTTAGTAAGCTGATATTGCCAAACCTCTCGCCCTTTGCATAAGAGATCAGACTGCAAATGTAACAGACAAGCGCTATTGAGCAGGAATAGTTTTAAATCAAAACGAGAAATCTACCCGAGAAAGGGTGAAATAATAAAACAAACAGAAACTTCGATTCACCTTTCATTTCGTCTAGCTGCCGTGAAGTGGGGTATTTGTAAGTTACTGAGCCACCAAGACACTACATTACTTTTAATGTACTTCTCTTTCCATTGAAATTATCAATAGTTTTTCGATATATCTGTAATATGCTACACAACAACAGAGAGAGAGAGAGACAGGTGTGTGTTTTTCTAAGAAGTAAAATATAGGAAAATATTTTTTTAACCTGCTTACCTCTCCTTATCACCCCACCTTGGCTGTTCAGTACTAGCCCACATTGGGCCTCCACCGACCCCTTAAATTATGAAAAATAAACAAAATCAGTCAGATACCAAAACTCTTAAAATCAAGCAGCTTTTGTTTTAATACAGAGCTCGGTCAATAACGACAGTAAAGACAATATTTCAGCCACATATTTCTAAAAGGGGATTCAAATTACCTGACAACTCCATACAATATCTCAGTCTAATTACTTAATCTTCCACTGTCTAGGAAATGTATTTTTCACAGAATAAGTGTCGGGTTCATTTCTATTTAGATATCATTTTTGCCTAGATAGATAGATAGATTTGATTTGAGAAGCTTATGTGTATGCATACAAATATTCTTTCTCTGTGTGTATATGCATACAGTGTGTCTCTCTGTGTGTGTATAGACAGTGTATACACAAAGAAATTCTCCCAAATATCTGTTGATCTAAACAAATAAAAACTAAGTAACAATGCAGCTGTCAATAATTCTACGAGATATCTATCTATCTATGCGTGTGTGTGAGGGAGTGTACACACATATACACACCGTGTATATATAACACAGCCACTTATGCACTATGCTCAAGAGAATATATGTTTGTATGTGTATGTGTGTCTTGGCATATATACGAAGAGGTTTGTATTTCTACACATCTCTTATTTATACTTACTCTAACTCTTACTCTTTTATTTTTAGATCCAATTCTTCTTTTATACATATTTTTGATAGGGATCATGAAAGGTTTAACCGGTTTTTTTTATATATTGGGGGTGGGGGGGGAACATAGTGGAAATGTGGTAAAGACGCATTTTCCTTTACAAACAAACGAGATATTTGACATGAAAGAGTCCTTTAAGGGTGTTAACCTACTCAACAGCCCGTGAACAGTCAAGTAAATGCAGAGGGAGAGTCGGTGCATAATAAAAACCCTACTTTACAAAACAACCTTCACAGTCCTGGCGCTCTCCCCCAGTTTCACCATATTGGCGCCGGCCTGTAAGACCCTCCTTTTCAAGGCTCTTTCTTATTTTAAGTGTTCTGCTTTAAAGTGATTATGAAATCAATATGAAAAAAAACTTGGCGACTGAGCATAAATTAAAGCGGTGACGGGAAAAGGTGTGACAGGTTCCTTTGTTGTCCATGGAAAATCTTTTTAGGGGACTGAAAGATGCCACTCCAGCCCCAAGACTGTTTGCATCTGTTCGGCTGACTTAAACCGCCCTCTAAACGATTGGACTTTCACTTAACATTCTGTGCAGGGGGAAGTATATTTACATTTGTTGCATTGGAAATGAGGTCTATGCTGATGAACGTCTCAAAAAGAAAGACGGAGGAGAAGGGGAGAGTGGTGAGACCATAGTTTGGGTCTATAGTTCGCCTGCCCGCTCCATTTCAGTTTACCATCAAAACACCTCCCACTGAACGCAAGGTGAAATTAACAAGCCTGAAAGTGTGTTTTAAAGCAACTAAATACATACATTCAATTTCTCCACGATGAGTCTTTTCTAGACCTTCATATATTTCCTTGTTCTGTCTGGACAGAGAGGGGGTGAAAAATAAGTGAAAGGGAGAGTGCCAAGATGCAAAGGGGGAGGGGGTTATTTTTTTAATGAATTTTGATCAAATGATGAACCTGTCCCCCTATTTTTTCAAAGCTGTTTAATTCTATTTTTTTTTTAATAAAAATGAACCTGGATCTGACAGCTTAACCAACGTTTATTGTTTCTATATTATTATGATATGCGAGGAAAACGTGTTGTTTGGTCGGATGACATTGCATAAATGACCCGTTGAATGGCACTAAGTCGAAAATTGGATAAACTATGGTGCTCTTTTGCACAGGATTTAGGCATTGTCCGCTGCCTTGCAAACGTTCTTAATCCCCTCTTTTGAAAGATACCAGGCTTTGTGCCTGGCAAAGGGAAAAAATTTGTACAGATACAAAAAGATCAGCAGCAGACGTGGTTATAAAAAGGAGTAAATAGGTTTTAGTTGGGCTAAGAAGTGAATGGCAGATTTGGGTGGGTGCGGGGGGGGGGGGTTGGACATAAGGGGAGCCTTATGGAAAATATAAAAAAAAATGCCCAGAGAATATACAATTATTTAGTGAATTTAAATGTCGAAAAATCAAGATTTATAGAATTTCTCCTCCAAAGGGATCGAACAGATAATATTCTTTGGTTGGTTCTATTCCCTCCCTAAATAATCCTTTGCTCCGGGGTAAGTAGGGAGAAAAATCTTTCTAATGGGGCTCTATTTAGTTCTCCAAACTTCTGGTTTTTTTAGAGCAGCTGACCTCTATGTATGGGGGAAAGGACAACATAGCGAGCTTTGTGGGAATGGAAGCAAGGACTGAGGGGAAGTAAGTACAGTAAATACGGTTAAATCCGTCTCAGCCTGGCTACCTCTGGAGTGAACCCGGCTCCTTAGCTTGTTGTAAGGGAAAGTATTAGTATTTGACTTTTTTTAAAAATTGTGTATTGTTATAAATGACAGTTTTAAAAATGCATTTTAACTTGGGACAGAGAGACTGCTGGATATGAATTCGCAGTTGGTGGTAACGGATTCATAATTGAATATAAACTAGGTTATCTACATAGGTAGAGATATATGGTGAGTTGACAAACAGGAGATTAGATAGATAGATCGATCGATAGATAGATTAGATTAGATCTGCATCCATATCTATATATCTCAAGACCTTCATTATTTTACTGTCAAACATTTCTTTTATCATTTATTTTTGCTTTAACATTTCATCTGTCGCAGCTAAACTAAGGGATATCTGCAGGGCATGAGAATTTTTTTTAAAAAAAATATTTTATAGCAGAGATATTTTTTCCTGACGTTTCTCCTTCCTCCTCCCTGGGTCTATTTGGATTTTTATATGTGTCCGCGTGTTATTTAAATATACAGATTTGCCACACAAGTGAGGAAAGGGAGAAAAGCGGATTTAGATGGATTATTTTGTAGCCATTTCGAGTGCCTTTGGTTTGGAGGGGATACACACACACAGAGATCTCCTGATTAACTGACCCGTTTCAAGTCATCCACCACCTAAAATGTTAATCCAGGTGCGAGGTTATTTGTCCGGCAAGGAGAGTACATGCTTTTAGTTTTGGACCCTGCTAATGGTTCTTATGACTCCACCCTATGTATGTGATCGGTGTGAGAGCGATGCTGAAGAGAAGAAGCTATGAGAACGTATCATCGAAAGTATACTGCATGCTATTTACCTGCAAATCGTCTGTCCCCGAGGCTGCAAGCCCGAGGCTTGGTCCTGGCAGGAGTCTTTGATCGGGATGCATCCCATATTGGGACCCATGGCTCATAAGAGACAGGTCGTGGCGCCGGTAAGCATCTAAACACCCCAGCTCTCTCCTCTGCTCGTCCAAGCACGAGGATTTGAGAGCCCGGGCGCTGTGCAGGTTAATAAAATCGGTGGGTTCCCCATGGTGGATCTGCTGGTAATATTGCTGTGAGTGGTGGAGGGAGTTCAAGGAGTAAGCGTCAGGGTTGACTGCCGGGTGGCCGTGCTGGAATTCGTAGTGGAAGGACTGGTGATGAAGTGGTGTGTACTGGTGGTTAGTGGAGAAATACGGGGAAGCAAACTCAGTGCCGGTGGTGGAGTAAGTTAGAGGCGAAGAGGACGAATAGGCGACAGTTGAGTTGGCCACAGACTCCAGACATCCAAGCTGCATCAAACGATAGCTGTTTGATCCGTCATGACGTATCTGAAAGGAAGAAGGGAAAAGGAGACCCCAAAACGGGAGGTTTGTCATTTAAAACACCGTGGGCCACTCTGCCAAGCACCCTACCCTGCATCGCTTCCCCCCATTCAAGGTGCCCAGCTCCAAGCCGCCCCCAGGTCGCTTCCCCAACACCTTGGGCGGGTGTCATGCAGGTCTGTTCAAAATAATAAACAAACACCCAAACCTGCCTGAGTACAGCCGAGCAAAACGAATCCACCGCACAGAAATACAACAACAAAAACAAAAAAAAGGAAAAAAAAGAAAAAGGAACGACAACCAAAAATACTGATCAAGGTCTTTGCTATCTGGGAGTGAAACAAAAAGTCATCACACTGAAGCTCTTTAACTCCACGGGAACACCCAGAAGAGGGGGGAAAAGCTCCCCATTGTGTTACAGAGCATTACATATCTCGATAGATAGCTGCCGCCTTCTTGTGTTTGGGACCCTGGTTTCTGAGGAATCCCGTCACATTGTCCCCCTCAAATGTTCCTAGAGGAAGGCGATGTTCCAGCCTTGCCACATCTTCCCGTTTCTCTCGATTTGATTATTTCCCCCCCCCCAACTTCATTATATTATTAGGGGTCTTATTCTGTTTTCGTGCTGGGACTGTTTTAACGTGGTAATGAGTTGCTCTGGCTGGTGACAGATGTCATAACGAATTTTCTCCCTATACTTCTTTAAATTATCTCTGAAGCCGGATTACCATTAAATGTAACGGTCCAGTACGGATTAAAAAAAAAATGGAAACAACCACAGAGGCACACACGCTCACACCCATGCACACACGCACACACACACACACACACACACACACAATACCTCTGCTTCGTGGACTAGTCCTGGAAACGTAGTTGACATTTTGGGTTCTCCAAAAAAAGGCTCAGGATAAAATTCCCTCTCAAAAAAATCAAATCAAAACAAAATAAATTTAAAACATCCAAACTCCTTGTATCCCCACCCGGTTTTTTTTAAAAAAATCTGTATCTACGAGAGAATTTGCAATGTATCTGCATAGATCAGATCGCTTTCCTTTTCCATGCACCACCTTAAAAACCTGTAGGAACAAAATTTTCCCTCTGCACAAAAGCAGCTCCCTGGATCAGATTTTGTACTTGCTGGGTATTTCTTTGGCTGATGTCGTAGGTCCCTTGGTAATATAGAAGTTTTGAAAATTAAGCATCAGCACTGAGAACTGGGAGGACAATAGATAGAGGAGCTTCATCCCAGGAGACAAGGAATAAATATTGTATCTTCGCCTAATAAGGAACTGTAGGTTCTTTCAACATTTTTATACAGTTTTTCCTCCACTCTTTAGAATGCTTTTTTCTCACACAGGCTAATATGGGAGCTAATCTGATCGAAGGGGGCATTTTGAACACATTTTATCGGGAGGCTATAAATCTAATAGATATAGTAATCTATATTAATTAAATCGTCATTTTAAATAGGTAAGTGTGATCCTTCCTGCTGGTTCTACTGCTTTTAAATATAGACCCAAAGAAAAGATTGCACATTTGTGGTGTGTGTCTTTAGCTGTATTTTCCTAAATTAAAACAACGTTGCTGGGCTTGATTTTTTTTCTTACGTTTACATCGAATTCAAGTCCACCCCACATCCCAATCTTTCTTTTCTTTTCTTTTCTTTTCTTTTCTTTTCTTTTCTTTTCTTTTCTTTTCTTTTCTTTTCTTTTCTTTTCTTTTAATAAAGGCTACCTAGCAGACAATCTTAGGGTTTTTTTAATAGCTTTTCAAATAAATAGCTAGCCTGAGACCATAAAGTATAATTGCAGTGAATTATATATATATATATATATATATATATATATATATGAAATATATGGGAAAAGATGGGACTGTGTGAGAGGAAGGTGGACTTTTTCCATTTAAATTAATTTTAATTTTTTAAAGAAGTGCTGACACATTTTATTCTTGGAAAATTAATTGAGGTTGGATAGCACCGTATTGCACATATGAAGGTTTTACAAATGTATTTATATATTTATTTATTGACAGTAGTGGTAGGTTGGGTCTTAAACACACTTGGAGAAAAAGAAAGAAAGAAAGAAAGAAAGAAAGAAAGAAAGAAAGAAAGAAAGAAAGAAAGAAAGAAAGAAAGAAAGAAAGAAAGAAAAAGAAACGTTCTATTTAGAACGGGAAGTATCAAATATAAATGGTTTATATTTTGCAAAATATAAACGAACGTTCTAAATCGAGCACAATACTGGGAAGTAAATGTTCCGAGAAAGGTTCTTAGCCAAATGGCATTTCCTGCCGATGTGTGTCTGCTGATGGCTAGTTTCCACAAATTAGAAGCCTGGAGTTAAAAGAGGGTATAATTCGCTTTTAATTGCCATTTAATTTGGTTTGCTTTTAAGTGTTTTAGCTGCAAAGGTGTCTTAATAATAAGCCGCAGGCAAATAGGCATGTGGCTTTTTTTTTTTAAAGGTCTAGTTTTGGGGAGGGTTTACTGGTATCTGTTCATGCAGGCTAACAGGACCTGTCATTCAGCCCTCTTTTCTCTATACAAATGGACAAAGGCACACGACTAGAATTGAAATGCATTGTCTGAGATGGAAAAGTGCGATTATCCAGGCGTGCACAGGGGTCAGCAGCAAACACTTTTTAGCACTCCTACATATTATGAGAGGGTTCATCTTGACAGAGTTGCCCCCTCCTTTCTCCCCCATTCTCCTTAATGGAGAAGGAGGAGGATAAGAGGAAGAAAGGACATTTTATTTACTTTTTTTCTTTTTAATAGGAAATTTCGACACTGATTATTCTAACGTAATTACTGAGATATCAAAGATCCCCTTTCTTTCCCCATGTTTGATATTCCAGGAACGATTCCAAATGCTAGCAAGAGCTGGACTTCTCAAGAGTCTGGTAGAAAAGATGGTGAAATAATGTGGAGTAAATAAACAAGCTAGACTCCTTTAAATTATTGGCCCACTCCCAATGAATGAAATATGTGTGTGTGTACAGTAAACACAAAAACAATAGGGCATATACCTAAAAAAGTTAAGACCCCGTGAATAAATACTTCTGACATATACATGACTTTGCGTCTTCTTCTTCTTCTTCTTTCTTCTATAGCACTCAGCTAGAAAACAATCTCTCAACACCCTTTAAAGATAAAGATTGTTCTGAAAACGATGGTTTATCTCATCAGTAATGCCTAAGGATGTTATTTTTTGTCGCATACGTTTGTTTTGATTATTGTTTCTCCTTCGTCGTCATTCATATGAAAAGGGCTGAACGACAAACAACTACAACAAATTAAAAACAACGCATAACTGAAAGCGCGATAGACTAGGCTGTGCGTGGGGACAATGAGTTACGAAAAGCGTGGATGTGAGTTAATTTTCTGATATGATTATACAGTATTTTCTCTCCTATTATCATCTGTGAGTAAATCCATTCCTCAGATCAATGTTTTTCATGAGCTATTTCTCCACAGAACACATTAGCCTTCTATTTATTTATTTGGAAAACTTCCATCTGGGAAGGGGGAGTTATTTTAGTTTGAGTTTTGCTAGTCTCATTGGCTGCAATTACTTTCTGCACCCAAACAGGAGGTAACTCTTACATTTTAGGCGCACATCATAATGAGTGAAGTGGGACGCAAGTTTACTGAACAAGGACTGATTCCTTCAGCACCCACTTAACAAAGAGAGTCACTCCTCCCCTCCCCCACCCGCACAAAAATGCAACAGTCGCAAATAAACCGAAAGACGAACCTAACTGGGGAGTTTTGATAGTTAACCAAACAACAACAAAATGTTCCTGTCTGGAGGAAAAGATTAAGAAATCAACGTGCCATATGCACGTACTGGTCAATTCCATCTGTTATGTTTCATTATGTCCCCTATGCTGTTCTAAGGCACGTCACACGGTTTGTTTTTAACCTCCCCCCAAACCCAATTAAGAGGCTGAGGCGAGCTGCAGATCACTTATTAATTACTCCAAAAGGAATTCTTTCAGGAAAGTTAATTGGTATCTTTCTGTTTTCCTATCATCGCCATAAGCTAATGACTACAACAGACTTTAACGTGAGGCTTAATTGAATTAACTGGGTAGATGATTTAATAGAGCGTGCTCTCCCATTGACGAGCGTGCAAGGGTTTCTTCTCTGAGAAGAACCTAGCCTGCCATGAGGGGTGGTGAATTTCGACAGGAACTCTGGGCAAGACAGACTGGACTTCTGGAAAATCGCTCCTTGCGGGTGCTCACCTTAATTCATCGGGTAGCTCCCTGAACTGTAGAAAGCTGCGGCTGCTGGAGTGACAGAAAACTTGGCCAGGATGTCTGGCCCTTGTGCCGTATCGACTGCCCGGAACTGTCGAACCGAGTGACTTGGTGTTTGACCTAAACGTGTTCTCACGAAGTTAGAGACTAGCCGGGAGTTACATTTTCCTTTGCCTTTCCCTTCCCCTTCCCTCCCCCGTGGTCCTGTCTAGAGTCCCTGGTTCCGAGGCAGGCTACCCGCACTAACGAGTGTTGCTTTTTATTACTAATCACGAGCCTGCTCTTAAGCGTCTTTACTGGTGCAAACCTCCCAGAGATTTGAATGGGAGTCTTGCCAAAGTCCTGGGACCAACTCTCTTTTCAAAGGGAGCTTGACTGAACAATGTGATGAAAGACTCGACGGCAGGGATTCACTTTAAGGCCTTTTGTAAGCGTTGTAGCCACGGCTTCCAGAAGAATTGTCTCTCTCCTTCATTGGCCGGCAAAGGCTGTTTACGAAAGTGTATGTTTGCCTTTCCCTGTGGCTTTTTGTGCGTTTCTAAAGTTGGAAGGGTGTGAGCTTCGGGGAACCTCTGGAGGGAGGGAGAGCTCAGTGGTTTGAGCATTGGCCGCTAAACCCGGGGTTGTGAGTTCAATCCTTGAGGGGACCATTGAGGGATCTGGGGCAAAAATTGGGGATTGGCCCTGCTTTGAGCAGGGGGTTGGACTAGATGACCTCCTGAGGTCCCTTCCAACCCGAATATTCTATGATTCTATGAACCTCCTCTTGCCTTAAAAGAAAAGGCATCCCTTCGAATAAGACATTTATTTGTCCACCCTTCTTTCTACCTCATAACTCCCTGCCTTCGGGAGTCCGATTGCTTGTGATGCTTTCTCTTATCGGCCTCAAGGCTCTAGCCAATAATTTCGACTCCTTACAGAGTGAAAACTGGATGCAGAAGGGTAAATCCAGACTATGAGCTCCACTCTGCAGGCCGTACCCCGGCAAAACTTCCATTGACTAGACTTCTTGAAGAAGGGACTTCAGGGTTGGTCCCTGCATGCATATGGTTTATCAAAAGACATCCAGGTGGTCAATATCAGAAGGTTAGATGCTGCTGTATTCCATTCCATGTCTTTTGGGATAAATTCAGAACACCGTACCTTAGGTAAAACGCTGCAGGGTAGATCTATCTATCTATCCACACAACAAGACGATAGAGAGGTAGATAAACCTTGTAAATATGCTGAAAATGGTATTACACTTTGTTACTTTGGAAAATTCGATTTTTTCCTATTAAAGATCATTATTTTAAGACCCTAATTCATACGACATCCTTGTTTCTTATTATTATTCTGTGTGTGTGGGAATAGACCGTAACCCCCCGATTTCACCTAACATTGCTCGAGGAAACAAGGTGAATATCCTTTTACGGAGTTTTGGGTTACTGTGGTCAAGTTAGCATTTCTGGAAGAATTTTCCGCCCTAGTAGATACCCTCCCCCTTTTTCCTTTTTAACACTAACAACTTTTCCCGCCACAACACTCCTTCACCTGTGTACATCTGTATTCTGCTACAACACAGCAGCCGAGAGGCAACATAAGGGGGCAGAGAAAAATGCATCTGCAAGCAATTAAAACTCTGTGAATATATTAGTCTGAAATTAAAGGGTATAACTAGTGTCTCCAAGTAGTTTCTTTGATAACAGCGAAAATTCTTCTCGCTGAGATTTCGACTCAGACTCAAGGGCAGCTCTTCAAAGACGGGTGCCTGCCATCATTAAACATCTAGCAGAGCACGGTTTAAATGTGGACTTGATCAATGCTTTCGTGCAAAAAGAAGGATGGGACTGAATGCAGCCTGCACCATACAGTGCAACATTTTAGAATGGACTCCTCAGCTTGGCGGCTCGACCTGCTATCCAATCATCAAGGTTTTCAAACATCCCTTGCATACACCCCGCTCTTAAACTGTCCAGGACAGGTGGCAAATTACTCCCCTGGGTTTGAAATCAAGACCCTTCTCTCAGAACAGATTCTGTTTGAAAGCACAAAGAATAGAACCTCTCTCTTTCATTATGCCCGGCGTCACCCACTGGACGACCTCTTTGTTCCACCCTTCTCTTTCTGTTCTTTATTTACTGTTGCGACCTTAATGTTTGCACAGACACTGGTGTTGTCCGCCTTCCCCCTGGCTGTCATTCCTTTGACTTGTGTCATTAGCTAATTTTCTCTTCTTAACTGATGTCGCTTATTCCACATCATGCACTAGATCAGGCTGACCCTAATTTGGTTCTTCTGAGTGCCTTGCTGTTCGCTTCCCACGATCTTTGTCTCTCCAAACCAGCTTCCTATTCTTGCAAACATTTTGCTCTCTTCAGTACTTAACTACCGTGTGTCAAATCCCCTCTGTCCTTGCTCGAGTGAACTTCCCAATATCTTCAATGGGAGCTTTGCCTGAGGGCTGAGGAGAGACTGCAGAACCTAGTGTGAAGGGTTGCATAGGAATCTTTCTTAAAGGATGATCAAGAATAACGACGACCCCATTGCCTCATCAACGCCATTTTGCTACTTTCTCGGTGCCACAAATCTGTAGTTTCCTGAGTATTTTATATATTCCTTTTTAGAGGTGTAACTGCACTTCTCTCAAATCTATGTATTGGTTCTACCTTTCCGAAGACATTTTAAATACTTATACTAGCTCTTTCTCTATTCTTTAGCTAGCTCCATCCATCAGGAGGACTCTGCTATCCCCCTTGGGACATCTGTAGTTCCACCCTTTTCTTTTGTTGAGCGATCTTAATTTCCTTCAGTATTTCTACTGCATCCCTTAGAAGGAACATGGTCACTTGTGGTGGCATCTGGCCTCCATCCACCTGTGTGAAGGATTCTCCCTATCTAAACAGCCAGAGCTACCTCTTCTGTCCGTTACCTTTGCGATCTCTTAGAGGCAGATTTTATTTTCCATGGATCACTACAAAAAGTAATTCTCCCTCTGCTAATTCACACCTTCTTGTCAACTGTTGGAAATGGGTGATGTCCACCTTGATTTCACTGGCCTCCTTAGCACTACAAAAGTAATTTGCCTCTCTTGATATTCACCCCTTCTTGTCAATTCTTGAGAATAGTCCCCTTCCACTTTAATTGAGTTGGCCTCATTAGCACTGCCCCCCCCCCCCAACTTGGTAAAGCAACTCCCATCTTTTCATGTGCGCTGTGTGTGTATATGTGTATATACACACACTGCTTACTGTATTTTTCATTCCATGAATCTGATGAAGTGGGTTGTAGCCCAGGAAAGCTTATGCCCAAATAAATTTGTTAGCCTCTAAGGTGTCACAAGGACTCCTCGTTTTTTTTTTTTTCTGTACCTGAAGAAAGTCTTATTACTTTATTTATCCTAATCTCCTGTGCAATCCTCCTTTCATTCCTCATCGTGGTGGTTCTCACATTTCTTACACTCTCTTCCCTTCATTAGGTAATCTTCCCAGACCTCTTCTTTCTTTACCTGGTCTCTTTCCTTCACTTATTTCACCTTTCTTACCCTTGAATACTTTTGGAACTTTTGTCCATCCAAATCAACTTTTCTTTACTCACAGTCTATTTGCTGCTGAGTGTAACAGAGGGCTCATAGGACCACGCTAATTTATTTTGGATCTTTTCAACCCTACTCCTGTTTAGCTATTGCAATGTCACCCCCAGTTGCCGGCTATCTAATTTGTTCTGCTGGGAAGTAAAGTTATGTTCTAATTACAAACCCAACTAGGTTATAATTATGCGTGTGTGCGGGATCAGTGTCTATCTTCATATCACTAGATCTCCAGTCATATCTTGTTTTGCTAATTAACCATTGATGTCATTCAAGTTCTTGTATGTTTGAGGAAGGGAGGTGGTCACAGATATCTCACGTTTATGTCCAATTAGCAAACTAAGCTTTCTCCAGGTGTGTCCTTTGTATTTGTATCTGTACAAATGATGTTTGCATTTATCCTCATCCCCACACCCTATTGCTCCTTCTGTATATAATTTCTACTGCCAGTCCACTCCCCTGTAATTAATAAGGGAGTACATTAGTAGTAGGAATTAGGACTGGGTGGAGAACAACAATTTTGTTTCTGAAAAAAATTGAGGTTTCCAGGTTTATTTTCATTCTGATGTGGCACAAACAAATGAGAGCTTTCCAATGGGCTTGTGGGATAAACACACCCACACACCATGAAAACAAGTCCCCAGATTTACCAATGGTTAGCACCCTCAGCTGGTATAGGGAGACCGGGGTTCAAATCCTTGTTCTGCATCGTTCAGTACCAGCCTTGTACCTTGGACTTCCAAATTCCAGGTGAGTGCTCTAACTAACCAGTTATTCTCTCTTATTCCATCCTGAACCGAAGTCTTCACACTGAAACTGATACATTTCTCTAACATGGTGGTGGTGGTGGTGTTTTTTTTTTTTTAAATAGCATTTCTTCAATAGAAATAAAGTCATCAACATTTTTCTCACTAGCTCTAGCAGGAATATCCCAAAGTCCACCTCTGCAACAAATGCAATAAAAGCAAGAATAATTCTGGATGTTGATCCAAAGTCCATTAAAGTCAATAGAAAGATTCCCATTAGCATCAAGGAACTTTGGATCAGGCGCTTGGAGTTCATCATTTCTCAGTGGGTACGTAAACCATGATACCTGTGGTATCTAGAAGCAAGCAGTGATGATAAAGCACAAAGCTTAAAAATTAACCATTGAACCCAATTAAAACAACCCTCAAGCCAATCCCGGTTTCAGGATAGTTTTGAACCATGCACACTGTATAGTTCACCCCATCAAGTCAAAGAAGCCCTTGGAAATGCCCCTAATCAGAGAAACTGACGAGCTAATTTAAACCAAGATGACACTATCCACATTATTTTCAGGATGCATTTCAATATTTGAAGCAGAATCTTATCATTAAACTTCTCTCTGGTAGTGGAGAATGAAAACATCTGTAGACTGTGATGTATTAAAGATGTACCTTATATTAGAATCATCCATAATTAATGCAGACATTCCAATAAATAATACAGTGCCAGGTTCTTTGGATTATTGAGCATAATCTACTGTACTCATATATTTATGCGCTGGCAGTAATAGCAAGCACGTTTCCTTACCTAATTAAACACAGAGCACTACAGTATGTTTAAATAACCTTAAGGTTGTGACACAAACTTAAAAGAGTAAATTCAAAGGTAAGGCTGACATCCCTGTCCTTGCTCATGAGGCATGGCTTGATGGTTTTTCTCCATGTGTATGTGTGTGTAATGCATCGATTTATGGATATTCATTTTAAATCTGCCCCCCCATCTTCATTTATAGCCCTAACACTCTACACTTAGGTGTAATATTAATATTTTTAAGACATTCTTTCCTCAGGAGCCCGGGATTGCTCTGAATAGCTTGTATAAATCAGCATTTAGGTTAAGTTATTTATTTTTATATATAGAACACATATTTATTCATGTATTTGAAAATGGGATTTTATTGACCCAAGAATCCAGGATAGTTGCAGGGGAACCATTCTACATTTTTCTTCAGGTTGATTCCATATTCAGGCATTTGCTATTAAAATGCACATGCTGGGTCCCCAAAATTGAAGCCTGCTACTTCAGAGACAGTTGAGTCCATCGGGGAATATATATTTATGTCTTTAAAACATATTTTAATTTCCCGATTGATCATAATGGCTCATGCATAAATTCATTTTTTTCCATTTCTCTTACTTAAAAATTGGCCATTTAACATTTATTTGGCAAAAGGAAAAAAAACTGTTTCCAGCAATGGTATCTTGCCTGAAAAGTTGGAAGTTTCTGGAGTGATCTTTTTGGTTGGAGGAGGAGCTATTCATAACCTCCTGACAATAGCTAGATTTCATAATGAACGTGTTGACAGTGCTAACTATGAGATCCATTTTGCAACTTCTACTCATGCTGGTAATCCATACTTAAGACAGTTGTCTTGCTGACCTCCATGGGACTGATGATTTTAGTTCAGGGGAAAGGGTGAGGCCCTAGGTTGTCTTGAATGAAGGGCCTTGCTCCAATGGCCATTTTAAGGCAAGGGGCATCTTTCCAGTGATGTTAATGGGCTTTGGATCAGATCTTGAACAAGTCTTTGAGTTTCTACTGTGCTTAAAATACAAAAATGAAGGAGACAGTAGGAAAGTAATATTCTTACAATGGAAAATACTTTTTAAACAAAATCTATGTCTTTTAGAAATGTTGGTTTCATAGACTGAAAGCTGAAAGTCACTAAATATTAAGAAAATTGAAAAATATTATTTTCTTTTCATAGCAACCATGGAGAACATAATCAACACATTTGTAGCCCCATTTAAGACTTTCAGTGGTAACCTTTATCCATTCCTAGAAACTGAACATTTCAAGCTGACTATTCCGGGCCAGGAAAGTGAAATATTGACCGTCAACAATTCTACATTACAAAATTAAATGATGGAAATTGAAATGGAATGTCTACACCTGTTTAATGGCAGTGGGCTTGAACATACAAGTTGCTCAGACCAGAATTTAAGCAGGTGCTTAACATTTATTTTCTTACCTAGAACAAAAAGTGCAACTCCATGGTTTTAATACCATACAGCAACATACAGAGTGAAAACTAGGTCTAGTTAGCAGAGTATTAAAGACAATTATGTAATTTTACAGCGTGTTTATATGTGATGGCTATAGTTATAACATTTATAATAGAGTGTATTTATGTACACAAATTATAGTGTGTTATAGATATGTGTGCCACACATACACTATACACAGAAAAATCATTAGGTGTTGGGTGAATTGAGTTAGGATTGTGTTACGTGTGCAGTTAATTTTTATGGGGTATAATTTCTGAAGTCAATTTACACCTGCTGAGTATCTGGTCCCATATTTTGAATATAGAGAAATAGATCTTAATTTGCACTTGTAATTCCCAATAACGCCAATGGGGTCTGCATGTATGTCATGATGTATATCAACTCTCTGAATTTGTGCACGTGTGTAATGTATACATTATATCTATGCACTGTGTGTGTACAGTGCAGTGCCTGTTGATATCACTGTGCAACACAAGTGCACACAAAGAAGATATATTTCTCTATATTGGACATATCAACATTAGCTGGACATTAGTGGGCTGGGATGATTTAGTTGGGGATTGGTCCTGCTTTGAGCAGAGGGTTGGACTAGATGACCTCCTGAGGTCTCTTCTAATTAGGGTGATCAGACAGCAAATGTGAAAAATCAGGATGGGGGTGGGGGCTAATAGGAGCCCATGTAAGAAAAAGACCCCAAAATCCGGACTGTCCCTATAAAATCGGGACATCTGGTCACCCTACTTCCAACCCTAATATTCTATGATATGACCCTAACCTGGAATTTGACCCTAAATTTGGAACCAAACCTGATCCTTAAAGATTAAATAGGGAAATTGAATTTCATCCATTGCAACCTGTAAGCCTTGCTATTAAAAGAGGGGAAAATATTATTCCTCCAAGTTAGAAAGATGGGTAACATAAAAAGAAACCAGATTAGGTAGGTAGGTAGGTTTTTTTTTAAATCATCAGCTTGATACCTGCTGTCCTGCAGGGTGGGTTCCTAAAACGAAAAGTTTCTCTTCTTTTACTGTCTAGAAAGAGCCCCTCAACTACGTTGTTTGTTTGTAGAAACCCAAGGGAGGAAGAACGCTTGTCTGGCATCCCTCTCCTTTCTTGCAGGCTGCTATTGGGACAAGTCTCCCCCATCCTTTCCCCCTCCTGAAAGATCAGCAGGTTGATTTCTCGAGCAGCAGAGCTGGATGCTGGCTTGGAGTAGGCAAGTAGAGCCTCTTGTCCAAAGGAGCTGTCCATTCAGAACCAGTCGGCCACGTGGTGTCTGCCCGCCAAAAAAACAAAAGAGGGGAAATATTAATTAATTTAAAAAAGAAAAGGAAAAGCCAATCTGTTCAATCCTCCGCCTGCAGGCAGGCTCTAACGGAAACCACATCTGCTTTCCCTCTCCCCCCCAAGAAATCTTCATTTGGGCATTAGAATACTTAAAAGGATTAGTCATTAAATACTTGTACGTTTGGTTTAATTCGCTAGAAACTCTATGTCACAGGGTTACATCAGAAAGCTAAGAGTTTTAATCTCATCTGCAGTATTTACCTAGATGTTTTATTTCCTCTGCTGCTTGTTCCAGGGCTCATATTAATATCCCACGTGCCCAGAGGGAGGAGGTTAAAAAAACTGAGCTGGTTGCTGTCTGATGGTATAAAAAAATATCAAAGGGCCTTTTAAGGTAAAACAAAAAAAGAAGCATGAATGGGAGTCTGGTGTTCCCTTTTGCAGCCTGGTGCTTATTGATGCTTCTGATGATGATGTTGTAAGTAGCTCATTTCCCAGGAAGGCAGTGTGGCTCTGTGGATTAGGCACTGAATTGGGAGAGCTGGGTTCTGTTCCCATCTCTGCTATGTGATCGGAGGCAAGTAACTTTTCTCTCTGACTCAGTTTCCCCATATAACACATCTGCATCTCCTTTGTGAAACACTTAGCAATGCATAGAAGAAAAGCACCATATAGGCTTGATCTGGCAAGGCACCGAGGCCCATGTTCTTAGAAGTAGTTAGGTTCATAACTCTCATTGATTTCCATGTGAGTCAGGCTCCTAAATATCTTTGAGAGACCCTGGTTCAACAAGGTATGTAAATTCAAATTCAAATGGGACTATTTGCATCCTAGAAGCAAGGTGCACTTTGCTGAGTTGGCTGAAATGAAGGGCAATTGGGAGCGGTCAGTGTGCATTATATGTACAGATCCATGGAGGATGTGAGTCTGTCATATTACACAGCTCAAGAACCTGTCTTTTAACTCAAGATGTTCAGACATGCTTTTAGCTCTGGACATCCCTTTTTGAATACCTGGTGCGTGGGCTAAGAGGACAGATGTCATGATTACCTCACAGGACTGGACCCTAAAAGAGCTATATATGACTATATGTCCCAAGTTAAAAATGTATATATGCAATATATGGAGTCACATGGACAAGTCACATGTCCATGCATGATTTTGCTTAGTCATAGCAAGAAAGTCCATTAACTGTAGATAGGCATCTTCTATGGTCCATAGTGAGTTAAGTGTTTCTTGATGAGCCACTTAATCTGAATATTTCCTTCACAATGTGGAGGCTAAATACCTTGTTGGTGTTTCCTAGTAGCAAACACATTAGAAATATAGATATAGAGCCAATTCTCATAACTTCAAATACAAAAATGATACATGCATACAACTAGCATAATCAGATTCAGCAAATCATATTTTTTCCATAGACACCTTACTTGACATAATTTCTACAAGATTTGCTGCAATTATATAACAGTGGTAGCAACAATGATTTACATGGTCTTATTTTATCAGAGAACGTCACACCCAAGTCAAGCAGGCTAACCACTGGGCCATGCTTTCTCTACAGATCTGCTGCTGCTCCTATTGATTTCTATGTGGAAGAACTGAGACTATTATTATCCTCTTTGAGAAACTGAGGCATAGAGAGATTCATTGACTTGCCCAGAGTTAAACAGCAAATTCTTGATGATAGGAGGCAGACTTTCCTGGTTCCTGATTGCATGCTTAAGCCATTCAAGAACTTGGGATTTATAACTCTTAGAGCCAAATACATATAAGTGACTCCAGATAAATGAAATGACTTGTCCAATGACACACAAGAAGTCTGGCAGAGCTGGGAATGGCTTACAGACATCCTGAGACCCTAGAATTACTTCCTTTGGACTGGAACTCAGGAGATCGTGGTTCTGTGCTCATCTCTGCCAAAGGACAGCTGGCTGACCTTGGGCAAGTCATTTCCCCTGTCCTGCTCTCAGTTTGCCTATCTGTAACATGGAGATAATGATACTGACCTCTTTTGAGATCTACTGAGGAAAAGCACTGTGTAAGAGCTAGGTACTATTCTTCTTCCACAAGGAGAAAATATATGAACAAAAATGTATTCTAGAATATCAGTCCCATCTAATCTGGGACTACAGATACTAAAATGCCCTGATCATAATCATATTGTATGGGATCATTACAAAAAAGAGTTAAAGTTGTCTCCATACCTTAACTGTGTGATTCCATATGTTCATATGTATCTGTAAAAATTTACACCTTATTTCTAATCTGAATTTGTTTAGCTTCAGCTTCTAGCCACTGGATCTTTCTGGATATTTGTCTGCTAAATTAAAGATGCCATTACCAAATATTTGTTCCCCATGTAGGTACTTGTAGACTGTGATCAAGTCACCCTTAACCCTCTCTTTGTTAAACTAAATAGACTAAGCTCCTTGAGTCTATCGCTATAAGGTGTGTTCGCCAATCCTTTAATTGTTCTCATGGATGTCCTCGGAACCCTTTCCAATTTATTAACATGAAAAGAGAAGGGCTATGGCACAGCTTCACGTCACCGGTCCTCCATTGGTGCTGGGTTCATTAGGGGACTGTGCTAGCTCTTAACATCAAGGAGCCATGCATGAGTGACTCAGCGAAGCTCCTCCCACTGCTGATTGACAAACAGAATCTGCCCTAGGAATGCTATCTACAGATACAGAAGCTGAAATAAGGAAGCAGAGGAATTACACACAGTGCAGTGGTGCCCAAGGGGGCCTTCTGTACTGAAAGGGCTATTTAAACATGTAGAGCCTAGTTCTTCATCGCCCTGCGCCTAGTGTAGTCCTCATCCCCTGTGCAAAGCAGGTGTAAAAATGCTGCTGCTCTGATTAGGTGGTGCTTTACATTCACTTTGCACCGATGTAAATGACTCTATAAGGTACAGGGAGGCCCATGGAGTCCAGGTCCTGGGGGTGCGATTGGCAGGGAAGAGACTCCATGGGTGGCTCTAAGGGGGCGTCTACCCATTGACTGGCAGCCCCCAGCAGCAAGTCTCAGAGCCTGCATCTACAGAGTAAGGCTTGTGCTACTATGCTAAAAATAGCTGTGTAGATGTTTGGGGTCCGGCTCTGAAGTCCATCCCCTCCTTAGGCTTGAGAGCCCAAGCTCCATCCCATCCCACAATATCTACACAGCCCCCAATGTCTGTAGACCCAGGCTCCGAGACTCACAGCCGGAGGATGACGTTCACTGTGTAGACGCGTCCTTAGTTGTTCCAGCTAGAACAGTTCTTTAGGGACTACTCTACTGGCCAAGGGCCACTGCAGTGCAGTGTGCTGTGACTCTATCCTCCAACCTCTAGCAAGGCTCCTGCTGGAGCCATCCAGAAGGGAGGGCAGATGTTGTACAGCTGGCTGGTTATACCCCTTGCATCAGGGAATCCCCTGCTGCCTGGCTAGGCCAATTCTCTGTCTTCTCTGTTCTGCTGGACCACAAAGGGGTTGGATGGTTCTGGGGCCCATGACATGGCCAGGACTGTCATAAGCATAGGCTCCTATTGTTTTAGACACTGCATTGATTGCCACCTTATACAAGACAATAAACTAAACAACACTGACCAATAAATAATAGTTGTTACAGCCCTGATAACATTTGGGCTTGTTTCTTACAAGTTCCACACAGGTTCTGTTGCTTTCCCTCAGGCTGGCACTACTAGATAGCTATTACTTTCTATGCCCAAATATATAAACAACTCTCTGAAGAACACACTGACTTCCTGTCTGCTTTCAGGGGCAAATTCAGGTCTTGACATGGATCTATAAGCACATTTGGCCCAATTATAGATTCACAGAAATGCAGGGCTGGAAAGGACATGGATAGGTCATCAAGTCCGGCCCCATGTGCTGAGGCAAGGCCAAGTAAACCTAGGCCATCCCTGGCAGGTGTTTGTCATCCTGTCTTTCAGTAAAACCAGGGGAGGAGGCTAATGGGGAAGGTCTGCTCCTCTGGATCAGTTAGCTTCATTTCTCCTCAGCTGTTTCACTGGGGATGGGGATCCCCCAGTAAATGAGTCACAGGACCTCCCCAAAAACTTGCTGATCCCCTGGAACATGCATGATACCAAGGCCATTTTCACTAAGGGTCTGCACCTCTGCATTGGCTCTGGAGCCCTGCTCTCGCTCCCTGCTCCTGGCAGTGCAGTTCCATGGATTTAAATAGTTCTATCTCAGGGCTTTTGTGAGTGTCAGGCATGGGGGACAGGTGAACATAACACTCCTCCATTGGCCTTTCTGGAGTATGGTGTGATCTGCCCCAGTCCGAGTCTCAGCCCTGGCACTCACTTGTCCCCAAACCTCACTCATCCTCAGGAGCGTTCCCCTATTTGATCCAGATCCCCACTGTCATACAAAGCCCCAAATTGCCATGTTTGTAGCAGAATTGGGCCTGTTTCCAAACTCTGCCCCAGAACTGCATCAGAGATATTGCATCCTGGCTGATCTCCAGGCCTCACTCTGGCATTCCTACTCTGCTGTACGGGGAGATGGGGAGAGTTCCCTGAGAAGTGCACACCAAGACCTCCACCCATTTTGTATGCTCCACAAATTCTGCCTGCCCCACACATGCCAACTGATACACACTCCACGCATTGGAACAGCACCAGTTTTGCTGCAGCTGGGACTCTCTATGGTTGCAAAACAGAGGGCAACATTTTTCTGTGATGTAGAGCATAGAATCATAAAATTATAGGACTGGAAGGGACCGCAAGAGGTCATCTAGTTCAGTCCCCTGCACTCAAGGCAGGACTATATTATCTAGACCATTCCTGACAGGTGTTTGTCTAACCTGCTCTTAAAAATCTCCAATGATAGAGATTCCACAACCTCCCTAGGCAATTTAGTCCAGTGTTTCACCACTCTGACAGTCAGGAATTTTTTCCTAATGTCCAACCTAAACCTCCCTTACTGCAACTTAAGCCCATTGCTTCTTATCCTATCCTCAGAGGTTAAGAAGAACCATGTTTCTCCTTCCTCCTTGTAACAACCTTTTATGTACTTCAAAACTGTTATAATGTCCCCTCTGAGTCTTCTCTTCTCCAAACTAAACAAACTCAATGTTTTCAATCTTCCCTCATAGGTCATGTTTTCTAGACCTTTAATAATTTTTGTTGCTCTTCTCTGGACTTTCTCCAATTTGACCACATCTTTCCTGAAATGTGCTGCCCAGAGGGGGACACAATACTCCAGCTGAGGCCTAATCAGTACGGAGTAGAGCGGAAGAATTACTTCTCGTGTCTTACTTACAACACTCCTGCTAATACATCTGAGAATGATGTTAGCTTTTTTGCAACAGCGTTACACTGTTGACTCATATTGAGCTTATGATCCACTATAACCCCCAGATCCCTTTCTGCAGTACTCCTTCCTAGGCAGTCATTTCCCATTTTGTATGTGTGCAACTGATTGTTCCTTCCAAAGTGGAGTACTTTGCATTTGCAACCCCTCCCAGCTTGGTATCGTCCACAAACTTTATAAGTGTACTCTCTATACCATTATCTAAGCGATTGATGAAGATATTGAACAGAACCAGACCCAGAACTGATCCCTGAGGGACACCACTTGTTATGCCCTTCCAGCATGACTGTGAACCACTGATAACTACTCTCTGGGAATGGTTTTCCAACCAGTTTTGCATCCACCTTATAATAGCTCCTTCTAGGATGCATTTCCCTAGCATCATAGGACTGGAAGAGACCTCAAGAGGTCATCTAGTCCAGTGCCCTGCACTCATGGCAGGACTAAGTATTATCTAGACCATCCCAGACAGGTGTTTATCTAACCTGCTCTTAAAATTTTCCAATGATGGAGATTCCACAACTTCCCCAGGCAATTTATTCCAGTGCTTAACTGGCTTAACAGTTAGGAAGTTTTTCCTAATGTTCAACCAGTGTGGTTCTACTGTAACTAATTTTCTAAGTAGCTACCCCGTCATTAACTTATTCAGGTATGTTGATTATTGAATGTAGTTCTTATGCAGGATACAAGATACCATCAGTACCACTGCAAGCACAAGGCTGGAGTATTTCATACTGTGACAGGGTTGGGCCAGATGCCTACAGGAGAGTAATAGAAGGCAGATATATTAGCCCCAGTTTAAGTAGGTCCTTTTTCTCTGGGTAAGGTAACAGGGAAGGTTTTTTTTTTTTTTTTTTTTTTAAAACAGAAAGGAAATTTATTTGTAACAATTACAGAGAATACAAAAGGAGAAAGAAAAACTTAGTAACAAAACAACGCAATCAAGAGGTATAACACAACAGCTTTCAGGAGGGAGAGGTGTTCAGGTTAGCCCGGGCCCAGAGTGGGGGGGCTTCCTCGGCACTCGTGGTCTTCCACCCTCCTGAGTTACCTGGTGGCCTAGAGCGGGGGGGCTTCCTCGACACTCGTGGTCTTCCACCCTCTCGAGTTACCTAGTGCCGCGCCCAGGGTCACCGACCCTCCCTCTCCTGAGAGTGCCCAACAAAATGGGCACGGCTGCGGGGTGGGTGGTTGGGAGGGAGGGGGGGTACACCCATGTATTATAGGACCCCTCCTAGAAAACAATAATGATGGTATTCACAGCAACTAACGGCTGTGACTGGCGGCTCTCGCTCTTTCCCTCAATCAGAGGGTCAGACGGAGAGAACCGGACGGGGTCACCGAGCAGAGAACCCCGGACAGCGCCCACCGCTCCTCGAAGGTGTCAAGGGAGTCGGTGGACATTGCCCAGAGGAACTCCGCCCGGATACGTGAATGTACTGAGAGCCGGAAAATGGCCTCGCAATCGCAGGACGCCTCATGAGCCAACCTCCGCTCTCTGGTCTTATAAATGGCTGTTTTAGCCAAGGCTAGGAGGAGGCTAACCAGGAGATCCCACGACTTGGTGGGGCCACGGATGGGGAGTGTATAGATAAAGAGGTGGGGGGAGAAATGAAGCCAAAAGCGCAAAAGAATATTTGTGAGGAGCCGAAAAAGAGGCTGCAATCTGGCACACTCTAAATAGACGTGCGCCAGGGTTTCCCTCACATTGCAAAAAGGGCAAGTCTCCGGAAGGGAGGTAAAACGTGTCAAAAACACGCCCGTGCTCACAGCCCCGTGAAGGAGCCGCCAACTGATGTCCCCGACGGGCCTCGGGACCAAGGTGGAGTACAGGCTGGCCCACCGAGGTTGCTCGCCCTCCAAAGGTGGTAAGAGATCTCGCCACTTTGTATCGGGGCGGGACACCAGGGTGCGGGCATGAAGGGTATGGAGCGTGAGTGTATATAAATATTTCCGTGATGCAACTTGAAAACCGACCGGTTGCAGTTCATGCAGCCGGCTCGCAGTGAAAGGATGAGGGGTGTGTTGGGATCAGCAGGGTAGGGGCCCGATGGAAAGGTCCGGCGGGCCTGGGGTAAGGGATGGGCGGGGCGCGCCCTCGCACAAGGCTCGGCTAACATAAGCCCGAGCGGCGGGGGTCAAAGCGGCCTCCACCTCCTGAAGCACGCGCCGGGGGGTGCGAAGGCTGGAGAGCCCCATGCGTCGAGCGAGCGTCAGGGGATCCAGCCAGTCCCCCCGGTCGTAGTCCAGGAGGTCCCCGACCCTCGTAACTCCCGCCAGGACCAACCTCTGGCGCACCGTGCGGGACTCCGCCGCCTGCACACAAAGTTGGGGGTTGTGTAGCAGGGGCTCCGTGAGGAGATCTGCCCCCACGATGGCCGCCACGGACCTGGTCGTTGAGAACAGTTTCCAGGCCCGGAGGAGGTCCTGGTAGAAATCCGGTAGCCCAGAGAGGTCTCGCGGAAAACCTCTCGGACAAAGATAAAAGAGCTGTCGGTCATATCGGAGCCCATGGAAGCGGCGTAAAAAGGCATGCGCCAATATGCTCCACGTCGAACTACCTGCACTATAAAGGAGCCTCTGCAGGGCCTGGAGGCGGAAAACGCGGACCTGAGTGTACAGACACTTCAGGCCCTGCCCTCCTTCCTTCAGGGGCAAGTGGAGAACTCCAACAGGGGCCCAGTGCAATCCTGACCAAAAGAACTCCAGAATCAATCTCCGGAGGTGGGACAGGAAACCCGGGGCCGGGGCTAGGGTGTTGAGCCGGTACCAGAGCGTGGACAGGACTAGTTGGTTAAGCACCAGTGCTCTCCCCCGAAGGGAGAGACATCGGAGTAGCCTCGTCCATTTCCTGATCCGCTCAATCACGCCGCCTTCCAAATTTTGCCAGTTCTCCGGCGGAGAAGGGTGCGTGGCAGAAAGGTAAACGCCGAGATAGAGCAGAGGGCCGGCACTCCACCGGATGGTCTGAAGCGCGGGTGGGAGGGGGCTTACCTGCCGCCAGCCCCCCACCGCCAAGCCAGAGCTCTTGACCCAGTTGACTCGGGCGGAGGAGGCTGCCGAAAAGATGGCTTGGCATGCCTCCACTCGCGCCAAGTCGCCCGGGTCCTGGACCACGAGGAGGACGTCATCAGCGTACGCCGACAGGACCAGTCGCAGCTCCGGCTCCCGCAGCACCAACCCCGTCAACCTCCTGCGGAGGAGACAGAGGAAAGGCTCGATCACCAGAGCGTACAGCTGGCCTGAGAGGGGACACCCCTGCCGCACCCCTCGCCCGAAGCTGACCGGTTCGGTCAGGGTCCAGTTGAGCCTAACCAGACACTCCGCGGAGGCGTACAGCACCCGGAGAAAACTCACAAACTGAGGTCCGAATCCAAACGCTCGCAGGGTGCTCAGGAGGTACCCATGATCTACCCTATCGAACGCCTTCTCTTGATCGAGAGACAGGAGGGCGAACGACAGACCGTCTCTCCGCCCGAGTTCCAAAAGGTCTCGGACTAAAAAGAGGTTGTCAAAAATGCTGCGACCCGGGACAGTATAGGTCTGGTCTGGGTGAATCACGTCCGCCATCACGGACCCTAGCCGCAGCGAGATTGCTTTCGCTACGATTTTGTAATCCGTGCTAAGGAGTGAGAGGGGACGCCAGTTTCGTAAATCGCGGAGGTCCCCCTTCTTCGGCAGCAAGGCGAGCACCGCTCGTCTGCACGAGAGAGGGAGGGCCCCGCTCTGCAAGGACTCAGCCCAGACAGTGACTAGGTCTGGGCCAAGGATGTCCCAGAACGCGCGGTAAAACTCCACGGTCAGCCCGTCCATGCCCGGAGATTTATTGGTGGGCATGCGACGGAGGGCGTCCGAGAACTCGGCCAGGGTGAGAGGCAGCTCTAGCCGGTCTCGGTCGCCCACGCTGACCGTGGGGAGTTCCTCCCAGAGCACCCCGCAAGCGCCAGGATCGGTCGGATCCGGGGAGAAAAGGTTTGCGTAGAAGTCACGGGCCCTCCCACACATCTCCTCCGGATCCGTGAGGGGGGTGCCGTCTTCCGCTAGAAGGCAGGTGACGTGTTTTTTGGCCCCCCTCGTTTTCTCCAGGGCGTAGAAGAAGCGGGAGCCGCGATCCATCTCCTGAAGGAGGCGGATGCGGGACCGGACAAAGGCACCTCGGGCCCGGTGGTCCTCGAGGGCTCGAAGTTCCTCCCGCTTCTCCCGGCACGCTCCGCAGAGGGACGGGTCCCCGGGGCTGGCGGCCAGGCGCCTCTCCAGCTCTAAGACCTCCCGTTCCAACTGCTCTATCGCCGCATTTCTCCGTCGGCTGGTGCCCCGAGTGTAGTTGCGGCAGAAGAGCTTGGCGCGCACCTTCCCTAAATCCCACCAGCGCCGCACCGAGGGAAAGGCACGCCACTGCTCTCGCCAGGCCAGCCAAAACTCCCGGAAGGACATCACAAAGCTCTCGTCCTCCAACAGGCTGTTGTTAAAATGCCAGTAAGCCGGCCCCGGTCCCTCTGCACGGAGGGAGACCGTGACGGCAACCAAATGATGGTCGGAAAAAGGGGCCGGCCGAATGGTGGAGGAGTGGGCCTGTGAAAGATGGAGACGGGATAGATAAATACGGTCTAACCGAGAGCGGTGCGACCGACGGGCCTCCACCCGAACGAAGGTAAACGTGGAAGTATCATCTGGGTGATGGTCACGCCAGACGTCCACTAGGGAGTGATAGTCGACTATGTCTCGAAGAATGGTCGCGGCGGCCGGGCTCGGCTCGGCCCCCGAGCGGTCCCGTTCCTTGAGGGTGGTGTTAAAGTCCCCTCCCAGGATCAGGCACTCGTGTGAATCCAGGGTGTCGAGAAATTCGGACACCTGCTGGTAAAATTGCGGCCGCTGTGAGCTCACTTGCGGGGCATAGATATTAACAAAATTGACCACGAGCCCCTCCAAACGAACTCGGAGGTGCAACAAGTGGCCCGGCACGGCCTCAGTGACTCCGAGCACCTCGGGCCGCAGGGTGGGGGAGAACAGGGTCGCCACTCCAGCTTGCCAAGCCGTGCAGTGGCTAAAGTATACCCCGTCCCCCCATTCCAGCCGCCACCTATCCTCGGCGGTTGGGTCCGTGTGGGTCTCCTGCAGGAAAACCACAGAGTACCTCCCCTCCCGAAGGTAGGAGAGCACCTGGGACCTGCGGAGAGCCATCCTACAGCCCCTGGTGTTCAGGGTTACAATGATGAGAGGTGTCATGCGGAGGGCTGGGGGGGTGGGGAGTTCTCAGGGGTGGGGGTACTCATGGCCCCCGGCGGGTCGCGTAGCAACCCGTGTCCCATCCCGTGAGTAAGTAACTCTTTCCGGAAGCTGCGGGCCCGCTCGTAGGCCGCGGCACCGCCCTTCCCTTGCCCTCCACCCTCCCTCATAAGGGCTCTCGCGGCCCGAAGGAGTCGATCAAAGTCCCCCCATTGCTGGAGAGCCAGCTGTGCCCTATCGCGGGCACCACGGCATCGTTTCAAGAACTCCCGTAATGCATGCTGCAGCTCATGGGGGGGTAGGGTTACAACTCCCAGAGCAGTCCCTGGTGGGGCTTTTGATGCAGCTTCGTGGTCCGCTAAGGCGGGTAGGCAGGGTGCGGACCGCCGACGGGGTGTCTGACAGGCTGGGGTTACTAACTCCATCTCGTGCCTTGGGGCGGACGGGGATGGCAGGGGGAAAGGTGCAACTCCTGGGGAGTCGCAACTAGAAAACATAAAGACTGCTCCCTGGGGGGAATCTGCAAAAGGCGGAAAAGAAATAACCCCAGGGGCGGCGGTAGCCTTGCAGGAGGAGGGAGACTGAACCGGAATAGGGGTGGGGGCAGGGGCAGAGGTAAGGCCCTGGGCTTCAGGAGGCGCACAGCGAAAAGAAGGCGCCTCCCGAGCAGGGTCGGGGGTGAAGGGGCAAGGGAGGGGGCTCCGAGGAATGCTAGGTACTGGCTCCGGGGTGGTCGTGGCAGCCATGGCCCCAGGCGGTAAACCACTTTCCGTGGGGTGCTCACCCGGAAAGGCAGTCAGGGGGAAAAGCATGGGGAGAGGGGGCCTGGGGTGAGATTGCCCAAATCGAGGCCGGCCGGCAGTAAATCATCCCCTCCCTGGGTGACCGGGGTCAAATCCAGGGCTTCAATCTCTGCGTACACAGAGGAGAGGCCGACTCCCACCACCCCAGGGGCCTCTCCGCTAGGGCCCGCCTCGGCGGTCACGTCGGGGTTCGTTGGGAGTTCAGGTGGTATCTGGTTAGAAGGGGCTTCCCCCGGGGCTTCGGAGGGGAGGGTCCCCCGCGGAGGGGGGATTCCACCCTCCAATGCTGGTCTATCTTCACCTCCCGACACCAGCGAATGGATCTCACTCGTGGCCGAGGCGGGAGGCTCAGGGTCGGTACCTCCCTTCCTGGTCTTCCGGGGGGCTTCCGCGTCAGATGAATGCAGCGGAGCTCGAGCCCTCCGCTTGCCTCGCTTCCCCTGGACTACAGTCCAGCCCTCCATGGCGTCGTCCGGGGGTGGAGTAGCAGGGGACGGAGCGGGGCGCGGAGGCAGAGGTTCAGGGGTTTGGGGGGGTAGCGGTAAGGCAGCATTAGGGGCGGGGGGTTCTCCTTGGGGCGAGCCCTCTCCTGCACCCGGTAAAAGCTTTGCCACACCCCCCTCCATAGGCTCTGCCGAGGTGGTTACGGCAAGAGTGGGACTCCCGTGGTCGCCCGGGCGTTGTTGGAGGGGTGCCTCTTGGGCCCGGACGGGGGCAGCGGTGGATCGGGTGGGAGGGGGGGTGGTGTCGGGTGCCGGGTGGCCAGGGGTGTCGGCAACAACAGGGCCGATATCCCGCCGGGTCTCGGGGGTCTCAGGTGCCCCTCTCCCCCGGGCCAAAGGGCAGTCCCTGCGGACATGCCCTGCCGAGCGGCAGAGGTAGCACCGGGCCTCTCCGGTGGAATAAAAGACCCTATAGCGGGCTCCCTGGTAGGGAACTAGGAAGGACCCCTCGAGCGCCTCTCCGTCACGCACCCCCGCCGGCAGTAAAATCTGCACTTGCCGGCGGAACGATAGGACGTGACGGAGGGCGGGGTCCTTGCAGCCTAACGGGAGAGGGCTAATAACAGAAACAAGCTTCCCCAGGGCAGAAAGAGCAGGTAACAGGGCAACATTAGGTAAAAAGGGAGGAACGGAGGTGAGGACGAAGCGAACGCCCAGATCTTCTAGCGGTTCCAGGGGGAGAAACACCCCCCCCACCACTAGGCCCTTCTCCACCGCCTCCTGGGCGGCAGTCTCCGAGGCCAGAAAGAGAACGACCTTCCCATACATCTTGGAGGCCGCCACAATGGCCATGGGTCCTACCACTTTCGCCAACGCCTGCACGTATGCCTCCACGTGGGGCGAGGCGGGTACTAGGAGGCAACGAACACCGTGCTTCCTGGTCAGGGCGGGAAGAGGGCCCCGACTACTAGTAATGGCAGCGGAGGCAGTGGGAGGGCGAGATGAGGAGGCGTCAGGTGAGGGGGGGCCTGTCGCCACCCGGGCATACGTCCTGGGGGCCGGGGGAGGGATGGTCGCAGAGCTGGTGGAGGGAACAGCTGGGAGGGGTGCCGCGATCGATGACGAGGCCACTGTGGTGGGGGCGGCCTCTGCCACGGAGGGTCCAGCGGCATTAGCGGGGCCCTTCCCTTTTGGCCCGCTTCGATTTTTCCGTCTAACTGGGGGGGGGTTCCTAGAATCTAGTGGGGCAGGAACCAGAGCAGCAGTAGTAATCGCCCCGGTGCCTCCCACTGCCGATGCCCCAGCGGGGGCGGTGGCAGGGGTTCTAACAATGGAGGCGGTGGGGAAATCTTGAGGGGTGGGCAGGAGGGTAGATGGGGAAGGGGCAACCAATTTCGGTGGAGGGGCCTTGCGTCCCTCCTTCTCTGCCATTGTAAGCAGGGAGAGACAGGGAAACACTGGGGGGGGGGGGGGCAAAAATCGGGGTCCGGTAGTAGGGGTAGGCTATGGGGTAAACAATCCGGGGGGGGGGGTGGGGGGAGGACAACCCACCACAAGTGTCCAAAGAGTCTCGCTTGGTTGGTTGTTATGCCTGGTCCAAAAGGCAAAGTCCAAAGCAAACAGCTGGATCCGAAGGCAGATGGCAGATTGCCAGCAGGGACGAAGCAGCGGGGGCCGTGATAGTTGTAATAGTGGTGGGGGGGGTTGGGGGCACCGATGGATCTGGGGGTAGCTCCCTGCTACACCCCTGTGCCGCCGCAGGCGCAGCTGAAATGCAGTCAACTCCCCCCCCCCGAGGGTAGAAATTCAAAAGAAATCCCTCAGTCTTACGGCCTCTCTCCACGATGATTCATAGCTGCCCGGGAGTTCTCCGGCCTCTGGCGTCTGCTACAGCTGTTGGCTCTGTCCCAAGGCTCTCGGAAAAAGTCCAGGCAAAAAGCAAAACAGCTGGGTCTGGGGGGGTCCACTCCCCTCTCCGGACAGCAGGTTGGCAGTCCTCCCCCCCTCCTCCGGGGGTTTCAAGTAAGCAAGGAGCAAAGTCCAAAAGCAGGCATCGGGGGGGGGGGGGGGGGGTGCTGGCGACCGGCCAGCACACTGACGCAGCTCAAAAGAACGAAAAAAAACGAAACCAAAAAAACAAAGCGTCCGGCCCAAACGCGGGGGGGGAAACTAAGCAAAAGGAAAAGTGTGAAAAATCCGGGCCGGGGGGCTTTAGGAAAGAAAGGAAAGCAAATAGCTCAGGAGCGAGTGAAGAACGATTCCGGCTCCTTAACAGGGAAGGGTCCAGAACAATCAGGAATCTTCTGGAGACAATTAAGATAGGCTGATTAGAACACCTGTAGCCAATCAAGAAGCTGCTAGAATCAGTTAAGGCAGGCTAATCAGGGCACCTGGGTTTAAAAAGAAGCTCACTTCAGTTTGTGGTGCATGTGTAAGGAATGGGAACAAGAGGCGCTAGGAGCTGAGAGTGAGAACGCATACTGTTGGAGGACTGAGGAGTACAAGCATTCTCAGACACCAGGAGAAAGGTCCTATGGTGAGGATAAAGAAGGTGTTGGGAGGAGGCCATGGGGAAGTAGCCCAGGGAGTTGTAGCTGTCGCACAGCTGTTCCAGGAGGCACTCTAGACAGCTGCATTCCACAGGGCCCTGGGCTGGAACCCGGGGTAGAGAGCGGGCCCGGGTTCCCCCGAACCTCCCAACTCCTGGTCAGACACTGGAGGAGTTGACCTGGACTGCGGATTTACAAAAACGGCCAAACTGAGGGCTTCCGTGAAACTCCAAGGCGAGCAAATCTGCCAATAAGCGCAATACCCACCAAAGTAGAGGAGGAACTTTGTCACAATACATACAAGCACAAGGTAGAAATTGGACAAGCAAGACAGGGAGCATGTGGGAACTTGATTCTTAATCAGGGCCTGATCTAAAACCGACTGAAGCCAATGGAAAGACTCCAACTGGCATCAGTGAGAGGTGGATCAGGTCTTATCAAGATCTCTTCTGCCTGACTCCAGAAATGCTGTGGCTGAATCAAAGAAGCAGTTTTCAATTACACCGAAGACATGGGGGCCACTGGAGAGTTTTAGGTGTCACCTGCAAAATACAGAGTTTTTTTCCCTTCATTTTGTTTCACGCTTCTAAGAAAAAAAAATCCCCACAACTCTCTAGCATCCCACAAGACATTTGGCTGTTTAGTGAATCAGCCTTGGTAAATTTCATCCCATGATGGTAAGTATGAAACAGGGCCTTCATGCCTGAAAGCTGGACAGAGTTCCCTTGTTGTGGGAGTGTACTCACAGGGGAGTCTCTTCTTTTGTTTTTGCTGCATTTTGCTACCTTTGCAATCAAACTTTTTAGGCTTATTTTTTGCAGAGAACATCTCATGCTAAGTGGGGAGAGATCTCTTCCTTTTACATGGGCTAATTCCTTCATTTTTCTATGATCATGCAAGGATATCACCTTGTACCTCACAAGAAGCTTTTCAGTTGACATGCTGTGCTCTTTTCCCCTCTCTCAAAAGCAAGTAACTGTTTCTCATATTCAAAGCATAAACCCTGCTGCCCATGGGACTGCTTGGATGAGGACTAGATAAGAGAGTTACATTAGGGCAGAAATTCGGGTCACATCATATCAAACCCAAAGCATCCGGCCAAAGGCAGGCTTGGTTAATAGGATTTGCACATTATCATTTTAAATGATAAGCCTCTTCCTGGAGTTCGCAAAATGTAAAGCCAGGTAGGTATTTTCTGTATCATTGTGCTACAACCTACCAAAATACAATATACTTGCATCTGATTTGTGTTATTTACAATTAGGCTACAAGAGTGATAGCTACACTAAATACAAGTCATATCACCGTACTATGTCAGCAACATTTATAATATGTTTGCAAGTGGCACAAATGAAATTTAAGAAGAGGTATGCTCAGTACAGTCACAATCAACATTACACATCTCAGTTCTATGTTACTTAGTCACAAAGTCATACCAGATAGCGCCTATCCTTCAACATCAGATCTCAGTGTTGTGACCTTAATGAATCTTTAACAGTCACACTTTGTAATGTTTTCAAGGTGTTCAGAATCATTTTACAAACAAACCTGCTAAGGTTTATACTTGACAGGCTGAAGGGAACGCAGTGAGAATTTTTCAAGGCTTCGCAATATGTGATGAAATTTGTAGCACTGTAATGCAATACAGGGCATACAGTTTGAGGACTGTGCTCAGGAGAACTAAGGTCAGTTCCTCTCTCTGCCGCTGACTTCCTGTGTGACTTTGGCCCAGTTGCTTACAGTCAATATGACTAAGTTCCCAATCTTCTATTTGGCTCATTTCTTCCACTCTTTGTCCATCTTTTAAGAACATAAGAGTGGCCATACTGGATCAGACCAAAGGTCCATCTAGCCCAGGATCCTGGCTTCCAACAATGGCCAATGCCAGGTGCTTCAGAGGGAATGAACAGAACAGGTAATCATCAAGTTATCCATCCCCTGTTGCCCATTCCCAACTTCTGGCAAAAAGAGGCTAGGGACACCATTCCTGCCCATCCTGGCTAACAGCCATTGATGGACCTATCCTCCATGAACTTATCTAGTTCTTTTTTGAACCCTGTTACAGTCTATTGTCTATTTACATTTTAAGTTCTCTAAGTTCTTCAGAGCAGGGACTGTCTCTTACTATGTATCTGTATATGCCCAGAAGCATGGGAGCTCTGAGCTCAGTTGGGGCCTCTATGGTATGTCTACACTGCCTAGTGAGCCTAAGTCTATGAGATCAGGGCTTTTGAGGACTTGCTGTTTCCAAGCTCCCGCTTGGGCATGTGCAGTGCATTATATATCTGGGTTTACTATTGCTGGACCCAGGTTTCACAGCCATGCTACCTCATCCAAACTGCACTGTGTAGACTTCGGTCTGTGGCTTGATGTGCATCCACACTGCAAAAGATCAGAGCTTGGATCCAAGTCACAGCAGGACTTGGTGTCTGACCAGCTCTCCTGGTGGAGTCTTAGGAGCTAGGTCCTGAGTTCTTGCTGATCTAAGTCAGATTGATTTGCATGTGGATAGAAAGGGGGTTTGGGCTCAAACCTGAGTCAGACTTGGGCCTAGTATACAGTGTTGATATAACCATTTTACCAGTAAGTGCCATGCACTGTATTTTGCTACCTAAAGCAAGTGTCACAAGCTGATTAAGACCCTCATTCAGCTAAGCACGTGATTAACTTTAAACATGTGCTTAAAGGTATTGCTGACAGGGCCTATGGATGTTATGGAAGCTCCACACACAGGATAAGAGCCTACTAGCTAACAGAGTGGCTCCTTTAGTTTGTGTAATAGAAGCTAGTGCTGAAGGTCTTAGATTTTATCCCCCTGAACATTAACTGAGGGGTTCATAGTCAAGCAACGGAAAGATGATTACAGTACTAAATGTAGCATGACTTCCCTGCTTCAAGTAGATGTGGTGTTTTAAAAAAAGGCCAGTTGCTTTAAGAAGGAGTAAAATTCATTATAGACACTGTGATGAATAGTGACTACAACAGAGGGGCTCAGAAAGGGGAGAACAAGGAGTCCTGAATAAATTCATTTTCTCAAATGACTCCCTCTCTTACATCACCTGAACTACACCTCAGAAGATCAACTTGCTTCTCAGGATCCCTCACAGATGACTTCCTCTTACCTGGATTGTTTCAAATCCAGATACAGCTTTGAATTTTGCAGCAAGGACTTGAGTATCAACAGGCAAAATTCTCTGCTGGTGTAAATGGGCAAAACTTTACTGAAGTCTGGAATGGTTTACAGCAGCAGAGACTTCGGCCCTCTGGATAAGTCTATACTGCAATAAAATACCAATGGTATGGCCAGGTCATCTGACTTGGGCTTGTGGGGCTCAGGCTGTGGGGCTAAAAATTGCAGTGTAGATATTCAGGACCGGGCTGGAGCCCAGGTTCTGAAACCTGCAAGCAGGGTGGGTCTCAGCACTCAGGTTCCAGCCCGAACATTTACACTGCAATATTTAGCTGTGCACTCCAGGCCCCACAAACCTGAGTCAATTGACTCAGGCTCTGAGACTCAGTACCGTGGTTTTTTTTTATTGCAATGTAGACATATCCCAAGTCAAATGACCTCTCTCTAATATCAAATGGAGCAATGTGGATTTACACAAGCTAAGCCTGTAATTTTTAGCACCCAGGATCCTTTGTTATTAATTTGTATTTGGGTCATTTCCAATGAAGAACTGAGGCCCACTCTGCAGCCATCCAACAAAAAGACAGTCCCTGTCCCAAAGAACTCTCAACATAAAATAGGAGACAGCAGGTGGGTAAAATAGACCGTGGAGAACAGATAACAGTGAGAGAATGCTTAGGTGTTCAATTGCACATGAGTACATGCCTTCCCTCATTTTGGAATATGTGATTGTCTGAACTCTTCCTGGATCTACTTTAATCTCCAAGTAAAGATGATGCTTTTATTTTCTTGAAGAAAAACTGGGCTGCAAATGCTACCAGTGAGCCTAGTTTTCATCTCATTGAAAATCAAGCTCAAGTTGAATGTCATAAAGCTAATCTAAAACTGGTGTAAGTAAGATCTGAATCATTACCAGTCTTCTTTAACATGTGTAACAAAGGATAGTTATAATTTTGATCACCCGGTCTTAAATTATTTCTATGGCTGTCCTGTGGAAGGAAAATGAATGAGAAAAGATATTGTAATGGGAAATTCATTTGCATCTTTTGTGCAGAAAGAACCTGTTGAATGCCATTTAAAAGAGGATTAAAGCTGATTTCTTACAAGTTGTAGAATAATCAGATTTCTAAGCTCAAGTGGAATTAAGGTCCTTCAATTCATCTGCAAAGCTGACTGAAGTTGAATCATTGTTCAGTAATTTACATGTCATTTACAGGGGCATTCATTGTGCTTTTACTACTGTAAATATGATCTGAACAGCTTTTGATCTTTTGCAGCATTTGCAGGAACACATTATTGTTTCAGAGGGGAAAAAAGGCAGAGTTTTATACAAAAAAATCTGGAAAGCTCTTTTACAATGTCAAAACAAATGTGTCAACCAAATGGTAATATCTGTACTAGTTTCATTTATCTGAGCTCAGTGGTTGAGAGGCTTAATGATTGTTTGTCAGGAAAATACATTTTAAGAGAAGCAAGCAGATTGCTGAGTAGTGAACATGTTTTATAGAATATGTAACATTGTAAATGTCTTTTTTGTTTCAATAGGATTTACACAGGATTGTAAGACTAAGTGAATTAATATAAAAACAAGAAAGAAGAAAACAAAGCCTATATTTTACTGGCTAAGTACTCTGCCATCCATTTGTTCTTGCAAGGAGGGTTCAGTTGTTGCCATTAAAATTCATGCATTCATATTTTCCTTACTGGACTATTCTAGTTCTGAACTGACAGTCCTGCCAAAGCCCACTGAAAGTTCAGTGGAAAGACTCCCAGTGGCTTTGGATCAGTTTCCCACCTCATTAGCTTCAATGGAGCTATCCCAATTTACAGTAGCTGAGGATCTGGCCCTGTGTTTTAATACTGTGCTCATCACCACCCTGTCTGAGAACCTCCCCACTACCTCTCAGATGGACAAACTCCAGAGGGAGCGTTAAACCAAAACCTTGAACGCTGGACAGGGCTAGGGATCGCAGGTTTTATTATATATGTATGTTCAAGTGCAGGTCCAATTTTCACCTACTAAATTCGTTGACAAACATTGCCGTATTTCTTTAAGTAAAAAAAATATTTTTCCAGTATTAGGATAAGTCTCTGCCTGGTCAAATATTACAGTATGGATGAATTGACGAATAACGGCAATGTTCAGCCAATTAGTTATTGACAAATATTTTCCTCTGGCTTCAGACTACTTCTAATACCTATCTACCTCCATGAGGGTTG
Organism: Lepidochelys olivacea; assembly: GCF_965140295.1. NCBI lineage: Eukaryota > Metazoa > Chordata > Testudines > Cheloniidae > Lepidochelys > Lepidochelys olivacea. The sequence continues at coordinate 13,169,291 of NC_140413.1, forward strand.
ACTTTTGCCCATTAAATGCCTCCCTCTCCTGGTGAACAAATATCCAATAGCTCCAAGGTATTCATCTTCAGAGAGGGCTGTACACAATTCCTTTTGTCACCTACTTATGACAGCCCTTGATTGACAATTAGGTGTCACAAATAACATTGACACTGGAATATAGGGCTTTATCTAATGCCTATGGAAGTCAATGGAAAGACTCCAGTTGACTTCAGTGGCCACTTGAACATGGCCACGTTACCTTCCACGGAGCTATATATTCTTCTGAATCACAGCTTCCATCAGCCAAAGCAGTGAGAGGGTGATGACTGAGACTTAAATTTAGGTGCTCGGCTAAAACCTGAAATCACATCTCATTAGCAAAGGGCTCAAAATTCCACAACCAGAGTTGTCTTTATTTGTTGAAAAATACTGGCTCAGAATATGCCTGTTGTACAAAGAGACACCCTGAGGATGGGAGTTAGATGTCCAAATTCCATTGAAATTTCTTACTCCTATAAGTTTCTTTGGAAATGCCAGCCTGAGTTTATATCTGGCTTTAAAGTGCTCCTTCATGGTACAGCTGCTCACCTGGTGTAAATCCATTGAAGTCCATGCCAATTTACACCACCTGAGGGTTTTGCCCTGAATTTTGAATCTGAAAATCGGAAGCCTTTTTTTAATTCTCTGGTCCTTGACTGACCCTTTTGATACTTACATGAAGGAGACAATTGGCAACTAGTTTTCACCAAACCAAGAAATCTGAACACAATCAGTCTTTTTATTATTAGTCTTTAGACAAGCTATTTTAATATGCAACACCAAGCCATGCTCCTCGGGCTTGCTGCTTAGATTGGCTTACTTTGTGATCATTGTGTGTTTATGTTACTTTTGACTAGGCAACCACAGGATTTTGGAGATGTTTTCCTAAACTGATTACAATATATTGGTATTGCAATTGGTGATATCACTGGGGGATACATTAAATATCTAGTAAGGCCTGATTCATCACTGCATTGCTCTGGGTTTACCGTTTTAACGTAGTTGTGCTGGCACAAAACTGACTGACAGGAAGCATGGCCCAGTGGTTATGGTGCAGGCCTCGGACATAGGAGACAAGGGCCCAGTTCCCTGCTTTGCAACAGACTTCCTGTAAGTGTGCAGAGATCATGCAGCCTCTCATGCTGACCAATACTGTCTCATTGTTCACTTGCACTCGCTGTCTGTCTCTATCCATCTCCGGTCTTATACTTTGTTTGTAAGCTCTTTGGAGCAGAGACCATGTCCTTGTTCTGTGTTTGTACAGTGCCTAGCACAATGGAGTCCTGGTCCATGATTAGGTATCCTTGGTGTTCTGGTAATATAAATTATAATACCACTTTATTCTTTCTATGTCTCAGTTCTCCATCTGTCAAAGGATAACAGCACTATCATACCCTATGGGAGTGTTGTCAGGATAATAATACTTTACTTTTCATCAGTAGATCTCAAAGCACCTTACAAAGGAGGCCAGAATCATTACCATCCCCACATGGGGAAACTGAGGCTCGGAGAAGTGCAGTGACTTGCCCAAAGTCACCCAACAGGCCTGGTAATAGAACAGAGTTGGTAACAGAACCTAGCTCTCCTGAGTGCAACCCCAGTGCTCCATCCATTAGGCTACACAGCATTAAAGATGGTAAGATGCTCAAATATTGTGGTGAAAGGGGCCAAACACATAACGTGCATAAAGTAACTTAGTGGTGAATCAGGCTCAATTTGATATTTGCAATTTAAATATATATATAAAATTCCCTTTCATAAAGGCTCCAAGTTTTGCAGCCACCCGATACCTGGAATTCCTATTGATTGAGTTCACTGGTGGTTCCACACATGGAGCTGCCAAACAGCAGGGTTAAAAAATCATAGGCAATGCAGTTTTGTGGGAAGCTAAGATTTGCTGTATAGGAACAAGCTTGTTGCTTCATCAACTCCATTATCCTGCCTCTGGAAGGAACTAAAAATCATCTCATAAATGCACCTAGTCAGCTGTGCATTGCAGAATATGGATGAACATCTTTTTTCCTGAGTTTATGTTGACCCATTTAGACCCTGAAGCATGAGGTTTGAAAATAGTTCTGGTTATTGTTACTGAGATTCTATCTTTATAAACACGGGGGGTGGGATTTCTGAACGCGCTCAGAATTGGCTTGATTTTGCTTTCACTGAAGTCAATGGGAGTTTTACCACTCAGGTCAATGACAGCAGATTAAGGCCAATGTGGTGAGCACTTTTGAAAATTTGACTCCTCTATGTCTCTTCTAAATAAGCTGCTATTTGTGCTTATTGTGCTGTGTGTCTGGCAGACACACAGCACAATAAGGGAGTGGTGTAGGGGCCTAAAGACAAGATGACAGTGATTTTTTTGAGTTCTAATCTCAGTTTTAAAACAAACTCTTCCTGTGGCTTTGGGTATGCTGTTTTCCCATTGGTAAAATATCAATGATTTTAATACCTTGCTTTTGTATATCACTTTACAGAGGTAGATCTCAAATCAGGGTAAACATCATTATCCGCATATTACAGCTGGGGAAGCTGAGACACATGGAGAGGCCATGACTTGCCTAAATTCACCCAGGTGGCCAACGGATGCAACAGGACTCCTAAATCTCTTCCATATAAAAGTATTGCAAAGTTTGGTATTAAAGATGTTGAAGATAAATTATTTTCGATTTGTACTGTAATAAAGTCTAAAGACCAGGACCATAACGGGGCCCAGTTGTGCAAGACATTGTGCTAAGTATATTAGCAGGAGTGTTGTAATCAAGACACAAGAAGCTTTTCTGCTGTACTCCGTGCTGCTTAGGCCTCAGCTGGAGCATTGTGTCCAGTTCTGGGTGCCACATTTCAGGAAAGATGTCGACAAATTGGAGAAAGTCCAGAGAAGAGCAACAAAAATGATTAAAGGTCTAGAAAACATGACCTATGAGGGAAGATTGAAAAAAATGGGTTTGTTCAGTCTGGAGAAGAAAAGACTGAGAGGGAACACGATAACAGTTTTGAAGTACATAAAAGGTCGTTACAAGGAGGAGGTAGAAAAACTGCTCTCTTTAACTTCTGAGGACAGGACAAGAAGCAATGGGTTTAAACTGCAGCAAGGTTGCTGTAGGTTGAACATTAGGAAAAATTTCCTAACTGTCAGAGTGGTTAAGCACTGGACTAAATTGCCCAGGGAGATTATGGAATCTCCCTCACTGGAGATTTTTAAGAGCAGGTTAGACAAACACCTGTCAGGGATGGTCTAGATCAGTGGTTCTCAAAGCCAGTCCGCCGCTAGTGCAGGGAAAGACCCTGGCGCGCCAGACCAGTTTGTTCACCTGCTGCATCCGCAGGTTCGGCCGATCGCGGCTCCCACTGGCAGCGGTTCACCGCTCCAGGCCAATGGGGGCTGCGGGAAGGGCGGCCAGCACGTCTCTTGGCCCGCGCCGCTTCTCGCAGCCCCCATTGGCCTGGAGCGGTGAACTGCGGCCAGTGGGAGCCACGATCGGCCAACCTGCAGATGTGGCAGGTAAACAAAATAGTCCGGTGCGCCAGGGGCTTTCCCTGAACAAGCGGCGGACCGGCTTTGAGAACCACTGGTCTAGATAATACTTAGTCCTGCCTTGACTACAGGAGACTGGTCTAGAAGACCACTCGAAGTCCCTTCCAGTCCTATGAGTCAATAATTGTATGATTCTGCGAGTATACAGTGATTATGTCAGTCCCTACCTCCAGGAATTTATGATCTAAAAAAGAAGACATAACTGGTGAATGACTCAAACAGGGGCAGGACGAGGTTGAACTTCCCCACTCACAAGCACTTTGAGACTGTATAAACAAGGAAACTTTCCTAGGGTAACGAGAACACAGACGTAAGCTCAGGGGAACACAGCAACACAATACATATGCAAATAAAGAATAAAATACTCCTCCCCTTCTGGTAACTCTGGCAGTAGTCCATTTAACTCCCTTCCCACTGGAGTAATCCCTGGACCTCACCAGCTCACCCATCCACCATCCCCACTCACTGTGGGGACAGCAGCATCCACGTGTCTCTTTGCAGGTCTGTCGCCCGTCCAAGGGAGCTGATTCCCTTGTCCCATCAGAAAGCACCAACACCTATGCCTGGTTAATCATTCAGTTTTATTAAAGTGCTGGTTAAGTGGTGTCTCACCAGAGTCCACTCAACTCTGCTGCTGTTCTCTGTGCTATCTCTTAATGCTGAGTTCTTGGTCTGTATTGTTTCTTGCAGTGGAGACCTCACGGGAAGGGAGTCAAGAGTACTTAGGATGCTCAAGTAGGGTCCTGGCTGCTTGGCAATAAGTACTTTCTCACAAGGTAAGAATTGCTTCCCCCTCAATGAGGCTGTCTGGGAGCCCACTAACTCCAAAGTCCAAGTCATGTATTGTTATGGTGACTCCCCCAGGGTAGGGTAGGTAGCCTATGCAAATGAAGCTTTTGATGACAGCACTTTTCTCTTTTCACCAGTAGAGGGAGTAGAGAGCTCCTCCCCCCCCCGCCCCCAGCTGGGATTTCTGGCCAGAGGGCTTACATCTACAAAGGTGCCATATTTACAGGAATATAGACATTTGTAAATATCACTACAGCCAATTAATGATCTACTTTTGAATTTAATTTTCTATAGACAACATCCGAGACGCCTTTTTGAAGCTCCAAGGATCCCTCTGTTTCCCCCCTTTGCCTCCCCTCCCTTAACCAGGCATTGAGTCAAACAGCCTTCCATCAACTCCTGTGCTGTGCATGTGCATGGAGGGGGGGGGGTCAGTCCAGAGTGATGCAAAATTAGTTACATACATGCATGTACACAGACACATTGCCCAAGCTGAACATATTGCCTTTAACCGTTGCCAGTAGGGGAGCGAGAGATTGATCTTATGTCCCAAGTTCACTTCACCTATGAGACAGAATGTTGTGCCACCCATTACAGTGATGGCCAAATCCTTCTTTTGGACTCTGAAGTATAGAAGTGACATTTATTAGATGAATCCATCCCAATTCAGTGCAAAAAGCTTTCATTACAAAACTCCCCCATTCACACGAGTGGAATTTACATTGCCAAAGCCCTGCACTGTAAACTTAAACTCTCATGGGCCAGATCCTTGGTTGGTGGAGCGCTACTGATTTCCATCAGTTGAGGATCTGGACCAGTTTCGCTAAGTGACATGATTGTTCTCCATTATCATAGAATCATAGAATATCAGAGTTGGAAGGGACCTCAGGAGGTCATCTAGTCCAACCCCTGCCCAGAGCAGGACCAATCCCCAACTAAATCATCCCAGCCAGGGCTTTGTCAAGCCTGACCTTAAAAACTTCTAAGGAAGGGGATTCCACCACCTCCCTTCATGTGAACCAGAGAGAACCAAAGAATTATATACATGTAGGTTCATTCTCCTTTCTGTTTAAACTACTCAAGCCATGGGGTTTTCATCACTTCTGCTGAGAGGCTGTTCCCTGTCCAATTAATCTCAACACTAGAAAACGTTCTTGATATTCAGCTTTTGCTCAAGTTTTCCAGCATCCTTTCCTACTGTGACTGGGTGCGCTCACACTCTGGCACCTCCTGCTGGTTGTCATGGGAATTAGCTCTGCATGGTAATGAGTCCTCTTTTGGTGGTGCCTCGCCGCCATTGCTTCTGCTCTAGGACTCACATCTCTCCAAGGACCGTGTCTTCAGTGACACAGCCCTCCAGCCGAGCCACACACTGTGCTCCCCGCTTCCGGGGACCTCCAGCCTGCTATTCAGCCACTTCCCTTAGTGGCTATTGCAGCGAGTTGTCTGGCCCCTTCCTCGTGGACCCAGCATCCTCTTTGCCCTTGCCTCAGGCCTCAGCCTGCAAACCCCAGCAGCCAGCCAGGAGCTATCTCCTGCTCCCCCAGTTCCAGCTTGCAGCACTGCTCTGTGCAGGTTGCTGGCAGTTCTCTCAGCCCTCCAGAGAGTCCTCCTTCCCAGAAGAGAACTGCCTTCCTCTTCCCTGCAGCTCCCTTTTTAAATGGGCCTTCTTGGCCCTGATTGACTGCTCCCTTCAGCCCTTCTCTAATTGGCTGCCATCGGTGCAGCCTCCCTTGGGCTGCTTTTAACCCCTTTTCTGCCAGTGAGAGGCAGCCATCCCATCACACCCTCCTTCAGAACATTGGGTTATGCCATATATCCTCTCTCCCCATTGAAGACTGGACTATTTTATTTGTTTCCACCTGTGTTTCACAAGTGTTGTAGCTAACACATGATTGTGAAGTTTTGAGTTCCAAACCCAGTTTGTCTTCTTGGTGCATCATGCGGCTTGAGTCAATAGAGTGCTGAAAATTAGATGCATAATTAAAGGTGTTGGGTCCCTGCCCTTTTCAAAGCTATTGACTATAACAGGAGCTCAACACCTCTGCAAAGCAGGCCATTGATTTAGATGTCTAAATTTAAGCATGTACACTTGAAAATTTTGGCTTTAACTTCTCAGGCTTTGTCTTGCTCTAGGTTTTTTATTCAGAATTCTTTTTCTCCATCGCTAACTCTGGTTAAATTTAATTTAATTAATTGCTAACTCTGGTGTAATTCTCCTTGTGGAGAAATGGTGCCTAGTGCAAACAGGACTCCAAGCATTCTCTGGCCTTTTAAGCACCATGCCATCTAAATTTGTTCACAGCAAACACAGAGGTAAAAAACAAAATGGTGGCCTCTGGCACCTTGTCTTCATTTGCTCTCCCATGAATGCTACCAGCCTCAGGGCTTCACCAGTATCAGCAATGGTGGGAAAAATTCTAGTGCTAAAAGAAGCATAATACTTACTTACCCTTTGGAAGTGTTATCAAGATTAAGGCCATGATTCACCAAAGCACTTACACATTTAAATCTTCAGTCCCGTTGCCCGCCAAAGGTTTCTTATGTCTACAGGTGGATGGGAAATGGTTTTCCCATACTATGAAAAATTTTGAGATTTCAGAAAATATTCCCATCCCAAACTGGGATGAAAAGTTGAAATTTGAATTTTTTGCAACCTAATAAATAAATAACAACAACAATGATGATCATCAGTAACTAATTAATAACTAATTAATCATAACAACAGAAGCAATAGTAGTAGTAGTAATTCAGGTAAATTGAAACATTTTGTTCTGATAATTTCAAAATGTTTTGTTTTAATTTTGACCATTTTGTAAATTAAAATAACGTTTTGTGCTACAATTAGCCCAAATTTCAAAATAAAAAAAATATTTTGAACCAGAAAACCATATTTTGTCCTGTCCAAAGTGTCAGAGTAGGATATTTTAACTTTTTAAAAATGCTTTTTCAAATTATTTTCAGTCACGAAATTCATCAAAACCAACCCTTTTTCCAGGCAAAGTTTCATTTTTGACAAATCAGCATTTTTCAAAGAAAAAAACATTTCATCAAAAAATTACCAACCAGTTCTATTTATGTCCCATTGATCTGGTCAGTCTAGTTGATCACAATGCTCCCTTTTGACCTTAAAATCTATTAATCTAAAATTAAGTAACTGTTTAAGTCCCACTGACCTCTAAAGTTAAACACATGCTTAAATACTTTAATGAAGCAGGACTTAACCAATTATGAAGCCAAAGTGGGGTTGTACTAGTGTTTCTAAGAGCAGAATTTTGCCTGATGTTGCGATGAAAGTGATGCAAGATGCTTGGATGCAATTTGCTTTTAATAGCAACATCCCAGCCTCCCTCCATCAGTATTAGGTTGGCCTGAGTATATCTTTTTCCTTCATGAAAATAGAGGGGTTTGAGCAAAAAAGTGATTTCCTGGCTACTGAGAGAACATCTGTCAAAGACATATGGTAAGCCAGTTGGGTCGCTTTGAGAAGCACAACATCAGCCAGCTGATCACTTAAAAGAAACCAAAAATAAAAATACACAAAAGGAGGCAAACCTATGCAATGGTTCATTTGGCATAAAATTTCTTTCTCATCAAACTCAAACAATGCAATCTACTGCCAGGTGAATTTCAGGAGCGGAGTTCTACTTCAAATGGGGTGTTGTGAGATTTAATTAATTGGTGTTTGTAATATGCTTTGAGATCCTCAGATGAAAGATATGGCTACATAAGTGCAAATAACAAACAAAAACAAAGAACCCCACCACCACCAACAAAAAAAAACCCCAAACCAACAACAAACCTCAACATGAATATGCTGGAGTTAAGATGCCATTATTTCAGCTATGATTAAAGGCTGCCAGCTTTAAAAAACTAGAGCAATGAGCTTGACTGTGGCAGAATGCTACAGAACAGATTTATAACACACAATGGGGCCACTGAGTTGATTAGCAGTGGTGTCCCTTTTAAAAGAATACTTTCTATTCACATTCAGTTTAAATAATTAACATGGTATTTACAAATGCTCCTAAGATCTTTTGTTACCTCATTTGGCATGTGTTGTGCTTCCCCCCCCCCAGTAGGTCTAATAAGTAAATTGCAAACATAAATTATTCTTCACCACTCTCCATTCACTTTCCCCCCACTGGCAACCAATCCACTGCAATTCTCTTCCATTCCTATTAATTGGTCCTTAGAGAGTCTCACTCGCGTACCTTTGCAGTGACAGTCAGTGAACATTTCTTAGTAATACTGAGTCAGAAGCCCTGTGATAGCTCACAAGTCACATACTCAACTGGAGCTGTTACTACTCCCGTCCATTATATTTAATGCATGAGACTTCTTAACTGGCATGGCTAAGGTGATGGCTCAGACTTTACTTCCAGAGTTTCTCTGGTTATTTTAAAATATATTTATATTTTTTGAAGAATTATAACTGTATGGCAGAACATATTGGGCACAGCAGCATGGTAAGCTATATTTCCTCTTGCTAGTTGTAGTTGCAAAATGATAAAGTAAGGACAAATTAAACCTCTGCAGGAGAGAGAAAAAATAGCCAAGGTCTTCCTTGACACTGATTTTGTCCACAAAGCAAAAATTTGGGGCCTGGAAAATTTTAATATAGAACAAAATCCATGCTGATTTTCAGCAGTCCAACATGTGTTCATGCAAGTCATATTATTGCTGTTCATATTACAGCAATGCTGAAAGGTCCCAACCTAGGTCAGTGCCACGCTGTGCTAAGGGCTGTACATGCAATTAGAGAGTGTCCCTGGTCTGAAGCACCTACAATAGATAAGACAGCATCAGGGTGGGAGAAAGCAAGTATTATTATCCCCATTTTACAGATGGGGACCAAAGGCACAGAGATGAAGGTCTGGATGCACAAAAGGAATTAGGCACTTGGAAAATCACTGTAATTCACACAGCTCGTGTCAGGTGCCTAAGCACCTATACAATGAGTGAGGAGAGATAGGTGCCTTTGGATGCAATCCACGAAGCCAGCACACTAGGCAGAGAGTCACCGAAGCTAGCCAATGGGAGATGCCGATGAGAGGGCTGTCAGCCCCTTGCATTCACACAGAGTCTAGTGCATTCACACAGAGTCTAGTAGTGTAGTATGTCTACACTACTGCGATAAGTCAACCTACGCTACGCAACTCCAGCTACGTGAATAACTTAGCCGGAGTTGACATACCTTAGGTCGAATTACCGCGGGGTCTACACGGTATCTCCCGTTGACTTACCTTACTCTTCTCGTCGGGGGTAGAGTACAGGGGTCGACTGGAGAGCGATCTGCAGTCGATTGGGTGGGTCTTTACCAGACCCGCTAAATTGACCATTGGTGGATCGATCTCAGAGTGTTAATCCCCGCAGTAGTGTAGACCTGCCCAGAGAGGCACTTAAGTCCAGGCTGTAGGAAGGCCCCTGTCTGTGCTTGCAGTTCACAGTCAGGATCCTCTATACCATTTTGTAGGAAAGCAGAAGAGGAGGAGTTAGGCACCTATGCCATTTTGTGAGGAGGAGGGGATGATCGTGGTGCCACCTTATAACTTTTAGCCCAGTGGCTAGAGAACGTATCCAGAATACACCCAGGCAACTTGCCCCCCTGCCCTTATCACTGGACTTCAGACACATTCCTGCTTTCTCTTGTTGGCCCAATGACTATTTAAGTATTTTTCCACAGTGGAACAGTTACTTGGCCAGAGAGAGAGCCTGTGCGAGAGTATGACTTTGTGGCAAGGGCACCCCTCTAGGAGGTGGGAGATGCTGGGTCCAGTCCCCCAGCTCTAATCACACTTTATTTATCCATCCTGGAACAGCTTCAACAGGAAAGATTGAAGGAGCCGCATATTAGAATATCCAGTGATTGCACACATCTCCTGAGAAGCAGGAGACCCCCGTCAGAATCCTTTCTCCCCCTCCAGTTGGAGGGTGGAAATTGAACCTCAGTCTCCCACATCCCAGGCAAGTGGTCTTGAAGTCTTGAAATCAGGGGTCTCAAACTCAATTTACCGTAAGGCTAGTGCCAGTCCTCACATCCTCCCAGTGGGCCGATAATGTCACTGAAGACGGTGTTCAGAAAAGAAAACGTGTGTATTGCAGTTTTTATTTCAAATTTGTTAGAAATAAATTTAGAGTTTAGGGGTTTCTTACAGCCGTGGGTGAGCGAGGTTCTGCGGCCTGCAGTGTGCAGGAGGTCAGACCTGATGATCATGATGGTTCCTTCTGATCGTAAAGTCCATGAGCCCATGAGCCTAACCACTGGCCTAAATATTATGAGGTGAGCACTACCACCTCCTCCTTTGATGGATACTGAATGGGATCTGATCCGGTAGTCAGCCTCTATACACACCTACTGCATCAGGCCCTGCATGTGACTTAGCTGACCAAACACCGATCTTCCCCTGGTTTGTGAATTGCTCTTGGGCTTATGTGTGAGACAGGCATCCAGGTGCCTTGAGGGAGGCAAAATGCAGCATGCCCAGAGGCAGGAACATAGGTGCCCTGGGAACTTTTACTCTGAAAACTTAGGTTCGATGAAATGCAGGTGCCTACAGAGGTTAGACAGGAGTTTTGTGCATCACAGTGGAGCCAAAATTGTCTTTAGGCACCTAATGCCTTATGTGCATCCACGTTGAAGTGACTTGTGCAAAGTCACCCAGGAAGCTATGACAGCTGAGATTTGAAGGCAGATTTTCTGAGCATCAAACTAGCACCCTAAGCACAAGACCCTTCTTCCTCAACCCCACGACATATGTTGTCAAAACAAAGCACTGAGTTTTGGCTGAGGAAATGAGCGCCTTGCTCCTTAGGTCAGGTCTACTCTAGAAAAGGTTTAGCGATACAGCAAATCCTCCTAGTGCATGCTCAGCGTATACTAGCAAGAAAGTGCATTTGCTGTAATAGCTTTTACCAGTTTGGAAAGCCAAAGGGTTTTTATGCCAGTGTAACTGCAACTACACTAGGACTTTTGCTGGTATAAAACTGTAGCAAAATAAAATAAATAAATAAATATCCCCCCCACCTCCACCCCTCCAATGATGTTATTATACTGGCAAAAGTCTCTAGAGTAGACCAGGCCTTGGACTTGCTCCCTGCCCCTTGCCAGAATTTAGGCAGATTATCCTCCTACTTAAACACTGATGCCAGTGGAGAATCATAGATGTAAATGAAAGGAGAATGTGTTTCATGGACTCTGTGTGATTTAAAAACAAACAACAAAACGACACAGGACTAGGGTCAGGGCAGCTCATCTAATTTAGCAGAAACCCGGTCTGATCATATCCAAACACAGTCAGAAATGGTGGAACAATATTGCATCAAGCTGAGGTCTGATATTACAGCTAGAAATTTAGACCATAAGATTCTGGGGGGCAAAGACTGATCACTTGCTATCACTAACCTTACTCCTGCATCCCCATGAAGCTGACAAAATGTTAAGGCAACCCAAGTAACAGTGACAATTTAGCGCACTAAAGAAGAGTCAAGGTTTAAACAAAAAGAAAAGGAGTACTTGTGGCACCTTAGAGACTAACCAATTTATTAGAGCATAAGCTTTCGTGAGCTACAGCTCACTTCATCAGATGCATATCGTGGAAACTGCAGCAGACTTTATATATACAGAGAGAATATGAACCAATACCTCCTCCCACCCCACTGTCCTGCTGGTAATAGCTTATCTAAAGTGATCATCAGGTGGGCCATTTCCAGCACAAATCCAGGTTTTCTCACCCTCCACCCCCCCACACAAATTCACTCTCCTGCTGGTGATAGCCCATCCAAAGTGACAACTCTTTACACAATGTGCATGACAATCAAGTTGGGCTATTTCCTGCAGAAATCCAGGTTTTCTCACATCCCCCCCACCCCCATACACACACAAACTCGCTCTCCTGCTGGTAATAGCTCATCCAAACTGACCACTCTTCAAGTTTAAATCCAAGGCTTAAATAGAGACTTGGAGTGGCTAAGTCATTATGCAGGGTAGCCTGTTTCCTCTTGTTTTTTCCTACCCCCCACCCCGATGTTCTGGTTTAACTTGGATTTAAACTTGAAGAGTGGTCAGTTTGGATGAGCTATTACCAGCAGGAGAGTGAGTTTGTGTGTGTATGGGGGTGGGGGGGATGTGAGAAAACCTGGATTTGTGCAGGAAATAGCCCAACTTGATTATCATGAACATTGTGTAGAGAGTTGTCACTTTGGATGGGCTATCACCAGCAGGAGAGTGAATTTGTGTGGGGGGGTGGAGGGTGAGAAAACCTGGATTTGTGCTGGAAATGGCCCACCTGATGATCACTTTAGATAAGCTATTACCAGCAGGACAGTGGGGTGGGAGGAGGTATTGGTTCATATTCTCTGTGTATATATAAAGTCTGCTGCAGTTTCCACGATATGCATCTGATGAAGTGAGCTGTAGCTCACGAAAGCTTATGCTCTAATAAATTGGTTCGTCTCTAAGGTGCCACAAGTCCTCCTTTTCTTTTTGCGAATACAGACTAACACAGCTGTTACTCTGAAACCTGTCATTATACAAGGTTTAAACAGAAAGTCAGTCTTAACATGGGCAAAGACTGGTGCCTTGCCCTATGTTTGCATAGCAGCTAGTACAATGGAGCGCCGACCTGGCTGAGTCCTCTACGCACGACTGTATTATAAATGTTAACTAATAATAATAGAGCTAGGCAGTTGTAGTCCAACTGTGGAAAACACTCAGTAACAACATAACAAGTCTCTGCAGAAGTATCAGTGAGAATCACAGCAATTTAGATTAAATCTCAGGGAAAACTTCCCAACTGTAAGAACAGTAGGACAATGGAACAGACTGCCTGGGGAGGTTGTGGATGCTTCGTCACTGGAAGTTTTCAAAAAGAGGCTTCACAGCCATTTGTCTTAGAGGTTTTAGCCATAACAAATTCTGCATCTTGGCAGGGGGTTAGACTAGATGACCCTTGTAGTCCCTATGGTTCTGTGATTCTGTGAATAAGGCCATTTATATGCCTCTCATATGCAAAATAAAAGCATGTTTATGTGCCCAACAAGGAACAAGTCTATAACTCCATGCAATCTCGGCACATTCAGGAAGATGGACTGGATGATCTAATAGGTCTTGTCCATCTCTAACTTCTGTGATACATCCAGTATAAAGCACACCAGGGAACAATTCGCTGGCATGCTTGCCACAGGCTCCCAAATGCATCAGGAAACTGTCATACAGTTGATAGCATTTGTCACTGTACAGAGTTCTCTTACAGATGGTGTTCAAGAATGGTTCAGTAATTCACAGATCACTGTCCCCATTTGGCTTCTCAAGGAGGTGCAAATATTTCAGTGTGGAGATGTACAGTCATTTTCATCTTTGTGTCTGGGTGTCTTCACGCTGAGAGATGTGTCTTTGAAAAAAAAATCTGAGTGTGAAGAAGAACCTGGGCAGAGTCTCTTGTATATTAACAAGACAGATACACGCATGGAATTACACCTCCACTCACCAACTCCCTTGTATGGGGTCTCAGAGTTTCTATAGGCAGCGTGATATTCCTGATTGCTAGTGATTTCTCTGAGACCTTCACATGGGCCAACCTATCGTCGTCTGGCAACTTGGCTGTTTAGCATCTATGCAGATGTGAAGTAGGTTGAACAGCAGTTCAGCCACCTAAGGGTGCAGGGAATTTTTTCACAAGACATGGCCTCAGTTCTTCAGTACTTGAGAGAGTAGAATGTGTATTATTGGTAAGGTGGGATAAAAACACTCCTTTGGACAGATCACACCCCATTGGCAGAGTGGCCCAGGTGGGGTAGGGGACATAAAAGGGGAAGTTTGCCCAGAGCCCCTCATTGGAGAAGTCCCCCAAACCAAGTGGCACTGCAACTTGGTACAAACCCGAGCGGTGCTGCGAGGCCACATGCCAGGTCACAAAGCCTGGAACAGGGAGCCGGGCCTAGCCCCATGGGACAGGAGCCGCCGCTGCTGGGTGAATCAGGAGGGGGTTTGCTTTCTCCCCTCCCAGGACCTCCCTTGAGTAGTAACTTTTTTGGGAAGGGTGGCAGGGCCCTCAGTTTCCAATTTTGCCCCAGACCCCCAAGAATCTCTGTTGGAGATCTGTTACGGCCAGTGTGGGTCTGGGGGAGGAATCGGAGACACCCACCCCTCTCTGGAGTCTGAAGGGATCTGAAGATAAATAATATCTGTACTGAAGCAAAGATGGGTGAGTGTGTTCACTAGAGCTGAACAACACCAATCAGACATAATAGTTGCAATAGCGCCAGGAGTCCAGCAGGTCAGTGTCCCGCTGTGCTAAAATAAGTGCTGTGCAAAACTATAGGACACGATGGTCCCTACCCCGCAGACCTTAGCTTCTAAGGGGCAAAATTTAATTTTGGGAGCAGTTGTGACTTTCAGGTCCAGAGTGTGGCTACGAAGCCACAGCCTGGGCTGAAGCGTGTGCTGTAGCAGCACTGCGGCGGGAAGCCCCAGCCGGCATGCCAGCTAACCGAGATAGATTTCTTTCTGGGAGCTCCAGAGAGAACACATACCAACAGGACATCTGCCACCCTTACCGAATAGTCACTTCTGCAGCCAGCCAGCTATGGCACAGGCCCACCCTCAGACTGTCTCTCCTCACCCATTTTTCTGTAGCAAGCATCTGCTGGGCTGCGAACAGGGATCAGTGTCTGTGCTCTTCACTACGATTATGTCTCATCCCTGCAAAGAGCCACCGGGCAAGAGGGGCGAGTCCTGGCACAGCTCGGTGCCCAGCTCATTTGAGCCCTAAATATAGAAACATCAGACAAAAAGGGCTGAGGTTCACTGAGAGCCTCTTCCTGCCAATGTAGGAATTAATTTCCTGGGCAGCATCCACAAAACACTAAGAAATGACTCCTGCTCATGCTCTAGAGGAACAGCACACCCAAGATACCGGCCAGCCTGCAATGGGAGAAAAGAGTCCAAGGGCCAGATCCTGAGCCGGAATAAATCAGAATAGTCCATTGAAATCAATGTACAGTGTACGTACGATCAGACAACTGAGGATGTGGGGGCAAAAACTGTGCTGATCAATTCAACCCTGTGCATGAGAGTAAGAATCTTCATATTGTTAAGTTTCAGAGCAGCAGCCGTGGTCATCTGTATCCGCAAAAAGAAAAGGAGGACTTGTGGCGCCTTAGAGACTAACACATTTATTTGAGCATAAGCGTTCGTGAGCTACAGCTCACTTCATCGGATGCATCCTGTGGAAAATACAGTGGGGAGATTTATATACACACAGAACATGAAACAATGGGTGTTATCATACACACTGTAAGGAGAGTGATCACTTAAGGTGAGCTATTACCAGCAGGAGAGCGGGGGGAGGGGGGAACCTTTTATAGTGATAATCAAGGTGGGCCATTCCCAGCAGTTGAAAAGAACCGTCTGAGGAATAGTTGGGGGGGGGGGGAATAAACATGGGGAAATAGTTTTACTTTGTGTAATGACCCATCCACTCCCAGTCTTTATTCAAGCCTAAATTAATTGTATCCAGGTTGCAAATTAATTCCAATTCAGCATATTCATATTGTTAAGTACTGCTATTTACCCCAAGATTCCACTGTCCTAAAACAGCAAACAAGTCTTTCTTTCTTTCTTTCTTTCTTTCTTTCTTTCTTTCTTTCTTTCTTTCTTTCTTTCTTTCTTGTCAAGTCAAATACTGTAATTGTATAATTCCTATAACTCTTTGGTTTCCACATTTATTAAAAGCATAGGATGTTTGCCCTTAAATCACGAAGCCAAACAGAAGAAGATCTGTTTTGCAGAGAAAGATGAATTCATAACTGTTAACAATTGAATACCATTATGCATCCAAAGCCCAGATAGAGAGGGAGAGATTCCACTGAAAAAGGGCCAGTCCTCGCCATATGCTTTTCAAAAGGGCAAGACATGCTCCATCTGCCTAGATATTCAAAGCCAGATTTTCAAAAGTATTGCGACTGCAACACTCATGCCCACAGATCAGGCTGCCATATGTCCCCATTCTATCACTTGCCCCTGAAGTTGGCTGCTTTTGCAAAAATGTCATCCTATAACTGGCTGCTTCGAGGCACTTCTTAAAAGTTGGGCCCTTTATGCTGAAGAACACCACAAACACTGATGAGTCACAATGGCAAATGAGAATTAAGAGTCTCATTTCCTGGTATTGCCAATCTTGCGAGGATTCAGGCATCCTCTCTTGTCACTGTGTGCAGCCTTTTAGTTTTTGTTATTAATTATGAGTCATTGATGAACTACACAGAGCCTAAAAGTTTGCAGGTGCTTTACAGAGCTTAATCAAGCATATGGGCCCAGATTCTCAGAGGCATTTAGGTGCCTAATTTGCTTTGAAGTCAATGAGAGTTAAGCCCCCAAATATCTTTGAGTATCTGGGCCATAGTCCCTGCCTCAAAGAGCTGAGGTGTGATTTTAGATGGGACAAAATAAACAAGCATGGCAAACAATGGTGGGGAATGGGGTGAGGAGGGTCAGAGATGTAAGATGACATGGTCACTCAGGCCTTACCTGCACTGGGGAATTGCCCTAATACAACCATTTGTGGCTAATCAGCAGAGTTTGTCTGCACCAGTGCCAGTCACCAGGGTTTGATTCTCCTCTCACACCTGTGTAAATCAGGAGTCTCTTCACTGAAGTCAGTGGAGCTAGAGAGTTTTGACACTGGTGTAACTGAGAGGAGAATGATGCCCCTAGTGTAGACAGGCAAAGCTTTAATTTGCATCAGTGGAGTTTACCCCTTCTTGAGAATATTGCAAAATCTTGGCTTATAGCATTTTATCATGTCTACACTGGGAGTATGTCTACATTTCAATCTGGGGTGGGCATTCCCAGTTCGACGAGACATACCCATGCTAGCTCTGATTGAGCCAGCATGCTAAAAATTGAGAGTAGCCACGGTGGTGCAAGCGGCGGGAGGGGCTAGCTGCCCCAAGTATGTATCCAGCCAAGACACTAGGGATGAGGCTTATGCAGGCTGCTATGCTCTCTCTCCAGAAAATCAGGATGAAACATTTAAAAGCTTAAACCATCTCCAGAGCCAGATGCAAACAGTCTCCTCATCTAAAAGGGAAAGGAAAATGTTTAAACCACACATCCTATCTTTTAAAGGCTCCATCAGTAACTGACCTAAACAGCACATGACAAACCACTGGCGATCTGTGTTTTATTCCTGGCTCTGCCACTGGCCTACTTGGTGACCTTGGGCAAGTAACATCACATCTCTTTGTGCCTCAGTTTTCCCATATGTAAAACGGGGGTGATTCCTAGATTACAAGGGCAGAAAATACCACTGTGATCTTGTAGTCAGACCTCCTGTATGATACAGATCATAGGACTTCCCTGAATGAATTTCTGTTTGAACTAGAGCCTCCATCAAAACCCTTGGTAAGTTGTTCCACTGGTTAATTACCTTCACTATTAAAAATGTGCACCTCATTTCTCATCTGAATTTGCCCAGCTTCAACTTTCAGCCCCTGGATCGTTGTAAACCTTTGTTTGCTAGACTGAAGAACCTGCTATTGTCATATTTCTGTTCCGCATGTAGGTATTAATAGGGAACATCTACTCTGCAAAGAAAAACCTGCTATTTTTAGCCCTGGAGCCCTTTCATATAATCCCATTCATAAATTTACAAAGCTAATTAGGATATTTACCCCGCATTATTCCTATTGGGATTCTATTCCAGAACCTCACTCCTCTGATGGTTAGAAACCTTCTTCTAATTTCCACCCTAAATTTATTCACAGCCAGTTTATACTCATTTGTTCTTGTGCCAACATTGTCCTTTATCCTAAAGAGTTCTTTTCTCTCCATGGTGCTTACCCCCAAGTTCCCCTGATGTATTTATAGAAAACAATCATATCCTCTATCAGCCTTCATTTTGTTAGGCTAAATAAGCCAAGCTCTTGTAGACTCCTTTTGTAAGGTAGGCTCTCCATTACCACGATCATTGTAGTAGTTCTTCCCTGCACCTTTCGCAGTTTGAATTTAATCGTTCTTGAACATGCTTGACTAGAACTGTACAAAATATTCCAGATGAGGTTTTTACCAGTCATATATGACTCTTCCCTATCTCTACCGGAAATACCTCCCCTGATATATCCTAGTGTATAGTGTTAGCATATCAGAATGGCATTGACTTACAACCAACCATGTTACACTCATTTTGCTGAGATGTGAATGACTGTACAAGGTCTAAAGCTGTGGAGAGTCAAGCCCATTCTGCACCACATTACTTGAATCCCACCGCTACTGCAATTAATTATGGCTCCTGTGGCAAAACCCACCTGAAGTAAACGTAGCCATAAGAACATAAGAACGGCCATACTGGGTCAGACCAAAGGTCCATCTAGCCCAGTATCCTGTCTTCCTACAGTGGCCAATGCCAGGTGCCCCACAGGGAATGAACAGAACAGGTAATCAAGTGATCCATCCCCTGTCGCTCATTCCCATCTTCTGGCAAACAGAGGCAAGGGACACCATCCCTGCCCATTCTCTCTAATAGCCATTGATGGACCTATCCTCCATGAACTTATCTAGCGTTTTTTTGAACCTTGTTATAGTCTTGGCCTTCACAACATCCTCTGGCAAATACTTCCTTTGTTTGTTTGTTGCCAGCTACATGAATGCAAAAGGCAACTACTGTGTAATCTCAAAACAAGTCTCTTCTATGGGTTGAATCCTGCCCTCATGACAAACACATCTTTGGTTTGTTTGTTCAGAGCTTCTCCTGCTGGTGTGTGGTCCCGATTCAAAGCCCCCTGCGTTTGGTAGTGATGTGATCTGCACTCCATTAATTCTGCCTGAATTTCATGCTGATCAAGATGTGGTTCCCCAGGTTCATGGGAGTCAAATAATGGGGGGCCTTGATGAATTCTCTGTTGGCTTATATCCAAGCTCCCACGTGGGTGAAGAGTGAAGAAGAAAGTGACTGGTTTCAGAGTAACAGCCGTGTTAGTCTGTATTCACAAAAAGAAAAGGAGTACTTGTGACACCTTAGAGACTAACCAATTTATTTGAGCATAAGCTTTCGTGAGCTACAGCTCACTTCATCGAATGCATACTGTGGAAACTGCCGAAGACATTATATACACAGAGACCATGAAACAATACCCCCTCCCACCCCACTCTCCTGCTGGTATTAGCTTATCTAAAGTGATCACTCTCCTTACAATGTGTATGATAATCAAGTTGGGCCATTTCCAGCACAAATCCAGGTTTTCTCACCCTCCGACCCCCACACACAAACTCACTCTCCTGCTGGTAATAGCCCATCCAAAGTGACCACTCTCTTTACAATGTGTATGATAATCAAGGTGGGCCATTTCCAGCACAAATCCAGGTTTTCTCACCCCTCCCCACCTTTTTTTCAAAAACCACACACACAAACTCACTCTCCTACTGGTAATAGTTCATCCAAAGTGACCACTCTCCCTACAATGTGCATGATAATCAAGGTGGGCCATTTCCAGCACAAATCCAGGTTTTCTCACCCCCCCGCCCCACACACACACAAACTCACTCTCCTGCTGGTAATAGCTCATCCAAACTGACCACTCTCCTTACAATGTGTATGATAATCAAGGTGGGCCATTTCCAGCATAAATCCAAGTTTAACCAGAACGTCTGGGGGAGGGGGGTAGGAAAAAACAAGGGGAAATAGGCTATCTTGCATAATGACTTAGCCACTCCCAGTCTCTATTTAAGCCTAAATTAATAGTATCCAATTTGCAAATGAATTCCAATTCAGCAGTTTCTCGCTGGATTCTGGATTTGAAGTTTTTTTTGTTTTAAGATAGCGACCTTCATGTCTGTAATTGCGTGACCAGAGAGATTGAAGTGTTCTCCGACTGGTTTATGAATGTTATAATTCTTGACATCTGATTTGTGTCCATTTATTCTTTTACGTAGAGACTGTCCAGTTTGACCAATGTACATGGCAGAGGGGCATTGCTGGCACATGATGGCATATATCACATTGGTGGATGTGCAGGTGAACGAGCCTCTGATAGTGTGGCTGATGTTATTAGGCCCTGTGATGGTGTCCCCTGAATAGATATGTGGGCACAGTTGGCAACGGGCTTTGTTGCAAGGATAGGTTCCTGGGTTAGTGGACCTACCTTCCACACAAACTTCCTCATGGCTGGAATTTACTAAAACTAGACAAGCCATTTACAACGCACACTTTGCTTCTCTACACAAGAAAAAGGACACTAAACTTTGTAAACTACTACATGCTACAAGGGGCCATAGCAATGGTTCCCTCAACCCACCCAGCAATATTGTTAACCTATCCAACTATACTTTCAGCCCAGCAGAAGAAGGTGTCCTATCTTGGGGCCTCTCCTTCTGCCCCTCCACTCCCACAAACATGATACAGTTCTGTGGTGACCTAGAATCCTGTTTTCGACGTCTCCGACTCAGGGAATATTTCCAAATTATCTCTGAACAACATACTAATCCACAGAGGCCTCCCTACCAACATTACAAAAAGAAGGATTCTAGGTGGACTCCTCCTGAAGGTCGAAACAGCAGACTGACTTCTACATAGAGAGCTTCCGCTGACGTGCACTGGCTGAAATTGTGGAAAAGCAGCATCGCTTGCCCCATAACCTCAGCCGTGCAGAACACAATGCCATCCACAGCCTCAGAAACAACTCTGACATCATAATCAAAAAGGCTGACAAAGGAGGTGCTGTTGTCATCATGAATAGGTCAGAATATGAACAAGAGGCTGCTCGGCAGCTCTCCAACACCACTTTCTACAAGCCATTACCCTATGATCCCACTGAGAGTTACCAAAAGCAACTACAGCATTTGCTCAAGAAACTTCCTGAAAAAGCACAAGATCAAATCCGCACAGACACACCCCTGGAACCCCGACCTGGGATATTCTATCTACTACCTAAGATCCATAAACCTGGAAATCCTGGGCGCCCCATCATCTCAGGCATTGGCACCCTGACAGCAGGATTGTCTGGCTATGTAGACTCCCTCCCCAGGCCCTACGCTACCAGCACTCCCAGCTACCTTCGAGACACCACTGACTTCCTGAGGAAACTACAATCCATTGGTGATCTTCCTGATAACACCATCCTGGCCACTATGGATGTAGAAGCCCTCTACACCAACATTCCACACAAAGATGGACTACAAGCCGTCAAGAACACTATCCCCGATAATGTCACAGCTAACCTGGTGGCTGAACTTTGTGACTTTATCCTTACCCATAACTGTTTTACATTTGGGGACAATGTATACCTTCAGATCAGCGGCACTGCTATGGGTACCCACATGGCCCCACAGTATGCCAACATTTTTATGGCTGATTTAGAACAACGCTTCCTCAGCTCTCGTCCCCTAACGCCACTACTCTACTTGCGCTGCATTGATGACATCTTCATCATCTGGACCCATGGAAAAGAAGCCCTTGAGAAATTCCACCATGATTTCAACAATTTCCATCCCACCGTCAACCTCAGCCTGGACCAGTCCACACAAGAGATCCACTTCCTGGACACTACAGTGCTAATAAACAATGGTCACATAAACACCACCCTATACCGGAAACCTATTGACCGCTATTCCTACCTACATGCCTCCAGATTTCACCCTGACCACACCACACGATCCATCGTCTACAGCCAAGCTCTGCGATACAACCGCATTTGCTCCAACCCCTCAGACAGAGACAAACACCTACAAGATCTCTATCAAGCATTCTTACAACTACAATACCCACCTGCGGAAATGAAGAAACAGATTGATAGAGCCAGAAGAGTTCCCAGAAGTCACCTACTACAGGACAGGCCTAACAAAGAAAATAACAGAACGCCACTAGCCGTCACCTTCAGCCCCCAACTAAAACCCCTCCAATGCATTATTAAGGATCTACAACCTATCCTGAAGGATGACCCAACACTCTCACAAATCTTGGGAGACAGGCCAGTCCTTGCCTACAGACAGCCCCCCAACCTGAAGCAAATACTCACCAACAAGCACATACCACACAACAGAACCACTAACCCAGGAATCTATCCTTGCAACAAAGCCCGTTGCCAACTGTGCCCACATATCTATTCAGGGGACACCATCACAGGGCCTAATAACATCAGCCACACTATCAGAGGCTCGTTCACCTGCACATCCACCAATGTGATATGTGCCATCATGTGCCAGCAATGCCCCTCTGCCATGTACATTGGTCAAACTGGACAGTCTCTACGTAAAAGAATAAATGGACACAAATCAGATGTCAAGAATTATAACATTCATAAACCAGTCGGAGAACACTTCAATCTCTCTGGTCACGCAATCACAGACATGAGGGTCGCTATCTTAAAACAAAAAAACTTCAAATCCAGAATCCAGCAAGAAACTGCTGAATTGGCATTCATTTGCAAATTGGATACTATTAATTTAGGCTTAAATAGAGACTGGGAGTGGCTAAGTCATTATGCAAGGTAGCCTATTTCCCTTTGTTTTTTTCCTACCCCCCCCCCCCCCCCCCGACGTTCTGGTTAAACTTGGATTTATGCTGGAAATGGCCCACCTTGATTATCATGCACATTGTAGGGAGAGTGGTCACTTTGGATGAACTATTACCAGCAGGAGAGTGAGTTTGTGTGTGTGGTTTTTGAAAAAAAGGGGTGGGGGATGAGAAAACCTGAATTTGTGCTGGAAATGGCCCACCTTGATTATCATACACATTGTAAAGAGAGTAGTCACTTTGGATGGGCTATTACCAGCAGGAGAGTGAGTTTGTGGGGGGGGGGGGGCGGAGGGTGAGAAAACCTGGATTTGTGCTGGAAATGGCCCAACTTGATTATCATACACATTGTGAGGAGAGTGATCACTTTAGATAAGCTATTACCAGCAGGAGAGTGGGGTGGGAGGAGGTAGTGTTTCACGGTCTCTGTGTATATAATGTCTTCTGCAGTTTCCACAGTATGCATCCGATGAAGTGAGCTGTAGCTCACGAAAGCTTATGCTCAAATAAATTGGTTAGTCTCTAAGGTGCCACAAGTACTCCTTTTCTTTTTAAGAAAGTGACTGTTCACCAGGTGGGAAGTTTTCCATGCTCAATTAGGTCTAAAAATAACGTCTCTATCTGGCTCTCTTCTAATTTCAATACAGTGCCTAGCCTTATAAATTCTTCAGGATGTGACATTCTACGTTTCATCTATTCTTCATATACAAAATGTTTTTTCCCCATATTTCACTTTTGAAACTTTACAAGCTGTTAAAATTTCCATCCCTTCTGCTCCATTTCCCCACTAAAATTCTAGCACTTACCATATGAATTGTTAACCCAAACACCTGCTACGCAAATGGTCCTTAAAGTTGGGTAAGCAAGGAAAGCCAAGGACTACAGAGCAAAACCAGGACTCTTTCACATACTGAGGGCCATGCACTGGGTTGCCAGGGACACCTACAAGCTTCAACATACCTCAAGGAGGCATAGAGGCCTAGACCAGTAGGAAGGGACCTAGGAGAGGGTGTTAGCTTGTTTGCAGGTAACAAATGCTGACTGTATGGTACTCAAGAGCACGGTTCGGAACCCAGTGGCTTGGAACTCGATGGAGTGGGTGGGCCTGGGATCCCCTACCCATCCCTGCTCCTACTGCCATGGACTCTAACCACGAGGTGGGGCTACTGCTGCAGAATGTAGCCACTTAACAAGGACCAATAAAACTTGCTGCAGTGCAATGCAAAAAAAACAAATAAAAAATGTTTTCTTTAGCGGCTCTTTACATCAGCTCTTATCTAGAGCAGAGTGACAGTTTTCTACCAAACCCTTTTTTCAGTTAAAAATAGAGATATATTGATACCAAAATGTTTCATGAATTCATGTCAGTTTAGCTGAATCATTTATTTTAAAATCCCCCCCCCAAAAAAAAATCAAAACATGTCATTTTGATATTTTCAAAATGAAATACTTTGAGTTTTTGGTTCGAAACAACTTGTCATCTAAACTTTTCCTGTAATTTTTGTGACAGGGTCAGGCTAGATGGCCTCAAGAGAGTGGTCGAAGGTAGATACATTAGTTCCAGGTTAATCAGGTCCCTTTTCCCTGGGTAAGATAACAGGGACTATTCCAGAAAACTCAGGAACTTTCTAGAACTAATAAAGGCAGGCAGGCTAATTAGGACACCTGTAGCCAATTGGAAAGCTTCTAGAATTAATTAAGGCTAATCAGGACACCTGGTTTAAAAAGGCTGTCACTCCAGTTAGTGAGGTGTGCGCATAAGGAGCTGGGAGTGAGAGGATGTGCTGCTGAAGGACTGACGAGCACAAACATTATCAGACATCAGGAGGAAGGTCCTGTGGTGAGGACAAAGAAGGTGTTGGGAGGAGGCCATGGGGAAATAGCCCAGGGAGTTGTAGCTGTCGCACAGCTGTTCCAGGAGGCACTCTAGACAGCTGCAGTCCACAGGGCCCTGGGCTGGAACCCGGGGTAGAGGGCGGGCCCAGGTTCCCCCCAAACCTCTCAATTCCTGACCCAACACAAGAGCTTCCATTAGAGGTGAAGGTCTCTGAGCTGGTCCCTGACCCACGTGGTGGATCAGCAGAAACTGCGGGGATTGTTCTTACTCTTTTTTCCCCATGCTGGCCAGTGATGAAGTTATCTGAGTGAACGGCAGATTTGAGCCATGAAAGTGGCCAAACTGATGGCTGCCGTGAATCTCTGAGGCAAGCAAAATCCGCCAATAAGCGCAGGACCCACCAAGGTAGAGGAGGAACTTTGTCACATTTTATTTTTAAAAAATCCAAAAACATAAAAAAGGACCAAACTCAAAATGCAACACCTTTTGGGGGATCAAGCAAGACATTTTGTTCAACCTGAAATTATTATCAATTATTATTATTATATGCTGAAAATTTTGAAAATTTTCATTTTTGGTCTGAATCAAAACAACCTCCTTCCCCCACTTTTCAAAATTGCCAGTGCATCAAAAAATCCATTATTCATTGAACTCTGCTCTTCACAATACGAATGTGTGAGCAATGTTACACATCCTTATATGTGAGTAGGTGGTTCTGTACCTCAGTAAATATCTCTCTCTATATGTACCCATAAATATTTTTATAGAGAGTTTTTGTAACAACAGCATTCGTTTCTTTACTCCACCCTCAGTACTCAGCATACCGTTGCCCTCTCCAAAAGTTCTGTCGGTGACAACATGGAACATGGGGGTGTTGCCATTTTACACAGATTCTGTGGCATTTTTACTGTTCAATGTAGGATCTCCCAGACGCAAGTCATCTGGACTGATTTAAACACAGACTGACACAGTAGAACTTGCAATGTGAGCATTCATTGGAATTTAAGAGTATATATGTTAACTTCAAATCCCTCCTTAAAATTCTTCTTTGCCATGAGGCGTCAAAAAACTCGAGAGGAGTTAGACGCCTATTGTGTTGACCAATATTGTCTCCTTGTTTCATTGCACTCCCCACCTCGGTCTGTCCTGCAAAAGTCAATGAAGGCTGTCGTGTTTTCGTTCTGGTTTTCTTCAATCTTTTTGAAGTCTCTAGCTCTTGAAACTAGGCAGATGTCATCTGCAGACTTGAATGGCCTTGAGACTGTTGGAGGTAGATAATTCATGAATATGTTGAAAAAAGTTGGAATGTGAAAATTTGGACCCCTGATGGTGTCCGTTCTTCTGGATCCTTCATGTGCTCAGTTTATTGCCTACTGTTTCTGGAATTGTCTATTTTAAAACATCATTTCTGTAGCTATACCAACCTGTCAAGGTAACATCTTTAACATCTTACCCAGCAGGCCATATCATATGCTGCTGTCAAATCATGAAATACAGGCCCTATTGGAAGAAGTGGAGACTTAAGCCCAATGTGTCAAAGACAGCACCGAGGTAGCTCAGAAAACTAAGAGCAGAAATGGCCTCCTGAATAAGCTTGCGGGCTTAACTTGGGGTGTGCACATGTGCAAACATTATGCAACTTGCTCTAGCTGCCTGCTACTCAGTTGAGGAATGCTGTGCTCTTCTGTGGTTAAACTCTGACCACACAAGGCTAGTTGACGTACAATTGAATCAAACAATGACAATAATAACAGGGGCTATGAGACCAATAAACACCTCTCTAATAGCCTGCCTCCTAATGTCATGCATTATATTGCAGAAAAGAATCTCCTTGACAAAAGCTAGAAGATGCCATAACTACCACTTTTTAAAGATATATGGGAAGCACCTCACCACAGACTCATCAGCAGAGGACCAATCTGGATTATGTTGCTGCCATCTCTATGGCAGACACTTCCACATTGTGGTGAGCGGAATGGGAATGAGCTGCTCTTTCTGTGAGAAACTCTATCCTCATCGCTCAGCCTGATGAGAGACTGCCTGGCTTCGAGCTGCCATGCTACCTCTGGTGAAAGCTCAGTCATTTCAGATGTGGGGTGGTGAGGTGTGTGGCAAATGACCACACCTGGGGACTGAGGAACAGCTACCTGTGTAACTGTGGATGCCACACACCTACTGAATGGCTGCTCATCTCATGCTGCTCTATTGGGAATACTTTCCAGACTCTGCACTGCTAACTGTGAGGCTATTGAATGGCTACAACTTGAGATATCTATTTAAGCCCTTTTGACATTTTGTTTTTGATTTCTACATCTCTGTTTTATCTACCTAGTTTAGAGTTTGTATTTTGAACTTTTTTGCATCTTTATTATACCACTTGTGCATTTGTTAATAACAGTTGGTATGTCTGTATCCATTGAACTATGGCTCACACTAATGCCATTTACCCCATTTGGAGTTGACAAGGTATTACATCAGATAGGTCTGGAGTGCTGGACTGCTCTGTGGATCTGGGATAGCACGTGGAGCTGGACCTCCATGTGGGACTGAGATACCACATGAGTCTGGGCTACCATGTGGATGTGGGCTGCCGTGTGGTTCCTGATGGTGGTTTTACTACCACTCCACACACACACAAACACACACAAGGATGCAGACACACACGTCCTTCCTACCACATGAGCTACATGGGGGAATTTAAGATACTCATTTCTGTCCATTAGCTTTGGATCATGAGTTCATACTTATTTGTTTGTTAAGTGCAAACAGTTTATAGTCCAGATAACAGTGTCCTAATTGCACAAACACTTATGCACATGGTTCATTCTACAAATAGTTTCATTCTTGGGTATGTTTCCAATCAGAAATCTCCCTGAACTCAAAACAGCACGATGTGGGACCATGTAACTGATCTCTTCTTCTCTTCCTTCTCCCCAGAACCACTGAATCATAGAAAGGACATTTGCAAAGAAGCTATGGGAAATAATGCCATGAGGACCCACTGCTGTCACTGTCACTGCTGTCACTATAAGAGTTTTGGGGCTTTTCAGGTGCATTTTGCTATCCTCCACTATATATGATACAAGGTAGCATGTGGGTCCACGTGTATTGACTGGAAAGACTAGCTCTGCATTGGCCATTTATGTCACTAGAGCAAGCTCCTGGAAGCTCATCCATGCCTTTACTTCCTGTAGTCTAGATTGCTATACATCCCTGTTTGCTGGCCCACTGAATAAAGTGATCCTATAACTTCAGCTTGTTCCATATTCCATTACCAGGCTGCCTAAGAATCATGCGATAAAACATGTCTTATGGCAATTTTTAGCATGCTGGCACTAGCTGATGGCCAAGCAAATGATTGATGTCATGATTATGTTGGTGATAATAATCATTCTTTGTGGATACAGTTCTGATCCAATCTGGGATCTGATCTCCATGTACACTCTGCCTCGCTTATTGGATGCAGATAGTCCCCTTCTGGGATAACAGCATGCTCTCGTCCTCTCAATAGCTAAGTGTAGGGCAAAGATCCAAAATAAGGGACACAATATTTCTGCAGATTTAAAATAATGCAAGATCAATTTATTTGTAATATACAACATTGCTTACAATGTCCCAAAATGTATCAATTAAAAATAATGTGTAACCTATACATTGCATTCATTAGTGGATTAGTCCTGCAAGGCTGGCTTTGATCCAGCAAAATACTTGAGTAGAAAAATAGGTGTTAATAATAAATATAGATTATTTTTCTAACTGCCAGTCCTGCAAACTAAAACTGGGATCTGAAAATCAACCCATATTCTTTCTAGCTCGTGCATAATCATACATGACAAGGATTCTGCTACTGTAGTTTAGGGCTTGATCCTTTTGTGACTGAGGTCAGTGGGAAGCTTTCCATTAATTTCAACAGGAGTTGGATGAAGGCCTTAGTCAACAATTATGCTGATGCCATGCATGCCAGAATAGAATCCAGATCACAATCTCAAAGGTATTTTGGTTCTGCAGGGCTAGCTGGAACCAAAAGCAGTAGACTTTTAGGTGTTGGTCAGTAAAATAAGCAGATGCATTGAATGAGTAGTTGCCAGTCATAATGTAGTCCCTTTTCTAACCATGACTATGTTTAATGCAGAAGAGGATTAATTTCTTTTTCACAAAGTTGGGGAGCTATGTTCGATGCAAATAAGAACATAAGAATGGTTACACTGGGTCAGATCAATGGTCTATCTAGCCCAGTACCTTGTCTTCTGACAGTGGCCAGTTCCAGATGCTTCAGAGGAAATGAACAGAACAGGGCAATTTATTGAGTGATCCATCCCCTGTTGTCCAGTGGCAGCTTCTGGCAGTCAGAGGCTCAGGGACACCAGAGCATGAGGTTGCATCCCTGACCATCTAGGCTAATAGCCATTGCTAGACCTATCCCTCATGAACTGATCTAATTTTTTTAGAACCCAGCAATACTTTTGGCCTTCACAACATCCCCTGGCAATGAGTTCCACAGGTTGACTGTGCACTGTGTGAATAAGTACTTCCTTTTTTTTTGTTTTAAACCTGCTGCTTATTAATTTCATTAGGTGACCCCTGGTCTTTTGTTATGTGAAAGGGTAAATAACACTGCCTTATTCACTTCACACCATCCGTGAATATATAGACCTCTGTCATATCCTCCCTTAGTCAACTCTTTTCTAAGATGAATAGTCCCAGTCTTTCTAATCTCTCCTCATGTGGAAGCTGTTCCATGTCCCTCATCATTTTTGTTGCCATTCTCTGTATTCTAAAATATTTCAAATTTTGGGTCCTTTTACTGCTTTTTTTGTAATTTTGGATATACATATAGATTTAGCCTCTATTATGGTGCTTTTAAACTAGTTTCCATGCAGCATGCAGGCATTTCACTCTTGTGACTGGTCCTTTTAATTGCCATTTAACTAGCTTCTTCATTTTTGTGTAGTTTCCCTTTTTGAAGTTAAATGCTACTGTGGTGGGTTTTTTGCTTCCCGCACCCACAGGGATGTTAAATGTAATTACATTATGGTAATTGCTCTTACCAAGCTGTTTAGCTACATTCACGTCTTTGACCAGATCCTGTGCACCACTTAGGACTAAATCAAGAATTGCCTCTCCACTCGTGGGTTCCAGGACTAGCTGTTCCAAGAAGCACTCATTAATGATGTCTAGAAACTTTATCTCTGCATCTCTTCCTGAGGTGACAAAAATGGGAAAAGTTACATGTGGTGTCTAACAGATCTGGGACCCTTTTAGAAACTAGCATGGCGTTCATTTTCTCTTTCTCAGTGGAGAGTGTGAACTCATGTCTACCTTCATTACTGACTTCACTTCATTTCATGATAACTCTGCAAAGCACGGCAGGTTACCAAGCAACCAACAGCTGTCACCAAGGGTATCTGTGACAAATGCACTCCTGACACAGACATGTCATAACATCATGTGTTAAATTCTCAGGGTTGGTGCAGTTGCCATAGTCATTCCGAGTGATGGCTTTTGGCTGGCACACTAAAACTACCTGACACTTGAGGGAACTAAAGAAATGAGTCACTTTGCAGTTAAACCAGTTATAGATTCATATATGGACAAGGAACACATAGACTGACAATAGGGATAATATGTCAAGCAGGACACTGTGTACTGCATAACTCCAGGGACCCAGAATTTCCTGCAGAATCTGTCCCTTAGCTGGTTATTTTGCTCTGGAATCTCAGTTTTCAGTTTTTTTAAAAAATGAAGTTTTCATTCACTGTGACAAGCTGACCAGTGTTTACCAAGTGCAAACTGGAGAAATCATGTTTGCTGGTGTCTTCAGGCATCCTGAAACAATAGCTCTGAGAGATGTGAACTGCCCACATACATATACCTCTGTGGGGTACCTTTGAGGTCACTCTTGGAAGACAGGATACTGAGCTAGATGGACATTTGGTCTGACCCAGTATGGCCATTCTTATATTCTAATGTTCTTATGAAACCCTTAAAATGACTACAAAATGTCAACACTGATAGCTATTTATTACTGGTCCTTTTTGCTGGAACATGCACTGATTGTGCTTAACCAAAAATCCCAAACTGCTTTGTATACTTTCTGAGGTACCAAAAGCTTCAATCATTCTCCATCCAGCTACCAAAAATGCGAGCTCCCCCATGACAAATTCTACAATGCAGGTATGCTTGTTCAGTACAAAATTCTGCCACACGAATAAAACAGGAAAATGAAGGGCAGAACAAGACATACTGAAATTAGTATCAGATTAAATTACACAAGGAATACTAGGCCAATTGCATTATTTATTGGTATATTTAATTAAATAAAAATCTTCATTTGTACAACTTGTTTGTATGGAAGCTTGCAAATGTTGAGAACAGAAAGAAGGTTGTAGCAATATACCTGACACTTAGTGTTTAAGGACAGTATTAGCAAATAAATACATGGCTCACAATAAGTGACCTAATAAGATGTCGATTCAAGCTGCCATTGTATACTAAAGTTTCTTGAAGTATTACAACATTAACGTGTGCGCCTAACTTCTGTGCATTAAAACATTTAGTCAAGAAAATATTTTCACTTGTTTAAAAACAGGTGTTTTCAGATTCTGTGTTGTATTTCTGATCGTTAAATCAACTTATATACTTTTGTTTCAAGGTGCTAATGTTCAAGTTATATGAGCCATAGAATCATAGAATCACAGGACTGAAACGGACCTCAAGAGGTCATCTAGTCCGGTCCCCTGAACTCAAGGCAGGACTAAATATTATCTAGAGCAGTGGTTCCCAAACTTATTCCGTTGCTTGTACAGGGAAAGCCCTTGGTGGGCCAGGCAGGTTTGTTTACCTGCCACGTCCGCAGGTTCGGCCCATCGCGGCTCCCAGTAGCCGCGGTTCGCTGCTCCGGGCCAATGGGAGCTGCTGGAAGCGGCGCGGGCTGAGGGACGTGCTGGCCGCCGCTTCCAGCAGCTCCCATTGGCCTGGAACAGTGAACGGCGGCCACTGGGATCCGTGATCGGCTGAACCTGTGGATGCGGCGGGTAAACAACCCGGCTTGGCCCACCAGAGGCTTTCCCTGCACAAGTGGCAGAACAAGTTTGGGAACCACTGATCTAAACCAGGTGTTTGTCTAACCTGCTCTTAAAAATCTTCAATGATGGAGATTCCACAACCTCCCTAGGCAATTTAGTCCAGTGCTTAACCACCCTGACAGTTAGGAAGTTTTTCTAATGTCCAACCTAAAACTCCCGTGCTGCAATTTGAGCTCATTGCTTCTTGTCCTATCCTCAGAGGTTAAGAAGAACCATGTTTCTCCCTCCTCCTTGCAACAACCTTTTATGTACTTGAAAACTGTTATAATGTCCCCTCTCAGTCTTCTCTTCTCCAGACTAAACAAAACCAATTTTTTCAATCTTCCTTCATAGGTCATGTTTTCTAGACCTTTAATCATTTTTCAGAGTAGCAGCCATGTTAGTCTGTATTCGCAAAAAGAAAAGGAGTACATTATCACTACAAAAGGATTCTCCCCTACCCCCCCGCTCTCCTGCTGGTAACAGCTCACCTTAAGTGGTCGCTCTCATTACAGTGTGTATGGTAACACCCATTGTTTCATGTTCTCTATGTATATAAATCTCCCCACTGTATTTTCCACTGAATGCATCCGATGAAGTGAGCTGTAGCTCACGAAAGCTTATGCTCAAATAAATTGGTTAGTCTCTAAGGTGCTACAAGTACTCTTTTTCTTTAATCATTTTTGTTGCTCTTCTCTGGACTCTCTTCAATTTGTCCACCTCTTTCCTAAAATGTGGCACCCAGAACTAGACACAGTAGTGCAGTTGAGGCCTAATCAGCACGGAGTAGAGAGATATGTTCTACAGCCCGATGCCTTTTAGCTTATGCGGTAGAGGCTCATACATTTAGCTTCAGAGGTCTTAGGTTCTATGCCGACGACTGGGGACTGTCAGCATTACTAGTAGGGGCTCGTCCAGGATTTCAACTGGGAAGTTTCTGAAGCCCAGGATGCGCTTCCTCAGCTAGGTGTGGTGTTCTGTCCCATCTAGTGGCACCGAGACCACTTAGAGAGAGAGAGGGAGAGAGAGATTAATGAGTCTGCTCAACATCCTTAACAGCCAATTAACATTTAGCTAATGCAATAGAGACTCATGCACTAAGCTCCAGAAGTCCCAGGTTTGATTATCGCCACCTATGAGCGTGATCTGTTGGTGTTACATCTTACTTACAAGACTCCTGCTAATACATCCCACAATGATGTTCACTTTTTTTGCAACAGTGTCACACTGTCGACTCATATTTAGCTTATGGTCCTCTATAACCTTCAGATCCCTTTCTGCAGTACTCCTTCCTAGGCAGTCATTTCCCATTTTGTATGCGTCCAACTGATTGTTCCTTCCTAAGTGGAGTATTTTGCATTTGTCGTTATTGAATTTCATCCTATTTATTTCAGACCATTTCTCCAGTCTGTCCAGATTATTTTGAATTTTAATCCTATCCTCCAAAGCACTTGCAACACCTCCCAGCTTGGTATCGTTGGCAAACTTTATAAGTGTACTCTCTATACCAGTATCTAAATCATTGATGAAGATATTGAACAGAACAGGACCCAGAACCGATCCCTGCGGGACCCCATTTGATATGCCCTTCCAGCATGACTGTGAACCACTGATAATTACTCTCTGGGAAGAGTTTTCCAACCAGTTTAGCACCCACCTTATAGTAGCTCCATCTAGGTTGCATTCCCCGCATGTAAACATGCTCTTTCATGGCTGTATAACATATTAAAATATTTCTAGTACCTCTTGCAAATAAGAAATTGAAATTCAGTAACTTTATAAAAAGGTTGTGCATATTATTTGATCACTTTTATTAAATCCTACATTAAGATCCACCTGAAGTGTGCTAATCCTAAATGAAAAGGAAATAAAGACTTATGTATCAGTGTTTTCCATGGGTTACTTTCTTCTCTCTGTAGAGAACTTTATGCACAACATACAGCTTGATAATAACCATATTTGGATTCAGCACACCCTAAATATCTTTAAAAAGATTTGTTACCAACTCTTCACAGAAAATGTCTCCTAAAGTTAACTTTTCTGAAAAACCCATTTGTGGTTTACTCCTCTGTCTCAGCAACTCTTGTCAGACCTGGCATACTCCCTACATCTCACAAACTGGTGTAATGATATTTATTTAAAGGGTGACATATAATATATCATTTGAAATCTAGTAACACCCTCATCATTAATGTCACGGTGAAATGTTTGTAATAGCTCTGTAGGTTATGGATACTTATGGATACTCGCTATTATTGTGTCCTGCACACTGTAAACACACAAAGCTGACAAGACAGGTTTCTTCTGTATAAGGAGGAAAGAAAATGCCCTGTCCAGGAAAGAGGGCTCTGACCTGCTGCCTCTGGGTCAGCCAGTGGCTAAGCTTCCTGCAGCATTGTAAGGGGCGAGGGGTGACTGTAAGAGCAACCCAGTGTCAGAGGGCAAGGGGCTCACTGATATCAGGTAATGAGTGGCAGCTGGCATGAGCAATTCAGTGTACCCTGCCTCACTATGGATATAATCTGCCCTAAAATATGTCATGTAATATGGCATTGAAAAACTAATAACTCACTGATCATTTATATTCTTGTGTGATGTCTGCAGATGGTGTGGTATTGAGGGTTATGGATATAGGCTGGAATGATGGCTAAAATGTGTTTAAGCCAGGCATGTCGGGGAATTGGTAAATAGGTCTGCTCTAGACAAAGGAATGTATATTTGCTTCTCTGACCAGCCCAGTCACCAGGCAGAGACAATGAAGGTCGATTTACATATTAGGTAAACAAAGCTAACAAGCAGGGAAGGAGACAGCTTCCTGCAGGGAAGAGAAACTTTATCTGGGCTATAGAGATGCTGTGTCTGAACCTCAAATGATAAGCAATTGAACCAACCGATTGTATGTAATATTACTGTATTACAAAAGTTTATTGAGTGAGGTGCTTTCGGAAAGCTTCTGACATGCTGGTTGTCAATATAACTGTAAAATGTATGTATTAATACTATATATGGTATTATGGATATTCATTGATATTAGGCTTTACAGTCTGTGTCCAAACAAAGGCAGAAACAGGTCTCTTCCAGGCAGGAGGGAACATCAAAACTATTTACTTGTCTGCTATGTAAACTAAACAAGGTGAAATAAAAAAAAAATGAAAGTGCCATTTACATTCAGCAGATGGGAAGCCAACAGCAAGGGAAAAAGAGTATGAGGTCATTCTGCCTCTTGAAGCAAAGTAATTGAACTTTGGAAGATATAAGCAAAGATAGAAGCCATCTTTGGCATCCACCCCTAGGCAGACACAAGCTTGCAAGCTGAGAAAAATGGGTCCTTCAACCAAGAGTGTGGGAGTGGTAAGGTTGCTTAAAACTGAATATAGGTGAGAAATCTGCTTAGGCAAAGATCTTTCACCTCGGAAGACAAGGAAACCCAGGCCCTTGTGCTCCTGTGGAAGGTCCTGGCTGAGAGAAAGTCAGCCCTGGCTGGAAAGAAGAGAGATTGGTAAGAAATCTACCTTGAACCCAGGTTGTAGCTTGTTAAGTCTTAGTCCCTAAAAAGCATTGGTCTCTTTCATTCATTTGTAACCATCTCCACTTTTATTTCTTTTACTTGCCATCACTTAACTTATGTACTATAGTTCATTAAAAATATTATTTTTACTATAAAGCAATTCAGTGCTGTGTTTGGAGGGAAGAGTGTATTTACCCCAGTTAAGTTAATAAGATGTAACAGGCTTTTGTCTCTTTGAAGGAGCAACAAATCTTACTATTTCTCTGAGCTGTCCAGGTGAGGGCTGGACATTTCAGGACATACGGTTTAGGGGAAATTCAGGACTTGGAGTGTGTTGGGGTCACTTTGTCGGTTGTAACCAAGGCTGGTGGAAGCCAGAGTTGGGCTGTAGACAGGCTGCTGCCTTTGGAGCTGCTGACCCAGGGCTGTCTAGCACACAGACACCCGAAGTGTGACCTGCATGCTGGTAGGGTGGCTGTGAGCATCCAAGGCTGGACCTTAGAGGAGCAAAGCATTGTAAGGCACCCAGGGTTGCAGAGCAAGTGGCAACACAACCCTTTACTGATCTGCATTGCACCACTAATGCTGTGACATCCTATTTGGATCCTATTGTTAAAAGGCTTTAATTACAGTGTCCAACACAATGGAGTTCTGAGCCCCTTGGGGGCTTCCGTAATATAAATGAGGTCACAATGATCTGCAGCAAGAATCAAGATGAAAAGTCCTCTGTGTGCTTTTCTGCTTCTGCTGCCATTCTATATATTCTGAGCATGTAATCAGATACAGATACCGGATGATAGCTGGAGGATCAATACAGTTCTATTAGTGCGAATACCTATCTGCATCTAGATAAGTTGCACAGTGTAACAATCACTGTAAAATGTATGCCTTGCCAGCAAATTGAAATGTTTAAATCATGAAGTTTCTGGGTATAAATTCTTTTTTACAGAAAAGAAAAAGAAAAGACAAATAGTTATGTATATCCACCTCTTATTGAACTCTCTATTCAAAACAGGATATGGGTATGTGACACTCTTGAAACAAACATCACACATCTCAGAGCCAGCTCCAGCCCTTAGATGCTAAACTGACTGAATCATTTTCAATATAGACTTAAGCTGTACCAAAGATTGCTTTAGATCTTCTTCACACTTTTCTGGGACTTGCTTAACAAATGAATGATGCATTGAATTATGAATGATGAGGGTCCTCTGCAAAAGTGCCTTCACAAACTGATCAACTTAAAAGTCAACCACAAACTGGCTATAGCAAAAAATTCTGCTCACTAATATTAGTGTGCATTACGATAACTCCACAGAAGTCAAACGACACATGATGGATTTTTGCCAGTGTCACTGACAGCAGAGTCTGGCCCTATGTGTTTTAAATGACTGTCACTTTTAGTAGTGGAACAAAATAAGGAGATCCTTCTTCATTGTGCTCTTATAGTATCAGAAAGAAGAGTGGTAGGTTATACTTTGAAATATCTTCATTATTTATTATTATTGTTAGCTTGTACTTATACAGAGCCTTTCATTCCAAAAGATCCCAAGGTGCAAGCAACTATGGACCGGATGATGTTACTCTTTCTCATCCTGAGACATATCGTACTCTGCAATTAGTTCCACTGACTTCAATGAGGCTCTGAAGTAAGTGCTCTGTAATGTGGGTAAAGGGTTCACACTTTATCCCTATGTAAATCCAGGCATCACTTCCTCAGCTGTGCAGAACAACTGGTACACAGGACCCTAATAGTGGAGGAAGGTGGATTTGGTCACAACTGATCCTCCAGTCTGATCTCCTGCATAAACACAGACCAAACTATTCTACCCACTCCAATAAGACTGGAAGGATGAAGGTATGTCTGGATAGCCTTGGCAGTGCAGAGAAGAGTTTTAAATCTGAAGCAGTGAAGAAGCAGGATTTAAAGAGGAGTGTGAGGAAATCAGAAAGATGTCCTATGTAGATCATGTGACTGCTCTAATCGAAAAAAGGTCCAAACACACAGAACTGCATGGAACTAATTATTTGGAGTTGAATCAAACCTGTTGAGATTCATACGTGTGTTTGCAGGAAATCTTGGTACATCAAGCTTGAGATGAAAGCTCCCAAGGTACCTCCTCCAGCTTGGTGTAATTGCCTTTTACTGTACTTTGAAAGTTATTATTTCCCAACTAACTGTGTTTTGAGAGCATTGAAAGCAATTAGGATTCAGGAAACCTTACACAAATAATCAGATCATGTTGATTATTGGTACTGTGCAGTTTCTTATCATCACTCTCTGTTTCCAGTATCCATTTCCTTGATAAAAGGAAAGATACAAATTAAGGTAAAGCCTTGGCAATCTGCTGCCACAGTGACAAGTTAAGAGATGGAACGTAAATTATTTCATCTTTTGAAGGCAGAATATCTGTGCTGAGCTCTTAGTTCTGGATTGCAAGAGAAATACAATAGCATCAACATTTATTTTAGGTTTTATACTACCACCCACCAACAAAGTATCTGAGTGCCTTCCACATAAAGCCTTGAGTGGACTTCATGGAGTAATAACAATATCTAGCACTTACATCTTCAAAGTGATATACAAAAATATATTACATTACACTTGTGAGGTGGTTATGTATTATTGCCCTTGATTCCACAAAGCATGCAAGCATGTTTAACTTTAAGCAGGTGATTAATCCTATAGAAGTCGGTGGGACTATTCCTCTGCTTAAAGTTATGCATGTACCTAAGTGATTTTCTGAATTGGGCCCATTCTCTCCATTTATTTCAACAGCAGAATCCCCATGGATTTCAGTGGGATTGGAATCCGGTCCACAAAGGAGAGTATTTCTTCACACAACGCACCCAGTCAACCTGTGGAACTCTTTGCCAGAGGATGAAGGGCAAGACTATAAAAGGGTTAAAAAAAACTAGATAAATTCATGGAGGATAGGTCCATCAATGGCTATTAGCTAGGATTGGCAGGAATGATGTCCCTACCCTCTGTTTGCCAGAAGCTGGGAATGAGTGATTACCTGTTCTGTTAATTCCCTCTAGGACACCTGACATTGGCCACTGTTGGAAGACTGGATCCTGGACTGGATGAACCTTTGGTCTGACCCAGTATGGCCAGTCCTATGTTCTTATGTAAGTTGCTCAAGACCACAAAGGAAATAATAAGTATCAGAGCTTGGACTTTGTTAGTGCCCAGGGCAAGCATTCGCAAAGCTATTCTGAAAAATTGCGGAAACGGTATCATTGCTTTTCCATGAGCTCAAACCCACACACAAGATATTCCTCAATGAAACCTTGGCAAAGAGCTTCCAACATGGAGAACTATTCATGTGACTCCATGTGAGCCCAGCAGATTCCAGCAGATGGCATCCCAGCCCCAATTAAAGACAGAAGTCCATTTGCCAGAAGGAAGAGTCAGCCATGGTGGCAATATAAAGAAAGGTGTTTATGAAGAAATTCAAGTAAAGGAAGTGAGGCTGGTAAATTATAGCTAACAGCAAAGTGGCAGAACAACACTGGAACAAACACCAATAACTGACAAATCAGAATAATGAGAAGCAAAGAGCAGCCAAACCTATATGCAAGCATCATGGATCAAGATATGTCTCCTTGCTAACAGAAACAACTACAGCCAACAGAAGTGGTTGAAATTCTTCATACTTTGACATTTCAACAAGAATAATTGTTAACATTTTGAACTTTATGTACGTAATTGTCAACGTATCTGTAATTTCTCCCTGTTTCTCTACCAATTGCAAAGCTGGTTGAAGTTTCTTCAATTTTGATGGAATTTCAGATTTTGAATTTTTGAATTTCTGCAAAATAATAGGAGGGACAGGAAAATTAAAAAAAATAATAATAAATTTGTTTTCTAATGAGCTCTAAAATTAAACAGGGCATTTAGCATGCAAGCAAGGCTCAGCATGTTCCAAGCCTGGCACAAATATGGTTCAGTGTTGCCTCATATCACCACTGGGAGTTAAATGAGTATTACTGTGTGATGGGGCTCTTCTCTCACTGCTGGGGCACCTCCTTGTGTGGCTGTGTCTGGGTCCGATGCCCCCTTCTGTCCCTCATTTGTGCTGCGAACTCTCTCACAATCTAGGAGTTACAGTGGTTCCTCTTTGTGACTCAGGATGCTCCCGCTTCACATCTTGGCCCTCCAGCCAGGTCACTATAGTTTTCCCCTTCCAGGGTATCAAAGTCTCACTGGACTGACTGGGTATCATTCTTGGTGGTCCTCCAATTCCAGGCTATGCCACTTCCCCAGTGGTGGATAGGGGAACCCATTCCACCTCTATCCCGGGTTCCAGCTCAGGGACCCTACATTCGGCAGCCAAGGTCTGCTCTATCCTCAAGACACTGCTGCCATTTCCCTGGACAGCTTCCTTTTCCACCTCTATCAGGCTTCTTTCGCCACCACCCTTCTGGGTAAACCCTGCCTTCACGGCCAGGATCCCAGGACTTTCCACCCTCCCTGGGTTTCCTCCCTTTCCCTCTCTAAGCCCAGAGGGTGACTGGTAGCATCCACACTGCATCTTCAATCATCTTCAATCAGTGCTTGCCTATCAAGCCTAACTTTCCCTCAGGTGTGGCCTGTCAGGTTACTTAATGCCTTCTAAGCCACTTTAACCCTTCCCAGGCTCGTGTGTGGTGGACACCCCATCTGCTATTGCTAGAGCTTGTAGAAGTGTGTTCTGGGTGATCTGCTGAAAAATTCAATATTTTTTGACAATAAAACAAAAATTGGGATGAAAAACAAAAAATGTTCGTCTGAAAACCCAGAAGTTTCCAGCCAAAAATTGCTGATTTTCCAATGAATAATCAAAGTAGACACTTTTTGCGAAAATTTTCAGTCAGTCAACAAAACAAAACAAAACAAAAACTCCAAAACATTTTCCATCAAAATATGTTTTGAAGGAAAATGTTGAGCATTATCCATGTTGTACAGAGGGGGAAACTAAACCGGAGTACAGAGGTCAAGTGACTTGGCCAAAATGACACGATCAGTGACAGAACTGAGATTATAGAGGAAGTCCGACTGCCTAGCCCTGTGCTCATTGATTGCTAACACACAGTTACCGACACATGCAGGATGTCTCTGGGTGGCTTCTGTCCTGGTTCTTCCTGACTGCCTTTCTGAATTCCTGACTGCAATATTTGCTCTGCATGATTTAATGATACCCCTTGGCTAGCCATTCTATATTCTGTGTAACTGGTGTAACATACTCATCATCATTATTCTTAATAATAATTTCTATTGCAGGAGCACATAGAGATCCCAGCCAAAATCAGGGGCCTCCTTGTGCTAGGCATTTTACAAATACAATTAATAAGAGAAATCCCCAGTCCTGAAGAGTTTACAGTCTGAACAGACGAAGGTGGTGGTGGGGGGGAACAGAAGCACAAAGAAATGTAGCAACTTGTCAAAGGTAACACTGCAGGCCAATGGCAAAACTGGGATTAGAACCCTAGTCTCTTGATCCTTTATGATAGTCTCTGTGTGGAATGGGAGTTAGATGTTCTTACAAGGAAGGGGGTTTGAGATTATGTGGTTGAATGATATGTTCTATTCTTGTTATGTCTCCCTCTGTCTCCTGTTTAGTTGGCCTACATGGAAACAGGGTTGCTTTATTTGCCAGGCCTAGACTTACTTCTTGACACCCCGTCCCATTGCGTGGTAAAGGTTTTTACCCTGAGCTGGCCTGTGATTGTGCTGTACAGGCCACTGGGGTAAATGAAGTCCAAACTCCCATGGAAGTCACCGAAGTTATCCTGAATTTACACTAGTGTAACAGAGAACAGAATTGAAGCCAATTTGTAATTATAAGTTAGCAGTCTGAATGCTGTACTCCCATGGAGGACTCTGGACCAAATTAAGCAGTGATATAAACACTGGTGAGAATTACATATGTGATAAAATTTGCTCATAAAGGGCCTAATTCTACAGCCCTTACTCATATTAAGTAGTGATTACTCACACATATAAACCCTTGGCATGTTTCTCCAAATTCACATTAGTGTTGATGAGGAGGACACAATACAGAACAGTATTCTGAGGATGCCCTACATTTCTGTGATTCTATGATACAGTGAACATTCTGCTATCTCTGTGTTAACTAGGCAAACCAAAAACCTTTATTGTACCATAGATATAACAAAAATGATCCATATTCATCTGTGGTGTAACTCCCTTGATTTTTGAGTTACACTAACAATGGATTTGGTCCATTCCTTTCAGTTATTATGCAAAAGAAAGAAAAT
Source organism: Lepidochelys olivacea (assembly GCF_965140295.1). Taxonomy (NCBI): domain Eukaryota; kingdom Metazoa; phylum Chordata; order Testudines; family Cheloniidae; genus Lepidochelys; species Lepidochelys olivacea. The sequence goes on from NC_140413.1 coordinate 13,210,821, forward strand.
AATGATCTGATGATAGCTAAGCACATGCCTAAATTTAAGGAGAAACTTCCTTGACTTCAAATGCCTAAGTACCTTGTTGAATCAAGACCTATATTATTATACAGCATGCACAGAAATATATTTGTTGCTCCTAAAGGCCAGATGGTAACCTTAATTACACTGGAGTAAATCCTGAGTAGTGCCATTGACTTCAGTGGAGTTAGTCCAGATTTACATTTACACAAAATTAGGATCTGGACCTATACAAATAAATAAGGATAATTTAGGGCGTAAAGTTTAAACTCTAGACCTGCAAACACTTAGGTTTATGCCTAACTTTAAGCATGTGACTACACCTACTGACGTCAATAGTAATTAATCGTGTGCAAATCTTTGCCAGATCTGGGCCTAAATTATAATCTCTAATACATATTTAGCATGTAGGCTTGAGCTACAATTATATCTCAGAACAGATAAAAACAACGCATTATTATGTTACAACTAAAATAATCCTACAAATGTATCCTGTGGAATGCTAATATTGATAAATACCAACTGCACACCATTGCCAAATAAACTTCATGCAGAAATTCCTAGACCATATATTTACTAAATAGAAATTACTGTCAAGATACTGTCCTTACAACCTGGTACGGACCTCATAATATAGTCTTTGGGTTTAACAGACTGAGGCTGCTAATTACATTTTTTGTTGTTTGTTTTTTTTTGTTTGTTTGTTTTGGCAACATGCTAGTTTTCTGTACAATTTCAGTAGTGATTCAGATGAGCTCTACCACTTAATAAGCTTAGACGCTGGAGTGGAGACTTCTCTGTAAGTGTCTGTGCTATGATATCTGGTCAAAACACCGAGGAAAAGCAGGGCAAAAAAACCCCAGCAATGTTTTACTCCTTTTAAATTGATTGATTCAATGTTAAATATTGGATTTGTTATTGGTTTTGACCAGATTCGCTCCGACAATAAGAAAACTACCAGCCTTTCCCCCCCCATTACTCATAAACACAATTGCTACAACAAATTTAGAGCTTTACCTTCAGGTTCCTGTATCTGAAAACTAGGAATTTTTAAGGATGATTATAAGCTTAATTTAATCATCAACTGTAAAATGAACAGATCGAATCTAGTAAAATAAAGTCGTTCTAAAGTAATTTGTAGTTTTCTGTTAGTGCTAGATAATATTACATACGATGTGCTCTGAACATTATTTCCTTTGGAAACACTGTTTTAGGAGAAAAGCAAAGTCAATAGTACGTCATAACTGAACATCTGCATGGAATCAGCAAATAAAATTTTCCTAGATTGGTGCATGACACTTTTTATTAATTGACTAATAAAAGAAATGATATAATTAGTGGAGACAAAGGATGTAATCAGGTAGTTTATTATTTGTTCAGTACTGCTTCATTATTTTTATTATGTTAAATACTTTGTGTGTATGGGATTTGGAAAATGAAGATAAAAATCTAAATGTGTGTTTGGAATGGTGTTCATGAGTAATGGAGAAAAATTTTGGTAGTGTTCCATTTAAGCCTTAGATCAATATCTATCTTTGGGTATGTGTGTGTATATGTATGTATATATACTATGGAAATGCACATACAAACATAAACACATAACATCTATTTGCCCCTATATTTACCATAATAAAATAATAATAATACTTAAAAGAAGCCAAAAATCTAAAGGTGTTTTACCTACCTGTTCCCAACAATGTCTCTCCCACAGCAAATAAGTGCGTTGAAATTTTCCAGTCTGTCATAGATAGACAGATGGATAAATACTCATGCACAAATTTTATAAAATCACATTATTGTGAACACAAAAAAGAAGACATAAAAAAATCACGTACCACAATTCTAAAATGCTCGGCATGATTTTATAGCACTTTATAATGTACCAAAATAAAGGTAAACTGCACTCCATGAAATTCCAAATTGGATTTTCTCTTTTACTTTAAACAAGCTGTGAAAATATTTCAGGAAGGGAAATATTCAGTTCAGTTTATGCTCTATAAAAATTTAAATCCCTTTAAAATTACACCAGAAACTGTTGAATGGCCTGACTGAATTATTATTGTTATTGGAACAATGACCCCAAAATGGAGTTCCTATACACTACGCACAAGCTTTTTGGTGACTGAGATTCTGAATGCAACATTATCAAACCATATTTAAGATTTCATGTTACTTTCTACAATTCGAGCCTTAATATTAAACAGTTTTCCCTGCCAAGTATTAGTTTCATATGTTAATATCATTTTTTATTAACATAATACAAATATCTCTTGCAGTAGTACATCTTTCATTGCTAGCGGCTTTCATATCAAATGTCACAGCACATTTTATTTTCACTAATAGATTAAGACTTGTACATTGTATTAGTGAAAGTGAACAGTATCACTAGATGACACTAAAATTATAGAACATATTGTACTACAGCACATAATGGTTTGCTAAATTAGATAGAATTCCTGTCCCACCCACTCCACAAAATGGAACCAGAAGTTCTGTCAAATATTTTAGTGCTTCTTTGGAGAAACCTTCACCTTTCAAGAACCTCGCTATATCCCTTGTCAAAATATCATATTATACAATTCACTGGAAGTGAACTTATTGCTAAATACCCATTAGGTTCCCAGGAGATTCCTTACATTAATTGTTTAGTGAAAGCACCCTGAGGCTATCACAAGGGAAGAACATTAAATGCATTAAAAGAGAAGTTGACAGAGATCCCTGTAGAACAAGATGCATCTCCTGGCTTAAAACTTCTCCATGAAGAATCCTGTGAACCATTGTTCAGACTGGTCATTTTCCCCCACCCCCCACCTCTGCTAGTACAAATACAATTAATCTGAAAAGAAAATCAATGCTGCATCAGTAGAGTAGCTTTAAAAAAGTGGGTAAAAAAAAGACAAGCTAGGAATGATAAACAGGGCAAAGAAGAGATACTTTGAACCTGAGGCGTCTGTTTGCCTTGCAGAGGAAAACAACAACAAATTTCGAGAGCAGAGAAATTGTAGAACTAATTCTGCATATGAAGAAAATAAGAAAGGAGAAAGGAGAGGAGAGGAGAAGGAGAGGAGAAATGCAAGCTTAATAGAGAAGATAGGAAGGTTATTAAAAGAAGGATGTCTCCAGAAAAGTTCTAACCAAAACATCAATTAGTTTTTCCAGAGTAAAAAGTCCAGGTCAGAAATAAAGTTATGAAATTTAGCAATTAGGCACACAATATTTGCAGGACTGACATGGTAACACCTAAACTACTACATGCTACAAGGGGCCACAGCAATGGTTCCCTCAACCCACCTAGCAATATTGTTAACCTATCCAACTATACTCTCAGCCCAGCAGAAGCAGCTGTTCTATCTCGGGGCCTCTCCTTCTGCCCCTCCACCCCCACGAACATGATACAGTTCTGTGGTGACCTAGAATCCTATTTTCGACGTCTCCGACTCAAGGAATATTTCCAAAATACCTCTGAACAGCATACTAATCCACAGAGGTCTCCCTACCAACACTACAGAAAGAGGGATTCTAGGTGGACTCCTCCTGAAGGTCGAAACAGCAGACTGGACTTCTACATAGAGTGCTTCCGCCGACGTGCACGGGCTGAAATTGTGGAAAAGCAGCATCACTTGCCCCATAACCTCAGCCATGCGGAACGCAATGCCATCCACAGCCTCAGAAACAACTCTGACATCATAATCAAACAGGCTGACAAAGGAGGTGCTGTTGTCGTCATGAATAGGTCGGAATATGAACAAGAGGCTGCTCGGCAGCTCTCCAACACGAGTTTCTACAAGCCATTACCCTCTGATCCCACTGAGAGTTACCAAAAGCAACTACAGCATTTGCTCAAGAAACTTCCTGAAAAAGCACAAGATCAAATCCGCACAGACACACCCCTGGAACCCCGACCTGGGATATTCTATCTACTACCCAAGATCCATAAACCTGGAAATCCTGGGCGCCCCATCATCTCAGGCATTGGCACCCTGACAGCAGGATTGTCTGGCTATGTAGACTCCCTCCTCAGGCCCTACGCTACCAGCACTCCCAGCTACCTTCGAGACACCACTGACTTCCTGAGGAAACTACAATCCATCGGTGATCTTCCTGATAACACCATCCTGGCCACTATGGATGTAGAAGCCCTCTACACCAACATTCCACACAAAGATGGACTACAAGCCGTCAAGAACACTATCCCCGATAATGTCACGGCTAACCTGGTGGCTGAACTTTGTGACTTTGTCCTTACCCATAACTACTTCACATTTGGGGACAATGTATACCTTCAGATCAGCGGCACTGCTATGGGTACCCGCATGGCCCCACAGTATGCCAACATTTTTATGGCTGATTTAGAACAACGCTTCCTCAGCTCTCGTCCCCTAAAGCCCCTACTCTACTTGCGCTATATTGATGACATCTTCATCATCTGGACCCATGGAAAAGAAGCCCTTGAGGAATTCCACCATGATTTCAACAATTTCCATCCTACCACCAACCTCAGCCTGGTCCAGTCCACACAAGAGATCCACTTCCTGGACACTACAGTGCTAATAAACAATGGTCACATAAACACCACCCTATACCGGAAACCTACTGACCGCTATTCCTACCTGCATGCCTCCAGCTTTCACCCTGACCACACCACACGATCCATCGTCTACAGCCAAGCTCTGCGATACAACCGCATTTGCTCCAACCCCTCAGACAGAGACAAACACCTACAAGATCTCTGTCAAACTTTCTTACAACTACAATACCCACCTGCAGAAGTAAAGAAACAGATTGATAGAGCCAGAAGAGTTCCCAGAAGTTACCTACTACAGGACAGGCCTAACAAAGAAAATAACAGAACGCCACTAGCCGTCACCTTCAGCCCCCAACTAAAACCCCTCCAACGCATTATTAAGGATCTACAACCTATCCTAAAGGATGACCCAACACTCTCACAAATCTTGGGAGACAGGCCAGTCCTTGCCTACAGACAGCCCCGCAACCTGAAGCAAATACTCACCAACAACCACATACCACACAACAGAACCACTAACCCAGGAACTTATCCTTGCAACAAAGCCCGTTGCCAACTGTGCCCACATATCTATTCAGGGGACACCATCACAGGGCCTAATAACATCAGCCACACTATCAGAGGCTCGTTCACCTGCACATCCACCAATGTGATATATGCCATCATGTGCCAGCAATGCCCCTCTGCCATGTACATTGGTCAAACTGGACAGTCTCTACGTAAAAGAATAAATGGACACAAATCAGATGTCAAGAATTGTAACATTCATAAACCAGTCGGAGAACACTTCAATCTCTCTGGTCACGCGATCACAGACATGAAGGTCGCTATCTTAAAACAAAAAAACTTCAAATCCAGACTCCAGCGAGAAACTGCTGAATTGGAATTCATTTGCAAATTGGATACTATTAATTTAGGCTTAAATAGAGACTTGGAGTGGCTAAGTCATTATGCAAGGTAGCCTGTTTCCTCTTGTTTTTTCCTACCCCCCCCCCCCAGATGTTCTGGTTTAACTTGGATTTTAACTTGAAGAGTGGTCAGTTTGGATGAGCTATTACCAGCAGGAGAGTGAGTTTCTGTGTGTATGGGGGTGGGGGGATGTGAGAACCTGGATTTATGCAGGAAATAGCCCAGCTTGATTGTCATGCACATTGTGTAAAGAGTTGTCACTTTGGATGGGCTATCACCAGCAGGAGAGTGAATTTGTGTGGGGGGGTGGAGGGTGAGAAAACCTGGATTTGTGCTGGAAATCACTTTAGATAAGCTATTACCAGCAGGACAGTGGGGTGGGAATAGGTATTGTTTCATATTCTCTGTGTATATATAAAGCCTGCTGCAGTTTCCACGATATGCATCTGAGGAAGTGAGCTGTAGCTCACGAAAGCTTATGCTCTAATAAATTGGTTAGTCTCTAAGGTGCCACAAGTCTTCCATCCCTTATATTGTCGCACTCTTTAAAATGACAATCTCTTGTTTATATACTGGATCCTATTTGTGTATTTCACTGCACCTTTCGGTTCAAAATGCTTTGGAAAAGAAATTGTACTAAGTGAAGTAGTTTGCTTGTCAACATGAGCTGCAGTGAGCATTTTTTGGGTTCAGCATTGCTGTCAAAATGCCACTAGAGGGGGCACTAGTTAAACAAGAGGCAAGAATGTAGCTTTTACCTTTTTTCCCCCCCCTTATCACCTATGAAAGCAGAACAGATCTGTTTTCTCTCTGAATTGGAAGATCATGTTATTATCGTGAGGGGAGTTATTGTTATTGGGCTAATTGAAGTATAACTCTTAGTGAAGATGCAATAGGAAAAGTACTCAAAAGCCTGGGCTTTACTAAATACAATTACTGTTCCTCTTTCAGAAATACTTTACCTGGGAAGAAAAAGAAAATCTTTCATATTCCGTTGCTAGTCTTTAGGTCTATTTATAATCAACATTAGAAACCACTGGGTGTTGCGATGTGAACGGCTGTAGGCACAGATCTGTTAATTGCCTTGCAACTTGTGCAATCCTTTTCCTCTGTGCAAAATGAATGCAAAGTGAATGTGCCTAGGCTACTACTCTGATTTGGTGGGTTTTCACACTCATTTTGCACAGGTGCCAATGAATCAAGTTTATGAGCAACGCTGCTTTACACCAGCTATCTTTGGTACCTCTGTGGCCTCCATTACTATAAGACCCTGTGAGCCTTTCACAGTCTTTAACGTAATTATCCTCAAAACATCTCTGGGAGGCAGGGCACGGCTAGGATCCCCATTTTTCTAGCTGTGGAACCAAGAAGCTAAGTGACTTGCCTCAGGAAGTCAGCAGTGGAGCAAGGAGTTGAAATCACACATCCCAAAGCCGAAGTGAACTGTATAATCACTGGACCATCCTTTCTCTGTAAGCTAAGGTCTTGCTCCTAAGAACCTATTTCTGTTCTTATTTGCATCACTTTTATACCAATAAAGCTTCACTGTGCCTGATTCTCCCCCACACTTACACTGGTTATATGTTCCTAATCTACTGATTTGTATTCAGTGGAGCTACTCCTGATTTACAGTGCAAGGAGAATCAGGCCCTGTTATTCCAAATGCTGCATGGGGAGGGATTTCAGGCAGTTTCTGTATGAGAAATATGGCATCAGTTTAAAGAAATCAATTTAAAATCACTCTAGTGACACCAGCGCAAACTCATAAGGCAGCTGCACTGCAGCCAGTTTAACACTGGCTTAAATCAAGTTAGCTGGCATCAGTCAATTTGCATATTAAGCTAAAGTGAGGTAAGAAATAGTTAAACGAACTTATGCGTGTCTATATTGTTTTTTTTTTTTCTGGTTGAACTAAATTTAAAATTTAAACTGGTGCAACTTTTCAAGTACAGACAAGGCCTAAGAGTTGGCATGGGAGTCAAGATGTGCCTGAATGAAGGGAAGGATGGGCCAGTGGTTGACTGAGGCCTAGAATCCATTCCCTGCTCCGCCCCAGGTGTCCTGTGAGACCCTGAGCAAGTCACTGAGTTTTTCTGCACGTCTGCTCCCCATCTACCCTATACGGAGTACAAAACCTGCGTTAGACTAAAGAATGTCACTTCACAGAAGACTAAATTGCTGTGTGAGCCACAGGCAGCGAATGAGGTGCCACCAATGTCCGAGGGAGAGAATTAGTTCCGAGAGATATGCCCAGATGATCCTAGTGGGTGATCCACAAACAAGAGGAAAGACAGGTATTTGGCCACCTAAGTTGCTCTCGGGGACAATCCATTAGGTGTGTTCAGAGGGTATCTAACTCCACAAAGCACACGGAAGAGGAGCTGGCCCTCCCTTATAACCTCTAGCCCAGTGGTTAGTGTACTTATCCAGAATGTGGGAGACTCCTAGTTCAAGTCTCTCCTCCCCTCCACCTTAAAGAGCAAAGGAAGTTGAGCAGGGATCTGTCACCTCAGCTGAGTGTCCTAACTATTGGGCTATGGAGCATGATAGGCCTCTCCCCCAATCTCTCCTATTGAAGCTATTCCACTTTAACTAAACAATTGAATAAGTAATTATTCAGTTGGGGCAGAGAAAGAGTTAAAATGACTCTATGGACCAGTGGTTAGAGCATTCACCTGAGAGATAACAGATCCCTTTCAAGTTCCTACTCCTTATTAGGTCAGGCAGGGGACTTGAACCGGGCATCTCTCACATCCCAGGCGAGTACCCTAACCACTGGGCTAAAAGATATAAGGGAAGTAAGTGTTCTTCCATGATTTTCTTGAGTTAGATGGCCTCTGAGCACCCCTACCAGCCTAGGCCCCATGCGTGATTTAGGCAGAGAAGCACCTACCTTCCCCCAGTTTGTGGATCACTAGCAGAAATTGGTGCCTACCTGCAACCCGGACTTCGGCACTGACCTATGAGAGAGGGGTGGGGCCAGCATCTCCCATTGGCTAGTTTAGGTGTTCTCTGTCTAGTGTGCTGGCTTTTGTAGATTGCATGTTAAGGTGCCCATCTCTCCCCCATCACTGTATAAGTAGTCTAGGTACCTAACTCAGGCTTTGTGGATCACAGAGTTGTTCCTGTGATTTTATAGATACCTAAAAGTTAGGTGTTGCGATGTTCAGCATGCAGTGCCTAATTCCCTTTCTGAATTTGGACAGCTATGTCAGTGCATTAGAAGCCACTGCTTCCAGTTACCCATCAGAACACCTGGAAATGACATAAAAAACAAGTAAGCATCCACTGTGAGTAAATAAACCTGAGTAGCTGAAGATCCTAGAGCCCGATTCTCATTCACACTTTGCTGGCAGTGTAAGGCATCCTTAAACAGGATGTAATTACAGTTACACTCACATTAAGGGCCCTTTGCACGGCCAAAAAGGTGAAAAAGCAACCTAAGAGAATCCGGCCCACCGGTGTTCATAGTTTCCCTAGATCATTTAGGCTACATCCCTCTGGGAACTAACTGGTTTTCTATGGGTTAGTTCTGGTGGCACAGTATAAATATGGAAACATTAAAATCTAACGTGGTTTGTAGAGATTCCTTGCTAAGGTAATGATATAGCCTGTTTTATCTGAGCCTCTCACACATCTCAATACCCCTATGAGGTGGGAAAGTGCTATTATCCCCATTGTACAGGTGGGAAAATGGAGACAGAGGTTAACTAACTTGCCCAAAGCCACAGAGGGAGTGTGTGGCAGAGCAGGGAATTGCGCCCAGGTCTCCTAAAGCCCCACCTCCCACTCTAATGATTGGCCCATCCTTCCTCCCATCCTCCTAACCTACAGTGTAAACATCTTGGGTTCTGGCTTCTATTAATCAATTAAATTCCGCAGACCCGAAAAGCCTCATTCTGCTCTCATACTGGTGTGACTGCCACCACTGATGTCAAAGGAATTACAGCAATGAAACACGAGCAGCAGTGAATGCACACCCAGGAAACAACACCACCCATCGGGTAACATCTCCCAAATGAGCCTGGGAGAGCGGACTGATTGGAAAGAAGAAAGAATCTGTTTATATGCAAGACATCTTCAGCTGGGGTAGATCAGTGTGCCTGCTTAGCTCTTTGGGGCAGGGACTGTCTCCCACTCCATCTACACTGCAAAGAAAAACCCGTGGCACCAAGTCTCAGAGCCCATGTCAATTGACTCGGCCTTGCAGGGCTTGGGCTGAGGGACTAAAAATAGCAGAGTAGACATTCAGACTTGGGCTGGAGCCCAGAGTCTGAGACCCTCTCCCCCCACCAGTGGGCTAGTCCGTACTTCACTCTCGTTCCATGGCCCACCTGGGATATTAGTCGGCAGCTCGTCCATGGAGCCATGAGCATTGGTGTGTATCTGGAGTGATTCACAAAGTCCCCTGACTCCTGTTCTTTCTGCAGTGAGAGGGAGATTCTGGGTCATGTTTACGTAGAGTGACTCAGGTTGAAGCCCCTCTTCCGGCTCCTCCAGAACCTCTTATTGAGGTTCTGGTTACACTTTTCCCCACATCTCTTGATCTTGGCTCACCCCATCTGTGGCCCCACAAAGTCATGGGACCTCTTTGTCGACCTCCTCCTGGAGCTGGCCAAGACAAACCAGAAGGAGGAAGTTGTAGAAGGGTAGGGTTGCTCTGTGACTGTGGGGCCTATTTCTGTTCCCTTAGAATCATAGAATCATAGAATATCAGGGTTGGAAGGGACCTCAGGAGGTCATCTAGTCCAACCCCCTGCTCAAAGCAGGACCAATCCCCAACTAAATCATCCCAGCCAGGGCTTTCTCAAGCCTGACCTAAAAAACTTCGAAGGAAGGAGATTCCACCACCTCCCTAGGTAACGCATTCCAGTGTTTCACCACCCTCCTAGTGAAAAAGCTTTTCCTAATATCCAACCTAAACCTTCCCCACTGCAACTTGAGACCATTACTCCTTGTTCTGTCATCTGCTACCACTGAGAACAGTCTAGATCCATCCTATTTGGAACCCCCTTTCAGGTAGTTGAAAGCAGCTATCAAATCCCCCCTCATTCTTCTCTTCTGCAGACTAAACAATCCCAGTTCCCTCAGCCTCTCCTCAGAAGTCATGTGTTCCAGTCCCCTAATCATTTTTGTTGCCCTCCGCTGGACGTTTTCCAGTTTTTCCACATCCTTCTTGTAGCTGGACTGGACACAGTACTCCAGATGAGGCCTCACCAATGTCGAATAGAGGGGAACGATCACGTCCCTCGATCTGCTGGCAATGCCCCTACTTATACATCCCAAAATGCCATTGGCCTTCTTTGCAACAGGGGCACACTGTTGACTCATATCCAGCTTCTCATCCACTGTAACCCCTAGGTCCTTTTCTACAGAACTGCTGCCTAGCCATTCGGTCCCTAGTTTGTAGCGGTGCATGGGATTCTTCTGTCCTAAGTGCGTGACTCTGCACTTGTCCTTGTTGAACCTCATCAGATTTCTTTTGGTCCAATCCTCTAATTTGTCGAGGTCCCTCTGTATCCTATCCCTACCCTCCAGGGTATCTACCTCTCCTCCCAGTTTAGTGTCATCAGCAAACTTGCTGAGGGTGCAATCCACGCCATCCTCCAGATCATTAACGAAAATATTGTTCAGTCACGCCTCTGAGCAGAGTTCCTCCAGGCAGTGTTCACTGACTTCCCAGACACCTTTGAGGAGCAGTGGGAACTGTCAGGAGTTCTCTGCTCAGTGTCCCCTTTCAGTTCCCTGATTTTCACCCTAGAACCTTCACTCCCATCCCTGTTTTTTTATTTGTTGTCTCCATTATTCAATAGTTGCCAAAGTTCACTGGTCTCTCCAGGGGAGGGCCTTTGAGCTATGGGCAGGCTTAGGTCAGCCATCTCCTAGAACCACAATATGTCTCCCCTTGCCAGGTTTTGGAGCCCGGGCTCCAGTCTGAACCCAAATGTCTACACAGTTATTTTTAGCCCTGAAGCCTGAGCCTTGCAAGCCTCAGTCAATCGGCTGGGCTCTGAGAAGCTGATGCCGCAGGCCTTTTATTGCAGTGTAGACATACCCCATGTGTACACACAGCTTAGCACAACAGGGCCCCACCTGGAACTGAGTCTCTAAGCACTACCGTAATACAAGCTATAATAGCCAAATGAAATTCCACCATGGGCAATGGAGTTAATTCTGGCTTTGCACTGATGTTACTGAGAGCAGGATTTGGCTTCAGTGGAGTTGCTCTTGACTTACATGGGTGCGAGATAAAGATCAGGCCCAGAATTCACAGGATACAAAGACTGAGCTGGTGCAAGCACAAGCAAACCATGCAGCCGTGTTTACTGGGACCTATGTAAAATGTTCTGCTTTTTACTTAAGGAAACATACTTCATGCTTTAGACGGCACATTGATTAGATGCGTGATTTGTATGTATTTTGAGCTAAATCTAGAGTTGGATATGCATGCATAGTGCCCACTTGCTACAGTGAGACATCCATGCAGGCAACTTGAGAGGAGTCTTAGGGTCACACTGCGCTGAATAGAACACACTGCAGCCACCCTGACCTTCTGGGCAGACGAGTGGCCTCTTACAATTAGATCCAGTTGCAACATTGGATTCCGGGTCCTTCAGCGTCTGCCGGCCGCGCCTCCATGTCTGTCCTTTCAAAAGACTCAATGCAGTGTACACATTGACAATAAAAAGGAAAAGTAAATAAGCACAAACAGCAATGTTCATGCGTAGACTGAGTTTTACCATGACCCCCTCCTGCTGGGCTTTGAGAGGAAAAATCTCCCTCCAGGGGTCAGAATCATGTAATTCAAGTTAAAGCAGAATTCTTCACTCGGAACCTCCCTTCACACACCCCCAACCCCCGGCCCCCTATTTATTCGGGGATGCAGTTCACATCTTCTGAGAGACACTGAAATCTGAGGACCAGATTCTCAGCTGATGTAACTCCACTGGTTTCAACAGGGCTATTTTAATTTATGCCCCCAGATACTCTGGCCCTTAATATAATCTAAATCCGTGAACAGAGATATCAATTGTAGTTGTATTTTTTAGTGATGATGAGGACAACATACCTTTATCCAGCAGCTGGGAAATTAAAATGCTACAACTAAAATGACATGCGTCTTGGTGAATGAGTTCCCCTTGGATTCTGATTGTCGCTGTGACTCGGAGAGGTGTGAGGATAGTGGATTGAAGTCCATAATGCATTTATCTGTAGGTACACTTGTGCAATCTGTTCTCTCTGCAGCTTTGCAGCCTTTGAAACAGTTTTAGAGTTGTTTGCTTTGTTTTGTTTTAAAGCCTATGAGCATTGTTCTTTCCCTAAAATGCTGCAAAAGGAGTAAGTGAAGAGAGCTCCATGAGATCTTATGGGAATAGCAGGAAAAGGGATTCTCAGCAATCAGTAATATAATATTTTGGCACACATCCAAATCAATGATCTCAAAGGGTGTGGCAAATTTGAAACTTGCAAAAGCTGTGTGAGGTAGGTTAGTGTTATCATCCCTATTTTACATAGGGGGAAACTGAGGCACAGAGCAGTTAAAGTGACATACTCATGGTCACGCAGGAAGTACACAGCGGAGCTAGGTCTATAACCCAGATCTGTTGACCCACCCCCGGCCCTGTGCGTTAGCCACAAGAGCGTCAGTCCAATAAGCATGCTGTCTGTTGCAGTTCAGGTGAACTTCGCTTCTGGTCATCCTTTACATTAAGATTATAAAATATTATAAGTATGTTACAGACATAAGTAGTATGTCTGATAGATAGATTATAAGCACATGAGTATATGGTGTTAGAAATGTTTTTAAGCAACTTACTGCCATTACACTCTTTCACAGCTAATTAAAAGTTTAGTAAAACCTCTATGAATCATTTATTAACCCTTTATAAACTATTCAAAATTGAACTGTAATATAAAGTGAGACCTGTTTTCCAGAGGAAGATGTGTATGGAGGCTAAACAATATTTTGGGGTTGAATATTTATGACCTTGCTGAAGTATATCAAGTCAGTGGCATAGCCCACCTGTAAGGTGACTGCTTACCTATGGAAATTATTTCATATTCTGTACACTGCCTACCTTATAGGAGAGAAACCTGTTTGTTTTTTAAGTGAGTGCGTTTTGGTGCTATGTGGACAGCCATTTATTACTTATTAATTATTATTATTTAATTTGCATTTCCACAGCCCCTTGAAGTTGCAATCAGTGATCATATCCCCAATGTGCTAGGTGCTGTACCAACTTGTGATAAAAATAGATAGTCTGTGCCACAAGGAACTTGCAGTCTGTGTTCTGAAGACTGATCTTCCCTTTATTCGCAGAGTGGGTACATAGTGACCAGCTGTGAAGAAAACTTGCCCGTTCACCTGTGCCAACCACTCCAGAACTGCTGTGGAGGGCCCACCTTTAAGAGAAAGAGGGTTGCTTAGGTGTTGCGACACATACAGGCCTTGGCCTTTTCTATTGAGACTACCAATTCTGGTGGTGCTTCTGTGATGTGGATTCCCATCTCCTGGAGCTGAACTGAGACTGCCTGACTTATTTCAAACTGGCCACTAGCAGCCATCCAAATGTAACCACTGGGGTAGATATTTTAAGGCTCTGGGTGGGTAATACAAGACTCTGAACAACCAGAACCACAGACCCCTCCAGGGCTTTATACCTCTAGAAATGCCCTGGGATTGCTTGGGAAAAGATCATAAAAGGTACAATTTCCTGCTACTGTATGTACAGTAAAGCATCTCTTGAGAAGGCGAGTGAGGAACTCTGTGAAAATCCTGGAAAGTGAACAGCTTCTGCTTCCACCCTTAAGCTCCCTTCCCCCTCCAAAATATATGATCTGGTTGAAAAAAAAATCTGCAATTATCCGACCCCAGACAACTTTCTGAATCCAGCTCACCTAAGCTATTTTCTTCTCCCCTCCACGAGCAAAATGAATGCTGCAAGCAGTCATAGTGCGAATGGTCTTTTTTTCCACATTGTTTCCCTTGCTCCCCTAACTGAAGCAAGAACTGCAGAGACTTCAGGAGCCTCTTCATGCTATCACCTCACAGGCTGGAAGGTGACAGCTTCGCCAGGGACTAATGCAGTCCGACATAATTGAATGTGGCCTGCAGCAAAGCAGCTGCCTGGAGCCACTCTTGATTGTAGCTGTCATCAGGTGGAGCAAGCTGCAGTAAAATACATTCCAGAGGAATGCCATTCTACCATGCAGCTCCATGGTGATAGCTTATTTACCCTTACTCTGCTACAACAGTTTTGTAGCTAATAATTGCCAGTATCATACCGTTGAGTGAGCACAGATGCTTGGCCTCTGAATTATCAATAATCTTTCCCGTGATCTCATCTCTGGAATTAAAGCAGTGCCTTAATATTCCACATATCCCTGCTTATTTTGTACATTTCAATAAGTTCCCCTCCTCCTGTTTTTATTCGGCGCCTTAAATGATTTTGAAGATATTCGGCTGTGTGTGTTTAATTCTCACATGGTGACGCAGAAAAATAATCTGCTAAATTGGGCATGAAGAACTGTACACAAGGAGATAGCTCCCTGCTTTCTGCCTTAAAAAGAAGTCACATTAATTACAAATCCAGATGAAGAAGGAATCCCATTTTGCATTTGTACAGCTTTTTTTCATTCCAAAGTATCCCCTGTGCTATACAAGCAATAGGCTTGATCCGGTCACTCTGATTTAGGAGTTCTTACTCACATGAATAGACAGTGTATGAGTAAGAACTCCTGAAATGGGGAGGGAGGGTGCAAGATGGCCCTGCAAGCAGTACACATTGTATATACAGAATACCCATTTGGTCAATTATAATCTAGCTCAAATCCTTATTAAACCAGTGTGAGCCCCTGTTTTTGCTTCCAGTGATACAGGTATTTATAAAAATAGCTTGATTTACAAAAGCAGGATTCACATGTCATTTCTAAAATTCAGGCATGTGTTTGTTCTGTGTGTCTATATGATAATCTATGAAAGAGCTGGAAAAGAATCCTGTAGCTGTCAAATCATTATACATTTTTCCAGGTAATATTGATACAGAACTACAGTTAAGATCATAGCCTTATCATGATAGGTAAGTATATTAGCAACTGAATTTACAGTTTAAATAGCAACACATTCCTTTTAATTTCCACCGTTTGCATTAAAATATACATTAAAAACTATACAGTGATATCAATAGCTTGTAGACATCAGTAGCTTCCACATTAATCACCAACCAGACAGGTGCGAAGCTGCATGTACATCAAAGAGCACAAAGTGTGTTGATTAAAAAAGAAAATATATTTCTTAGAAAAATGTCTTATTTTCAAGGTAAGAAGAAGTATTGTTAGCCTCTGTCTGCTGAGATTTTAGATTCAGGTGTTTTCATTATTCTTATCTGACTCGCTTACTAGCAGGTTAGTTGACCGCTGATGATGGGGTGTCTTCATTTTCTTATGTACAGGTCGAAATTCGGCAGGGCGTATTCCCCTCTTTAATTCTCTTTATAAAGAGTGCAAGAAGCATCCACAGGCACATATTGCTCAGCTAGCATTATTACTGGGCTTGGTTCAGCTTTCAAGTATATTGTTTTTATACCAGCCTAAAATCACTGACCCGAGTTAAAATAGTGTAACTGAGACCACCGTTACCAGACATTTGTGGTTTTTTTCCCTTTCAAAAGGACTCCTGCCATTTTTTTTTCCAGTTACACAATTTATCTTCTGAACTTTTGATACTTCCTAGCTGTCTGTGTTTTGCTTGCTGGGTCAGATCCTCAGTTAGTATACATTGCTGCGGCTCCATCTACTTCAAGGGAACTGCATTCCTTTGTACCAGCTGAAAATCTGGCCTGGAGAGCCAAATTATGCTCTCATTTGCACCATCCTAAATTTACATCATCAATTACACCATCATAAACTGACTTCATTGACGCTACTCTGGATTTACATTGTTAGAACTGAGGGTTGAATTCTGTCCTTTGTCCAGATTCTGATCTTGCTCACACTGTTGTAAAGTAGGAGTAATTCTATGGAAGTTGAATGAGTTCCATTGGTGTGAGATCAGAATTGGATCACCTGGGTACATTTCCACCGGTGAATTTCTCTACAAAAAGTTGTGGGCGCAATTCTGATCTAGGTAGCTTTCACACTGGTGTAACTGCACTGATTGCAGTGGAATTATTCTGGTTAGATGCTGGTGTATAACTTTGAGAAGAATTGGGCCCTGAATTTGTACTGATAATGATCATGCCTGTTAAATAGCTTCCTTTTCTATTGCGCTCAGCAATAAAACAATTTATTCCCAAGCCTCTCTCATATAGTTATCCGATGAAGTGCATCCGATGAAGTGAGCTGTAGCTCACGAAAGCTTATGCTCAAAGCCTCTAAGGTGCCACAAGTCCTCCTTTTCTTTTTGTGGATACAGACTAACACAGCTGCTACTCTGAAACCTGTCATATAGTTATATGTAGATTTCCCCTCCTTCCCTAACTATAGTAGTTCTGCTGAATATAAAAAACAAATATAAATTATACACCATTTACTCAAAACATCTGGTTTTTATGTTTTTAAGTAAACATATTCCCTCAGCTTGGACCAAATGTTCCAGGAAAAGAATCCACATTTGATTGCACCACTGCAGGTTAAGGCAAGCATCCTGAATCTTGTCGGGAAACCACTTCACAGCTGGCCCAAAACAAAAGCAAGCAATATTTTCCTAAAGATTAAAAAGTATATTTTTAGTAGGGGGACCAGGCTGACTACTCAGCTGTCTAGTTGTATTTAGATTTTGGGAGCTTGTGAGAGGATTCAAACTACTTGTTTCTTTTTTATTTCTCTCTCTCTCTCTTTTTTGACTTGTCACTGCAATGAAGTTGGCAGTGGCTCTAGGGAGTCCTCTGTAAAGCACAATGCCCTGGGCTATGGGAGATGGAGCCCTCAATAACTGATATGAAAGGTCCTTAATTAAGCACTTAGCATTTCAAGGCAGTTATCACGGCTAGCCCACAGCCCAAGCTGGCAGTCCGTCACCACTGATAGGCCACCTAGATGACTAACGTGAGTTGAGTCGAGTCTTTTGTACTTTAGGCGAGGAGCCCTGAGGCATAGGCTGATCTGGTGACCCTCCCAGATATACTTTCTCTGCCGGAAGGAACTGGATATCGGATGTGACAACAGTGCAGACAGGAAAGATTCAACCTCCCCCCCTAAAGATCAGGGATCAAGGAGAAAGTTAGAATGACAGTGGCACTTTCTTGGCTCTGCAAATCAGCATGACTATGACCAAACCAAATGAATGAATAATCAGGACTGTATTATGAAAACAGAAGGGAAAAATCTCACTGCTGTGATGCATTCAATTATTTCGCCCAGTACATATGGCCATGGAGAAGTTAACTAGGGAAGAAACTATCCATCTCCTTCCACCTGTCATCAGAATCCTCTGGACATTAGAACATAAATGTTTGGGAGGAAGTTTATCTTTATATTAAAGAGATGGGGAACACTTTTGCGGCATTAAAATGGAAAGGGTTAATGGAATGAACTATAGATTAAATTGTAAAGCAATCAAAGAAAACCAAACAGTTTATAGCAGACAACCATCTTCTGGTGTTTGGGTCTGTGTCAAGCCATGGATGTGGAAAATTAAAGCCATACTGAGAAGGGAAATGAACCATGTCTAATACATCCCCAGCAATAAAATGTTTTCACTAGGACTGTAAAACTGTGGCTTACATTAGGAAAAAGAAAATCAAACTATATGTCAATTCCACATCATGGGACATGAAGTGTCCACAAAAATTTATATTACTATTTAGAAGTGTTTCATTCTGGTGTTTTATTGTGATTGGATGCGCCCTTCTCAGTATCTTTTGACTGGTATGAAAATGATTTGAACTACTTTTTTTAGCATTTATTTTACATCTATTACCTGTTCTATTACTTTTTATTATTTTATTGTGCTTGTGTAGAGGATTTTGCACAGTTTTCATTATAATGTAACATTAAGTCAATTTATTTGTGTATTACACGCTGTATAATTGCACCTTTTTGTGTGGAACAATTTGGATTTCATTATCCGACAAATCAGCAGTGTTACATTTGGAAAAGCTCTTGTTAGGAATCAAGTGCATTTTCCGACTAAGACAAAAGAGATCAAGTTTGCACCAAAAAGGAGTAGAAGATTTCCTGTTCATGCCTAATCATTTCACGCTCCAGTGGAAGGTCACAGAGGAAACAGAGATATTTGTTTCTTTGAGAAAATATTTAATTACTCTGGGTCAAGATCAATGTAGATCAATATTCGCAAGATGAGAAATATTGTAGAACAAGGAGGTCTGACATGGAACAGATTCAAAAAGAAATAGATCAAGGCAAGAACAAATGTATACAGGGAACACGTCAAATGTAACAGCATTTTTGTTTATTATTGTTCTGACTTTGAACAATCATTTTGCTCCTTAATTTACAAGTGCCATAAAGTGTATAACTATCACAGGCAAAGCTGAGTGTACATCTGTTTGTGCAGAGCTGGTTTGCCATCAATTATCAGGCTTAAACCTTTCACAAGAGGTGGCATAATAACTATCTCAGCAATCTCAAAGGTGAGCCCAACAGCTATGCTAAAAAAGAAATGTAAAATATTATTTTAAAAACCAGTTCATGGATTAGAACATATATGGAGGTGCAAATCAGTTCTTTTTTTACTTACCTGCAGAAATCTGTGTTTAGCACTCTGTGTTTTTATCTCTAGGAGTTGATGGCTTCATGAGAGGAAAATGGGTTCACGGATAAAGCAATGGTTGTGACTTGAGAAATCTGGGCTCAAGTCTCAGATTTCCTGTGTGAGCTAAGTAATTTTTGGCAAAATCAAAGCCCCGCTGAAGTCAATGAGAGTTTTGCCACAGATTTCGCCCTGGATTCTCTCTGTTTCCCATATGTAGAATACCTCCTTTCTCCAATCCTGTCTCTGTCTTGTTTATTTAGACTAAAAGATCTTTCAGGCTGGGACTGTTTTTTACTGTGAATTTTTGTTGTACCTAGCACAATGCGGTGCTAAGCTAAGCTTAATTGGAGTCTGTAAGGACTACTATAATGCAAATAAGGCCAACACTTAAAGCAGTGCATGGGGTAACCAATAAATAAATAAATCTGCTTCTGGTGTTTTAAGTGTTGTCAGCTCTTGAATGAAAAAAAAAACACAGTCTCTTGAACCGAAGTCTTGGTGGACAATGAAAGGAGGAACAGCTATGCAAACATTTTGTTTTCAAATGTGATTGCATTGTTCTGCATATATAGTTTTGTTACCATTTTGGAATGACAACCTTTTTGTTTTCGTGGTTAATGGCTGTACAAAAGATTTTTAGTTTTTCTGAAATTTTTCTGTGACAGAAATGTATTCTCTGCTCTAGCTCCTTCATGAAGGCAGGAATAAAGGAGAAACCAGGTTGGATGCTTTTTCAAATGTAAACACTTGTTAGGTGAACTGTCAATACAACTCTGGCTGTGGATTCAAGCTTTCATCTCCTTTACAGCAGCATCAGCTGAGTTGGGGGGGGGGGGAAGACAGATCAAGGTTTCAGTTACTAAAAGAAATAAGAAACTTTAAACTTCCTTAACTTCTCTGTCTTCTTCCCCCTACAACTGTCTCCCACCTTACTCACACACTAGTCTCCCACTCTATACATATATACAAACTTTAAATAAAAATATCTTTAAAAATAGTCTGGACAACGAACTGGAAAATACACAGCAGAGAACAGTCCTGCATTGATCCCTTGGGATGGACCCATGGTGCCTAAAATAACTACTTTTCTGCTCTATGATTCAGACTGTGGGGTTTTTGTGTGTGCTCTCTCATTGTGTCAGGAATAGTATCAGACACTTAACATCTTCAGAGCTCTATCCAGCTGTTAACTCTCTAATCTGCACAACTATACAGCTGGTCAAGTAATTAAAAATCCCAAATGTTGTAATTTTGACTAACTCACAGAGTTCAAAATGGATCAATTTTTTGTTCTTCCGAAACATTTTATGACACTTTGGGATGAAAGTTTGTATTGAAACTCTGATCTCAATGGTTGTTGACACTTTTTGCTTACTGAAATACATGGGTTTGAGTAAACAATTTTTTAAAAAATGTTTAAATCAAAATTTCAGAACAAAAATTACAAAAATATCACAAGAAATAAAAAGAAGTAAGCAGGAAACAGAGTTTAGCAAAATTTTGCATTAAAAAGGCCAGTTTTTTGTCAAAACAAAGTTTAGTACAAAATATTTTGATCAGCTGTTCTCATAACCTGTAAAATAGGTAGGTAAATATGATCATCACCATTTTGCACATGGAGAAAGTGACACAAAGAGATGTAAGGTCCAGATCCTCAAAGGTACTTTAGCCACTCACTCCCTTTTAGAAGCCAGCCCTATGAGGCTTGCCCTGGGTTACCGAGAGAAACAGTGTCAGAACCTGGGTTAGAACTTAAGACTTGATTAAACCAGCTCTGAACTTCCCCAGAATTGAGAAAGGGAAGGAAAGGTCTCCCTCAGACATATCCCTGCTTTGTTATTGGTGAGCCCCTGACAGCTGTTCCACTGTGCTAAATGGGGCAGGTAGCTGGGGCAGATTTGATATAATAACTCCTATATCCAGAAAGGGATAAATGAGGACCTTAATTTTACTTGGGAGGTACTCAGAGCCTACAGTGATGAGTGACAGTGTTAAACCTCAGACTTTCAGAGCCTATTGCTCCATGTGAGGTAAAGCAGGGTAGAATGAGGGTGTTCCAGTGATGAGGGTACAAGCTAGTATTTGTTATGATGGTTCTTGGGGTACCCAGGACTATGGGTCACCTTGTTACCCCCTGCCTCCAGTGAGAGAAAGACTTTCTTGAGCGTAACTGGGTGTCAGCTCTCTGACAGCGGGGTACTCTGAGAACCATCACGCTTATTATACCTGCCCTGCCACAGACATTCTGTGTGACTTCGGGCAAGTCTCCATGTGTCTCAGTTCCTCGCTGGTGAAATAGGGATAATTGCACAACACGTGGGTGTTGTGAGGATAAATGCGTGAAAGATTATGAGGTGCTCAGATACTACAGTAATGTGGGACATATACCTACCTTGGTCGAGGCACTACCCCTTCCACACACCCCTCCCCCCCACCAGAGCCTAGAGCCCCACCACCATGGCCACCACCCCTGCCCCAGGCTAGCGCTCCCAGCCCCGGAGTGCCCCCATCCCCAGAGAGCCAGGAGGGCGGGGAGCACGTCCCCAGCCCTGGAGTGCCAGGAGTGTGGTGTTGTCCCGGGTCCCCTCCACAGCCCTGAAGCGCTGGGAGGACAGCGTGGCTCCAGCCTACCACCCCCAGCCCCAGACTGACGGGCAGTCAGGCGGCGCCCCTAGTCCCGGAGCGACGGGTGGATGGTGCAGCCCCAGCCCAAGCCAGGCCACAGCACAGGGGAAGAGCCGCAGAGTAGGAAGCAGGAGAGGGTTTGGGGGTGGAGCGTGGGCAAGGCCATGCCTGGCTGTTTGGCGAGGCTCAGCCTCCCCCACCTATGTTACCCACCACCCACGCTAAGACAGGTATTATTCTCTCTGTTGTATAAATAGGGAAAGTGAAGCACAAGTGCCACTTGGTCACCTAAGAAATAGAATATAGATATCCCAGTGACCAGACCCGTGTCAGACCATGGCGTCCCTGTGGTATTTTACAACTTCTGGTTACAGATCTAGCCAGAAATGCCATTTTAATAACTTATCTTCCTTCAGCTCCTGTGGTTACAGTTTAGGCTGGCAACCAGAAGTGTGTGTGGGTGGGAACCCTAACATTTAGGAGCGGTTGAGTTCAAATGTATTTTGAGAAACGGAGGTGGAGATATTGGTCTTCCTAAACCAATGCATAACCCCATACGTACCATTGCCATTAATTGAATTTTCAGTGTTCATCTAGAGTGACAGAAGATGGGACAGGAACATAAGAATTGCTATCTCATCTAAGACCAATGGTCCACCTACCAGACGGCATCCTGTCTTCGACAGGGGGAAGTAACAGATGCTTTAGGGACAGATGTAATTACTCCATCATGGCTACAACATCCAAATTCTAAGGGCCTGCTCCTGCTCCCCACTGGACTCACTGGCAACCTCCCCTTGGTTCTAATGGGAAAAGAAACTGAACCCTAAAACAAAGAGCTGCTTGATGCTAGGGCTGCCAACAGACTAATTCAAAAATGCCTCAAGGCCCAGTCCTGATCACACTGAAGTCAACAGGTGTTTTGTCACTGACATTAGTAAAAGCAGGCCCTTTGTACTAAACTAGATTGGGGGACGGGGTGTCCCATAGGATGATTGTTCATCATCACAGGAAGCCAGCAGTCTATAATGAAACTGATTCATATTAATGCCTTTGTTTTTCTCCTCCCAAAAAAAGGTTCTGGCACTTTCCACACGGAGGGTGTGAGAACTAATTTTGCCGATTCTGAAGCACTCTCCTGGGGGCAATATTGCGCAATGCACGTGGGAGGGGAGATATGTACCCAGGGGGTCCCCTATGTGCACAGGTCTAGGGAGTTAGAATAGACCGAGCTATGCTATTAAGAAAAGTGCAGAGACAACTCCAGCTGAAGCTAGATGTAGCAATGACCCCACAATCTCTCCCCAGATGGTAGCTACAAAGAGCAGTTCCCTGGGAGAAAGGACAGTCCCATTCACAGAGACAGGGGCCCTCTAGAAGGCAATTCTTTGCTCATTTCTGTCCATCCCTCCTTGGTTGGGGTTGCCACCTGGCCAGTATTTGACCAGCCTACCGGTTTTTTTATGGATTTGCCAGTTGCCAGAAAAATAATTTAATCCGCCAGGTTTTTTTATGTGAGTCTAAAGATTTGCATTATTATCACAATGCACTGAGATAGTGCATGCTAAAAGTTTTTGTGTCCAGCAAAAGATGTGTGTTATCTCTCCAGATACTACCAATGGCTGTTGGGGGAGGAGGTGGGTGGTGTCGCAGAGTTGCCTTGTGGAGAAGGTGGGTGTCATAATTTTTTTGCATTTTAAAGGTGGTAAGACTACTCCCTGGCTGCTTGCCAGCTTTGAGAAAGACCAATCCTAACCAGGGCAGAGACAGGAGCCAGGGTTTGGCAATAAGAAGGTGGGGATCATGGGGGAGAAACACAGGAAACACCATATCATATCAGGCCCATAGCTGTAGTCCTGTACCTTGTGCTGTGTCGGGGAACAGCCAGGAACCAGGAGCTTCTGCCTCTTCACTGATTTTCATCCAGCACTGGCACAGCAGAAAGCTGCTTCACCATAAGTGACTACAGTTGGTAAGGGTCAAGGTGGGAACAGCAGGATTCAGAAACACAATCTCATACAACATCAGCATGGTAGCTGGTAGGGCAGTTGCCTCAGTCTTGTCTCAGTCACTCTCCTGACAGTTAGCTTCCCCTGGAAGTGGGACATGGCAGGTATCCTCTGATTCTACTGGTAGGTGCACACTAGGCTGGCCACAGCCTGCTGGGTAAGTGAAGGGGCTTTAGCCTGTCCACTAGTGGAACAGAGGCCCAATGGTTACTATGTGCCCTGTAGTGCCTTATTATTAGATATATAATATATAATATAATGATCTATACTATATATATATATATATATATATATATATATATATATATATATATATATATATATATATATATATATATATAGTATTTGTGTCTTAAGTTTTTAATAATAATTATAAAAAAAACTAGGAAATTCCCAGACAAAAATTATGTTAGATGAAATTAACATTGAGAGTATATGAAAAAATGCAACATTACATACAGCTCAAATGTGTGTTTTTTTAAAATTATTAAAGACTTAAGACACAAACACTAAGCAAGAAAACCAAAGATGATTTATTATATATAATATAATACACAGTATATAATATAATGCTATATCTAATTATATATAATATATGTGCATATGTATATACATTATTTATATACATACACATATACACACGTGTATGTATATAAATTATACATACACATCTGCTATGAATTTTATAATAGTTCTGGTGGCATATTTGACAAGATGCAACACTTGTGATTAAATCCACATTACATTTTTAATAAGAAAATATCAGTTAGACTTTTAAATATATTTGGAATTGTGAAGTTACAAAGTTGCTGTGCATCATGAATAATTGCTTATTTTTTCCACTAACTGCACTGCAAACTATTCAGATTAAATAAATATTGGGCCTGCTACTTGTTTACACTAAGAGACTTTGATGTAGATGAAAATTCAGCACGTTATGGTTTGCAGATTTTTTGATTTCATAGTCTGGAAGGGCTCAAAGAATTCTGGGATGTGGATTATGGAAGACAAATGTGGATGTGGCACTGGTGGTAAAGATTGACCTGTAGCAGTAAGACTAGATGACTTGTAGGTCTTTTTCATCTCTGATTGCTACGTGCGTCTAAAATGTGTACGGGCAACTCCCACTGAAGCCATTAGAAGTAATGTGCACATATAGGAGGGCAAAATTTAGCCCTGACTCTATGAGAATTCCCTTAGCCATGGTGAACACAGTACAATATCCTGACCTTAAAAAGGAAATGCTTCCATTAAAATGTCTGAATTGACATTATGAAATCCTATCCCTATTTAAAACACACACTCACACTGAACTGTGCTTATGTAGTATCTATTTTAAAAATCAAGGGCCAGATTCTCAGCTCATGTAAATTGGCACCTCTCCATTGTTTGCAATGGAGCTATACCAATTTTCACCAACTGCAAATCTGCCCCTGAAAGTATAATCGGGCAAACCCTTTCTCTGGTAAGTAATCTTTAATCACACAAGTAGTCCCAGTGATTGCTGTACAACTGCTCACTTGAGTAAGACCTTGCAGGCTCATATTTAAATGACCAAATTCTTTCCTGGGTATCTCTCCTCCAGGGATGAATTTGACCCAGTATCTGTACCAATCTCTTTGTTCCATGCTCAACCATTTGTGCTAAGGGTTTATATCAGAAAACCCCCTGAAAGCCCCAAGAAGTGATTGGCAGTAGGAATTCATTAGCAACAATATATGCCTAAGCTATGACCTATTTACATGAGTTTGATTCTGTGATGAAAAAATGGCACCCCGGATGACAATTAACAAGTTAAATTTCAGTCTCATTGCATTTCAACAGCTAATTTAGGATGCAGATTTTGCCACCTATATACTCACTGACATGAGAAGGACTACTCACTACTTCTCTGTGTGAGTAAATCTGCAGAATCTGGCCCTGATTTACCAAAGTTTTCCTCACACCCCAGTTCCATCCTCCAAAAAAACCCCAGAAAACCCAAACCAAAACAAAAAAAACCCAACAGATGTTGACAAACATTTATCTCGGCACTATCAAGTTTAAAGAGCTCTCATTCCAGTGGTGGCTCAACCCCTCCCCCAGGCAGAATGCCTAAAGTGGACTTAAACTCTATTGGTGTGGGTGTGTAAAAAAGGCATATGAAAAATAACTTTCCGCTAAAGCAAGAGTTAAAGCGGCAAGGCTGGTTCCGGTGTGGCATCGTTAGTTAGGAGCTCAGGTGTCCTGCCCCGTATTTTGTGATCCCTCATTAATTGGTTTCCAGTGTTGCCGAAACTGAAAGAAAAAAGTGGTAACGGTGATGACCAGGGAAATTAGCCTCACCGAGGCTCAACTAAACAAGAGGTGGGTTTTCTCTGGGCTGGGTCTTTGTGTTGTTGTTGTTTTTACTGAGGACGTTCAGCGTTTCGAGCAGAGCTGGCACGTAGCTGTTTCCTCTCTTGTGAGAAAGATGGAAGCTGACATGCCAGCGCAATTCTTTGTCAGAAATATACATCTGCATGAAGAGAGTAGAGTTAAAAATTTAATCTGCAAAGCTATTTAGAGAGTGGATAGGCCTTGACAGGCCTCCCAAATGTATTAAAAGAACAAGAACAGCAGAGTTATGGGGAAAAAAAGCTGTTGCAAGCAAACAGAATGAAACTAAGCTTTCTTGACAGAATCAGTTTGCCAAATGACTTTAAAATTGCACTATGTCTTGTCGTTTTTTTTTCTTAAATAGACTTTAATTTAAATGTATAAAGCAAGAGAAAGTTCCTTAACTTCAGAGATCTGCACAATTTTCACTAATCAGAAAAAGAACAATGACATTTTGTTAGGTCAGGAGGTGGGTAGCGATTCTGTGGTGGTTGAAATGTTGGCTTGAGACTTAAGAGATTTGGGTTCAATTCCTGACTTTACCACAGACTTTGTGTGACCTTAGGCCAGTTACTTAATCTCTCGGGGTCAGTCCTGCCTAAGTGACTCTCAATGAGATTTGGATGCTTAAGTGACTTGGAAATGAGACGTAGGTTTCTAAACCATGTAGGTGCTTTTGAAGATTTCACCTTCTGGGCCTCACAGTTCCCCATCTGTAAATGGGGATAATAATACTTCCTTTGTTTCCCTTGTCTTATCAGACTGTAAACTCTTTGGGGGGCAGAGACGGTCTCTTTGCACTCAGCACAGAACCCAGCAGAATGAGGCCTCTTTGCAGTGCTGTAAGATAAATAATACATGCGGTGTTTTTTAAACAGAGCAATTTAAGGCCACAACACTGAATAATTACAGAACGTGGCGAGCGAAACCTGTCGTGTAGCCCACAAGCCCACAGTGCACCTTGTGAAATATTTGGTGGTTGTGAAAGTGGGTGAAGCACAGAGCAGTGCGTGTATGCTAAAAACCCCAACCCCTCCCATCAAGCCCTACCAAAACAAAACATTCCACAGCACATACAATTGTCTCCCTGGGGAGAGGATGAGAGAAAGAACAAATCACAAGGGACAAATATGCAGTCACGTTGATTAATGGGAAAGGGCTCAGTGGTCTTCAGTGTTCTGTGAACTAGTGTGAACAAGGTCTTCAGTGTTGCCTAGGGGAGAGTGTGCTGGAAGTGACAACAACAGATGTGGGTTCTAGGCCTGGCTCTGTCACTGACCTGCTGCATGACTGTTCTGTACCTCAGCTTCCCAGTCTGTAAAATGAGGCTAATGATATTGACCACCTTTATAAAGATGTTTTGAGATCCCTGGATGAAAAGCATTGCGTGGGAACTATTTTTTTTTCTCTATGATTGCTATGGAGGTATAAGAACCTATATAGAACAAAACAGAACTAACAGTTTACACACAATTGTATTGCATTCTCTAGGTCACTGTTTCCCAAACTTGGTACTCCACTTGTTCAGGGAAAGCCCCTGGCAGGCCAGGTCGGTTTGTTTACCTGCCGCATCTGCAGGTTCGGCCAATCATGGCTCCCACTGGCCGTGGTTCGCCGCTGCAGGCCAATGGGGGCTGCGGAAACCAGCAGCCGGTATGTCCCACGGCCTGCGCCACTTCCTGCAGCCCCCATTGGCCTGCAGCGGCGAACCGCAGCCAGTGGGAGCCGCGATCGGACAAACCTGCGGATGCGGCAGGTAAGCAAACCGGCCAGGCCCGCCAGGGGCTTTCCTTGAACAAGTGGCGTACCAAGTTTGGGAAACACTGCTTTAGATGCATGTAGGGCCTGTTGGTGAGATCTTTATTCATGTTAGTGAATACTTAATCTCACAAGTAGCCCCACTGAAGTCTATGAGACTAACTATCCATGGAAAGGGTATTATGCAGTCATTCTCTTCCACAATAAAGGGCCCAGTACCACAACCCTTGCCATGAGAGTAGTTCCACTGGGACAGATTCTCCTTGGCTTTTGTGGAGCTGCTCAGCATGGGGGCTGAAGTGGAAAGAACCATCTCCCTCCCCTTGCAGGGCTGTCATATGGATGGGTGGTAAGCAGGTGGAGTTGGATGGGGACGCAGTGGCCGATGGAGCTGGCTGACCATGCAGGGATGGAGGGAGGTTTGGAAGAAGCCGTACCTCCACACAGGGAGATAGCAATGGGTGCACAGCCTGTGCATGACGGGGAAACATTCTGCTTCCTAGTTCTCCCCTGGGGTGGTGCGTCCCTTTACTATGGGCTATGCTTAAATGGCACAATGTAAGCCACTGACTAAGCAGGAACTCAGGTCCTTGGTGTCAGTACGGCTATGAGAGTCAGGCTGGAAGTGTTGGCTATTCCAATGGAAGGAGATTTGCCACTATGTCTTGTCACAGAAGGTCGGACTGTGCACCCCCGGACTGTGCACCCCAAAGGTCGGACTGTGCACCCCCGGACTGTGCACCCCAAAGGTCGGACTGTGCACCCCCGGCTCATGCTGGTGAACACTTTCTCATGTGAATAGCCCCACTGACTTCAGCAGGACTTCTGGCATAAGTTAGTAGGGTTTTCACATTTGGGTCCGATGGGCAGCACATCAAGTGTAATTAGAGTCGACAGCCATTGCAAACCCGCAACTGTGCCAGTAACCCTCATGCTGACCAAGGCCAGGTTACAGGTACATGTGGAAAGGGCAGTGACATCTAAGACATCAATACCGTAAGGTTTCTTTTTCATCTATATCTTAGCAGCTACAAACATAACCACTGGAACTTTACATCACAACCTATATAACACCACAATCAATCTGTAACATTTAGTAGCAAACACACCATCCTAGATTTTCACAGAGGTATCCTCTTGAAACGGACAAGTTAAGCTCCAGATTCTAAAAACACCCAGATCTGCCTCTACAGCTTGACCACTTACTGAACTTGTGAGCTCTGTTCCTTTCCTATGCTCTGCTTTTATCTGTCCCATAAGATCAGAAGATTCAGGAATATCAAATAACTGAGCACCATGTATTCTGGTCATAGGCAAACCACACTTGCTAACATCAAATGGGCAAGCCCTCCGACTTGACCTTAAATTGACCTTCATGTTGGCAGACTTTAGAGGGAACAGCGATGCAAGAATCAAAATAGATCCCACAGCCTAGGAAAGCTATAGATAAAATGATTGGCTAAACTCTCAACTTTGCCACTTTTGTATTCTCCACATTCTGTTCCATTGTTATTGTTTGTTTTAAAAAAAGATTTCACTAACTTCTGCTGAAGCCCAGCCATTCAGTCTAAGCCTCCTTAACATTAAATATTTTTAAAAAAGCAAGCAGATGAACACTGAAAACTAACATTTAAATAATAACCAAGTTGGAACCACCCTTATGTTTAACTGAATGATAATAAGCAGAAGGTTATAAAAAGAAGAGATTATAAATTATGCCATGCTACCCATTAGCATAAGAGTAGGGCGAGGCACCAACAAGTCTTAGGTGTTCAAAATCTGAACCCAGATAAGAATTGTGCATCTGGCCCTACTCTCCATAAAGCACCCCTTCTTCAAACACCACCAAACACTGGGTTATTCAAAACCAAGAACTAGGTCTGAATTCTGTAGCTGGACCTATTTCTGTTTTTAAGCCTACATTCATTTTTTGTCTCTTCAGACATTCCTGGTCAAGCTGAACTCACTCTTGCCAACAAAATAAAATAATAAGGGTTTTTTTAGTTACATAAATAAAAAGAGAATAAGGAAGGATGAGATTGGGCCTCTGTGCAGTGTGGATGAGGAGGAGATTAAAGATAATCTAGGTATAGCCCAGAAACTAAAGGAATACTTTGCCTTGGTTTTCAGTGGAGATGATGATATGTAACATGGACATGAAGGCAGGAGGCTGATGGAAATGAGTGTTTAGAAATGGAAATGACCACATCAGAAGAAAAACAGTTTAATGAGCTCAAGTCAGGGGGACTGGATAATTTACATCCCAGAATACTGAAAGAATCTGCGCATGAGACTGCTAGATCAGTAGCAAGGATTTGTAGTAAATCTGTCTATACAGGGGTACTGCTATATGACTGGATGTGAAGGGGTCGGCTCACTGCTGGCATCTTCTTGTGGCTGGGAGTGGTATGGCAGCTCTCTCACCCCTGGGGTCTGTGGCTGCTGGCCACTCCGTCTCTACGGTGGCCTGCCTCTGCCTCTGCCTGTGAATCGGCCCTCCGGCCAGGTCACTTTCAAGTCTCTCCCCTTCCAGCAAAACAAACAAAAAGCAAGGGAAATTAACACAAACAAACTGAGTTAGTAGGAGAGAGAGGGGAACACCTCCCGCTCAGGGTGTATCAGTATCAGGCCCTTCCTTCCCTCGGGAAGAAACCTTCAGGAAATTCTTGCCTTCCCTTGGCCCTTTCCTCAGGAGCTGAGGGTTGCAAACCTGTTCCCTTCCCTGGTCTGTCCACAAGTGAGCTGTTCTGCTTCCTTTTAACTCCTCCTCCAATCTGTGTGTGTCTTGCAGGTGTGGTGGGGTAGCTGGGCCCAGAGCAGCTCCTTAACTTCTTGTTGTCCAGTGTGGGGTTTGCATACCCCATCACACTAGAGGACAGCTAAGGTCATACCTATATTTAAGAAAGGGGGAAATAGTGTTCTGGGTAATCACAGACCAATTCGTCTGGCCTCAGTAGTCTGCAAGGCTTGAGAAGAAATTGTGAAGGAAAGAATAATTAAATGCATGGAGATAAATAGAAAAGGGGATGTAATGTAACCCGGGTGTGCTAAAGGTAGACCATGCCAGACTAACCTGATTTCCTTCTTTAAGATAATTGATGTTTAAGATGAGGGAAATGAGGTAGATTTAATATACTTGAACTTCAGTGAACCATTTCACAGCACCACATAGGAAATTGTTGAATTAGAGAAGATGGGCATTCATACAAAAATCGTAAGGTAGATAAGGAATTGCTAAGGGAGAAATGGCGACATGTTGTGTTGAAAGGTGATCAATTGGACTGATGGGAGGTTACTAGTGGAGTTCCTCAAGTCCTGATCTTGGGACCAATCTTATTCAATATCTTTATTAAGGACCTTGGCACAAAAGATGGAAGTGTGCTAATGAAATTTGCTAATGATACAAATTGGGAAGGCATCCTCAATACAGAGGAAGATCTCGATGACCTTGAAGAACGGAGTAACAGAAATGGGATGATAGTCAACAATACAAAGTGCAAGGTCATGCAGTTAGGGTCTAATATTAAGAATGTCTGCTATAAACTGGGTGCTAATCAATTGGAAGCAACAGAGGAGGAGAAAGACCTGGGTATATTGGCCAATCACAGGATGACTATGAGCCACCAATATGATGTGGCTGAGAAAAAGGGAAATGTGATCCTAGGATGTTATTAGGTGTGGCATTTCCAATAGAGATAGAGAACTTTTAATACCACAAGGACTTTAAAACCTCATCTGGAATACTGTCTGCAGTTCTGGTCACCTATGTTCAAGAGAAATGAATTCAAACTGGAACAGGTGCAGAGAAGGACTACTAGGATGATCAGGGTACTAGAGGGCTTATCTTATTAAAGGAGATGGAAAGAGCTTGGCTTGATTAGCCTAGCAAAAAGAAGACTGAGAGGGTATATGATTGCTCTTGATAAATACATCAAGGGGGTAAACACCAGAGAGGATGTAAAGCTATCTAAGCTAAAGGACAATGTTGGCACAAGAACAAATGGGTATAAACTGTCTATGAACAAATTCAGACTAGAAATAAGAAGGTTTCTAACCACCAGAAGAGTGAGGCTCTGGAACAGCATCCTAATAGGAGTTGTGGGGAAAAACAACGTAATTAGTTTTAAAAGAGTGATGAACACATTTATACATGTGATTGTATGATGGGGTTGCTTGTGATGGTGGGGGTTAAGGCTCGGCAGCCCTAGCGGTCCCTTATGTGTTATGCCTAATATTCCTAAAATCTCTGGGGTTAGTTTTGTCTCCTTCCTCTCATGCACCTGACAGGGTCATGGCTGGAGATCGGACACTCAACAGGGTGGGCTGGTGCTCTGATGTAGCAGTGAGCATTCTCTCTCTCAGGTGCTTGGCTGACTGGTTCTTACTCAGATGCTCTAGGTCTAACTGATCAGCACATGTGGGGTTGGGAAGGAAGTTTCCCCCAGGTCAGATTGGCAGTGACCTTGGCTGTTTTTTGCCTTCCTTTGAAGTGTGGGGGATGGATCACTTGCTGGGGTCATTTGGGTATATCTCACTAGAACAATTCCCTGCCTTTGCAGGGGCTTCAGGCGCTGTTGGCTCTAGGTTTCTCTGATTCTCTGTCTGTGGCACAGAATAGTTTAGTCTCCCAAGGGCTGCAATATGTTGATCCAATTGTGGTTGTTGGGTTCAGTCTGTGGGTGCTGGGTGGGGTTGGTGACCTGTGATATACAGGAGGTCAGATTAGATGATCTGGTGGTCCCTTCTGGGCCTTAAACTGTATGAGTTTATGAATAGGTCAGTGACAGGTGACCACTGATAACCAGTAAATTCTGAGGGCCACGTCCTCAACTGGTGTAAATCAGCACAGCCCCGTTAGCATCACTGACATTCATTGATGTTCTGGCCCTGAATTAATGGGACAAATTAATCCCCCTGTGAAGTTGCACCAGTATGGTCCATTATTTTTAGAGGCAAACAAACATACAGATTGCAGCATTATTATTTATGGAGGGTCCTGATTTTTAGACAGATTTTCTTGCTGGTTGAAATGGTCTCCTGGTTTTTAAACAACTGATGGTATTGCATGGCCCATATTGTGTCATAGGCACTTTATAGACCATGAAAAAAAAAAAAGGTCTTGGCCCCACAAATTTATAACATAAGGGCTGGATCCTACAAACAATTAAACACCTGAGTAATTTTACTGATATGTGCATAAGCATTTGGAAGATTATGCTTTACATTTAGACATAAAATTACAAATTAAAGATAAAGGGAGGTAGATGGGTGGGATTGGATTATCCACAGGATGTGCAATCCTTACTGGCCATTATTTATTATATCTACTGCAGTAGCATCTGGATGACCTGATGGAGACTGGAGCCCCACTGAGAGACACTCTGTGTCCCAAAATGCTTATTCTCTAAATAGAGAAGAGAGACAAAGGAAGCATTATTATCCCCATTTTACAGATGGGGAACTGTGGTACAAAGAGAGGTTAAATAACTTGCCCGGGATTAAATAGAAAACCTGTGACAGAGTAAGATGTTAAACCCAGATCTCTCAAGTCTCAGTCCAGTGCTTTAAACCACAAAGCAGATCATCCTTACTGTTTAAATTGAGGTAGTAACCCTTGTAGGGAGCGTGAGGGATCTAAAACATAGCAACAAGTTGAATGAAGAATTCAGTGAAAGGAAAAAAAAATCATAAATCAGTTAGACTATCAGTTTAATGGTTCAAAACCAAACAAGACCCTAAAAGAATGTGAAATAAATTGCAAATAAAATTTCCAACATTTTTCCATCTTTCAATAACAAATGGAAAATAGAAAATGTTTCTGTTTTTGAAAAGTGAAAATTTTTTATTTTCATAATTAAAACCAACTGAAACGCAAACATTTTTAGTTTTTCAAAACCCAAAAGGTTTTCAAATTTCAATACCAAAAAATGTTTTTTTTTTCTGGTTGTTTTTTGTTTTTATTTTTCATCAGAAACCTAGGATACAGAAAAAAATGAAAATTTTAATTTACCAGAAGAAAAGCAATTTTTATTAAAAAAAAAAGTAAACTGAAAATTTGCAGTCAGCTCTGTCTGGTATATTTATTTATGAGATGACATAGCATGGGACAATAAAAGCCCTCATATTGCATCTTTCCGATCTGCACAGGTCAGTGGGGCTTTATCTGTGTGGACCTTGACCTGACTGGACCTGATTATAAGATTGGTACATAATTATGGTTATCCTTTTAGTGGCAGAATAGATTGGCTTGTTCGTTGAGGCAGTATCAAAGTTCTGAGTATTCTCAATTTCCACTGAAGAAGTATCTGGGCACCTTATATCATCAACACTTTAGGAGTTGAGAGATCATGAGTTAAACGTGAATGTAAACTCAGATATTATTAATGTTTTGTTATTAATATATTATGATAGCAATATTAATAACACTATGAAATTATGATTAATAATAGAGCTGGGCATAACAGTCACAGAAATGATATTAATATATTATTCTCATTAATATTACAAGAATTATTATTATTAATAGTGCTGAGCAAAACATTCCCAGTGACATTTATTTTTGTCATAAACTTTTACCTGGTTCTCCATTCACACATTTGCATTTGTTTTCATGAAATTGGAGCAGTGTTATGTCACGCTTAAATGTTTTGATACATTTTGGGAAAATATATATAAAAGGAATTTAGATGACTGCAAATATTTTTACAGGTAATTTCCCCAGTATTTTCTGAATTGTCAGTTGAGCTGGTTGGTTCTGACGGGTCACATATGTCACATGATGGGTTGAGTCTATCCCATGTGGAAAGGAGAGTGAATAGATAGTGAATAGTGGCCAGAAGGGACCATTACGATAATCTAGTCTCACTTCATTTATAACACAGACTAAAGAACCTCAGCCAGTAATTTCTGCATTAAACCTATAACTTTTGTATGAACTGTAGCATAGCTTTTAGAAGGATAGCCAGTCTAGTTTTAAAGACTGTAAGTAATGGAGAATCAACCACATCACTAGATAAGATGTCCCAATGGTAAACTATGCTCACTCTTAATATGTACCTTATGTCTATCCTGCATTTTTCTATCTTAGCTTCCAACCATTGATTGGCAGAAACCCATTTGGCTCTCTTTCATGGTGGGGGTGGTAGCATTTTGTGTGTTCTGTCCAAGCCAGTAAGATAAATAATTACAGTGACAAGGAGAAGCTCTAAGATGATTCTTGCTTCACTGAATGGGCTCATGGCACTGGTCAAAAACTACAGAAACATTTTCACAGAAGCTTTTTGAAACTTTCTGTAAAAGTCTTTTCATTAAAATTTTGAATTTTACCTGAAAATTTTCTGTCACTCAATAGACTTGTCCCCAACCAAGAAATAAGACAGTGTTTTTTTCAAAATATTTCAGCTGAAAATTTCCATCCATCTCTATCTATGTGCATGTGTGAAGGGTTATTTATTACTACCCCACTACACCCACCCCATCTGAAAACCATCTCAGATTGCAGGGAGGCAATAGCTCCCTTCTGGTGGACTCCTAAAGATGCTGGAGGATAGACAGATTCATGAACGTTTCTGGACTGGGGTAGCAGGTCATCAGTCCTTCCCTGTAACAAATTGAGACTAGGTGTTGGGGGTAGTGAGAGGATTGTCCAGTGAGGGTCTATCACAAGGGCTGTTGGTTGAAGTGTGATTGTGTAGGCGCAGAATGCTGTGTGGCTGAGTGAGATCCTTCAAAGTTTTGGAGAAGCATCCAAACTCTGAACCATTTTTGTCCTTCTTTCCCTCCTAATTTCTCTCTTCACTTTCTCCCTTTCTCAAAGTGAGCACAATGGGTAGCTCCTTGTTAGCGATGCCATCACATCTACTCTTAGACACAACTTCAGGATTAACTTCAACAGCCTTCTAACTGACCAATCTTGAATTCAGCCACTCAGTGAAGCTCTTTGGGAGAAGGAAAAATTTGTTTTGTATTTGTACAGCATCTAAATACAATGGGGTCCTGGCTCATAACAGGGGCTCATATGATATGTCTACACGGCAAGCAGAAACTCACAGCAGTTTTCAGAGTAGCAACCGTGTTAGTCTGTATCCGCAAAAAGAACAGGAGTACTTCTGGCACCTTAGAGACTAACAGAGTTATTTGAGCATAAGCTTTCGTGGGCTACAGCCCACTTCATTGGATGCATAGAATGGAACATATAGTAAGAAGAGATTATATATATATATATATATATATATATATATATATATATATATATATATATATATACACACACACACACACACACACACATACACACACACACACATACAGAGAACATGAAAAGGTGGAGTAAGAGTAATGAATATTGAATCTATTTCCCCATGTTAAGTATCCTCACACCTTCTTGTCAACTGTCTAAATGGGCCATCATGATTATCATTACAAAAGGTTTTTTTTTCCTCCTGCTGATAATAGCTCATCTTAATTAATTAGCCTCTTACTCCACTGGAGTAATTAATTAAGATGAGCTATTATCAGCAGGAGGAAAAAAAAACCTTTGTACTGATAATCATGATGGCCCATTTAGACAGTTGACAAGAAGGTGTGAGGATACTTAACATGGGGAAATAGATTCAATATTCATTACTCTTACTCCACCTTTTCATGTTCTCTGTATGTGTATATCTATCTATCTACCTATCTTCTCACTATATGTTCCATTCTATGCATCCGATGAAGTGGGCTGTAGTCCACGAAAGTTTATGCTCAAATAAATCTGTTAGTCTCTAAGGTGCCAGAAGTACTCCTGTCCTTTTTACTCACAGCAGTGAGTCTCTGAGCCTGAGTCTACAGACTCATGCTTGTGCTACAGTGCTAAAATAGATATGTGAACTTGGGCTGCAGCTTGGGCTCTGAAGTCTAGGGAGTAGGATGGGGCTTCCAAGCCCAAGACTGATTGTCTACACAGCTACTTTTAGAGCCATAGCATGAGCCCCATGAGCCCAAGCCTGTAGACCCAGGGTCTAAGACCCAGGTTTCTGCGTGCTATGTAGATGTACCACTAGGTACTACCACTAGAGCTGGTCAAAAATTTTTACTGGAACACTTTTCCATTGAAAAATGCAAATGTTTCACAGGAACATGTCTATTTCAACAAGATTTTCACGGGGAAAAAGTTGAAACGTTTCAACTGTCGTTTTGGTTAATTTCATTTCAATGTCTATATAATCTTACATCTTAATTTTATTATATATTAGATTTCATGTTATGCATATAGATAATATTTAAATATAAAATAAAATGAATCAAAACAATAAAGTTGAAACCAAACCTCTTGACACTATCAAAATGAAATGTTTTAATGGTCATGAACTGAAACACTTTGGAATTTTCATTTAGTGAGAAATTTCAGCTCTTTGTTGCAATTCGGAACAATTTTTTTTTTTAATTTTGGGAATTTTCTGAAGAATGGGGTTCTAATTTCCAACCAGCTCTAGCTACCACAATAATAATAAAAGTCACATCAAAAGTAAACAAACCACACTAGGCAGAGATAAAGCCAAAATCCCTAGTTATGACAATCAGAATGGGGAGAATGTGGCCTGTGGTAAGAAGTCTGAAAAGAAATATGTCCTTTCTTGTTAGCAGAATAGTGCTGGGTAAACTTCAAACTATTTGCAGTTCAGATTTGCTTCAGAATGCTTCCAGAAGTTAAAAATCTTATTTAAATCACTAGGGAAAAACTGGCCTAGAATGTCATTAGTATTGGTTTTCATGTTGAATTTCCAATACCTACTGCTTCCAACTGAGTCAGAAATATAATAAGAAAGGAGGCAACCATAGCTACCTCTATGTCTTGTACGACTGAGGGATGGTGACATTGACAGCAACTTGCCTCAGGTTACATAGGAAGTCTGCCCAAGACGGGGTAAGTACCAAGATTCTCCAACTCTCAATGTCATTACTTATTTGCAGAAAGAAAAGGAGTACTTGTGGCACCTTAGAGACTAACAAATTTATTTGAGCATAAGCTTTCGTGAGCTACATCATGAAAGCTTATGCTCAAATAAATTTGTTAGTCTCTAAGGTGCCACAAGTACTCCTTTTCTTTCTGCGAATACAGACTAACACGGCTGCTACTCTGAAACCCATTACTTATTTGGACTTTGATCAACGTGTTCTAAAGGACAAGGAATTGGCCCTAAGAGAAAAATTATTTTATTATGAAGACACAATGGTAGAAAGCAGAAGACCTGGTTTCCACTGCTAGTTTGTAACAGACTTCCAGGGTGACTTTGGGAAAGGCATTCAATATCTTCATGCCTCAATTTCCTTATTTGGAAAGTAATAAATAAATAATAATAATAATACCACCTATTGGAGAGGTGTGCTAAGAGGTTCCTAAACCAATTATGAAAAGCCCTGAGATCCTTGGATGCAAAGTGCTA
This sequence comes from Lepidochelys olivacea, assembly GCF_965140295.1. Taxonomy (NCBI): domain Eukaryota; kingdom Metazoa; phylum Chordata; order Testudines; family Cheloniidae; genus Lepidochelys; species Lepidochelys olivacea. Next base: position 13,249,158 of record NC_140413.1, read on the forward strand.
TCTAAATACAAAGTATGTTATTCCTTACTAGACTGCAGGTCCTTTCAGATTAGAAATTCTAAAATTAATCACTAACGTGATTCAAATCCAAATGATCCTCTCAGTTGCACAAGCCCAGCTCCCAAAGAAAGAATTTGGCCCTCTCTGTTTAAAGCACAGACTTCAGCATTTTCCTTGGTGATAGTTTTTTACTGTGTTCAAGTATTTAACTCGTGCTGTAGAAGGTATCTAAATTGAAAGACTCCAAGAAACCATTATCATACTTCCAGCATATTTTACCAGATACAATTCTGTGTTTTATCTGTTAATGTTTTCTTAATAAAGACAATAGAGCTGAAGGCTCTGCTCCAACTTTTTAAAGTTAAAGATCATGCATCCTTCTTCCAGCTGATCTTCTGCGTGGCAGGAGAGTTGTGTTTGCCATACAGTATTTTGCCTCACGAATATACAAGGTACCTAAACATGTGCAGGTGGAGGCCTCTGGCTGGGATTTGGCTGATCATGTATTGAATTTAATTTTCAAAGATGGGTACGGATGTGTCTATTTCTGGCCAAACAGACAAGACCCTAAATTCTGCAATTCCAAGGCTGTTGCAATGATCTGAATGGCATATGTAGTTGAAAGAGAGAGCCTGAAACATGGGGCCCAGAACAAGATGTGAGGCTTGAACCAAAATCAGCAAGAATCAGGCTATGAGCGAGAGTCAGCCCCTGCTACAAAACAAATGTCTACTTACAAGTTCGCTGTCCGGTACATGAATGTATTGCTAAAACACAGGCACTCCTAAGAAGTACTTGGCACTAGGTATTCACGTAAACTCATTCCAAAGGGGTGGTACAAGAACAACGCAATACAAGCTATGGTATAAAAGACACGCTCCAAAGATGCTACAGAGACACACTGACCCCACCTAAGATAAGGTCAGGATGGCAGGATAATGGATGGAGATGTTTTGTTTGAATCAACAGGTACAAGGCGTAGGCTGGTAACTAACCACACCAGAAGGGTAATACGTAACATGTTTGTATCAGTGTATAAAAGAAGGGTCACAGAAGGGATGTCTTTGTCTGGCCTAGGGGCAGTGGAAAGTCCCACCACTGACTGAGCTGTTCCATTGTCAAGGACATACATGTATTAGTGTCCCTGTAGAGTCTATGGGGTGCTAGTACTGTGCTTTGTTGGCAATAAACCAGGCCAAGGGCCTTCGCCACTGAACTGAGTCTGTGGTCTTGGAGGGAGTTTGATCAAGGCCTGATGGGTCAGCTACCTGGCCAGAGCCAGGATGGCAAACAGAAAGAACACACACACAGCCAACAACTGACAACAGCATATAATTACTCCCTCTTTCTCTTCAGTACAGGATGGGACATGGCATTGCGCTTGGGGATAGGGACACTGATGGGGTAACTGGGCCAGGGCAGAAAACAGTAGATGTTGGAATAAGGAGAACATTGAAAAGCCCTACAAGGTAAGAGGCTACAAAAGGGGTGAGAAGCTATCAGAGAGTTTGCATAAGCAAGTGAGGCAGTATGCTGAAGAAGGGGAACTGTTGGGGAGTCTTTGAAAGGGAGACAAAAATAAAAGGGGGAGTGGCAGCCATCAAGGCATCTGTGCAAGGGAGTGAGACAGCAGAACAGGAAACCATTGCGGAGTAGGGTAGAAAAGGAACATAGGAATGGCCATACTGTATCAGACCCATGGTCCATCTAGTGCAATGTTCTGTTTCCAACATTTGGGAGAAAGAGACCATCAAAAAAGGACTGGTTTGAAGAAAATGAAGCAGAATTATTACCTCTCATCAACACGAAGAACACAGCCTGTCTGGAACACAACAAGAAGCCAACAGAGAGAACCAAAGTGAGACTTCAACATGCAAAGAGCAGACGCTGTGCAAATCATTACTGGATCAAGCTCTGTGAAGAGATACAGACAGCTTCAGACACAGGAAACCTCAAAGACAGGGATGGTGGCCTGAAGAAAGCTCTAGGTCCCACTGTGAACAAGGTTGCCCCTCTCAATTCACACAGTGGTGAAATTATTACAGATAAAAGCAAGCAGTTGTCTTGTTGGGTTGAGCACTATACGGACAAGAAACAAACATTACCAGCGAATCACTGGACCAAATATCAACTCTGGAGGTCATGCTAGATGTGGAGCCCACTGTAGAAGAGCTAAGCAAAGCCACTGAGTTACTACCAAGTGGCAAGGCTCCTGGAAAAGATGGCATCCCAGCTCAAGTGTGGGAAAGACAGCCTATTACCATTTCTTCACCAGCTGCTATTTAAATGCTGGAAAGAGGGTGAGGTACCACAAAAGATGCATAGTGCAAACATCATCACTTTGTATAAAAATAAAGGCAAAAAGGGCGACTGCAACAACTACACGGTATCTTGCTACTAAGCGTAGCAGGAGAAGCTTTCACAAAAGTCATCTTAGTGCACCTACAACAGCGGGCGAACACGTCTACCCTGAATCACAATGTGGATTTGGGGCTGGAACATTAACTCTAGACATATTTTCTCTGCATCAACTCCAAGAAAAGTGCAGAGAGCAAAACTGACCATTGTACATCACCTTTGTGGACCTAACCAAAGCATTCCATACAGTCAGCAGAGCTGGTTTATTTGTAATACTAGAAAAGACAGGATGCCCACCAACTTTGTTAAGTCTTATACATTCATTCCATGATAACATGAGAGCAACTGTCCAGTTTGACGGGTCCACTTCAGCCAGCTTTGAGATAAAAAGTGGAGTGAAGCAAGGATGTGTTCTTGCCCCTACACTCTGGAATTTTCTTCTTGGTACTCCTAGATGGCACCAGGTTCCCAACCCAAGTCCTCACAAACCACAAAAACCTGGAATTCCTGAAAATGGCTTGGCACCTAAATCTGGGACAGGCCCACTGGTCCCTCTTCTTCACAGGATTTGACTTCATGGTAACCTACTGCTCTAGGACCAGGAATGGGAAGACAGATGTGTTACCCTGAAAGGTGGAATATTGTGAACCTGAGTAAGAGACTCCATCCAAGATCCTCAAAACATCAAATTTCATTTGGGGAACTACTGTCCTACTGAATCTACACTCCATATGTTCCTCAATGATCCCTTTGCGGTTCAGATCCACCAAGCCCTAGACAATGACAATGCCCAGACTTCCTCAACCTTCACACTCCGTGATGGAATCCTGTCTAAGAAGGAGAACATCTATGTACCCGATGACTGACCTGGGCTGCTTTGGTGGGTCACATCAGTTGATTCAAAACCCAGGCCCTGGTGTTGAGGAGTTTCTGGTGGCTGACCCTCTGCACTTTGATACCCACCCCTCATCCAGACCTGTGCCCTCTGTGCCTGGACCTGTGCGAAACCATTCAGCCTCCTTCAGCCCTTGCCCACACCATGTTGGTCTTGGACCCTCATGTTGATGGACTTCATCATGGAGCTACCACCCACCCAAGCATACATCACAACTCTAGTGATTGTTGATCACCTGGCAAAGATGGAACATTTTTTACAATCTTGTAGCCCCGTCACCACCCAGGAATAAGTCCATCTGTTTGAAGACAACATTTTTGCCTTCATGGGTTGTGAAGGCACTGCCCACAGCCCAGTTGGCTACGTTCCTGGAGTTTCCATAGTCCCCTGGTCCCTGGCAAAATCTCACCGGTCCCTGACTCCCACTAAGGCAACTCTAATTCACCAGGTTTTTCTCACAGGGTATCTCCCTTCAGATTTTCTTTGGTCCTATATAGCCCTCAGGTGCTGCCCTGCCCCCTTAACTGGCCAAATAGGAAGCATCATTTCTGGCACAGGGACACTGGACCTACTTCTTTTACTGGGGTCAGCCACACTGTGATGAGGGTGTTTGGATCTTCGTGGATCTGAAGCTAAATTTCTCCACATTTCAGGGGGATTTAGATGAGGGATTTTGGCTAGGGCACATTTTCATTAAAACGTTTTTCATAGGCAGGAATATATGAGGTATTTTCATTATTTATACTACCGGAGAGATCAGTGTGGTACTCTACCAGAAAAAGGAGTTTCTGATGTTTTATCATTTAGATTTAAACTTCACTACTGCTGGGGTTCTGATGACTTCCCCTAGGAAATTGTTCTTTTATCTAATAGATTTTACTCTACGGAACTTATTCCCAGGTGTCCAGTCTAGGTTGCCCTTTGCTCAGTGTTAGCACAATAGTTCGGGAGAAGAGATACAGAAGAATACAGTAGCCAACTGATACCACAGAGGAGATTTCCTGAGAGCAGAATGGAATAATTCAATGTGTAATTCAGAAACAATAGTGGTGCTAATCCATCTGCTTTTAAGGAAAATGCTATGGGATCTTTAATGACTGGAAGTGGTCAGAAGGACCTTGGTTTTTAAAATCTCCTTCAAAAGGCAACATTGAGCCTTGAATGGACATTGAATTAGGCCCATCATTAGCAGCTCAGCACTAAAACCATGCATGAGTAGTGATTCAATGCAGACGTGGAGGGAATAATGCCATTGTGAATAAAAAACCTCAGCATCTTGTGTTCTCCTTTGAGGTTTTCCACCCAAATATTGACTAGGTTCATCCATGCTTAGCTTACAAGATCTAAAGAGGTCACAGCTGATGTTGGTATGTGTCAGGCTGTCTGGAGTGGCTCACAACTGTGAGTGCCAACCTCAGGGCAGACTGTCAAAAAGCAGGGCAGGCACCTCAAACTGGTGGTGTGTTCTATAATTAGATTTCACCAAGCAAGTAACAAATGTGAACTCCTGAAGCACTGTACCTGTCTTACCATGGAGTCACAGACACGCCCCTTGGGAACTCCAGTATATCTTGCCACTTAGGCAAGCTGGACTTGATAGTTGGTTGCCATACAGCCAAGATCACAAAAGGTTCAGGTTGCTTCCCACCCCAAGAGACCAGTCACAGAGCTGGGGCATGTCTGTCTGCCCACACTGGGAAGCATGCTCCCAGCTGCACCATAGGGTGTTCTCCAAGCCCCTGAGGCGAGAGTGTCTCCTACTACTCAAGAGCTCCCGTTTGTACCAAGTGAGGAAGGGAATTCCCACCCTTTGAAAATAATCCCATCTAGTACTCTTCATCAGGAAGGATAGCAGCTGTGAAGGGCTGAGTCCTTGGATATAGAACAGGGACAAATTTTAGGGAAGGGGAATCCTCAAAGAGAGGGGACGAATCAAGGAAAGTGTGCAATTAAAAAAAAAGTTTGACAAAGAGTCCCTTAAGACAAGAAACAGGAAATCTTTGTGTGGTTTTAGAACATGTGGACAATCTAGAGCATGAAACAAGGTATATCTGCCCATCTCATGAAAATATTAGGTTCATCTTACTGACACACAAGAGCAGCCAAGAGAAAGGGGAACCAAACAGTTATCTGAATTCTATGCACCGAGCTATCCAGTGGGGTAGCACTGATGGCAAAATTTAAGCCCCAGGCTTCATCCCCTATCATAAAACCCTGGGTGAATGAAGTGACAGCTGCTCAGGAGACCCTCTGTTTTACTGCGTGTAATAGATGACAAGCTAGAGCTCATTATGTCAAAACCAGTGTTAAGTCTTATACAGCGAGAAGTCTGTTTAATATCTCACCTTCATCTTTGCTGATTCGGCTTTTATTTCCCCCCCACAATGTTTGAGGCTTTCTGGGTTCCAATGAAGGAACCAGTCAGGGAGAGGGGAAGGCTGGGGCTTTCCAAAGAGTCTACATTGCACAAATCCCAGCCTAAAATGTTAATGTCCGTTCTTTCCAGCAGTGCTGCTATTCTAATACTAGCCATGCATCTGCTAGACATTCTTCACTCACTAGCCAAAATGCCTCTCTGTTTCATTTTATCAATGGTAATTGGGCTTCCTAGTCAAATACGTAGATTGTAAGCTCACCGGGAGAGACAGTCGTTTTGTTCTGTGTTTGCACAGAACAGTGGGGTCCAGGTTCAAACTAGAGAAATGGTCTGAAGTAAATAGGATGAAATTCAATAAGGACAAATGCAAAGTACTTCACATAGGAAGGAACAATCAGTTGCACACATACAAAATGGGAAATGACTGCCTAGGAAGGAGTACTGCGGAAAGGGATCTGGGGGTCATAGTGGATCACAAGCTCAATACGAGTCAACAGTGTAACACTATTGCAAAAAACCCAAACATTCTGGGATGTATTCGCAGGAGTATTATAAGCAAGACACAAGAAGTAATTCTTCTGCTCTACTCCGTGCTGATTAGGCCTCAACTGGAGTATTGTGTCCAGTTCTGGGCACCACATTTCAGGAAAGATTTGGACAAAATCCAGAGAAGAGCAACAAAAATGATTAAAGGTCTAGAAAACATGACCTTTGAGGGAAGACTGAAAAAACTGGGTTTGTTTAGTCTCGAAAAGAGAAGACTGAGAGGGGACATGATAACAGTTTTCAAGTACATGAAAGGTTGTTAGAATGAGGAGGGAGAAAAATTGTTCTTCTTAACCTCTGAGGATACGAAAAGGAGCAATGGGCTTAAATTGCAGCAAGGGGGGTTTAGGTTGGACATTAGGAAAAAACTTCCTGACTGTCAGGGTGGTTAAACACTGGAATAAATTGCCTAGGTAGGTTGTGGAATCTCCATCACTGGGGATTTTTAAGAGCAGGCTGGACAAACACCTGTCAGGGTTGGTATAGATCAGGGGTCTCAAACATGATGCGGCCCGTGGAGTTATTTGCTGTGGCCCGCCAAGCTCCGCATGCCCTCCCACAAGTTATTTCCTGCGGCTGCCAAGCACTCCTCACCCGCCGCCCTCCCTCCCACCCAGAGCGCCCACGTCCCCGCACCTCTGCCTACCTCCAGGTGCTTCCCGCTGCCAAACAGCTGTTTGGCAGCACTTAGCGCTTTCCAGGAGGGCAGGGGGAGGAGCTGGGAGCCACACGCTCAAGGGAGGAGGCGGAGAAGAGGCAGGGCAGGGGTGGGGATTTGGGGAAGGGGTTGGAAGAGGGGCAGGGAAAGGGTGGAGTTGGGGTGGGGACTTTGGAGAAAGGGTTGGAATGGGGGTGGGGAAGAGGTGGGAAGAGGCGGGGCAGGGGCAGGGCCTCATGGAAGGAGTGGAGGTGGAGCCGGGGGTAGCGGGGTGTGTGTGTCAGTGATGCGGCCCTCGGGCCAATGTACTAGTCCTTATGCGGTCCTTGTGGTGATTTGAGTTTGAGATCCCTGGTATAGATAATACCTAGTTCTGCCTTGAGTGCAGGGGACTGGACTAGATGACCACTCAAGGTCCCTTCCAGTCCTATGATTCTATGACTAGGGCTTCTAGGCACTACGGTAATACATATAATAATAAATAAATACAGAAACAAACTAGACTTTACTTTCACAGTGCCACTCCAGCTCTCCCTTTGTACCTTTTTCCCCTCATTCTTGTCTTTGAGCTGCCTTCCAGAAGTCGTACACATTTATATGCTATGGTAGCGTTCAAAGGCCCCAGTGTCTACCAGCGGCCCCATTGTGCTAGGTGCTGTACGTACATAGAAAAGACACAATCCCAGCTTTGACGAGCTTTGCTGACCTTTATGCTTAGAACTCCCTCCCAGTGACATGGAGTGACCAAACTCTTTGCTAATATCCTTCGTTAGTCATAAAAAAACACTTAGCTGTTCTATAGCTCTTAAAATACACCTCTTCCTTCCAGCATGCAGAAATACTGAGAAGTAAAATAACAGCACTGTAAAAAACCAGGTCAGTTCACATTCATAGTGCTGGCTTTGTTCCTTTAGAATAGCTTTACTCATGCTTAGTAGTCACTTACTGTACATGCAGTTCAATTGAAACCAATAAGGCTGGGGAAAGATGCTATTCAAGTTGAATAAATGTATTAATCTAGTCATCAGAACATTAGAATGGCCATAGTGGGTCAGACCAAAGGTTCATCTAGCCCAGTATCCTGTCTTCTCACAGTGGCTGGGGCTAGGTATTTCAGAGGGAATGAACAGAAGAGGCCATTTTTCAGTGAGGCTTCAGAGGAAGGTGCAAAACCAACCCATTACAAAGGACTGCGTTAAGAACATAGGAATGGCCATACTGAGTCAGATATATATATCAGTCAATATAAAACTCAGGACTCCTCACACACAGACCACACTATCTAATGAACTCTGCAGCCCCCGTGCCACCCCATTCCCCTTCAAATGTAAACCCTGTTGCAGGGATACACCATGAAGCGCTCTGTCAGTGCTTAACAATAATAATTGTGACTTCAGCGCCCTCGTGGCCAAGATGGCATCTGCTCTGCAGACAGCTCTGGCCAAGAGAAGGTATACGCAGGAATGCAGCAGGGAAAATTCCTTCCACCCCAAGGGCACCTGTTCCAAACCCCCCAGAGTGAACACACCCACCCATAGGAAAATGGATATAACATAGGGAAATATTTATTTACAGAGGGATGAGAGGAGAAAAACAACAAGGGGAAATATAGGGGGAGCGGTAAAACAGGGTTGCATCCAAACCAAGGCCCCACAATAGCACAGTTTGAAAGGGCAGACACTGAGCAATGTGTCTGCACACAGAGTTCAGGAGTCCTGAGAAAAGTTCCAGTCCGGTGCAGAGTCTTGGGTGCTCCTGGTCGTTTTCGGCGCCAGTAAACTTTCCCCAACAAACCCCTCCAGTGCCCTCTTCTGCCGCTCTCTGCAAAGCCACACAGAGCGACCACCTCCCCACTTAACTAGCTACAGCCTCCCTCCTTATTCCCAGTGCAGAGTCACAAGCCCCAGTACTCACAGCTCTGGACAGCAGTGATACTGGGTCCGGTCTGTCCTTCTCAGGCAATTTCTTCCTGGCACAGTGCTTCTTCTGGCTACTGTCCTGGGTTGTCCCCGATCGGCCACCCTGTACTTCCCAGGCTTTAGGTAAGTTCTCTGCTGCTTCGCTTTGTGAGGGCCTGTGGGCTGCAGCCCTTCTCCCTCTCTCTCTGGCTCCAGAGCCACACCCTGGAGTTTTCTTCCTTTCTCTTACTACTCCCCTTCCCCCCATAAGAAAAAGATTTAAAGGGGCCATGCTCTCTAAACCCCAAAGGGGTTACATAATGAATAACAATAACAATGAAAACAAAATATAGCAATAAAATAATAAAAGATGGAGTAGGGTGAACAGTTCTCAACAAACAATTTATTTGGCTAATCACTGTTTTTCCATCTTGCAAGTTGTTCCTAGACAGACCGAGATTTTTAATAAATATCTGTGGCTTCACATTCAAGCAGCCATGACGATTGGTCACCTAAGGCATGTGGTATTGTTTATGTCCCTGATTAGATGGCCTAATGTTTATAAACTACATTTGCTTTCACTACAATTTATTTTTGTGATAAAATAAATTTGACATTCATTTTCCGTAAAAGAAGTTCACGGCAAGCTTCCATGGCCGACGGTATTGTGTAACCCATGCTGGCAGTGTGTGGGTCTTTGTCCCTCTCTGGTGTCTGCACCCATACCAGGTTGTTGACTTTGCTACTGCCTATAAATTCTGTAACTTGCTCTTTCAGCTCAGGAAGTAGCTGTGGGTGGTTTTAGATGCAGATGGTCCAGAGTTCAAGTCCCACACTTTGACCCACAAACATTTGTTCAAACAGGCCATCTCTCCCACAAATGTCTGGGGGAATAAAAGAGTTGGAGGGTTTCACTGACTGTGGAAGTGTCTAATACATACATGAAATTCTTTTTCTGTTCATTATCCCAGCTCTTATAATAAGTACAGACTTGAGGAAAATATCATGCCTTGGTTTTAAAACCTTAGCCAGGCTTATAAACCAAATCACTAAAGCACAGAGGTACAAGGACTGTACTATTGTACCAGCTACTTACTTATCCCTAGGTGTTCTTCACCGCACTGCTCCTGAACATAAGCTAGGATTGTATTAGGAACATTAGTGCCACCAGAGCTAGACTCACAATCTCCACTGATTCATATATGCACAAATTGCTAATTACTTTCAGCCTAAAGCCAAGACCAGAGGTTTTTTAAATCTTTCATAATGCACTTAACTATAACATAACCACTTAGATCCAGTCATGTGTTTATGTAAATTTATCCACTATCTAGTCAACATCTTTTTTCCAGGCTTGAGAAAGGCTGCGTCCCAAGTCAGCCCAAAATATTAAACCTAACCTTATGCAACGTTTTTATGGGTTTGAACATCTGATAAAAAGTAAGTCATTTCAGTTCTTAAAATATTCATTAGCATGCTTCTTCAATTAAAATAATATTTTGGGGTGGATTTTTTTCTCTCTTACCGTGTTAGCTTTGAAAAAACAGGTCACCTCTGCAGATAGATTGCAGCAAATCTGATTTACGGCCAGACCTTACCAAAAAGGAATCCCTATGAAATATTCACTTTGATTCAGCTGCTATGGGAAAATATAAAAATAGAGAAAGATCAGGACATGCTACACGAAAATAATTCATTCCACTGTATATGAAGAACAGGAGAATCTGGAAGCATCAATGATTCATCCTCTGCTAATACAAATTCAAAGTCGAGGAAATGCTGGGTTTTGTAAAACAACAGCCTGACAAGAATTAAGCTGCCAACAATTGTTTGAGATAATTATTTCCTGAAAAATGGGAAGATGATTGTTGTGTTATTACCTGATGTAGCTTATCATGCTTTCTATAACCTTCCTCAAAGGTGTTTCTATCCAGATTGCACTATCTACAAACATATTAACACTAGGAACAGCTAGTGCACTGTTTTTGTTTGGGGTTTTTTTCACTCTGTGTCACTCCTTTTTCTAGGCATATCATTTTCACGTTCTACTAATACAGTTTTCTTTGTCAACACATCGGGTCAGGAGCTCCTCAAATTGTTGAGGGCAATGGAACTATGCCAATTTACACTAGTTGAGAATCCAGTCCATAGATGTTAGAGCCAAGCAAATAATTCACGATGAATAATTTATTACATTAATTTCACTTTCTTTTTCTGTTTATGAGTGTCTCTAATTCATTTTTTTATTTAAAATGATTTGCAACATTTTCTTCAGTGAACAATTCTTGGACTGCAGATCATTCAATCTATTAATAGTACAGTTAAACACTCAGTTGATCTGTGGTGTTGATCTGAATATTCCAAGGGCTCTCAAACTTTTCAATAGTATGGAACACGTACCTCCAGCATCTTGATCATATGACATACTTTGTAGCGAGGCATAGGAAGGGATAGCTCAGTGGTTTGAGTATTGGCCTGCTAAACCTGAGTTCAATCCTTGAGGGGGCCATTTAGGGATCTAGGGCAAAAACTGGGGATTGGTCCTGCTTTGAGCGGGGGTTGGACTATTTTAGGTTGGCTATTAGGAAAAACTTTTTCACTAGGAGGGTGGTGAAACACTGGAATGTGTTACGTAGGGAGGTGATGGAATCTCCTTCCTTAGAAGTTTTTAAGGTCAGGCTTGACAAAGCCCTGGCTGGGATGATTTAGTTGGGGATTGGTCCTGCTTTGAGCAGGGGGTTGGACTAGATGACCTCCTGAGGTCCCTTCCAACCCTGATAGTCTATGATTCTATGGCCTCCTGAGGTCCCTTCCAACCCTGATATTCTATGACTTTTAGGGGGAGGGATAGCTCAGTGGTTTGCGCATTGGCCTGCTAAACCCAGGGTTGTGAGTTCAATCCCTGAGGAGGCCATTTGGCGATATGGGGCAAAAATCTGTTGGATGATTTAATTGGGGATTGGTCCTGCTTTGTGCAGAGGGTTGAACTAGATGGATGATCTCCTGAGGTTCCTTCCAACCCTGATATTCTATGATTCTAACAAGAACAATTACTTGCATCAGAAACTAGTGAGTATATCCTTAGCAGTCTTTGAATGTGCTTTTAACATCTAAAAACAAGGAGGAGGATCCAACACCATGTGATCATTCAGCAACAAGTGACCCATGGACCACAATTTGAAAACCACTGCAATATACAATTGCAACTGAATTGAACTATGCATGGCAATCTAATAACGGCAGCATGTGTCAGTAATCAGGGCTGCAGCAGAGCCAGTCTCTGGGTAACCTAATGAGCTCAGCTGGCCTGGAGTAGGCTGCCTGATTGGTTTCATCACCTGATTGGTTGGAAGAGTTAGCAGACCAGTTCTTTAGCCCAGCAGTGGTTCAGTGGCTGTTCAAAGTCTTTGCCTACAGCTGTGATAGCTCCTTGACCCCAGCCTTGCTCCTGCTTTGCTTCACTAATCTGGTTCTGACCCTCGGCTCTGATTCCTGACCTCTGACTCCAGCAGTGACCTTTGGCTCTAGCATCTGGCCTCTGACTCTGGCTGTGACCATTGGCCCTGGCACTTGACCTCTGACTCTGACCCTGGACTCCAATTTCTGGCTACCAACTCCTGTTCTATCCACTAATCCTAACTCCTGCTCCAACCATTAGGCTTGATTCCCCATGTCCTGGTCATGTGACAGCATGGTCCCATAGACAGGACACTGGGGAGACATGCATTCTATCCCAGAGCTCTCCACTCACCTGTTGAGTGATTATTGGCAACTCACTCTCTTCCCCATACCTCAGTTTCTCTATCTGTAAAATCTGTAAAATGCTTTGAGATATACAAATTAAAAGCACAATGTAAGAGTTACGAATTAGTAGAGCCCAAACTGGCCATGATGCCATTTTAATTAAGGTTGCCTAACACTTTCCATTATAAGTCCCAGTTTTCAGTTGCTCAATAATTTTGTCAAACTTTAATTGTTTGGGCTGAAATTTTCCCTGCTGGGTCTTTGCCTGCAGTTTAATTTTTAAGTTTAAACAAAAATGCTTCTAACAAGGTTAGGAGAGAATAAGTAGTTTTGCAAGTGTTAGTTTTATTCCTTATCATTTCCTTGAGGAGCTTTTCCATGTGCAGGTCAGAGACAGCATAGGGACAGCCCTGTGTTTAGAGATGGTGCCTGTTTTTGTCTCAGTGAAAATACACCCAGATTTTGACCTAATTATAAGTCTCTGAAAAGCATAATTTTGCACCTGCTTAGTAGTGACTTGCTGATAAAATATCTGCATATTCCAACTCTACTGAGCATGTTTTCAGGCCCTGGGGACCTTCCTACATGCCAACTGCGTGGAGTATGTGCCAAAGCCCCACAGACTTTCCTATGTATGAGGGAGGGAGAGAGAGTGCTCTGGAAGGGACACAGTCAAAAGAGCATCATCACAACACCCCTTGGCCTAGGAAAAGTTGTGCTGATCTGAGTCATCCATGACTTCTGATCTTAGTTACATCAGTCAGCAGAAGAGCTAATTCTGTACACTTTGTGACCCCTGTTACTGATCAAAGCCCCATTTTGTAACCTTAGGAAGCAGGTACATATCATTTCTCCCAGATACATTAGCCAAGAGTTTACACGGGGTCACTTCAGGGAAAGTGATGACTAGCATACACACATTTTATGCACTTAGCGACAGCTCCTCTTGGAATGAAGGTGCCAAATCTACGTGCTCGGGTGTGCTGTAGGTGTCCACTAGACCACATTCCCTTCAAAAGCCAAGCCTACAATTCCCAACACTCCTCTGCTCTCTGTTGTACCAGTTCTATAAGCTGCCAGCAAAGTGTCCGTGTCACATACTTCTTTAGTGTCTGGATAAAAGATTACAGGCCACTACTACTGCAGCAGCTTCTCCTTTAGTGAGTGGCCAAGGTCTGTGCTGTGACTCTCAAGGTCCTGCTTTCACCTCACTGAAAACCCATGCACAGAGATGTCACAGGGTCTGGTTTATGCCCAAGCCTGAAATCAGACTCTTGGGAGTGACTCCTATAGTTCGCTGGACCCAAGGGTTCACACAGTTCCACAGAGGTGGGCCCATGGCCGCCGCAACTCCAGAACTGGTCCTTCTGGCATCAGCCATCCCCGTCTGCCTCCATGGCTCCCTAAAGTGAATAGAACCAATCCAAACTCCTACAGGAGACTTGTACTGTACCCCTTCAGGGCACAATGCTCTCAGTAAGTTATTTACAGTGACATCAGGCAGCCTTTTCAAAACAAGGTAACCATCTATTAATCACCTGGGCTACAGAATCTGAAAGTCCTTACGATAGCATAGAGAAGCAAAGGCTGAGGCAGAGTTCAGGGTGGCTAAAACCAGAGCTTCTTCCAGCCAAGCTTAGTGTTGCCATTCATGCATTCCCGGAACCCCGGATATCCCTGTACTTCAGGGAACAGTGTGGGTCTGCACCTGGCAATGTGACCCCACTCCCACCAGCTGCATGATGGGTGCAAGGTTATGCCGCACAGGGACGTCATTTTTAAGAGTTCCCTGCCCCACCCCTGCCAGCGTGACCTCGGACACACAGCACATGGGAGGTCACGCTGTGTGGGGGCGGGGCGCTGCATTCTTAAAAATGGTGCTCCCACGTGTGGTGTGACCTTGCAGTGCATGCAAGGTCACGTTGCATGGGAGGGAGAGTGTTTTTAAGAACACCTTGCTCCGCTCCCACACAGCATGACATTGCATGTAAGGACATACCGGCAGGGTCAGAACAGCATGCTCTTCAAAATGCCCCCCCGCCCCGCCCCGTCTGGTACCTGACAAAACCATGTCTGGTTTTGTCTGAGTACTGGATGAGGGACAAACCCTAGAAAAGTAGAACTTGTCTGGTTTAATGCTGGATGAGTGGCCTGCCTCTCTCTCTCTGCCTCTCTTTCTTTTATCTGAGTTCCAAGTCAGCCACTGTATGTCTGAGAACTCAGCGTTTAACACAACCACTAGGCACCTCTTGTCTTTGTCCTCCCAGACCCAGTCCAGACAGTCCTAGTGGCTCTGTCTCAAATCCCTAGCCTGATCTCCCATGTCCTAGGAAGAAAATAAATTCTTTCCCCCATCTGGGCAGTGATACCAAGGTGATAGTTACAGTCATACGGCCAGATAAAAACACTGCAGAAAATTCCCACATTCGTCACAGAGGTCAATGTAATTCAACATGACAGAAATGCTGGGGTTTAGTCTTTTCTTTAAAGGCTTTTGAAATGACGTATAAAAATGACATGAAATGAACATTAAGTTGCCAAGGCCAAAATTAAGGTTGGCTTTGGAACTTTAATTCAGCCTCCTCATGTGTACGCATTGTGAGAGAGTTCTATTGGATTCTTGACACGTTCAGTGCACAGATGGGCAATGAATGAGGCAAAGGGTTCTAAGAAGTGAGAGCATGTTTCTTGTACTAAAGGCACTGGACTAGGACCCAGGAGAGCTAAATTCTCTTCCTGGCTCTGCCATGGATTTCCTAGGTCCTGTTGTGCATCCTATCGCAATGCATATGCTTGGAAGAGTCCAAATGAAGTTGCATGGACAGCCTTCATTCTGACAGGTTTCAGAGTAGCAGCCGTGTTAGTCTGTATTCGCAAAAAGAAAAGGAGTACTTGCGGCACCTTAGAGACTAACCAATTCATTCTGACATTTCCTATCTGTGTTGCCAACCCCAAACACTCTGTCAGGACCCCAGAAATTCCTGAGATTGATTTAAAATTCATGAGATTTTAAGTAACAAATGTGGGGGTCTTTTTATTTGCCTTCTGGTTTTTGAGCCTTAAGGCCTCACATTTTCAAGTTTTTCTCCCTAGCCATGAGAACTAGAAACTGAGATTCTCACACAATTGCAGAAATCCAGGAGCTGGGGCTGTAAGAAAAACACACAGTAAAATCAGGAGAGTTGAAAACAATGCGTCCAGTGCTTGACTTTGCAACCTTACTATTTTAATGTGTGTGTGTGTGTGTGGGGGGGGGGGGGTTGTATGTAGTTAATATACAATTTGTGCTGCACTGGTCAGTCCTATGCCATGTGGTATTGCCTCTGTTCCCTGATGAGATCACTTTTTTAACTAACTAATGCAGCACAAATTTCAAATGACATTGTAATGTATAATGTTTGACATTCACACTGTGTTTCAGAGTTAGGCCAGTCAGAGCAGGAAACCAGAAGCAAGGCTACATGATGTGTCTCACTAACGGACTCAGGTCCAGCTGCAAATTTTACTATTGTCCGTGCATTCAACATTTCTTTTTGATGAATATTGAAAATTCAAGCTAAAAATCCATTGCATGTGAGTTCTTCTATGGCCTCCATTGCCAGAGTGTCTGAGTGCCTTCCAGAATTGAGTATATTTACCCTGACAACACCCCTGTGAGGTAGGGAAGCCCTATTATTCCCATTTTACAGATAAGGAACTGAAACACAGAAAGACTAAGGCCCAGATTCGCAGAGGTATTTGGATGCCTAACTACCATTGATTTCAATAGGAGTTAGGTGCCTAAATAACTTAGACGATCTGGGGCAGACAGGCTAAGTGACCTGCCCAAGGTTACACAGGACGTCTGTGGCAAAACAGGGAAATGAACCTAGGTGTTCCAAGTCCCACATGAGCTCACTAATCCCTGGACCATGCTTCCTCTTTGCTTATTGCCTCATTTGGCTTCTGATCTTAACTGGGTATAATTATTAATTAATTATTATTATGCATTAATGCTACTGTCAAATTGAAATTTGCTTCTGAATGCAACATGTATTTGCAGAATTCTTTTTTCCACTCTGCATTCACTTCAGATAGGTATACAGAAGCCATATCCTCAGATGGCAGAAATCAGAATAGGTCCATTTATTTCAATGGTACTACACTGAATTACACCCACTGAAAACCTGGCCCACTGGTGTGGAGTTAAATATTCTGGTTCTGTATGTGAATTTCCTCAAGATTTGTGCAGCTTTCCGCTTTTCGATAAGAAACGGCGCCACTCCTCAGAAAGCAACCTTCTGGATCATTCAAAGGTACGTCTTTATAGAAACTATTCAGAAGATGCCGCTTCCCTCAAACAAAGAGAGAAACACATTGCAAAGAGAGTAAATAAAAAAAACAATTTGGTGCTAGATTTTAAGAGCAACTGTTTGCATCAGTGCTGTCTCATGAAAAATCCTGCATTGATACACGACTACCACAGTGTGGTTCTGCGTTATGAAATAAGAATCCATCCTCTGCCCTTTGGTAGTCCATGAGTATGAGGTGTGTGCTTGGTATAATATGGAATGCAATGTATAATTCAATACCATGTTGCTTAATGAGTGGCTTTTATTTTGGAAAGTGGGCTCAGCGGATAATAATTATTGTATGCATGGCATGCCAATCTGATCAATAGACTGCTGAAGCATGTGAGGCCTGCTCTGCCTAGCCCCGCCATTTGCAGCCTAATTAGCAGCTGCTCAGAGATGGGAAACAGGTGCAGATCCGGGCCCAGGCCAGGGAAGTCTGCCTGTAATTAACAAGGAAAAAAGGGTCAGATATTGGGAGGAATATCAAATCTAGGTCCACTGGGGCCACCATGCTGGCCTCAAAGGCATAGTCACCTGAGATCTTAGGCATGCTAATGTAAATTATGCAAGCTTTCAAACAACATGGCTGCATAATCAGTTGGCAGGGAGGAAACGACTGGCTGTTTTGTGTGGTTTAGACTGACTGTTGGGCGGGGGGCAAGGGGGAAGGAAGGGGAATTCAATTTTCTCACTGTGTGCTTTTTGTTTTGCAAGTACCAATATTTTGCTGTTGTGAAAACAGCGTGCAGAGTGCCTGACTTCTCCAGAAAAAGGAAAAATTACAATCTAGATGTTTTCCCCAGAGCAGATTTCATCTCATCATTGTTCTTGGTGGGAAGTCTGTTATATTAAATAGTTATTTCAGAGTTAACAACAAACCAACAATAATTAGCAGATAAAAATACCTACCAAATGAGGAGAGGTTATAAGGATTTGTTTAGAGCTTTCAGCTTGCAAAACACTTTGTAAGTACTCAATTAATATAAATGTCACCATGTCATCCTATTTCTCTTGGAAACCAGAAAATGTATGTGAATATTGTTGTTATTCTTATTCTTCTTATTGTTGTTGTTGTTGTTATTATTATTATTTATTTATTATTGTGATGGCTGTTAGAGGCATCTGTTAAGGTTCTAGGTCTTATTGTGCTAAGCACAGTGTGTGCAAAATAAGAAAAATATAGTCCTTGCCCCCAGCATGCTGCCAATACTGTAATGCAGGGGTGGCCAACCTGAGCCTGAGAAGGAGCCAGAATTTACCAATATACATTGCCAAAGAGCCACAGTAATACATCAGGAGCCCCCCGTCAGCCTCCTTGCCACCCCCAGCACCCCCTGCCCGCTGGCAGCCCTGCCGATCAGCACGTCCCCCTCCCTCCCCGTGCCTCCTGCCCACCGCGATCAGATGTTTTGCAGTGTACAGGAGGCTCTGGGATGGAGGGGGAGGAGCAAGGGTGGAGCAGGCTCAGGGAAGGGAGTGGGAAGGGGCGGGGGCCTTGGGGTAAGGGGTGGAGTGGGGGCAGGGCCTGGGATGGAGCCGTGGAAAGTTGGCGCCTGTAACTCCAGCCCCGGAGTCAGTGCTTATACAAGGAGCCGCATCTTAACTTCTGAGGAGCCACACGCAGCTCCGGAGCCATAGGTTGGCCACCCCTGCTGTAATGTATTAATGACCACGTAGAACCTAATGGATGTTCGTATGCTGCACACCAGAGCCGTTTAGCTTTTCACTGGGCATAGAAATCAGATCTCCGTTTTAGAAGCACTATCCTTTCCACTTCAGCTAGAAGAGGGTCTCTCTTTATTGGCATCTGTATCTGCTATGACACACAGCTAAGCAATTCTGATTCCACATCGTTGATGGCAGTGGTAGGTATACACGTCCGTCAACTTATTAATTGCGCTGTTGCAAAATATGCACCCTTAAATACATAAGCGCGCACGCACACAAAATGAGGAGATGTGAGGAAAGAAAATAATAAAAGAAAACCCACAGAGCATGGCAGTCCCTTCTCTTGTAACACTTTGATATGCTAGGTGCAATTTCCTGGATATTAAACACTTCAAATTAAAAGGTTTATATATTTTAAAGAAGAAGAAGAAGCAGCAGTTCCTGGGCATTCATCTGGTAGAATATTCTGAGGAGAATTATATTTATATTCTTAAAAGGAGGACACAATATAATAAGATACATACCACTGAACATTCACCAGACAAATAATCTACAGAGCCTCAAACGTCCTGCTTTATTTCTCATGAGACACATACAGAAACATACCGTTCACTTTTGTCTTCCGATGCGGGCAGACTGCAAGGAGACCTGTTGAGATGCACAGGCATTGCTACCTGCTAGCGTGCTTTGGTCTTTGCAGCCACACCACACGTTCTTATGTAACTCCACACATATACCAAAAAGAAAAGGAGGACTTGTGGCACCTTAGAGACTAACCAATTTATTTGAGCATAAGCTTTCGTGAGCTACAGCTCACTTCATCGGATGCATTCAGTGGAAAATACAGTGAGGAGATTTATATACATAGAGAACATGAAACAATGGGTGTTATCCTAACCCTAACCCTCACGAAAGCTTATGCTCAAATAAATTGGTTAGTCTCTAAGTCCTCCTTTTCTTTTTGCGAATACAGACTAACACGTCTGTTACTCTGAAACCACACATATACCAGTGTCACTGAGAGTAGAACTTGATTCACCATTAGAGCTGGTCGGGAATTTTTCAACAAACCATTTTTTCTTTGGAAAATGCCACTTCCTCCAAGCCAAAACTTCTCTGTGGGAAAGGATTGGTTTTGATGAATTGCCTGTTTCAAACAAATTTTGACGAAAGCTTGTCAAAAAACATCCTGTGTTGGTATTGTCAAAGAAGAAAAAAGTCTGTGTTTTGATTCAAAATGATATTTCTGGTAGAAATCTTAGTTAATTTATAGTACAACGTGTAATTTTTTTTTAAAAAAAGTCAAAACTCAGATGAAATGTTTTTAAATTAAATATTTTTGGGGGTTTTATGTATTTTTTTCACATATTTCGTATTTGAGATTTCAACTTGTCAGCCAAGATGGGATGGGAACTTTTTTCAAAATCTTGAAAACTCTCACAGTATGGAAAAACCCAGGTCTACTTGATATATGTTAATTAACAAGAAAAAACAAAAGGGAAAATTATAGTTCTTTATCATTTGTACTGTAGTCCCATCTAGAGGTCCCACCCATGATCAGGCCCTGTCTTGAAGAGGAAGAATTGTCCAGTCAGTTGAAAACTATCCTTGGATTTGGGAAGCTGCAGTTCAATCCCCTGCTTTTCCACACACTCGCTGTGTGAACCTAGCAAAGTACTTTAGGTACATAAGTCTAAACTTTAGATCCTCAAAACTCTTGCTCAACTGCCATCTAACCCTGTAGTCACCTAAATTTTCTAGTCATGTAAGTTTTCACCAGTAAGTTACCTAAACACTCACATTTCTACCAATGGGTACGTGCAAAGCTGCCTCAGTCTTAACACCACAAAGCCACTCGATACATAAGCCCAGATGGGATCCTCAGACTATGATTCCCCTGCCTATTTTGCCCATGGGGCCCAATCCCATAGACCTTCTCAGAGCACAAAGGGCAGTTGAGATGGTGGTGGACCCCCTCGCCCCCATACTAAGCAGGTCATTCATTGGGTTTTATGCTGGACAGTCCTGTTTTTGTATGGTTTGTCCCCTGTCCAATACTGAGACAAAACAGACTAGGTTTTTCCAGTATCATGCACAGAGGATGCCATTTTGCAGCTCCCCTCCCCTAGCAGCGTGAACTCCTATGCACAATGTGTGTGAGCTCATGCCATGGGGGCAGGACGTTTTGCAAAATGGCATCCTCTGTGTGGTGTGACCACCGTGCATGCGCGTCACACCACTGGGGCAGGGACAACTGAGGGGACATCCTGTGTTCTGGAGCTACATCAGTAGCCACCGCACCCTGTACACAATAGTTCAGATCTTAGGGCACTCAAGTAGGATGTGGCCAAACCAGGTTCACATCCCTATTATGCCTGATTCAGAAGAGGGACATAAATCTAGGTCTCCCACCTCCCTGTTGAGTAGGCTAACCACTGGGCTATAGGGTGTTCTGGGATGAACTCTCTTGTTGAAGCTGTTCCACATTGTATAAAATATTGGGCCAGAAAGAACATGCAAATAGCTTGTAGGTTGATAGGGCACTCATCAAGGAGGTCGGGTACAAGTCTCTGCTCCAATGAATATTTACATATTTGACCAGCTCTATATACAGTCTAAACAAGGAAGACAGACAAACGGTAGGAGAAAGGAACATTTTAGTATCCCCATTTTACAGATATCATACAGGAAGTCTGGGGCAGAGCTGGGGAATGGAGACCAGAACTCCCAAAACCCAATTCAGAGACTTAACCACAAGGTCATCCTCCCTCTCCAAACAGGAAATTACTGCAATGCAGGCTTAAAAGCAGCAACTAAACATAAGAATTAGACTGTGTGCGAATCAGTCCTATTCAGATATTATTTACAGAGGAAGCCTTTCAAGATCTTTAGAGTGGTTAAAATTCAATGAAACAAGGAGGAGGGTTGGCAGTTATTACAAGGAGAAAAAACCTCTACAGCGCTTCCTTTGAAGTTTAATTAGAAGGAAGGATTAACTCAAAGAAGAATTCCAGGGCTAGATTTTCAGAATTACCTCATTTCTCTATGCTGTTCTCAGGATTGCATGTACAATCTGGGAAAACTCCAACAGCTGGCTAGATTCTTTAGCAGTCATTTCTCCATGTAATCACTGCAGTTGTGAGTGCAGTAATTGCATATGCAATTATGTTCATAAACTGTTAAAAAAAATCGGGTCCATATTTTTCAGCCCCTGAAGTGCCTTGTCATGACAAAATATTCTAAAAGAAGATCTTGTAGAGTTGCATGAACTAAAATTCTTAAGGAGTCTTTTCCATCTCTAAAACCTATGTTTTAATACATGCTTCCTAGTTGTGTTCACTCTACTGAGCTGCACTAGAGTGTGCATCTTCAACTACATTACAGGGTGCATTGTGATGGGGCTGGAACCACTGTTCAAGGGAGTTTAGTTGTAGTCATTATCTCAGCTCCCACGCCTTTGATCATCAGCTCAGAACTAATGTAGAGAGAGAGAGACATGTTACCAAGCTCTTCTACCATTCTCCTCTGTCCAATGGCCCTCTGCCATCCATCAAGAATATCAGTTTCTGGAGAACACCGTAGTATCAGTATTGTTTGTGAACCTGAAGAACAACGCATGTAGTTCAGGAACTCAAAGAGCAGTCAGTTTGCTACCTTCTTCTTTATTCTTTCCTTTATTTTCCTGGATGTGTCCAGAAGGCTCATAGTGGTGAAAGAACTTTGTCCAGCAGGATCATCGTCATCCCTCTCAACCTGCCAAGGCCCAGCCAAAGAGTGTGATGTCTGACAAAGATCCCAAATGAGCAACACAAGACAGGAAAATCATTCTGGACACTTACACTGAGGTTGGATTCATTCCTTTTGTGTCAATAACTTTAGTTTTCTGAGTCCTTTGATGTGAATAATTTTTAACTATTAAAGTGATGGGACATTAAAGCTGCAGATAATTTTGGAACTGAAATGAATGATGTCACATGAAATGAGGGGCATCTGACAGGTATAGCCTGCATTCTCTAGACAAGGGGTTTTAATTTCACCTTTTTCAAAATTACAGCATAGCTTCGATTCCAGAAAGTCACTATTTATCCTTAACATGCAAAGTAAAGGAAATAGTCATATACATTTTGTGTGTATTTAGTGCCAAGCACTAAATTTATATATAAATATTTTCAACTCTAATGTGACTTACAGTGATTAGTTAATTAATCTTTACAACACCCCAGGGATATAGATATTATCTTCAATTTAGAGGTGGGAAAATTGAGGCAGCCAGATTAAGTAATTTGCCCAAAATTTAAGAGAAAGCTAGCATGAGAGCAGAGATTAAAACTCAGGAGCTACTGTCATCCAATCCCTTCCTTGGTCCACACTTCTTTTTTCAGTTATCAGAGATGGCACCAAAACCCTGGATCCAAACATCCCCAGACATTAGGGAAGTTTGCATTGAAACTTTGCAACTGGCCTCTAACTCTATAAGAACTCACAGCAAAACCCTGCATAAGAACAACCTCAAATTATCTGGATTCAAACTTTATAGATAGGGTCCACATAGTAAATAAAACATATCCATCTGGTCATTGCATTTCACCCATTTCAATGGCTGTGTATGTGCATACTTTATGAAACATTACAGGTATTTTTGAAAGTAAAGAATGATCTCTAATTGTAAAACACTGTCATTATTCATATTATTAATTCTGAAGGTGCCTTACAATTCTCTATTCCCACAGAAAACACAGGGTTTACAGAAATAGCTTATCCTCCTAATTGACCCTGAAAATCCCTTTTGGGCTAAATTTTGCAAGAGATGAGCAATGATCATAGCTGAGAATCTTGCGCTGATGTTAGTGGGGCTACCTGCTACTTTGAAAATTTAGATCTGCAAGTCCAATATCTCCCCCCCCTCCACCCGCCAGCCATTATCACTAGCTCTGTTCAGTCATTGGTGCAAACACCAGACAAGTAGGTAATCCAGCACTGAGCCAGCAAATTATTGCTAGGCCATTTACACCATCTGCTACCTAAGTGTTCACTGATGGAAGGGCTGTGGGACACCTGGTGACAATGTCAAAACACCCAGTAAAGGGGAAGCAGTGAATGGCAATGAGCCGTGAAAACAAAGAAGCCGAGAGCCCAAGAAACTGAGATTAGCAGAGAGAAAGGAGCAGGCAAAGCTAGCATTCTTCTTCCTTGTCTTTTTTAGTTCTTTTCATGTGCTTCCCTGACCTTCCACACACACCTGAAAGTGAAAAAGAAGCAGAGCCTGTGGTAGATTTGCAGCATGAGCAACACCTCTAAAGCATGTGACATGCTATCTACTGTGAACAGAGCTGGGTGGGAAAAGATTTTCCCCTCCTGTGAGAGTTTTCAGGATTTTTAAATATTTTCCCATTCTGAATTGGGACAAAAAGTCTAAATCTCAGGAATTCTCCCAAATTAATAATCCAATTTTTTTTGGATTGGGTGAATTGAATCTTTTCATTTTGATAGCTTCAGTACATTTCATTTTGATTTTGACCTTTTAATTTATTTATGAGCTATACATTAACTAAAATTTCAAAACACAAAATTGTTTTGACTGGAAAATGAAACTTTTTCATTTTGAAAAGGTCAACATGGGATGTTTCAACATTTTTGAGAGAAAAAAAAGTCAATCTTTTTTTGGAGTCTGGAGATTCGTCGAAACAGAACTTTCCTGTGAATAGGTTCAGTTTTGATGCCTCGACATTAAAAAAAAAAAAAAAAATTGCTGGAAAACTCCCAACCAGCTCTAACTGTGAATCTCCTGTGAATCCCGCATCTGCATAGGTTGGAATAAAAATTCAAAGTAGCCACCCTTAAATCTTTCCAATTTTGCCTTCGATATCCAGATAACGTTACCTCCATATATGCATTATTTCTTATCCTACACTGAGGCTACGTCAATGCTTGGAGGTAGGGGTGTGATTCCCAGCTCAGGTAGACATATTCATGTGAGCTCACTGAGGTAGCATGCTAAAAATAGTAGAGTAGCCCTGGCTCCTCGAGTAAGAACCTGTAGGTACGTACTTGGGCCAGCTAGCCCATGTTGACACTTCCTGTGCTACTGCAGCTACATTACTGTTTTGAGCAGGCTAGCTCAGATGAGAGCTAGCAGGAGTACGTCTACTCGTACCACCCTCCTCGTTCACAGTGTAGACATACCCTTTTTACAACAAACACCCAAAGTAAGGAAGTACTGTTCCAAAGGCACAACTGAAGATTTTTTAAAGGTGACGGCAGTAGCAGAGCAGTTGAATATATGACCTCCTGGTGCCATTAAAGTGATCTCCATCCAAGAAGCCATTTCTGAAATAGCCAGCTGCAGATGATTTTAATTTTTTCAGTGGAAAAGGCTATAGTGCAGCTGTATTAAGCCTGATGCTTCGACGAACTTCATAGCCCTTTGTAAAACTCACCTCTGTCGTGACGTCCAAAAAACAATCTGCAATTACTCAACTGCTGGTACACTGTGACTGCTTCTCATTATGTTACTGAATACCATCTCATGTTACTGAATACCATCTTGAACAGCTCCTGCCTCTGCGATGGTCAGTACCAAAATCCTGGACCTGACCATTCCTTAAACTCTGAGCTGGATCCACCAAACTTGGTCACTCACACACACCTATTTATAACGGCAACTCTTGCCTTAATCCCTTTGTATTAATTATTCCTTTTACCCCAGCAAGCTTCAGATCTCTCACACAAGGTTCTGCTCTCATTCATGGTCGACACTGGTGAATTTAACGGTTATTTTTCAGCACACATAGAGCGGATTTGGTCTAAAGTCTGTCTGGAGTGCTCTCTTCCACACACACTGTGTTGATCTCAGAAGCAGCTTGGAATTGTAACAGAAATCTTTAAGTTGATATGATTAGGTTCTAAGGTTTGTTGCTGGAGGCAATGTTATGCAATAGCTTAAAATCTTACACATTTCAGATGGTTAGCATTCTTTGGTGGCATTTAATTCCCTCTTTTGTTTTTATTTGTATTTGGGGAGTTTTGAATTCCATAGCTCGCTTCCCAGGGTGACTTTTTTTCCCCTGTGATCATTTTGAACACAAACAACAAATTTAGATTTATTACTTATTAAAAGTTTGGGTTGTCTTTGTTGGTTTTCAGACATGCACTGTACACTCACTTATAATAATAATGCTTAGCATATATGTGTCCAAAGGGCTGTACAAACATTAACTAACATGAATACTCACTGAAAGCTAGGTAAGGATCCTAAGATATACTGAGCGAGGCATGTGCCAGGACATTGAACTGTGTTATGGAAGACAAGGGTACTCAGAACTGACCTTTACCTGTCCCCAAAAGAGCAAACACAATTTTCGGTTGCATTAACAGAATCATAGCATGCAAGTCACTAGAGGTGATAGTACCACTCTGTTAGGCCTCAGCTGGAGTACTATGTCCAGTTTTGGTCACCAATGTATAGAGAGGACGTAGAGAAACTAGAAATGATCTAGAAGTGAGTGACAAAACGATCAAAGGGATGGAATGCAAGCCATATGAGCAAAGATTGAAAGAACTGGGTATGTTTAGTTTGGAAAAGAGGAGATTAAGGCAGGGACATGATAGCAGTCTTCAAATACTTGAAAGGCTGCCATAAAAAGATGGAGAAAACTTGTTCTTTCTTGCCACAGAGGGCAGGACAAGAGGCAATGGGTTCAAACTAGAGTATTGCAGATTTAGATTATATCTCAGGAAAAGCTTCCTAATTGTTAGAACAGTAGGACAATGGAACAGACGGTGGTCATGGAAATTCCGTCACGGGACGTTTTCAAAATAAGGCTGTATAGCCATCTGTCTTGGATGGTTTAGACACAGCAATCTTGCATCTTGTCAGGGGGATAGACTAGATGACTGTTGGAGTCCCTTCTAACACTATAGTTCTATGATTCAGATAGTTGCAGAATTCAAGGCTGCTTCTTATACCAAGTGAGTTAGTAGATCCCTCTCCTTCTGAATGGTATCTCATAGGCCTTTAAAAATGTTTCTCCCTTTATGGTCTTTTAAGTGTGCTGTGGATATTTATGCTTCTCAGACTGGTCCCATAGGGTCTTGATGAGCAACTACCCTTCTTGCCTCCAGATTTTTCCACAATGCTCCATCTTCTCCAAGATTTCCATGAAGCCATTGGGGGAGAGATGTTCATGAGACATAGTGGACTCAAATGTTGGTACCACACAGATGGCATCATGCTCGGCATCTTCTACACATGTACTGTAAGTGTGACAGCTGTTAACTTGGCCAACACATCAGGAATTGAACCAGGGACCTCAAGAGCTAAAAGCACGAATTGCAATAGTGTGAACTACAGCTCTCTAGCTGTGTGTGTGTGGAGGCGGGGTGGGGGGGACTGGCTCATATTTTTCATGTATTGGGTGCAGAGAGGGCTCTATAACACCCATTGACTAGTGGGTTATACAAGCAGCCTCTTTCAGAGATCTCAGTGTCTAGCAAGGTCAGCAACCTGAATCTGAGCAGCTGGCTGAAGCTAAATTAATACAAGATGGAGCTAATGCCAGAGGGAAAGGGGAAATGCCTCAAAGAACTTACCACCACCATCAGAGGTGAGGCATGGCGGGGGCCATGTGGGGTCATGTGACCCCTGCAGATTTACTGCTTGGCTTGTATTAAGGGCTTATTCCTTCACCCGCTTACTTCTTTGGTCCTTCTCACATGAACAGAGAGCAACAATACCCAAAGTCCAAAGGTGCAAACAATTCAATGTTTATTGAGGTGAACTTCCAGCACGTATGATTCCAGTTTCCTTCCTTAGTGTCCCCCTTCCCAGCTCTGACACCACAGAGCCTTACCTGTGTCCTTGTTCCCATTCCCCCCCTTAGCAAAACATGATTCCAATTTCCCCACCCCCATTCCCAGTTCCCATCCCCCCCCCTTACTTCTTGATTGACTGCAGACTATATAGTAAAACTTGAGTTCTGCTTAGCTATACCTTAACCAATCATTTTACTGATATTTAACGAACCAATCCTAACATATTGTAACATGATTATTTAACCAATTATATCCCACCACCTTAATTAGTTTACACCCAGCAAAATTAATTATACAGCAGACAAGAACAATCACAGAACCAGACAGAGATGATACAGACAAACAATAGGGAAATGGGGACTACAATGATAGAACAACACAGAAGTGAGGATTTCACATCCCAGCTATGATAAGTGAGTTCTTGCCAGACAGGATGCTATCAAACTAAGTTTCCTTTTACATCTTCTAGGCACTTCCCTTTCTCTGGAGGCAATAGGCAGTATCAGGACAGGATTGTATTCCTAGCAGCCCAATAGCACCTGATTTCAGTGTGACTAGTTTGGAATGTGAGGATGTGACCGGTCGCTTCCCAGCTTAGGGCTGCCTCTGCTGCTTAGCCAAAGGCCTTAGCCTAAGAACAGGGCCTCAGACTGTCACAGTAAGAGAAGGCCCTTACACCGGCAGACAGTGATTTTGATTCTTTCTTTTATATCTCTATAACTAGCTAAGTGATAAGAATACACCTAAATTCTTAGAGTATAGTCCTTTACAGACAGGCCTGAATATCTATATCCTAACAACTTGTACTAAGCATGCTCACGCAGTTTAAGCATGCTCAGTAACACTGCTGAAGCCAGCTGCCCTCACTCTGCCCCCCACTATTGGCAGGCATGGGTCGTCTCACCACCATAAAATAACCCATCTGCTCTTTGGTCATCAAAGTGGTATGCTGCCTGTCTGGTCTGATGTTTGAAGGGCAACATGTCCACAGACTTTGGAGGAGGGAATAGTGACAGTGACAGATTAACTCCCCTCTCATCAACTGTTTTGGGGCCC
The DNA here is from genome assembly GCF_965140295.1 of Lepidochelys olivacea. Classification (NCBI taxonomy): domain Eukaryota; kingdom Metazoa; phylum Chordata; order Testudines; family Cheloniidae; genus Lepidochelys; species Lepidochelys olivacea. The sequence continues at coordinate 13,277,503 of NC_140413.1, forward strand.
ATGGTCCTTGGATTTCCACTGCTTTCATCTTCTAAGCACTGGGCAGCAGGGGGGCGGATTATACGGTCCTTAATGTTTCTGTATGTCTTTCATACTCCTGGATGAAACGTAGTAATGATATACACAGTGTCCCCATCAAACTGGCTGTTCCAACCTGCATGCTAGGCATTTATGAGCTGCAGATCCCTCCTAGAAAATGTAACTGAATGTGATCAGCTTTCTTCTGCCCTCTGAGGTCTAGGGATGGCCACTGAGAGCTGCAGTTCTTCTGATGGAGCATATCAGTAGGACAAGGCATGTTTTATCCACTGTGGTTGTGCTGTCAAACCTGTGGCCACGATCTCATTAACTCCGGCTGATGCAAACACAGCTGCTTTGTGTATTTTCCTTCCAGTCCCAGGTGTTTTTTTTTAATACATCGTGGTCAAGGTAGCAGCATATTTGAACATGATTAGTGGCACTCCTGAGTTACAGCATTCAGTTGTGGATTTTGACACCCCAAAATCTGGAAGTACTCAGACTTCTGGTCTTCACTATCTCCTGAGGCTGAGCTTCACTCAGTACCGAAGTGGGGACATCCATCCGTCCTGGTCCTGTGCCAGTCCATCCCTGGCATACATTAGAGCAGCCTAGGGGAACTATAATTTATGCCATTGCTGTAAAGTTCCTAAGGAACCTTACACCAGAGGAGTGTTGGCACAGCGGAGCACCATTTAATGGTGCCTTGTCATGCATCCTCCCTCCCTGGCACATTCCTATAATAGGTTGGGGGCATGGTAGTGAGAGCAGGAGGTACCTCTGCTGGGTGTATGCCAGTGGAGTTACCCTCAACAAAGGAAATTTATGTCTGGCCATCTGTGGCCAGAAATCAGCCCCTTCTCACCACTCAGATGGTGCAAAGGGGATAGATCATAAGCCAGAATCTGTCCTTCAGAGTTTTAGTTAGGCCCATTCTAGACATAAAGGGCTAGATCTTCTTCTGGTATCAATTGGCCTAGCTCAATGGGAGACAACAAAGCTATGGTGATTTACATTAGATGAGGACCTGCTCCAATATTTGGATCCAGTTTAGGTTCACATATTGAACTCAATCTCCTCCAAAAGTTCAGGGGTTCTTAGGTGTGAAGGGTATTTTGTTTCAAGCTCATCTCTGAACATTAGTCAAGTCTTTTTAAAGTAGGCAAACATGGTTGTGGGGAGGGCTTGCAGAACTTAGAAAATAAGTCAAATTTAAAAGTCTACAGGTTGTGTTCTGCCAATTAGCTGTGTTTTTCTGGCTTCTCAATTTCCTAAGGTTTAAAATGTATCTTGAGCTTCTGGTTTCTTTGTTATATAGAGGGTTAATTTTTTATTCTCTCAAATCCTTTTGTTAAAAAAAACCCTAGCAAAGAAAATACAAGTTTTAGTTGATCACAGCTGGGGAGGACTGTGGACAGAATCAAATAACAAAGTTTGTCATGTTCCTTCAGGGAGAGATGATGTATCCAACTGCCCCAACTTTGACTCCTTGCGGGGGAAAAGTCTATTTGGAAAATAGTGACAGAGCAGGGCTTATATATTGATTTACTGTCCAAGTTGATAATCTTCAATGTTCCATAGTCCAGAAAACTTGACAGTCCTGATTTCATAAAGCAAGACAATTTTGCAATTTCCTCTGATAATGAAGGGCTAGTAAGCTTTCTACATCTTTCAGATAAGACATAAAATTGATGTTCTGACCACATCTAGCTGTTAAAGATCGAATAGCACTTTTAAATCTATCTATCTATCTATCTATCATCACAGTAGCATCAGAGTTCATTCTGTTATCTCAATGTCCTTACTGAATTACAACTTGGGTAACTTTACTCTGCCTACATAACTTCCTCTTGTGATTTCTACCAGAAAAAAATATTCTTCTCTTTCTGTCCTGAAGTGTTGTGTAGCATGGCCTTATTTAAATAGTTGTTGTGTCCCCCCTCGGAGGTCCAACATTATTTCTATATATATTAAAGTTAACTCAGCACTTTAATAGGAAGTTAGTGAAGCACTGCCTAGAGTAAGGAAAGTGTATAGAGTACTGAATAGTCTTTTGAATACTCATGGCCTTACAACACATGGGTTTTAAATATCCCAGTACTAATCTGAGTACAGGCACACCTGACATTTGGTTATAATGTCTGAGAGACAGAGATAATTTATCTGAACATGCAATTCATAAAATAATAACTGTGTATAAGTGTGTGACAAATATTTACTGACTACAGAGCATCTGGGCAGTTTTGTCATATAGGCATCCTATCATGTAATCTGGAATATTGTTTTATTTTCATAATACCAAAGTTTGCCTTAGGGTTTACCGTTAATTAATCATGTCCAAATATTAACTGACATCCATTCTTGGGTGTGAGCAAAATTCCCCCCTAGGGCACTTCCTCGGTAGAAAATTTTGCATTTCCATTTTGAAAGCCAAGTGGATGAAATACTTTTATAAAGGTGGCAATTGTGCACAAGGAAGAGAAATTTCATACTGTTTAGGGGAAGAGAGGAAGAGACTGAGTGGCTCCAGGGAATCAGATGAGTAGGAAGTCACCAACTTTGACAGAATTTCATAAAAGAAGGGAGGAGAGTAGATACACTTCAGCAGACTCTGCTCTCAGTTCTAGTGGTGTAAATCCAGAGTAACTTTGCTGAGGCCAGCATCCTGGCTTCTGATTTTACATCAGCTTTACACTGTTGTAATTCCATTGACTTTAATGGAGTAATTCCAATTTTACACTGGTGTAAATGAGGGAAGAATTTAATGTACTGAGAAATCCCCTTGTATTAGCTTAGCAATGTCTGACTGTAGGATTAATGGTTGTGTGGAACAGGATTAGCCCATAAGGGATTTTAACACCAGAATGAGCGGGTTGGGAATCTTTAAAGGAGCATTAAAATGAAGGGGGGACAGAGGCTGAGTGGCACAATGAATTCAGTCTGTTTGTCTTTCATCAAAATATGAACTGAACTTTCTTAAAATTGCAATTGTACTTTACATCGATGGCCAAAAACAACACAGTACCATTGTTTTTTGGGCTACACCTGCAGAATGCTGTAGTATTTGTATAAAGGAAAGAAGGGGTGAAAGGTGGTGGACAGTTATGGTGTTCCCACAAAGCCTGATTGAACTACATCTACTCACAAGTAATGAAACAGGCAAAATAGGCCATTAGGCCCCTCGAATATCCTGAAAGTATTTAACTGCCATCAGAATAAAATGAGAGATGCATGGATATTTAAAGTAAGTTATCACCAACTAGAGATTTCACATTTTCACAGATCAGCCAAGAGTTCTTCAGATCATGCAAGCATGGGGCATTGATGCATGAACAAAGCATGAACAAAGCATTAAAAACTTATTGAGATCTATGTAGCTACATCTACCCATAATATATTGAGCTGGAAACACAATGGTATCTGAGTGTAGGTCATGTGCTTTAGTGTATTTCCTGTAGAAGTTTCTCTCTGTTGCATGGTTTATGGTATTAGATCAATGTCCTTTAAAAAGAACATAGCTGACCCATTTAATCACTAGCTACGTGCCCATATGATGTCATATATTGGAATAGTGGAAGCACAAAGCATTCCCTTAAGCCGCTGTGTGTAGGCCTTGTGCATCATAGGGAACTTTGTAGGGAGACAGCCTCCATCCAAGAGGGTGGGAAAGGGTGAAGCAGAGCTGCTTCAGAGTTGAGCCATCACAGAGAGGGAAGGACTTGGTTACTGGACTGTACCAATAGCAGATTATGTCTGCCCTGGAGCAAGGGGACAACAACACAGGGAATTGTGACTCTAACAGTTCCCTCTCATGTCTGCTCCTGGATTAGGGCAGCACGGTGGCAGGGATAGAATCCAGTTCTCTAGGACACTATTCAACTTCTTTAACCATGAAACTGTCCTTTTTCTTCCACCAGTCTGCTGGAACTTTACACATTTATTTACAACCCAGATTCCAGCTTCAGCAACAATTAAGGCTGGGGTCCTACAGCCTCCTTCACCACACAACTCTGATTCATCTCCAGAGCATGGTCCAGTCTGTGCACTGAATGAGGCAGAGGTCTTGTAGAAATAATAGTATGTGATCATGTAACTAGAGATGACTAGAATGCATACACACAAGGTGGTCGGTGGGGGCAAATTAAGGTTGAGTGGGCAACCTTAATTCTGGCATTTCCTAACTTTTTAGTGCTTGACTTTGCAGTGTGTGTGTGTGTGTGTATATATGTGTAATTCCCTAGGTTATTTAGAAAAGAAGCTGAAAAAGCAGAATTTCCATCATGTGAAATCATGCTGACCCCTATTTTGTTCATTAAAAGCGTTGGAATCTTTAGATCCACAACACAACCTTTCTCTGTTGAGCTAATGCGATAACTGATAGTGCTAGCACATTGTCGTCCTCTATGTGGGGCAGCCAGTAGAGTGGAATGAGGCTCACATCTTGCCTGTGGGTTTCACAGACATTTGCTGCCAGCAGAGGAATATTGCAACTCAGGAATCGTGGTGTCAGGAATCAGGGCCTGCAGCAGAGTCAGTCTCCTAGCAACCTAATGAGCACAGTTGGCCTGTAGTAGGCTGCCTGATTAGCTACTGCCTGACTGGTGGGAAGAGTCAGCAGATTAACTCTTAAGCCCAGCAGCAGCAGCAGTTCAGTAGTTGCTCAAAGCATTTTCCCATAGCTGCAATAATGCCTGCTTGTTCCCAGCCCTGCTCCTGGCTTGTTCCAACTTTGTTCTAGCCCTGCTCCTCGCTTGGCCCCTGCCTCACTCCAAGTAACCTGGTCCTGACCCTCGGCTCCGATTTCTGACTTCATCTGTGACTCTTGGCTCTGACGCTGGCCCTGACCCTGCGTGCCAATTCTGCACTAATGACGCCGGCTCTAACCACTAGGTTTGTCTTCTGCTCTGAGCACTGGGCAAGACTGCCCACATCCCAGTCACTCGAGTTCCATTCCAGGCTCTGGAGGAGACTGTGCACTAGTGGGCGCAGGCCTTTCCACCCCATTGCCCCAAAGCCTGGCCGTTTCTGCCTGTGTCTGCAGCAGCCTTCCCTTGTGGCAGTCCAGTCCCTCCCCTCCGCAAGCGCTGTGTCCCAGTCTAACCCCTCATGCAGAGATTTTAGCTGCCAAACCCTAACATGTTTCTACGGAGCACGTGTGGAGTGAGATATTTCACTGACTTAGAACTTGGCCGAATGTGGGAAGTTTTCCACAGGAATATCAAAAGGCATCTCCTTGGCACGCAGGCCACCCACTCCCAGCCACTTTTCAAGCCCTTGCTCCAAAGCGTGGCGGCACAACACTCTCAGTGAAACTATTGTCACCGTTTGTGTACTAGGGGCAAAACAAATGCATTTGTATCCTAATCTTGTGTTCCGAAATGGGTGACCCACATTTGCTGAAACTTCAAAACAAAACAAAACCACCCCGAAAACAGGGCTGTAACAGGGTGTACTGTCCCATTAAGCCAACCAGCTGACAGAAGACCCCGTTCCAGTGATGTTGCTTTTAGCACAGTCTCAGAAACTGGTCAAAACCAGAGGAGAGGAGATGATCTCAGGGAGTTAACAGTGGGGTGGGAAGATCCCAGGACACTGCCACTTAAGGGCCTGGGATCAGGAGTCCTGTACTGTAGGATGGGGCAGGGCTCCCCTCTCTCCTGGCCAATCTGGAGAAGCTTTCAGAACTAGGGTAGTACGTGTGAAGAGAACAAGGGATGCATGGACAGAGAACAGAAGCCTGAGCCAGAAGGCTAGGCTTCTGCTGAGCAGAATATAGTTGCTATGGATGACACGAGTATTGTAGATGGGTATGAACTACGGGGTTACTGTGATGGACCTTGCATTTGGGACACTGAGGACTCTTTTGAGTTACTTTGGGCTACTGACCTAGTTCCAGGGGACAGCTGGTGATAGCCTGATATGGTGATAGCCTGATATGGTGCTCCCCGGGGTCCATGAAGAGAAAGCGAGCCAAGGGAGGGCCATGAGGAAATATCTGTAGTCACAGGGATGGGGGGAGGAGGAGCCTGGTGAATGGCAACCCCACTACAATGGTCCTATGATGAGATGTGCCAAGCCACCTTAACTGTAGGTGGCATAACCAGCTCTGTATAAGATATAAGCCTTTAAAGGAATTTTGATGTCCTAAGAAAAGAACATCCCTTTCCTTTCAAAAATGTTCAGCAATCAAATAGTTAAACATAGATGTTGTGATAAATTATTCCTAGTAAGAATTTTAAATGTATAATTTAATTGCCCATGTCAACAGCAATAGGTGATTTACAGAAACCCAGCAGACATGATACGATAGTTTTTCAAGGAATATAATTCAGCTACAAACGTTAGGGCAAAAATCATACTAGTCAGCATCACCTACAGTATTTATTTAAGATGTTTGTGTTGCAGAGGTGCACCCAGTTAGAAATCTAGTTGTGCAATATTAGACAACTTCCTAGAAAAGAACCCCTCCCAGGATTCTGCTTGAAATTTGTCATGCTGCTTGCTTCCTGTCATTCTGTATCCATCTCTAATCTACATATCTTGTCTGCAGTGTTGTTCTAGCCACGTTGGTCCCAGGATATTAGAGAGACAAGGTGGGTGAGCTAATATTTTGTATTGGAGCAGCTTATGTTGGTGAGGTAGGTGAGAACTTGGCTGAAAGACGGTATTAGTGGCTTCCAGCCTCTACCTAGACCAGGGATCAGCAATCTTTGGCATGCGGCTCATCAAGGAAAGCCGCTGGCAGGCCAGGACGGTTTGTTTACCTGCAGCGTCCGCAGGTTCGGCCGATCGCAGATCCCACTGGCCGCGGTTCGCCATGCCAGGCCAATGGGGGCTGCAGGAAGCGGTGGCCAGCACATCCCTCGGCTTGTGCCACTTCCCACAGCCCTCATTGGCCTGGAACGGGAAACCGCGGCCAGTGGGAGTTGCGATCGGCCGAACCTGCATTTGCTGCAGGTAAACACACCTTCCCGGCCCACCAGCAGCTTTCCCTGATGGGCCGCATGCCAAAGGTTGCCGATCCCTGACCGTGACCATGTAACAGCTGTGTCGTAGGAACTGTCCAAATGCATCACTAGAGACCATCCTTTCCTCAGACAGATTACAATCTAAATAGCAGAGCTGGCCACAAATTTTCTGATGAAACATTTTTTTCTGCTGCAAAATGCGGATTTGTCAAAAGAGAAATGTTTTGTGGAATCCTCTTGATTTTGACAAAATTTTGTTTAGAAAAAAATTGTAACAGAGTGTGATGGGCCAGATAGGCCAGTCACTGTCGAGAAGAGGGTTAATGGAAGCCCATGGACACAAAAGGCCCCAGCCTGCTACAATTACAGCAGATATTAGGCATGGAGCGGCGAGTTAAAAGGGAGGGAAACTTACCAGTTCAGGGGCTGATGAGGAAGAAGAACATGCTGTTTCTCTGAATATGAGAGAAGCCTCTTTGTTTCCACAGACTGAGGTAGCCTTACTGGTCAAACGAGCTGCCTAGTGGCAGGGATGACCCAGTCCCAGCAGACTGACAAAACACTGACTGAACCAAATCCTGAATGTAATGGCAGCGTCCTGTCCAGGGTTCACTGGATGACTCTGGATTTGAGTAGTGGTTTTTCCTGACTTCTTTTCCACCATACCGCCCCAGAAGGGGTAGGACTGAAGTGTGCCTTGGCAGAGGGCTAAAGCACTGCTACACTGGACCTTGCAACAGGCAGCAAACCTACCTGCAGAGACCCACGGCTCGGTGAGTTGTGCCTAGATGGGCCACACAGATGCATGCTGCAGGAGCAAAGCCAATCACACAGCGCATTCTGATAAGGTTGAAATGTTCCATTATGACCTTTCAGAATGGAAATTTTTAATTTCTGTTTTGAAATGAGTTTTCATTTCAATTTCTATGTTACATATATTTCCTTTGGTGGGAAATTTCAATTTTTTGTTTTGTTTTGATTGTTTTCATTCCATTTCTGAATGGAGAATAATTTAAAATTACAGCATTTCTGGCAAAACGGAAACCCTGGTCCCCATTTCCTCTAGCTCTACTAATGAAACAAGACAGACTAAGGGCAAGAGAGGAGAAGGAGTTTGCCCAAGGCCAGTGGTGGAATCAGGGTCTACCAATTCCCAGTTTAGTGCCCAGTACAACAGACCTTGCTGCTTCTTCTTATAAGGGTGTGTCACTCTGTTTTTTTAACCTACATGAGAAGCTTTGCTCTCCACACCCATTTTACAGACAGCTTGTTTGAGACACACAGGGATAGTGACTTGCCCAAGTTCATGCTGCCAGAAGGAGGAACAGAAGTCCCAATTCCCAGCAGTTCACACTGCTGCTGCTCCACATTGGTCCGTCATGACTATTAAAGACCCTTTGAATTTTCCCAGTGGTTTACTTCACAGTGAGGTTTCCCCCCCAAAATGGAATGTTTTCCTTTGTACCATCTCAACCACCCCTTCTTTATGAATTCTCCTCTTCTTGTCATTATAGATTTGTTCTATATTTCACTATGCTGGTGGATACATGTAGCTCATTCTGTTTCCCAGGAATTCCTCACTATGCATTTATGCAAAGCTTCCTTTATCTCACATTTAAAATGGTTGCTGTTCTCTGATGATTGTTTTCATTATATTGATAGGTCCTTTCATGACCTGTAGCTAAGGCATCCTTTCTGGCTGACAGTTGGCTTAGTCTCTCTTGCTACCTTTGCTGAATTGCTTTCTTGCTCTTGTAAATATATTCCACATCTCAGCTACACATGACAAACAGTGAAGGCTCTGGCAGACTGCAACCTCAGGGAAAAAGTTACATTTTATGTCTAAATTTATATCAAGCTAGCCCTGTACGTATGTGTGTTGACATCTTCATTGATAGACTTTCACTGTGCTTTTGTTGTGTGTGTATGAATATATATATATTTCTTGGAACAATTATGTTCTGTTGGATAGACACATATTCGTGCACTTCTTACAGGTGGATTGTTTTCTACACCAGATATGGTAGTTCAGTGGCTTCATTCAGTTCCAGAATGGTAACTAGGACAGTGGTTTTCAAAGGAATTGGGCCCTCAACCCTCTTTAGCCGCCTTTGAAATCTCAGCCTAGAATATTTTTTCCCATGTCACTGCTTTGAATAATGCCCCGGTTAGTTAGGTTTCAGAGTAACAGCCGTGTTAGTCTGTATTCGCAAAAAGAAAAGGAGTACTTGTGGCACCTTAGAGACTAACCAATTTATTTGAGCATAAGCTTTCGTGAGCTACAGCTCACTTCATCGGATGCATACTGTGGAAACTGCAGAAGACATTATATACACAGAGACCATGAAACAATACCTCCTCCCACCCCACGCTTCTGCTGGTAATAGCTTATCTAAAGTGATCACTCTCCTTACAATGTGTATGATAATCAAGTTGGGCCATTTCCAGCACAAATCCAGGTTTTCTCACCCCCCACCCCCATACACACACAAACTCACTCACCTGCTGGCAATAGCTCATCCAAACTGACCACTCTCCTTACAATGTGTATGATAATCAAGGTGGGCCATTTCCAGCATAAATCCAAGTTTAACCAGAACATCTCGGGGGGAAAGGGGTAGGAAAAAACAAGGGGAAATAGGCTACCTTGCATAATGACTTAGCCACTCAAAATCATTGCCAGGTGATGACCAGCAACCAATATAGAATGAGTTGGTGTCTCCTGTTGAGTTCCTTCTTTGCAACTGTAAAACAGGTCCAAGGGCTGACTGGGTCTGAGAACTGAATTATTCTTCAATTCAAATCAGACTTCAATTCTTGTAACGCACTGGTGAGTGTGTGTGATAGGTCCCTCCGTGTGCCTGATACACAGCAAATGGGGCTTTTACAGCCCCTTTTACTAAGTATTGGCTCTTTAGCTCAAGATGTAGCAACCCATGCCTTTTAGCTCTAGAGTTCCTTGGTTCAATCCCAGCGTGTGGGCCATGAAGGCAGTCGTCACACAAACATGATTTAAAACAATCCGAGAGGGAAGCAGAGAAACTTCCATTAGTTCTGTAGAGAGTGAGGACTTCCATTTCCAGCTATGTTAAAGTGGATGCCTTCCACAAGTACTAAATTCTTCGTCCAACTGACGCATTTATTCTACAGACTCCAGAATTGGAATTTAGAATTTCAGAAAATAGAAATTAACAGAAAATTTGGAAAAAATGAAATACCAGTCTATCTGGAAAACTAGCCAGGGTGAAACCATATTTGAAAATGTCAGGAACTATATTATTAATTATCATTATTATGTATTTATTTTATTTTATTATAATTTTCAGCCAGTGCTAGTAATTTTGTTTGCCATATTAATATTAAGATTTGGGGTGGGAAAGCCTAATAATTTTGTTTCTTCATTTTTTTGTTTTTATGGAAGGACTATCCTTTTGTTTAGAAATATCAGAATTGTTCTGGAATCAGTTTAGGCCCTAATTCTGCAATTTCTTACATGTGGGCACACTTCTGCTTTTGTGCTATACCACAATAATCTACCTCTGTACAAGAAATTGTAGGATTGGGGCCTTAGACATATCTGTATTCCGAAGGGCAAAAATTAAGAAAACATTAAAATAGGTTTTTTGTTTGTTTTTAAAAATCAGCCATTTCAGATGGAGTATTGTAATCTGTCAATGGTTTGTACTCAGGCTTAGAAGGATTCGATTTTTAATTGGTATGTGTTGCTAAATGTCGATTTCGAAGTACATTCACAAACTGACACAAATCATAGAATCATAGAATATTTGCATTCAAAATAATTGAAATGTACAGGTAGGCAAAGAAAGAAAAATGCTGTTTAAGAATTTATGAGAATTTGATTTAAGGATATTTACATTCTATGCTTTGACTTGTGATATTAACAATTTCTGTTTCCATGGCTTTAACGTTAAATTTTTGAACCTAAATGTCTGGCATTAATAATTGTCTGACACTCCTCCCTATAATTTCTTACAATGGTAAAAGTTTAAATATATTAAAAAAATATTAAAGCCCATAGTTTTGCTGAACTGTGAATATTTAAGTTGATAAATTGAAAAAATGCTTTAAATAAACATTGATATTATGTCAAAATTATAAATCAACATTAATTGAATTCTGCCAAGGTACTTGTACTGTACAAGCCAGTGGGAGTCACATTTCAACGTGTTTTTAGCCATGTTTATAAAATGCCACAACAGGGAGCCTGAGCTGTAACATGTCATGCCATGTGTGACTATTAGCTGCTACACACGTCTAAATAAAAAATAGGAGGATAATGATTCAGATTAAGAACCAAAGACCAAAGCCATTTTAAGCTGGGTAGGTCAATTATTTGCTAACCTACAGTCAATGCAGTAGCAGCCCTGAATAAAACTTGCATTCAGTTAACAAGAGCATTACCCAAGATGTTATTTTAATAAAAGTCGGCTTTAGCAACTGAACTTTCAACTATTTAAAACACTTCATTTTTTCCCCCACTTTTGCTTTTTTCTTAAAATAATTTAAATGGTTTAACAGAAAGTATTACCAACTGCAAAAACAACAAACCTTAAAAGGAAAAAGAAAACATAAAAAACATTTGTTAAAAGTTTGCAAAAATATTAATTTCTATAGAACAATTATTAACCCTATCTTTTTAAAAGCAAGATCATTTACAGTGTGCTTTGCATGCTTATTCTAAACAATCTTAACTCATTTAAGGATTTAAAAACAAATGTTTGTTTTAAACCAACTTTAAAAACAATTTCTTGTTTGCCAAGGTGCCAACTAAGTATGTGTTAAGCCTTTAGGCCCACCGAGTGATGCAAAAAAAGTTGTATTAATTTAGATGGCATATATTGGACAAAAGAGTCAAAAGTGTTAACATGACTCTGACAGTGTCCTACATTAAACAGTTTTAAACAAGATTTGGTATACAGAGACCTCGGTTTGTTAGTTTTATGGTCAACACACTAAAACTCATGCCAAAGTTTAGGAATTTATTAACTAAAATACATGAAAGAACAGAAGTTAAAACAAGTTAAAATACCGTTTAAAAGTGAAACTAAATAATTATGCAAAACAAATGTAACAAAATCTATTGAAGTCCCTTTCTAAGAGAGGATATCAGAGCTTCTTATTTAGTTGGACAACTGATTTTAGTGGGGAGGAAATGGTTAGTTTTGTTGCTCAGTTCCGAGATGTGAAGGGTGGTTACATTTCCTGCCTTTTAACAAACAGACAGCTATGAGCTGGAGGAGACACAGGATAGTAACAGTGGTGGAAATATGACTTTTGCTGATGTTCTCAGGATTCCAGGTGGCAGGTCAGACACAGATGGACTTGCAGCTCCGCCATGAAGCGGTGCTGTGGGCTTTATGTCATCTGGCTTGCCTGCTCCCTCTCCCTTCTTTCTTAAGGCTGGGCTGAGCTGGATGGGCTGTTTTGTGTATGGTGCTGGTGCCACATGGTACAGTTGACCTCAGGATCAGATCAGATGGAAAGCAGAGAAAGAACAGAAAAGAAAATAGTGGTGAGGAAAGGAGTACACAAAGGGAAGGGGAGACAAAGCAGAATCTCACATATGCCCAGCTGGAATCTCCTCTGCTACAGCAGTGATGACCAGGTGTCCCTGCTTGTATTTTAAGGTCTAGACTTCCCAATGATGTGGTGACCTTCGGGATCCCCGGGAAAAGGATGAAATCTTTGGAGTGGATCAGGAGGGAGGATTGATGGCTTTCCTGCTCCTTCAGGATTTCCAACAGTCCATTCGCAAATCCCTGTCCCAAAACGTCTCTTTTTAAGGGCTCTGAAAGAGTGGTGATAGGCAGAACAGCCAATCCCTTCATTATTTTGTTCACCATTTAGGCCTAAATTTCCACATGCCTCCTCCCCCACACCAATCAACATTCGCTAACATTTGTTATTCCCGGTGCTTAAATCATACTACAAATTTCCATCACTTTCCCACAGTTAGACTCATAGCTGAGGTAGGCTTTTAGGCCCCAGTTATTACAACAGACCAGATTTGACTGCCTTTAGTTACAATGAATAACATATCACTCTTCAAGAAACACCATCAAAATCAAGGGACCAGGTGCCTGGTAAGTTACTACTCAATCCGAGTAAAGATGGCAGAACCTGGATTTTAAGTAATAACAAATGTGACAAAATGCCACTATAGAGGATGAATATTTATGCAGAAACTTTCAAACTAGCTGTATTCCAAAATGCTTTAGGGAGTCGAAGAAGACAGTTAGAAAACATAAGTACTGGTGAAAGAGAAAAAGAAAGTAAGAGTTACAAGCCTAAATATTTAAATGTGGGGTTGACATTTTCAAAGCTATTGAAATTAATGGGAGTTGTGTAGCTAAATCCCCTAATCAGTTTTGAAAGTCTCAACATGGGTGCCTCAAATTGGGCCCCATAATCCATGTTTACATACCTAAATCAAAATGAAGTGGTAGTTAGAGAAGCTGAGCTCCCCTTGAAGTCAAGGAGAGTTGAGGACCTATGAAAACTAGACCACTTCGATTTAGCTCAAGGGATCTCTACCTAGGGGTCATGATCTCCACAGGCATCATGAATAGGTGTCAGGGCATCATGACCACCATGCTCTCCCCACAGTGAGAAACAAGAAGAGGGTGCCAGAGTGTTCCCATATGGGAATGTAGCCACATATGGGAAAGGTTGAGAATCTCTGTTTTAGTGGACTAACTTTAGGTATCCAAATTTGAAAATTATAGCCAGAGTAACTTTCTTGTGTTTTGAAGAAGTCTGTTCCTATCTTTTCCATTGATACGAGGGCCTGGTCTAGTTATCAGATGCTCCCGATCCCATCCAGCATCTCATTGGATGAGGAAGGTTCTCAGTGCAGGAAGCTGTCCTACATACTTGACATGAGAGGGCAAGACGTGGTGACACACAAGGGACAATGAATCACGTGGAAGCTGTGGAGCTCTACTTCATGGAGTCTTTTACCACAGCAGTACAGAAGGGAAGGTGATCAGGGACCAGGGCAGGGACCAGTCAAGAAAGGTAGTGGAATAGGCCACTGGCCTGGCACTCAAGACACCCAGGGTTTAATTTCTGATTCAGTCACTGATTTGGGCATATCAGTTAATCTACACTGTGCCTCAGTTCCCCATCTGTAAAATGGGGATAGTACTTCTGTAAACTGGTGAGCTGTCACATCACCCTAGGAAGGAAGCAAGGCCACACTCTGTTCAGGCTCTTGCTTAATGGTTAAACAGAAAATTCTCAAGTAACACAAACCAAAATCAGTTGCCCTACCCGACTTGAACTGAAGTCTCCAGAGGCTTTTTCTTTGCCTCTCTCAGCCACTGGAACAATGACACAACCTTCCCACAAATCCCCTGCTAGGTCATGTGACAGGCAAATAACCTTTAACCGTTTGCTGTCTGCTTTTCCTTTTCACAATTCCCCTACCCCTTGATCGTGGTGTGAAAATAAAACCATCAGTGAATGTCTGGAGCTCAGATACTATGGTGATAACAGCCTTATGTAAGTTCATAGATAGAATTTGTCCTTACTTACCCCATATGTTCCCAAATCTCCAAACATCCTCTTCACACAAACCCCTTTATTGGGAGTGCACAGAGTCTCTCGCTGCTACCACAGCTGTTATGGTAATGACAGCGCAGCTGCTTGAAGCTAAGTGGGAAGCGGGGCAAGGATTCATTCCCCCCATACAACGTTAGTTTACGTGAGCATTCTATGGGACCGTTTGACTTCAATCAGTTTACACCAGTGGTTCCCAAACTTTAACAACCTGTGAACCCCTTTCACGAAAATATCAAATCTCGCGAACCCCCTCCTAAAAATGAATATTTCCGAGGATTTTCTCCCTTACCTGAGCATAAATTATAGAAGCAATGATCTTGGAAATAATTTTTATGACACGTTTATTACACACTGTTTATTATTACATTATTATTTATCATTACATAATTAATTTTATTACATTGTGAAAATGAAAACGCTCTTCCAAGATTTCACTTGTAGTTCATATCACTTTGATTAAGCCTGTTATAGGACAAGGCTCCTACCTGTTTCATCAAGGAGTACCAGACATGAAACAGCATGAAGGTATTTAAGAAGCCAACTCAAATGAAGACTTCCTCCCACAAGCATGCGGGTCTTGAGAAGTCCAGGCAAACAACGCACAACGACAACAAAGTTTAAACTTGTTCTTCATAATAATTTTAAAAACAACATTAGCAGCCTATTTAATTTTAGAAACAGCAAAAAAATATCCACCTCCCTTTCCAGTTCTCATAAGAAGTTTTGAAGTTTAAATCTCCTCAGTGTGATGGATGCGCTTGCTTTGATCTGCATAGCTCTTGGAAGTCTGGAACCATTGAAGAAAGATAAAGTCTCTGTATTTGGTTTTCAGATGTGCACACAAGGAAAATGCTTTCTCGCATAAATATGTTGTTGAAGACAGTAACAAAACTATAGTAGCCTTTTCTGCCAGTAGGGGGTACTCGTTTCTTAAATTCAGCCAAAAGTTGATCAATGACAGACTTCTGAAACTCCTTTTCAGTTCATAATCACAGGAGATCTCAATCAATTTCTCTTTTTCCTCAATGCTCAATATCTACATTGAGAAAGTACTATCATCAAAGGGTTTGCGAATCCAGTCATTATTGCCTGACATAGCTGGAAAGTATTGCCTGAAAGTTGTGCAAAGTACTTTTAGGTGTGCAGTTATATTGGTTTTAATGCACTGATCTAACCAAAGTTTATGTTCTGGCAGGAAGTCATGAAGAGTACTGAAATACTCACTCAGTTTGATTGTTTTTCAAACACCTTTCCCAGAACTGCAGCTTCTTTATCATGGATTCAACTGAGTCTTGCACATTGAAAACTGTTATATTGAGGCCTTGAAGAGATACATTTAGGTCATTAATCAACGAAAAAATGTCTGCTAAATAAGCTAGGCTCTGGAGCCAGACATGATTTTCCATACAATTGGCAAGGTGGAAAGGGTGTCTGTTGAAAAAAACAAGGATTTCCATTCTAAGCTCAAACAAGCGCACAAGGATTTTGCCTTGTGAGAGCCATCTAACTTCAGTATGGGACAACAGACAATTGTGTACACTACCCGTTTCTTCACAAAGTATGTGAAATATTCTGGAATTTGTTAGCCATGATTTTATGAAATTCACCATTTTCACTGCATTGTCCAGCACTTCCTTCAGTCCCTCAGGCATGCATTTTGCTGCGAGGGCTTGTCTATGGATACTGCAATGAGTCCAAGAGACGTTTGATGCAACCTTTTTCGTTTGAGCTACAAATCCAGTATACCTCCCCGTTATTGATGTGGCCCCATCAGCGCAAATGCCTAGGCAATGAGACCAATCTATTTCCTTTTCTTGAAAATATGCATTAGTCAGATTGAAGATATCTTCTCCAGTTGTACGTTCTTTCCACGGTCGGCAAAACAAGTCTTCTTCAACCATGCCTCCATTCACATAATGTACAAACACTAGCAAAATAGATAGATTAGCAACATCAGTTGATTCATCCAACTGTATAGCATAATATTGACTATTTTTCACTCTATGTACAATTGTGGTCTCTACATTACTTGACATGTCATTAATTCTTCGCGACAATGTATTATTGGACAAAGGTACTATGTCAGTCCTTTTTGCAGACTTTTCTCTGAGCATGCAATAAACTATGTCGTTTATACATGGACCAATCAAGCTCTCTGCTATGGTATGGGCTTCTGATGCTTTTGCTACTCGGTAGCTCAGTCGGTACAATGCTTCAAGTGCATTTTCATGATCAGTACTTGCTTTGGATAAAAATCGGATAATGTCACTTTTCCACTTGGCTGATTTTCACTTGAAAAAATCAACAGACTTGTCGAGTTGTGCGGGATGCCTAGTTTCTAAGTGGTGCTGAAGTAGAGAAGATTTGAGGCTGCTGGTTGCTAGAACATCACCATGAATTACGCACTGTGGTTTTGGACACTCTTGATCACCAATGCACATAAAGCCATCTAATTGTTGTCATATTTTCTTTTCTTCATAAGCGACTTTCCAGGACCATCATGATCATTTGACTTAGATTTTCCACACTGACAGAATATACCCCTGCACTCACACCCTATGCACTATTGTAATCATCTTGTACAAAATATGCCTTGTGAGGTATCACTTGAAAAATCATAATTTGCTGATCGGTATTGTCCTGATAAAATGTGTGAGGCAACATTGTATGTAACGTTATAAGATTCCATTGTATGGTGTTATTAACATATGTTCCAAACTGATGTTGGCAAACAGGTCTGTATCAAACAAAGGAATGTGTACTCTGCATAATTCGCATTTTAGCAGCGGATGGAGTAATAAAGTAACAAGGGAAACAAAGGAAGATCAAAGGAAGATCTACAAATGTAGATTTTTTTTGTTACTTAACTGCACTCAAAAGCAAAACAAAGTAAAACTTTAGAGCCTACAAGTCCTCTCAGTCCTACTTCTTGTTCAGCCAATTGCTAAGAAAAACAAGTTTGTTTAAATTTACGGGCGATAATGCCGCCCGCAATGTCACCTGAAAATGAGAACAGGTGTTTGCATGGCAGTGTTCTAGCTGGCATTGCTAGGTATTTACATGCCAGATATGCTAAACATTTGTAAGCCCCTTCATACTTTGGCCACCATTCCAGAGGACATGCTTCCATGACGATGACGTTCATAAAAAAAATAATGCATTAAATAAATTTGTGACTGAACTCCTTGGGGGAGAATTATACGTCTTCTGCTCTATTTTACCTGCATGCTTGCACATGTTTGATGTTATGGCAATCTCGGATGATGGCCAAGCACATGTTGTTCGTTTTAAGAAAACTTTCACTGCACATTTGACAAAATGCAAAGAAGGTACCAATGTGAGATTTCTAAAAGTAGCTACAGCACTCAACCCAAGGTTTAAGAACCTGAAGTTCCTTCCAAAATCTGAGAGGGATGAGGAGTGGAGCATGTTTTCAGAAGTCTTAAAAGAGCAATAGTCCGATGCGGAAACTACAGAACCTGAACCACCAAAAAACAAAATTAACCGTTTGTTGGTGCCATCTGACTCAGATGATGAAAATGGACATGCGTCGGTCTGCATTGCTTTGGATCGTTATCAAGCAGAACCCCTCATCAGCATGGACGCATGTCTTCTGGAATGGTGGTTGAAGCATGACGGGACACACGAATCTTTACCACATCTGGCACATAAATCTCCTGCGACACTGGCTATAACAGTGCCATTTGAACACCTGTTCTCACTTTCAGGTGACATTGCAAGCAAGAAGCAGGCAGCATTATCTCCCGAAAATGTAAACAAACTTGTTTGTCTGAGCGATTGGCTGAACAAGAAGTAGGACTGAGTGGACTTGTAGGCTGTAAAGTTTTACATTGTTTTATTTTGAGTGCAGTTTTTGTGTGTGTACTGTGACAGGGTCGGGCCAGATGGCTACAGGAGAGTAATAGAAGGCAGATATATTAGCCCCAGGTTAAGTAGGTCCCTTTTCCCTAGGTAAGGTAACAGGGAAGGTTCCAGAACAATCAGGAACCTTCTGGAGACAATTAAGACAGACAGGCTGATTAGAACACCTGCAGCCAATCAAGAAGCTGCTAGAATCAATTAAGGCAGGCTAATCAGGGCACTTGGGTTTAAAAGGGAGCTCACTTCAGTTTGTGGTGCACATGTAAGGAGCTAGGAGCAAGAGGCGCTAGGAACTGAGAGTGAGAACGCATACTGTTGGAGGACTGAGGAGTACAAGCATTATCAGACACCAGGAGGAAGGTCCTATGGTGAGGATAAAGAAGGTGTTGGGAGGAGGCCATGGGGAAGTAGCCCAGGGAGTTGTAGCTGTTGCACAGCTGTTCCAGGAAGCACTCTAAACAGCTGCATTCCACAGGGCCCTGGGCTGGAACCCAGAATAGAGGGCGGGCCCGGGTTCCCCCCAAACCTCCCAACTCCTGGTCAGACACAGGAGGAGTTGACCTGGACTGTGGGTTCACAAAAACGGCCAAACTGAGGGCCGCCGTGAAGCTCCAAGACGAGCAAATCCGCCAATAAGTGCAAGATCCACCAAGGTAGAGGATTCAGAGTAACAGCCGTGTTAGTCTGTATTTGCAAAAAGAAAAGGAGTACTTGTGGCACCTTAGAGACTAACCAATTTATTTGAGCATAAGCTTTCGTGAGCTGCAGCAGTGACCTGTAGCTCACAAAAGCTTATGCTCAAATAAATTGGTTAGTCTCTAAGGTGCCACAAGTCCTCCTTTTCTTTTTGCAAGGTAGAGGAGGAACTTTGTCACAGTACATAATTCTACATTTGTAAATTCAACTTTCATGATAAAGAGACTGCACTACAGTACCTGTGTTAGCTGAACTGAAAAAATACTGTTTCTTTTGTTTCTTTTTTACAATGCAAATATTTGTGATAAAAATAAAGATAAAAAGTGAGCACTGTACACTTTGTATTCTGTGTCCTAATTGAAATCAATATATGTGAAAATGTTGAAAACATCCAAAAATATTTAAATAAATAGTATTCTCTTATTGTTTAACAGAGCAATTAATCATGATTAATTTTTTTAATCATGTGATTAATCACAATTAATTTTTTTAATCGCTTGACAGTCCTACATCAAGCATTTTTTAGCCCTGATCCAAGTGTTTGCTGTTACATATTCTCCTGCCTTCAGTACAGGAGCCAGCTATTATCTCATCCCAAATTAACACATCAAGAGCTGACAAAATGTTGGGAGAAGGAATTAGAGAATCAAGGTTACATCAGTGAGTTCATGGGTCATTCTTATCTTGTATTTGTGTCTGCCTTAGTAACTTATTTTTATTTATTTACATTAAAATGTGCAGCACTGTCTGTGGCAGAGTTTGGTGCTGGAGAAGGGGGTTTTAAGGGGGCTTTAAGAGAAGGAAGACTTTAAGGTTGCATGGCCTAACCTTCTAAGGGCACATATTTCTGACATATGTCATGTCATCAAAAGAGCTTTGGTCCCTTATGGAGGAAAGAAACAAAAGGCCTGATTCAAAACCAATTAAAGTCAATGAAAATATTCACATTTTACTTGAATGGGTTTTGGATCTGTCCCACAGGGAGCATGAAAGCAGTTGAATCAGCAGAATCCAATCCCATGAAATGGAGTTAAGATGGAAAGTGGAATTTGGTATGTGGAAACTACAGATCAGATCCTCATCCTGGAGTAAATTCAACTTGTTAAAACTCAACATTTTCATGTTCTTGGAAACTGACATTTTGAAATATTTTTGTTATCTGAACAAAAATAAATATTTTTGAAATTGCGCTTGAAATAGCAATTCTGAAAATTGTTCATTTTGGAAAATTTAATTTCAAAATGAATATTTCATTTAAAATTTACTTCATTTTTAAAATTTTTATTATTCTGACATTATTTCTTGGTACATCTATAGTAGTAATGCATAATATGACATGTGACATGTCATATCTGATATATCAACCACTGTATGCAGTATTGTTGTAGCCATGTTGGTCCCAGGATATTAGAGAGACAAGGTGGGTAGGTTGTTGGTCCAATAACAGACATTACCTCACCCATCTTGTCTCTCTAATGACAGCTACTGACATTTCATAATATGACATGACATGTCATTGCAATATAACATATGGATTTTATATTTTGTTTTATTTTTAAAATCACTAAGGCCAGCTGCTACTCAAAAGATGTTTCGATCAGTACTCTTCTTTTCTATATAAAGTGTCTTCTGTTAGTGTTGTAATGAGGCAAGATGGTAATATCTTTTATTGAACCAAATTCTGTTGTTGAGAGAGACAAGCTTTCAAGTCACACAGAACTCTTCTTCAGGTCTGGAAAGAATACTCCCAGTGTCACAGCTAAATGCAAGGTAGAACAGATTGTTTAGTATAAGTAGTTGTTAGCACATATTGTAAGGACCATTCAAGGTAGAGTGGCCATTAACACCTCTGCAGTCATAGGACAAAAAGAGGGGGTTAGTGGGTTACAGATTGTTGTAATAAGTCCTAAAACCAATGTCTCTGGGCAGTCCATGATTTTTAGTGTCTAGCAGAGTTATGAATTTAAGCTCCCAGGCTCATCTTTTGAAAATGTTGTGCAGGTTTCCTTCGAGGATGAGGACTGATAGGTCAGAGTGATCACTTTGTGAAAAATGTTCACCCATAAGTGATATTTTTTGTGGTCTTTTATTATTTTCTTGTGTGAGTTCATTCCAGAGCATAGTGATTGTCTGGTTTCACCCACATAGTTGTTATTGGCACATTTTATGCAATGGATGAAGTACATCATATGTTGTGATAGGAATGTGTAGGATCCACGGATCTTGAAAGGTGTGTTCATCTTTGTATTCACGAAGATATGTCTACAGGTTTGGCATCTGTTGTTCTGGCGCTGTTTTGAGTTGGTGTGTCCTGGTCTATGGGAAGCTTGCTTCTGGGGATGAGCTTGGAGAGGCTGGGGGGTTGTCTGAAGGCCAGAAGTGGGGGTATAGGAAAGATTTATTTCAGGATGGGGTCACCACTGAATATGAGTTGTAGTTGTCTGATGATGGAACAGTTTGGCACTTTGAACAGGACAAGATGATAAGCACACATTATTACTCCTTAGCTGTTTTCAGAATGCTAGTAAAATGATTCCAGGCTAAAACAAGGAGTTATGCCATCTGATCTGCCCTAGACGAGGGTTGGGCCCTTAATATCCAATATCATCTTCTATAAAAATAGGGAGCTGTTCATTATGTCCTTGGCCAAATTCTCTCTTCCTATCCATGTTGCAGTTCACCAGGTGTCTCCCTTATACTAGTGTTTTATGTTGTAATGTTGCAGGCCCTGATCCTACAAACTACTCCAAGGAAGAAGTCTACTATACTGCATCCATACAGAACCCCATTTACTGCAAATTCTTTGCGACCTTTGGGAATAAAAGGATCTACAGAGAGGTAAAATGTTCAGTGCAAAACGTTTGTAGACACGAATAGAAGTTGAAAATGTCAGTGTCATTAGCTCAGCATCTAGAGATGTAACTTTATCCTTATATAACCCTGATATCCGCAAGTCCTTCTAATCCCACATCTGTCACAGGGCAGGGCTTCTTTGTTTTTTAGACATAAACAAACGAAACACAAGTAGTTCCTCAGCTCACCCTTCTCAGCCAGCTCCCTTTTCCTTCTGGAACACCGGTCCCAACACCACCTCTCTGAGCATTCTGTCCTTTTACTCCAAGGCCCTACCATAGGAGTTAGCTCTACTCGGTAGCTGCCCTCTCCAGGCACAGTTTGCCTCAATCACTTCCCCTCTTTTTGGCTTATGACAGGCATATATAGCCAGGTGTAGACCTCCCCCATCCCCCGTTAATGGGCTCAATTGGGCCTACCTACTCTGACACAGAGGCGCTGGGCCTGGTCTATTCACAGTGACACACGTCCCCCCTTTTCAGGAAAAAAAACTTGGTAGGTTTTTTGTTTGTTTGTCCTTTAGAGCTCCTGGGGCGACTCTTACGCCCTCCCAAGGCAGAATACATTTCCCACAGGTATATTACACAAAACATTCCTTATAAGACTCCCAACCCCCCTCCACAGTTGAACCCCAAATTTTCTCAACCCAGCTAAAACTTTCCCCACACTCATTTAATAAAACACAAGTATTCCATCAAACATTTCACAATACACAAACTCCCACACAGCACAGGGTCCCCCATGTCCCATGGGCCCTAACATAATCCCACAGGACCAAATGCCTAATCCCAGTCCTTCTGAGTCCTATGTAATGGACCTCAGCCTCACTGGACACAGGCAATATAGGGTCATCCTCTCTGCCTGGACTTTGAGGTCCCTGCACCCAAAGGCTTTTAAGTCTCTGTAAGCAGTTTCTAATTCAGTCTCAAATTCATGTACCATAGCATTAAGTGTCCTCTTTCCTGCTGGGTGAACTGAAGTTCTGTCACCAGTTGCTCTCTAATGCTGATGGTCCTTTAACTCACATTCTGCCACTTCTAGTTGTTCTGTGAGCTCCCTGTCACAGGAACCATAAAACAGGTACTCCCTGTCTCCCTTCTTGTACCAGAGCCCTGCTTCCACCCCGGCCTCTTATCTGGGCCTCTACTTGCTGCTGCCGCTTTTTCTGGGTCCCTGCTCCACCTTGTTTAATTGGAGGTTCAGTTTGGGTCTCCATGGTTCCCTGTTGGGTGTGAGACTCTGTTTGTGTTCCCACCAGCCTCCATTCCCTGGTTCTTCTCTTGATCCGGACCTGCAGATCTCTTTCTCTAGTATTAAGCATTCCTGTTTCTCTTTCTCAGCTTCCCCCTGAACCCAGGCTAATTCTTGTTCTAAACCTACTAACTGCTCTATAATCTTTTCCTATGAGGTGCTTGCCTCCTCCAACACTTGTTGGCATCTTTTGAACTGTTCCTACAATCCACTGGGATGGTCGTGAGCTCCCTCTCTACCCACTTTGCCATCCTTATTATAGCTTGAGCCCCCTTACTTCCTTTTCCAATTGACTCTGAACCGTCTTTGTCCTGGACTGTTGTTCTACTTCCCACTGCATGAGGACTGAGAAACCCAGTCTTTCCCCAGAATTATCGGCCAATGCAGATCCTTGACTACCCTGATGCACAGCCGAGCTCTCTGGCCCTGAACTTTCAGCTCAACGTCTGCTGGGCAGTAGATGTGGTCTCACTATAGACACAGAAGATGTTTACAGGGAGACATTGGTCTACATTGTTTACCCTCACCCTATTGTTCTGGACAAGGGTACACCAACAAACTGAGTCTATACGTCCCTCAATCATTGTTTCTCCCAACATAACTGGTACCATGTATGGCCGAACTCCCCTAACTTTCTAAGTGGATCCCTGTCCCCAGGTTCGGCTGTAGTACAGCCTAGATAACCATACTCCATCACTGGACATTCTTGTTTAATATGCCCAGGCTGGCCATACCTGAAACATACCATGGGAGACCCGCAACCTCCTCCACAAGTGTTATAATTAAGCTGTGGGGCTACCTAAGTCTCTGGTCACTCTTATGTATCCCCTACATTTTGGTCACTCGAGGCCTTTCCCACTTGATATCTTCCCTGGGCCACCCCATTAGGATCCCCTCAATTTGCCATACCGTCCTGGCTGCTCGTCTCCCTCAACCTCAAAGAAGACCTTTGCTCAGCTTCTTCTTCTGAGGCTGCCTGAAAGCACCTTACCCAGCTCTGGGCTCCCATGTGTTGAACCTAAATAAGGAAGTGTTATTTACTCCTTCTGATAGCACAAGAACTAGGGGTCACCAAATTAAATAGGCAGCAGGCTTAAAACAAACAAAAGGAAGTATTTTTTCACACAACGCACAGTCAATCTCTGGAACTCCTCACCAGGGGATGTTGTGAAGGCCAAGACTATAACAGGGTTCAAAAAAGAACTAGATAGGTTCCTGGAGGATAGGTCCATCAATGGCTATTAGCTAGGATGGACAGGGATGGTGTCCCTAGCCTCTGTTTGCTAGAAGCTGGGAATGGGTGACAGGGGATGGATCACTTGATGATTACCTGTTCTGTTCATTCCTTCTGGGGCACCTGGCATTGGCATCGGAAGACAGGATACTGGGCTAGATGGACCTTTGGTCTGACCCAGTATGGTCTTTCTTAGGGTCTTTAAGAACTGCTTCAAGAAAATTTTGTCCAGGGTTCTCTCTACTGAGCTGGTCTCAGAGCAGATCCACCAAGGCTCAAGGTCCTGTAATTTCTGGGATCCTTCCCATGTTTGTGGCCCTTGTGGAAATGGTTCTACTCAAATTCAGTGTCTGTATGCCTCTGGAGTCAGTCCTGATTGGTTGTCTTCATTATCGGATAGGAGCTTGCCTGTTCATGATTTATTGCCTGGTAAGCTGTCTGTGCCTTGCCAGTCAGGAACATTGCTGTGCGGGCCACCCATGTCAATACCACTCAGCTTGCTGTCCTTGCCACTCTAAAGTGTTCAGAGGAAGGTCTCAGAGTCATCTTCTGATCCCAGCTTCACCGGGTGTGGGCTCCAGCTGGCCCAGAGTTCCATCATCCACCATGTTGCCGGGCATCCCTAGGCCCAACCATTTATGTGAGCAGTCTTCCTGTTGAAAGTGGGCTTCTTTCCACCTCTGTTGTGTGGCAAATTTTGCCTCCTGATGCTTCTGTTGCATGAGTAGAGCCTGAGTCTGCCTCAGCTGTTCTTGTGGCTGGTATATTGAGGCCATCTGCTGTGCTGCCCTGTTAGCCCCCAAACTGGGTGCAGTCAGTTAATATGAGAGGTTTGGCTTTCTCTTCACTGGGCACCAAAGACCCACCTCACTCTTTCCTTAGATGAGGGTCTATTGAATTGCCTGTGTTCTCCATCGTATGTCACAGGACAGGGCTTCTGCCCAGCTTCCAAACACAGACCCCACCCGGTCTCCTTGAGTTAGGTTTATCTTTCAAACGCAAGCAAAGCAAAGCAAAAAACCAAATGCAAACAGTTCGTCTGATCACCCTTCTCAGCCAACTACTTTCTCCTTCTACTTCTTCTTCTAAAACACTGGCCCCTGGGCTACCTGCCTGGGCACCCGGGCCCTTACTTCAGGCCTCCCACCCCCCAGAAGTTAGCTCTACTTGGCTGCTCTCTCCGGGCACAGCCCCTCCCCTCAATACTCCCCCCCTTCTTGCCCTCTGGAAGGCCTTTACAGCCCCGGGGTAGCCCTGCCCCCTTTAATCGGCTCAATTGGGCCCATCTGCTCTAATGCAATGGAGCTGAGGCTGGTCTACTCACAGGGTCCAACTACCTTGTGACACCATCATTTACTTGAGATGTAAAATCAAGGTCTTGACCAATTCTGACCACAAAAAATTGCCTGGCTTTGCTGGTATAAATAAGGAAGTTAACTGTGGTTTCTTGCTTAAATTGCAATACAGATAATTACATTCTGCATGCCTTAGTTCCCCCTGCATTTTCTACTACCTTCATGTCCTGTCCAAACTGTGGTGTTGTATTGTTGAGTGCTCTTTAACGGCTGCCACATTCCAGGTTGGAATTGGTTCTGTTTTCTATTCTGGGCAGGGTGATTTTATCATCCATATCCCTGATGTATCTGACAAGTGGGCGGGGAGCTTGTTAGCTAATATTTGTAATCTTTAGATGAAAGGTGCTTGCGAAGTGCAAGGGGTTAATTATTATTATTAGTGCAAGAGTGTCACTAACCTATTTCCACAAACACTCCCTTTCAGGAGTTAGCTTCTGGATCTCAGGAAAAAAATGACACTCTTGAGAAAAAAAAAACCAACAACAAACCCTGTGTTAGGAGAAAACCCTTCATACCTGAGATTTTTTGTGAGACTGTTTAGCTCTATTCATTTTCTGCTTGAATTATATAAAACTATTGAAACAAAATAGTTCATTAGCTCAGTTTTATTCTCAAGGAAGCTTTGGTTGCCCTTTATATTATTCTTATATCTCAAGACAATGTTTCTTTACTTATGAGCAGATGTTTGAAATCCTCCAGGAGATTTTTATAAGTCTATGGAAATGAACTTGGCATGGTACTGGTCTCCCAGGTGGAGCGGGTGAACACAAGCCTTCTTAGAAGTCTCAGATCAAGGCTAGTCAGGAAGAGCAACAGAGCCCAGCCACCAAAAGCCTAGTGCTTTGGTGACTGACAGGTACAGGCTCTTTCTGAAGCATAAAAAGGAATGCTAAATGATCTCACTGACAGAATAAATCTTCTATTTGTTTGGTCTGGACCAGATGTGCTACAGGCTGATGTGGAAATGTCTGCTGATGCCAATCTCAGTTAAAATCACAATTTGGCAGCAGGTTATTTTTTTTCCCTTGTATTTATTTTTTTTTAAAAGATGCAAACCCATTTAGTACTCTTAAGATATTTTCAGTAATGATTGCAGTTAATTGGGAAGGGTCCCGCTTGACGTAACTGGAGCCGCGAGGAGCTGCTTTGCAGCAGATGCAGGCTGTATGTCAGAAAAGCCCCTGTAACCTCAGATGAGAAATGTGGGCAAGCCCCTCAAAGATTCATCCATTATGGCTCATGTCCTGTTCTAGTTTTACATGCTCTAGCTTAACGCATGCGCAATGCTGGGTCCAGCACAGGTTCACAGGACAAGCCTACTTTAGATAGTTTGCAGAATTCTCAGGACTTGGGATAATGTCTTCAGATTCCACAGTATAATTCATTATTCAGTATAATTCATTCACTATTTCATTTTAAAACACTGAGGATTTTAAAGCTATTTCATGCAGTTTGTAACTAATGAGGTCTTTCCAAAGCACTGAATGTTAGGGGATGGAGAAAGGGAAAGTGTGGTTTGATCAGTAAAACAAACACACTCTTTTCTTGAACCAGAGCAGGAGGTCACAATGCCCCAGTAGTCCGATTCCCATACCATTCTTTACCACAGGGCCTGTTCTCCTGTGCTAAAGAGACATTTGGAAATATTCAGATTCCCAATTCAGAAAAAAGTAAAAGGGAATCATAGGGTTAAAATTAGAGATTATTATTTATATTCAGATGGCATCTAGGCACCCTGGTCTAGACCCTCTTGAGTTAGGCACTGTACATACATGGTGAGAGACAGCCTCTGGCCCAGAGAGCATAGGATGTAGGTATCAAACAGACCACAATAGGTGGACAAAACAGACATATGGAAGGGAGGTGGGTTGGGAGAATGAGGTAACAAAATGAGATTGGTTCAGGCAGCCTAGTTTTGGTGTTGGCAAAATGCTGCAGCTGCTATTTTGCCTTTCCTGTGGGTTTGGATTCATGGCCTGGAAGAAAATGGTTGATTTTTCATCTTACTAGTTTCCCCTGTCCATTTTGGATGAATGTAAGCTTTAAAAAAAAATCTCTTTTTCCTTTAAATAATTCTTGCCCTGCTTCTAGGACCCTGAGAGGAATAAAATAAGTAAATAAAAAAAAAACATCCAGTCCCCAGGCTCAGAATTGCAGGTAACATACACATGTGAATGTGTTGTATGTGGTAAATTATGGAGCCATTTAAAAATGCATTTATCATGTATCTGTGACCACCTTATATGCCCTCTTCCCACAAAACCATTTCCCTACGACTTATTCTAGCATGTCAGACCCCTGGGCAGCTTCAGACAGATGCCTTTTCTTATCTGAAATCAAGGAGCCACAGCAATGTCATCTTCATCGCCCCAGAATGTGAAGTTTCCTCCAAATCAGTAGCCCAGGCAAGATTCAGTCCTTGGGCCAGTGTTAGTTTCTCTACATCTAAAAATGTTGCAGCTTTAATGTTTGTTAGCTGTGAGAAATGGAAACTTTATCTCATTTGGAAGGGGAGATTCCCAGATTCTTAATGAGGCCCGACAGCTAATTGTAGCCCTAGAGGGACCCAAGCTAACTTTTAATCTGTGACAGGAAGAGGGCTTGAAGGCCACTTACTGCATCCTTGGAGCTAAGGGGCTTATGTGCCCAAGACGTAAGAGTGAGAGATGTGAGAGAGGGCTATATTGGCTCTGAGGATGCATGGGACATCGGGGCCTAAAACTGTGTTCCCTACACAACTGAATCTGGAAGTGAGCCCCTGGCTGCTTTGAGTCCAACTTGATTCTGCAGCAAATGGTCCAGAAATACAATGAAAACAGACATTCTTATAGTATTTAATTGCTTCTGTTTCAGTTTGTTTCCAGAAAATGGCAAAAGCTGGGAAAGTGTGTGGGGTGTTATGGAATTGTACACTGTATCTCACTACAGAACTAAATCATCTTCTTGATCTCCAAGAAGAAGAACTGGACTTGGGTAGCAGAGTGTGATAAAGCTTTTAAGAAGCTAAAGAATCATTGCTAGTCTTACAGATGTTCAGACACTTTGATCGAGGTCTGCTTGTACACTTACATGTGATGCAGTTATATTCCACATCACACCCACCAGAAGGAGGAAATCTTTAATTCTTAAGCAACTATGCAGAAATTGAAGGGGAGTTATTAAGAATTACCATGAAAGTTCACAACGGTTATCAGTATATGTATGGGTGAAGTTTTAATCTTTGAACAGATCACCATTATCTTGCATCAGTCCTTATACCCTCATGTCGTATTCAGTCTTTAGATGCCAGTAGAATGCAAAGATGAATGCTGTTGTAATCTGTCCATACCTTTGTTATCAGCTACACAAAGGCCACATTACATGGCAATGCACAAAACTAGTCTAGCTTACATTTTCTACTCCGGCTTTCAAAGGCTTTGCCAATTCATGCTTTCTTTTTTGGAGAAGTTCAAAACATACCTATAGCAGTATCACAAGAAAAACAAAGCATGGGTAGGTCAAGAGTGTCTCGAGTTTTGGTCCTGGGATGCAATTACATGGGAGAAAAAAAACTAGGAAAATAAGAAGGGTTTTATGCTCTCTTATGCCAGATGTGAACTATCTGTTCACTCTGGATGTCTGCTATGGGGGTTTCAAATTATTACTCCATTGCTGGACAAAAGCCATAAAACCTGCCAGATGTCTGAATGTACAATTCTCAAGGGTCAGCTGGTTAAATAACTTAACCAAATCTTGGTGTACAACACCATCTGTTCTGAAGACCTCTCAGCCTATGTCAATACACAAGGTTAACAGGATATTGGACAGTCTGTTGGTGATAGAGGATACTAAGCTAGAACATAGAGCAAGAACCATCTGCTCTTGTTCACAAGCTTTAGGAAAATCCTACCAGCTGTCTCGCTGGAACATATCAAGGGAGACTATACCAGGCTGGGGAAGATGCTTAAGGAAATTGAGGCTCAGGTGATCTTCAGTGGGATTCTGCCTGTTCCTAGAGAAGGGCAACAAAGGTGTAACAAGATTATGACTATCAACAGATGGCTCAGACAGTGGTGTTATAAGGAGGGCTTTGGGATGTATGGCCACTGGGAGGCATTCATGGACAGAGGACAGTTCTCTCAGGATGGACTTCATCTGAATAGGGAAGGAAATAGACTTCTAGGATGGAGGCTGGCACAACTGATTAAGAGAGCTTTAAACTAGGAATTTGGGGGAGATGGTTGAAAGATGTCCAGGTAATCTCCACGCTGGATATTAACATTGAGATGGAAGAAAACAAAGTAAGAAAGGATACAGCCATGGGTAGGAGAATGGACATAAGGAGGAAGGGCAGTCTGGATACCAGTCTAATAGGTCATACTGGCTGTAGAATGTCCGTGCCTAATTGGGTAAAGAATGTGAGTGAGGCCAAACAGCAAAAATTAAGATGTTTGTACACCAATGCAAGGAGCCTATGTAACAAAATGGAAGAACTAGGGCTACTGGTGCAGATATTATAGGGATAACAGAAACATGGTGGAATAGTAGTCATGACTGGACTACAGGTACTGAAGGGTATGTGCTGTTTAGGAAAGACCGAAATAAAGGTAAAGGTGGTGGAGTAGCATTGTATATCAATGATGAGGTAGAATGTAAAGAAATAAGAAGTGATGGAATGGATAAGACAGAGTCCATCTGGGCAAAAATCACACTGGGGAAGAAAACTACTAGAGCCCCCCCTGTGATAGTGCTTGGGGTGCGCTATAGACCGCCAGGATCTAATTTGGGTATGGATAGAGCCCTCTTTAATATTTTTAATGAAGTAAATCCTAATGGAAACTGCGTGATCATGGGAAACTTTAACTTCCGAGATATAGACTGGAGGACAAGTGCTAGTAATAATAATAAGGCTCAGATTTTCCTAGATGTGACAGCTGATGGATTCCTTCAGCAAGTAGTTGCTGAACCAACAAGAGGGGATGCCATTTTAGATTTGGTTTTGGTGAGTAGTGAGGACATCATAGAAGAAATGATTGTAGGGGACAACCTTGGTTCAAGTGATCATGAGCTAATTCAATTCAAACTGAACGGAAGGATACACAAATATAAATCTGCGACTAGGGTTTTTGATTTCAAAAGGGCTGACTTTCAAAAATTAAGGAAATTAGTTAGGGAAGTGGATTGGACTGAAGAATTTATGGATCTAAAGGCAGAGGAGGCCTGGGATTACTTCAAGTCAAAGCTGCAGAAGCTATCGGAAGCCTGCATCCCAAGAAAGGGGAAAAAAATCATAGGCAGCAGTTGTAGACCAAGCTGGATGAGCAAGCATCTCAGAGAAGTGATTAAGAAAAAGCAGAAAGCATACAGGGAGTGGAAGATGGGAGGGATCAGCAAGGAAAGCTACCTTATTGAGGTCAGAACATGTAGGGATAAAGTGAGACAGGCTAAAAGTTAAGTAGAGTTGGACCTTGCAAAGGGAATTAAAACCAATAGGAAAAGGTTCTATAGTCATATAAATAAGAAGAAAACAAAGAAAGAAGAAGTGGGACCGCTAAACACTGAGGATGGAGTGGATGTTAAGGATAATCTAGGCACGGCCCAATAGCTAAACAAATACTTTGCCTCAGTCTTTAATGAGGTTAATGAGGGTCTTAATGATAATGGTAGCATGACAAATGGGAATGAGGATATGGAGGTGGATATTAACATATCTGAGTTAAAATCACAATTTGGCAGCAGTAACTCAAACAGTTTAATGGGACTAAATTGGGGGGCCCAGATAATCTTCATCCAAGAATATTAAAGGAATTGGCACATGAAATTGCAAGCCCACTAGCAAGAATTTTTAATGAATCTGTAAACTCAGGGGTTGTACTGTATGATTGGAGAATTGCTAACATAGTTCCTATTTTTAAGAAAGGGAGTAAAAGTGATCCGGGTAACTACAGGCCTGTTAGTTTGACATCTGTAGTATGCAAGGTCTTGGAAAAAAATTTGAAGGAGAAAGTAGTTAAGGACATTGAAGTCAATGGTAAATGGGACAAAATACAACATGGTTTTACAAAAGGTAGATCGTGCCAAACCAACCTGATCTCCTTCTTCAAGAAAGTAACAGATTTTTTTAGGCAAAGGAAACACAGTGGATCTAATTTACCTAGATTTCAGTAAGGCGTTTGACGTGGTGCCACATGGGGAATTATTAGTTAAATTGGAAAAGATGGGGATCAATATGAAAATTGAAAGGTGGATAAGGAATTCGTTAAAGGGGAGACTACAGCGGGTTCTACTGAAAGGTGAACTGTCAGGCTGGAGGGAGGTTACCAGTGAAGTTCCTCAGGGATCGGTTTTGGGACCAATCTTATTTAATCTTTTTATTACTGACCTCGGCATAAGAAGTGGGAGTGTGCTAATAAAGTTTGTGGATGATACAAATCTGGGAGGTATTGCCAATTTAGAGAAGGACCAGGATATCATACAGGAGGATCTGGATGACCTTGTAAACTGGAGTAATAGTAATAGGATGAAATTTAATAGTGAGAAGTGTAAGGTTATGCATTTAGGGATTAATAACAAGAATTTTAGTTATAAGCTGGGGACACATCGATGAGTAGTAACAGAGGAGGAGAAGGACCTTGGAGTATTGGTTGATCACAGGATGACTATGAGCCGCCAATGTGATATGGCTGTGAAAAAAGCTGATGTGGTCTTGGGATGCATCAGGTGAGGTATTTCCAGTAGAGATAAGGAGGTGTTAGTACCATTATACAAGGCACTGGTGAGACCTCACCTGGAATACTGTGCGCAGTTCTGGTCTCCCATGTTTAAGAAGGATGAATTCAAACTGGAACAGGTACAGAGAAGGGCTACTAGGATGATCCAAGGAATGGGAAACCTGTCTTATGAAAGGAGACTCAAGAAGCTTGGCTTGTTTCGCCTAACCAAAAGAAGGCTGAGGGGAGATATGATTGCTTTTTATAAATATATCAGAGGGATAAATACCAGAGAGGGAGAGGAATTATTTAAGCTCAGTACCACTGTGGACACAAGAACAAATGGATATAAACTGGCCATCAGGAAGTTTAGACTTGAAATTAGACAAAGGTTTCTAACCATCAGAAGAGTGAAGTTCTGGAACAGCCTTCCAAGGGAAGCAGTGAGGGCAAAAGACCTATCTGGCTTCAAGATTAAACTCAATAAGTTTATGGAGGAGATGGTATGATGGGATAACATGATTTTGGCAATTAATTGATCTTTAACTATTCATGGTAAATAGGCCCAATGGCCTGTGATGGAATGTTAGATGGGGTGGGATCTGAGTTACTACAGAGAATTCTTTCCTGGGTATCTGTTGAATCTTGCCCACATGCTCAGGGTTCAGCTGATCGCCATATATAGGGTCGGGAAGGAATTTTCCTCCAGGGCAGATTGGAAGAGGCCCTGGGGGTTTTTCGCCTTCCTCTGCAGCATGGGGCACGGGTCACTTGCTGGACGATTCTCTGCACCTTGAAGTCTTTAAACCATGATTTGAGGACTTCAATAGCTCAGATATAGGTGAGAGGTTTATTGCAGGAGTGGGTGGGTGAGATTCTGTGGCCTGCATTGTGCAGGAGGTCAGACTAGATGATCATAATGGTCCCTTCTGACCTTAATATCTATGAATCTATAAGCAGAGGCACTGAAATATCTAGGGGACATGTAGGCCACTTATGGGTGGTGAATTCCAGGGACCTCTAAATGGACTGATGCCTCCATCTGAGAAGGCAGTCTGCAGACATCCTTGATGCATGGATTAGTCTGACCAGTGCTTGGATGCTAATTTTCTTGTAAATGACAGCCTTGTCTTCAACATCCCTGTAACAGGCGGGCCTGCCCCTTAAAAGCCAGAGGCCGGGGGCCAACCAGCCCCGGTCAATTATCAGACCCAGATGGACAGGGAGTAAGTAATTATAAAAGCCAGCAAGTGGCTCAGTTGGGTGGGGACTGTGGAGTGAAGCTGCAGGAAGGAAGAGTTTTCTATAGTGGTCCCCAAGGAAAGGAAAACCCAGAACCAAGGGCTACAGACTAAATTTGGTGTGGCTGATAATTCCCCAGGCTGTTGCGGAAGCCAGCATCTCACATTTCCATTTGTAGGCAAGTTTATCAGAAAAGTAATGATTACTATATTTTAGTAATTTAGTAATGATTAGTAATGATTATTATATTTTAGTAATTTTTATTACTATATTACTATATACAATAGCATCTAATCTCTACCAGCATCCTGGATCCTTCACGACTTAGGTGTCAATGAAAACAAGGCATAGAAATGGCTTTAAAGGTACAGATGCATGGCTTCCTTGTGTTATGGGTTCAGGTCAAACTTCAAAGCTTATACTACTTATCTGCAGGTGCAGCCTTTGATACCATCAATCAAAAGGCGCTGTTCACCTTCAGAAAAGACCTATTCAGAGAGGACATGATAGCTCTATACTGGCTTGGCTCATTCCTCTCAAACAAATCTTAGGCAGCTGCTCCATGTTCTCAAGGGCCCTTATATGTGGAATCCCTTTCTGTCCTTTCTCCTTTTTAATGTACATATGAGAATCCTGTTAGCGGTTAAGAGATGCCATAGGCTCCAATCCCACCAATGTACTAACAGTATCCAGCTGTATATCTTCTCAACTGATGTGACAAAGGGAAACATTTTGTGAAACTAACCACACTGCAACCATAGACTTCGTCAAAGGCATTTGCCCTCTGACTGTTGAAATAGTGTGAGGACTTGAGATCTTATTAGATGTGTCATTTCTCCTTGATAACCAGGCAGGCAAAAATAGCATAAAGTTCGCAATTGTTTTTATTGCTTCTCCTCAAAAAAAAATAAAAAACTAATTAGAGTTACTGAGTGACAAGTCTACCCATTAGATCACTGATAAAACCCAAGCACACAAAAGCAAGGAAATTAAGAGCTAAGGATGTAATCAGTCTTACGTTGCCAGTTGTGGAGAAGAGAACTTTGAAATTTTGATATAGGAAAGTAGTAAGTGAATTTATGTTTAATCTGGTTGAATAAATCTGTTTTTGAAAACCAGACATCAGAGGCATAGTAAATCAGTGGGTTTTGAAAAGATCTCCAGGGTTCTCAAAATAGAGTTAGGAAAAGCAGCCAGGATCACCCAAGATTTACAAGCAAGTGCCCTGAAAGGAAGCTTAGAGAGATAAAACAGCTGTTCTTCCTGACCCAGACACACCAGAGTTGAATAAGGTGTGTGCCCAGGAAGGGACAGGTCATGACACCAGTGAATAAATGAATTATTCTTATCCAGTACAAAGTAAGGCATATTTCATCACAGCCTAACCACCCGAACTCTGACTCATACTGAACACTGTCCTTGCAACAGCAGTCTCACAATGTAACTAAACCACAAAGCCCTTTCTAAAAAGGCAATACAAACGATGTGCCACATCCTCACCCGGTGTAAATTGACATAGCTCTATTGACATCAATGGACCCGTGCCCATATGTATCAGATAGGGAACTGACCCATCTATGTTTATGACATAGGTAGATTTCAAAGCTCTAAGCAAAGGCGTGTAAGCCTTGCTCCTGTTGACCTAGATTGAGAGATTTGAACCAATCTGTATGAGACGCCCTGTTGTCTAATGTCTAATCTATCACTCTACCACTTTAGGGATCCACATTGTATTTCCAAGTCTGCCACAAACTTCCTTTGTAACCGCTTGCAATTCACTTACCTCTAAAATAATCCTGACATCTGATGTTCCTCATTTCCCCCAGCTGAAAAACGGCCTTGTATACATTCCCCTTAGGCCAAGGAGGCATTTTGGTGGGGAATGGAGAGGTAATTTTATCAGAGCCTGGAATTTACTTTTACTTTTGAAAAGCAGCCCTGGCTAGTTTGGAGGTCAAAAATGAAAATATTCAACACCACTGTGTTCTTTATCTCAGTCAGCTTCACTGACAGAGAATCATGCTTAATCTGCCACAAATGGACATTTCTTTTAAAAAATTGACTATACGTGTCCTCAACAAATGGACTCTGGAAGGAGCTGGTGTTAAAATCTACCCAGGCTTCACATTTTGTGGTGTAATGTTTATTTTTGTTGTGAAGATCAGGGGTTACAAAGAATCATAGGAAACTACACATACTCCAGAAAGGAGTCATTTAAAGTCTTTTAATCTCAAAAAGGATAGACTCAATTTAATAAAAATTTTTAGAATACATTTTAGTTGCTAATTATATTAAGTCCTAAATGTTTAAAAGCATGAGGATTTTTCTCTTTTTTTTTCGGGGGGGAGGGGAAAGAGTCGGGTGGGATTGAATCATGGAACTGAGATGGCAATTTTAAGTATCCTTGTATCAAGATCCTATGGCTGGTATAACAAGATCCAATGGCTGAAAGTTGAAACCAGACAAATTCAGACTAGAAATAAGATGCAAACTTTTAATAGGGAGGTTTCAGAGTAACAGCTGTGTTAGTCTGTATTCACAAAAAGAAAAGGAGTATTTGTGGCACCTTAGAGACTAACCAATTTATTTGAGCATCCGATGAAGTGAGCTGTAGCTCACGAAAGCTTATGCTCAAATAAATTGGTTAGTCTCTAAGGTGCCACAAGTACTCCTTTTCTTAATAGGGAGGGTAATTAACCATTGGAACAATTTGCCACTGATTATATTGGTTTCTCCATCACTGAAAATTTTAAAATCAAGACAGGATGTTTCTCTAGAAGTTATGTTCTACTCCAAACATGACCTAGGTCAGAGAAGTCCTATGGCCAGTGTTATGCAGGAGGTCAGACTAAATGATCAAAAAGGTCCTTTCTGGCCTTAGAATCTATGGATCTATGCATCTAATAGACTGGTACCCCAAACCTAAACAGCCACCAACACAGGCTTCAATCATATCACCTGAAGGAAGAATGCTGTTAGCTGTCTCTTACTGAAATAACTTGACATCTTTTTATTTTATTTTTTTTAAGGCTGCAATGGCCAAGATTTCCAAAAGTGACTGGTGATTTGGGGTACCTCAGTTTCTGGGTGACCATAAGAGGCCTGGTTTTAGAGGTTGGGTGCTCACACAGATACACTGCCCAATGCTGCTCCAAAATCAATGGTAAAAAACTTCCCATTCATAACAAGAGGAATCTTGAAATCTATTGACCACAAAAAACATAACTTTCCTTAAATGCAACCTAGACTTCAGGTACAGCTGGTATATGAGTTTTGAAGGAGATGTAACAATATGAAAAGTCTGGGGGTTAATTTCTAAACTGCTAATTTTGAGCTAGATAGTCCCAAGGAAATATTATACAAATCTCAAAATTTCAAATCAGGTTCTTCTAAAAAAATGATCTCTAACTCAAAAAATGTTTGGCAAATGTTCTTCAAGCTTTGTAGAAGCATTCTCAGCACCCAGGTACTAGGGTGATGAAGGTCCTGTAAACTGAGAGATGATAGATTCTCCTTTCCCTTCAGAGTACATCTGACCATTGTCAGGCCAAATGACTTTTCCAAGCCAATATTATTGGAGGACAAGTATAGGGCCTTGTAATAGAAGGGCCTGAGCAGGGACAGATCCAATTGCAGTATTGTAGTCTTAATATGGAGCAGCTACTGACTTTCACTATTGTAAAATGAGTTACAGGGTTTGCCCCTGTACTACTGGAGAGATGCTCACATAACAGAAAGCCCAAAGACAAAAAGGTATAGGGCATGAACGTCCTCGCTCACCTTTACAGGACATCCTTACAGGTCTGTGTTAAGTCACTTTTTCACAGCAGTGTGGAAATGATATCACAGCTGCTGAACTTGTTGCTTGATAAATAATAGAGGGTTCTATTTTCCAGGGCTGCCGGTGGAACTAAATCCACTATAAAATACAGTTTGTTGGCCTACAGAGAATTACAACACTTGAAAAGAACAGCTGATACCTCAAACTTTGCAACAGAGCGCGTTTAATAATTATCCTTCTGTTTCCTATTTCTCCTCCCTTCCTTTATTAGGAAGGGCACATCCATCAAAATAGGATCTTTATTTACCTACGGTTCATCTTCTCCTTCTGCGTCAAGAACAATGGAAGAGAAGTGTTTAAAATCAGTGTGTGGTGTGAGCAGGATCATTGCTAAATACAGCGTTTTTTCAGTTTCCCATGAGGTGCCACTAGCTTTTCAGTTCTAACCGGAACTCAGTCACTGTTGCCTGCCAGCTGCTGCTAGGACCTTCCAGTTGTTTCTCCTCTTCTGGACACAACATGTAGAGGGAACAGTTATCGCTTCTGATATAGCTCTGAAGGACAGGCATACAAGCTGGAGGTGCTGGGAGTTTCTCTGTATTGAATTGGACCTAATTTATTTAGGGGGCTGGGGCACATGATTTACAGGGAGAGGCTGAGGGAACTGGGGTTATTTAATCTGCAGAAGAGAAGAGTGAGGGGGGATTTGATAGCAGCCTGAAGGGGGGTTCCAAAGAGGATGGATCTAGACTGTTCTCAAGTGGTAGCAGATGACAGAACGAGGAGCAATGGTCTCAAGTTGCAGTGGGGGAGGTCTAGGTTGGATATTAGGAAACACTATTTCACTAGGAGCGTGGTGAAGCACTGGAATGGGTTACCTAGGGAGGTGGTGGGATCTCCGTCCTGACAGGTTTTTAAGGCCCGGCATGACAAAGCCCTGGCTGGGATGATTTAGTTGGTGTTGGTCCTGCTTGGAGCAGGGGGTTGGACTAGATGACCTCCTGAGGTCTCTTTCAACCCTAATCGTCTATGATTCTATTTTACACTGACTTGGCTGGTTAAGTTATCACAGGGCACAAGTACTGAAAGCAAAGGCGGAATTGCAGCCTCTCCCGTCTAGCTAGCACTACAGTCTCTTCATAATGAAAAGTGATTGTTTTCCTCCCGTCTTCCTGGTACAAGTGATTTTGCACCACCAAAATGCTTTCTTACCCAACCCCTATTTCCCCTGGAGCAACATGACTGGGAGGGAAGGGAGTAGGCAGGGCCAGGATTCTACCATGTACTGGAACCGCCTGGCCTTCTGAATGCCTCACGCCACCCTTTCTTGCAGATTGTGCTCCAGCCACAATGCTACCATGGAATCCCTGAGGTCATTTCACCTCCGTTGCTCCTGGTGGGGTGCCGCAGCTCCATCTTGATACCTGCAGGCTAAGCGCTATTAACACAAGCTAGCCCTAAATGAAATATCATTCTACTGCAGGTTGAATTATGTTGCTAAGAGCAATCTGCCCAAACACCCTTAGAAAGCACTCAGCATAGCTGTCAATAAAAAAATACCTTGTTTGTTTATATGTGCAGTTTCTATGGGATTAAAGGGGGGAGCATACCCCATCAGGATAGGTTCCTAGGTTAGCAAGGATACACATACAGTGATAGCGTCAAAATAAAAGTCTGAATAAACACTACTAGCCAGCCTGATTCATTGTCAACTGGTGATGAATTAGGGCATTAGTAATGGGATGCAGAGTCCTTCACCTCCAGGTCATCAATATTAATCCAGGTAGGTTGTGATAGAGAGACAGGGGTCAACTACAAAGTTTGTGTCTAGATCAAAACTTCAAAGTTAAGAGGTGTTTTGATCCAGGATTTTGATTTGTGCCCATTTCTAAATCAAGTGGAAATTTGAGGAAGCCCAGCTGAGGAGACAAGTGAGTGGAACATATCGTGGAAAGTAATGGAGAATCAGGCCCTAGGGAGTTATAATGGGCTAAACCCAGTGTAATAGACTGAAGAATTAGGCCCAGGGAAATTATTTACAGAGTAAGGGACTCATTCTGAATAGGGCTGTTGAT
The DNA here is from genome assembly GCF_965140295.1 of Lepidochelys olivacea. Classification (NCBI taxonomy): domain Eukaryota; kingdom Metazoa; phylum Chordata; order Testudines; family Cheloniidae; genus Lepidochelys; species Lepidochelys olivacea. The sequence continues at coordinate 13,317,131 of NC_140413.1, forward strand.
TAATCTCCATTAACTCACAATTAACTCAAAACTGTGATTAATCACAATTTTTTATAGCACTGTTAAACAATAGAATACCAGTAGAAATGTGTTAAATATTTTTGGATGTTCTTCTACAGTTTCAAATATATTGATTTCAGTTACAACATGGAATACAAAGTATACAGTGCTCACTTTATAATATTTTTATTACAAATATTTGCACTGTAAAAATGATAAACAAAAGAAATAGTATTTTTCAATTGTGCTCATACAAGTACTGTCATGCAATCTCTTGACAGCCCTAATTGTGAGTAACAGTCTCACTCTGGACAAAATGAGGCCAGCAGGACAAAACCAGGAAAAGCCACAATCCCCGACTGGTTCACCTCTGACAAGTAACTTTGCAAAAAAACTGGAGGAGGTTTAAGTAATATTCCTCTCATCTCTTAAACCACAGTAAGGGTCGTTAGGACACAACATAATGGAAAAGCCAGAGTTCATACATACGTAAAGGAAGAGTTAGCCTTCAAAATTTTTAAAAAATTCAGTGCAAAGGCAGGATTTGCATCTGGTTGATATAATGAGACAGTATAAACAACAACGTATTTCAAAAAGAAATGTGCTCCACTTTTTTCTTTCTTTCTGATGTATAGAATTAAGAACTCACAAGCCCAGAACATAATGGAACTGAAAGCTCTAAGTGAAGCTATGTGCATCTGGAGACGTGACCAAATCGTTTGTTAACAGATAGAGAGCAACATATGCTACTGTATTGCAGTCAGTGTGATTGACAGAGACTACTTCAAGGGCAAGATCTGACCTGAGCAATGAAACTACCTATCCCAGGTAAGGGGAGGACATAAGCAAGAAAATAAAGCACAGAAGAATATGATACCGTGATACACGCTATAAATAAAAATCACAATAAGACAGAGGATATATAGGGAATCACAAGTATTATGCGTTAGGACTTCTTATTAATTTCATTTTTGGAGGGGTTTTTTCCCCCCCGCAATTTGAGTTTTATGTATGTGTCCAAAATCAGGGGCTTTCAGGGCTTTCTCTTTGTATACACTAATGAGTAATATATATTACTCATTATAGTAGAATGAACTGTAATGAGTAATTTTTGTCATGTTCCCTAATGCACTTGTAATATGGTTTCAAAAAGCAGTATGTTAAAGTGCACTGGGGAACCTTTTGTATGCACCAGCATGGGGCTACATGGACTGATTAATGTGAAACATTAGTGCGCTTTAGAAATCACACCCCAGTAGTCTGCATTACTGCTCCACATAGACAAATAGTTATTTCCTGTGTTTTTTTGGATAAGATTTCTCTTTTTCTTTTTTGGGGGGATGTTTTATCAGTGTTTATCCATTAAACCTTAAAATCAGAAGCCCCAGTTAAGAGTCGTAAAGAGACAAGTAGACAGAGCAGTAAAATGAAGTGTGTTAATGTGGGAAAACAAAACGTTCCGAGGTACACAATGAATGATAAATATTAAATATAATATAAGTGAAATTGGATGTCAGGAGAGTGGTAATGGGACATGGAGACTTTATCTCTTAGTTATTATTAGCAGCAACCACCAAATGTCCTGATCAGGGTTGGGCCCTACTGAGTTAACTACTTTACAAATGTATACAGTAGCATGATCCATGCCCCCAAAATGTTTATCATAGCTGGTGTGGGTCCTCCAGTGGGATTCTGAGGGGATAAGGTCTACCTTCATAGATTCATCTGAAGGACTGAGGCCTCAGTTAGGGCTATGTAATGATTCAGGGTAAACAATAGTTTCTTCACACTCTCTTTTTAGATGAGAAGATGTGGTATGCTGAAAGGGAACCAGGAACTCCTGATGTCTTTAATTCCATCTGACACTGACTCTCTCTGTGGTCTAGGTCAAGTCACTCAGGCTCAGATTTTCAACAGGGACCTTTAATGGTGGGTGTCTCAATTTTCAGGTACCCGACTGAAATGCTGAATGGCCCATTTGGAAAGGTTTTGAACACCTTCTCTTTGAAGTGCTGCAGGTGCTGAGCACTTTTCGAACTCAAGTCCTTAGGGTCTAAAATTGGGCACCTAAAAACCAAGGAACCCAAATTAGAGATCATTTAAAAAAAAAATCTGGTCCTTAATCTCTCTGCCTTACTGTCCTGATCTGTAAAGTGGGGTTAATGTATACACATTGCAAACACATAATCAGATAATAGTCAAATCCCATACATCTCTAAGTATTTTGTGCTGCAGGTCACAGACTGCTGTAAGTAAAGCCCTCAGTGCTTCAAGCAGCTACATACATACTTAATTCAAAACACATATGTGATCTTGGGACTAAAAATAAGCACATGAGTAAGTGCTTGCAGGATCAGGGCCCAAATCCAGAACCTTTGGAAAAATACCTACAGAGGGAGTTCTATGGAGACGCTGCAAACATGACAAAAGGAAGCAACTATGACTTGATGTTGCTTTTAACAGTAAATGACACCATTATACCCTTCAAGTTAGACACAAGGCCCCAAGTCAACTTTATTTCAGAGGTGCATTACATAAGAGAGTGTTACAAACCTCTTTTACTCAGAACAGAAATTAAGGTGACAGGATACTCTTGGGCTGAAATAAGTGAAAAGGAAATGTGTTGCAACAATCAGGTATAACGATGGGTCTTTTCATTTCAGGTTCTCAGTGACACCAAAAAAAAAAAAAAAGCTACAAAGCCATTAGACCTTACTGCTCATGTTAAATTGAACATGTTTAAACAAGTACTTAGAATGAAGATACAAAGTAACACTTAAGCATGCTTTGCTGGTAAATGAGTATCAATAATTCGTCCAAGCTCTAAGATTCATACCAGGATCTGAAGAGAAAAGACTAAGATGCAAGACTCAGGATTCACCTATGCAGGAAAAACTCATTTGTAATGGTGATAAACTGAAGACTGAATGAAATTTAGGAGAGGTGCTAGAAAGGTTTACATGCACCTACATCATTAGGTTAATTCTTCATTTGATACAGTAAGTATGTCTACACCGTGATAAAAAACCTCGACACCGAGTCTCAGAGCCTGGATCAGCTGACTCAGGCTCCCAGGGCTTGGGCTGTGTGGCTATAAAATTGCAATGTAGCTATTCAGTCTTGGTCTGGAACCCAGGTTCTGAGACCCTCCTGCTCCCTTGGGCCTCAGGGCCTGGACTCCAGCCCAAACCTGAATGTCTACACTGCAATTTTATAGCCCTGCAGACTGTGAGCCTGAGTCGGCCAACCTGCGTCAGTCATAGCCATGCTACGGGTCTTTACTGCAGTGTAGCCATACTCAGTGAGCAAAAAGAATGGTTAATTTTGCACTCTGTTTATACCTATGGAAATTTCAATAGAGCCATAAACAGAAAACACTTGAAGTTAAAGAGCAGGAAATTGGGGAGGGAGTGGGGTTTTACTGGTTGGAGTAGGGGGCTTGAAGAAGGGAGGAGTTTTGGGCTCAGTTCCTAACTTTGCCATTTCTTTCCTAGCCCTGGGCACATTACTACAATCTTTCTACTCTGAGCACAAATATACTCATCATCGGTGATCTAGACTGAAATACAGAAGTCACGCTTCTTCTCCGCATCTCTAACAAGCAAGCATTACAGCCCACATCCACTGCTCTTCTCCCAGTCAGAGAAGACTCCCTTGCCATTTATCTACCTTAATATTGTTTTGTGTGGTACCATACTCTCTGTCCTTCCTGCTCCAGTAAGCTGAGTGCATTGCCTTCCAATCTACCCAATTGTTATATCACCCTGGGATTTTCATAGATTCCAAGGCTAGAAGGGACCATTGTGATTATCTGGTATGACTTGCTGTATAACACAGGCCATAGAACTTCCCCAGAATAATTCCTAGAGAAGATCTATTAGAAAAACATCCAATCTTGATTTAAAAATGATCAGTAATGGAGAATCCACCAAGACCCTTGGTAAATTGTTCCAGTAGTTAATTACTCTCATCATTAAAATGTATACTTTATTTCCAGGCTGAACTTGTCTAGCTTCAAATTCCCTCCACGGGATCATATTATACCTGTCTCTGCTAGACTGAAGAGCCCATTATTAAACATTTGTTCCCCATATAGGTACATACAAATGTGATCAGGTCATGCTCATTTGTTCATAAGCAACCACTCATTTTTAGTTTAGTTTTACCTGTTAGGACAAGATCCAATATTGAATTTCCCCACATTGGCTGCAACACTTTTTGAGTTAGGAAGTTGTCATCTACAATATCTAATTTCTGTCTCCCATTTCAAGTATTGGCCAGGACAAGTCCTGTTTGTTTTTTGGAATTTGTTAATCTGTCAGGTTTATAGCCTGATGTGGCTCAGCCCGTGTAAATTCAAGTGGTGATCTCAGTCCTGTAACAATGGACCAGGGCCAGCTTCTTCTTCTTGTAAAATAGTATTATGTTATATATTTATTAGCACATAGAATCTATGAATTTAAGACCAGAAGGGACCATTCTGATCATCTAGTTTCAATTCCTGTATAACACAGGCCATAGAACTTCCCAAAAAATAATTCCTAGAGCAGATCTTTTAGAAAATATCCAATCTTGATTTTAAAATTGACAGTGATGGAGAATCCACCCTTAGTAAGAGGTTCCAATGGTTAATTACTCTCACCATTATAAAATTATGCCTTATTTCCAGACAGAATATATCTAGCTTCAACTTCCAGCCATTGGATCATGTTATCTGTCATGACATGTTATGTGAAAATTATGAAAACACTTTGTAGAACTTATCTATATCGGTCTACATACCACTATTGAAATACAGCTACTTCTTGGATGGACACAGGAATCAGATCAGATGATTGTTACTATTTTTTGTAAAGGGACCATGCTCAGTACAACAAAATAAATCAAGTCACAGGACTTACTTGTCTAAAACTGTGCAACACAAAGGTCAACCGTAGGCAGGAGCGGGGTGCTGAAGATGCTGTGCCTAGGGGCACATAAGGTGTAAATCCAGCCGTACGTAGGTTCATGCAGAGCCAAGAGCACACCAAGTTCTCCCATGTACTTATAGGGTGGAGGGTTTACAAGCAATCAGTGCTGGCCTAACTGTTCCCAATGAAGTCAATAGTAACATTCCCATTGACTTCTAATGAGTAGCGTTATAACAACATTGAGTTATTTTCCAAAACCCATCCGTAATTGTTTACTAGAGATTGTCCTGAGCCCCAAGGTTGGGTCTAGATTTGAACTTTGCCATTGTCCACTGGTATTAATATCTGGGATTTTGGTTTGGGCCCATCTTTAGAGCAAGTCAAAATTTGCTTTACCAAAGCCTGACGTCCTTACTCAGGCAAAACTCACACTGACATGAGTGGGAGTTTTGTCTACAAAAGGATTCTAAGATTTGGTCCAAATAAAGTCTAAAGTAGACTACAAGGTAAGTGGCATTAAAATGAGTAAAAAGAAAAGGAGTACTTGTGGCACCTTAGAGACTAACCCATTTATTTGAGCATAAGCTCACTTCATCGGATGCATACTGTGGAAAATACAGGAGATGTTTGTTTTTATACACACAAATCATGAAAAAATGGGTGTTTATCACTACAAAAGGTTCTCTCCCCCCACCCCACTCTCCTGCTGGTAATAGCTTATGTAAAGTGATCACTCTCCTTACAATGTGTATGATAATCAAGGTAGGCCATTTCCAGCAATGAAATGAGTGATAGTAACCTTACCACAGTAATTATAGTTGTTCTTCTGAGATAGCTAAGATACCAGGGTGATGCGTATTGTATAAAAACTAGATTAGAACTGAAAGGCAAATACTTCAGTAAATTTAAATCTAGATAACTGTTCAGTTTTTCAGTGGTTCTCAATTTACAAGATTCACTCAGGAACCTTACTCTGCTGAGCTAAACTGCATAGCGGTGAGTAAAAATAAAGGTTTAATAAAGGTTTAAAGCAATATGGCATTGTGAAGTCATTGCCCAAGATGTTGGTAAACAGTAGTTTGAATAGAAAAGGAGAAATCCCTTCCTTGTGCATTGAGAGTACAGATAGTGCTGAGCTGTCACTTCTATGCTTTGCTGTGTGTGCTATCTAGACAGAAGTACAGTATTCATCTCACAGAGGAGCATTCAGAAAACAAAAAGCCTACTACATCCAGAGGTCTCCTATATACAGCATCCCAGAAAAGTGACAGAGTGCAGGGCTAATCCTTACTTAACTTTTAGCAAGCTCTCCTTCATGCTCCCTCCACCATACCTGACTATCAGTAGCACACCCTGCCATTCTGGCTGAAGTGCAGAGCTTGCAAAGGTAATCAGCCTGTAATGGCTGGGAGGGTGGCAATATCAGGGCAATTAAGGTATATCCAAGAGTCATTCCACCTTTAATTTAAATATCCACTAAATAATACGTTACATGGAACCAATTCATATAAATTCAAAACACAATAAATATGCAGAGTCAAGATAGTTTTGTGATTTAGGCACTGGACTGGGACGGAGAAAATCAGGATTCCAATCTTTGCTCTTCTACAGTGTTACTTCATGATATCAGGCACTGTAATTTATGAAGAGAGACCAGCATGAGTAGAGACTCCAAGGGAAACATTTTCAAAAGTACATATGTGATTTAGGAACCAAGGTCCTGTTGACTTTCAACCAGATTTAGACTGCTAACAACTTTCAAAAATGTGACTTAGGCTCCTATGTCCTTTCTCTGCTAGATTGAAGATCCCATTATCAAATATTTTTCCCCATGTAGATACTTACAGAATGTAATCAAGTCATCTCTTTACCTTCTCCTTTGAAGGCAAAGTAGATTGAGCTCCTTGAGTCTATCACTATAATGCATATTTTTCAATCCTTTAATCGTTCTTGTGATTCTTCTCTGAATCCTCTAATTTATCAACATCCTTCTTGAACAATTCCCTTTTAAAGCATCACATATGTATACTAGTGATCTGGACTTTATTCTGTTTGCACATTATAAATGTGATCAAGTAGCAATCACTTGTACAAAAACTATTATTAATTTTTAGTTCTGTGATCAGTTTCTGTTTATTTGCTGTGGCAAGGTCTAATATAGAATCCCCCCATGTTGGATGCAACACTTTTTGAGATAGGAAATTGTCATTTATAATATTGTGAAATTCCAGTGATGTTTTAGTACTGGCAGTATAAGACCTCCAGCATATGTCATTCAAATTGAAGTCCTCCATGATCATGCACTTCCCCCCCATTCATTTCATTTCTTTTCCAGATTTTTCAAGCTGGCCACTTATTTGCTCAGGCCTAATTTTAAGCATGCTTCCATTTTTCCTCCTCCTTGATTTTAGGCTTTGCTTTGTTCTTCTCTTTGGCTTTCTTTTATCTGCTTTTTACATTATCTAGTCTAGGGCTCCCCTTTCATGCCTGATTCATAGTTCCTTGATCTAAGTGACCCATCTGACTATCTTCTTCCTCATCATAAGCTTTGTCAATTGCATCTCCATAGCTCTCACTACAGCCTTGAACTATGTCAGCCATGTATCTGTCAAATGAGAGCTCATTTTCCCCTCCTTTTGCAACAGCTTGTAAACTTTACAGTCACCTGAATTTCTTTAAGATCAGAGTAGGATTTGGGGGATTCTAATTTGTTTCTAGCCAATGAACTAATTTGATTTTCATCTACCACAAATTCCAGGCTTCATCCAGTTTGTGTGACTGGCATCAAAGTTGCTACATTTATGTGGTGTTCTGTTAAGTTTGCTGGTGAATCCAACAGTTGTCCAGAATTACACTCTTCACTGAGCTGCTCCTCAATATCTTCACTGAGTGGATCTTCAAGAGGATGTGTCAGTGAAGAAGGTGATACGTCATTCTGATCCGTATCACGCTCAGATATCTGCAGCTTTATAGTCGTGTCTGTCATAGACAAGTCTTTCTCTGGCTCTATTTTGCCTTCCTCAGGACTGCTCTGATCTGCCACTGACAGCTCTGTTGTCATGTGTGCTTTGGAAATTTCCTGTTTCTGTGATTCTGATTCACCATTCTCAACACTGACACAATCAAGGATTGGCAGTTCTATAACCTTCTTTGCTATAGGCTTTATGCCAAGGGAAAGGATCTCCTTTTTATTACACATACCCAATTATACATGCAAACTTTCAAAAAAAAATCATTCTCCATTATTCTGGGCTGGTGAGCTGATGTCACAGCACCCCCTTTAGTCAGACAGAGCATTGCACAGCATTCATTTGATCTGGCAGAGTGGTCAGTCAGTTTCTCTTGCCTGAATCTCTATAGTAGTCCTTTTTTGGGCTGAGGTAGGGTGAACAGGTGTCCGGTTTTCGACCGGAACACCTGGTCAAAAAGGGACCTGGCGGCTTCAGTCAGCACCACCAATTGGGCTGTTAAAAGTCTGATTGGCAGTGCTGCAGGGCTAAGGCAGGCTGGTCCCTACTTGTCTCAGCTCCACGCTGAGCCCTGGAAGCGGCCAGCAGGTCTGGCTCCTAGGTAGGGGAGCCACAGGGCTCTGTGCACTGCCCCGAGCACCGGCTCTGCACTCCCTTTGGCTGGGAACCATAGCTAATGGGAGCTGTGGGGGATGGTTCCTGTGGGTGAGAGCAGTGCGCAGATCCACCTGCCACTCCTCCACCTAGGAGCTGGACCTGCTGGCCACTTCTGGGGCACAGCACAGAGCCAGGGAAGGCAGGAAGCCTGCCTTAGCCTCTCCCCAGCCCCACTGTGCTCCTGACCAGGAGCCACCAGAAATATGCCCATGCTCCAACCCCAAACCCCACCCCAGCTCTGAGCCCCCCCCACCCGGATCCCCCTCTTGATCCCCAAGCCCCTCATAACCAGCCCCACCCCAGAGCCTGCACCCCTGGATGGAGCCCTCATCCCCCCTGCGCCCAACCCCCTGCCCCAGTCCAGAGCCCCCTCCCAGACCCTGAACCCCTCATTTATGGTCCCACCCCAGAGCCCTCATCCCCCAGTTAGAGACCTCACCCCCTCCTACACTCCAACCCCCTGCCCCAGCCCAGTGAAAGTGAGTGAGGGTGGGGGAGAGTGAGCCACCAAGGGAGGGGGAATGCAGTGAGCAGGGGAGGGAGCTAGTGTGTTTGGTTTTGTGCAATTAGAAAGTTGGCAAACCTATCGGTGAGGAGTGTTAATTTCAGTCCTGCTGCGTGGTGTGGGTTTTCCCCTTATACGGGGTGGTGCTAGTTGGTCCAGGTACTCAGGGGCTGGAAACCCCTTTGGCTCTTAAGTCTGTGAGGGGCAATAGGGTAACCCAGGCCTGCTGACTCCACTGAGTTCCAGCTCAGGATGTTTAAACCAGGCAGGTGGAATCAGGCCTCTGTAACTCCTGCTGTGCCCTGAGCTCCTTCTTACCTCCCTTGGTTTCTGTGGGCTTCTCCAGCCTGTAGATCTGGTTGCCCCCTCTCTGGATGCTGATTCTCAACACTTTACTGGCAAAAGTTTCCTTCTCCAGCCTGCTTGCTCCTCTGGCAGCTGCCCTACCTCTCCACGTGTCAGCTCTTTTATTCTCCCAGCTGCTGTCAGGCTGCCAATCAGCATTGGCCGGCAGTTCCTGCATTATCCCCTGGGTTGCCAGGCCAGCATGGGGCATATACACCTCACGAGAGTTATTATAAGTCATTAACATAAAATCAACATTACAGCAACACAACTCAGCATTAAATGAACAACACGTAACCCTTATTTTTACTTTTGAACAATTTTTCCATCTTTGCATCTCATAATTCAGTACATACGTATCATCCTAAACTATTCATTCACTTTTATTTTTTGAGTAGGAAAGTTATGGGAAACAATGTTACCTTAATGGCAGCATGTTCTTATCGTTTCCAAACGTGGGTTTTCGGGGGACTTTTTGCTCCAAGTTTAATATCATACTTGTAAATCATTAAAAAACCTTGGTACTTTTGCCTGCTGTATTTTGAGGTGCTTGATTCACGGCCTGGGTATTTAATTGTTCCTCAGCAACTATATTTCCCTGGATCCAGAATTCAGCTATCACTTGGGTGAACACAGCTGTTATTTTTGCTCCACCGGCTTCTTGCACTGTGTGCATACACTGCGCTACCTTTGCTGCATCTTTCTTCTTCCTCCTTCCTTTTCATAGAATATCAGGGCTGGAAGGGACCTCAGGAGGTCATCTAGTCCAACCCCCTGCTCAAAGCAGGACCAATCCCCAATTTTTGCCCCACATCCCTAAATGGCCCCCTCAAGGATTGAACTCACAACTCTGGGTTTTTCTGGGGGTAGCACAGGTTTCCCAGTGAAATATGCAGTGAACATTGTTTTTGCTGTTTCATACTCACTCTTCTAATTCAGAGTGAAACCTGAGATCATCGCAATATCATCTGCTTTGTTTACCATGATGAGTATGACAAAAAATTACCTGGTATTCCTCGTTCTTTGCAAATCCAACACAAAACTGCTCAGAATGGCCTATCCATTATGGCCTGGCTGATTTATCAGCAAAGTTAAAGCAGGTGGGGTTTATTATGGGAACCATTAGCTCTATTGCTTTTGCTCCTTTCAATATGCTTTAATTATGTATTTATTTATGGTGCTTTTGTCCCTAATAGGCAGTTCTCTCTCTCTCTTTCTCTGCCTACCCCTACAGAGATCCTTCTAGAGCTGCTTGAGCATCGCTCAATGTAGTTGATTTTTTCTTTGCTCTGCCTGCTGTTTATCCTTGGGTATGTTTACACTGCAATTAAAAACCTGTGGCTGACCTGGGACAGCTGATTTGAGCTGGTGGGGCTCAGGCTAAGGGGATGTTTAATTGCAGTGTAGAGTTCACCCTGAGCTCTGGGACTCTTACCTCACAGACCTCAGGCTCCAGCCTGAGCCCAACCACATTGGATGGTTGTATGCTGACCTCAGGGCCAATTGCCTATGAGACAGCCCCTCTCCAGGTTGGGACTGGGGACCACCAAGAAACTATGCAAGTGACGTAATCTTTCACCGCACTTTCAGGTTATATTGGGCTCTCCCTTCAAAACCCAAACATTTCATGGGCAGTGTGAGAGGTATGGTTTAACTCTGGGTTTTGCTGGCTGCAATGACTAGACAGAGCTAGCAGGGAGAAGCTGGGATTCACCCCTGTGAAGGCATCCTTCCTGCTCAGTACTACCTTAGCTCCCAAAAATACTGGCTTGTCAATCACAGCCAATTATAGTGATCTTACAGACATGTTGAATAAAAAGAATACCGACACCCTAGCCCCGCAGTGACTCGATAACTGCCCTATAGACCGCCAAACTTTGGATACATTTACCCACTATCAGAACTGAGCTCAAGGCCTCACGGGATTACCTGGAGAAAAATCTGACTAAGAACTTCATTCAGCCCTCCAAATTCCCTGCTGGAGCCCTCTTCCTGTTTGTTAAAAAGAAGAATGGGACACTGCACCTCTGTGTTGATTATCATGCCCTGAATGTATTACCATCAAGAACAAATACGCTTTTCCACTGATCAGTGAGCTCCTAGAATGGGTTGGCTCAGCAAAGGTCTTCACCAAACTCGACGTGTGTGGTGCATACAACCTGGTCAGCATACAGGAGCACTGAGTGGAAGATAGTGGCCATACCTGGTGCAGAAGGCTATGAATACATGGTTATGCCCTTTGGCCTCTCCAACAACCCAGTCATGTTCCAGTGTTTCGTGGATATCCTAGATGAGTTTGTTGTGATTTACTTAGACATACTCATCTTTTCAGAGAACAAGACTTTGAATGATCAATATGACTGACAAGTGCTGGAATGCCTCAGAAAAAATGGGCTATATTCCAAACCAGAAAAATGTGAATTTAACTGGACCACCATCAATTTCCTGGGCTATATCATCTCATCAAATGGCATCATCACCCACCATTGTGGAAAGTTGCCACCATTGTGCACTAGGCCCCACCAAGGACCATCCATGACATCCAAAGCTTTGCAAAGTTCTACTGGAGGTTCATGAAGGTATTCTCCCGAGTGGTGTCTCCAATTATCCAAATCCTCTACAAGAATTCCACCTTCATCTGGATGTCGGGGACACAACAGATTTTTGAGCCACAGAAGAAAGCCTTTAGATCTGCATCTATATTGACGCACCCCGATCCATCCAAGTCCTTTGTTGTTGAGGCAGATGCTTCCAGTTAGGCCATTGGGGCAGTACTGTTACAACCAGATGGGTCACTGAGTGTTCTCCACCCATGTGCATTCTACTCTGGAGAGCTAAGTCCTATTAAGCGGAACTACAAACATCTATGACAAGGAGCTGCTAGCCATCAAGGCTGCCCTTGAAGGGTGGTGTCACCACTTGAAGGGTGAGAGCTTTCCTGTCAAAGTATTCATTGACCATGTGATGGGTCTGGCACCGCAGCGCCCCTTTGTGGCAGAGGTGGATGGGGTGTCAGGACCTCACCACTCTTAAGTTCCCATGCCTGTCCCTTTAAGGGCGTTCCAATGTGCCCCAATAGCTAGTTTCCCCGCGCTCGCCCCTTGGTTGGGGTAGCGGGACCTAACGGTCTGAGTCCATGTGTCCCATCCCAAGTATCAGGGCAGCGTGGCCCAACGGCCAAAGTCCATATAACTCACCCCGCGTATCAGGGCAGTGTGGCCCAGCGACCAGAGTCCATAGCCTTCCCCCTCTCAGGTGGGGAAGTGTATCCCAATGGTTGGACTGGTAGGGGGACCTGGGCCCTCCCTCTCCACCAGGTCCCCACCCAGGGCTCGCCTATTGGCGGGGTTCCCCCTCATGCTTAGCTCAGCGGGGATCCACCCGCAACACACCGAGTGTCAGTGCAGCTTTACCGCTGCTTGTCTCTAAAGTTCCCCTGGGTCACTTCCTACCCTCAACGTCGTGTTCTCCACTCCGCGGGGGGTTCTCCAGTCTGTCCCCTCCTGTCAAGACCTCCGTCTGGGAGGCCAGATGCATCCCGGTTTGGCTAGCCCCTGGATCGTTGGCTGTCCCTCCTCAGGACCCGGCGGTGTGCCTCCTTCTCCTCCGGCAGTCAGCCCAGACTGAGCACGTTTGCAGGCTTTTATACCTTGTCTCCAGTTGGAGCATGCCCAGCAGGGCTTCCGGGGCGGGGCTTCCTCTGCCAGGAAGGAAGGGTTAACCCCTGATGTACCAGTGAGGGGCCACTCTGCCCCATGACAGACCACAAAAACTTAGAACACCTGTGATCAGCGAAGGCTCTCAACCAGTACCAGATCTGTTGGTCCCTGTTTTTTTACACTCTTTGAATTCACACTACATTTTTGACCTGGAGGCTGGAATGGCCAAACCCAGTACACTTTCCCACAAGGGGGAATAACTTGATGCAAAGAAGAACCACCAGAATTCTCCACAATTTTGCCAATGTTTTAGTGAAAATGGACGTTAGCCCTTATAAAATCCTCTCTTCCAAGTGATCAATTGGTGACTAAACAGATGTTGCCCAGTGCCGAGCCCGACCCAGGCCTCTCTGTGAAGAATGAGGTACTTCTGTTCCCAGGCCATGCTTATGCCCCTGAAGGCCCACACCATCTTGCAATTGTCCGACTATGCCTCAACTCATCTCTGGTTGGCCATTTTTGCCATTGGAAGACCACAAAACTGATCACGATATTTCTGGTGGCCCCGATTGCATGCCTCTGTGAGGTCAAAGTGTGCTGCCACATGAAGGTCCCCCATAGTAAGCCCCTGGATGTCCTAATCCCTTCTCCTCCAGTCATGATGGAAGGTCAGGAAGACTATCTGGTGAATCAAATCCTCAATTCCAAGATCCTCCATGGTAAGCTCCTCTACCTCATAAATTGGGAAGGGTACAGCCTGAAGGAGCACTCATGGGAGCCAGCAAGCAACATCCATGCCCCCCACCTGCTCTATGAGTTCCACCAAGCCCACCCTGACAAGCCCAGCTTGGGGATGCCCGGCAGGTGCCCTCAAGGCAAGGGCTGCTCTCTCAGCTGCACTGACTTAATCTTCCCATGGAGCCTGCAGGGATTCGGCCCTCAGGCATGCAGCAGCAACCTGTCCCTGAGCAGATCCTGTGTCAGATGACCCTCAGGCTCAGGTATTTGCACAACCCTGCCAGAGCTGCAGATCAGTTACACAGATCATATCAGTCTGTGTAACAGCACTATCCAGTCAGGAACCCTCCTGCTGCCATGCAATGCACCAGACTCTTGAGACTCCCAGCCTGTTCCTGCCCCAGCCTTGTCCAAGCCCTGTTCCAGTTTTGTCCTTGCCCTACTCTGACCTTGCTCCAGCCCCGTTACTGACCTGCTCCAGTCTTGCATTCACCTCCTGACCCTTCCCAGGTCCTCAGACTCTGACTACTTGACTTTGATCTTCTATCTATATTTGGTTTCAGAGTAACAGCCGTGTTAGTCTGTATCCGCAAAAAAGAATTAATTAATTAATTAAGATGAGCTATTATCAGCTATTATCACTACAAAAGTTTTTTTTCTCCTGCTGATAATAGCTCATCTTAATTAATTAGCCTCTTACAGTTTGTATGGCAACTTCCACCTTCTCTGTATGTATATATATATCTTCTTACTATATGTTCCATTCTATGCATCTGATGAAGTGGGCTGTAGCCCACGAAAGCTTACGCTCTAATAAATTTGTTAGTCTCTAAGGTGCCACAAGTACTTCTGTTCTTTTTATCTGTATTTGGACTCTGTATCTGTCTGTGGACTGTAATCTCAGTTCAGACCCCAGCACTAGGATCTCAATTCCGGTGCCACCCTTCAGCCCATTCCCAACTCCATGTTTGGCTGCGATCTCCACTCTTACCACTAGGACTGACTACCAGGAGGCAGAACCTGACACCTGTCCACCTTGCCCCTCCCTTCAGTGTCCTATCTCCCTAACTTTGTCTTTCTGTTTAGCTACTTCCCTTCCAACTAATACCCACCACAATTTTTTAAATAAATCATGCCACTAACGTGGAGTTGGCAGGCCATCACATTGTATGTTATAACCTTTCCTCTGCCCTTCATCTGTCTTGTCTATTTAGATGGCAAGCTTCTTGGGGAAGGGACTGTCTTGGAATCTGTTTGTATAGTTCCTAACACAATGGTTCTTGGTTGGTCCTTGGGCACTACTGTAATAAAATAATAATAATAAATAATAATAAATATTTAATAATAAATATTAAATAATAAATACATGCCACAATGCCCCAGATTCAGACTTGGCATAAGCATGTGCAGCTTTATTGATTTTTAACAGTTGTTTTGCACCTACTTATACCAGATTTGAATTTATTTTTACAAGCACTGATTCTCATTTAAGCTACGGCCACTTTACCCCACTCTGGCAACGCATTTTGCATTCATGCATTACAATAATGTCTGACTGTAAATGTAATTTACAAGACCAGAGGGGGGTAAAATGACTGCAGCGTAAATGTGAATCATGGCCACATACTCTACTTTACATCCAACCTGGTTTGCTCATCTTTAATCTAAGTAGTATACTAAGCTGTGAGTGATTTGCTTTTGGCTGCCTCACTCGTATATTTGACTTCATCTCATTAGTTAGGTGAATTCTATGAAGTTGCTGAAAGTTTAAAGCATCCTAGTGAAACTTGATGAATGCTAGTAACCTGCACTTCTACACCCAAAAACCCGATTAACCACCAATCCCCCCAAAACTTAAAAAAAAATATTTACAATTTTAAAAAACAAAACAAAACCCGTATCCAAGCAGAGTTTTGATCCCCTCCCCCTCCAAAGAAAGAGAAGTACTGGAAAGTCCATGAAGTGCCCTACAAACTTAGTTGGTGCTATTGATTTTGCATGGAAGGTGCTCAGATACAATGGTGATGGGCAACTGTATAAAACCTGAAGATATTTAGAATTGCATTATCTTCCAGCTTTAATGTGCTGGAAGTTTGTCCTCAGTACCCTTTGACCCCAAGTGGGCGACAAAAGTGGTTCTTGATGATGCGTTAGGTGCATGTCTTGGGACCAGTTTGTAGTAGCCTTGCTCAGGTTGAGTAGCACCAACCACTACAAAGTACTCCCTCTAAAGTGAATGGAATAAGGTGCTATTCAATGTGAGCAAGCGTATCAGAATCTGCCCCTTAGAATCATAGCTAAATAACATTTGTCATTTTAAAAATCCTCTGGATTTTCCAGCTTTTTCTTCTCGGGTCTGATCCAAAGCCAAGTGAAGCCAGTGGAAGACTTTCCATAGACTTCCATGGCCTTTGGATCAAGCCTTTACAGGACAGTCCAGCACAAAATATCATGTGGGAGTCTCTCTCTATTTTATCTTAAGTGAATGAGAAATGGTGCTAGTAAAGGCTAAAACCCTACTACAACTTTTCCAATTACAGTGACTGCAGGAAACTGTGAAAATAAGGTTGTGCTCTTCAGACAAGTTAACTAGCTGTGGCATCTGAAAAATAAAAGGGATGTTAAACTGCTCTATATATGACTGTATCCAATTATTAGTCCAAGATTGATATCTATACCATATAAAAATGGCATCCTCTAGAATACAGCTGGGGTAGTTTAAGCTACCTTAAATCACTCAACCTACAATACATCTGAAATGTTAATTAAGCAACTTTGTTATCCTCACCTATGCTCTACTGGCTTTAGTAAAAGCTTGTCTGCCAGGGTAACTCTCCACAGGTACCTCCAATTCTGTTTGAAGTTGGTGATCGGGGCTTGGCTCATAACATTCACAGTAGATTTACCTGAAAGATCAATAAAAAGCATGTTCAAAGCTAGACTGGCTTCATAGAGCCCAGGATTTTATTAATTTATATAAACTTCCTAAAACTTTTGCTACAAAGGAAAAAGGGAAAACTTGAAAACATTCACATTGCATAGTAAGGTAAGGAAAATGGCATTGAAAATGAAAATTTTGGAATGAGTGTCCTTTTCGACACCACAATATACAAATTGGGATGACAAAATAATACAAACATAGACCAAGATTTGCAGAAGTGATGAGGGATTTTGGGTGTCCCTGCTTTTAGGTGACCCCTGAAAGGGGCCTGAATTTCAGGAAGTCTTGAGCACCTGACCTTTGAAAAATAAGGCCCTTTTAAGGTGTCCCAAGTTAATTATTTCTCATGCTATGTGGACAGCATAGAGGCCATCAGAAACATTATTTGCCTCCATGATGTTCTGTCCTGAACCAAATCTGGTGCATTATCAGATGGAAAGCCTGTAAGGATAGATGTTTGTTTTAAGGTCTTCTGTGGGGCCTTTTCCATCCTGCTTTCACTAAGTCAAAATCAAAGATGATTCTTGCAGAGAAGTAGGTAGGCATTCGGAGCAAGTGACCTTACCCCTTTAGAGAGATGGGTTGAGAGAGTGGGACCTGTTTAGTTAGAAGATGGATTTCTTTATTCAACTTGGATTTGAACCATTTGATGTTTTCCATCACTCAGAACTGCTTCATCTGAGTGGTGCCCATCTTCTTTTCAATCCTGACACCGAGGGATTATGTTTCAGGATACTGACCACCGAAGCACTGTATATCCTCAGCTTCATCTCTCCACTTACCAAGGGGTTGCTTGTGGAAAGATGTTCTTGATGAAACGCCGCATTACTGGTGAAACTTTTGCAGCACGGGCATCAAGTTATTTCTCAGTGCCACCCATGTTATCCACAACAGGGTTGAGGTTGGTGACATCACTGATGATCTCGACTGGGTGGTGGGGCTGACTGGTCTCAAGTCGGGCGCCCAAAAAATGGAGTCCCCGCATCATAGTCGCTAGGTGACAGAGTGCTGGGCAACAGCAGCCAAACTAACACTCTGGTCACTGCAATTCCAATTAGTTGCCTGGGAGTAAACCTGACTCTGATAACCAGGCCTAACTGATAGATTGGGGAAGGGCTGGAGAGAGCTATGTGGCTCATTATCCCATTAGCCCAGAAAGTAGAAAAGGCACAGGACGGAAGGGCCAGGGGGAGAGTGTGCCAGGTAGAGGCAGGGCCTCAGAGTCCATCCCAAGAGAGATGTCTTAGAGAAAGATCTCCTACCTCTCCTATCCTTGACCTTGGGGGCTGAGGATGCTATGCAGGGGAACACTGTAGATAAATCACACATGGTGTTTACAAGCAGAGAGTCTCCAAGTGGTCTGTGTGTGCGGAGGAATACAGAGGTAGACTGGGTGCCCCTATTACACATGGGGGGCTTCTTTGGGATCCTGCCTTGATCTCTGCAGCTGAAAAACCTCCCTGGGAGAGGACGGTGTGAGGGTTTGGTAGCCTGGATGCTGGAGAAGACCCTGCAATGGCTGGCAAAACCACAAAAGGGAATGCAGGAGATGCTGCAAAGCTTCCAGCAGTCACACCACCTGGAGAGGCAGGCATTTCTAGCCTGGCTGGCAGAGCAGCAAAAGAGTCTACCCAACTTCAACTGAGAGGAAACACGTGCAGCAGCACTTACTACAAAGGACAGTGCACTCTGTGGTGAGAAATGGCAACAGGGACTAGGCCCCTGTAAGATGGGCCCTGCAGATGATCCCAGTGCATATCTGAGTATCTTTGAGAGGATGGCTATGGGTCCAGGCTGAGACAGGGGAATCTGGACTTGCGGCTAGCCCCATGTTTGACCAGGGAAGCAGAAGCAGCCTACATGACTAAATGATGAGCAGACCTGAGACTACAAGGTGGTTAAGGTGGCCATCCTGGAATGGATAGGCCTATTCACCAAAAAGTATCAACAGCACTACTGAGCTGGAGGATGGACTGGAGGTTTGGGACCCTGGGCATTTGCTTGAAAGCTGATGGTTGGGCCACCCATTGGCTGAAACTGGACACCCAGACTATGAGGGAGATTATGGATGCTGATTTTGGACCAATTCCTCCAGAGCCTCCCTGAGAACAGATGGGTATAGGTTAGGTGGCATCCGCCAGGTAACTTAGATGTGTCCATTAAAATGACAAAGGAGTTTGTGTAGGTGGATCTCACCAGGAAAGAGGGCCTACCATTTCAGGGATTGTATCAGGGGAAGAAGTCTGGGGAACCCACATCCAGGAAGAGCATAAAGAAGAAAATGGAAGAACCATGAGGTGTTTTGAAAGAGACTCGTAGCTTTTCCTGTCACCAGTGTGGCTGTCGGAGACAGGTGAAAAGAGACTGCCCACTGGAGTGCAGTTTTGCTGAGTTCTGCAGTTGGCCTGGGACTTGAGGGACTGGGAAATAAAATAAACTGTCTACCGTTTCTGCGACGGTGGGGAGCAAGTGTCCAAGGGTCTTGGTAGATACGGCCTCAGCATTCTCTCTGGTCCAGCAGGAGTCGATCAACACTACTGTCTGAAACTAGAACATGTCCATGGGGTTAAAACCCAGTGCCCTATGTCAGAGATACCCCGGACATGCGGGGAAGGTCCACTTAGAAACAAGTCAGAGAGAAGATAGGTTTGCCCTACCCCCCATTTTGTTGGGCACTGACTGAAGGCCCTTCCCATTTGGAAGACAAGCTGGTGTAGGGGGCCCCAGGCAGGGAAAAATAAAATCCCAGTGGGAGGAAGTGATACCCAAGGGAAAAGGAAAGGACAACCCAGAGGTAGATGCCTCTAAACAAGAAGACACAATCCAACGTGAAAGGGGAGAAAAGAAAGTTCCCCAATGGACTGAGCAGGAGAGGATGGAAAACTAGGTAGAAGGCTAAGCCACTACTAGACAGGAGACTGCAAGCCAAGATGTAAGGGGAGAAGGAGGAGGGGAAGGAAAATAAGGATATAGAATTGGTGAGTAAAGAGAACTCAAGTTCATTAATGGGGGTGGGGTAGGCCTTGGGAAACCCCTCCCACCAGCACATCAAGGGGGGAAAGCTCAGAGTCAGTATGGAGAATTAGGAGAAAGAGGGGGCTGAAGATGATATGCTGTTGTAAATAAGGTGCTACACAACACTGTGAATGTAATGGGGGAACACTGTAAATAACCATGTTATGAGCATCTCCATGCGGCCTGTGTGTGCAGTGGAAGACAGAGACGGAGGGGTGACCTAATATAGTGACCTCTGAAAATCTTTATAATGGTATCTCCATGGCTGACTCTTATCCTTTCTATTATGATCACAATAGGAAATCTCTTGTAATAGGAAATAGTTAGTCTTCATTGTTAAAGTGCTGCAAATACTGATTCATTCTCCCCCCACAGTATATAGTTTAGTAGAGTACAAAATCAGAACTTAAAAACCAATCAAGCAGCCAGCAAGACTTTGATCTCTAAAATGCTGGAATTATCTTTAATCAGAAGAGATTTATACTGGCTAAATAGTAGCTGAATTAAAGGTGGAATTCCCATCAGGCTTTGTTCATTTAAGTTTCTCCTCTCTTCCACTAATAAAAATATCCTCTCAAATATCTCCTGTTTAGTTTTTGAGTGGGATTTGTAGTAGTCAATTCTCAACTTCAAAACTGGTTTATTCTTCCATATCTTCAGTGGCAGCAGTATTAGGTCTCATGTCAGCCTGGAAGCAGGAAAGTAAAAAAGCAGGAGAACCTGAAGCATTAAGAAAGCGTGTTCCCAAATGTGTGATGGGACTATCTCTGAGAGTGTCATCACTGGGAAAAAAAACGTGTGTTCTTTACTCAAGTTGCCTAATCCTAGTTTGCTAACTTGGTTAAAATAGTAGTGAAGACACAGCAACTTGGCTTTTAACTCTAGTTAGCAGGACAAGTTCAACCCCGGGGTTCTAACCAGGTTAGCTAATCTGAGTTAAGACGACACCCTTTTTTGCAGCGAGGACGTACCCTGAGGCTACATCTACACTTGGAACTAGAGGAGTAGATTCCCAGTTTGAGCAACCATACCTGCACTAGCTCAACAAGCTAGCATGCTAAAAATAGTAATGTAGACATGGTAGTATGGCAGCAGCAAGTGGTGGCATAGGCTAGCTGCCCCCTGTATGTACCCACATGGCACGGGCCGGTTTGTACTCAGGGATGCTGACCCGCGTTGCAGCCCATGCTGCTGTGGCTATGCTAGTCTTTTTAGCATGCTAGCTCAATTAGAGCTCGTGCAAGTACATCTCCTAAAGCTGGGAATCACACCCCTTGCTCCAAGTGTAGACATAGCCTCAAAAAGAGAGAGTAGACTAAGGCTATGTGGCTCTTGGGGGAAAAAAAATCATTGATATAGTTTGGATGTTATTATGTATTAACATCCAACTAGGAATTTCCTTGAGAAGGTGCTCAGATACCATATTTGGGGCAACACTATAGACAAAAAATGCCAACCAATATTCATTTGAAAGTTATTTAAACCTCTGCCTGCATCTCTTTGCGCTTGTTTTCCGCCAGTATTCCAGAATACGAGTTTGTTGGCAAGAATGTTTGTTGTGGTAGCTGTTTTTATAGGAATATGGCAGACTATTCACAGAAAGAGTTATGCTCACTTACTCAGGGCAAATAAATAACGTTATGCGACTCGTGTGCCTAATCAAATCTAACCTGCACAGTTTGAATTGGGAATCAGGATAAACGGCTCAAAACCAATATAGAGTGAAAATTATTTGCAGAACTATTTACTGAATAATTTCAAAAATGGAATGACCTTGAGAAAAAACGAAAATGTTATTTATTAAAGAGAAGTAGGAACCAATCCAGCAAAGACTTTAACCTTAACTTTAATTCTTTAACAGTCTTTGCTAGCAATTAGTAATGAAGGCATTCAGATTTTTTTTTAAAGATGGTTTCGATTAAATATAGTCATTTTTTTGGAAATAGAAAATTCAATGAAAGTTTGTTTTCCATTTTTTGACAAATTCAAATATAAAAAATGTTTGGTTTTAGTTTTTCATTGGAAAGGTGGAAATTTTCCATAAAAGGTTCAAAATAAGCAAAAAAGATGAATGCAAAATACCATTTTACCTCTTCGACTAATTAGCAAATTATAGGGGTTACAACAAACCATCCAATAGAGGGCAGAGATACACATTAAAGTAGACAGGAATACTCACATCCTTAAAGTTAAGGGATGCTTATCAGATGCAAAACTTTTCAGATAAAACTACACTAGTTTTCTTTATGGAAAGAACAAAAGAAAGCAATGAGAACATCTTTGCATAGCACATTCTTCATGCATTTGTGATATCATTAGCAGGAAACACAGGGCATGATGGGAAATTAGGTGGGCTAACTAAATAGTAGTACTATGACTTTTTTCTTCTCTGACATTTGCTAGCATTGTTCAAACCAGTTCACTGGTCCATACTGTTTATAGTTACAGATCTGCAAAACAGTCTGATCTGCCAACTCAAACCTATTTGAATTGAAGCTTGGCATCAAGGTGCCAATCTCATCCCTCCATGGTCATGAAAGATTGGCCAACACAGGATGAAATTGTTTGCACAACTGGGTTAGCTAGAGAAACTGCAACCCGCAAGATGGTCTCCCCTACTTGCACTTCCTTCAATGGTCTCCCTGTCTTTCCACCCAAAAGGCAACTAAGGTAGGTCCTGGGTCTTGCTGGAGGTGAGGGGTTGCTGGGAGACAAGGTGCATGGGAGAAAGGGGCCCACTGAGTCTGTGAGGGAGAGTGTAGTGGGAAGAGGATCTTGGAGATGTGGTCACCCCGGGGACATGGTAAGGAGGAGGGGATCTTTAGAGGGGAACTAGGGCTTTTTTTGTTTTGTTTTGTTTCCAATGAAATGGCAGACATTCATTCATTTCCCAGGCCATGTGAACAAAATGGCAGGGATGAGTCCATGAAGCTCTTGGCTAACTGAACCCAGCAGGATTAGCACTGCCTTAGAACACAATATCTGGATACTTTTGTTCCTGCAGGTGATTATAGCTGTAATTCTTCATGGAGCTTTCTTGCCCCATACCAGGGCACAATAAGACCAAAACAATACTCATCTGTGAATAAAGGCTTTTATAAGTAGCATACCACTGAGTTCTGTCTAACTGTTCTTTCTTCTGAAGGTGGAATTATGAGAAAATGCTGCCTCTTTGTGAGGAAAGATCTAACTGATGCATAGTAAGCAGGAGTTTAACATTTCTTGTTTTCCTTTTATTTATGGGTAACTAGGAGAGCTACTCTTGTAGCTACAAAGTAGGAAAAAGTTACTCCCAGATTCAATTTTCACACAGAGAGAGCTGGGTAGAACACTGTTAATAAACACCCAAAGAGAGGATATAGCTAAGCTGTGCTTAAGGACATCCAGAGCTGCATTATTACTGTGTTCTAATACACGGTGCTAGTCAGTCAAACATTCTTTTTTTAAAAGAAAAAAAATCACAATGAGGTCCCGATTCCCAACTCCTCCATATTAACAGAAATCTTTATTGCTTACCTTAATACAGCATTTGACTCTTAATGTGCTTACTGCATGTCTCGGCACACTTGCAGATGAGATAGAGAAGACAAGAAGGATGTCATTATGGGTTACAGAGGTGACACAGTGCAAAAGGTAGCCCTATAATGTTGGTTACTGAGCCTTCTGGGAGGAGGTGATTTTTGAACAAAACAATAGAATGTCAATCTTAGGATAAATGCTGGTGAGTGATTCCTCTGTGTTGTGTTTCATACACAGTGAACATGTCCACATTGTTTCCATGAAACCTATGTTTCAGCAGAGCAAATTAAGGGTTTATTTGTTGTCATCATCTATTCCCCAGTTGGGTACTGCACACAGGGATTTAGGCTCTGATTCTTCATGTGAAAAACCAATGTAAGTTTTGCCATTGTTTTCAGTAGGGACAAGATCAGACTCTTACACACTGCTAAAGTATTCTTGCTTGATCCTCATTCTGACCACGTCACCCCACTCTCCGAATTCCTCCACTGGCTTGCTCTGCATCAGGTTCAACATTCTTATTCTCTCCTTCAAGGCCCTTTAACTCTGATCGTCCCTATTTGTCTGCTCTTGTCTCTTGTATTGTCACCTCTGCCTCCTACACTCTCCCTATGAGTCTGGCTTTGTCTGTCCTTTCCTCAGTTCACCACACAAACATCTCCATGCCTTCTTCCATCCTGCCCTTTGTACATATCAAGATTTCTCTGAACTAATCCACAAGACCAATAACCTCTCCTCAGGACCCATTTTCATGGCTATAACTGTGACAAAGCAGCCAATTAATGATAGCCGAGGGGGTAGATGTGGTTCACTAGCATTTAATTTATATCTTTACAGTATCTAGTCACAATTATGTTCAAAAATTTAAATTGTATGAGTGACGCTTCCTAGCGGTAGCCAGGGTTGTGAGGAACCCCGCTACCACCTTCCCTTAGCATGTAAAAGTCTTGTCTGTTCCTGATGTGGATCAGCTCCCTGACTCCACCAGCTTCTGGCAACACAAGCACTATCTTCCAGACCATCACAGGCCTCGTTGTCTCTTTTCATGTTAGTGATAGGCACATACCAACCCCCGAATCCTCAGCATGTCCCCCTGGAGTGCCCATACCCTGATTTGCTGTACACTCACAGAACTCAGGATCACCATGCTACTTAACACACAGCACTTAGATATATTTATAATGAAAACAACAATATGTTTACTATCAAAGAATGAGCTTCAAATGATAGTAAGTTAGAATATTGGAAACAAATGGTTACATGTAAAACAGAATCACTTTTCTAGAGACTAAACTTAACTCACAAGACATTCTTCTGTTTTCTACAGGATAGTTTACCCCAAGTCCTTTTCCCCAGCATTTTCATCCAGCGTGACTGAGATCCTCCTTTTGTAAAATCCATCCCACTGGCGACTTGTTTTCCCAGTTTGAAGGCTCTGTGATGTATCTCCATACACTCAGATATACCTCCAAAAGTTCATTGTCTTTACTTGTAAATAGGATAACCCCTGCTGTCTGGTCTTCTGCAGCACTCAACATTTATTCATTAGCATTTGACTCTATAGGCAAATAGACTTCCATTGTACGACACACAATGGTCAACCATGGAGAGATAAGTGTATCCCACCTCCTGACTGGAGAAGTCTGTCTCCATGCACGCTACCTCTGAGTGACCTGCTTTTAACTACAAGGACTTACAAATGTAATTTTCAGGATACATACATAAATACCTATATGTTACCTGGACATATATTTCACAATGATTATGATGACCCATGTGACACATGCTTTCAGTGGTGAACTTACATGACCCCTTTTGGTGAACACAGAGGATACTTGTAAGAATATGTACCCCTGTGTCCTCTGCCAGTGGACATCAAGAGGTCCTTGGGTCACATCATCTAGTATCAATATTTAACTGTATCCCCCTCCTGAAATTAACAGATTCATTTTACATGGAAAGTGGTTGTAGGTGAATTTTGAGGTTGTTATTTGTGTTTATAGGAGAATTTTAGGTACTTATGCCTGCGTACCAGTGTAACAGGGCGTAGCAGGTCCCCCCTTGGTCCTGCCTCTGCTCTGCTCCAAAAATCACTCAGAGACCTTCTGACTCAGCAATCTCTGGTGCAGTTTATTTACACAGTGCAAACCCACCACCTCTCACCACATATCGCTGGGGTTTCCAGCCTTAGGGGCTTCTCTTTCTTGCAGGCAGGAGGGACGAGCTACCCCTCTCCTTCCACTCTCTGGTTTCTCCTTCCCCCTTTGTTTCCTCCCTCTGAGCCTGTCTATCGCCCCAGGCTAATCAGGCTGGCAGCCTCTGCCAATCAGGCTCAGGTTCCTCGAGTCCACTCCAATTCACCTCCCTTAATTGGAGCTGGAGTGACACAGGGCTGGCTCAGCAGTTCCTGGTCAGCTCCCTGTAACAACCAGTATCACCTTAAATTAGAACTGGTGGGAAATTATTCAATTATTCTATGATTCTATGTTCACTCTGGAACTTTCTCTGTGCACCAGCAGGGTCCATATGGCCAGTTAGTACATGACACTCTGGTGAGTATTAAAATTTACACCCCTGCTGGTATGGACTAAGCCACTGTGTAGACAAGCCTTAAGTTTTGCTCCATGATGTGACTGAACTGTCACTGAAGAGAGAGACAGAGAGAATTTCACTGCATCAAAAATTGAGAATTGCCAGACGTTATCCATGGTTAGACAAAACACAAGATCTTTCCTCTGTCAGTTACTAGGAAACCAAGTTATCCAAGAGGTTTCATGAAGCATCACAAGTTGAATGTTTAATATTGCCAAGATAAAAATGTGAAAGTTTTCCTGCTGTTAATGAGACAGAGGTGAATGTAAACAATAAGATGCCTTATAGCTATTTTCAAACAGGAATCAAAGCTGTAATTAAATATAAAGCACTGTCAATGATAGGCCCTTTAATGTAACATAACTCGGTTTCCCTTTCGCAATCAAATACCTTCACCTAGACAAAAGCTGAGTGTGACTGAAAAGCGCAGGAGAAGAAAGAGTTGTGCTGAAGATTTTCTTCTTGTTACTTAAGCATGTCACACAGATTCTGTAGCTCAACAGGAAAACTTTCTTGACTGGAACTTGAGTATGATCTTCTTCCAAAGTGTATGTTAATTCTAGCAACATGAACGCCGTTGACTTGTGTCCTATGGGGCCATTTCTTCTGTAGGCACATAGGCATCCATTGTGACTTAGACTACTCACCAGCACAGTTAGAACTGTTCTTACAATTCCTACACAAGCGCTTCAGACCTTGGACCTGGGCCATGCACCCATTCACTCCCCTAGCCCAGAGCAAGAGGTCTGAGAGAGTGGTGGGGAGTTTATGAGAGAGGTCAAGAGTGGAAGGCACTTTGGCTTCACTTGATATACTTGATGGCCAGTGTGAGTGAGTCAGCATGGTGTAGGAAGAAACGCTAACTATACTGCTGTCATGGGCCAGAAGTACATTACTACATTTACACACATGTTGGAACTAGGAAAAAGCGGACTGTGAAACCTGTGTCTCAGATACACAATGTGTCCTTGAGCTCCTCGTGGGGTGACGTTAATGCACTAATCCTTGGTCAGCCGTGTTGTGCCTAGAGCCAGAATCTAGCCCACACATGCAAATAAAGAGGGGGTCCCATCAGAGTGTTAGGAAATAGACTGGAGCAGTGTTGTGCAAAGACCAGGGGCTGTGCCAGTGACAATTATGCATAACTAATTAAATTCAGCCTCAGCCCAGAAGTGGTGCCAATTCTTAAATGGCACAGTAAAATTCTCCACTCACTTACATCATGAGTAAGTGGCTCTTGTGAGAACCCTCTCCAATTTATAAAAATCCCTCTTGAATTATGAGCACCAGAAATGGACACAGCCACACCAGTACCAAATACAAAGGTAAAATAACCTCTCTACTTCTACTCAACATTCCTGTTTATCCATCCAAGGATCACATTAGCCCTTTTGGCTATGACATTGCACTGGGTGCTCAGGTTTAGCTGATTAGCTACCAGGACCCACAAATCTTTTTTCAGTCACTGATTCCCAGGATAGAGTCTCCCATCCTGTAAATACAGCCTATGTTCTTTGTCCTAGATGTACACATTTAGCCATATTAAAATGTGTATTGCTGGCTTGTGCCTATCAGAGACTGAGTTGTGGGCAGTCTGGCCTAGTGGTTTGACCAAGAGTCTGTCCTACCAGTTAGAACTGAATCCAGACAGGGCAGGTCCAGGATCAAAGCCAAGGGTCAGAGTTGTGAGTCAGAGAACAAAGCCTAGACTGAAGTGTTAACCAGAGTCACAACCAGAAGATGTAGTGGAGAGTCACAGTCAGGATTCAGAAAGCAAAGCCTGAGCTGAAGGCTAAGGCAGAGTTGTAGTCAGAGGGTGGAGCTGAGAGTCTGAGCTAGGAGCAGGGCTGTCCCTAGGGGGGTGCGGGGCGTGGGACATAGGAGCCGAGTTTCTAATATGCCAGGGGGTGCTCCCCCCAGCTCTGTGTAGGCCCCACCCCACTCCACCACTTCCCCCAAGGCCTCACCTCCGCCCTGCTTCTTCCCACCCCCACTTCATCCCGCTTCTTCCCGCCCCCTCCCCTGAGCGCGCTGCGCCCTCGCTCCTCTCCCCTCCTTCCCCCAGCTGCTCCTGACACCGCAAAACATCTGATCTGCGGCAGGCCGTAGGCGCTGAGGGGGAGCAGGAAGTGCTGATCAGCAGGGCCTTCCGGCGGACAGGAGGCACTAGGAGAGGGGATTTTGAGACCTGCCAATTAGCCAGATTTTAATCCATTCAGTGTGTGCCATATTAAATTTTTATATTTCTAGGGTTTTTTAATCAAAATGTCATGTGGTACCAAGTCAAATGCCTCACATTAGTCTAAGTATATTACATCAATACTATTACCATTATCAACCGAACCTCTAACCTCATAAAAAAAGATATTAAGTTAGTTTCACAGGGTCTATTTTCAACAAACCTATGTTGACTGGCGTTAATTATATTACACTACTTTAATATTTTATTAATTAAGTCCCATCGCAGCCGTGCCCGCTCCATTATCTTGATGCCATCACTTCAGGACCTGAAAATCCACATATTACAGTGTATTTGTTGGGCCACTTACAGATAGATGCCTCCATCTTTCATGCAAATTGTAATTCAGCAGAAGCTGGTGTGAGGGAGCACTGGGTTTTGTGACTAGTGATGGGAACACTTCACAATGTTCAGAGTAGTGTTCAGTTTAAATGAGCATGAAAATATTGAGATCCTAATCTTGGACTTTCTTGACAAAGTTGAGCTGGAATGTTCACAGGAAGTTCGGAGGTTTCTGGTACCTTCTGTTTCTAGTTGGGTCAAAAATAACAGGAGAACAGAGAGGCTCTGCTCTTTCGCTGCCAGTCCCAGCTGGGAAGAGGCTCCCAAAAATGTAAAATAATGGGATAAAGGGAGGGAAGATAACCCTACAGTAACCCTCCCAAAGTTCATATCTGGTTTGGTTCTAGAGCTTGTATAGGTTTGGAGGGTTTTATTTTATTTCTCAACCAGGTCACCCACACTGAAGCCTAATTGAAAGAATCCTTGTAACACAGGAAGCAAAAGACCACCTGCTGAATCACCTAGTCGAGGATTTCTCAACCCATGAATTGCGAGCCACAGTTGGGCCACAAGGGGGCACTGGCTGGGCTGCATTCCACAGGTTAAGAAAAAAAATCTGCAGCCCCTAAATCCCACAAGGAACCAGAGCAGGGGAGAGAAATAGCAGCTTAATCATTCCCCCTCTTCTTCACCTGCTCTTGCGAGTCTTGCTGCAGCTTTTCATCACCTTCTCATGCCTGTACACTACTCAGTTCCAGGGCAGCAGCCTTCGAGAGTCTTTACTGAAATCCAAGGACGTTATAAAGTACCATTTGCTGAGCAGATGGCTTTCTTGAAATCAATGGGGAGTTCTGCCTAAAAACCAATGGCATGGAATAACCCCATGTGTTGCATTCCCGTCATCCCATCCATGAAGGTCCTGATCTTGCAGTTAGCTTCATGCAGGCAAACTGCTGCGCAAAAGTCAACAAGACTCCAGATAGGCATGGGAGCCTCCCTTCACAGAACTCATTGTCTTTTTCTCTATCTAAGGTACTACCATGCCCAAATTACCATAGTATGTGAACACCTCACAGTCTTTAAGACTAGGTATTCATCCTCACAACAACTCGATGAGGTAGGGCAGTATTATTCTCCTCATTTTACGGCGGGGGAATTGAATCACAGAGAGATTCAATGACTAACTTAAAGTCACATGGGAAGCCTTTGAGGAGCAGGAAGTTGAAAACAGGCACCCCAAGTCCTAGGCTAGTGGCCTAACCATTGGACCATCCTTCCTTTCTGCAATAGCAAGGCTTAATTTTGTAATTGTAAAAGCAGCATTCTGCTTAGTGTGGACTCTGATCTCTTCTCTGCAATGCTTTTGTTGGGCTTTTTAAACTCTTCATTCCCGTCTTCTTGTTTTAATGTTAAAAAACAATGTTCAAGGCCTTTGGGTTTCAATCCCCAAACACCCTCCAAACCTCACAAAAGCACTGGAAGTACTTCACAACTAACAAAAAACGGTTCTGCAATCAGAATAAATCAGATTATAGCTTTCCCTTCATAACAGTGGTGTTCACCTTCTTCCCAACTAATTATTGCCTGTGTGGCTTACACCGCTGTGTTCTGAAAAGTCCTCCAGAACCACAGAGTTTCTGTGAAGTAACATAACACACGCATTGCAGTCTGGTTTGACTGATTGATTGACGAACCCCATTGCAGTGTATATAGTGCTGTGCTGAATGTTATATATGCCCTTAGTGGGTAATTTCAGGAAATTATGAAAATGCAGTTCTTTTAAAAGGTTTGGTAATGTAAGTCAAACAGACACTTAACAGACCCAGTGCTGATTAGTGTGGGTGACCACAGTATACTGGAGTCTTTGATATTTCTTGGCTTTTTCTTGGTTTCCCTGAGGCCCTTTGGACAAAGCAAGAAAGATGGCTGAGACACCCTTGGCCTTCTGGGAAACTCAGTGACATTTAAAGGCTGCTGGGGCCTATTCTGCTAATATCTAAACTAATTAAAATCAAACCATAATTGTAGGAGCTTGTTCACTGGAATTCTAATAAGCCTTGCAGCAGTACACACTGAATGTTGCTACGCTAAAGGCTGTCTTCATTATGTGAAAACAATATTTTGCTATGCGGAGAATTGTTCCCAATGATTTTTCTTAAGACTTCTTATATAAGTAGTGTCATTCCAAATGTAAGATGAAGACTTATTTCAATGTGTCTCCATTGAACTCATTTTTACTGTCTCATGTCAGAGGAATTTCAGCCCATATCTACAATCCTAATTCTCACTGGGCCAGATTGTGATGCTCTTACTCATGCTGAATAGTTCCTTACTCCACAGAGAGCTTCACTACAGTAAGTAGGACAGCTCAGGGAGGAAGGTATTGGTTACTTGGAAAAAGGATAGCCCAGTGGTTAGGGCCCCAGTCTAGGAGTCAGGAGACCAGGGTTCACTTTCTTCCGCCACTGCGGACTTCCTGTGCAACCCTGGGCAAGTCACTTAGGCCCGGATGCACAGAAGTAGCTAGGTCTGTCACAATGCCTAGAAAATGATTGGGGTTCACAATGCCTGAGTTAGGTGCTCAGGCTCCCTGTACAATGAATGGGGAGAGCTAGGTGCCTTAGACAGTAATTCACAAAAAACAATATGTTAGGCCTAGGTAGCCAATGGGAGATGCTGACCACGGTGGTGTGTGCTAAGCCCCGCCGCACTCCTGGAGATAGACACCTATCTCCACTAGCAATTCTCAGAATGAACCCTCACTGTTTTAATAAGAAGGGAACAGGGGTATCAGACCTCCCTCTTAACCTTTAGCCCAGTGGCTAGGGTACTCAACTGTAATGTGGGAGATCCCCCAGTTCAAGGATCCCGTCCATCTGACAGAGAGAAGGGATTTAAACAGGGATCTGCTACCTCTCAGTTGAGTGCTCTTGCCATTGGGCTATAGCAGGGGTGGCCAAACTGTGGCTCGTGAGCCGTATGTGTCTCTTTTAAAGTTAAAGTTCAGCTTATGGCGCCCCTCATGCCTCCCCCACATTTTCTACCTACCAGACTGGGCGTGGGGGGTCCCTCAGGGCTACTGCACTACGGCAGTGTGGTGGGGCTATGGGCTTCTGCCCAGTGGGGACAGGGGTCCAGGGGCTTCAGCATACCTGCTGGGGCTGAGGGCTTTAGCAGGAATGCTTCGGTGCTGGAACTAAGGATGCTGGGGGTGCTGCCGCACCCCCTGACTTGAAGTGGTTTCCATCGTATACAGAATTTACAGTTTGGCTTGATGGCTCTCAGCACCCCCATTATATAAATTGTTCCAGCACCCCTTGCAGGAGTGGGGCTGAAGCCCCGAGCCCTGGCAGGTGCCTGCCACTGGGTTGAAGCCATGAGACCCTCCTCCCCGCAGGGTAGAAGACCCTAGACTCATCTCCCTGCCACAAGGGTGAAGCCCTGAGTCCCAGCAGGCATGGCTAGCTCTTAAACTTTTGAAGATTATCATATGTGGCTCACGGGTCAGTAAGTTTGGCCACCCCTGGGCTATAGGATATTCAGATGTGTGGGGGGGGAGGGGGGAGGGGGGAGGGGGAACTCTCAGTCTCTCCTGTGGAAGCTGTTTCACTCTGTATAAGTAACTAAAAAATCTTGAGTGCAGCGGCACTGGCTCCTGGGTCTCCCACATCCTGGGTGAGTACTCTAACCACCAGGCTATGGAGTCATTCTCATGCTTATGCTTGTCTTCTCACTCTTGCTCTCTCTGGCCCAGCCAATGCTAATTATGAAGTGTGCTGACCATGTGGGTGCTGAGCCTAGCAGCCTGCTAGGCAAGGTTGAGAGCTGAGGGCTTCTTAATGAGGCTTTGATCCCTAAACCCTTTAGCACCCATCACCCTTAATCAGGGGGCAGGGTACTCATTAAGACCAGGGCTTTCAAAAGCCTGCTCCTAAGCGACCAGAGGAGCTAGCGAACAAGAGCGACTAACAGGGGAGTTTTGCGAGGGACTTTACAGGGGGAGCATGAGAGGGGGCTACATACACTTAACGTCTTTAAACATAAGACAAAAAAGCACCCCCTGATAAAAAGAAAACAATAACAAAGGAACCAGCTGCAGAAGTAAAAAGAGAATGCAGGCAGAAGTCCAGCAGCAGAGTGGGGGGCTACCCTCTTTATTGCACCCAATGCAGCATGTATAATTACCTGCCCTATGGGAAGGTGGCATATGTGTGCATTCGGTGCAAGGAGTTCCTGGCCTTCAGAGACTGTGTACGGGCTTTGGAGACCAGGGTGGCTGAGCTGGAGGAGCTAAGGGAGACAGAGAGGCACACAGATGAGACTTTCCGGAACACAGTAGAACGGTCCCATCCCCGATCTGACAGCCTCTGTGCTGTTGAGGTGGATGAAAGCCTCAGGGCAGGAGAACATACAACTGGAGCAGAGGGAAAC
The DNA here is from genome assembly GCF_965140295.1 of Lepidochelys olivacea. Classification (NCBI taxonomy): domain Eukaryota; kingdom Metazoa; phylum Chordata; order Testudines; family Cheloniidae; genus Lepidochelys; species Lepidochelys olivacea. Next base: position 13,349,933 of record NC_140413.1, read on the forward strand.
GATCCCATAGTTGGGACTCTCCTTCCAGATGATGATGTGGTATCCTCTCTCACTGAGGGAGGGAGTTCTCCAGGGGAGGGAACTCCAGTTATTAGGAAGAGACAGATATTAGTAATGGGCAATTCAATCATTAGAGACATAGATAGCTGGGTTTGCAATGACCGGGAGAACCACATGGTGACTTGCCTGCCTGGTGCGAAGGTTATGGATCTCTCGAGACATCTAGATACACTTATGTGCAGTGCTGGAGAAGAGCCGGCGGTTGTGGTATATGTAGGTACCAATGACATAGGGAAGGATAGGAGGTGTTGTGAAGATAAATGCATTAAAGATTGTTCGGTGTTCAGCTACTATGGTAATGGGGGTTAGATAAGTATTCAAGATAGAATCTGGTCCACAAATAGTCCCAGTGACTTCAGTGGTATGACTTATGTGAATAAGTGCATGCCAATGTAAGGGTTGGACAATCAAACCCTATGGTCATGATAGGGTTAACTGGGTTACCCAGAGTGTTATGGGATGGAGTCATGCTCCACCCCTCCCTTACTTCCTCTGTGCAGTTATGATTCAGGTATATAAAGCAGCAAATTCCCAGCCTGCAGATCTATAAGTAGGCTTCTTTTTTGTTTCAGTAAGTGGCCCTTTACAAAAAAACCTTAAAATTATTTCTTTAATCAATCATATATTAGTGGAAAACATTACCTGGGCTGGAAGTACCAGGGTTTTCTTGCAAAGTGCTACTAGTGTTATACGATGGAAGGTGTTTTAAGTTCAAAAATCATCTGTAAAACCTAATATATATTTAAAGTGCCATTCATAGAATCATAGAAGATTAGGTTTGGAAGAGAGCTCAAGAGGTCATCTAGTCCAACCTTCTGCTCAAAGCAGGACCAACCCAAATAAATCATCCCAGCCAGGACTTTGTCAAGCCGGGTCTTAAAAACCCAGTCCAGTGGTTCACCACCCTCCTAGTGAAATAATTTTTCCTAATATCCAACCTAGACCTCCCTCACTGCAACTTGAGACCATTGCTTCTTGTTCTGTCATCTGCCACCACTGAGAACAGCCTAGCTCCATCCTCTTTGGAACCCCCTTTCAGGTAGTTGAAGACTGCTATCAAATCCCCCCTCACTCTTCTTTTCTGCAGACTAAACAATCCCAGTTCCCTCAGTCTCTTCTCAAAAGTCATGTGCCCCAGTGCCCTAATCATTTTTGTTGCCCTGTGCTGGATTTTCTCCAATTTGTCCACATCCATCCTTTCTGTAGTTGGGGGCCCAAAACTGGATGCAATACTCCACATGTGGCCTCACCAGTGCTGAATAGAGCGGAATAATCACTCCCTCGATCTGCTGGCAATGCTCCTACTAATGCAGCCCAATATGCCATTAGCCTTCTTGGCAACAAGGGCACACTGTTGACTCATATCCAGCTTCTTGTCCATTGTAATCCCCATGTCCTTTTCCTCAGAACTGCTGCTTAGCCAGTTGGTCCCAAGCCTGTAGCGGTGCATGGGATTCTTCCTCCCTAAGTGCAGGACTCTGCACTTGTCCTTGTTGAATCTCATCAGATTTCTTTTGGCCCAATCCTCCAATTTGTCTAGGTTACTCTGGACCCTATTTCTACACTCCAGCATATCTACCTCTCCCCCCAATTTAGTGTCATCTGCTAACTTGCTGAGGGTGCAGTCCATCCCATCATCCAGATCATTAATGAAGATGTTGAACAAAACCGAACCCAGGACTTACCCCTGGAGCACTCCGCTTGATACCGGCTGCCAACTAGACATTGAGCCATTGATCACTATCCATTGAACCTGACTATCTAGCCAGCTTTCTATCCACCTTATAGTCCATTCATCCAGCCTATACTTCTTTAACTTACTGGCAAGAATACTGTGGGAGACTGTATCAGAAACTTTGCTAAAGTCAAGGTATATCATGTCCACTGCCTTCCCCATAGCCACAGAGACTGTTATCTCATCATAGAAGGCAATTAGGTTGGTCAGGCATGACTTGCCCTTGGTGAATCCATGTTGACTGTTCCTGATCACCATACTTTCCTCCAAGTGCTTCAAAATGGATTCCTTGAGGACCTGCTCCATGATTTTTCTGGGTACTGAGGTGAGGCTGGCCATCTGTAGTTCCCCGGATACTCCTTCTTCCCTTTTTTAAAGATGGGAACTATATTTGCCTTTTTCCAACCATCAGGGACCTCCTCTGATTGCCGTGAGTTTTCAAAGACAATGGCTCTGCAATCACATCAGCCAGTTCTTTCAGCACCCTCAGATGCATTGCATCCAGCTCCATGGACTTGTGCATGTTCAACTTTTCTAAATAGTCTTTAACCTGTTCTTTCACCACTGAGGGCTGCTCACCTTCTCCCCATACTGTGCTGCCCACTGCAGCAGTCTGGGAGCTGACCTTGTCTGTGAAGACCGAGGCCAAAAAAAGCATTGAGTATTTCAGGTTTTTCCACATCATCTGTCATTAGTTGCCTTCCCCATTCAGTAAGGGTCCCACACTTTCCCTGACCTTCTTGTTGTTGCTAGTTAATTGAATAACTATAAAGCAGGTGAAAAGAAGCTCAATGGAATGAGAATATTTCTTTTATGTTGTCCAAGGGGGACAAGAAATAACAGAATGAAATTAGGAATAGTAAAATACAGGCTAATGGACACTGATAGAAATGCAAGGATCTTTTGCTGACTCAGTCTAAGGTCAGCTGCTGGTACTCTGCATTGAGAGGCAGAAGGTTTTTTTTGCCTTCTCACCATGATGTTAGATCAGCTAAATTCTCCAAGCTCCAAAACAGGAACATAAAGGAAACTGAGCCTTTGTCTGCAGCAGAGGAAATTAGTGATAGGGACAGAGGAGGCCCTGAGGGAATATCCCTTGGAATAGCCAAGCTCAGGAGAAAGCTTAGTCCTGAGACTTACATTTTGGTGTTATTTAAGTTAACAATAAAAGCAAACCACAGGAACTTGGGCCATGCCCATGTAAGTAGATTTTGTTTGGAGCAGAATGGAGTTCAGGAACATGCTGGTCCCTTATGGTGGGATTTTCAGAAGTGCTGAGCATTGGCCTAAATCTGTAACTCTGCTCCTACTGAAGTCAATGGGAGTTTTGTCATCGGCTTCCTACTGGGAGCAGAGTTAGGCCCATGCTGAGCTCCTTAAATGATTGTTTGAACCCTGAGTGAAGAATTGGGAAGAAGGTTTAAGATGAATTGATAAGGTTTATGAGCCGACTCTGGTAAGGAACAGAAGTTCTGGAACAGCCTTCCAAGGGGAGCAGTGGGGGCAAAAAATCTAACTGGCTTTGAGACTGAGCCCGCTTGATAAGTTCATGGAGGGGATGGTATGATGGGACTGCCTGCGATGGCATGTGGTCCACTGGTGACTGCCAGTAGCAAAAATCCCCAGCTGCTGAAGATGGGACACTATATGGGGAATGATCTGAATTACTACAGAGAATTCTTTCCCAGGTGTCTGTCTGGTGAGTCTTGCCCACATGATCAGGGTCTAACTGATTGCCAGGTTTGGGGTCGGGAAGGAATTTTCCCCCAGATCAGATTGATTGAGACCCTGGAGGTTTTTCACCTTCCTCTGCAGCATGGGGCACAGGTCACTTGCAAGTTTTAACGAGTGTTAATGGTGAATTCTAGGTAACTTTAAGCCTTTAAACCATGATCTAAGGACTTCAGTAACTCAGCCAGAGGCTAGGGTTCTATTTTGGAAGTGGGTGAAGTTCTGTGGCCTGCAATGTGAAGGAGGTCAGACTAGATGATCACGATAGTCCCTTCAGACCTTAAAGTCTATGAGTGTGTGAGTTGAATGAAAGTTTTATGAATGCTGATCAAGCACGCACTTGTAGGCTCTTTTCTGAAGTTTACCAATTCCCTTTTTAAAACCATGTATTCAGTGTAACTGTAACTGTCTAATGAAATCCTTACGTAGGATAAATAAGACCTTCTCTACTGATAAGAGATACACTTAAAAAATCTGATGTTGATGTATTAATAATTAATCATCTTTTTCACTAATGCCAATAAGATGTCCACATCCACCCCTTTGTAAAATCACATTGAAGGTTACCAAGTAAAATTATTATTACTGTGCTATGAGTAACTGTTCTTATTCACTGGGGATTAAATCCTGTCCTATAATTTTGAAGTCAGTGTTTTGTGACTTGGGAGATCATAAAGGTTCTATGTACATTTTCCCCATTCAGCTTTTCCAGCTATACCAAATGGTGTGCATTTTTATGGATGGGAATTCTATTGCAATAATATGCCTTTGCTGACATTACATTTTGAATATATCTTTATTAGGCTGCATTTTAATTTCATTCGGTATGTTCTCATTAAGAACTGTTTGCTCCCTCAGGCATTTTTTCAAGCTAACTTTTAATCTATCTATTGTCTCTCAAGGCCGTAAAAGGTAAAACCTATTTCAATTTTTATATAGAAATCTGCTAGATATTTTCCGGTAGAACTTCAGGCATGGAGATACCTGCTTTCACAGGATACAGTCTATTTTCCCTATCCAAGCCAATAAATATGAAATAAATTAACTAACACGTATTAGTGTGAATGTTTTTTGGAAGACAAACTGCTTTCTTCAAAAAATAAATTTTCTGCAATTGCATTTTATTGTGGGTTATTGCTCATGAAGCATCTCTCTACCTATTTGTACTGCTAAGATCCTGTTATCCAAATATTGGACGACAATTCAAAGTAACAGAAAATGCACCCAAAGGGACTACTATTTTCTCCATCTCCCCACATCACCATCTCCCCCTCCACCCGGCTTTTTTCCTTTATCTATTATGTCGTCTTAGTATTTCATAAATCTTTTCAAGATGACTACAAATGATGGTTGTATGATCATATGAAGAAATGGTATCATTGACTAGGGATGCTTTGTGGGATAGCATGACATTGCCAGGATGTACAGTAGTGATGGGAGTTATACCAGTTATAAAAATGTTCCAAGGTTGCTTATTATTTGTATTATGGTAGCACTTAAGCTAGGGGCTCCACTGTGCTAGCCACTATAGACACAAAGAATAAGAGAGAGACCCTACCCCAAAGAGCTTACAATCTAAGACAAAATAGGCAAAAGATGGGAGATAAAACGAGGCACAGAGACTTTTCTAATATGAAAAGCAGGTTAGTGGTTATGATGAAGCAAGAATCCAGCTCTCCTGTCTTCCACTCCAGTGCCTTATTCACTGGACCAGACTGACTCGCTGATCATCTGTATATTCCCAAACCTGAGCCCCAGTCCTAAAATCTGATTCAAGTCATGGCTGTTCTGCATAAACACAGGTGTCTGCTTGTAGATTCATAGAGTCTAAGGTTAGAAGGGACCACTGTATAACGTAGGGCATAGAACTTCCCCAAAATAATCCCAAGAGACCATCTATAAGCAAAACATCCAATCTTGATTTAAAAAATTGTCAGTGATGGAGAATCCACCACAACCATTGGTAAACTGTTCCAATGGTTTATTACTCTCCCCATTAAATATGTATTCCTTATGTCCAGTCTGAATGTGTCTATCTTCACCTTCCAGCCATTGGATCATGTTATACCTTTCTCTGTTAGATTGAAGAGCCCATTATGAAATAGTTGTTCCCCATGTATGTACTTATAGTCTGTGTTCAAGTCACCTCTTAACCTTCTCTTTGTTAAGCAAAATAGACTCAACAATCTCAAGCACTATAAGGCATGTTTTCTAATCCTTTAATCCTTCTCATGGTTCTTCTCTGACCCCGCTGCAGTTTATCAGCATCCTTCTTGAATTGTGGGCAGCAGAACTGGACACAGTATTCCAGCAGCAGTCACACCAGTGCCAAATACTGAAGGAAAATAACCTCTCTATTCCTACTTGAGATTCCCATTTATGTATCCCAACCTCACATTAGCTCTTTGGCCAAAGCATCACACTGGGAGCTCAAGTTCAGCTGATTATTCGCTATGGCCCCCAAATCTTTTTCAGAGTCAACTGTATGAGCAACTTGTAGGATCTGGGTTTAATAGGATCATTCAGCGCTGAGAAAGGACTCCTGAAATGTGTCGACAGTTCCTGACTGGTCTACAGATAAGCTATTGTGAAAGAACTATTGCTTTAATTCGGCATTATTTGTTTTGAGGAGCTTGGTGCAACCTTCAGCAAAAACAAAAAGAAAAAAATCCTCTGTAAAATAGGTCAGCAGTCATAACCTCAACCAGACTGGCAGTTCAAGGCAGGCTCAGCCTTTGCAGGTAGCTGCACATTTAAAACACTAGTTGTTCAGTGCCCAAAATGTTTGTTTTAAGCTCTATCAATTATTATTCCAGACACGTTAGACCTCATCAATATAGCATGCGAATGGCTAACAAGGAAACCTTTTTATTGTGAGTAATTGTGCCTGTCTTAATTATTCCCTGCTTGTGTATGTGTGTGTGCGTTTGCGTCTGTGCATGTATAATTTATATATATATATATATATATATATATATATATATATATACACACAATACAAATTCACCCCTTTTCTTTTTCATGGCATTTTACTGATGTGAAATGACTTCTCATTCATCTTTACTATTAGCATTGATTCCCCCCTGCAAGGGCCTGATCCTGTAATTGTTACTGAGGTGAACAGTCCTGCGCTGGAATAGTTCTGTGGAAGTCAATGGTACTGCTTGGGTGCGTGCAGATGACTGTCATGAGAAAGCACGGCAGGACTGAACCTGAGGCATGCATACAGGGCAGGCTGCAGTGAGTGAAACGACGAGGCAAGAGAGATGCCATTCAAAAAGTTAGTCAAATGTTGGTGAGCTTTTAACTTTCATAGGATTAGTTCCCACCTTATTAAAAGATATTTTAAGAGTCCCACATTATCCGTATAATGGACTAGATACTCACAAGAGTTGGAGAAATTTTAAAAAAACACTAACACAAAGCCACTTATGCAGTGTGCAGATCACCGATAATTTGCATGAGTTTAGGCAGGAATATACTGGAGGTGGGAAGGGGGTGAATGCATGTCCTGCCGCCCCCTCCTATCCACCTTCATTCATCAAGTCCTCTCAGCATTCGTAGATCCAGATGCTTGCAGACATGGAGAAGCAGTATAGACAGTGCCTTAGCAGAGTGTCTCCTGCCCCAAGTTTCCTTCTGCCCCCTAGCTGATGCAGTGGACGCTCACCATACATGAGTAGTCTGTCATCTGCCCCTGGGTCCACATGCCAGTTGTGAGATCAGCTCGCTGGTGCCACCACCTCCCCTAAATGACAAATTAGCACAGAGGTGATTTGAGGAGCAGCATTTTTGCCAATATACACGAAGCAAGAGGAACATGGGGGGAGGGGAAGGGTCACGCATGATGAAATTTAGGCCTGTCAGGACTAAAGCTGGGTGTAAAATGGTTTCTCATCCTGTGACATTTTTTGAGATTTGGGACAAAACCTCAAAATCATGAAATTTTCATGAACCAAAAATAAAAATTAAAACATCCAGTTTGGGTCACTTGAAATGCTTTCGCAAAAAGAAAAGGAGTACTTGTGGCACCTTAGAGACTAACAAATTTATTTGCGCATAAGCTTTCACTTTTGTAGCTCATGAAAGCTTATGCTCAAATAAATTGGTTAGTCTCTAAGGTGCCACAAGTACTCCTTTTCTTTTTGAAATGTTTTGGTTTGGTTTTGTCTTGTTGGGTTTTTTTTACATTATTTTTATGATATTTGTCTTAAATTCTAAGCAGTACATTGTTTTGAACTAGAAAACTGGACTTTTTCACTTTGACCATTTCAAAACTTTTTTCAACATAAAAGCATCCATCAAAACTGACCCTTTCCCACAAAAAGTTTTGGTGTTGGCAAACTGGCATTTTTTGACAAAGAAAAGTTTCATTGAATAGTTCCCGATCAGTTCTAATCAGGATCCAGAGATTAGCACCAGTTACTGGCAAATAGCAGCAGCATGTTTGAAACTATATGGAATTTAAGATGAGAAGGTATACGCACAGATGCAGGCTCAGAGCAGAATGTTCAGAGGCAGGAACTGCAGGTTAGCTGGCCCGCTCCCCACTAATTACTGATTCATATATGAACTGTACATTGAACATCAGTAACCACAAGAGTCATGATGATACAGAAAAACATGATTAATAAATAATACTAAAAAAAATGCAGGTGGAAGAAGCAGCAGCCGAGTAAGACAGACCGTGCAATCTGATCCCCTAGTCTGACTATTGGAAATGGGTAATAGTCAATGTATTACTGAATCTTAAGTGTATACTCCAAGACAGTGAAACTGCACATTCATGCATTGCGCACATGCCCCAAGTACACACTGGATAGGCAGCTGCGCACCACACAGTTACTTCAGTTAGACATTACCTGTGCTACATGCAATGGCTGAGATTCTGTCCTGTACCTTCTGGGGGTGCAGTCCAGGGGTAGGTGACAAAGATACCTTTAAGCCTCTCTAATTCTGAAATGCTTTGTGGCCAAAATGGCCCCCAATGTAACATAGGCAGCTCAGTGGACTGGAGAAGATGGACTGCTACCGAAAGTGGCCAAAGTGATCCCCTGTGTGCGGCTTCTCTGGCTATTGAACACCATGCTTAGAATCCAAAGGTTGTGCATGTACCTTGGATGTCAAACCAGCTAGCCGCATACTTTGAATAGTGGGCTCCCACACGTTCTCTGTACTCACTCTGACACCCTTCAACATCTACACGGGTGATACACCTGAAATGATAGTGCAGAAATTTGCGTTTGCTGATGATTTGGCACTTGCAGCTCAGACCCATTGTTTTAAAGAACTTGAAGTGACCCTTACCTCTGACTTAAGATCATGGAGGAGTACTTTCAAAAGTGGCGGCTGAGACCAAATTGGTTGTCTCTACTTTCCACCTTGACAACAGAACTACACAAAACCTCTAATTGTTGAGTTTTGTGGTGAAACTGTGCATTCTGATCCAAAGCCAACATATCTCAGTGTCATTCATGAGTGCACACTCATCTTTCATGACCACCTTAAGAAAGTAGCCTCCAGGGCCAATAACACTGGCAATCACAAAAATCATTAAGGACCACATGCACCCACTTCATGTCTCTAGATCTGGCCAGGGAATGGCAAAGTGTCTGGATCTCATCTAGGGATCCAAGCAAGCACGTTGTCACTGACCCAATAAACCACTCTCCCAGTTTTGACCTGCCACACAAACTTTAAACCACACAGAACCATGTCTGAGCAAACCATGGAAGATGAGGCTATTTGATGCACAAATGGAAAATCGAGACTCCCTTTCATGCGACTGCAATGAGAACATCCAAACCATCAAACGCATCGTAACACAGTGCCCCAAATAGGAATTCAAAGGTGAAATGGATGAGATCCACAACATCACAGAGGAGATCTTGACATGGCTTATAGACCTACAACCACATCTATAAAAATGTTGCTCTGCAAAAGCCATATGTGTGAGATGGAGTTCAGTGGATTGTTTTAGGATATGGGAGCCTCTCTAGGGTTACCTGTGGCTTGTGGCACAAGGTGGAATACCCATAGCTGTTTGTTCTGTGGACCCACTCCCTCTTGTCCCTGATGTCTTCTCCTGCCCCTGGCTCCATTCATGACATTCTCCCTAAACCTAGGTTTGTGGGTGGGCCAGTGTAGGGCTGCCTATGATGGTCCAACACAGTACCTGCAGCAGAGGAGTTCCCACATACACAACTTTTGTGGGCTGAATATAGCCCCTACGCCCTGCTGGAGCCAGGGTTAGAATCCTTCCCTATGTTCAGACATGAATCCAAAACTGGATATAATAATTTCACTTCTCCTTTAAAATATACACTTATTAAATAATCTTGTCTCCTTTCAATAATTCTTGCCCTGCTTCTAGGACTGAAGGGAATACATTTTTTTCTTTAATAAAGGTAAGCTTCAACTTTAACAACATACACACATTAAACCAATCTCACCAGAGCAAAACTGTATTTAAATGCATAGTTGACACCATGGCTTGAACCTAAAACCTTCAGCCATAAAGGCTGGAGTGGCTACTAATCAAGCTAATGGACCAATTCCTCTAGCTACAAGCAGTGGCAGATGCATAAACCTCTTTGGATCAGCTACTAGATGAAGACATGTAACACACATGAACAGAAGGTTACAAATCACACGGTAAACCGTCCTCAATATTGTTAAACTACCTAGGTACTGCAGTGATGGGTGCAAAGGAAATGCAGAGATAGATAAAAGGCTTCTGCTAACCTTCCTGCCCACTTGGGTAAGAGCAACAAATCAGGGAAGCAGAAGACATATTATGTAGCTTCAACCATTTGACTTCCACCATGTGACCAAACTCACCTTGAAGTTCAAAATGCACCGTGAAAACCTGTTGCAGATTTTTGTAGATTTCGAGGTGGTGCAAAAATGTTAAGCTCAATTTTCATTGAGGTGACATACAGCATACTCCCTGTTTCCAGAAAGGCAACATCAAATTGGAGCTATGCTGATTTCCACCAGCTGAGGGTCTGGCCCTGTTTGTTCTTGATTTCTCACTGAATAAATTGACACAATTCTATCAGTGGCAGAGTCTGGGATAGAATCTAGGAGTCCTGCTTCACAATCCTCTCCTCAGGACTCAAAACTTGTCCTTCTGCAACTGCTGTATGTTTTCTCTTCTGTACTATGCGGGGGAAAATATCCCTCTTAGGAATTCTTACATGTAAATGGGTAAGGAGCTTCAGTCTCTCTCGAGCGCTATACATTTTTAAATTTATTAATTATTATTCCTATTCAGACCTTGTTCATAAGATTATTCAGTTGATTACTCTCTAATGTTATTAACACTGCGCTGGCATAGGTTATCCTTTTGGAGGCTTCAGTCATGTTGTATTACTAAAGAGTTCAAAAAAAACCTCCCTACTTGCTACACTTGCCTTCTCTCCTGGTGCTGTAACACGGATGGATATGAGACTCTTCTCTGAAGTGGTAAGTTTTTGTGTTGCCTTGACAGCTTACATGGTACTGTAGCAATTGCATTGGTGAGTGACCCCACAGTGAAATGGTTAGTCACTGCTGACTGTTATTAGCAGTAGGTTCATCAATTCCTGAAGTCAGGATAACTGCAATTTCACAGGCTTGATGTATTTTGACAGCTACCAGGTAAGCTTCTAAATGTACTACTAATTGCATAAAATACTGTGGGGACTTGGGGCATGCAATACCATTGTATATATTCCACCACTGAGAATTACAGTTCGGTTGTTAATAGTGTGTCATATCCATAATGTAATAATAAAAAGATTGTTATAGCAAATACAGCTGCGAAGTACAGAGGAAAAATTGGCACCTGATAGGATATTATTGATTGTATGGCCTTGGATTTTTACACTCTTCGAAGACAAAACAATAGCTAAAGCCATAATCAGCAAAAAGGCCTCAGTACTGAAATGTTTGGCTTTTACTGCTTCACTGAACATTATCTGTAGCTCTCCAATCTGTCTCACTTTGAGGGACATCACTCCTTTCAAACCTCCAATTTACCTGTATCCTACACAAATTTTGTGTGCCCTTTGTTTATTGTTGAAAATTATTTACCTGAGAAATAACTGGGGGGAGTGGTAAATAATGAAGAGGACAGGTGACTAACACAGAGCAATCTGGATCGCTTGATAAGCTGGGTGCAAGCAAACAATGCGTGCTTTAATATGGCTAAATATAAATGGATACCTCCACAAACAAAGAATGTAGTCCATACTTACACAATGGAGGACTCTGGCCAGGGGAGCAGTGACTTGGGAGTCATGGTGGATAAACTGAAAAAGACTTGGGAGTCATGGTGGATAATCAGCTGAACATGAGCTCCCAGTGTGAAATGTGGGCACAAGGACTAATGCAATCCTGGGATACGTAAATGGGAATCTTGAGTAAGAGTAGAGCAGTTATTTTACCACTCTTTTTGGCACTGGTGCAACCACTGTTGGAATACTGCATCCAGGTCTGGTGTCTACAATTCAAGAAAGACGTTCATAAATTGGAGAGCGTTCAGAAAAGAGTGCAAAAAGGGTTAAAGGATTAGAAAAAAAATGCCTTATATTGAAAGTCTCAAGGAGCTGAATTTAGTTAATTTAACAAAGAGAAGATTAAGGGGTGACTTGATCACAGTCTATAAGTGACTACATGGGGGAACAAATATTTGATAATAGGCTCTTTAGTCTAGCAAAGAAAGATATAACACAGTCCAATGGCTGGAAGGTGAAGCTAGACAAGTTCAGACTGGAAATAAGGTATAATTTTTAACGTTAAGCGTAATTAACTATTGGAGCAATTTATGAAGGGTCAGGGTGGATTCTCCATCACTGATTATTTAAATCAATATTGGATGGGGTTTTTTTTCTAACAGATATGCTCTAGGAATTATTTTGGGGAAGTTCTATGGTCTGTGTTATACAGGTCAGACTAGATGAACACAATGGTCTCTTCTGGGTTTGAAATCTATGATCCGAGGTTATAGAAAGAATGATTTACACTAAAGGAATGATCCCACAGCCTTTAAGTTTCTTGCTCCAAGGATACTTTCATGTGCCTTTGTCATGCTTTGTGTGTCCCATATTTGGCAGGTACAGAGGTATGATCCTAACCTCTTTTCTGCAAACATGGCTGAAGTTTTCATAAGAACAGACTATCTCATGAGATTTCAGGTTCTTCTCGCTTAGAGCCAGACCAGAAAAAAGCATTTGAACCACCCCACCCCCATCTCGGCATTATTAATTGACTCCCCTTTATGGGTCTTGTTGGCATCAGAAAAAGTGCATAGGAACACGAAACGAAATAGGGAAAAACATGTTTCCGGTTAGCCCAACTCTTCTGAAGCAACGAACAAATATGGGCAGAATTATGCATCCTGACTTGAGTCAGCTTCCGATGATGTGAGCTGTAGCTCACGAAAGCTTATGTTCAAATAAATTTGTTAGTCTCTAAGGTGCCACAAGTCCTCCTTTTCTTTTATTCCAACTGGTTCATTTATCTCTAGTTGACTGCAAAGTCCTCCTTCAGAAGGTCCCAGGCACTGCTGCTTACCTGCCGTGGCTGCTAAGCAGCACTCCCTCCTACCCCCAGCCCCGGGGATCCCTTCAAGTTCTATTCTTTGACTACCTCAAGTTCCAACTTCACGCCCTTGCCTTCAAGGCCCTGCACAACTGCAGTTTGGTCAGCAGTATGGATCTTGTTTCTTAGCATGTCTCCCACAGCTCCACAATAATGTCAGCCTTGATAGATGCACAGGAACATTGCCTCTACTTCTCACCTCTGATAAAGTGCTGCTCTGTGCCAGGAGGTAGATGAGTGAGTGTAAAGCAGCCAGTACTGGTCTGCCTCTCCTCTACTGCCTGCCTTGCTTTACTGCACTCAGAGGCGCAATGAGGGCAAAGGAGACAGCAGGCAAAGCCAAGACAAGGAGTTTGTTTGCCAACCTTCTCTTGATACTGACTGTGTACTGAGGGTGGTAAGCTAAGCTGGCCCATGGACCATAAGTAAACCTTCAATTTGGCCCTCTCAACCCAGTAAGTAAAATACCCTGATATACAGCCTGTTCCAACCCCTCTGAAGCCAATGATATTTCAATGCGAGCTGGATCTTGACCCAAGACTGTAGGAGTTGATCCCAAAAGGTGCTGAGCACTCTGGCCTTGTTCCAGGCAAAGCACTTAGGACCATTGATAGAGCTGGTCAGAAAATATTAATAGATTCCTTGGCCACAAGGGATCATTGTGATCATCTAGTCTCACTTCCTGTATAACACAGGCCATAGAACGTTCCCAAAATCATTCCTAGAGCAGATGTTTTGGAAAAAATCCAACCTTGATTTTAAAATTGTCAGTGCAGGAGAACACAACCTGACCCTTGGTAAACAGAGCTTTCATCAACACAACTTTCTGTCAGAAAATGTTGTTCTGACAAAACTTAGTATTTTAAATAAATTATCTCAATTTTGATTAAATTTCATTTAAAAATTGCTATTTTTTTCAGAAACATCAATTTCAGTTTTTCGTTTTGAATGACTTTCTGTTATGCAGTTTACATTGTGTAATATTTTAAAAAATAAAAATGGTCCAAATCAAAATGAATTTTTTGAAATGTATCAAAACAAAACATTTTGACTGATTTGAAACAATTATTTTGGGAAGTTCACTTCATGAACAATTTTGAAATTTTGGCTTTTCATCCAGATAAAGGATGATTTTCCCACCCATACCTTAAAAATCTGATTTTTTCCATCCTGTGAAAAATGTTTTTTCCCAACTAGCTCTCATATTTTGACATGTAAAGATGCCAATATGTACATAGTGGGATTTTCTTTAAAAGGCTTAGATGCTTTTGAAAATCCCAGTACGTTCCTATTTGCATCTATAGGTACCTAAATACCTTTGTAAACCTGGCTTTTAATTACTTGCTTAACTTTAACTCTATGAGAATTCTGTTGACTTCAGTGGGACTAACCACACACCTAAAGTAAGGGATGTGCTTAAGTACCTTGATGAACCAGGGCATGAGGAAATCATCATCGTCATCATCATGTTCCAGTTACGCCTCTGGAGTTTAGGGCAGTGATGAAGCTCCTCCACTCCTGTCTGTTTCTGGCAAGTCTTTCAGTGGTTCCCTAGCTGTGCCCCAAGTTTTTCAGCTTGGCTTCCACAGCTCTTCACAATGTTGTTTTCGGGCAGCCCTGTTTTCGCTTGGTGATGGAATCAGTTTCCATCTAAAGCACATGGCCGATCCATCTCCAACGCCTCCTGGCAATGATGGTGCTCAGATCTTCTTGGCTGCACTGTGTCTATAGATCTTGGTTTGAGATTGTAGAGTGCCTAGAACAGTGTAATTGCTACATAGATGGAAAAAGAATTTATCATTGTTGTTATATTTTATTGGTACAAACCTCTGGAGATTGGGGAAATCTGGATCCAAATAAATTACAATTTATTTCAGAGTGCAATATTTTTTTCACATAGAAAATCTGTGTTGCCTGTTGGAAATGGCAACATTTCCCATTTTAAAAAATCACAAATTCTCACAAACATGTACCAAAAAGTCAGTTTTCACAAGCTGAAATTGACAGTTTTCCATACTTTTATCTTTGGTTAGTCGTTCTCAGCATTCTTTTGCATTCTTTGACACTAAGCAAAGAAATGCTCACAGATTCTTCTTTTCTTTTCTTTTCTTTTCTTTTCTTTTCTTTTCTTTTCTTTTCTTTTCTTAAATATGACTCTTATTGAAAAACACTGCTTAACTACTCCAAAACCATTTTGGTCATATTCCAAAACCCAAGAGGTGCATGAAGAAGAATCTTTAAGTTTTATATTTTAAAAATAATAGGAACTTTCTAATCCTAGGTGGACCTATCCCATGTGTTAGCTGGCAGAACTAAGTAAATAACCCTCTTTTGTATTTGCATTTTAGTTTTCTTTTAACGATTCTCAGTATAGGATTTCATACAGAGAACACTTTTTTATATATAAATAGATGTCACTCTAGCTGTCATTTCAAAGATCTGTGATTGAATTTCTGAATGTCTAGGAGAAATGTTAAAAGTGGCATGAAGTGAGGCAAATGATTTGACTATTGTTTCAAGGGGTTTTCATTTAAATGCATAAAACCTGAAGAAATTATTCAATAATAACAATACTGAACATTTCTATAGTGCTTTAAATCTCCAAAGTGCCTGTACAAACATTAATTAATTCAAATAAAGTCCACAACTTTTAGATTAAAAATCTTAACCTTACAGAAGTGACTATATTTGTGTCTGTGGATACTCAGCTCTCTGGGAGTAGACACATGCACGGAGGATACAGTTATTTGTCAGTCCTCTAATAAGAAACAGAAGTGATGTCTGTCACACATTCCAGTAAACACATTAACTAAACAAAATTGGGCCCCAAAATGTTTACTTGCATACTCTAATTAAATGTGACTTACTGTAGCTGAGTTTTCTATGAATTAAACAAACAAAAAAAAATCCATGCCCTCTCCTCCCTCTGCTGTAGCTTTCTGTGCAGTGGGAAAAGCTTTAAACTAAAGACTGATCCTGGCCCTGACAAGGTGCATTTTTTCCTCGTAGACGTGACTTGCAGTAGAAGCTGATGTGAGAGTTTGTCATGGCTGTTTTGACAGTCCGGTCATCCTAATCCTGGGATCTGGTCCCTGTGGTTTGTCAATTATCCTACTAACCCTACAGCGAGAGGAACACTCAAGGCACTGAACTGTCATCCAATAACCAAGAAATAATGTCAGCCACCAGTGAGTGGGGAGTGAGAGAGAGGGGGATGCTTTTGACAACAGAGCAATGTGGATCGTTTCAGCGTTTGTTTTATTTATAGGCATTCATAACAAATTAGTTATATCTCACTGTTAAGGCTTCACTAAACTTCCTGGGTCCAGACCAGCATACACAGGTAAGCTGAGGGGGAGTGTGGGCCAGTGATTAGATTACGGCCCTGGGTTAAAAGTTCTATTTCCAGCTTCCCCCACTCACCTCCAGTGACCTTGAACTTGTTACTTAGCCTGTCTGTGCTGCAGTTCCCTGTGTAAAGCGAGGATAAAAACATACATTTTAGGAATGTTGTGAGCCTTAATCAATTAATGCTTGTAAAGTGCTTTGAGATCATTGGGCAGAAGATTGAACAGAAGTGCAAATTATGCAGAGGTTCTACATAAATGCCAAGTGACTGTGCGGGCAGGGGAGAATTTGGCTGCAGAAGACAAGTGAGACCAGCAAACGCAATAACAGGATTTACATCAGTTTCTGAATTTGCAGGCCTGATTCTGCTCTTATTTACAGCAGCCTAAATCTATTCTAACATCACTGGCTTCTCTGGAGTTATTCTGGATGTTAATGAGTTCAGACTCCGGAACACATCTTCAACAGCTACATATCCGCATTGCTCCGTTGAAATCCGTGGGGCTGTGCTGATTTAGACCAGCTGAGGATCTGGAACTCTAGCTCCAAATCTTTCTTTCTTTCTTTCCATGACTAAAGTATTTCTGATCTGTTGAGGCAGATTCCCCCCCCACCCCGCCCCCGCCACTGGTTTCAGCTACAGATGCTCCGGGGACTGGTGATGGTCCATGGGACCTTTCACCTTAAGGCCACTAGTTCAAATGTCGTACTAAATCAGCAGTGACTGGTAAGTGCTATTCATTACCATTGGACTGCATTGCAGAGGAGTGTATGAAATGAGGCTGACTCCATTTATTCCCTAGTAGACATGTTGCCCACATTAGGAAAACTTCCATCGCAATCAGCCCTAGTCTAATTGGACACCTTGTTTCCAGTCTTGGCAGAGAGACCTCTTAAGTTTGGAATTTAAACACACAAATAAAAGAAAGAACATAGTAGCTGCAGACAACGACAATCTTTATTATAAGAACTCAGACTTCAGATGTCTGCTACCAAACCACAGGTTTTAAGTAAGTCTGTTAAACTGGGCAACCCCTGCTATGCAAAGCCATTCAGAATGCTGAGAGGTAAAAAGGTCAAAGATTGAATGGGCGCTGAGACTGAAGTATTATCTAAAGAGCGTTGAAGAACAGGGCAATATGATGGAGGCGGGGGAATTTGTGCTGTTCTGTGGACGGAGGACCTATTTAATTTCTTATGTATTATTCCAAAGCTATCAGTGCCATCATAAGAACAAACAATATTCGTTCCCCACTCATTCCCCACTTATCAGAAAACTTCCTCCCATGCACCCCCACCAAAACTATACTGAAACATACACCTCAGGAAAGCCTGGGAAAATATATGAGCTTTGCAGAATACCTGGAAGGTTACCACACCTGGGTTTAGGTATATTAAAGGGTAAGTTAGTTCTAGAATCCAGGACTCTTCAAAAAGTGTCGCCTGTCAGCCTCCTCCCATTAGATGAATTATGATGCTTTTGGGGCCCAGGTACCTCAGGAGCAGTAGTCTACATAGAGATATATAGATACAAAGCACAAGGTGGTAGGTATATTCTCGTGTAAAGATACGTGCAACATAATGGGATGAACACATTACTTGTAAATGGTGAGTTATTCAGGTAATCCCAAATGAGTGCCACTAAAACCTTTATTACACATCACACAATAAGGCATTCTGTGTATGACACATTTTTCATGAAATACTAATTTAGGGAAGTTTTATTGGTAGACATTTATGTATCCTGCTTCCTGTAAATCCAGATTCCCTTGGCCATTTTTGTTTCAAAGGGAGTTGAGTGGCTAAAGCCCCTTAACCCAAGTGATTTACAGTCATAAAGGAAGCCTGCAGCAGACCCAGGAATAAAACCCAGATCTCTTAACCAGTGCCTTAGCCACAAGACCATCCTCCCTCTCTCTGTCACTGACTCAGAACTGAATAATACCCATCTTGGGCCTCAGGCCAGTGTATTCAAAGGGGATAAGATTGGCGTTTAACTGAGGGAGGAGAAGTAAGAGACATTTACCTAGTTGGTTGCTTTTTCTTTTTAAAATGGAAGCTTTACTGAAGCTACTCAGGTAGGTTTGGAACATTAGTTGTTGTCCTCAGTAGGTGAATTAATGGCCAAGGTGCAGATGAGCTGGCTGAGAATGTGTGATACATGCAATTTATCACATGGCTCATGCCACTTAGGTGATTATATATAAATATATAATGTTTCAGAACTGTTATTCCTTAAACAGTGGGTCCTTTAAACAATTTACAGGAAAGTTAGATTATCAATGAGAAACTTTAAACCTCTAAGGCTGCTACTTGACAATTTGTCACTCAACTTCAGCAAAACTATAGGGGAAAAGCGCAATGAATTAATGAATAGCAACAAATCCCCATGACAACATGTTACTTCATTAAAATTTTATCAGCATTCTTCCTAAGGAAAGCATGCCTTCTGTTGTATGCTGAGTTTCTTCTACAGTGTTTTACAGACAATTCGTAGCATTCTGGTGCTTCAAAATTAGTTCCTGTGGAGAGTGAGCTACACATAGAGTCTAGATGGTGTCACACATTGGTCTCCTGGGTGCCATGATGAAGTTTTGCCTACATCTTTTTGTGTATCTCATGGCTTAAACATTAATCAAGCATTTCCCAATTGCTTTCTTTGAGAATAGGTTAATTAGCTGCAAATGCATCCCCATGTTAATTTTAAGCAAATGCATTAAACTACATTTCATAAATATTTTTCTAGCATCCAAGTGAAAGCATTAAAAGGAAAATCTCCTCTGTGCTTTTGTTGGGGCTGCTTTATTCTGCTGTCTTAGACTGAGGATATGGAACACACAGCTGTAGCAGTTTGGTATCTTTCTGGAGTCTTGGGTAAATAAAAGAATCATAGAATCATAGAATATCAGGGTTGGAAGGGACCTCAGGAGGTCATCTAGTCCAACCCCCTGCCCAGAGCAGGACCAATCCCAACTAAATCATCCCAGCCAGGGCTTTGTCAAGCCTGACCTTAAAAACTTCTAAGGAAGGGGATTCCACCACCTCCTTAGGTAACGCATTCCAGTGTTTCACCATCCTCCTATTGAAAAAGTTTTTGCTAATATCCAACCTAAATCTCCCCCACTGCAACTTGAGACCATTACTCCTTGTCCTGTCATTTGCTATCACTGAGAATAGTCTAGATCCATCCTCTTTGGATCCACCTTTCAGGTAGTTAAAAGCAGCTATCAAATCCCCCCTCATTCTTCTCTTCTGCAGACTAAACAATCCCAGCTCCCTCAGCCTCTCCTCATAAGTCATGTGTTCCAGACCCCTAATCATTTTTGTTGCCTTTCGCTGGACTCTCTCCAATTTATCCACATCCTTCTTGTAGTGTGGGGCCCAAAACTGGACACAGTACTCCAGATGAGGCCTCACCAATGTCGAATAGAGGGGAACGATCACGTCCCTCGATCTGCTGGCAATGCCCCTACTTATACACCCCAAAATGCCATTGGCCTTCTTGGCAACAAGGGCACACTGTTGACTCATATCCAGCTTCTTATCCACTGTCACCCCTAGGTCCTTCTCTGCAGAACTGCTGCCTAGCCATTCGGTCCCTAGTCTGTAGCGGTTCATTGGATTCTTCCGTCCCAAGTGCAGCACTCTGCACTTGTCCTTGTTGAACCACATCAGATTTCTTTTGGCCCAATCCTCCAATTTGTCTAGGTCCCTCTGTATCCTAACCCTACCCTCCAGCGTATCTACCTCTCCTCCCAGTTTAGTGTCATCCACAAACTTGCTGAGGGTGCAATCCCCACCATCCCCCAGATCATTTATGAAGATATTGAACAAAACCAGCCCCAGGACCAACCCTTGGGGCACTCCACTAGATACCGGCTGCCAACTAGACATGGAGCCATTGATCACTACCCGTTGAGCCCGACAACCTAGCCAACTTTCTACCCACCTTGTAGTGCATCCATACAGCCCATACTTCTTTAACTTGATGACAAGAATACTGTGGGAGACCGTGTCAAAAGCTTGCTAAAGTCAAGGAATAACATGTCCACTGCTTTCCCTTCATCCACAGAACCAGTTATCTCATCATAGAAGGCAATTAGATTAGTCAGGCATGACTTTCCCTTGGTGAATCCATGCTGACTGTTCCTGATCACCTTCCTCTTGTCTAAGTGCTTCAGAATGATTCCTTGAGGACCTGCTCCATGATTTTTCCTGGGACTGAGGTGAGGCTGACCGGCCTTTAGTTCCCAGGATCCTCCTTCTTCTCTTTTTTAAAGATTGGCACTACATTAGCCTTTTTCCAGTCTTCCGGAACTTCCCCCGATCGCCATGAGTTTTCAAAGATAATGGCCAATGGCTCTGCAATCACATCCGCCAATTCCTTTAGCACTCTCGGATGCAACGCATCTGGCCCCATGGACTTTTGCATGTCCAGTTTTTCTAAATAGTCCCGAACCACTTCTTCCTTCACAGAGGGCTGGCCACCTCCTCCCCATGCTGTGCTGCCCAGTGCAGCAGTCTGGGAGCTGACCTTGTTCGTGAAGACAGAGGCAAAAAAAGCATTGAGTACATTAGCTTTTTCCACATCGTCTGTCACTAGGTTGCCTCCCTCATTCAGTAAAGGGGCCCACACTTTCCTTGGCTTTCTTCTTGTTGCCAACATACCTGAAGAAACCCTTCTTGTTACTCTTAACATCCCTCACTAGCTGCAACTCCAGGTGTGATTTAGCCTTCCTGATTTCATTCCTACATGCCCGAACAATATTTATATACTCATCCCTGGTTATTTGTCCAATCTTCCACTTCTTGTAAGCATCTTTTTTGTGTTTAATATCAGCAAGGATTTCACTGTTAAGCCAAGCTGGTCGCCTGCCATATTTACTATTCTTTCTACACATCGGGATGGTTTGTCCCTGTAACCACAATAAGGATTCTTTAAAATACAGCCAGCTCTCCTGGACTCCTTTCCCCCTAATGTTATTCTCCCAGGGGATCCTGCCCATCAATTCCCAGAGGGAGTCAAAGTCTGCTTTTCTGAAGTCCAGGGTCCGTATTCTGCTGCTTTCCTTTCTTCCTTGTGTCAGGATCCCGAACTCGACCATCTCATGGTCACTGCCTCCCAGGTTCCTATCCACTTTTGCTTCCCCTACTAATTCTTCCCTGTTTGTGAGCAGCAGGTCAAGAAGAGCTCTGCCCCTAGTTGGTTTCTCCAGCACTTGCACCAGGAAATTGTCCCCTACAGTTTCCAAAAACTTCCTGGATTGTCTGTGCACCGCTGTATTGCTCTCCCAGCAGATATCAGGATGATTGAAGTCGCCCATGAGAACCAGGGTGTGCGATCTAGTAGCTTCTGCGAGTTGCTGGAAGAAAGCCTCGTCCACCTCATCCCCCTGGTCCGGTGGTCTATAGCAGACATTCACCATGACATCACCCTTGTTGCTCACGCCTCTAAACTTAATCCAGAGACTCTCAGGTTTTTCTGCAGTTTCATACTTGAGCTCTGAGCAGTCATACTGCTCCCTTACCTACAGTGCAACTCCCCCACCTTTTCTGGCCTCCCTGTCCTTCCTGAACAGTTTATACCCATCCATGACAGTATTCCAGTCATGCGAGTTATCCCACCAAGTATCTGTTATTCCAATCACATCATAATTCCCTGACTTTGCCAGGACCTCCAGTTCTCCCTGCTTGTTTCCCAGGCTTTGTGCATTTGTATATAGGCACTTGAGATAACCTGCTGATCGCCCCTCATTCTCAGTATGAGGCAGGAGCCCTCCCCTCTCACACACTCCTGCTCGTGCTTCCTCCCGGTATCCCACTTCCCCACTTACCTCAGGGCTTTGGTCTCCTTCCCCCGGTGAACCTAGTTTAAAGCCCTCCTCACTAGGTTAGACAGCCTGCTTGCGAAGATGCTCTTCCCTCTCTTTGTTAGGTGGAGCCCGTCTCTGCCTAGCACTCCTCCTTCTTGGAACACCATCCCATGGTCGAAGAATCCAAAGCCTTCTCTCTGACACCACCTGTGTAGAGCTACCAGCTATCATGGATCTCTCAATACAAGCTTTAAATTTGCTACCCCAAAACAATTCACTGAACCAGAAACACTCTATAGTATTTGCTTTTTGAAATTCAAATTGTTTTAAAGAAGAAAGCAGTCTATGTGCTAGGAAAAGCCAAAATTCCCTACAGAAATCCACACAGCCAACCCCAGAACCAGTAAACTGGTCAATCTGTATCAATGGGAGCTCTGTGCAGGGAAAGCAGGATATTATTATTAGATTATTTATTATTGTGTTATGGTGGTTCTAAGAGGCATAAAATCAGATTCAGGACCCATGTGCTAGGCACTGTATAGACACACAACAAGAGAGAATCCCTGCACTAAAGTCTGTATAACTAGACAAGAAAGACAAAGGTTGCAGGAAAGTAAATATACTTCTCTTAAATTTACATATGGGGACTAAGGTACAGTGAGATTAAGTGAGTTGCCCAAGATCACAAAGGAAGCCCAAGGTAGAGCCAAGAATTAAACCCCATCTAATGACTTAATTGCAACAGCAACATGTCTCTCAATATTGCCGCCAAAGCCCACTGTGGAGATCCAAGAGCTTTGGCCTCCCTGCCCGGGGAAGTGGGGCTTTGGCTTTGGCCATCCCACCCAGGGTGGCGGGGATCAGGCTTTGGCTCAGGCTTCAGTCCTCCCTCCTAGGGTCGTGTAGTAATTTTTGTTGTCAGAAGGGGCTCATGGTGCAATGAAGTTTGAGAGCCCGTTCTAGAGGCAAATGCATGCAGAGTGAATGACAGTACTCTACAGAGCAAAAATGATATTCATTGGGAATGGTCGCAGTCACTTCTCCAGTTGTAGATGGAAAAAAAATGCTCTTAGTCATGGCCACTAGCTGATCATCTAGCAGCAGCCTTGGGTCCAAGTTACA
Organism: Lepidochelys olivacea; assembly: GCF_965140295.1. Lineage (NCBI taxonomy): Eukaryota > Metazoa > Chordata > Testudines > Cheloniidae > Lepidochelys > Lepidochelys olivacea. The sequence goes on from NC_140413.1 coordinate 13,373,327, forward strand.
CACCTGTGATACCAAATGCAGCTGCACTCCCTCAGTCAAGTGTGTTGATGTAATCCCTGCCAGTTCCTCTAGTTGCTTACCCAGCCTACCAGCATTACCTTGTCTTATCTGGATTGAAACTCTGCTAGCTTGCCCTCTGGTGGTCCCAATCATAAGTAGACATTGAGTCATCCAACACAATATATACCGAGCAACTTAAGCAACTCCATAACATTTCTGTAAAATCCTTTCCTTCTTTGGCTCCCTCTTGCCCTGTCTTATCTATCCCGGCACATACCGGGCCTGATTCTCCACTGCTTTACACCTTGTTTAGTCATTTGCACCTGTGCAAAGTGTGTGTAAAATGGTACTGTTCTGGTCTCATAGGAGCTGGAACTAGGCATGTGGGGTGTGTGCATGCTTGAAGTGGTTTCCATTATATAAAGGGTTTACAGTTTGGTTCAGTGGGTCTCAGCACCCTACTATAAAAATTGTTCCAGCACCCCATCTGATCTGACCAATTTTCATGCATATAAATAACTACAAGGTGCAAGGTAGTGGACAGTTGGGCTATGTTTATTTGATGTGCATGGGGCTGTATGCAGGGACCAGTGACACTTTATACAATATATTTAGAACATAAACTCCTCAAAACATACCGTGTGTCTTCCTCTGGGTTTGTAAAGTGCCTGGCATTCTTTGGACACAATGGCAACACAAGAGTAATACATGATGACTATTATATCATAACTGTCATTATCTTTAACCAAAGTCTAATGCATTGTGTGTTATTCCTGGAGAAACCTGAGGAAATTCTCCCTTGGATATTTCCTTTCTTCTTTTCTTTTCTTCTCCCATTTCTGAAGACTTCAATAGCTTGTGAATTAGAAACCAAGGGGAGGTGGCTTTGAGCAGGGTTCAAATAAAGCTGTCATGGGGAGCATGCGGTGCTATTTAAGTTGCCTTCTGAACTCTGCCTGCCTGTCTCCGTCCTGTAGTCTTTGTGAGGCAGCCCTTGTTAAAGTCGAGTCATGCCAATCAACCTCTGCAGGTGGTCTTTTTAGTTCCAGGTGTTGACAACAGGTATTTACTTTTATTTCCCATATTCCATACTACAAAGGCAGGTGGTTGATTACAGCACTGACCTCCATGAAGCTGGATTGCTGTCGCTGGCTCAAGAATGATTTTTCATGTCACCCTCTCTAGCGTTCGCATTTCCCGTTCCAACGCAACTTACAAAAGGGCAGCCTATGTTTTGGGAATCTTAAAATTCAACCTGCTGTTTCGAGAATGTCCTGTCCTCCAGGGTGAATCCCACTGAATAACAATAAGCTGCTGTTTAGACAAACAAGGCATCTCTTTTCTTCAGGAGGGGTGGAATTATAAGGCTACAGGGCTATTCATCGGTGGGGGGGAGGGGGGGGAATCAATGGGCCAGATCCTCAGGTCATGTAAATCAGCATAGCTCCATTGACTTCACTGATTTACATCAGCTATGGAGATATCCCATTATGTCAACTGTAAAACAATTCCTTTGTCTCAGAAATTAATACTGTCCTTTCTTTGTGGAACAGACTTAGATGTGTTCGGTGAACAGGTGCTAAACAGTCCTTAGATGGCAAATCATGCCACCATTTTTTGATTTGTCCCAGAAGTTTCTGTCTTCAGGCTCCCAGGATTTATGTTGTTAACAAACATAGGCCCCAACTGAGCAGAATACTTAAGTATATGCCTCATTTTAAGGACATGAGCCGTCCCACTGAAGTCAATGGCTCCGATTCAAGACAGCAATTCTATTCAAGAAAGCACTTGAGTGCATTTTAAACTTCAAGCATGTGCTTAAATCCTATTAACTCAGTGGGATTTAAACACATATTTAAAATTAGGCGTGTGCTTGAATGCTTTCCTGAATCAGGACCAGTGAATTTATTCATGTGCCTAAAGATAGGCATGTACTTAAACACCTTGATGCGTGGAGAGACAAGGTGGGCAAGGTAATATTTTTTATTTGGTCAAATTGTGTTGGTGAGAGAGAGAAGCTTTCAAGCAACACCAAGCTCTTCTTCAGGTCTGGGAAATGTATTCTGAGTGTCACAGCTAAATGCAAGGTGAAACAGATTGTTTAGCATAAGTAGTTAGCACATATTGTAAGGGAACATTCTAGGTAGAGTGGCCTGTTAACACCTCTGCAGTCATAGGACAAAAAGAGGGGGTTAGTGGGTTACAGATTGATGTAATATCCCATAAATCCAGTCTCTCTGGGCAATCCATGATTTTTAGGGCAGGTCTACACTTAAAACGCTGCATCCGTGTAGCCGTGCAGTTTAAGTGAAGACGCTCCCATGCCAATGGGAGAGAGCTTTCCCATCAGCGTAAATAATCCACCTCCCTGAGAGGTGATAGCTATGTCGACAAGAGAATCTCTCCCATTGACATAGCGCTGTCTACCCGGGGGGTTAAGGTCAATCTAACTGCATCGCTCAGGGGTGTGTATTTTTCATACCCCTGAGCAACGTAGTTATTCCGAGACAGGTCTGTAGTGAAGAAATGGCCTTAGTGTCTAGCAGAGTTATGAATTTAAGCTCCCAAGCTCATCTTTTGAACGTGTTGTGCAGGTTTCCTTTGAGGATGAGGACTGATAGGTCAAACATAGAGCGAGCATTTTATAAAAAAGTGTTCACCCACAGCTGATACGGCATTTTTGCCTTTTATCATTTTCCTGTGTGAGTTCATTCAAGAGCTTCATGATGATCTGGTTTCACCCACATAGTTGTCATTGGGACATGTAGTGCACTGGTTGAGGCACACCACATGTCGTGATAGGCATGTGCAGGATCCACGGACCTTGAGAAGTTTGTTGTGTGGGAGATGTGTCTACAGGTTTTGCATCTGTTGTTCTGGCAGGTCTGGTGCTGCTTTGAGTTGGTGTATCCTGGTCTGTGGGGAGCTTGCTTCTGGTGATGAGCTTGGAGAGGCTCGTGGGTGGTTTGAGGGCCAGAAGGGGGGTTCATGAAAGATTTATTTCAGGAGGGGGTCCCCATCGAGGATGGGTTGTAGTTGTTGATGATATCCTGTGTGGGTTCCAGTGTGGGGTGGTAGCTGACAACTAGGTGTGTGTGGTCACAGCGGGTTTCATGTCTGTATGGAAGCAGGTCTCTCAGGGTATTTGGGTGCCCCATTCCATGATGCAATCTATTTCTTTGGTGGAGTGTTCTAGTTGTCTGGTGAAGGCAGTGTTTAACTGCGTTAAGGTATTGAGGCCATTATAATAAACAAAACTATATTGGGAAATTATTGATCTTCACAGGAGTCTGCCATTTTATTTAAGAAATGGATTCATTGTTTGTAGAAATTACGCAAACTCTAATGAGATGCCTCCAAGGAATCTATCTGATCATGGCTAGGTGATATTATTTATTGACTTATATTAGAAAAGAAAGTGATTCAGAACCATAGCTAGCCTATGTAATTACATGTTCTTATTACTCTTTTCCTCATCCTCCTTCCATCCTGCTTCTATTGTTTGTTACGCTCCTTTGTTGTGTTGTTTGTTGTGTTGTGTGTGACTAATTTATGAGGACCTAATGGTCTTATACAGCACCTAGCCCTCACCTTCTATATTTCTCAGCCATCATCAACATGTACCACTTACTTTGTTTCTTGTCTCAGTTCAGCGTATATGCTATAGTGTGTCCCCTCCCAGAAACTCAAGGCATCACAGAATCTGAGTACTGTGCTATATCCATGATTAATTCCTCCTTACAGGAATCCATTCACATTTCTTTGGGACACGCAGTCACATGGAGCCAGCTTGGCAGACTTCATGCTTGCTCAGTTCTGGTGTTGATGTGGAAATCGGATAAATTCCTACCTCAGGTGTCTCAAACAGTTGAACCCTTGGCTTCTTCCTCTGACTATCTTAGGGTTTTCTATAGCACCAATCACCTTAATATCTCAACCATGAAAAGCACCTCTCTAAAGGGATTCCAAAGCTCCCTGATTCCTGAGGTCTGCTCTGCTTTGGAGCAGAAGGGCTCAAGCTTTTGCTGCTGGAAGGGAGAGCACCTCACTCAATTACCTCTTCCAAGTCTGCTCTTCCAGGAGTCACTTTTATTTTTCCAGCTGACACTCTGTATAAAGGTCTCAGCTATGAGTGTCTTGTGCAGAGCATCCACTCCCAAGAACTTTTGGAGCTAAGCTGGGGTGTCTTTTTATGATTGAGTTAGTTACATATATATTTAGCCATTGCTAAATGTGCATCCACCACCAGCTGACACAAGGCATCACAGCAGAATACATCAGCTGAGACACTCCAAACTACTTTTCTCCAAACCGCTGCTAAAAGCATATGGTTAATTGGAATCCACCAAAGGCAAATTGAAGCATAGGAGTCCTGAAGCATTTGTGCACAGGAAACCTAAACCACTTTAGAAAGAAATCCATGAAGGAGAAAGGAACAATATCAGGGAATGACGAAGAAAGCAGTTGGATGATGAAAAAAAATGGTGGAAGGACCGGAGAAACATAATGAAGGATGAATCGATTAGTAAATTCTCCCATAACAATCTCAGCTAAACTGATCCTATTCATGTACTATACTCCTGAGGGCATTCTCCGCCAAAAAATTAAAAAGTCTGCGCACAATATTTTAAAATTCTGCAAATTTTATTTGTCAAATAAATGTGGAGGCTCCAGCATGGCATTGGGGAGTACAGACCACTGGTTCCACAGAGGTGGGAGATCACTGTGCAGCTCCCCTTCAGGACATTGACTCAGCAGTGAGGCTGCACCCAACTCTGACACAGCACAAGGACTGGACCTGCCCCAGAAATACCACAGCCCCGCCCTCCTGTGCCAGGTGTACCAGGTGTGGGCAGGCAGTCTCAACAAGGGAGGATCCAAGTGTGGAGGGGCTTAGTGTGGGGGCAATCCAGGTGTGGATTGAGAGGGTTCTGTGTGGGCAATCTGGGTGCGGGTGGCTCAGTGGGGGATCCAGGTGCGGGAGGGATCTGGATGCACAGGGGCTTGTTGAGGGGTTCTGGGTGCAACGGTAATTGGACTGTGCAGGGGGGGTCCAGGTGAAGATGTTTGGAGCTCTGCAAGAGTGAGTCTGGGTGTAGGGGGGATAGAACTCAGCAGGGGGATCTGGGTGTGGGAGGGCTCAGTGTGAGGGCTCGAGGTATGGGGGCAGTGAGGCTCAGTGGGGTGGGGTTCCAGGTGCAGCTGGTTGGGGCTTGGTAGTGGGGGATCCGGGTGTGGGTGGCTTGTCGGGGTGGTCCAGGTGCAGGGGGAGTGGGGCTTGTCAAGAATGGTTCTGAGTACGGAGTGGGTGAGGCTTGGTGGGAGGGTTTGAGTAGGAAGGGGTCTGGATGCATGGGGGTTGGGCGGATGGGGGAGCAGCTCCCTGTACAGTGATCCCTCCCCCTGCAACTGAGGAGCAATGGGTGCAGGAAGCGCAGGGGACAGGGAGTTTACAGAGCTTCCTACAGCCAAGGGAGAAATCTGGAGGTGGATTTGACCTGGCCCCAGATGCCATGCAGGGGAAGAGGAAGTCCCATCCTCCCCAACCCAGCCAGGACTAGCAGCTGAGCCCAGCGCAGGATAGGAGCCACCAGCTGGGTCTTTCCCAGTCCTGATTTCTGTCCCACAGTGATTTACCTCTCTGCTGGCTGCCCTGGGCACCAGAAACATACTGCTGAGGGGATGGTCACATGACCGGTCTTGTGGCTTCCCATTGCTTCCCCATCAGAAAGTCATTTTTCTGCAGGGAAGCAAAGAAATCTGCATGGGACATAAATTCTGCGCATGTGCAGTGGAGCAGAATTCCCCCAGGAGTAACTATAGAGTAACAGGCCAGATCCTCAGCTGGTGTAAGTCAGCATTACTCCAGCGATTTCAAAGGAGCTTTGTCGATTCACACCAGGAGAGGATCTCATGCAATGTTTTGAAATTAAAGACATAGGGCCTAATCCTTAAATTCTTCCCTAGGCCTCCCAAAAGGTAGGGGATGTTTAGTCTGTGGAAGATCTGAGGTAGGACTTCTGGATCAGGACCACAGAAAGAATGTAACATGCAGTATACCACACATGGTCCCATCAGGTATGTTAGAATACAATCTCAGAAGTTTCACAGGGCCACTCATTAATTCCCCCACACAGGGGCCACAGTCAAATCAGCCAAAGGGAGCTGGATTCAGTTCCCTTCAGAATCCACCAGGAAGAGGCAAAGGAGGGAGCAATGGAAGTTGCTCCCTTCTCAGCATGGACTGTGCTGAGTCACACCTCAGTGCTCCCATGACAGGAGCAATGAATCAAATCCAGAATTTGAAGCTGGATCTCCATAAACTGCCACAGAAGTGCTAGGCTGCCCCACGATTTAACCTAATCTACCTAAGGATCAGATTGTGCATTCCCTACTAGCCCTGAGTATGCAGGAGCAAATAGTTGCAATGTCCCAGGAGGAGATTGGAGGCCGAATTGGGACTCAGAGAGTCACTGGTTCCCCTATGACTCCAGCGGAAGTAATCTGCACCAGCCCTTTTCCTGGCAGATTAAATCCTGCTGCCTGCCAGCTCAGCTGCATTGGCCAGCACACTAGGACGGACAGAGCGAAGGCTCTACATACTCCCCTCCACTTGCCACCCCATTCCCTGCCTATCTGTGCAGAAGTGGGAGAAGCAGCTCTGCTGAAGCTACTCCCATCCCTGTTGTGCAACCTGGATAGCCCATGCCAAGACCTACATTAATTACTGAAGTGGCTGATGTCCACACTGCCCTCCTTCTGTTGGTGGGTGCATATCCTCACCAGGAGCGCCTCCACTGATTGAAGAGGGGCAGTGTGGGGAGCTGACAGCCAGGGTTCTCAGCTCCGTGCAGCTCCCTACCAGGAGCCCAGCTGCCCCCCGGGGGCTACTTGCCTCCCCATTCACATCTGGGAGCAGGGAGAAAGCCACCCGGGGATTCTCACTTCCAGCAGGGAGACCCGCACCTGGAATCTGGTTGGCTGCCGTGCTCCTGGTGGGGAGCCATGACCCGTGACCTGAGGGGCAGCAGGGCTCCCCAGGGGAAGTGGGGAGCCTAGGCAGCAGCCCAAGCTGGGAGCTTGGGTGGCAGCCTGGCTTGGAGCGGAGACCTGGCAGCAGCCAGGCTGGGGAGCTGGGAGGCAGGTTTCTAGTCAATTTCAAGGCAGAGCCCTGAAATTGACAAGACAGACAACAGTTGATGTAAGGAACAGTATCTGCACAGATGCCAAGTCACCATAACTACACCAACATAAGCCCTATACCTCTTGTGGAGGTGGGGTTATTATATCAGTGGAGTAGGGCACTTACATGGACCTGAGCAAGGCTGTAGTGTAGACTCTGACATACTTAGGTCCATATAAGCTGCCTTATGATGACCTAACTGTAGTGTAGACCAAGCCTAATATACCCTTTTCCCTCTGCATGGTCATACAGGGGATTCTTGCCCAAATTTTTCATATTATGCCCATCACTCCAGTTTCTGAGCCCCTGAAATTAGTCCTAGAATTACAGGTACCTTTAATTTTTCAATATAAATGTACTGAGAAGCATATGGCCATTTTACAGCTAGCCAAAATATTGCAGAGCTCTTCTTTTCCTTAATGTAATGCTTCTCTGTTGACAACCTATGAAGGGAAAGAAATCATTGAAATGGTGGGCAATAGGTGCACACACAGAAAAGCTGTCTCTAAAATGGAAAAACTGTTTTGACTTTTTGCATTTTATTCTCAAAGAGAGGTCTTTTATCGACTCCAGCTCAGTACCTTGGAGAGATGGATGATGTCTTGAAAAAGGCTTTTAAACCCAGAGGTTGGCTTCTTCCCCCTGCCCCCCCCGCAAGTCTTTGTAAACATTTTTCTCTCACTGAGTAATGCACTTAATTGTGGGAACTTCCAGCTCTTTTATAAGTAATAATTTCCAACTATTTTGAATCTAAAACTCACTTTTGGGGTGGTAGTTACAGATATGGAAGAAATGCACAACAGAAAGATGTAATTTCTTTTTAACAGGGTTGGTTTCCTGACAATAAGAACAATTTCAAAAGCTTTCTGTTGTGCATTGTTCACAGGGAAAAAGGAAATGATCCATATCCTGTCCTTTTCAGGTTTTCTTTTCCTTGGTGGTGTGTGTTGTAAGTAAAATACATGCTTTATTTTAAAAGGGGGTGGGGGAGGGAATGATTATATTCCTAATTTGTATAAAAAAAATCAATTCCCCTTTCATTTACCCAGGTCTGAATTTAGGATTCCTTCTTCCACCTGCAACCGCTGATGAGGGCTCAAAAAACAGTACAACAGGGACTATAACCATGGTTTCTGAGCACAGATTTGGGCCCTGATCCTGCAGACGCATAGACATATTTATAACCTTACTTCCATGGACTACTCATGAGAGTACAGTTGTGTACGCACATAAGTGTTTACAGGACTGAGCTGTAGATATTTGTTCCAGAATGGAAGGAAGAGAAAGATTATGATTATGATTAATTATTATTATTATATTGCTTTTATGCCTTTATGACTGCAAGTCACACAGATTCTATTCTGTTCGATTTTTCTTTCATTACAGACATAACCACAATGCCTGTGAACTTACTCTCAGTGCAATGTCACCAGCATTGCTGTACTCCAGCATTAGAGACAATAAGATAGACAGATATTACAGGACCAATCAACCTAATTAATTTTAAGAGAGATCTGGACAAATTTATGTGTGAGATTGAATGACTGGATTGCTTATGATGGTAGGGACCAGGGCTCAGGAGCCTTGGGGTTCGCTTCTGGTTTATGTCTTATGTTCCTAAAAGCTCGTGCATCAGGGTTTCAGCCAGTTACCTGCGAGGGTCAGGAAGGGGTCCCTCTGACGATTCCTTTTTTTTTTAATCTCCTTCCTGTGAAGCATCAGGGATTGCCATGGCTGGAGATGGGACATCGGATGGGATGGGCCAGGGCTCTGAGGTGGCACCCAGCATTCTCTCTCTCAGGTGCTTGGCTGGCTGGTTCTTGTCCACATGCTCAAGGTTTAACTGAGAGCGAAATGTGTGTGTTCAGGAAGGAATTTTCCCCCAGGTCAGATTACCAGTGGCCTTGAGGGGTTTTTGCCTTCCTCTGCAGTGTAAGGTTGCTTGCCAGGATTATCTGGGTACATCTCATTTAATCATTTTTCTGCCCTTGCAGGAGCCTTGAGCACTACTGCACCTCAGTCCCTCCTATTCTCTTCCTGTGGCACATAATAGTCTAATCTCCTGTGGGCTGTAATACTTCGGTCTGATTTCAGTTGTTGGGTTTAGTGTGCAGGTGCTGAGTGACGTTGGGAGGTCAGACTAGATGATCCAGTGTCCAGTGATCCCTTCTGGCCTTAAATGCCATGATTCTATGATCATAATACTGATCTTATCCAAGAGATTATTATTATATTATTGATCATATGAATATATGATACTGATTATTTTCTCAAGTATTATCTTTATTTGGAGTGGGGAACAATGCAAATACCAGGGAATGTTTAACTATTCTGAGAAGTAAATATTAAGATTTTAAAGTGATGCTCACTATATGAGTGAGTAATGCAAGTACATTTACTACAATATAGTTCTACACAAGTAGAAAAATGAGAGAGATCTACACTCGAATTTTTCCATGCAAATACACCAATTTCCTATGAAAATAGATCACTTTCTATGGATGGCACATAGGAACAATGAAATCTTTGTTCATGGAGACACTAGTCATTTCCCCCCACCCCCAATGCTAAAAATCAAAATTCCTGAATTGTGAATAAAAACAGCACCAATCTTTGTTGCAAAATAAACATATTTAAACTTTTTCTAATAAAAATGACAAATCTCTGGGGAACCTAATGCAGCAGATATTGCAATGTCAATAATTTTAATTTTGTACTATATTTTTTACATTAAATTACAAGAAAATAACATATAAGCAACTGAAACAGAATAAAGTTAAGGCACATCAAGCTCTTGAAATAGTTGATTAAAGTGGGATCTTCAAAAGAGCCTAACACACTTTACAGCACAACTCTAATTTGATTTTCAAAGTCACTCGTGATCTTAAACACATTTGAAAATATCCCAGTTCAGCAAAGAAACAACTCTAAGGACACGCTTAGATTCCACTGATGTTGATTAAACTTAAGCCTGTGCTTATGGGATCAAACTTGCAGAGTGTTTAGCACTCTAGCATGATCCAGTAAAACTCTTTAGCAGGTGTTTACATTTGAGCATATAAGTCCTTCCTTTGAAAACTACTCATGTGCTGAAAATTAAGCACATGCTTAACCAAGTGCTTTGCTGAGTTGGGGCCTAAGTAGCTGACTAACATGCAGAGGCCCTGATTCAACAAAGCACTTAAACACATGCCTAAATCTAATCCTATGTATCGGGCCTTACCAAATTCATGGTCCATTTTGGTCAATGTCATGGTCATAGAATTTTAAAAATTGTAAATTTCATGATTTCAGCTATTTAAATCTGAAATTTCATGGTGTTGTAATTGTAGGAGTCCTGACCCAAAAAAGAAAAGGAGTACTTGTGGCACCTTAGAGACTAACCAATTTATTTGAGCATGAGCTTTCGTGAGCTACAGCTCACTTCATCGGATGCATACCGTGGAAACTGCAGCAGACATTATATACACAGAGAGATCATGAAACAATACCTCCTCCCACCCCACTGTCCTGCTGGTAATAGCTTATCTAAAGTGATCATCAGGTGGGCCATTTCCAGCACAAATCCAGGTTTTTGCTGGACATGGCCCACCTTGATTACCATGAACATTGTAGGGAGAGTGGTCACTTTGGATGAGCTATTACCAGCAGGAGAGTGAGTTTGTGTGTGTGGTTTTTGGAGGGGGGGTGAGGGGGTGAGAGAACCTGGAATTGTGCAGGAAATGGCCCACCTTGATTATCATACACATTGTGAAGAGAGTGGTCACTTTGGATGGGCTATTACCAGCAGGAGAGTGAGTTTGTGTGGGGGGGGTGGAGGGTGAGAAAACCTGGATTTGTGCTGGAAATGGCCCAACTTGATGATCACTTTAGATAAGCTATTACCAGCAGGAGAGTGGGGTGGGAGGAGGTATTGTTTCATGGTCTCTGTGTGTATATAATGTCTGCTGCAGTTTTCACGGTATGCATCCGATGAAGTGAGCTGTAGCTCACAAAAGCTCACGCTCAAATAAATTGGTTAGTCTCTAAGGTGCCACAAGTCCTCCTTTTCTTTTTGCGAATACAGACTAACACGGCTGCTACTCTGAAACCTGACCCAAAAAGGAGTTGTGTTTGTGTGTGTGTGTGTGTGTGTGCGGGGGGGGGAGAGGGTCGCAACTACTGTAGGGGGAGGTTGTGGCACAGTTACCCTTACTTCTGCCTGCTGCTGGTGGCGGCATGGCCTGTAGAGCTGGGCAACTGGAGAGCGGCGGCTGCTGGCCGGGAGCCCAGCTCTGAAGGCAGAGCCGCCGCCAGCAGCAGCGCAGAAGTAAGGGTGGGATGGGATGGGATTGCCAGCCTTACTTCTGCGATGCTGCCAGCAGAGCTCGGCCCTCAGTCAGCAGCCACCAGTCTCTGGCCGCCCAGCTCTGAAGGGGGCGGCACAGAAGGAAGGGTGGCGTGGTACGGTATTGCCATCCTTACTTCTGCGCTGCTGCTGGCATGGCGCTGCCTTCAGAGCTGGGTGCCCGGCCAACAGCTGCCGTTCTCTGGCCACCCAGCTCTGAAGGCAGCGCAGAAGTGAAGGTAACAATACTGTGACCACCCCTAAAATAACCTTGTGACCCCCCTGCAACTCCTTTTTGGGTCAGGACCCCCAATTTGAGAAACACTGGTCCCCCCCCATGAAATCTGTGTAGTACAGAGTAAAAGCACACAAAAGATTAAATTTCACCGGGGGAGACCAGATTTCATGGTCCGTGACACATTTTCCATGGCCGTGAATTTGTTAGGGCCCTACCTATGTAGCAAAGCATATCAGCATGTGCTTAAGTGCTTGCTGAATAAGGTGGATTTTTTCACATGCTTAAAGTTAAGCATGCACCTAAGTGCTTTGCCAAATCAGGGCTAAAGGCGTTTTATAACGCTTACGAGTGTTTAGCATGTCGTAGAGATAAATATGGATGTAATCCACAGTTACAGTATTGTTACCCATGGGCTGAGTCAAGGATGCAGCTGTGACTTCCTTGCTCTTGTAGACACAACATTACTTTAGGTAGACGCAACATTACATTAACACAGTTTTGATGCTGATTTCATTGCAGTGTTTAAAGGAAGATCATTGTAAATGGCTGATATCAGTAATCTCACATAAACGTCTTTTGTATAAGCAGGTGGTTTTGGACCTTGCCTCCAGCTATACTTTTTGATCATTTAGGGGGCTACTGATGTAGCGCAGACAACTCACGTGAAACAGCGATTTGTAGCTATTTAATGGTATACTTTAAACATCCCTTTAATCTATTTGCAGCTGTAATAAATTCACAGTATGGAAACATTTTAAAGAATGGGGTTTACTTTTCACAATTATGCTTCTTCAAGAGAACAGCTCCCTTTGTCTTTATTTCTTCTGTGTGTGTGTGTGTATACATGTATAGATTACACACATATACATATAGTGGTAGCTCTTAATTTTTTTTCCAATTGCCTTTGTAACTACATAATATTAGCACAGTATTTGCGCTATTCCCTAGGAATATCCAGAGAATACAGTAAATACTTTTGTGATCTTATTTGGTTGCAAAAGCAAAATTTAACATTTTCAAGGGTGACTGCTCTGCGCACACATCCACACATGTACCGGAAAATAGCCTATACATTTACCTGAACTAGGTATTAGATAACTACTAGGTAGGTAGGTAGACTTTTATTACTAAACATTACCACTATAATTAATAATAGTTCTACTAGACTATCATTATTAAATACTACTCCTAATATTAATAATAATGTTTATTATTGTAATGTCTAAGGACGAACCAAGAATGGGGCCCCATTGTGCTATGCACTGGACAATAGACCAACACAGAGTACTAGACAGTCCCTGACCACAAAAGCTTGCAATATAAGTAGTCAAGACAGACACAGGGTGGGGATGGACGGATGAAACTGGAATGGGCCCACAATAAACATACTTGGTTCACAGGCAATACCATTCTAGGCAGAAGCTTTTCTTTGGAAGGCAGTGCCATCCAGTGGCTAGGATATTGGATTAGGGCTCAGGAGCCAAGGGGGCTTTTCCTGGTTCTTCTACTAACCTGCTGTATGACCTTGAACTAATCACTTCTTGTCTGCTGCTCCCTTGCCCTTAACCATAGATTTCAAGGCCAGAAGGGAACATTGTGGTTCCCTTGTCTGAGCTCCTAACATGGCCCATAGAATTTCACCCAGTGATTCGTCCATCAAGCCCCATAACGTGTGGCTGAACGAGAGGATCTCCTTTAGAAAGACACCTCGTCTTTGCATGTCTTGTCTATTTAGTTTGTAAGCTCTTCAAGGCAAGGATTGTGCATTACTGGGTAGTGATATACTCTCAAATACAATGATTCCCTGATCTTGGTTGGGACTTCTAGGCACCACTAACATACAAAATAAATAGTAATAAAAAACCTGTAATCTGTACACTTTAATGTCTTCAGACAACTCATTAATTCTATTCCCTTCACTGTAACTATGTTCACTGTAAGCACATTAAACTGTATGTGTTTATTATTGCCATGGATAAATTCCACCTAATAAACTATGTTAACCAATAGCCTGACCAAAATTTGAATAACAGTCAGGGCCCACATTCATCCCTGGCATAACTTGCTTGGTTTCCTTATAGTTACACCACTGATTAACTTGGCTCAAGATTTTCAAGGTGTTGAAAGAACATTTTACAGAACTTCCTTTATTTAAAACAGAGATGAAACACTTAATTTAGCATCTCCTTCAAGTGCTCTCTGATCTATCACTGTTTGTTTTCTGGATCAAAATAGCCAGTACTGAATTCACATCAAATGTGAAAGAGCATTTTATAACACAAATACAAAATGGAGTTTTCATGTACATAACTCTATGATATAGTTAGCAATAAATGTGCAGTGCAAATCCATTTTTATTAATACCTCTAATTGCTTCCAGAAGGTTGGGGTATTTTATTTTGTCAAACCAACCACAGAAATGCAATTAGATATCAATTCACACATTTGCTGTGTTTATGGTTTGTTGATAGCAACCATTACAAAACTATAAAAATGTTCCTTCATAATGATATTCTGGGAAGCCAGGTGTTTTGCCTCTTAGAGGAAGGGATGTGTTGTTTATCAATGTAAGCATTGTGTAATGTTGCAATGGAATAAGAAGGAGCCAGAGTGTAGTACATGACAACTGTCTACCTATTTGTCCCGCTGTTTCATTTGCGGAAGGTACTTTCTACTTCCTGTCCTAAACTGCTCTGCTGTATGGCAGTTCACTGCTCACTGCATTCCACAGACAGACAGATTTCAGTCATGGCTGAAGTGGTCTCTTTATATATAAGAGAGGAAGGATCAGACTGGTGCTCCGTAAATCTATGCCTAGCTTTCTTACAGCCTTTCTAAGTGACCTGTTGCAAGCCACATAAATCTCTCTGGGCCTTGGCTGGAAAATGGAGATGATAAAATTTCCTTTGTATTTTTTGTCTATTTAGAAGGCCAGCTCTTGAAGATAGGTACTGCCTCTTACTACATGTATGCATACTATGATTGTGGCTTCTAGGTTCTACTGTAATAACATAATAATTAAGTTTGTGGATAATTTGGGCTCAATTAATTTACAGTAAATATGCTCAGCACATCCTGCTGACAAGCCTATTCTAAGGCCAGATCCTGTTCAGCCCATGCAGGGTGGAGCCAATAGAGTAATCAGAGAGCTTTCTTACTACCTGTCTCCAAATTTATTCCAAAACCAAACCCCAGCACATTAATGTTCAAAGGATGCTGTTCTGTAGCAACATTGCCACAGAGATCTCAGCTTCTTGCACTCAAAAAAAAAGCCCATCTACTGTTATGAGGATAATGAATCAAGAGAACTGGAGAATCAGCAAGATATGTGCACCTGTAACAATAAACAGGTAAAACTCAAGGGTGCTTTAGTGGCATGATCTTATGGCTGAAGGCGGCATTGTCCTGGAAGCAAGGAGATCTGAGATCTGTTCCTAACTCTGCAGTGGCATTTCTCTTTAATCCTTGGACAAGCCACTTGAACCTCCATATGCTTCAGTTTTCCCTTCCATAAAATGGGGATTATAGTACCAAGACACAGGAGTGTGTGTGGCTAAATCCATTCAGGTCAGAAAAGCACTTTAAGACTCTCAAATTGGAAGATGCTATGGAAGAGAAAAGTACTAGTTATTATTATTAATAATACTATTTAATATTATTTAATAATATTATTGATAAATAATAATTATTGTTAATGATAATTAATAATAATGGAGAACTATAGTTACAGCTATCATTCTCTTTAGCTGATGACTACAATCAGCTGTAAATTAAAATATGTTTTTCTGTTTTATTTATTCTCTTTAATAAAATATATAAGAGAAAGCAAATCACAAAACTTATCCTGTAAAACGAGGATGGAAAAGACATGTAAATTTACAAGCAAGTAGTCAGGTGCCACCTTCTGGTTCCTGCAGAGAAAAAGAAAATCAATAGCTTCACACAAATAAACCATGGCCATAACATACAGTTCATGTCCATATTGCCCGTGGGCACAGAATGTAGTACTGTTTTTGTCCCTCTCTGTTTAAGAGCCTGTACCAATGTTAATATAAATAAATAAATACAGATCTAAATGTGGAAAAATAGCAGGAGTGAGAAAGAGGAGTAGAGGGGAGCTTCAATCTCAAAAAGGAGCAAAAGATTTCCATCTAGAGTCAAACCCTTGCTTCTGGGCCCAGCTTACTCTGAACACACTGTACCTTAGCCTCTTCCTGGGGACCCCTGCTAAAGTTTTTCTGTAATTTGGTGGGGTTCCCCAGCTCTAGCCAGTCCTTCAGCTCATCCCCAGGAGCCCATGGTTACTGCACGGCTGCTTTCCTGCAGTTCTTTCCCTTGGCAACTTTCTGCTGCACCTTCCATCTCTCCTGTGTGATGCTGTCACCTGCCCTTCCTGATTTCCTTCAGGGACCTCCTCCCTCTAGGTCCCACGTACCCTCTTTTCATGCAGTTGGGGTCCAGCCCATCAGTCACAGCTGCACTGGTCTCTACCCACTTAAAAGACCAGTGTCACCCTGTGACAACATGTTTTCTAACATAATGAAAAAAACATAAGACATGAAGAATCTAAAAAAATGTATGTGAAGCTATATAGTTGCCTAAATAAGGGTATGTAGTTATAATGTATCCTCCTGGTTATTAAAAGTACCAGAAGTAGTGTAAAGGCTCTCTTCAATTGTATATAGTCAAATCCACCTTTTTTAATAGTTATACAGTCAATAAGAATGAACCTTTCTTTGAGAAAATAACTACAAAAGTTCAAATTGAAAACATAATTAAAACCGATTATTTACATCACGGTTTTCTGCAGCGTATCTACCCTCCAGCGTATCTACAACTCCTCCCAGTTTAGTGTCATCTGCAAACTTGCTGAGGGTGCAATCCACACCATCCTCCAGATCATTAATGAAGTTATTGAACAAAACCAGCCCCAGGACCGACCCTTGGGGCACTCTGCTAGATACCGGCTGCCAACTAGACATGGAGCCATTGATCACTATCCGTTGAGCCCGACAATCTAGCCAACTTTCTACCCACCTTGTAGTGCATCCATACAGCCCATACTTCTTTAACTTGCTGAGAAGAATACTGTGGGAGACCGTGTCAAAAGCTTTGCTAAAGTCAAGGAATAACACATCCACTGCTTTCCCTTCATCCGCCGAACCAGTTATCTCATCATAGAAGGCAATTGGATTAGTCAGGCATGACTTTCCCTTGGTGAATCCATGCTGACTATTCCTGATCACTTTCCTCTCCTCTAAGTGCTTCAGAATTGATTCCTTGAGGACCTGCTCCATGATTTTTCTGGGGATTGAGGTGAGGCTGACTGGCTTGTAGTTCCCAGGATCCTCCTTCTTCCTTTTTTTAAAGATGGGCACTACATTAGCCTTTTTCCAGTCTTGAAGGAGCTCACTTAATATTGGTATATAGTTCACTGACATGCTGCAAAGAGAACTCACAAAACACTTATCTGAGGGCTATTGATGTACTAATATAAGACTTTCCGGATCTGCCTTGAAATTTGTACATGTGAATCCTTCTTGCAGCTTCATTAACTGCTACTTATTCAGAGACACTCGCATTGCTTTGATAGCAGGAGCTGGGACAGATGTTCAGTATAGGATCACACATGCTTTGAGGCCTTCCTGCGCAAAGCTCCCCTCAGTAGGGTTCGAATACATCCATGTGCCCTGTAGGGCTTCAGGCTTGGCTTCCCGTTGGTGAAGCTTGCACACTCTGCTGGGTTTCTTGAGCTTGGGTCATGTTTAGGGTGACCTAGTTGCCCTGCTGGGCTCTACTAGGCTCCTTCAGTTTGGTTCCTTCTTGGAACCAAAAAAAGTGGAAAAAAGTGGTGGTACTCCCCCAAGCTCACTCCCTTATGGCACCAAAATGACCTGTCACTCACAACAGATAGTGCAGCTCTTTGCAATATGAGCCTCTCTCCCCTTTCTTACATGTTTCAATGAGCAGTGAGTTAACTGTGTTGATGTTTCATGTATTATCATCAGCACCCAGTGAGGTGAATGGGGCTGGTTGCATTTCTTGCAGCTATTGCTTAATGTTCTGCAAACGCAGGCAGACCTCACAGTATTTGTTACACCCCGTTCATGTTTTCAAGGCTATCTTATAACAGGTAGAGACTTCTTTTAAATATATATGGCACCCATTATTATGTTATTCAAATACCTTGCAAGACCCCCATGAGAGGTGAAATACTATTTTACAGACCTGGGGCACAGAGAGGCTAAGTGACTTGCCCAAGGACACATGAAATCTGCAGCAGAGGAGGGCATTGAACCTGGGTCTAACAAACCCAAGGTTAGTGCTGTAACCACAGGATTATCCTTCCTCGTCTCTAAAAGCTTTGATTCTAGAGAACAAGAAGGCAGTATGAAAGAGGTGCCAGTACACTGTACCACCACATGCGAGCTGAATCTGAGCTGTGGACCCCGTGGTCCACAAACGAAACAGTTTGTTCAGCCCAATATTAAAATTTGAATTTTTAACAATTTAAAAATTAATTGTCTGAAAAGCAAAGAAAATTTCAACACAAAACGTCATTTCCAACTGAAGCATTTCATTTAGAAAACTGGTGAAATGAAATGGTTAGGGTTTTTTCAGACTTTTTGTTTTGTTTTCAAACCAAACAATTTGGCCAGAGCGACACAAATTCACACGGTAAGTTATTTGGTGTTGCTGGATCTGCAGTTTTCATCACAGAGTTTCGGCAAAAAAGCTTGGTCCGGCTCAAGTCTTAGTATGGAACATGGAAGCGGGTCACTGCTGACCTTTCCTTATGTTGAGAAGTTCTAACTTATCTTTTACTCCTAGTATTTTGCTTTCTGTCACTAAGCAACTTTCTGATTCACAGAACTTTACATCTCTCCTATGACTACTTAGCTTCTTTTTGCGCAGGACTTTGTAAAAGGGTTTTTGAAAGACAGATAAATGACACCAGTCAATTCTCCTTTAATTGGCTATTTTGTTGAGACACTCCATGAAAAGAAGTAGATTAAAGATAGGTTTGGAAGGATTACATTTTTGTCGGTAAATGAAGGTAAATGTTGATTTCACCATACACACAAAACGACAAAGAAAGATTTCCATTGATAATAATTGAAATTTACAGATAGGCAAAGTAAGAAGAATGCTGCTTGAGAATTTAAATAGAGTCTGATTTAAGCATACTTACTTTGTATATTGTAACGTGTTGTTGACAATTTGTGTTATAACAGTTGCAAAGCTTTAACTTTTTTAAATCAACATCTACTTATAATTTATAATTATTGTCTGACCTGCCCTGTTGTCTCTCTCTCCCTTCATCATTTCCCACAATGAAAATTTAAATTGATTTAAAAAATTGATATTATCAGTCAAAAATATAAAATTCACACATCAAATTCTGCCAAGCCTAATTGAAAGAGCATATGGTGCTTGAGATTTGCGAGATTTACACAAGGGGGCACTGTAAGAAGAGGCGTATGATCAGGCAAGCAGGGGCACGGGCCACCCAATAATTGACGGGAGCACAGAACATCTTTGGTCCCAGGGTCGCGGTGGGAAGAGTGAGATCTTCTTGTCCTGGGGCTGCAGTAGGGATAGTGAGTTCCTCTGGCCCCAGGCCTGCATGGGGAGAGGGGGATCCTCTGGCCCTGGGGCCACAGCGGGAACTGACAGCTCCTGTAGCCCCAGGACCGTGGCGGGAGCTAACAGTTCCTCTGGCCCTGGGGCTGTGGCGAGGGCTGTGTTGGGGCGCACTCGCCCTGCACTGGATGGGAAGGGGTTAACCCTACATTGTGGGCCGAGGAAGCCACACCCGCTTTACCCTACTGGGCATGCTTCAGGTGTAGCAGTATAAAAAAGAGCAGCTCAGCTCACTGGGGGCTGGCTGCCATGGAGGAAGGACTTGCTCCAGCCAAGGCTCAGTGGAAGCCCAGGACCGTAGGAGCCGGGGACACTGCAGCCCAGGCAGGCGCCCAGGCCACCCCAGAGGCCTCGCAAGGTTAGGAGGCACCAGAGAAGGGGCAGACCGGAGAACCTACAGGTAACAGGGATGCCCAGACCACAGCAGCAGGGAAAACGGCAGGAGGCAGCCCAGGGAATCAGAGAGTGGGCCGGTGAGTGAGCCGAAACCTTGAGTCAGCGTGTGTCGGTCGGAGCCTTCCCTGCGGACTCAGTGGCCTGAACTACGAACACTAACAGGGCCCTGGGCTGGGGTCTGGTGGAGAAGGAGGGCCCGGACCCTCCCTGCTGGGGGTGCAACCCCTCCCCCTGTGCCCAGCCGTGGCTGCTAGACCATACTGCCCTGCTGACAAGGGTGAATGTATTGACTCTGGCAGCTAGGCCTTACTGCCCTGTGGACAGGGGTGAATGTATTGACTTGGTCCACTAGGTCTTACTGCCCTGCGAGAAGGGGTGGATTTCCTGACTCTGGTTATTAGGCCTTACTGCTCCGCAGGGATGGGCTAAATTATTGACTTGGGCCACTAGGCCTTACTACCCTGCGAAAAGGGGGGGATTGATGGACACTGGCCCCTAGGCCTTACTGCCTGTGACAAGGGCGAATTTACAGGTTCTGGCCACTAGGCCGCACTGCCCTGCTGATAAGGGTGAGCGTGTGGACTCGGGCTGGGAGGGACACTGACCTAAGATACGTACCCCCCACACCCTTTATTCCCTCAGAAAGGCATGCACACTCGCCCTGCACCAGATGGGGGTTTCCCCAACTCTGTCACAGTGCCCCTCCAAAAGCCGTATTTTTTTTTCCTCTGCATGCCCCTGAGTATAAGACTTGCTCTGTTACTCAGGCTGCAGTCATAAAGCAGAAGGCTGAGGTACCTCTTCCTTAATGAGTACCAAGACAATCCAGACACCATGCACTCCCTTCTGGAAAAGTGCTGTAGAATCTAGTAAGGAGGAAACAAAAATGTCCAGTAGACGTTCAAATAGCGTTCTGTAGAAATCAGTCTAAAAACCAACCCAACTCAATAGAGAACGAGACCCTTTCTACAGACTTCTTGGAACCATTCTTCTGAAAGCAATAGCCAAAGCTAAAATTCTCTTAAATCTACAGAAGGGTTCAAACATTATTGAAATAAATGATCATTTGCCATTAAATTCTATGGGCCTTTCCCATAAGGAGCTGTTAACATTGAGCGTGAGTGATAAAGAAGGGCAGGCTTTTCAACCACTATGTCAAAATTTCTTCCGATCCTGCCCTAACAGACTTAGCATGAGGAGAACGTGCAACATATGCTGCAATCCATCTCTGAGCAGGACTAACCTTTCAATGACAGAAGGAATATGAATGACCTGATTTGAAATGTACTGCCAGCAGTGGACATGTCACGTGTGTGGCCCGTGCTAAGGAAGAAACTTCCTGTAGTAAGAACAAGCTTCTATGCTGAGCATGTGACAGGTGGTTTGTATTATGTAGCGTGCATTGAGGTTTTAAAAGACATGCTTAAAAAAAAGCATCCACTTTTTTTTTTTTTTTTGGGCTGTCTGATAAAGGTCCCTGAAAAATGTGCTTTAAAAGAACCATCCAGCTTTCATCTGAACAGGTCAGGAGGGGACAGAAACCTTTACCCCGCACACAAAGAATGTAACGTTTAGCATGGAGAGAGCCTTACCGGATGAATTCTGATTACATCCTCATTTACCTCGCTTAAACTGTTACTAAATGTTCTTTAACACCCAGTGAACAATCCATGTTGAGAAGAACTTAGTCTGAAAGCTATTATCGGATTCATTTCTTTTACACTTCTGAGAACAGTGCTTATGGCACCTTACGAATTCCTGTGAATTCCCTTTTTAGTACCTTCGATAGAGGGTGTGAAAGAGAATATGATCAAAACTAATGCTGAAACATCTCCATAGGCAAAAACTGCCTGGAAAATCAGGCCTTAAGGAGAAAAAGCCATTCAGCTCCACCTTTACTTTTGAAGCTGAGTGTATTTTATGTTCTTTACATGGAAAGTAGCATAGATATGAGTACCATGTTGGTTTACCAACAAACTAGGGAATCCTCCCCCTCCTCTACTCCCCATGGAGTATTAAATTACCATGGAGATGATGTACAACCAATGAGTAGGAGAGTCCTGCGGTCTGGTTGCTGAGTACCTACCACTGTGATTAAAAGGAATGGGAGCTGCAGGAGATATCAATCCATCATTACATGTTAATGAGTATACATATTTCAATAATCATCATCATGATCATTATTAGAGTAAAGCTTGGACCAAAACTCCAGATCCAAATACCCCCAAGCTTTGTGTGTGTTCAAAATCTAGAGCTGGATCTGAATTCAAACTTCAAAGCTGGTGTGTGTACCTAAAACAGGCAGAAAGCAACAGTTTAAGTCAACACTGCTGGGTGCTTGAAATCTGGATTTAGATCTAAATGGTTGGGGGCTTGAGCCCATCTCTAATAAATCTACTTACAGAAGTACTCAAATAACACAGATGTGTTCAAGCTGCTAAGCCAACCATAATGCATTTACTGTGCTGAGATAAGGAACTAACATTGTCCCCTCTCTAAATATGGGGAACAGAAACAATTATACATTGCATTGATGTAGAACAGGAATCGGCAACCTTTGGCCCATGGCCCATCAGGGAAATCTCCTGGCGGGCCGGGACGCTTTGTTTATCGGCAGTGTCCACAGATTCGGCTGATGGCAGCTCACACTGGCCGTGGTTCGCCGTCCCCGGCCAATGGGGGCTGCGGGAAGTAGCGTGGGCCGAGGGATGTGCTGGCCACCACTTCCCTCAGCCCCCATTGTCCTGGAACAGCAAACCGCAGCCAGTGGGAGCTGCGATGGCCAAACCTGCAGATGCTGCAGGTAAACAAACCGTCCCGGCCTGCCAGAGGATTTCCCTGATGTGCCAAATGTTGCCGAAATCTGATGTAGAATATGAAACATAGCACTATCCACTGTGAATGCACAAGACTTGCAGGCATTACAAGTGCTCGGGCTTGCAAGTCGGAGATCAATTTTCAAAGTGGGTTGCTAGTGGTTAGCAGAGATGGCCCAAACCAAAACCATTTATCTATACCCAGATCCAGGCTCAGATAAAAGTTCTTATCTTGAATCTCTCTTCAACAGGCCAAGAACAAACAAAAATTGGAAAGGGGAATGTTCAGACTCAGATTTGTACTTCAAGCTCTCTGTTTCTGGATTTTGGATGTGGGGGTTTGTCTATTATGGAGGGACAGGTGTTGAGTCTGTCATGTTTTCCATGCCATTGGCTTGGACCCATTGCTAGCATTTTGTGGCACTACGTTCTGATGAACTAGAGCAAAGGACAAATATGTGATGGAAGACTGACAGTGCATGGCACCGGGCTGAGGATAATGCGTGATGTGAAAAGGTTTGAAGTTGAGAGAGATATTACCATATGAAGACTTAGTGTCCATGTCACAAAAACGTCCTTCAGAGCAGGCATTAACTAGCATCGACATTGGGGGCTTTGACAGCAACGAAGCATGGAAAACCTACCATTCTTTCTTTTCCAGAAGTGCTTCTCACAAGTTCAGGGTCAATGACAGAAGAAGCTGATACTGTTACTGCCCATGCTTTACCTCTCTTGTGGTACCCAGATGACACCAATCTCTGATATTGTTGTCCAGCACCTTTCAAAAAACAAAAGAAAAACAACATATAAGCAGATTGAAACAGCAGGGTCCCTAAAATATTCACTTCATTTGAATATCTTGATTCTTTGAAAATCTACATTATTTTCAAATAGTTCATCACATCAGTATTAATTACATATATTTGGAATGTGTGTGTGTTTTTCTGTCTTAGTCCTGTTGATTGCACTGTATTTAAAAGTCAGATGAAAGGAAATGCAAGCAAACAGAGTTTTTTTCTCAATACTTTGATGTCACTAATGTTCTGTCAACTGGCTTATTAAACCTTACACTCTTAGTACTCTAAGCAAAAGCTTGAGTGCTTTACAAGGTGTCTAAAAATATACTGTGATCCTTAAAAAAACTATCATACTTATCGGAAAAGACAATAAATAATATATGATGCTCTAGACCTCTTTTATATTTTATTCACCTCTACATATAAGTTTAATCAGGGCAGCAGAATTTTCCGTTTGGTGGTTATGGAGTAGAAAAGCCTCTTGGAATATGGGGGCGATGCTTTTACATTGTATGTTTTTAAAACAATTTAAACAACACCATCCAGCTCATTTTTACCACAGTGCAATTCAGGATGAAGATGGCAGTGAGAAGAAATTGTTTCCAGCCTTATTTCATTGGGAGGGAACAGAACAATTGTACAATGAAGCAAGCGGATGGGTAACTGGTAAACTCAGAATGCAAGTTACTAGGCTGGAAGGAGACCAACAGCAAAACTGTGTGACAAGGACTCTGGTCACAGTGAAGGGTGGTGTTATTGCTGGACCAAAATTCCCTCCTTGCTCCCCTCTTGCTTCAAAGAGAAAGTAACTTATTGTTGGCCTAATCCAGCTGCAGATTAGTACACCCTCACATGCACCAGCTCAGCTCCACTTGATGATGTGTTGGTGGATGATGACAAAGCTCTGCCCACTCCCATTTACTCTGAGGTGGTGGAGTATGAAGATCGGTAGGGGACCCTCCTCTGAGGAAATTAGCTGTGTGGGACACACCACCTGATCCAAATAGATGGCCCCCACTCAGTGATCCATAAGAAGGTGAACAAAACCAAAACCCTATAAGGTCTTTTCCAATATGCTGTGAAAGAAAGTCTCCCCAAAACCTAAAATTCAGAAATCAACCCCTCTGCTTGTCAGCAAGAATAATTAATTAATTATTATTATATTATATTATATTACTTAGATCTAGGATATTACAGATAAAACTGCCTCCTTTAAAAAAAGTAACAAAGAAAATTTACTTCCAACTAAATTGAAAGAAAGGAATCTATTTTATGTACTTATATGGTGCCCATCACCATAGTAGCTGAATGCCTCAGAATCTTTAATGAACTTATCCTCATGGCACCCTACGAGGTAGGGAAGTGCTATTGTCCCCATTTTACAGAGGGGAAACTGAGGCACTGAGTGACTAACTATGTGATTAGGCCAGGATTACACAGGATATTTGTGGTACGGCAGGGAATTGAACCAGGATCTGTCATGTTACAGGCTAGTATGCTAAATATTGCATCATCCTTCCTCACCTAGTCCAGTCTCTTAACAGAGTAGAAATCCCAAAGTACTAAGGAGAAAACCTCTTCCTAGTTACATGCCTCTGCAATGTACACTCAGGTACAATTGCAGCTGGATATCAGAGATTATATCCTTGATGGTGAACTTTCCATGCTTGTTTGGGTCTTGGCTAGAGCAATCCTTCAGTACCCATCTAATCTAACGAGCAAAACAGAGTGCTACAGACAGGTACACAAGTATCGTCTGGCCACACCACTATGACTTCAATATATTTGAATACATCTGGATCACAACCCGGTCCCAACTCCCAACTTATACTCTGGGTCAACAAAAACTCAAGGTGAAGATAAGGGCTAGGAGAGAATGACTCCAGAAGAAAGGCACACAAACATCCTTGACATAAGAATTAGTGAAATGTAGAACAAGAAACTGTTTTAAGAGCGCGGTAGAAACAAGTAGCATAGACAAGTTCCAGGGAAACAGGATACTGATATCCTAAGAAGAAAAGGAGTACTTGTGGCACCTTAGAGACTAACCAATTTATTTGAGCATGAGCTTTCGTGAGCTACAGCTCACTTCATCGGATGCATACTGTGGTAACTGCAGAAGACATTATATACTCAGAGACCATGAGACTAACACGGCTGTTACTCTGATATCCTAAGGGCTCAGTGATGCCTTTAAAGCACTGGCCCGGTTGAGGAGGGTACATAGCCACATTGCTTCAGCAGGTACACTAAGAGGCATTGTGCCGCCAGGAAGCACAATGCCTCTACCGTCTTCCCAGCATATAAGGAAAGTGCAGCTTCAGGTAAAGGCTCCTCTGCAGCTGACCGTCTCTGCTGGCTAGGTTACAAGGATTGGTGGGGCAATGATCTTACCGCCTCTCTACCCTTCCCATGTTCAGGTGCACAGTTGTTGCTGTGGTGCACAGAGATTTTGCTCAGGTGAGCATAAGGGCTGCACTTGTGAATGGCACCCGAGCACGTGTGTGAAGGGTAGGGAGGGGCAAACAGGGAGGAAGGCAGTGGTCAGTCTTAATCTCACTCTGCACTAGGGTCTGATGATAACATGCATCCATTATCTCAGTTCTAATACTTACTAACACTACCAGTAGCAACAACATTTTGCATGCATGCAAAGAATACCAGAATACTCCACAAACATTAATTGAAACATCACATCACCCCTACAAGGTAGGTAAGTTTAAATATCTTGCCCAAGACCAACTGAGCATTACAATCAGCAATAGAACCCAGGAGTGCTGGCTTATGAGTCTTGTGCTCCCCACAACACGTCCTCTCTGTAAAGTCAGATGCCAGTGGACCATGGTTTCCTACGTTCTCCAGTGCCCCTGCAGTCTGTATCCAATTTTCCACTACCACTTGGCTTGTTTTTCCACCATTTGTCTTTCTTTTCCTTTGACTCCTATGCCTGGTACTAAATTCTGCCCTGATATAAGCAGACACATTTTCAGTGAATTCACTGGAGTTGTGTTCATTTATTCCAGGGAGAAATTTTTCCCACATAATCTAAGGTCCTCAGCTAGCTATTTTCAAAGTAGAGCCCCAACTCCCGCATAGACTTTGAGACCAGCAGAGACCATTATGATCATCTAGCCTGACCTCCTCTGCATTGCAGGCCTCAGAACCTCACTACCGACTCCTGTAATAGACCCATAATCTCTGAAGTCCTCAGATCTTGATTTAAAGACTTCAAGTTATAGAGAACCCACCATTTATTCTAGATCAGACCAGCAAGTGACCTTTGCCTCATGCTGTAGAGGAAGGCAAAAACCTCCGGGGTCTCTGCCAATCTGACCCAGGGGAAAATTTCTTCCCCACCCCAAATATGGTGATTAGTTAGACCCTGAGCATGTGGGTGAGACCCACCAGCCAGACACCTGGGAAAGAATTCTCTGTAGTAACTCAGAGCCCTCCCCATCTAGCGTCCAATCTCCAGCCGTTGGAGATATTTGCTAATAGCAATTGTGGATGGATCATTTGCCATTGCAGGCAACCTCTGTATACCATACCATCCATACATTTATCGACCTCAGTCTTGAAAAAAGTTAGGTGTCCCCCCGCCCCCCCCCCCCCACACACACACACTACTCTCCTTGGAAGGATGCTCCAGAATTTCATTTCTCTGATGGTTAGAAAACTGGTTCCTTACCAACACTCAGCCCACTGAATTTCAGCTGCCCTTTATTTATTATTTATATTATGGTAGTGTCGACAAGCCCCACTCATAGACCAGGCCCCCACTGTGTTAAGTTCTGGACAGTTACACAACAAAAGATGGCCCCTGTCCCAAAGAGCATACAATCTAAGCAAGTCACCCTTCTAGTTAGATGCTAACTCATTTTTGTAGCCCAGGCTTATCAGTTTATCATTTCCCTTTCTTTTCTCTCTTCTATCCATCCTTTCTTACTGTTCACCTCTTTCTCCCATCACCCGTCAACTGTCTTAATAAATTTCTGATTTTTTTCCCTAAAATATGCCCTAGGAATTATTTTGGGGCAGTTCTATGGTCTGTGTATAAAGGAGGCCAGACAAGATGATCACAATGGTTTGTTGTGGCCTTGGAATCTATGCATTTTATGAACTATTATTAGGGTTTATTTATATTTCGGATCTCACTGTCCCTAACCCCCATATATCTCCCCAACTCTGCTCAATGTAGGCCTTATAGGAGATAGAGAAGACAGCATTTACTTTCTGAGAAATTCCAGGGCTATTTTTAATGAGGTAATCTCAGATGAATGGAGGATGAATGGAAAAGCACCAACACAGTGGGCCAGATCCTCAGATGGCATAATTTGCTATAGCTGTTTCATGGATCTGTCTACCATAAAGGACTTGGTGAAGATTTAGAATGGTACCATATCTGGAACCCTGAGAAATATTTTCTCAATGCATCACAAATATGGGTCCTTCCTGGAAAGTAAGAAACTTGAGTAGAGGGTTGCTCCCCAAAGTGTGGTCTAAAGTTACCATTAAAACTAATTCTAACTCCTAAAGCTGATTCAAACCTGGGGCAAAATCCTCGCTCCATTGAAAACAATGGCAAAACATCCATTGCCTTCAGTGAGGCCAGGATTCCACCTCTTGTTCTCTTTTCAAACTAGGGTGAAATGTTCCTTTGGTATTTTGCTCTCCTTAGCCCGGCTGCATTTTTTCTCTTGTTTCTGAATAATGTTCCCAGTAAAACTGGGTCACAGGAGTAACAAGAAGTAGCTTCAGAAGACCAGTAGCTATTGCTTTCTCCTGGCTTTCCGTATTGTACTGTAAGCTTGTGTAGATCTTTTAATCCTAACTCTCTGGATGGGCTTCAATAGGCTTAGCCTTATTTTTCAGACAACAAAACCATAAAAGCTCAACAAGAGCACCCTAGAAAGGATCGCGTTCAGTTCCCTTAATTCCTTACATCAGCTCTAGCCCATCCTGCTTCTTTACCTATCATTTTTAATTTACTTACTCTTTATTTTGGTGGCCACCTCCCACAGCTTTGCATTTTAAAGTTCACCTTGCTCGATAAATCCATGCGCTCACATCGGACAGTGAATCTGCATTTATAGCTCCAAAGGCAGCCTCCAGGTCAGCACATGAAAACTCTGAGGTCAAAATGTTGTCAGTAATGAGATCTCAAGAATTTCAAAAGTTCATATAGCCCTTTGTACAACACAGGAGAATCCCTCTGTTTCCTCTGGTACTGTTTCATGCTAATTCTGAAGCAGCAAGCTGGTGCAAGGCATTTCAACTGAAATATCAGTTCATCTCAGATCCTAATTTATTGCTTTTGCAGAACATTTGGGTTGAAGTTTTTGAATTGCTTAAGACAAGCACAGACAGTGTGAGCTGCTACATTTCACCCCAGTGAAATGAAAAATGAAAGAGTTAACTAAAAATGCCTGGACTTCCGATTTTGTCTTTGTCTTTTAGGCTGCTAGGTTTGTTCTTGCCGATTTATTTTATTTAATTAATTTATTGATGCCCAGTGTTAATTAACTGGTTTGTGATATCACTATTTATGTATTTATTTTTGAAGAGTGCTAGGTACAAATTAAAAGACAGAAGGCCTGATTCTCCTCATTTACACTGATGCAGATCAGGAGTGACTAAGTTGAAGTTGATGAGCTCAATCCTCAAAACACCATAAGAGGAGGGGGTGGCTCTAAGAGTGGGATTTTCAAAAGCAGCTAAATCACTTAGGCCCAGATACCTCAAAAAGGTATTTAGGCACCTAACTGCCACTGAACTCAATGAGAGGTAAGTGCCTAAATACCTTTGAGGATCTGGGGCTTAGGCACTTTTGAAAATCCCACCATAAGAGATCAGCATGCTTAGTTGCAATGTACATTACATACAAGAAAATGCGTATCCTGCCCCAAAGAGCTTACACACTCAACTTTCCCAAACCCTATCACCACAGTGCAGACTTTACATGCACACACAGTCCCATGCTCATGTGATAAAGATCTACTTAAGAGAGTTAGGATTGCAGCCTCACCAAGAATCTAAAATAAGAGCACCTTGAACCCTTGCCTGCATTTAGAAGCAAACTGTCCCCAAACACTTTTTTTTTTGCGGCTTTGGAACTTTCATAGGATCATAGGACTGGAAGGGACCTCGAAAGGTCATCTAGTCCCATCCCCTGCACTCATGGCAGGACTAAGTATTATCTAGGCCTTTACCTTTGCAGTTTTCTCTCACCACTTATACATCCAGGTTCTGGCCAGAACCATGACCAGAAGTGTCAAGATACCCTGAGAATGTTTGTTCCTAAGATCTCTTTAGCCCGGAACAGAAGTAGGAATCCAAGAACATGTAGGAGGATAACATTTTCTCTGCTGGGATTGGACCAGTGGTCCATCATGTCCGGTAATCTGGTAGCCAGTTATCAGATGGTTCACAGAAAAGTGCGTGAATGGGTCAGAGACAATGTAGGAAAGAGGATAACTGAACATGGCCTTTTCTGGGATGCTCTTGACACTTATGAAAATTCTGCACTGTGGGAAAAGTTTCCTCCTAGCTCTGAATAAGTAAAGGTTGCCTTATGCTCCAGTGCTGGAAGGTCTATATTCCTTCCAAACCTAGTGTATATATTTTTTTAAATATTTACTATTATGACTGGCTGTTCTCCTTATCCATATAACCTCATGTTGAAAACCTGTTTATACATCATTTCCAGCCCATGACCCAAGAGATTCAGAAAAGCCTGGATCGTCTCTGAATTAAATCCAAACTTTGACCCTTTTGAGGTTCACCTGTCATTGATATTTAAGCCCTAATAAAGTGGACGATCTGGGCTTGCTGTTCCTTCAGCAGTAACTCAGAGATGTAAGAGATTTATTGTTTTCTGTTTGGTTCCCTTTTAAACGAACCCAGCAGGGTACATCTGATGTAGATTGAAGATTAAGTTATAATTACAATCAATATCATTGCTGTGCCCACTTTGCCAAATAATATATATTTCAGTCAGGGCACTTTGGGGATTTATCTCTGCAAGGCCTGTTTCTGCCCAAATCAGTGTGTCTTTCCCTTTGATATTCCCACAGTGTTCACATATACCCTCAAACATACACAGCCCAGGGTAATATGTCTCCAATGCGCTGAAATCAATGGGAACACAGCCTTTTTCGCCTGACAGTATTGTCAGGGTGGATTATCTGGTTTAGGCTGTGGCTTCAGTTCATAGCAGTCGTCAGTTAAATTTCCCTTTCTGAAGCTGAGCAAAGTGTGGTAATGTCACAGCCACAGGCGACTGCCGCTCACAGGACGGTTTACCGGTGGAGCTTAGCCTCCTGGCTTGTCACAGTGCATATATCTCAGGGTCTTCTTTTCCTTCCTAGTCAGAGGTTTCCAAGAATGTTGCCTGGAGCAGTCATGGGATGCAAAAAAAGAGAGATTTTTGTTCTGCACTTAGCAACATTACCACACTTCACACTCAGTTTCTGATAAGGGGAAATTTAACTGACTGCTCTGAACTAGATATACCAGATAATATACTCTGACAGTGCTGTGGATAAAGGCTGGCAAACCTACTAATTTATATTTCATTATCTCTGCACTTGGTTTAATCTGTTATCTTTTACTAAACATTATGAAGATCACAAAGAGAGCTGAACTGAACAGAAGGAACCGCAGATACCTCTTGAACACAAGGCTGCCAGGATACCAGTAGCTAGGTGGAACATTTTGGCTAACCAGCCTGCCAGAAAGCTGGTGAGCAGTTCTGCCATAGGAACCACCATACCACTACAAACCAAAGCTCAGAGCAGTGTAAGAATAGCCTCGTACCCATGTAGAGTTCTGTTGTCTTCACTGGGACTCTACATGGACATGGGGGTCCATCGGCAGGGTCCTGACTGCAGGAATGGGACACATTAGTTCATCTAATCAGATACTGTAGCTGCCAAGGCTGGTCAATGACAGATGTAGATAGGTGCCACCTTCCTCTGACATAATGCACCCATTTTTCTCAGTGTTATACCAGTGGCAGTAGGGGAATTTCTTCCTGACCTCAGCTAGTGATCAGTTTATACCCTAAGGCCTGAGGGTTTCAGATTTGATTAGACTGTAAACTCTTTGGGGGCAGGTATCATCTATTACTCTGTGTATGGCCAGCAACTTGCCCAATGGAGCCACAGTCTTGGGGCTCTAAGTATTATCATAACACTACTACTTAACACAACTACTATGAAGAAGGAATATATCACCCCACTAAATGCCACCTCCAAAGTGTTACCTAAGGAGTAACAGCCAATATCAGATAGTGCAGAATATCTGGTGCTCTGACATTTTTCCTGGAAGAAGGCTATTGGAGAAATTTGACTATTTCTATTTGACTTCCAGCTATTTGACTTCTGGAATGCAATAACAACATGGCACTATCCCAGTCAGGTGTTTTTGCATGTGTGTGCGTTCAGGTGTATGTAGAGGTTTGTTGTCTGCTGGCTGAGTCAAGGACTTTATTCACCATCTTGAAAGGAACAACAGTGGATAGAGCACTAAACTAGGAGTCAGGAAACCTGGGTTCTATGGTTGGCTCTGTTAGCTGCAATACCCTTTCAAGGATGCAGAATTCTTCCCTGTCCCCCAGAGAGCCAGTCGACTCTGCTCCCTACCTCAATACTAGTGAGAGGCTCTGGGGGGACAGTATCTCAGGAGTAGTCCCTGTGAATCTCAGGGCACAGGGGCCACCCAAGGAGCAGAGCTGGGAGGAAGGATGGTGCAAGTATTTAGGGGGCTAGCCAGGGACTTAGCAGACCTGCATGCATTTCCCTGCTCTGATACTATAATAAGGAAAGCCATAAAGTTAGAGAGGTCTGCTCCTTCACACACCACAGTCACCTATGTGAGTGGCTCCCTCTAGCCCTATTTGTCAAAACTGGGACATGGGCAGTCTGACCTAGTGGTCAGAGAAGAAGTTGGGAGCCAGGTCAGGTGAGATACCAAGAGATCAGAGTCTGAGAGGCCAGAGGGCAAACCAAGAGTCAGGTGTCCGGAAGCAGACAGGATCGTGCTACCAGCCCCCTACTGCCTGGTAACCTAACAGGATCAGTCCTAAGCAGGGGAAACTGGCAAGGATAATTTCCTAGTCCTGTGCCTGGTTTAAATAGAAGCAGGGAACCAGTCAGCACCCCTGGAGCTCCACCAATCAGATCCCAGGACTAGAATACTCTGTCAGAGTTGAGCTTCTAGTTCTGGCAACTGTTAACAGGTCAGTCTATGGCTGGTCAGTACTTACTGGCTCCCAAGTGCCCTGTGGAGTAGAGTTTAAGACCCAGGGTCCCTGATGCTGTTTCACAAACTGTCCAAGGACTTAGATCTTTCTCATTTTTTTGTAGCAAGTTTCCTCCACACAGATTCCTGTAATCCTTTTGTTTCTGTAGATCCCGGGCCAATATTTGTTCTTCTTGTGTTACTTCATCAGACATTCACATCATAAAGAACATACATTTAATTGTTTCTGTGTCTCTTTTATTAAGGATTGACTACTGCCTGTTATTGTCGCTCCAATTATTGTTGCTCCAATTATATCATTGTCACCTTGAATTCCATTTCAGACTGCCAAAGGTTTCTACATATCTTTAAACGTGCATCTGCCATTTCAACCTTCGAGAAACTCAGACTGGATCTTCATTCGCTAAGTAACTAGCATCCCTTTTCTTTGCTTACACTGATTTCTAATTTGCTTTCATTGACGGACTTCATGCACAACTCTTCATTTTTAAAAGATCAAAATATGCTTGAGGGCTATCGTCTGGCTTTAGGTCATCTGATTCAATGGAGGTGGCCCTGATTAGATTTGCAATGATTTGCTGATGTCAAATCTCAAAGATCTCAAGAATTCTACCCACGCATAATGCCTTTAACCCAGCAGGAACATCTGGGAGGAAAAACCAGCTGGGGAGGGGCTGTTTTTGACTTGCTTTGAACTGTATTCAGAGACAGCTGGTGCCCAAAGCACATGATGGGGCTGCAGGTGGCCAGGAGGCCCAGAGGCAGCAGGGAACAGATTCAGTCAGCAGTATACTCTACCTTTGTGGGGCTAAAATGACACAGCCTGACTGTAGGCTACATTTCCTGTCATGTTCCTCCTCTGCTGCCTGCAGCTACCTGGTGGCAATCAGGTGTATTGCAGCCTTCAGTAGCTGGAGTGGCTCCAGGTGTATCAGGAAACCTCCAGTGGCAGCCACGCAACCCAGGCTACATCTTCACTTGGTGCTGGGGGTGTGATTCCCAGTTCAGGAAGGCATATTTGCACTACCTCTGATCAGGCTTGCACTCTAAGGCTAACAGTGTAGCCACAGTAGCAGAGGCGGTGGCGAGCAGCAACACAAGCTAGCCGCTCCCAGTACGCACCCATGGCATCCGGGTGGGTTTGTACTTGGGGCAGCTAGCCCATAATAATCACTTGCCACTGACTATACTATGCTGGCTGTACTGCTATTTTTAGCACATTCCCTACTCATGCTGGGAATAACATCCCCAGCTCCAAAGGAGACGTCGTCACAACAGTGATATATTTGGGGCTCAGTTTCATTAGATTCCAATGGTCGGTTGCGCCTGGCCTGTATTTCAAGACATTTTCATTCCTTTGCTTGGACTTTGGCCTCAGACCTCTGGCAGAATCTGAGATCTCTCTGTGAGGTGCTCTAGTATCTGTGTTTAAAAATAACAGTCTTTCTTTCTTGTTCCACCTAGTTCCAGGCAAGCTAATGATGGATTCATGGAGATAAATTCATGGAGGTTAAGTCCATTAATGCTATTAGCCAGGATGGGTAAGGAATGGTGTCCCTAGCCTCTGTTTGTCAGAGGATGGAGATGGATGGCAGGAGAGACATCACTCTATCATTACCTGTTAGGTTCACTCCCTCTGGGCCACCTAGCATTGGCCACTGTCAGCAGACAGGATACTGGGCTGGATGGACCTTTGGTCTGACCCAGTATGGCCATTCTTATTTTCTTATGTTCTTATGGAAACCAAGATGATAGGTTTTGATGTCTTCATCTCTGTTCATAAGAGTGAAATATACCCGGTGCAGAGAGCCACCACAAGCCTTCTGCACCGCTTAAATCCCATGTAAGTTCCACTTTTGCCTTTTTTTATGGCAAGAAAGATTTATTATCCTGGACATTGCACCTGGGAGTGCCACCATTGATCAGGACCCCTTTGTGCTAGGTGCCCCAAAGAGTTTATAATCTAAGGGTAAGACAAGACTACAGCTGGATATAGACAGACAGGGCAACACAAGAAAACAGTGAGACAATCTTTTTGGTGGATCTTGCAACGTTTTCTGAA
Organism: Lepidochelys olivacea; assembly: GCF_965140295.1. NCBI lineage: Eukaryota > Metazoa > Chordata > Testudines > Cheloniidae > Lepidochelys > Lepidochelys olivacea. Next base: position 13,408,051 of record NC_140413.1, read on the forward strand.
GACAATCAGACTCTGGCTTATTTGAATTTCCTTGGGTAGCTTAGTCGAATGACAAATGGACTTGACCCAACTCAGAGTTGGAACTTCACACAAGATATTCACCCCTTTTCTCCTCTCTTTGCCAACATGATTTAGCTTTTCCTTAACAGCTGATGTCTTGGACTGAAATCCAGGACAGTATTGACAGGGGAGCAACCAAGCTGACCTAATAGTTCTTTAACTTCTCTAATTTCTGGTAAAGGAATAGAACATCCTAATGTGAAACAGGAATAAAAGAGGACCTATATTTTTTGCTAGAATGTCATCTTGAAAACCTTTTTATGTTCAGAGTTGATCATCAAAGCATTTATTTAACTAGGCTCAATGTGAATTTGAAGATTCCAGGATTGCTTTTTGATTCTGAACACTTTTTAACTTTTCCATTAATCTGTTGGTAGCCCATGTAATATTCATTTACTTAATATTTATAAAATATGGGTAATGTGCAGTACTTTTCTTGCTAGGCTTCTGAAGTTTCCTAGCCTGGAAAGGAAAGATGGGCTTGCAGTTAAGATACCAGAGTAAGAATTAGATGATCTGTGTGACCTTGGCTACATGACTCAACTTCTCTGGGATTGTTCCCTATTTGTTAAATGGGGAAGATACTTCCCTACCTCAGAGGGATGGAGGTAAAAATTCAAAATAATCTGGACAAACTGGAGAAATGGTTTGAAGTAAAAAGGTTGAAATTAAATAAGGACAAATGCAAAGTAACGGGACAATTCCAATTCCAATAGGAAGGAACAATCAGTTGCATGCATACAAAATGGGAAATGACTGCCTAGGAAGGAGTACTGGGGAAAGGAATCTGGGGGTCATAGTGGATTACAAGTTAAATATGAGTGAACAGTGTAACGCTGTTGCAAAAAAAGCGAACATCATTCTGGGACGTATTAGCAGGAGTGTTGCAAGCAAGATACGAGAAGTATGTCTTCTGCTCTACTCCATGCTGATTAGGCGTCAGCTGGAGCATTGTGTCCAGTTCTGGGCGCCACATTTCAGAAAAGATGTGAACAAATTGGAGAAAGTCCAGAGAAGAGCAACGAAAATGATTAAAGGTCTAGAAAACATGACCTATGAGGGAAGATTAAAAAAAACTGGGTTTGTTTAGTATGGAGAAGAAAAGACTGAGAGGGGACATGATAACAGTTTTCAAGTACATAAAAGGTTGTTATCAGGAGGAGGGAGAAAAATTGTTCTTAACCTCTGAGGATAGGACAAGAAGCAACATGCTTAAATCAAAGGACCCTAAAGTGTGGGGAACGCCCCCTAAGAGGGTGCAAAGGAACTCCAGGGAGGTCTGGCAGGGCCCAGGCCAGCCCCCACAGAGGCAGGGAGGGAGCACCACCCAGCCCTTCCCCGCCCTCAACTCTGCTCCGGCCCCACCCCCAGCCATGTCCCCGGTTCTTGGCCCTCTGCCTGCCCCATCCCCAGCCTCAGCACATCTCCACTGATAGCCCCGCACTAGCCCTCACTGCTGGCCATGGCTCTGTTCCCAGTCTGGGGCTGAGGCTGGGGTTAAGGCTGGGAGCAGAGCCACACCCAGCTGTGGGCCCAGCTGCGGCTCTGCCCCCACCCCCAGCTTGGCCATGGCTCTGCTTCCGGCCCTAGACCCACCCCCAGCTGTGGCCCCAGCCTCGGCCCCTTTACCCATGTGCCCCCCCTCGGTCTGCAGCCCCAATGGCTCTGGGAGGGGTGTGGGGGCATGGATGGGGTAAGGGGGGGCATGATCCTCAAAAGTTTGGGGACTGCTGGCTTAAATTACAGCAAGGGAGGTTTAGGTGGGACATTCGGAAAAACTTCCAAACTGTCATAGTGGTTAAGCACTGGAATAAATTGCCTGGGGAGATTAGAAAAGCACCTGTCAGGGATGGTCTAGATAATACTTAGTCCTGCCACGAGTGCAGGGGACTGGACTAGAAGATCTCTCGAGATCCCTTCCAGTCCTACGATTCTATGATGTAGAAGTCTTACAATATGCCCTTTCTGCCTGTGACCTCTCCCCCCTCCTCTTCATGCTCCTGGCCCAAACCCTGACAAGTCCCACACACTAGGGACTAGGAGCCAGGTGGCATAGGGCTGTTTTGGAAGCTCTACATTGGCAGGAAAAGCCTCTTTGCGCAAGTGTTATTTCCTGGGGGCCGTTTTTAACACTCTTGCACCACCAGAGGTTGGGTAACTTGCAGTGTTTCTCTTCTAGGATATCTCCTAGCCTGGAGAGGAAAGACGGGTTTGCAACTAAGATGCCAGACTAGGGATTAGATAGTCTGGGTTCAATTTGTTGGTTCAGCTGTTGCCTGTAACTTGTCGCCTTGGGCTGAGTTGCAGAGATGCTGTGCACCAACCACTTCCAGCAGAAATTGCTGGTGCTCAGCATCAAAAAAAAAAAAAAAAAAAAAAGGCGGACATACCTCTCTGTGTCTCCTTATCTCATGTACGAAGTCCTTATTCTCCTTACAGGACTGTTGGATGGATCAACAAATTAACTGGTGGATAGAGCTTTGAAGATATTAAGTGCTAAATGTTAAGGTTTAGGTTGGATATTAGGAAAAACTTTTTCACTAGGAGGGCGGTGAAACACTGGAATGCGTTACCTAGGGAGATGGTGGAATCTTCTTCCTTAGAAGTTTTTAAGGTCAGACTTGTCAAAGCCCTGGCTGGGATGATTTAGTTGGGGATTGGTCCTGCTTTGAGCAGGGGGTTGGACTAGATGACCTCCTGAGGTCCCTTCCAACCCTGATATTCTATGATTCTATGATTAATTCAAAGTCAATAGTTCTGTTATTGACTTCAGCAGCAGAGTGGGACTGCATCATTTCTGCACAACGGATCCTTATAATAAGTAATATTTTCACTGAGTGAAATTCACCCCATGCACGGAGCCAACAGAAGGCCCAGGCACTCCTGAATTTCCAGGGTGTATGTGGTGCATATGCTTTCTGCTGGCCCTCTGCTAGGCCCGCCCTGCAATCATTATGGGTCTGAACCTCCACCATTGAATGGGAACTGTGCCATTGGCTTCAATGGGCAGAAGATCAGGGCTCAGAACAGCTATTTGATATCAACACAAAGATTAATTCTTGGGTAGTAGAGTCTTCCCAGGACAACATAGCTCTAACCTCAGCCCTGGAATTTATTTTATTGCTTGCTTTCTGTCTCCTCTGTGTTCTGATAGATGGACATTCAGCTTCTTAGGATGCAGTATCCAAGGATCCTCCAGGCTTCATGCAGGGCCCATTACCTTTTTAACTCTAATGATACCCTGCCAACAGCAATCTTAAATGCAAGCCATTTATTCCATTACACTAAACAGGGATAATTTGGTAAATTGAGTGTTTAAGTAGCCTTAAGGTAAATATTTTTTTTCCTTGGCAAAATAGCACTGTTGCCTCCAGCCTCAACAAATATTTCAAGGTTTGGGGGGAATTTATCTTCTTTTGCTTTTAATTGTTCATAAAAGTGAAAGGTTAAATATTGCCAAATCAGGAAATGTTAATTCAACCCCCTTACAAATGTTAAATAAAACTGAAATCAAGCAAATGTTAAATTAAACAAAATGTTTCTTATATAAGTCTGAGGTATGTTCTATAGCCCTCTTGACCACTAGCCTCCCAGCAGGAATACTGCAGCAGGAATAATTCTACTAAAATAATTTATTTTATCAATCCAAAGGTCCAGTCATACAGCATCTGATAGGATTTTAGTAGCCTAGAAGACCCCATTGGCTTTAAAACTGTCCATTGTTTCACCAGAATTTAGTAAACCATAGCAATCCCAACTGAATCATGCTGGATTTATCTGGTGTCGCAGGGAGTAAATTTTGTCCCAATAAGAGTTGTGCAGGTGAAAATATACTTATATTAAAAAATATATTCCACGACAATTACTTGTTTGTTAGTGACATATTGAGAAGTGCCATGTGACTTTCAGCTTTCTCATAGATAGCCCTCCGTGACAGGCAAAAAGGATCTCCGTTTAATTTCTCATCTGAAGGACAGAAACAAATGATTCAATGCTGCTTGATCTAGAAATAGCTTATTGTAAAAAAATTGCTTTCTCTGTCTCTTGTTGCATTTAAAGTAAGAATAAAAGGCTCTACCGCACTTGGAGGCCAGGGGTGGTGCAGGAGTGGGGGTTCACATACAAAGAAGGCTCTGATTACTCTGGGTTATTGAAATTCCTATAGCACTTTTCACAATAGTAGAGGTGTTAGTCTTGGTATCCTGTCTAAATTCCATCTGAGAGTAGTTTCATCACATCTCTCTAAATAGCCATTTGGATACAGTACTCTCCACTGCTTCTCCTAACAGTTGTGTAATGTTTCTCAGTCAAGGGGCCCATACATACTTTCAGGCAGAACTGGAAATAGTTTACCAAGGTTGAGAGCAGGTCGTCCAAAGAGGTAACAGAATCAATCCCTTGTAACTTAGATGACCCATCAAAGGGAAAAATATGGTGTTCCCCACACATTATTTGCCCGGCTCTAATTGCTACCCAACCTATTCAACTATCGTAGCAGTCAGAAGGTAGTTCAGTTTCTTTGCTTCTTAATTGCTTGGTTTCTCTGCTGAAGCTGCTAACAAGGGTACCCAATGCTGGCTCAAGATCACAGGGAGTCTGTAGCACAGCCAACAACTGAATCCAGATCTTTTGATTCTCAAGCCACAGATAGGTCAGGATTGGAGTAGAACTGGAAACTTACACAACACCGACTTGGACTCTACGTAGCTCTTGCTGCTGCAGTTAGTCCCTTACTTTCTTATATACTGAATTCACTCACATCTTTTACATTCAGGCACTCGGTTTTAAATAGTTTAACATGATTAATATTTTAATTCACTGGAATGAAGGGGGGCTGATATAGAGGAGGAGCGTCCTCCTTTCTAGCCATTTTGGATTTTGCACCCCATCAAGCAGAACTGCATGAAGTGAGTTCATTTATGCACAGGAAGGGCTGGGGTGGAGGGAGATTTAATCAGTTGTATGCCATGTACTGTACTCTCGGCATTAAAAGCATGTTTTCCTTTTTACACAAACAAGAACAAGTCATTCGCATGGAAATGGAATAGATCCCTATGGTGATTAAAAGCTCCAGTGGAAAGATACATATTTAATGAATGGATAAAACAGATAAAGGGGGAGGGTGCACTTTCAGTGGAAAAGAGCTAAATAACAGATTATATTTGTGATTTATTGACTCTTGTACAGACCAAGGAGTCATAAAAAACAGGGGCTTATTAAATTGCTAAATACAAAGGCAAGGCATTTAGCAAAGAGAATGGAAGAGCTAGAGGCATGTGCATATAAAGAAGTATATGATGTTATAGAGAAAACTAAAACTTGTCTGGAAAATGACAATTAGTGTATTCATGTTAAATAAATGGTTTAAAAGAGACAAACAGGAATGGAAAAGGAAGAGATGTAGTCTAGTCTCCATTATGCCCTGTATGTAGTTCATCTCTCTTGGATTTTCTATCAATTGAATTTTATCTACTGTTACTATAGCTAGGATAAAAATAAGGGCTGCCTGTCTTCATGCTTATGGTCACAAACAAATTCCAAACTCAGGCATCAGTTAGAACAGCTCATCTCCAATGCATTTACACTTATAGAAGTAATAGAAATCATAGAAATGTAAAGCTGGAAGGAACCTTAAGAGGTCATCTAATCCATCCCTCTGTGCTGAGGCACAGTTAAGTATACCAAGCCCATCCCGGGAGATGTTTGTCTAACTTGGTCTTGCAAATTTAGGTTCATGGGTCACTGTTAACGACAGGCTACAAACTCTCATATTCCAGGACATAAGCCAACCTCTAAGGGAGAGAGTTAGGACAAAGTTTTACCTGTGAGTCGGTTATTCTATAATTGCCCACTATAATTGCTCACCTTCTCCTGAAGCAACTGTTGCTGAACAGTGACAGAGGCAGGACACTGCATTAGATGGACCACTGATCTGATGCAGTATAGCAATTTCTGCATACCAGCTTCAATAATTGATCTGTTCCAGCACAGCAGCGTTTAAGAAATGAAGGCCCAAAAGTTTGTTTCCATCATGAGGTAATATTATCTCTTTTCAAACATCCTGGGAGACTATCTGTACTATATTAGGTGGTAAGTAGCCAGTTCAGCCTCCCTGTCCCTCTGCACAATATATTGGGGCAACGTTTGGTGGGACGGGGCTGCCAGACTGCAGCTCTGGGCATCTTGTTCCTCTGTCCCCTTTCTCTCACTGCCAAGCAGGAACAAGTGGCCTGTGAGGGAAAGAGAGGAACTGTCTAGAATTCAACAGTAGGTTTCAGATAGTTTAGGGGTTCTATGAGTCAGACCCCTGCACTAACTGTCTCCATGTCTCTCATTAGCCTACATCCTATTAGAGATCTATAGTGCCCAGAAGCTGGCACTAGCCACAGAAAGTATGACTGTAAACTTTAGAAGGAGATAGTATGAACAGGTACAAACCAGGAGGGAGTGGAGCATAGAATTGGGTGAAAAAGACTGCTGAGGTGAGGGGTGTGGTGCCAGGAAGGCAGAGAAATTCTTTTCAGGGTACCCAATAGCCCCTAAGAAGAGCCCGTGAGGGAGCGGGTACTGAGAAATGAATAATGCATGTCAGCATTTTGTGGTGTCTAAAGACATGCTCCAGGAAGGTGTGTGTGGTTTCATGGGCAGATAGAACACTGTGGCAGGGAATAAAATGGGCCATCTTGGCCAGGAGATCCACTAGGATCAGGATAACCGAGTGCCCTGGGGATCGCAGACACTCAACAATAAAGTCCATTGAGAGGGTGGACAAAGGATACATAGGTGTGGGGAGGAGCTGAAGGAGGCCCATAGGGTTGGCTCGCCGTTTCTTCCTACAGCTGCAGCAGTCGCATGACCTAACATAGTTCTTAAGATCAATTCATAGGATTGGCCACCAGAAATACCCAGAGATCGGGGTCCAGGTTTTAAATTGGCCAAAATGTCCCACCATGGGCAAGTCATGTCACAAGTTTAGCACCTGAAGCGGTGAGGTGCCATTAGGAATGTAGATACAATCCCTGTGATAAAAGAGGTATCTTTGTAGATGAAATTTAGAATCTGGGAAAGCACCAGTGATTCTTAGAGTCTGGCAGATCAGGGCCACAAACGGGTTGCTTGGAAGCAAGGAATGGATAGCGGTCATCAGGTGACCAGCGATGGTCTCACAGACAAAGTAGGAGGGTTTAAGGACAACGGTGAGAGCTTTCTGCTCCACTTCATAGTACTTGTCCTACAGGACAAAACATTTGCCTTCCTTTTCTTAGCTCTTAGACAGTACATAACCTCGCAGTTAAACTGGGAGAGGAAAAGGGCCATGCAAATCTGACGTTGGTTGAGTCATTTAGATGATTTAGTTGGGAGTTGTTCCTGCTCTGAGCAGGGGGTTGGACTAGATGACCTCCTAAGGTCCCTTCCAACCCTGATATTCTGTGATTCTATGATTCTATGATTGCATTGTCTGAAGATGCTCCAAATTCTTGTGATCAGTCCAAACTAGGACAGTGGCCTGGTCCTCCTTGAGGAGGTGCCTACATTCCTCAAAGGTGATGCTGATGGCCAGGAGTTCTTTGTTATACACATCATAGTTTCTCTCAGCAGGAGTCAGTTTCTCAGAGAAAAAGGCATAGGGCTGAAGCAACTGGCAAGGGGTGGTAAATTGTAAGAGGACTGTACCTAACACAAAGTCTGAGGCATCTGTCTCAACTCTGAAGGCATTTGTAGAGTCCAGATGGGTTGAAATGGGGGCAGAAATAAATGCCTTTTTCAAGCAGTTGAAAGCCATTGTGTGTCAGTGGTCCAGTGAACTTAGTCCCCTTCATGTGAACAGACATTATAGGAGTTATTGGATTAGAGAATCCTTCGATGAATCACTGGTAAACATTTGTGAACCCAAGGAATTACTGCACCCTCCACTTGGTGATAGCTGTAACCTTGTTGGGGTCCATGGTGAGTCCTGCCAGGAAGATAAAATAGCCCAGAACTACAGGGTATCCTTGTCAAATTCACATCTTTCTGGTTTTGCATAAAGTTGATTTTGGTAGAAGCCGATCAAGATCTTGAGTCTCTGAAAAAAATGAGAATGTCACCTAAGTAGATGCTCACAAGTTGGTCAAGGATGTCTCTGAAGACGTTATTCAGGAAATGCTGGAAGGTCACTGGGGCATTACATAGACCAAATGCAAATATTTGATATAGTCATGTTTGGTTCAGAATGCCATCTTCCATTCATCCCCCTGCTGGATTTTGACCAGGTTGTATGCTCCACGCAAATCTAACTTTGTGAAGACCCAAGCCAAACGGAGTCTTTACAGAAGTTTGTTTATGCGAGGAAGGGAATATTGATGGCAGATGGTGATCTTGTTAAGAACTCCGTAATCAACACAAAGTCAGAGGGAGCCATTCTTCTTGGCCATGAAGAAGATAGAGAATTCCACTGGGGAAGTAGAGGGATGGACTAATCCCTTCTGCAGATTTTCCTCAAGGTATTCCCAGAGGGTCCACAGCTTGTGTTTGGATAGAGTGTAAATGTATCCAAAAGGAACTTCTATATCTAGTTGAAGGTCAATTGGGCTATTGTAACTGCAGTGAAGTGGTAAAATGTCTGCCTTCTGTTTGTGAAATACCTTGGCATGTTCTAGGTACTTGGCAGGGATTCCGGATGCTGCTGAGGAAATTTGGGTTTGCGACTCTGGCTGCTTCGGGGCTGGCGTGTGCCACAGAATGCAATCAGCCATTGACTAGAATTGGGAAAGCATGCTCATCGGCAGTGTGGGTAGCAGAAGAAAATCGATCACAAGCACCAGCTAATTTGGGGGGGGGGCTCATAAGCAATGAGCCTGAGGACACCCAGGATAACTTGTGAATGCAGAGCGCAGAGGACTCCAAACTGAAAGATTCTGCAATGACCACCAATGGTAATGACTTCTAGGGGGGATGTCTGATGCATGATGGGGCCTGAAGAGAGGCATGACCCGTTTACAGCCTTTACAAGCTCAGGGAAGTCCTTGTGAGCACAGGAATTTGATGCCCCTTAATAAAGTTCTGGTCAATAGGATTGCCAGAGCCCCCAGATTGTCTAATGCTTCTAAGTGGACACCTGGCATGGCAGATTACTGTAATTGAAGCGGGAGATGCAGCAGAGTAGTATGCTGGTTAGGGATTGCCAAGATTCTGGCAGATGGGTGGCAGCATGATTCACAGTGGGGAAGAGTGGAGCACTGACCCACCCCTAACTTCCCTCCTGGGACTGGGCTCTGGCATTTCCTGATACAGGGGTGGACTGGACCTTGGGTGGGCACCCTGTTGCATTCCACAATACAGGCACAATCCCAATGCCTGGCATTGGGTTCTTTTTATCAGCGGTGGTACCTCTTTTATCTAAAGGTGGCACCGGACTTCGTCGACTTCATTGGTTCAGTGTCTGGTAGGACAACAGAGATTATGGGAGAAGGAAGAATTCTGGCTGGCAGGGATCAGGTGGTGAGCTGCTTTTCTTAGGCTCACAGCATAAATCAATCAGCAATCCAGACGCAGAGATCGATTAAGGCTCCCAGGTTATGCAGAGTTTCCCCCCATGCTTGTTCATCTTTGACAGTTATTGAGCCCCTGCCTGAAGTGGTCCCATTGCACAGCCTCACTCCAGTAGGTGTCTGCAGCCAGACATTGAAATTCCACTGCATATTTGGCAATGGATGTGGGACCCTGCTGGTGGGTGTGGAGAGCAGCTTCTTTGGTATGTTCTCCGTTAGGGTTGCAGAGATTCCCCTCCATTACCTGTATAAAGTTCTAAAAATGTTCAAGGAGAGGACTGGACCCTTCCAGGGGCAGAGACACCCACTTTGGGGTCCCTCCAGTGAGCAGGCTAAATACTAATCCCACTCAGAACTGTGTGGCCGCAGCATGAACTGAAGATACAATTGGTTAAGGAACTCAGAAAACTTGGCACAAACCCCATCAGACTTAATGGGTAGGGCCATCTTGTGCTCACAGACTGGCTGTGAGAGTTGAGAGCAACAGAAGACGCTGCCTGGGATTGTACCAGGGCCTCGAGGGTACATTCTGGTCATGTAGCATGGAGACTGGAGCCTGAAATGCCTGCCGGACTCCAAAAAAGTCAGAGAAGATGAGGCTGCTGGGGCTGTTCTGAAGGGGAGCTCCATGGTCCCTGCTATTTTCTATGATGTCCCTGCTATTTTCTAGTGGGCTGCTCAAACTGTCATACATTAAGGTGTAGGTGGTGTGATCTGCTGGTTGGAGGAAAAGTCTGGTCTAATGGTCAGAGCAGAATCAGAGGGCAGAACTGGAGGTGTGGTCAGAATACAAGCCATTGGTTGGAGTCAGGAGTCAGAACAGAACCAAAGGGTAGAGCCAGAGTCATGGTCAGGAGACAAGCCAACGGTCAGAACCATGAATTAGGAGTCAGGAGTTCAAAGGCAGGCTGGGTATTGGGCTGGAATGGAGCAGACAAGGGAGTGGAGCAAGGGCTGGACAGGAAGCAGGGCTGGTGCATCTGTGGGCCTGGAACACATTGTACAGGCACTCTGGTCCTGTTGCTACAGGGCTTAAATGGTGATCTGTTGGCTCTTCTGAGCAGGGAGCACAGTCAATGTGGGTTTATGGGGCCCAGAGGAGCTCATTGGGTTGCTAGGCAACTGAGCCCAGAGTCAGCTGAGTTCCTGATGGCCTTGCTTCATGAAAAAAGGATCACAGCCAGCCAGGCTGTAAATGCTGGGGAAAGAACTTTGGGTGAGAAACTTTATTAGGCAGGAGAGTATCTTGTTAGTTAAGGTTAAGCTCCAGAATGTGTGTTATGATTTTCTTTTAGATGTAACCCTTTTTTTCCAATATTCCTTTGTTCTCTGTGCTTTGTTAAATACATTTATATTTGCTTTCTCTACAAGCAAATCTAAGGGCCATGTGTTAAACAGAGCTGTGTTTTACAGTGTAATTGTTTAAACTGTGGTGTACTGTTCCTTTGGAAGCAGAGGGTCTGGAAATTTGGTGAGCACCCAGCAGACCAGGAGCTGGGCACTCCAGGGAGACACTTGGAAGACTCAGGGGTTAGTGTGTGCAAAGAAAGAGCGGGGCCTGCAGAGGCCTGGAAGGTAGTGCTTGGGTTGCCAGAGGCTGGTGGGGTTGGGAAACTGACCCCTGGCAGACACAGATTCACTTCTCTCTTTAGACTTAAGGGCAGGTGGCAGCGAGGTACCTCACAACTCAGGGCATTTCCACCAAATGTCATACCCCTCACAGAAAATTTCAGCTTTTCATTAAAATAGTAAAAAAGCTCAAACCAGATTTGTTTGTTTGTTTTGGGGGCTTGGGGTTGTCTGACAATCCCTCCCCCCCAGGAAAGCAGTCACTTTTTCTCTTTAGTCAAAACCCAAATTTTCCTCTTGAAAAGACAGTTTGGATGGAAAATTTTCAATCAGCCCATGCCAGAACAGGACTGTTCTGCAGCAATGTATTCTTTGCCCTTTTACTGTTTTTCCCCCATCAGCAAGCATCTTTACAATGGATAGGAGAAGTGAAATTATAATCCAAGGAAACATTTCTAAATAATAAATGTGCTCACATTTGGGGATTGTTTTGGGGTCTGTGAAGCAGTGTCGGTAAAACCGAAACTTGGTATTAGTTGGTTATAATTAGCCCCTACAGCTTTAAGGCAGCTGCTTCCTGCTCAAGGGGGCCAGAGAGAGATAGAGACAAGAAGGGAAGTCTGGGCAGGTAGCTGAAGGAATGTAGCAAATACGTTTATTCATGCCTTAGCAAAATCAGTTGATTTGCAGCATGCTCACTTCTTCCTGACTGAGATCTCTAAGCTGTACTCCAGTGAGAAAATCAGTATTTGGCTTGTTGCACTCATCCTGGAAATGCACAAAATACAAGCAAAAGGAATTCCTTAAAGGGGACACTAAGATAAAAGTAATCTTTTTTTAAAAAAGCATATATATATTACTATTATTATTATAAAAAGATTACTTTTATCTTAGACTCTTCTGGCCTTAAAGCCTATTAAATAAAGGGCCCAAGTCTCTTGCTCTGGGCTATAACTTCAGTGAATAAGAATAAGACATATATATAAATATATATATATATATATATATATATATATATATATATATGGCCAGACAACTAAGATAAAAGTAATCTTTTTTTAAAAAAGCATATATCTTAGTTGTCTGGCCTTATATATATATATGCCTTATTCTGATTCACTGAAGTTATAGCCCAGAGCAGGAGACTTGGGCCCTTTATTTAATAGGCTTTAAGGCCAGAAGAGTCTGTTGTGATCACGTTGTCTGACCTCCTATATAACACAGGGTAGAGAACTTCACCCAGTGATTCCTGCATGAAGCTCAATAACTTGTAGCTGAACTAGAGCATCCTGTTTGCAAATACTCTTCTTCCATGCTGTTTTAGGGGGGAAAAAAAATCTAATTTAATTTTGACTAATTAGCCCTGCCTATGTTTTCCAAAATGGCTCAAGATTCTGGGTGCCCAACTTGAGACATTGTGGAGGGGCCTGATTTTCAGAGGGTGGGTTTTCAGCACTTTCTGAAAACCAGGCCCCTTTAAGGTGCCTCAACCTAGTCACCCAAAATTGCTACTCACTTTTGAGAATATAGGTTTGCTTTTAGGAAATTCCATAGCGTTTTAGGCCAGAAGGGACCATTATATCATCTAGTCTGACCTCCTGTATAACACAGGCCATTAAATTTCGCCCATTTCACTCCTGTGTTGAGTCCAATAACTTGTTAAACTAAGCAAGCATTTCAGTCCCCAGGAGACTAAACTCTAGTGTGTGCCACAGGCAGAGAATAGGAGAGTCAGAGGTGCCACTGGCAGGAATTTATTAGGTGAGATATGCCCACATGATCTCAGCAGGTGACTCACGGCCTATGCTACAGAGGAAGGTAAAAAACCCCAAAGTCCCCTTTTCCAATTTGACCTGGGGGGAAAATTCCATCCCAACCCCAAATCTGGGGATCAGTTAGACCCTAAACATGTGAGCAAGAAGCACCAGCTAGACATCTAAGAAAGAGGATTCTCTCTAGCACCTCCGAGCGCCAGTCCACCCTGTCTGGTGTCCCATCTCCAGCTGTGGCCAATCCTTGATGCTTCAGAGGAAGGTGAATACCAAACCCAGAAAACATGGGATATGGGATTTTCTTCCTGACCCTTGGGATGTAAGATTGCATTTCACTCATCTTAGATAATGAAGTGAACTGGTTACTACCACTTTTGCCTTTGTCTTTCAGGCGTCCTTTTAATTCTCATCTCTCCGTGAGGGTTTCTGAGTATTTATCCTTCAACAACTTAATTATATACATAATAGATCAGATTCTCTGGTGTAGACTGGGGTAACTCCATTGACTTCAATTGAGCTATGCCAATTTATAGCAGCTGCAGACCTTTCCCACTGTTTCCACTCAAGAAAGTTCCTACCACTTCCTTCCATTAGTGCTATTTATGGATGAGGCCCTGACATATGTAGGCACAACTCCAGCAGTGTTCCAGAGAAGAGATGAAATAGAGGATCAACTTCATTTAAAGTAGTGGAATGACTAGGAATCACAAAGCAATACAGTTTCAGGGCTTGTCTACACACCGCCGCCCCCCCCCGCCCCCCCGTTCAGACTGTGGGGCTGTGAACAGAAGTGTGCACCATAACGCTGCACTGTAGTTCCCCTGTGTGGAAGCCACAGGTGTGAACAAAATGATTCCCACTTCAAATTAATGTAGTCCTGTTTGGTGCTCACTGCTATTCCCACCCCATGGGGCAGCGTAGCGATCGCCTCAGCGAGGGGTCTTCCTGCAGACATAACATTTTGAACAAGAATTCACGTTCAGTGAATATCTAAAAAGAATAAAGAGAAAACTCCCTAGCATGGGGTTCAGTCCACTCCGAAGACCCAGGATGTGGAACCTGATCTTCCCACAGACTTTCTCCTCTTTCTTTCTTCCATATAGGAACTCTTATAATCTTTCTCCTGAGCACCTGTGCAAGGAAAGGAGGAAAGATAAAGTTGATCCTAATGGACTATGTCATGCCTCCCCCTCCTGTCATATTTCTACACCCCTGTAGATTTCTGCTTGGGGGTGGCTGGAAGTCATCATAAAGTCCAATCCTGGAGTCCTTGTTTAGGACAGCATGGTTGGACCCTAAAACTTCACTATCATTGAGTAACGATTACTAATTTCTAAAGGAAATTCAGTTGTTTGGGGAAAGTGGGTTAAGGTGGGTTCTCTATCTTGTAATCATCCTTGTTATCTTATCCTTGTGGTGATACAGTGTTTACTACTTTTAATAGTTAAAAAAAAAAGTAGAGCTGGTCAACAAATGGCTTTTTTCCCCCCTCCTATGGAAAATTTTGCCTTATTGTCAAAAACCTGAACATTGAAACGGTTTTGATTTTTAGCAATCAAAACCAGAATTTTTGGCCCACAAGTGCCAAAAATTTTGACTTTTCAGATAAAAAATTTAAAAGTGCTCAAGGAAAACCAGCACTTTCCATGAAGGCTTTTGTTTAGTTAATAACCTAATTTTCCATTAAAAAATAGTTTTAAAAGCAACACTTTTGACCAGCTTCCCCCAAATTTTTGATTAAGATGGAGGAAGAACGTGTGATGTACATAAGTGGAAAGAAGCAGGATGGTGAGGTTTTAGGAGGAATCGAAGGTGGTGAATAAGTGGCTGGGACGGTAGGTGTGGAATTCAGTTTGTGAGAACTAGTGCTGTTGGACCCATGAGTATACGTGTTGGAACTAGGGGCGCTGGGGGCACTGGCTTGAAGTGTATCCCATTATATACAGGATTTAGAGTTTGGTTCAATGGCTCTCAATACTCCCACTGTAAAAATTGTTCCAGCACCCCTGACAGTGAGATAAGAGAACAAATTTCTAGAAGGAGCATCAGCACAGTCATGAGATTTTCTCCTGAGATGCTCAGCAACACAGGATTAAAGCAGAAGAAATATATGTTAAAGATGTGGCATGGTTGATGCAACAGACTTTGCAATGGGAGAGAGGAGCAGAGCTTTCCCACAGAGAGAGGAAAGCAGATAATTGATAACTGAGTCAGTGATAAATAGAATATAAAATAATTAACAATGAACAAAGCTGGTCAAAAATGGAGAGGAGGGGAATCATAAAATATTGTCAAATTTCTCCCCTCTCCCCATTTTTGGTCTAAAATGCAATTTTCAACCAGTTCTAGTGATAGATCAGCCATATAGTATAACAGTGGATTCATTCCCTACATTCTACCCTCTGGCAATACATTTTAAGGTTAAGCCATAAAACTGGTAAACACTTTTTCATTGTCTCCCAACATCAGAAAATTTATGATCTAACTTCAGAGAAAAAACTTACTGAAATACCAAGTCTGGGCAAGTGGTTCTAATGGGACAACTGAGAAGGCTCAAGATGTCCTAAAACTTAACATGGCAACTGTGTTCACATCACTTGTGAGTGATTATGGGCGGCTTATGTCTCCTTTACCCAGGACAAAGTAGAATGTTTCAAGTAAACTTGATCTTTTGGAGGAAGAGAGAAGGGTATAGCTATCGGTTTTGGGAAGGGTCCTTTGGTGGATATTTTCATTATTTATATGGTGCCTTTTATCCTGAGAGATCTCAAAATCTTTTTTAAAAGTACAACAAACAAACAAAATAAAAAGTTGCTGACGTGAAACAGCAATACTCCCCAACACTGCGACATAGGGGCTGCTTCCAATTTGTCATTATTTTTTTCACAAAAATTGGCCTATTCTCAGAAAGAGAACTTTTGCCGAAAAAATGTGTTTCTGCTGAAATTTTATGATCTTTGTGTGTGTGCGCATGTGATGAAAAATATTGAAAACCAAAAATGTCTGGTTTTCAAAAATAGAAAACTTCATTTTTTTCCCATTTTCTGTTTTCCATTTTTCATCGGCAAACTAAAAAAATCCAGTTAAATTAGGGGAAATAACCCTAAAATAATACTTCTTTTCAAGGTTTTCATGGATGAATCATACCGTTTTCCAACCAGCTCTAATTTTAAGGCTCCAGTCCTGCTCTGAGGGCAGCGCCATATGGAACAGAGAGGGGTTAAGGAAGAAGAATGTCCGTTAAGCAGTCAAGCAGAATATTTTTTGTTGTTGCACTCACCTAGCTCTACTCAAAGGCAAATGTACAAACCATGGGATCACCAGCACCACTTTCTGCAGTACCTACATGCCCAATGGGTATCCACATATCAACCCTATCCAGCCCTGCTTAGATTGTGAGCCCCAATGGAATCACAGCACAAGTTAGCATAAGAAGCTCAGTGTTGCCCAGTTCTCCCCCCTCAAGCCCCTACAGTAACACAATTGTCTATCATACTTTTGGAAGGAGGGTTGGTCTTTGTAGTGAAGACTGCAGTAGATCTGGGTTAATTTCCCCTCTCTTCCAGGCTTCCTTATGTGTCCTTGGGCAAGTCATTTAATCTCCCTGTGCCTCAATTCCCCATCTTTTGTCTATTTAGATTTCAAATTCTTCAAGGCAGGGACTGTCTCTTACAGTGTGTTTCTACCATGTCCAGCACAATCTCAGTTGCAGCTCTAGGCTGTAGTGCAGTGTACAGAAGAAGAACACATTGTGCATTTTGACAAATGGAAGAGGGCATCTTTAGCAAGGCCATTGTGAAATATCTCCGTTTTTCAAGGATTAATGTGGGATGTTTTTCTCAGTTTAAAGATCGTTTGTCCATTTAATTTATACCTCTGAGGATCAGGCTGACACAGGGAGACATTCAGGACAATTGAGTCATCTAAAAGCACTCTCTCGAGTACAACTGCAGGCTAAATGAGATGCATCAGCTCCAGATATGCATATATGTGTGTGTCCGCTAATCACCATGAGTGCAGTACCAGCTTTTCTTTAATGTAGGGCTGGTTCCGAAATGGCATCTGTGACGGGGTTCGACTCACTACTGCGGCACCTCCTGCTGGCTGTCCCGGGTCTTAGCTCTGCCAGCTAGTGTGCCCTCTTCTGGTGGTGTCTCCCCAGCATCACTTTTGATCCAGGACCCACATCGCTCCAAGGACCACGGCATCCTCTTCAGGACACAGCCTTCCAGCTGTGCCACACTCTATTGTCCCCCCTTCATCAATGGCAAGGGTGGGTGGATGGGTGGGGCACTGGGGCCTGCTCACTACTCCAGGTCCCGGCTCACCGACCCTGTATACTGCAGCCACATGTTGCGTCCCCTCCAAACTCTCAGTCTATTTCCCTGGGCCACTTCCCCGCAGCCCCTGCACTTTCTCTGCCCTTATCTCAGGGCCTCAGCATGCCAGTGTTAGCAGTCAGCCAGGAGCTGGCTCTCACTCCTTTGATCCTGCCCTGCACTGCTCTGTCCAAGGTGCTAGTGTTCTTCCTCCTGCAAGGCAGCCAGTCCTCTTTACTCATCTCAAGGGAGCAATTGAAGCTGCTCTGCCCTGCAGCCTTTCTTATACGGGCCAGCCCAGTACCAATTGGCTGCTCCTCGCAGCGCCTCTCTAATAGGCTGCCTCCTGTGCAGCGTCCCTAGGGGCTTCTCTTAACCCCTGATGGGCCAGTGTGGGGCAGATGCCCCATCTCAGCATCTATGGTACTAAAGAAAGAAATTCACCATATTATCAAAACACCATGCTTGCCGTTCTCATGTCACTTCTTCAATGGTTTCTTCTTAACTCTCTCCTAGCTACCAATTTACTGTAGAATGGATGAAACATTTAATCTGTCAGTCCCTATGCAATTATGTTGGGGGTAGTTAATTTCAGACAGTTCATCCAGATCTACAACACAAAGGAATAATGCCCAGATTCAGCAAAGAACTTGGGCTTGTGAGTAGTCCCATTGACTTCATTACTACACACATGCTTAAAGTCAGGCATAGGGTTAGGAAGAGAGTCTCCCCATGGATGGGTTATTCCATAACTACCTACTGCAGGGTCTCGAACACTCTTTCTCTGCACAGTGACCTTGGGAGATTTTTGCCTCTGCAGCATGGGCCGCTTGCCAGGAACATCTGGCTACATCTCACTTAATCAATTCCTATTGCAGAAGGCCTCAGGGATTCATACACTTTGGCCTCTCCTATTCGCTGCCTGTGGCACACAATAGTTCACGCTTCTGAGGTTTGTAATCCTACAGTCTAATTTTGGTTGTTGTGTTTAGTGTGCAATGTGCATAGGGGTGGGAACCCTGACCCTATCTGGCATTGAATATGGGGCCGTCTCAGAGATTTGTGGATTTGCAGGATAGAGCTAGATCTGGGAACTTCACTTCACGATGCCTGATGTGATGCCATCAACAGTGGTAATTCTGGCTGGCACAATGGTCCTCAAGAGACGATGCATGTTTGATGATTGATTTAGTCTGTAGGTGTCTAGGGGTTGGTGGTGGCCTGTGATATATAGGAGGTCAGATTAGATTATCTGGATGGTCCCTTCTTCCCTTGAACTCTCTGACTCTACAAAGCAGCTGATATTGGCCACTGTCTGATGAGATGGGACGCTGGCCTAAAGTGGAACATTGCTCTGATCCTTGATGGTAGTTCCTATGTGTTCATTTGAATAGCATCAGGTATTTTTCCTAGGTACTTTTAAATATCTGATCTTTCATTATCTTGCATTCACTGTATATGCACAATGCACACTCTGGCTCAAACTATTCTCTCACTCACAATCAATGCCATTCCGATGAAGTCAAAGTATAAACGAGAGCAGAATTTGACCACTATCCACATGTACAAAGACAAACAGCGGAATTTAGATGAGATGCTTCATAATTTCTCAGATTTGTTTTTAATTTGTACAAACTTGATCTCTTGGGACATCATCAAAAATAAAAAAATCAGCTTAATTTACCTCATGTTGACTATAACTTACATTTTAACTTCGCTCATAGCCGTAAGTTTAGCTTTGTGGAGAAGGCTGAGATGTTGGCAGTCAAAAAAGACTTGGGGAAATCACACTTCTTAAGCACCATGGGGAGAGTCTTAAGTGACAGATAGACATGGGCTAATTACTTTTAATGGTTTCCCATTTTTTTGATTGATGACACAGTGTCAAATACCATACCCCCCCCCCCCCATAAGGTAGCATCTCGCTCCTTGGCACTGTTTCTTTATAACTGCTTCATTACTTCAGGGGAACTGCATTCTCTAAAATGCCTTTCCCTGTGGCTTAAAGTAAAGATTTTTAAAATAAATAAATATAGTTTATGTTGGGCATCTACCACTTGGAGGTCTAATGATTATTGACTACCCTCCAGCAGACATCAGGGAGCCTAGCCTCAGGCCCTTCCAACTTGCCCCCAAACATGCCGAATGTTAACACATGTTTCTAGATTCTGGCTGGGTTTGGACACAAACGAGGCAGTCAGAATGGACCATTTAGCGTACAAGTGAAGATGACAGATCCCTGCTTAATACAAGGAAGACAAAAATTTGTATCTTATAGAAAAAGGCAGAAGAGCCCCGGGTGTTTTCACTTTGTGATTCTGCAGCAAAAAGTGGGTTGTGTCAATATAAGTCTGTGTCACCAGCTCACAGCTGCCACTCTGAATTGACCCTGCTCGCTGCAGACAGAAAGGCCTTCCATTTCCAAATTCTCTCAAATGTTCATCTGTGAGGGAGAGCAGAAGGTGGAAAAAAGCCAAGAAGTTACTCTCAGCTACGTGAGAGAAGGGGAAAAAATGCCTTCACATCATGAGACTTTCTGTTGCCTGATTCTACTGAAACAGTGAAAAACATTGTCACCTGAGGAGGACGCTTTGACAAGATAAGCTTTATGTTTTGTAAATCGTGTTCCTGTAAAGCCTGATAAGTCTCCAGATCCACTACAGATGCAGCAGAACGACATTAAATATTTTTGCAACGCTCACCAGAGCTTAATTATTAAAAGTTGAAACATCTTTTAAACTCTGCGTTCTTTTTTTCCTGGATATCCCCACAGAATAGAAACAAAAAGTGGAATAACTATTAGGGTGATGTTTCCAAAGGAAGAAAAAGATAAACAATTATGAGAGTAAAAGTAGTATATATTTCTTGGTATAATTATATTGTGAGGTAATAGTGTTCATGGATACAGCTGTTTCTCCTTCTGTCTCCTGTGAATTCTTTACTCTGATCAGATGTTTACAGTGTAAGACTGAGGGGTGGGGAAAGGATCAGAGAATCCCAAATTATGGAAATTAGCAAAAATAAAGGGCCAGCTCTTCAGATGGTATAAATCAGCATAGCTCCATTGGCTTCAATAGAGCTATGCCAGTTTATACCAGCTGAGGAACTGGCCAAAAGCTGCAACACCAAATGAAATTTGACTTACACACTTTCTGAGCCTGCTTCAAAGCTCACTTACAAAGTTAATTACACTAAACTGAATTCAGGCCACTTTAATTCTGAATGAGAATGTCCACACAGGGGTTTAAAGCAGATGAACTCACTTTTAATTCACACCTTTAGTTAATTTAGGTTAATTTTCCTGAGTGTCCTGTTGTAGACAAACCCTTAGACAAAACTCTCAATAAAATCCACATGAGCTTTCTCTGAATAAAGACTAAAGAGTAGATTTCCAATGGGAGTTAGGCACCTAACCTGCTTGGGTTCTTCTGAAAATCCCAGTAGGCACCTAACTTTGAAAAGCTGACCCTAAGACTCTGATTCATCTCTGCACTTGTGTGGAGCCTGGGATAGACACAAGGTGAGATGATCTGTGCCTATTCTTGGCTCCCATTCTTCATCCATTGTTTTAAGTGTACAAGTATAATATACTGTATGCTATTTTGGTAATATGCTTCTTGGTAGTATGAAGAGTATAGACCTGCATTAGCCTACATCAAAGATTCCCATTGACTTTAATGAGAGTTGTATCGGGCTATATGTGAATGAGGCTCAAAAGCAATCTTACAAATGCTGGTTTTCTTGTCATTTTTTTTCCAGTGATGAAATAAAGAACTTCCTAGAGATACAAATAGAAATTAATGACGTATCTTTAGCGGGTCTTAATCAGCTAGTGATAGGCAAAACTCAAAAGGAGGAGAATTTAGCTTCATTTCACATGAAGGTCCAGAAATTCAGCTGTTTATCTAAAATTTCTCTGGTTATATGCAAGTTATTGGAAGGCCCCATTGTGCTAGGTACTGTACATATATCTAGTGAGAAACAGCCAATGCCCTGAAGAGCTTAGTCTATATAAATTAGGCAAAGTGTGGGAGTGGAAACACAGTCATAGTGACTTGGCCAATGTCACAGAACAAGTCTAGTGGCAGAGCCAGATATAGACTCCCATTCCAGTGCCCTATCCACTAGACTAAGCTGCTTCAGTCCATGGTGCTGGTAAGGTAGGCTCCAGAAATAAAATTAACTTTATTGAGTCAATAAAAAGCAAAGCAGGGGACAAGGGTTCAAGACATTTCACAGGATTTTTTTACACTGTTTGCAAGGTATGCTGCTGCCTCGTTATTTATTCATTCAGATTCCTTTGCTCCTTCATTTATATTTAGTAGATCAGAAAAGAGGAAAACTAGGTTTTTGAAGATGTTGCCGACATAATTATTGGAGCACACAGAAGCAGTATAAAGACTAAGAGAAAAACTTTACCCAAAAGAACAAATAAATAGCATGTGTGCAAAGCTGTCTTTGGATCCGGACGTTCCCTCCTTATGCTTCACCTAGGGTTGCCAACTTTCTAATCGCACAAAACTGAACACCCTTGTCCTGCCCCCATGTCTCGTCCCTTCTGTGAGCACCCACCCCCGCTCATTCCATCTCTCCTCCTTTTGTCACTCACTCTCCCCCACCCTCACTCACTCATTTTTACCGAACTGGGGCAGGGGGTTGGGATGCAGGAGTTGGGTTGGGGGCTCCGGCTGTGGGTGCGGGCTCTGGGGTGGGGCCGGAGATGAGGAGCTTGGGGTGTAGGAGGGGGCTCAGGGCTGGGGCTGGGGGTTGGGGCATGGGAGGGGGTGAGGGGTGTGGGCTCTGGGTGGTGCTCACCTCGGGTGGCTCCCCAGAAGCGACATGTCCCTTGGCTCCTAGGCAGAGGCGCGGCCAGAGGGCTCTGTGTGCTGCCTCTGGCCGCAGGTGCTGGCTCTGCAGCTCATATTGGCCACAGTTCCCAGCCAATGGGAGCTGCAGAGCTGGTGCTCAGGGCGGGGCAGGGGGAGCACACAGAGGCCCTGTCATAAATATAAAGGGAAGGGTAACCACCTTTCTGTATACAGTGCTATAAAATCCCTCCTGGCCAGAGGCAAAATCCTTTCACCTGTAAAGGGTTAAGAAGCTAAGGTAACCCTGCTGGCACCTGACCCAAAATGGCCAATGAGGGGACAAGATTCTTTCAAATCTGGAGGGGGAGACAAAGGGTTTTGTTTGTCTGTGTGATACCTTTGCCGGGAACAGATCAGGGATACAAGCCTTCCAACTCCTGTAAAGTTAGTAAGTAATCTAGCTAGAAAATGCATTAGATTTTCTTTTATTTAATGACTTGTAAAATTTGCTGTGCTGGAGGGAATGTGTATTCCTGTTTTTGTGTCTTTTTGTAACTTAAGGTTTTGCCTAGAGGGATTCTCTATATTTTGAATCTGATTACCCTGTAAAGTATTTACCATCCTGATTTTACAGAGGTGAGTCCTTTACCTTTTCTTTAAATAAAATTCTTCTTTTAAGAACCTGATTGATTTTTCATTGTTCTTAAGATCCAAGGGTTTTGGATCTGTGTTCACCTGTACCAATTGGTGAGGATATTATTATCAAGCCTTCCCCAGGAAAGGGGATATAGGGCTTAGGGGGATATTTTGTGGGAAGATGTCTCCAATGACAGGTCCCGTGGCTGTCCCTCGGCCTAGGACACGAGTGACATGTCGCTGCTTCCGGGGAGCCACGCAGAGCCAGGTAAGGAGCCTGCCAGCCCCGCACTATCCGGACTTTTAACGGCCCAGTCAGAAGTGCTGACCAGATCCGCCAGGGTCCCTTTTCAACCGGGCGTTCTGGTCAAAAACCGGACACCTGGAACCCCTGCCTTCACCCAAGCATTTCAAGGCCCCCATGGGTCCAGTATTACAGGCACTGCTGTAATGTCAGTGCAGTTCTAAGATACATTGCCCATCTGTCTATATTTAGATATATAAACCTTAAAGACATTTAGGGCAAGATTCAAACTTAGACTACATGGCAGAGAATTAGGTGCTCTACAGCAAGACTAAGGGCTGCACAATCCAGCTCATAGGAGGTTCAAGAGAAGAACATTTTAGAAGGCAGAGAGAATAACTGGATTTAGGGCTTTGTAAAATTCTCTATGAGCTATTTATTAATTTGTGCTCCTAATTTCTTCCTTTTCTCACTTTTCCAATGGCAGCAATGCTTGATTAAAGAACTCAGGCTTTGGCCCACGTACACCTCTCAAGTATTTAGGTACTTAGCATAATGACTTTGCATAATTCTGAAAGCACGTGCCCATTAAGGAGGCCACATCATGTCAACAATAAAGAATCAATAATTGAGGTAATGCTATCATTAAAGTTAAGATGTTACTTAGCCTCTTTTCAATAAAATGGAGAGATGATGCACAAAATCTACCCTCTGAACCCCATAAATTATTTCCCATCTGTAAAACTAGGATAATAATGTTTGCTCACCTTTGTAAAGCACTTTGAGATCTATGGATGAAAAGTACTAAGTAGTATTGTTAAATACATACTTGAACCAATTATATAATGTATCTAAATTAAATGTATTATAAATAAACACCTGCAATACTCAATATAATCCTATTTACATATAATTTTTTATGCAAACTAGTTTCAAAGGGGACAGGTGACAAAGGCCCACAGGTAAACAAAAAAAAAAGTGACCTAACCTTAACAGAGGGCTAGATGTTGAGGGGGAGGAGGTCATGGAAAATTACAATAGGATCATAGACATAAGAAGAGGAGAATCAGTGGGAGAATCTGCCCAGTGTCTTAGATGTCTAGGCACAAATGTGCGGAGTATGCGGAATAAACAGGAACAGCTGGAAATATTAGTGCATAAGCTGAAATGTAATTTAATTGGCATCACAGAGACTTGGTGGGATAAGTCTCATGACTGGAATATTGGTATAGAGGGATATAGCTTGTTCAGGAAGGATAGGCAGGACAAAAAGAATGGAAGTGTTGAATTATGCATCAGCATAAACCCTTGTTTTGAGGTTCAGTAGGAGGCTAGATGCAGACCATTTGAAAGTCTCTGGGTAAAGATAAAAGAGGTGAAAAATAGGGGTGATGTCATGATAGAGGTCTATTATACACCACCAAGTAAGGAAGAGACAGTGGACAAGACATTTTTAGAACAAATACAAGAAATATCCTAAACACATGACCTCATAGTAATGGGGGAGTTTAACAACCCAGATGTCTGTTAGAAAAATAATATAGCAATAAAACAAAATTTCCAATAAGTTCTCAGAAGGTATGGGGGGCATTTTTTTCCCCAGGAAGTGAATTAATTAACCAGGAGGACAGCCATTTTAGGTTTGATTCTGACCACCAGGGAGGAATTGGTAGTGAATCTGAAGATAAAAGGCAATTTGGGTGATAGTGGTGATCATGAAATGACAGATCTCATAATTCTAAGGAAATGAAGGAATGAGAGCAGCAGAATAAGGACAAGGGACTTCAAAAAAAAGCAACCTTTAATGAACTCAGAAAACTAGTAAGTAAGGTCCCATGGCAAAAAGGAGTTCAGGAAAACTGGCAGTTTCTCAACGATACAATATTAAAGGCACAATTGCAAATTATCCAAATGTGACAGAAAGATAGAGAGAGTAGTAAAAAGCTAATATGGCTCCATCAGGAGCTCTTGGATGACATCAAAATAAACGAAAAAGAATCTTACAAAAAGTGGAAACATGGACGAGTTGATAAGGAGGAGTACAAAAGAATGGCACAAACATGTGGGGATGAAATCGGAAAGGCTAAGGCACAAAAAGAGTTACATCTAGCAAGAGACATAAAAGGCAATATGAGAAGGTTCTTTATATACATTAGGAGCAAAAGGAAGATGAAAGAAAGTGTAGGTCCTGTTCATCGCAAGGAAGGAGAGCTAATGGCTGATGACAGCAAGAAGGCTGAGGTGTTTAATGCCTATTTGGTTCAGTCTTCACTAAAAAAGTTAATGGTGACAAGATACTCAACACAATTAATATTAGCAATAAGAGAGAAGGAACACAAGTCAAAGCTGCGGGTTATAGTGGATCACAAATACGAATCTCAGTCAACACTATGATTCTGCTGCAAAAAAGGATGATATTAACAGGAGTTTCATATGTAAGACATGAAAGGTAATTGTCCCATTCTGCTCAGCACAGGTGAGGCCTCAGCTGGGGTACTGTGTTCAGTTCTGAGATGTGGACAAATTGGAGAGAGTCCAGAGGAAAGCAATAAAAATGATAAAATGAATGCAGGATAGTCAAAGCAAGTTAGGCTAGCCTGTTCAGTTATACACAGAGGATTCTAGGAGAAGTTTATGTGGAACTGGGTTTATAGAGCTTTATATGAGCTTCTTTTAGTATCACTATGTCATTTAAAGCAATTGAATTAATGTTAAATTCCATAAGAAAAATGGATTTCATCAGCTTCAGTAAGTTCAGGTAACACAGACTTCACCATATGGTACTTCTCACTCTTAGTGGAATTGCTGTTACGCTGTATTATGCAGATATATTCTTCATTGTCTTCCTCCTAAACCTGCCTCAAAGAACAAGGAATGTGTCATCCTCACTAGTTGTGAGACAAGTTTAATTACAATAAATTATTATCCATTTTTGTTGTTCAGCCAGACCAGAGAACATAAGAATCTAAGAATCTAAAAATGGCCATATTGGGTCAGACCAATGGTCCCTCTATGTCAGTATCCTGTCTCTGACAGTTGCCATTGCCAAATGCTTCTGAGGGAATGAACAGACCTGGGAATTTTTGAGTGATCCATCCCTTGCACAGTTTGAGTTTCAGGAAGTTGGAGGTTTAGTGACACTTGAACCATGGGGTTGCATCCCTGACCATCTTGGCTAATAGCCATTGATGGAACTATCCACTATGAACTTATCCAACTCTTTTTTGAACTCACTTATACTGTTGGCCTTCACAACATCTTACAGCAATGAGTTCCAACAAAATGCGTGTGTTTATTCTTCCTTTCTTTGTTAATTTTTAATAATGCTGCAGGATATTGCAACTCTCCAGAAAGCATTTTTAATAGAGACAGGCTTAAATTACACAATTGTCATTGGGACCTAGATTTTCAAACATCCCATGGCTTGAGGAGTGTTCATATTCTGGATTTTGGTTGCACCTATTATAATGAGACAGTTCATGTATGAAATTCAGCTCCAAATCAGAGATTGGATTTCAAACAATCTCTGTAGTTCAGTGGTGTTGGGATAAAGGGATATCATCCAGGTCCATTTCTGAAGCTTAAGGACTTTAATTTAGAGGAAACCCCCTTAATTAATTCCCAAAGGGCCAGATCATTAACTGGTATAAATTACAGTGGATCCACTGATTTCAAAGAAACAACAGCAATTTACACCAGCTGAGGATCTGGTCCAAAAATGTATTTCTTTACTTTGAGGTGCTATGCCAAACAAATGTGCACACTTCTACATATGATAGTAAAACAGGACAAGTCCATGTCACTTTGAATATCTCTGACCTTCCCTATGATTCTCTCATATTCTGTTTGTGGGCTTGATCAACACCCAATTAAATCAACAGGATTTTTTTCTATTGATTTCAGTGGGCATTGGATGAGACCCTGTGTCTTTTATGAATATAAATATTCACAATACACAATCTAATAATTTGATTATGCTTTTATAGAATAATGTCATTCACCATCACTCTCCCATAATTTTATTTCCCTCTCTTAATTACACGTCCACACAAATGCATTGTATTAAAATGCCTTATAGTGTTGCATGCTGCAGCCTGTACTTATGCAAGAAAAAAATACTGAAAAGTGCGTGCAACAGTTAAACTTCAAATAGATCTGGTCCAATGAAGTTGCACGCGAACCTTGCAGTTAAATGAATTTGTACTAAGGATGTGGCTGATACATATATATTAGCAACTCTGAGAGACAATTTACATTGTCTCTGTTAAGGTTAGAAGTGACTTTTAATTAAACAAATACAATACAAATGTTATCAGAAGAAAAATCCAGCTATTTTCATCCAAATTGTGGCATGCATTGATAAACGTATGTTAGCATTTAACAATTCATTCTTTTGGAGAAAACTGGTTAACCCCTTAAGTGTTTTGCCCTGAAGGCAGACATTAAAAGTTAATTATAACCACATGGGACAAACCCCTGGAGGAGCATGACAGCATTAAACTGCTATCAACCAAGCATGCAGGATGCACAGTGCTCTGAATGAACACCATGTACAAAAAGGATGCTGTCTCCTTGAATGAGTTTTCAGAAGTTAAAAACACGCTACTTTTTGCATGCATGGTAAAAAGGCAGATTGCAAATGTTCCACTTGGAGTGAAAAAACCTTCCAGCTGAAGGAGAATTAGAGCAAATGAAAGCACTGAGTAATGTGATTAAGCAATATGGCATAGGGAGAGAGGGCCACCGTGGGTATGGTTGTACTTAGCTCTGCAAGGATGCTATGGCGAACACTACAAAATGCCTTTGCTTATTATCTTATAATAATCCTTCCCAGCCCAATATAGTATTACACAGCAGTAGAGGATCATTTTATGGGTTTGCAGTATCCATCGTATTTTCCCAAAAGGTTTCCCTACTGCTTCATCACTAAAATGCAGTCACTCCTAGGAGCAGAGGGTGACACCTAACATCATGGGGAGGGGAAGTTTTGGCCAAAGACAAGTTTTGGCCACAGATCATAGAATCATAGAATATCAGGGTTGGAAGGGACCCCAGAAGGTCATCTAGTCCAACCCCCTGCTCGAAGCAGGACCAATTCCCAGTTAAATCATCCCAGCCAGGGCTTTGTCAAGCCTGACCTTAAAAACCTCTAAGGAAGGAGATTCTACCACCTCCCTAGGTAACGCATTCCAGTGTTTCACCACCCTCTTAGTGAAAAAGTTTTTCCGAATATCCAATCTAAACCTCCCCCACTGCAACTTGAGACCATTACTCCTCGTTCTGTCATCTGCTACCATTGAGAACAGTCTAGATCCATCCTCTTTGGAACCCCCTTTCAGGTAGTTGAAAGCAGCTATCAAATCCCCCCTCATTATTCTCTTCCGTAGACTAAACATCCCCAGTTCCCTCAGCCTCTCCTCATAAGTCATGTGTTCCAGTCTCCTAATCATTTTTGTTGCCCTCTGCTGGACTCTTTCCAATTTTTCCACATCCTTCTTGTAGTGTGGGGCCCAAAACTGGACACAGTACTCCAGATGAGGCCTCACCAATGTCGAATAGAGGGGAACGATCACGTCCCTCGATCTGCTCGCTATGCCCCTACTTATACATCCCAAAATGCCATTGGCCTTCTTGGCAACAAGGGCACACTGCTGACTCAAACCTTGACTCAAATAAGATCAAACCTTTGCTCTTACAAAAGGAAAGGCAGTATTGGCATTGGACAGGGACTCAGGAGACCTGGGTTCTATTCCTTGCTTTGGCTATTGACCTGCTATGTGGCACTGGGTGCCTCAGTTTGCCTTCTTCATATTTAAAAACTGTAAGCTTTTTGAGGCAGGGAGTGTTTCTTACTAAGTGTACGTACAGTGCCTAGCACAATAGGACTCTGATCTCAGTTGGGCCATGAGGGGATATGAAAAATTATTATTATTAAGACAAAAAGTGTCATTTCTTTTTCTCATTTATACAAAGGCCACTTTACACCACACAGGCATATACATGGGCCTTACAGTGGATGTAAGTATAATGCGGCTTACAGTTTAAGGCCCCTTTCCATTGCTAGAGTGATATAAAATGGCCTTTGTATATGTAACAGGGCGGTCTGTCTGTTTTAACAGTAAGCAAGCACTGGGGCCAGTCACACCCCATTCCAGGAGTTTTGGACATGTGGGGAGAGAGGACCCCCAAAATGATTAGTGTCTGGGTGTTTCTAGATGATTGTTTCTTTAAGGGCCTGGGACCAGAAGCTTTATGGTAAAGGGTGAGGCAGGCTCCCCTCTTTCCCAACCAACCAAGATGAGGCCTGGGAAAGAAGATCAGTTATAACCTGTTTCTTTCCACATAAGAGGAGAGATGCCCATAGGGAAGGAGGCCTGTCAGCTGGCCTTTTTCAATCCAGGAAGGAATAAGAGTGAGAAGGACTGGTTACCTTCAGGAAGCTGATTTAAGGCTGCAGGTGATGGTAATAAGCACAGCCCCAAGGAGGGGAACTGTGAGACTCCTCTGTGAGGAGCAGAAGACTTTGGAAGAAAGATATTTAGATAGGTGAGGACTGCAAAGAAGAACCTGAACTGCTCAAGATTCAAGAAGAATGTTGATACACTGGAGAAGGTTCAGGGAAGAGCCCGGAGACGAATTAAAGGATTAGGAAACAGGCATTATAGCGATAGACACAAGAAGCTCAATCTCTTTACTGGTTTCAGAGTAACAGCCGTGTTAGTCTGTATTCACAAAAAGAAAAGGAGTACTTGTGGCACCTTAGAGACTAACCAATTTATTTGAGCATGAGCTTTCGTGAGCTACAGCTCACTGCATCCGATGAAGTGAGCTGTAGCTCACGAAAGCTCATGCTCAAATAAATTGGTTAGTCTCTAAGGTGCCACAAGTACTCCTAATCTCTTTACTGTAACAAAAAAAAGGTTGGAGGGGTATGACATGATTATAGTCTCTAAGTACCTACACAGGGAATAAATATTTAACAATAAGCCCTTCAATGCAGCAGAATAAAGGTCTAACATGATCCAATGGCTTGAAGCTAGACAAATTCAAACTGGAAATAAGATGTACATTTTTAACACTGAGAGTAATTAACCATTGGAACAACTTACCAGGGGCCATGGTGGATTCTCCATCACTGGCAATTTTAAAATCAAGGTTGGATGTTTTTCTAAAAGATGCTCTATGATGTATTTTGGGCAGTTCTGTGGCCTGGGTTATACAGGAAATCAGACAAGATATTCAAAAGGGTCCCTTCTTGGCTTTGGAATCTATGAATTTATGAACTCTAAAAAGAACTTTAAGGAGGGGACAACCTGTCAGGAAAGATGGGCTGGGCCCAGTTCAATAATGGGATGATGACTCCGGGGTTTTTGCTTGGTTTTTTGGGACGGCCAAACACCAGAATGGGTGGACTTTTGTTAAATGGCTTACTTGAAGGGCCAAGTCATTGGAGCAGCCAAACCAGGCTGTGGGGGTTTGGGGAAGCCTTGAGAAGGGGATAACAAGGCAGACCTGTCACAGAGCCAGCCCTGGCCACAAGGGGCAATCTGGTTACAGTGTACATGAGAATCAGGTCCTGGATCTACAATATCCATGCATAGCCACCAGTACCTTGTCTTCTTAGGGTCTTGTGCCAATGGCTCCATGAAGCAAACCCTATTCTATTCATTATCGGTATTATGGTTGCATTTCAAGGCCTCAAACCAGGCTGAGGTTCCCTTGCTAGAAAGATGAGCCTCTGACTCTATTCTACTCCACTGTACTTTCAGTATAAAGGACCAGAATTCCTTTGTGAACTTGGGCAATTCACTTCATTTTTCTGTTCCTTATACTGTGTGTGAAACTAGGGTAACCCTTCCTCATTGGGGTGCTGTGAATGTTATACACACACAGAGTAGTTTATGTTTGTCCTGCATTCAGATACTACAGTGATGAGAAACAGAGAAACACCTAAACATCAACTTACATGGGTTAGGGTTAGTCCTTAGGTGCTGGTCTAGTCCTAGATGAATGCACCTATCCCCCTCTTGTACAGAAGAGATGGAGGTGCTCTGCCACCTCGGCAACAGCATTTCTGCCACCCCTAGGTCTCGTGGAGAGGCTTTACAGACCATAGATTCTTTGGGCTAGGAAGGACTGGCCTGGAGGATTAGAACTTTCTCTCTATTAGATCATCAGAGCTCAGGGTGGAAAGGTTATATTGTCCAGAGTTTTATTACTCTCCTACAGCCCCTTTTCCATGGTGAGAAGGCCCCCTAAAAAGGGTTCCCCAGAGTACATACTAGCTGCAGGAGCCCTGACAGAGAATGAGGGCCTCCAGACACTGAGTTGGTGTGGATGTGTAGGTCATCTGCTCAGCTGGCCCTGGCCTCCCCTGATCCATGGAGTTCGAGAGCTGGCCTCAGTGACTGTCCCGCATGGAGGTGAACTCAGTGCCTTCCCTCAACAGCATGACACCAGAGAGTGCCTAGGAGCAGACCTGCTGGCATACATAAAATTTGCAAGTGGGGCAGTCACAATGGTGCCTCCAGTCGCTGCTAGGCTGAGATGCCCAAAGCAGGACAGTTTCCAGTAGTAGAGCGGATGTAAAGCTCCAGCCTTTCTCAAGCTCCCACTGGGGAAGGCAGCAGTGTAAAAAGGTAAAACTTTAGGTGCAAATTGCATTTGCCATCACCGGGGGTGAAGCAAGTCAAGGAAGGAATTACTTCCAGACAGGAGAGTCTGAGGTTTCAGAAACCTTTTTCCTTTAACCACCTCTAATTTGTTTGCTTTGCAGGGTTTGAAACCTGTACAAACCAGAGTTTGGGAGTGGATATAGCTCTTAGGGTTAGAAACTACCAGCAGAAGGGGACTGAGAAGTGAGAAGAAAAAGCACCCAGGGAGTCATTTACCAGAGCTTCCAGAATTCAACTCCCCAATGCAATCTATCTCTGGTACTTATACAGTCCCTATGCCATCTGAGTGCCTCAGAATCTTTAATGTCACTATTCTCACAGTACCCCTGGGAGGCAGAGCAGTGCTATGCTCCCCATTTTACAGTTGGGGGAAACTGCGACAGAGAGACTAAATGACTTTACCAAGGTCACACAGGAAGTCTGTGGCAGAGTGCAAAACCCATAGTTGTTCATGGAATGAAATAGGCAGCACACGCTTGTTATTAAAGCTGGATGGAAAATAAATATTTTCAAACACAAAAAAACAAGCCACAGGAAACATTTTCAATTTTTTTCTGGAAAAAAAAAATCTTGTTTTCACTGAAAAACTCAACCCCTCTCCCCACCCCACTTTCCCCAGTTCAGTTTTTGGATCTGAAAACAACCAAAAATTGATTTTTTTTGTTTTTTGAATTTGTTTGTTTACATATATCTGCACCCAAAAACCAAGGAAACTTTGACAGAATATTATTTTTTTCATTTTTTTTCCAAAAGAGGCAAGTTTTGTTCCTCCCCCGCAAAAGTTCTATGTGCTGTTAAAATGGCTAGTCATGGGGTAAGTCGTGGGCTCTCTTGTCCGTGAAGAAAGTTACCAGTTTTGGAAGTGATATTTTGATTCCATTTCTTAAATATCTAGATGACATCAACATTTGTATGAATCATGAACTCTTCCGAATTGTCCACCTTCTTGTGCAATTACAAGCTATTCTTTTTTCCTTTTTCTATTCAATACTATTCATTTGTTTTTAACAGGCATATTGTATATTTGTCCCTTTTTATTCATTTATCTTGATTTACATGGGGCAGACTGATTATTGGCTATAACTACATACAAGGGAATATGATTCTTAGCTTCTCCATGTCCTCTTACATGGGCTGCTCAGACCCTGGGTCCAGGCATGTGGGAGTAAGCACAGCTACTTGCCTGCTTATACTCTCCTAGATGAAATTGGCAGGGAAAGAGCGGGGAATGTGTGGAGTTTATCTCTGCCCTCCCCCTCTCCCCCCTGCCCTCCCAAGCATCACCATCACCACTACTTACTTGCTGGCTAGCGAGCTGAGTGCCTCCTAGGAGCAAACAGAGAAGGAATTATGATTCAAAGGGGTGTCCTTGAGGAATATTTGCCTCTTGCTGCTATTCCTGGCCTGACACAGTCTACCCAACATCCCTTGCTGAGGGCTGTCCCTAAATTCCCCACAATAGTAAGGGGGACCAATATTTAAAAAAAATGCACCAAGACACATTCACAGCTGTGATTTTGATTCCTATCTACCGCAGATTCCGTAATCTCAACCAAACCGGATGCTGAGAAAATATCCACTACCTGTTGTCACAGGACCTGTGCAAGTCATATAAACATCATCCTTACTACATCTGAGAGATCGCTGAAATCTGGCGTCCAAAGGCCCTGAAACGTGTGAACCTATGGTGCGGTGAGTCTACCGGCTACATGACAGCTTCATGCCCAAGGCTAGTGAGACCGGACATAGCATAAGGAAATGTACTGGAGGGAAGACCTCTGCAATGGCTGGGGAATTGACTAAATGGACCTAATAGAAAAGACCTACCTCTAATGTGTATGGGCTGGATAGAGCCCTTAGGCTCAGTCCCGAGTAAAGGGTTGCATATAATTACTCTGCCCTTAGAGTGGGTCTGGGAAGGAACTGTGACTCAGAGCTATGATTCCTCCCCTGTTCCCCTGCGGTAGGAGGGAGTAAGTTACAGCAGCCCTTGAAAGGGAGCAATTTACTTCACTTCTTGTACCTGGCCAGCTGCTGTGCTCACTCACCACAAGGGGGAGTATCTGGATGGCAAAGTTTGTGCTCAGCATCAGGCCTGCACCCTAGGTCCTGGCAGTCCAAGCAATGGGTTGGAAGTGGCCTTACTCCCTACTCAAGAGAAAAAGCACAATCTAGCTCTGTGATTTTGGAGCAGATTTGGGGCAGTGTATTAATTACTGTGAGGCATACCCTACTTGGAGAATAGAGCCACTGAAATCAATAGGATTCTCTGCAGGGTGAGGTAAGGGTTGCTGATTGCGGTCCCAGGTGAGTCTGGAATCCATATAGCTACATCTCTTTGCGAGAAGGGCATCAGCTGCAGCGGGTCAGCTGGAAAAAATAGGCAGCAATTCCTTTGAATAAAAGTCCATTAGAATCATAGACAATCAGGGTTGGAAGGGACCTCAGGAGGCCATCTCGTCCCACCCCCTGCTCAAAGCAGGACCAACCCCCAACTAAATCATCCTAGCCAGGGCTTCGTCAAGCTGGGCCTTAAAAACCTGTAAGGATGGAGATTCCACCACATCCCTAGGTAACCCATTCCAGTGCTTCACCACCATCCTACTGACATAGTGTTCCCTAATATCCAGCCTAGACCTCCCCCACTGCAACTTGAGACCATTACTCCTTTTTCTGTCATCTGCCACCACTGAAAACAGCCGAGCTCCATCCTCTTTGGAACCACCCTTCAGATAGTTGAAGGCTGCTATCAAATCCCCCCTCACTCTTCTCTTCTGCAGACTAAGCAAGCTCAGTTCCCTCAGCCTCTCCTCATAAGTCATGTGCCCCAGCCCCCTGATCATTTCTGTTGGCCTCCGCTGGACTCTCTCCAATTTGTCCACATCCTTTCTGTAGTGTGGGGCCCAAAACTGGACGCAATGCTCCAGATGTGGCCTCACCAGTGCCGAATAGAGGGGAATGATCACATCGCTTGATCTGCTGTCAATGATCCTACTAATGCCACCCAATATGTCTCTTCCTCCTTCTCTCTCTGAACAGCTGAGCAGCATTTGCTATGTCTTACAGAACTGCCTGGTGCCCTAACAGCTGTTTTTCCTCTTGCAGCTGGCAGAGGGTGTGGTGTGGAAACTGTAACACATACTCGCTTGTGGGAGATTTGACCATTTTAACCCTCATGGATAAACCCTGCTCTTTTTAGTCTAGAGGAAGGTGAAAATACTCCCTGCCAACATACTGTGGAGGAAATTTCCTTCCTGGCCCTGAATTTAACCTTGTGTGTATTAGCACGAATCACCACAATTAAGCATTTAATCCTACTGATGCCTCAGCATATGGAACATCTATCCTTCCACAAAGTACAACCAATTATTTTCCCGTTTTGCTTTTTATAGATCAATTTTTTCAAGGTAATTATTTTAATTGTTTTGTTTTCATAACATTTTAGAATACATTGGCCTTTTAATGATTTAATAGTCAGTTTGTTTAAATACTACATTAAAACGAACTAAAATAATTATCTAGTAACCAAATAAATAACAAAAGAGGAGACTTCACCTGAAGCATACAATAAAGATGATAAATATGCACATTGAGCAGACTATCAAATGAAAGTTCAGTCAAAACAAAATTTATTCTAAAACCGTTTTCTTTTTAGTCTGCAAAATTTAGACTCATCAAGGGAAGTTGGGGAATGGTCGTTAGAGCTTGATTCAATTTGTATGGAGCAAGGAAGGGACAAGCTTAGGCCCTGATCCTGCAAACACTTACAAACATGCTTAACTTTAGTATAACAAGTTGTCCTACTACTAATAATTCTTTATTATTAGTCGTCTGATTATTAGTTGAGTAGCTGGTCACATTTTTCACATGAAAAACTTTTCAATCAAAAATGCCCTCTTCTCCAAAATGATTTTTTTTCACAAAAGACTGTAAACACTAGAAAAGGCTTCCATTTTTCATTAAACTTGCCACAGTATCTTTGTCTAACCATAAATTTTATCCACATTGTTTTCAGAATTTTTCATTTACTGAAAACTGCATGACTGACAATTGAGGTTTTGGTAAACAAAAATTTTTGAAAAAAATATTTAAAAAATGAGAGAGAAAAATAGCACAAAAAGGTCATGAAAACCAGAAAATGGGTCCATCTGAATTCTACAAAATGGAAAAACACCAAGATTTCTAAATTGCTTGTGAAATCTATTTGTCATTTTTTGACCAACTGTTGTTGTAAGACAGGCCTTGCCATGAGATTCATGTAGAACCACAACCCTTAACCAAGCTAAATTTATTAAGGGAAAACAACTACAACTACCGACTGTGACAGATATGGCCATTTCCTACAACATCCAGCACAAACCTTAGTGAATTAAGTTTAAGTACTTTAGGAGTTCATTTCATTAAAATGCAAAATATTTGCATGGGATTGTATGTAATTTCTTTAAGGAGGCAACATGGCTAATGTAAACACTGGTAAGTGTTCTGAGCTTCAAAGAACTCTCTAAAACAATGTGCTAGACAAACAAAGTTAAGTGGGCTTCCTAGGAAATACTGGGGAGGAGGAGAGGGTAACTTCTCACCTCCAGACCCAACTTTTTGAGTCTTCACTGTTAACCCATTGACTGCTGATCATCTATCACAT
The DNA here is from genome assembly GCF_965140295.1 of Lepidochelys olivacea. NCBI lineage: Eukaryota > Metazoa > Chordata > Testudines > Cheloniidae > Lepidochelys > Lepidochelys olivacea. The sequence continues at coordinate 13,444,306 of NC_140413.1, forward strand.
AGGGACAAGATAAGAGGCCGAAACTGAACAAAAGTGTGACTTGGAGATTCATGCGGGTACCAGTTCCGACCCAGGGCGATTATGAACTGGTGACCACAGAAAAAACCTGCAGTGGGGTTTGAAGGACTGCTCACTTGCGAGAGCCTTTGTTGGAGTTGGGGTGATCTATGGTAAGCTTATTAGCGCAAGATGTATGTCTCAACACAAGAGAATTGACAGCGGGGGAGTCGTCCTCAGTCCTCATGAAAAATTCCTATTAATTTACATTTGCAGCAGAAGACGATGGTATGGCCATTTACTAAATTGAACATCAAGACATATTGGGCCTGAACTTTAGCTGGTCTAAATCAGCACACCTCCATTGAAGGAGATATGCCAGTTTACACAGCTGAGGATCTAGACCTCTGATAGTACCAGAAGATTATTTTATAGCACAGGGATCGGCAACCTTTGGCATGTGGCCCATCAGGGAAATCTGCTGACGGGCTGGGATGGTTTGTTTACCTGCAGCGTCTGCAGGTTCGGCCAATCGCAGCTCCCACTGGTTGCAGTTCGCCATTCCAGGCACATCCCTCGGCCCACACTACTTCCCGCAGCCTCCACTGGCCTGGAACGGATAACCACAGTCAGAGGGAGCTGTGATCGACCGAACCTGCAGTGGCTGCAGGTAAACAAACCGCCATGGCCCACCAGCGGATTTCCCTGATGGGCCGCGTGCCAAAGGTTGCTGATCCCTGTTATAGCATGTATGATTTTGATTCTCTCCTCTAGGAGCCCAGAACAGTGAGCTACTGGGTTACCTCTCTGCTTTAGCAAAGTAGAGCTTTGTTGGAGCTTAAACTGTGAGACCGCTTCCTGCCACACCAGTTGTTCTGCCTGCCTTACCAGCAAACTCGATGAGACTCCACCAGTTAAAATATTGCCTTGAGGGTAACATTCAGTGAACCCGAGTTCCCCAGAGACAGCTCTTTGTAGTGTGCAGTCCCTCTCACTGGATACTCACAGAAATTAAGTCTGCTGTCTCCAAAGAGACAATACACACACACCACCCTGTTGGCTCACTGGTGTACTCGTTAACTTAATACACAGCACTGAGATAGCTTATAGTAGAACGAAGCATACGTTTATTAATAAAGAACAAAGGTTTAAGTTATCCCAAAGGAAGAGAAAAGGAGACAGATATGGCTACGAACAAAACACAAGTAAAATTATGCTATCTAGTATCTAACAGTTTACAATCCTAGTCTCAAAAAATTTCTCACCAATACTCATTTGTCAACATCTTCAACCCATGTGGCTGAAGGATCCACCTTTCATAGATTCCAAGAGCTCTGGCCCCTTTTGTCCCTGATGGATAACTCGGGGGTTCTCTCCCCTAATTCTTGTAGTCAAGTAAACCTTTGAGGTGTATTCTGTTGAAGTGTATCCGCAAATAAAACTCTTCTCCCCTACTTTTTGTCTCTCCCTGTTGACTTCTCACCCCCCTGTTTATTCTTATGTAAATAGGGCTTCCGTTGGTATGGTTCCACACAATGCTTAATTTACATTACATACAGGGTGCCAGCTACCTTCCCTCCTGTCTGGGAGAAAACCTGTATCTTCCATTGTTTGGTCACAGACTTTAAAGCTTAATATAAGTAAATATCCACAGTTGCTCACATAATGTTAAAACATACATTTCACAATGATATTAATCCACAGTGTATCACTGGCTTTCATAAAAGACCTTAGTTGATACACTTTTATAGTACAATATTATTCTGTATAATCAATTGATTCAACTGCTTCGACTTTGGAGTTCAGACCCACTGTTATCCTCCTGGGGTCTCTGGACCCTGACTGTTACAATAATGCTCTGGGATCTCAAAATATGTTGCATTTATTCTGATATGCTTGGCAAATAAAGCAGAATAAAGCTGAGCGCTGAGAACCTAATCTTCCTAGTTATCTAAATGAGGATTTTTAAATTAACCTTATTCCCATATATTTTAAAGGGTTATTAACTATGAAGCTTAAGTTATTGCCTCCAAAATATCAAGAATGAATTCCTTCACTGCTGATCATTGTACCTGAAACTGAGCAAGTATGTTTGGAAGCACCTGACGCTTCTTGGTATTCTATTCAGATAAAAGTTTGTTCTATCATGAGTCATGAATATAGCTAAATATTTTATTATTATTTACTTATTTTCCAGGTAGTTCAGATACATCCATCTGTCCATAAAAATTAGAAGGAAAATGACATTACATCATTTTTATTGCCATCAGCTAAAAAATGAACTCCCACAGTGCAGCTCGAGGGGTTTTCTGGATTGTCTTTTTTTCCTCTTTCCTTTCCTTCATTAATATTTAAGTTTAACTTAGGGAGGCAAAACTGAATACATAACAATCAAGATTACTCTTCACAGGTCACAATTCACATGTCTAATTTTAAATTCACTGCAGTGGAAGTTGGTGACGATATCAGAGGGTGAATATTTATTTTCTGGGACCTGATCTTTAGTGTACCTTATCAACAGCCAGATGAGGCCACTGCTACTGACACTGGGCTAGATCTTCAGCTGATGTAAATTGATGTTGATCCATTAAAATGAATGGAGTTACACCAGTTGAGGATCTGGCTCAGTGAGCAATATTTCACTCCATAACTAGTCCCATACAAATCAATTCTCCCCTCTTCCTCTGCAGGAGAGAGAGGTTCTTCTATCCAATAAGGCTCTTACATGGGTTGACGTTGTCTAAGCTTGGTTTCTGTCTAAAGGTGAATGATTTTTCCAGAGAGCTTGATGAAAAATATTTCAGCTAATTTTGAGTATATCAACCATACTTTTTGACACACAAATAATCTAGCAGTGTTTAATTACAATTCTACAGCTAAGATAGCTGTGGGCTGAATGTTGCAACTTGGCGTGGAAATAGCCCCCATTGTGGAGGTCTTGTAGTCGCTGAATGAAAAATTATTTTTGTGTAACTGAGTTATTGAGCTTTTTTTTTAAAAAAAAACCCTCATATAGTGAACATGTGCAGTAACTTTGGTATGAGTCTTTAAAGAGAATACTCAAAGAGTATGGTACTAAGAGTGCCACAATCTGGTCCCAAATGAGTAGCAGCCCACCTCTGATACTTTCTGACCTTACCAATTGCACAGATTCCTACACAAGGGTTTTCCAGGACCTCTTACTATGCATCAGATTCTGCCCTCTTTACTGTGAGTAGTATTTTACTCCATGAGTAGCTCTATTGGAATCAGTGGGACTGCTTCTGGTATAAAGTATTATTCAATGTGACTAAGGTTGTCAGAGTCTGTGCTCCATGTTTTTCAGCATGCATCACCTTGAGATGCACATCATGGGTCTCATACACTACTCACTGAAGTCAATGGGTTTTGGACCAGGTCTATTTGTGAACCAGTATTGCCAGTTCTCACAAGTTTATCACAAGTCTAAAAATATTTCATGTTTTTCCTAAAGCCCCAGGTCTGGGAGTCAGGTGATTACCTGAGAATCTCAGCTTTCAGTTAAAAAAAATCCTCGCCTGCATGTCGCAGAGAAAAATGTGCAGTGTGCACCCTAAAGGCTACTGTAACACAAGATGGAAAACTCAAAAGTTGTTACATTTAAAAATTGAATTAAAACGGCCTTTTCAGTAGGGCTGACTCATGGTTTTTTAAAAAATGCTTGTCATTGACTCTTTGGATCAGTCTTTCAAAATAAAAAAAATCATTCACCCATAGGCAGAAAACAAGGTTAGAAAATGTTGGCCTTTATAAGTCGAAAGCCTTATTAGACAGAAGGGCCCAGATCCGCAAAGGTTTTTGAGTGCCCAGCTCCCAATGGGAGACAGCTGCCCAAATACCTTTGAGGATTTGGGCCAAGAACCTTTCGTCTCAGGAAAAAAATAAAAGGTACCACGTTGAGAGAGCTAGATTCTGCTCTCATTTACAATGGTGTAAACACTACAGAACTACACTGATTTTAACTGAGCTATTCTGTATTTAGCCCCAGAGCCTTGAAGGCATTTAGGCACCTCACTCCCACAGGTTCCTCGATACTATTGAGGATTTAGGCCTTAGGGCCTGATCCAAATCCCATTAAAATCAATGGGAGCCTTTCCACTGACTTCACTGGGCTTTGCATTAGGTCCTCACACCAGTGTTCCTCAGAGCAGAATAAGGCTGAAACAGAAAGATGTGCTCTTCAGACTGAAGGCAGGTGACCGAAAATCTATTGCCAAATGGATATCACTCGGTAATATGGGTCCTGAGGGAAACTGCCCACAAAGGGACTGACTGTGTGTGAAAATGTGAAATTGATTCACTGCTTGAGCAGCACTGAGCCTTCAGTTCTGCTGGCCAGTGCCACTTAAGCAGGTGCTCTTCTTCTTTATAATATTTTGGGCTTTTGTTTTTGGTTTGGGGCATTTATTTGAAAAACAATTAGCATTAGAGTTCCCTCTCAATATATACAAACCCAGTCTTCCCCGTTCACCCCCTTCATCTCCTGCTGCTATCCCTGTCATCATTTCCAATGTGAAATCAACTAGGAACAGCAGTATCTAAGGGTCAAAAGAGAGCAGACTATTAATATATTATAGTAAGTGAGGATGTTGGGTAATTTCTCATCTGCCCTGAGGGTGTTTTAGTCTCACAGGGGTCAGCTGCATTGTCTTTGCTATTCTTTGTGGGATGCCACTCAGAGAATTGATATGGCAGCACTATGAGGGGTATTATTAGTATGCTAGTGATATCTAGATAGATAACACCATCTCTCTTGATGGCAATTTGTCTCTGAATAGTTATGCTATCTGGCTGGAACAGCAAGTCAAGCCTCAGCCCACAGCAGGCAGAGGAATTGCTTGTGGGTAAGAGGAGGGCAACAAAAAGGATTAGGGGACTGGAACACATGATTTATGAGGAGAGGCTGAGGGAACTGGGATTGTTTAGCCTGCGGAAGAGAAGAATGAGGGGGGATTTGATAGCTGCTTTCAACTACCCGAAAGGGGGTTCCAAAGAGGATGGATCTAGACTGTTCTCAATGGTAGCAGATGACAGAACGAGGAGTAATGGTCTCAAGTTGCAGTGGGGGGCGGGGGGTTAGGTTGGATATTAGGAAAAACGTTTTCTCTAGGAGGGTGGTGAAACGCTGGAATGTGTTACGTAGGGAGGTGGTGGAATCTCCTTCCTTTGAAGATTTTAAGGTCAGGCTTGACAAAGCCCCGGCTGGGATGATTTAATTGGGGATTGGTCCTGCTTTGAGCAGGGGGTTGGACTAGATGACCTCCTGAGGTCCCTTCCAACCCTGAGATTCTATGATTCTATGAAATGCCTTCCTACTGCACCAAACAGAAAAGGTTTTTTGTTTTGTTTTTGAGCTCAGAACATGTGAATTTTTTTTCAGGTGCTGTGATAGAGTAAACTGGGAGGAGTGGTAGATACGCTGGAGGGGAGGGATAGGATACAGAAGGACCTAGACAAATTGGAGAATTGGGCCAAAAGAAATCTGATGAGGTTCAATAAGGATAAGTGCAGGGTCCTGCACTTAGGACGGAAGAACCCAATGCACAGCTACAGACTAGGGGCCGAATGGCTAGGCAGCAGTTCTGCGGAAAAGGACCTAGGGGTGACAGTGGACGAGAAGCTGGATATGAGTCAGCAGTGTGCCCTTGTTGCCAAGAAGGCCAATGGCATTTTGGGATGTATAAGTAGGGGCATAGCGAGCAGATCGAGGGACGTGATCGTTCCCTTCTATTCAACATTGGTGAGGCCTCATCTGGAGTACTGTGTCCAGTTTTGGGCCCCACACTACAAGAAGGATGTGGATAAATTGGAGAGAGTCCAGCGAAGGGCAACAAAAATGATTAGGGGTCTGGAACACATGACTTATGAGGAGAGGCTGAGGGAGCTGGGATTGTTTAGCCTGCAGAAGAGAAGAATGAGGGGGGATTTGATAGCTGCTTTCAACTACCTGAAAGGGGGTTCCAAAGAGGATGGCTCTAGACCTTCTGGGGTCCCTTGCAACCCTGATATTCTATGATTCTATGATTCTAAAAGGTTTCTCCTCCTGCCCCACCCTGTTAGGAGGTGGTGGGCCCAGCAAAAGGCTGAAGGTCCTGCTGATTCAGTGAGGTCACTGGTAATTATACCCAGCTTTTACATCGCACTTCTAAAGTCCCACAGCTTCACACATTTTACAAAGGAAGGCATCCTTCCTGTATTGTAAGGATGGAGAAACCAAGGCACAGAAAAAAGAAGCAACTTTCTCCAGTTCAGTGGAAAATCCAGAAATAGAGCCTGGATCTGGGGCTCTGGGCTGGGGCCGAGGGGTTTGGAGTGTGGGAGGGGGTGTGGGCTCTGGCTGGTGGTATGGACTCTGGGGTGGGGCCAGGTATGAGGAGTTCGGGGTGAAAGAAGGAGCTCCAGGCTTGGGCAGGGGGTTGGAGTGGAGAAGGGGGTGAGAGCTTCAGATGGGGGTGTGGTCTCTGGGGTGGGGCCGGGGATGAGGGCTTTGGGGTACAGGAGGGGCTGGGGCAGGGGTTGGGGTTCTGGGAGGTGCAGACTCTGGGAGGGAGTTTGGGTGCAGGAGGGGACTCCAGGTTGGGATGCGGGAGGGGCTGCGGGGTCCCAGCGGCGCTTACCGCGGCTCCCAGCCAATGGGAGCTGCGGAGCTGGCCCTCGGAGAGGGGGGAAAAGGGGGAGGGCAGTGCATGGAGCCTCCCTGGCCACCCATGTATCTAGGGCCTGCCAGGACCTGGTGGCTGCTTCCGGGAACTGCAAGGAACCAGGGCAGGCAGGGAGCCTGCCTTAGCCCCAGGCCCCCGTTGCACTGCCGACCGGACTTTTAATGGCCCGGCCGGGAGCCGCCAGGAGGTCCCTTTTTGACCGGGTGTTCTGGTCAAAAACCGGACGCCTGGCAACTCTAAATATAGGGCCCAAGAAGAAGGGCTCCTTAACCTTATCTAAAGCATGTCTAGCCTTGTTGGAGCAGGATGGGTATTTGACGAGGACTATTTCTTGGTTTCCATAAGATTGGAAGCAAAAGTGCTAGATGACTGGGACAGTGCATGTGCTGGGAAGACTTCTAGCTCAGTTTTACAGGCCAAATGGCTTTGATCTTTCATTAGAATTTTTGGACACTGTTAAAAATATAAAAGAATAAAAAGAAAAATAAAAGTTTAAGAACATAAGAACGGCCATACTGGGTCAGACCAAAGGTCCATCTAGCCCTGTATCCTGTCTTCCGACAGTACCCAAAGCCAGATGCCCCAGAGAGAATAAACAGGTAATCATCAAGTGACCCATTCCCTGTTATTTATTCCCAGCTTCTGGCAAACAGAAGCTCGGGACACTATCCCTGCCCATCTTGGCTAATAGCCATTGATGGACCCATCCTCCATGATTTTTTTCTAGTGGTTTTAATTTATCTAGTTCTCCAAAATGCTTGCAGTCTAATATTAAACACAATCCAGGAAGAGGGTAATAGGACTGTGACAGATTTCGAATTACTGCTGTAGCACCTCCTCCTGGCTATCCTGGGAATTAGCTTAGTTCACCCGAGCGCCCTCATCTGTTTACCTGCCGCGTCCGCAGGTTCGGCCGAGCGCAGCTCCCACTGATTCTACCTCCTGCAGTTCACCACTCCAGGCCAAAGGGGGCTGCGGGAAGGTGGCCAGCACATCCCTCAGCCCACGCCACTTCCCGCAGCCCCCACTGGCCTGGAGCGGTGAACCACAGCCGCTGGGAGCCGCGATCGGCCGAACCTGCGGATGCAGCAGGTAAACAAACCGGCCCAGCCTGCCAGAGGGCTTACCCTGGCGGGCCGCGTGCCAAAGGTTGCCGATCCCTGTGCTAAACCAAAATGCCAGTTATTCTGGCCAGTCTCAGAATGTGACAATAGCCCCTATTATGACAGTATTACCTTTTAAGCTTGTATTCATGAGCCCATTCACCTCCTGAAATCTTAGTTTAGTGGCTGTTAGCGTACTGATGGCATTATGTATGAATAATTCTGCACAGCATCAAACACTGAGGCCTTATCCCACTCACTGCATTACTCCATTGAATTATACCAGTGCAATACAGTGAAGGATCAGTACTGGAAACTACATCCAGCATCCATATTCAGGGGATCTCATTGACTCCACCTGGAGTAGGACTGGGTTCTGAGCTTTCCCTAGGATTGGGTCCTTAGGTAGAGTGAGTGAGTGAGAAAGCTGTCAGCAAACTAAACAGGCTGAAAACAAAACTCACAAGAGAATGTACGTGTCATAAGGACTTTGCTGTGTGCATAAGTACTGATTTAGAAAACATGCCGTTCTCTCAACACGTATTATGCACAATTCTGACTGGCTACCCTGACAGCTGATTGAGCTGTCTTAATCTTGAAAGGTCCATAATTTTCCTCCACTCCTTTCCTCCTCTTTCCCCTTACCACTTATGCTCTTTTTCTTTCTAGCCTGAAAACAACATTAACAATGACTAGACTTTCTTTTAATTTTTTTTTTAAAAGTGCTAAATAACCTCTTGTGTGCAGGATATTTACTGCTTTAGGGCACAATCTGTTGCCGTACAGTTAGAACCGTTGCTAAGGTACCTATTGTCATTATATATGCCGCAGCAACAAGCCGTTCTGTCTTGTTTCTCCTCTGTGAACATGGTGATTTATTGATAATACTAATCTTGTTTGCAAGTTCTAGTGCTAGTAAGTCAAACGTGTTTATAGAAAGAGAATCTCTCATCCCAACTTTTTGTTGCAATTGCTTGCATGATAATTATCATCATTTGCACTGGCAGTCTGAGGAGCTTGAATGCTTCACAAGCCTAAATTAAGCTTCACAACTGCCCTGTAAGGTGATTATTTATGCACTCACTTTATGGTGTGGGGAAACAGAGGCACAGAGCAGTGCGTAAACATGCAACTTCACTCAGCTCACAACAAGGCCCAATCCTTATTATTAATCACATTTATTACTAGTATTTAAGGACCAATAAAGAACGGGACTCAGAAGATCAGAAAACAGAAGTCAGAGCAACAAATATCATGAGGTTTCTTTAAAGATATTGTATCTTTTGTTCCAACTTCAGATTTTTTTTAAAACTCTGCCCACCCAACTCTCCACTCCCACTGGGGAGAGTTGGAAATTTTGGCTCCCACTGCGGGAACTTTCTGCCTGATGGTCCAGCTTTTTCCCAACCCCCCAAATTCTAAATAATTAAATTCTGTGGCTTCCCCATCTGCCTATCCTCCTGTCCAGCAATTAATTATGCACCCCCCCCGCATATATCTTCCTCCCATCCCCCACGTCTGCTCCTCCTCCAGCTCCAGGAGGTCTTCATCCGTCTCCGACGTCGGGGACCCAAGACTCTACAGTAGAGTCTAATTCTCCTTTTCCCAGGTGTGGTATCGCAGGGATGGAGAGTGGAGCAGGCTGACCTCATTGTTTGCAGGAGCAGAGAGGAGAGAAGGGAGTAACGTTCCCCTGAGCTGCCAGGGCTCTTTCTGCTGTCCCCATTCCCGCCCTCCCCTAACCAAAAATTTCTCTAAGCTGCTGAGGAGATGGGGTGGGGGGAGCTCAGGAGGCTTCCTGCAGCAGCCCTCTGATTGGCTGCGTCTTCCCTGGGAAGGCTGGAACTAAATCAAGCAACTGATGACCACATTGGTTTGCTCCCTGACTTCAGTGGGAACAGTATTGAGCCCTGAGTAGCAAAACTGGGCTTTGAACATCAGACTACTCCTGTTTCTTGTGTGTAACCCCTGCTTATTTTACTCTGGTTTGGCCTTTACTCTGCCATCCTTGCTTGTACTGATTAGTACCTTACTCCATGAGCAGTCCTATTAGCATATGGGGAAAGGAGAATGAAGGCCACACAGAGGCCTTGTATGGGGGAATGTGGACACGGGTAGGACATAGAGCCCCTAGCAGTGGCAGGAAGTCCTTGAAATAGAGGAAGATGGGAGGGTGGCACACAAGGAATTTGTGGGGAAGAGTGGAGGGAAGCCCCTGGTTTATGCAATGTTTTCAGGTTACAGAAACAACAGTGTGTTTGACCCTCTAATAGAAATAATACCCAGATCGCTGGGCTAGATTGTGCAACCCTGAGCTAATTCACATGGGGCCAGATTCCATCACCCTTCCTCTGTGAGTAGTACTATTGAAACCAATGGGACTAAGGCCCCAACCCAGAGAAATACTCAAACTTAATTTTAAACTCATGAATAATCTCTTTGAAGTCAATGGGACTACTCACGTACTTAAAGTTAAGCACATTTGCTGGATTTTGACCTATTTGGCTTATATTTGAATACTGCCATTTGGAGCCTGTTTAGCAGTAACTTCATTGGGCCTTACTGTTCTAATATCCCCAAGTATTGAATGGAGACTTCTGGTACACTATTTCCCATTGTTACTGACCAAATTGGTGCTAAATCATTTTCAGAGCCCAACCCTAACTGCACTAGGGAGCAGTTACTCACAGAGAGATAGCTCTCTGGACACCAAGTGGGAATATCTGTGCGAGTAACATCTCACCAACAGGAGTCAGGGTTGTACAGACAAGCTGTCTCTTTCTATTGCAGTCAACTTTATCTCCATCACAGCCCTCCTGATGGAACTTCTGAACTGGTGCCATGGTGAAGCCACAGAAAGAGAGGTAAAAACAACCTCCGCTCAATGTGCTTTTCAAATTGAATTGACGTTCTGGTTGGATACAAGTAGTTATTCTGAAACCACAGACAATGACGTAGGGGAAATGCTTCTTTTCCTCTATTAAATAAACTGTAATTTGGGCCCATAAACCCTACAATGTACTGGTTTTTGGGTTCATTACTACAGAATAGTCTTGTAACTTGTTTACTACTCTGATAAGGTTTCCTCCAAAACCTTAAACAAAAATGAACAGACCTACTTTGTTTCACTGTTAGACTCTTGAATATTACTATTGCTCATATTATTATAGTGCCAGTTGTCCATGGAAAGCAGAAACTTTCCACAGAAAATTCCACTTAGTCAAGTAAACTAATTTTTCATCAAAAAAACAGTGTTGACAGAAAAAATCTGATCAGCCCTCATGCACACCCAGGGTAAGAGACAGTCCCTGCCCTTAAGAGCCTATAATCTGAATAACCAAGACAAAAAGTAAGTATTATTATCTCCAATTTACAGATATGGGACTGAGGCACAGAGAGACTAAGGACCAGACTTTCATAAAAACACACCGTATTGGGGTGCTGAAAATCTGCCTGAAATGTTACAACAGGAGCTGCTGAATCCTGAGCACTTCTGAAAATCTAGCCCTTTATTAGCTATGTAATTGGGAATGGATATCTTTGTAAACTTCACATAGGAAGTTTAGGACACCACCAAAGATTGAACCCAGATTGCCCAAATTCCATGAGTGTGTCTTAACCACAAGACTATCCTTCCTCCCTATTTTACCATTTATGATTCCCTGTTTGCAAAGCCTATATTTGAGATGCCGTATCTAACTTCTTTGATTCTAAGCCAGGTCCTACCTCCTGTGAGTAAGATCCATGGGAAGAGCTCTGATAGGATAAACAATGGCTTTTACTGAGTTTCTTTAAAAAGTCGGAGTAGCCAGCCCCAACCCCTCTCCCCACCTCTGAAGCTATTTTCAGTACTTCCAGTATCATGTTTTTGCAAAATGACTGAATGCAGCTGACTAACGGAAATCATTCATGATAGCAAACCCCTTCTCCTGTCTGTTGTGAACATGAACAAGTCAGAGGAGAAGCAATTTTTCACCCTCCTCAGTGATCTCATAAATTATCTGGAGCTAAATAACTTAGAAAGCAGAGCAGAATCTTCCAGCCTTAGGTAACAATTACACTCTATGAACTTTGAGAAACCTCTTGCTAGCATTTGAGCTTCGTACGTAAATGACTAGCGAAGGCATGGTGACAGCAGCGTTTGGAAGAAGACTTCCCACCCCACCCAGGTGTTGGACTGATTTGTTGGAGAATGGCATTCCCGTCTGTTTCCAAATTGGGGAAACATTGGAGTTGACTGAACTGAAGCAGGGAATGTAGATAGGTAACTCGTGTCTGTGAAATGCTGTGGAACACCCAGGGTTCCGCCTTCCAAAAGAAGAGCAGGGAATGCTCAGCCAAATTGTTCCAATGTAGAAATTTAATGTTAGGGGCTTTATTTAGGCACCTAAGTAAAAGTAGCCTGATTCTTTTCAAAGCTCTCGCTGAAGTCAGTTTCAGTTATGAGTTCTCGGTGCCTCTGAAAATGCAAGGTTGTGTCCTACAGTGTACGTTCAGGTGTTTTCTCTAGCCTAGTTTAAAATGAGACAAGTTTGAAGAAATTCAGCTTTAGAATATCTCACTAGTAGGATTCTCCCCCTCACCATACTCAGTCTGTTTTCCTTTGCTTCATTTCATGCCATTATTCTTAGCTGCTATGCCTACCTAGATAATTTTTCCCTTGTTGTTGTTTACAACCTTCAAATACTTGAAAATGGCCAGTCCTTTTAATCTTTCCTCATAAATCAATCCTTCCCAGATAATATTTTGCACTTATATAGCTCTTCTATCCATAGAGCTGAAAGCACTTTAGAAAAATGGGCAAATAGCATTCTCATTTTACACAGAGGGGAAACCATAGCACAGAGAAGCTCAATGTGGCATAAAACAAGGACAGAGTGTAATAGAATTGAGGTGTCCTGAGTCTCAGTCTAGTGCCCTTTCCATTAACCTACACTGCTATTTTATTGTTCTTCTGCAAGGATCTGTCTTCATGATAGAGTTAGTTTAGGCAATCTGCACCCAGGTTAGCCTACCTCTGGTGGGAGCAGCCATGTTGCATAGCCGTACCTGAGTTACTGAGTCCTCATGAGTGCTGTATTCCCTGTGCGTCGCTAGGACTTGTAGAGGCAGATCCCATGGTTCCTTGTGCTGCAGTGAGCTGAGATACTCTGTAATTCTTTCCCAGTGAATTGTGGGAGAACTCATCTGTCCTTCTGGGCACAAGGAAAGAATTGTGGGAAGGCACTGGAGGACTAGCAGCACTTGAGTGATTTAGCCTATGTCCTCACTGCAAAGTAGGCAGATTGCCAGCCCTACTGAAAGTGGAACCCAGGCTCTAACCCACACCAGCTAACCTGGGTTAAAAACACCACTTAACTTCAGTGAGAGGGTTTTGTGTGTGGACAGGGCACTAGGGACAACACCCAAGTACGATCACAGGATAACACTGCGGTGAGGATGTACCCTAATGGTCTGACCCGGCACTCACTGAACTCCACGAAAATTTCAATACTGATCAGGCTGTAAATTCCATTTAATTTATAACGATCTCTCTGATTCAGAGGAGCCCAGAACTCAATCTGGAATCCCAGGTGTATTCTCATCAGCACTTAGTGGAGAAATATGATTCTCTCCTAGCCTGGCCCTCTGATGTATTGCCTCTGTGTATGCCTCCCCAAATCATTTTGTCTATTCTCCTGCTGTAGCACACTCAAACACATATCTAATTTGGTGTCTATCATCAGCATGAGTCTCTTTTGGCACTACTCTTCCAAGTATCTCCCCCCGCCCCTAGGGACTATCTGTGTTTCTGATGATTTTCCCTGGTTGAAGCTGTGGGTATCTTGTGACTTGTTTCTTAAGTTACATCTCCTCTGGTAACTACAGCAAATTGTTTTGGATTTTCCACTATGAATTATTCATTAGAGTCAAGTTAGTGTGATTATTAATTCTAGCATCAGCGGTGTGTCAATAAGCATCTCATTGCTTAATATGTGGTCCTAACCATGCTTCTCTAAAACTAATGACCTGTCTAGATATCCTGGTCTAACACTCAACAGACAGGAGTGAAGCATTTAATTACTGTTAATTTAATAAAGCAATGATTGAACTAATGGTGAAAAGCTGTCAATGCTTTGCCATCAATTAATAGGGAAATAAATTAGTAATGCCTATGGAGTGACACATCAGCAATCAAAATATTTCTCTACACAGGGATAGTTCTGAGCATGCAGTTTTCTTTAGCTGAATCTGAATCCTTCCCATGTTGCCAGACATTGCTTAGGGCATGAACAAGGCTCTGCTGTCCCTGTCAATCATTCAGTTTGCCAGGATGGCTACCTTATTGTGTTTCTATTGGAACCCACTGGTGAATGTGTGTTATAAATCCCGCTCTGTGACCACGCAGGATATGACTTTTTACAGCCCTCAGATAAACAGTTTTTTGTTTTTTTAAGTTCAAGCTGCAGACGTTTATGCTTTTCAATCTGGAAGTCCTTAGTTCAGTCCCAGGTGTGCCCACCAAGAGGGCAGTTGTAATACCATAACTTAATTTTTTTACAAGGATGGGTTGTTGGCTTATCACCCAATCTGGAGCCAGGACTAGTGAACTACTTCTCATCTGGTTCCTATCCTTTTACCTGTCTGTGTTGGGTGCCCCTACCAGCAGTTAAAACTCCCACTGGCATAGGTCTCAGGGTCAGTGGATCTCACAAGCCTTCCCGCTGTGTCAAGGTGCAGTCCCCAGGGAAGGAGTTCTGTAAATGGGAGTATGGAATTTAATAGAGAGCAATTTTCAGTGGAGTCAGCCACATAACTGCTTTTTGAAAATCTGCCCCATTGCTATTAATTTATGTAGCACCACAAATGTGTATGGTACTTTTACGATACAGACAAAGATCTATTCCTTACCCTGAAGAAGTATGTTGTCAGTAGTGGTATTGGAGTTGCAATTGGAAGTCATCACTTAGATCAGGGGCCCATTGTTCTCGAAGTACAAACACATAGGACTTGTCTACACTACCCTACCGGATCGGCGTTCAGTGATTGATCCAGCGGGGGTCGATTTATCGCGTCTAGTATAGACGCGATAAATCGACTGCTGAGCACTCTCCCGTTGCCTCCGGTACTCCACCAGAATTAGGAGTGCAAGCGGAGTTGACAGGAGAGCATCAGCTGTTGACTTCCTGCAGTGAAAACACTGCGGTAAGTAGATCTAAATACATCGACTTCAGCTATGCTATTCACGTAGCTGAAGTTGCATATCTTAGATCAATCCCATGTGGTAGTGTAGACAAGCCCATAGTGTGAGATGGTCTCTTGAAGAACTTACAATATAAACTGATGAGAAAGAAAGGGAGACAGATGTACAGTGTGGTGAAGAGACTAGCTTAAAGTCACACACACCAGGTCAGTAGCAGAGCTGGGCATGGAACCCAACGCTCCAGACTCCTAATCCCATGGGACCCACTAGCTCCAACCATGTATTTAAATGGAGTCCAACTGACTTAACTGGACTTCTGCAAGGGCTTATGGGTCTGTACTAGGAGATCTGAGTGTAGGAGCAGGACATAAATTATGAAAACACAGAAGGGTAGGAGTGGTGATGGATGAAGAAGAGGACATTTTGATTATGCAGTAAGTTTGGAGGCTAGTGCACAGGCCCTTAAGTCTATCAAATATATAGTACATGCAGCGTGTCTGAGTCAAGGTTACTAATTTTTGTGTTTCCTGATCTTCTTCTGATTTTTCCCTATGTAATCTTAAATTAACATACTTTTGTGTGTGATATAAATATATGTGTGTGTATGTAATGTTATAAATTACATACATAAATACAGCTGAACGGTTGCAGTTGTCACATCCTCTTTAGACAGTTTACCCTTTGAAGTCATTTTTCATTGCTTGGTTACTATGATTTTATTACTTTGATTGCTATAATAACATCAAAACACAGTACAGCTTTTAAATATTCACTTCAGCCTTTGTTCTTAAAAGAGACCAGTTCTTTATTTCTGTCCTCTGAATAATCTCATCATCCACGCAGTGAGTCAAATGTCAGGAATGCAGTCAATGACAAAGGATTTCTGCCCAAGCAAGGTTTCTGGGGCACCCAGAAATAAGTCCCTTTGTTACTGCCTGCCTCCAGGGAGTGGGTCACTTTCTTGTAGTAGCTGGGCGTCAGCTCCTTTCAGCCACTCATGCACTCTCCTCTGCGTTATGCTAGCCCTAATTTCACCTTGCAGGTTAACAATAAGTGCACTCCAATCCTTAGTCCCTTTGAATCATTCCCATGTGATATCCAGCCCCTGACACTGGCTACTCACAGAAATTCAGATCCTCTGCATCCAGCGGTGCAAAATACTCTAGTTTTACCTTAAACTGCGGCTCCTGTAAACCACACAGCACTTGTACTGTTTGTGGTATTGGGACAGGCAGGTCTAGGCCCGCCCAAAACTAGAGACCAGCCCCTTCTACTGATGGGGAGGAGCCATTGGACCCAGGCCGCAGTTGAGTAAACACAGCAGGTCTGAGTATTTATAAGAAAACAAAAGTAGGTTTATTTAAGAAAGAATAAAGATTTCACTAGAAAAGAGAGAGGTGGAAACAAGTGGTTACAATACAAAACAGAATAATAAATTCCAAACCTGGGTCTAAACTTATCAATGGTTGCTTTTCATATCTAATAAATTAGATTCATCCTCCCTCCCCACCCCACACACACACCCTGACACACACACACACCAAGTTCAGTCTGTTGCCGAGCTGGCTAGTTTCTCAGGAACCAGGATCCAAAGGCTCATGAAAGCACTCCCTGCTCCACAAGAGGTTGTCCTCAGTGAATGGATCAGTGTGCTTCTCTCTCCTGTGTGTTATACTGAAAACAGCCTTTTATTTCTATTTACAGTCACAGCGAACCCCTGTCATGTTGCAAAGGGCTTTTTTTTTTTTTTTTTTTTTTTACCTTTAAGTGCTTTGGATTGTTTGTTCTTTCTTCTCATGGTTCCCCATTCAACATCTTAGTACTTATGCAAGGCTAAACAATTAAGCCTTACATTGCATCTCAGGCCAAGCCAGGTGGGGTGACAACTCCCCCTTGCTTGAATGGGCCATCACCAAGACACATTATCTCCTGGTGAGTAATTTCTACTTCAAGCCCGTACAGCATACTTGCAGTATACATAAATTGTTCCTTAAACATTACCTGTATGTCTATCTCACAATGATTATGAAACTTGACAAGTTATGAGCTTTCTGTAGATACTTTATATGTTACTCTTTCTGCATAAATATCCTGTAAGAATTTGTTTGATGTAGGGAGTTTGTCAGGTCTGAAGTGAGCGATGTTTGCAAACAAAAGGGGACCCTTTGCTGAGGGGTTTCTGGGTCACACTGTGCTTGTTTTTCATTGATATGGGGCCTTGTTCAGTGTAAAACGAGGATGCAGATTCTGATTGTTCAACATTGTGATCAGCTGCTTAGACTTCAAGCTAAAATCAGTTTGCCTTATCTACATGAGTCATCCTGATGGGCCAAATTCACCCTCTAATGAATTTGTCCCACTTACTTCCATCAGACTATTTGCATGGATGAGGTGAATGAGCTTTGTTTTTTCATGTCCGGAGTTAGGTGCATCAAAATGTCAGCCGCAAACATTCAAAAATCATGTCAGACCCCAAAGATCCTGAGATTGCTTTTAAATTCATAAGATTGTTTTTAAAAATACATTCTGGATTTTTTCTTGCATTATATTTGTTGAACTTTTAGGGTTCACTCAGATTATATTTCTAAGCTTTTCTTCAGAGGGCTAAAAACTTACTTTTGGTTTGTTGCCAAAGGTCATGATTTTATTGTGAATCTTGACATCTGGTGTTTTCTTTTTAAAATCTCATGATTTTTAAGGCAATGGCATAATTTTTTTAATGCTTGCAGTAGATGATACTGAATACCCCCAGGGGACATACACCAAAACAGGGTGTATCTTTCATTACACTGTCCTAGGTCCCTGACCTGTGAGGTACTGAGTGCCATTATCAATCAATGAACCCAGTTCTGCTCTCTGGGACAAGGATGTAAAACCAGAAAAACTCCACTGAAGTCACTTCAGATTTATACTAATGTATTGGAGATCAGAATCCGACCAATGAATTAATGGAAGTTGCGGATGTTCCAATGAGAAATTGTTTAAAATGATATCATTTTACTAGTTAAACATCTCTTGTACTACAGTGATTATATTCACAAATGGGGTCCCAGGAAAATGGTGGCAGTTTTGCAATAATTTATGAAATCTGCCAGCATATTTAATTTCCATTCTGAAGGGAGTTAAAAAGTCTTTCTTTAAACACTAACAAATCTGTAACTTTGCATTGGATTGCTTTTTTGGTGTGTTTTTTTTAATGACAAATTGATTTGTATGAAATGGAGCATGTACCAGATTCCAGCAGAATGTAAAAACCAGGAATGAGAGAGAAGGGCATGTAATAAAGGTATTATTAGTCAGCAACAATCACTTTTACTCACTGTGACGAGATCTCCGGGATGCAGCCTAGGTCTGTGGGACCACTGCACCCCCTTAATGCTCCAGCCTGGGCTGTCTCTCACAATGCTTTGCTAGTGACAAGCAGCAAACCCCTCCAGACACTGTTATCACTCAGCACAACTGCATGTGAAGCCCCCCACCCAGCTAGATTGCATGAATGCTCCCAGAGCCACTCATGGATCACACAGAGAAAGGCACCAGCCAAATCCCCCCAGCTCCCAGGCTTGTACCTCAGGAATATACCATCTTGAACTGTTCAAGACCCTTTCTTGAGCAATGCAAGTTTATTAATTGGTTCACCAGTGCATCAATGGAAAGTGGATATACACCAGCCATTGTAAACCTGAGCAGGTTTACCAAGCACTTCAGGCAAACTCACTGGTAAAAATAAACCATAAAACAAAAGATAGATTTTAAGTTATTATAAATGATAGGGAAAAAGTCAGAGTGGTTACCAAAAGAAAATAAATTATAAGCACGCAGTCTAAACTCTCAAGCTTATTAGACTGGGCAACATCTGGATTAAGCAGTTTTGCTCACCCAACTGAATACTACAGTTCATAGTACACAGGTTTCACCCTTGAAACCTGGGCCAGTCTCCTCTGTTGGAGTCTTCAGTCTTCTGAGTGTCCTTCTTTCTTGCAGCATTGGTGGGGGAAAGATAAAAGGCAAAGCATGAGGGCACTGTGTTTTGTTTTATACCCTTAGTCCATGTGCTTGGAGAACATAAGTCCAGGCATGTCTGGTGGGCATTGCTGAGTTACCAAGCAAGGTTGAGCAATTCCTCTCGTGTGGCCTTGTGCAGGTGAATCATTGCATTATAGCTCCCTTGCTGGACAATGGCTGTTGATGGTTTTTCGACATCCTCCTGGGCGTTGGTTATCCCCCTGTTTATTGTCTTTAGGGAGCTAGTACCCAGGTGCTTCCCAAACCCACAGCATATTTTAGAGAAAATCATACAACACAATTCTCATAACTTCATATGCATTAATGATATACATATATAGATGGAACAGTACATTTCAGCAGATCATAACCATTCCCACGATACCTCACGTGGCATGCTTTATATGAAATATCACAATTATATACAAATGGATGGATGGATATGGGGGTTACAGGGTGCTCCCCTAAGGTGTAGAGTGTCACACCCACATCCTTGGAGAATAGTTATTTAAACTAGGCAGGACAAGCTACTAGCGAAGATATTGTAGAGGATAATCTTGGAATAGACAAGTGTGTATGGATTAACAGGATTTTTTCATCTCTAATTTCTAGAGAGGTATAATGCAGAAGTTAGTTGATTGGGTCATTTTGGATAAGGATCAAAAGTTTGGATGGATACCTGAGCTTAGTCAAACCATTTTTTTCCCTTGGACTGCTGCATGAAAATTTCACAAGATCAGGTTTTTGTACGATTTCCAGCACTTCCTCGTTTTAGTCAGGCCAGAAATATTGAGAACAGCTTTTCTCACAGTATTCTGTTATTTTAGCTTCAAAATGAGAAAATGGAGGTGGAGAGGTGCGAAGAGAGAGACACCTAAAAATCTGTGCAATTCTTTGTTTTCTTTTGTTTTTTAAGTAAAAGTAAACTTGGCAAGTGAACCCTTGCAAATATTCTAGTTTTGGGTGGAGACATTGTGGATAGCTCTGTGAAAATGTCTGTTCAAAGTGCAGCAGCAGTCAAAAAAGCGAACAGAATGTTAGGAACCATTAGGAAAGGGATAGAGAATAAGACAGAAAATATCATCATGCCACTCTATATATCCAGGGTAGGGCCACGGCTTGAATACTGCACTCCGTTCTGGTTGCCCTATCTCGAAAAAGATATATTAGAATTGGGAAAAAGTATGGAGAAGGGCCACAAAAATGATGAGGGAGATCAGGAGAGATTAAAAAGACTGGGACTGTTCAGTTTAGCAAAGAGACGACTAAACGGGGGATATGACAGAGGTCTATAAAGTCATGGATTGTGTGGAGAAAGTGAATAGGAAGTTTTTATTTGTCCCTTCATATAGCACATGAACCAGGGGTCACTCAATTAAATTAATAAGCAGCAGGTTTAAAACAAACGTAAGGAAGTACTTCTTCATACAACGCACCTTCCATCTGTGGAACTCCTTGCCAGGAGATGTAGTGAAGGCCAAAAGTATAACTGGGTTTATTACACTTGTACATCTTGGAACAGTGGAGAACCAGAAAATGACATGGGGATGTGCCAAGGGACACTATTCTAGTGCCATAGTGACGCTTGACAAGCTCAATAGAGCATTACCACATATTTCTTTTGAGAGAGACCTCCGTAAGTTTTGATCTGCTGCATGCAGTGTTAATGTGCTGACTGAAAGAAGACAATTGTGGGAGGGCCCACCTGGTTAATACATTTGGCCAAGGTTTTGTGCTGAGGTGAGAGATAATACCCTGTAATGTCGTCATTTAGCAATGCTTATTGTTATGTTACCTGCACTGTTTGGGGTTGGCTTATGGGAAGCACTTAAGCATTTTTACCATCATTTTTAAAAAGTTCTGGAAGACTTTGGGAGGGAATTCTCATATTTCTTCCTCACAATGTTTTCTGGCAGCATTGTTCACTGTGCTTATCAACTGCTGTGCATGATCACACCCGTGGCATGAGCACTTCTAGGGGTGACAGTGGTAATGGTTGGGTGGGCATGAGGGAGCAGGGTGTTGTATGAGTGTCAGAGATCTTCAGTGTATTTTAGTTTTGTTTCTTTGGCCTGTATTGTTTGGGTGTTGAGCAAAGGCTGCTCTATGGGAACAGGATCCATCCTGGAGCTCATTGTCTTCCTACTCTATGCTCTGCAGGCCCCAAAAGTGTTCCACCACCAGATAATTAGGGACTGCATGAGGGAACCCTCTTTTCCCTCTATGCACACTCCTATTCCCTGTGGTCACACTCCCATTGCTTGTGCTGTCTCCCCGTTTGCAGGAATGCCTCATCCTGAAGAAGAGCCCGATACTCCCTTTCCTTATGCAAGTCCAACTGCTTGACTCTTTCTGTCTATGCCAACAAGCAGGTCCTCCAGAGTCCTTTGGCATCGGCCTCTCCTGTCTCTGCAATCCCAGCAGAATGTGTTCCCTGTCGGAATTAGAATGTCCTGCCAAGGCAAACACAAGGCTAGTATTACTTTTCATTTCTCCTTTGAATGATCCTAAGAAATCTACCACATAACATAACTGTGCAACTGAAGGCCACAATATTGATACTTTTTAATATCTCAGGAATGTAGCTGTTACAGCCTTCTTTCTTCAAACTACTTCTGCAGCCCATGAGAAAGGAGCTGAGGGTAAAAATGGTGAGATACCTGCATTACTTATGTTAAAATGTTGTCATGTATACAATACATCAAGGAGCTGTTTGGGATGTGGTTCGGTTCCTTCAGTCACCTGTTTCTTCTTTGACGGCTGGGCACCATTTGGAGAACATAGGAGTTTTGAAAATACCAGAATGGAAAAGACAAGTGACTTTCCACTTCTTTCGAGGACACCCTGCCACCTAAACCAGAGAGATGTTTTTGCTCACGGTGACTCTTCCACACATTGCTGAGTGGAGGGTTTGATAAGCTACGAAGATGGAACAAGCACATTATCCCTGCCCTTAAACCTGAAGAACCAGCATGAATTTCTGCTACAACAAAATTTTGCTGAATTGTACTTCTGGACTGGGTGGCAATTCGAGAGGAAATTGATCATAATCTAAGATAGCAGGTGGAATTCCCATGAACAAGGACCAGAGGACCACAAAGAATGCTCATCAACTCCTACTGCATCACCAGAAACTCTGGTCCCTGTGTCAAGCGAACATCACTGAAAGGGACAGGGAAAGAGAATAGCAACACAAGTGTGTGTAACTTTCCCTGAATTTTTTGATTAACACAGCTAGCCAGTCACCGCTCCACTGCTAGGGGGCATGGCATTCTGTTTGTGGAACTGCCAGAGCAGATGCTTCACTGACCCTTACTTCTCCTGGCTTCTGCACTGTGTCTCAGCATCGGGAAGAGGACAGACACCAGGACCTGGGAATGGTACAAAACATTTGAAATGGTCACAGGGAGCATGGACCTCTTTGACTTTCCTCGCACAAACCAATGGTTCCCTTTCCCTCTTGGGACCTAGGTTGTCTTATACACAGGCCACCAATCACCCTCACCCCCGTTCTGCATAGTTCCCATTCATAAGGAGAAGGAAAGATAGGGGTGGAGGGTGGAAGGGGGGTAGTGTTGGGGTTTTGCACAACCATTCGTTTTTTCCCCCATGTGGGCCTTTTTAAATCCCACCGCCTCTTCTGTCCGTCCCTCCCTGTCCCCCCCGATTTCACGTGGCCCAGAGGCTGTTGCTATCAGTGTGGGCCAGGAAATGCACAGACACAGAAGCTGCTTGTTAATACTCTGTTATAGCTTACTCTGAACACTTTACGGAGGTTCATGAGACTTCAATAAAAATCATTGATTTACAGCTACATCTTTCTCTGGGACCATGTCGGAGTGGAGCATGGGTGGGATGTAGTGAGGGAACAGGCCTCAGGCATGTATTACTGGAACAAGAGGGGATACTCCCAGGGAGTGCTGGGGATGTATTATAAACAACCAGCCTCGGATTTCATTTCCTACTGCAGCTCAGAGTCCACCGCAAATGAATCCTCAGAGGGGCTTTCCCAACCCAGTCCTCCAGGTAGCAGTGCACAGTAACATGCTCCTCTTTTCTCCAGGTCTCCAGGGACTTCCTCTGAGGTCCCTGCTTCCTTATCGGCCTTCCCTTCATCGGCATGCCCTCATACAATGAGGCCAGCCGGGTTGAAGAGAGGGTCGTGAATGAATTCAGGTTCAGTACTCGCAGCCCTGCAGAGCTCCTGGTCCTGCTCATCAAAGCGAGGGCATGTGCTAGGTCCCCATCCAGAGTGACTGTTTGAGACCTTCACCCTCCATTGCTGGAGTCTGAGGTCCTTCATGCACTGGGACGGAGTCTGGTGGATACCCGGGTTCATGAAATTTCCCGGTACAGGTGAACGTTCCTGCTGATATGGGCGAAGTCATGAAGTATGGTGTACTCTGCCCACACACTAATCAGCACCTGGTTGTGCTCCAGAGACCAGGCAGCAGCTCTTGGAACATGCTCCGTGATCACCAGTGCTGATCAATACAGTTCATGGGAGAACTGAAAGTGCTCAGCACAGGTTACTAGTACTGCAGGCAACGAGGAGTCAGGGACCTTTATACCTTACGGTAAGGAACAAGCAGAAAAAGGATCAGTGCATTGTGGGAATGGCCCTGAAGGACTATTGATACCCATGACCTGGTACATACCCCTTGCCTGTGTCCACATTGCACTGTAGAATGGACATGGGTCCATGCCACAGCAGAGGTGTGTACGTACCCACACCACTCATATATGCTAGCTTTCGTGCACTAGGCTGTCCTTCGGCAATTCAGATGTGGACAGTAGAGGGTTATGGCACAACAGTGTACATGTATCCGTGTACACTCATATGTGTAGATGCACCCTATGGGTGAAATCCTGGGCCTATTGAAATCAATGGCAAAAGTTGCATTGAGTTTTACAGTGCTAGGATGTCTTCCTTAATCACTCTATGCATCTGTTCTCCATATGTAAAAATGGGGCTAATAGTATTTCCCTGTCTCACAGGAGCCTTATGAGAGAAAATTCATTATTGTTCTGAGGTGCTCATATGCTGTGGTGGTGGAGGCCGAGTAAGTGGATAGAAAGACAGTGGCCAGCCTTTTCCACTCTGTTTTAATGTTCAAAAGTATTCATGGTGGCATCCAATAATGTCTTAACCCCAGTCATCACCTTGCCCCCAGAGGGATACAAATTTGTGCAAGATAAACTTTTAAATATGATAATGACTTAGAAAATATCTCGGTTATAACATGTCTGGATGACAAAGGGGTTCAAATTATTATCATTGCCTGTAGTCCTATATTGACTGTTCATTTGTTTTTCACTGAAATAGGGAGAATTTTTTTTTCATTATTATGCAAACATTAGCAATAAGTTTTACTAGTTATTTGATTAACCATCCCAGGAAATTATAAAGATGGAACACATATTCCCAAAGATGATGATTATGCTCATTTTGGATACAAGATGAATACTAATATGGCAACTTTTTCTAAATGCCATCCTTGTCTATAACTATCTTAGCTTAGGTCAGTGGTCTTAAAGCAATATGCACAAGTCCTAACTGATTTCAACTGTTCTTATCTTCCTCAACATTATGGACAGAATCTATAAATCTCCTGTGAGACCATCTCAAAAAAATTGCATTAATTTTTATATTTGCTGAAACCATCTCTCTTGCTAAGACACGTGCATCCAATTATGTGAAATGGGAAATGCTTTAAAATACCACATTCTGGCATGAAGTGTTTGAAAATCTTCGGGGGATGTTAGTTTGTCTTCAATAACAAGTCCCAAATTGTGCCTACTGGGCCTCTTCTCTGAAAACAAAGATTCCAAACGGCTCTGAAAAAATAGGATTATCATATGGCTACTATCTCTCAAATGAAGAACAATTCTGTGACTGGGAAGAAAGGGTGGATAGCAGGGAGAGGGAGCAAATCCATTCAAAAGCAAAAGCTCTTTTTTAATGTTCTTTTAAGGAAATCTCAGGGGAGGGGAAAGTATTTTTACTTTCAGTCCCTTCTTCCCCAGCCTTTATATTTTGTAGACTATCAGTGTTGTCAATTTTTTAAAAAATTAGAGCTGTGATTATCTTTAAAAAAAAAGGTGACTTGTCAGAATTTCTGCTGGGCATGTAAAAATGCCTTTTTATTCTGCAACATGCTATGTTTGGGCTCTGTAAGACATACCGTGGAGAACACCTAGTCCAGCATTGATGCATTGTTTTGTGGGTTTGTTTTATTTTTTCCTACAGCATCGACTGACACTTAGAGCATTTTTTTTTTCATTTTCTGTCAGACTGGTGCTTGCTTCTGGATGTGTGGAAAGTGCAAATGAACATTCAGACATCAGAGGAGCAGGAGAGGGAGGTCCCCATTGGATAGAGAAGGGTTTGTAGCTGAGATCTGAACACGTAAGCATCTTCATGGGGAAAGCAAGAGAGTGAAATGCATTGAAAAGTGCTCGTATTATGGGCCCGCTCTTGTTCCCAATTAAACCTGTGCTGCTTACATTGAGTAAATGGGAGTTTTGCCATTGACATAAATGGGAGTACAATAAGAATATCCTACAAAACAAGAGTTGTCAAAGCATGGAACATATTACAAATATACGCTTCCATATAGCCCATACCTGCCCCTCACTTTTAATCCAGAAGTGCAGCCACTATAGATTGTAACATACAATGCTCCCCCTTGAGCCCGTTGAAGCAATGCATGCTGGAACCTGTAGTCTCCATAGGCTGCAACTCCATATCAAAAATGCAGGGAGTACAAATCCACCTAGTCTGATGCAAAATCAGGTGCCATGCCTTCAGCATATCGCCAGTTAGGTCCTGAGTTGACCAATGTTTCAGCATCCTGATTTAAATGACTAGGCATAATGTCTCACAGAAGTCAGCATATATTACTAAGTGCAATTACCATCACCAGTTGTTTGTTGTGACTTCTGTTACCACATTCCATTCACCTTCAGACTCACTTGACCAGCACTCCATCCTCTTCTCCATGTTTTCATTCCTATTTACTTTTTTTCCCGTTTTGCCCAATATGTCTCTCTGTTGTTCCTTTTCCCCCCTTTTCCATCACTCCTATCTATTTATCTTTCCTGCCATTCCTTGTCATCCTATCTCATCTCCCACAATACACAGGAAAACAAAGAGACTCCTATGGAGCCAACAAGACACATGTCACTCCCCAAATCACTCACAATGGATGTTACATTTGCCTGCTGTCCACCCTTCAGCTACTTTAGTCCAATAGGTTTTGGTCCAAAACCCATTGCAGTCATTGGGAGTTTTACCATTGACTTCAATGAGCTTTGATAGCACAGAGATTGTTTGTTACTGTTAATATTAATAATGATAACAGCACCATGAATTGTGCAAACACAGTGATAGAGGATTATATAGGAGTGGTAGAAGGGAAATATATAAGCGCTAGGCTAATTAAGGTGTGGTTCCCTGTAGACTAGGGAGGTTTGCTACAGGTTAAATGGAGTCAATTAAGGCCCTGTCAGAAACATAATAAACCCCCCTGCTTCAGGCAGACAGAGGGGTGTGAGGAAGGAGAGAGGACTGGAGTTTGGAGGGGTGTTGCTGAGACTTGAAAGAACAGAGAACCGAAGAAAGGGAGACCCTGCCCCAGCAGGACAGGGAGACTCCCTTCCCAGCATCAAGGACTGAGGGTAACCCAACCCAAGGAGGAAGAGGGTAAGAAACCCGCAGGGGTTGAGAGGGGCTGGAGCTCAGAGTGAGGAGCAAACCCAGACCCCTCCCACACTTCCCTTCTCTACCACCTTTCTGGGCCACTAGTGGGGCCCTCAGCACCCCAAGAGCAGGGGCAATGGGTGGCATCCTAGCCCCGCACCAAGTAAAGAGTGAGACCCACCATAGGAACATCCGTCATTTTGCCACAATATTGAGGGATCCCATGAGGTTGAGTGAGGTGTTCAAGGTAAAAATATCTCTCCTGAAATGCTCAAAGTGGAAATATTTTCAGAACTGAATTGTACTCTGAGAAAACAAAGTCAGAAGTGTTTGGAAGGGACCTATGGTCAAGTGTCCTGATACAAAGCCTACTGAAGTCAAAAGGAGTCTTTCCATTTAATTTTATGGGCATTAGATCAGGCCCCAAGTATCTGAGTTAAGTTACAACAGATAACATCACTGTGGATTTAACACATTGGTTCCATGACCCTAACCCTGATATCAGCTGAACTCCTTCAAAAGAGTTGACTTTTTTCTCCTTTCTTGTATGTCTCTGGATTCTATTGAAACTTTAATTTGAGTCATTAACCATCTGAGGAGACTCAATTCAAATCATTAACTCCAACCTCCAGACTCAAAGAATATTCAAATTACCATTAATTACCTGGACAAAAAAGACAAGGCTCTGCTTTTTACAAGCCATTATTCAATGATCAAAGAATCTGACCAACCTTTGTTAGATCAAAGACAACCTATACTTCAACACTAATGAGCCATTAATACCTATCTTTTAAAAAACAATCCAAATTAATATTTAAAAGGTGACTTGTAAAATGTATCACATTTTCATAACAATATCATTATTCGTCTTTATCTTACTTCAGCACAGCAAGAACCCAACTTATTTCTTCATCTCGGCAGGGGAATAAAGAATAAAGGCTATGACACATGTGTCAGTAAATGACTATGGTCCACAGGCTTTGAATCAGAGAGGAAGGATGGTTCACTGGTTAAGATGTTAACCTAGGACCGGGGAGACCTGATTTCAAGTCCCTGCTTTGCTACAGGCTTCCCGTGTTGACATTGGCTTTCTGTGCCTCAGTCCTCCACCTACCTCACAGGGATGTTCTGAGGATAAACCATTAAAGACTATAAGGGGCTCAGATGCTGTTTTAATGGGAGCTAAGTACCCAAGAGGCACTGCCTGTACAAATTAGTGAAGACTCTTTGTCTGGAATATTCACAGTTGCGTGAGTTAAGCACCCAATTCCCACTGAAAATTAATGGGAGTATTTCAGCCTCTTTGAAAATCCCACTTTTTTCCCTCTAGGCTACACAATGTTTTATTAGTTTACAGTAGCAAAAATTATTTGAGTTTTATTTGCCTTTCCTTTATGCAAGTGCGTATCAGGAGTAAGTGTACTGAATGAATGGTGTTGCACTGGTCAAAAGCTGGTATAACTGAGAGAAAAAATGGCATTAAGGATTTTAGGTCATTAGGGTTTTAGGCAAATTAGGGTTTTAAGAAAGAAGAATGACTACAGTCATGGAAGAGAGCTTGAAAAGATGGGGACTGTTGAGAAGAATAAAAGTTGACAATATACAGGTGTACAAAATAACAAATGCAATACAAGAATAAAGAGCCATTCAACAACGATGAAATGTGGCTAAGTAAATTTGATCAAATGAAATACTTTTTTCACACAAACACACAGTTAGACTGCGGAATTCGTTGCCACATGATATAATTGAGGGCAAGAGCTTAGCAGAATTTTTATAAGTGTAACCCTTCTGCCCGTCAGAGTTGGCAGCAACAAGGGCCGGGTTCAATATCTAGGGGTTCCATTCCAATAACACAATGCAAACCGGCTCGAGCCCCCACCCAGTGACCTGGGACAAATATATACCACCCCCGCTGGGCGCCTCCAAGAGGCAATACTTCCCCTCTCGCAAGCACATAGTCTGAGTGTAGCAAAAGTCTTTTAATAACAGAGAGAAACAATGTGGCATTATGTTGGGGAAACACCACCAACAGGATTCATAACACAACCCATGAGCAAAAACAACCCCACCCCAGGCAAATTGGGGCATGCCCTTTTCCCTTTGGTTCTTGAGTCCAGCAACCCCAAATCACCCAAAGTCCCAAAAGTCCAATGCCCCAAAAGTCTCTGTCCCTGGTCAGGGCAGCCCCAGAGTTCGAAAGTTTATCGGCGGAGCTTTACCTCCCAACCTGGGTGAAAATGGGACGGGGGTAAGAGGCACCTTACGTGATCTGAAGCTGACCGCCCCATAGCAGCGCTCCGCTCCGCCAGCCGCCCCACGAACTCCTTCACTCAGCTCCACGGCCCACGAGCAGCTCCTGCCATCCACACACTGCTCCGCGTCGAACTGCTTCACCAGCCATCCCGCAAACTGCTCCACAATATATCTTCAGGCTCCCCCACTACTTAACACAACACTCAGTGATTTCAGCTCTTAGGTGAATTCAGCTTATAGTAGGGGAGCCCCAGTGCTGGTGCACTGTCAGCCCAAAGTGAGCTGAGCAGCCTATAACTAGACTTCTAATGAAATCAAAATTAGCTCTGATATTCCACAGTGGAGAGAGGAGGAAGTGCAATCAGCATGTAAGGCCCTTACCAAGGGGCCCATGCCACCAAGTATTAATACTTGTCCCCAGCCTCTCTCCATTCACACAGTTTTGGAACCCATGACCCTTGCCTAGCGAGTGCTACTTAGTTGATGGTGAATCCCTCCATCATAACAAAAGGCCACGTACAGTTCCAAGCACAGTTCCCATAATCAGGGTAATAACAATTTATTCTTCCTGCCCCAATAACAGAGACACTGGGGATCCCACAGCAGCCAAAGTGACCATTTGGGCAGCTATGGTCTCATTCTAGGCGTGGTGGGTGTGCCTATGCAAATGAGATCGGCCCCTGAAGTTCTTTTCCACAACTTGCCACACCTCACCACCAGATGTCAGGGTGGAGCTCATCCTGACACTGCTTACATAAGGATTGGACACATACAAAAAATGTACATCCAGAGTTAAGGCAGTAAGGGTTAAAAAAGAGAGTCTCAGGATATAAGCCTTTATGCACAAGGAAATAAGGCAACCTCTAATTAATAGGTGTCAAGTATTGGGGGTAGCCATTGTTAGTCTGTATCCAAAAAAAACCAATGAGGACTCTGGTGGCACCTTAAATACTAACAGATTTATTTCAGCATAAGCTTTCGTGGGTAAAAAACCCACTTCTTCAGATTCACTTCTCCATGCATCTGAAGAAATGGGTTTTTTACCCATGGAAGCTTATGCCCAAATAAACCTGTTAGTCTTTAAGGTGCCACTGGACTCCTCATTGTTTTTCTAATTAATAGGGTTAGGAAGGCAGTCACTGTGGGCATGTTAGTCCATAACTACCTATTCAGAATTTCTTGCACCTATCTCCAAAGCATCTTTTGTTGGCCAGTGTCAGAGACAGGGTACTGGACTAGATGGACCACTTTTTGACCCAATATGGCAATTCCTATGCTCTTAAAATCTTAAGTGCCCTCCCTCTTCCCTTGATCCTATTAATAAGTTGCTTGTACTGAAACCATCCCTCTTCCTCTCCCTATATTTTTATCAGCACTTGGCGGCGATGTGCCAAGAGAAAAACTGAATGTAGAGTCTACTAGACATCCAATCAATCTGGCTTACATCTTTCACTCTCCCATGGAGTGGAAGGCTTCCATCTATTTTAAAAGCTGCAGGCCATAAATATAGCTCAAATATAAAGGACTTTCAAATGCCAAGAAGGCTAGACAAACATTTTAAATATCCAAAATTTCTTAGGCTCCCTCGTTTCCTGTGTTTCTCTACCTAAAGTTCTCACCACCTTCTGCCTGAGAAATTCAGCTCCCTAGTAATTTCTTCAGACACTGAGCCTGTTGATAAAGTTTGTTCATGGAGAGTGCTCTTTCAAGCATTCATTAGTTACAATTTGCTAACTGAGGTGTGTGAATGGTCACTGAAGTCACATGGTCTAGTTTCTATTTTCCTGATTAGATGACAGCTTGTCAACTCAGTGAACCCAAATATGGTTGTAAAATCTGCTTGTAAAATAATTATGAATAACAAATGATCAATTTACAAACCAAACAGAAACTGAAAAACGGGCATCAAAATCCAACTAATTAATAGGTTGTAAGAAATCATTTGAATGCCTCTTACTACCAACGACTGAATCATCATTACCAAGGTATTGAATAGCACCTGGAGATGAAGATGTAGTCCATGCAGAGACTTGATTACAGTATTGGGTTCACACCAACTCACATTGCTCAAGAGGACTAAGGAAGCTGCATACTACATTAACAGGACATTCATGGTCAGCCTAGGTAGAGTCCACTGAAATTTTCATAGATACTAAGGTCAGAAGGGACCATTATGATCATCTAGTCTGACCTCCTGCACAACGCAGGCCACAGAATCTCACCCACCCACTCCTGCGAAAAACCTCTCGTTTATGTCTGAGCTATTGAAGTCCTCAAATCGTGGTTTAAAGACTTCAAGGAGCAGAGAATCCTCCAGCAAGTGACCAATGCCCCATGCTACAGAGGAAGGTGAGAAACCTCCAGGGCCTCTTCCAATCTGCCCTGGAGGAAAATTCCTTCCTGACACCAGATATGACGATCAGCTAAACCCTGAGCATATAGGCAAGATTCACCAGCCAGATACCCAGGAAAGAATTTTCTGTAGTAACTCAGATCCCACCCCATCTGACATCGCATCACAGGCCATTGGGCCTATTTACCATGAATATTTAAAAATCAATTAATTACCAAAATCATGTTATCCCATCATACCATCTCCTCCATAAACTTATTGAGTTTAATCTTGAAGCCAGATAGGTCTTTTTTCCCCACTGCTTCCCTTGGAAGGCTATTCCAAAACTTCACTCCTCTGATGCTTAGAAACCTTCGTCTAATTTCAAGTCTAAACTTCCTGATGGCCAGTTTATATCCATTTGTTCTTGTGTCCACAGTGGTACTGAGCTTAAATAATTCCTCTCTGGTATTTATCCCTCTGATATATTTATAAAAAGCAATCATATCTCCCCTCAACCTTCTTTTGGTTAGGCTAAACAAGCCAAGCTCCTTGAGTCTCCTTTTATAAGACAGGTTTTCCATTCCTCGGATCATCCTAGTAGCCCTTCTTTGTATCTGTTCCAGTTTGAATTCATCCTTCTTAAACGTGGGAGACCAGAACTGCGCACAGTATTCCAGGTGAGGTCTCACCAGTGCCTTGTATAAAGGTACTAAAACCTCCCTCTCTCTACTGGAAATACCTCTCCTGATGCATCCCAAGACCGCATTCTTTTTTTTCCACAGCCATATCACATTGGTGGCTCATAGTCATCCTATGATCAACCAATAGTCCAAGGTCCTTCTGCTCCTCTGTTACTTCTAATTGATGCATCCCCAATTTACAACTAAAATTCTTGTTATTAATCCCTAAATGCATAACCTTACACTTCTCACTATTAAATTTCATCCTATTACTATTACTCCAGTTTACAAGGTCATCCAAATCTTCTTGTATGATTTCCAGGTCCTTCTCTAAATTGGCAATACCTCCCAGCTTTGTATCATCCGCAAACTTTATTAGCACACTCCCACTTTTTGTGCCGAGGTTAGTAATAAAAAGATTAAATAAGATTGGTCCCAAAACTGATCCCTGAAGAACTCCACTGGTAACCTCCCTCCAGCCTGACAGTTCACCTTTCAGTAAGACCCGCTGTAGTCTCCCCTTTAACCAATTCCTTATCCACCTTTCAATTTTCACATTGATCCCCATCTTTTCCAATTTAACTAATAATTCCCTATGTGGCACAGTATCAAACGCCTAACTGAAATCTCAGTAAATTAGATCCACTGTGTTTCCTTTGCCTAAAAAATCTGTTACTTTCTCAAAGAAGGAGACCAGGTTGGTTTGGCACGATCTACCTTTTGTAAAACCATGTTGTATTTTGTCCCATTTACCATTGACCTCAATGTCCTTAACTACTTTCTCCTTCAGAATTTTTTCCAAGACCTTGCATACTACAGATGTCAAACTAACAGGCCTGTAGTTACCCGGATCACTTTTTTTCCATTTCTTGAAAATAGGAACTATGTTAGCAATTCTCCAATCATACGGTACAACCCCTGAGTTTACAGATTCAATAAAAATTCTTGCTAATGGGCTTGCAATTTCATGTGCCAATTACTTTAATATTCTTGGATGACGATTATCTGGACTCCCAATTTAGTCCCATTAAGCTGTTTGAGTTTCACTTCTACCTCAGATATGGTAATATCTACCTCCATATCCTCATTCCCATTTGTCATGCTACCATTATCCCTAAGATCCTATTTAGCCTTATTAAAGACAGAGGCAAAGTATTTGTTTAGATATTGGGCCATGCCTAGATTATCCTTGACCTCCACTCCATCCTCAGTGTTTAGCGGTCCCACTTCTTCTTTCTTTGTTTTCTTCTTATTTATATGGCTGTAGAACCTTTTACTATTGGTTTTAATTCCCTTTGCAAGGTCCAACTCTACTTAACTTTTGGCCTTTCTCACTTTATCCCTACATGTTCTGACCTCAATAAGGTAGCTTTCCTTGCTGATCCCTCCCATCTTCCACTCCCTGTATGCTTTCTGCTTTTTCTTAATCACCTCTCTGAGATGCTTGCTCATCCAGCTTGGTCTACAACTCCATGTCTAGTTGGCAGCCGGTATCAAATGGAGTGCCCCAAGGGTCGGTCCTGGGGCCGGTTTTGTTCAATATCTTCATAAATGATCAAGTTTGCGGATGACACTAAACTGGGAGGAGAGGTAGTTACGCTGGAGGGTAGGGATAGGATACAGAGGGCCCTAGACAAATTAGAGGATTGGGCCAAAAGAAATCTGATGAGGTTCAACAAGGACAAGTGCAGAGTCCTGCACTTAGGACAGAAGAATCCAATGCATCGCTACAGACTAGGGACCGAATGGCTAGGCAGCAGTTCTGCAGAAAAGGACCAAGGGGTTACAGTGGAAGAGAAGCTGGATATGAGTCAACAGTTGCCCTTGTTGCCAAGAAGGCCAATGGCATTTTGGGATGTTTATGTAGGGGCACTGCCAGCAGATCGAGGGACGTGATCGTTCCCCTCTATTCGACATTGGTGAGGCCTCATCTGGAGTACTGTGTCCAGTTTTGGGCCCCACACTACAAGAAGGATGTGGAAAAATTGGAAAGAGTCCAGCAGAGGGCAACAAAAATGATTAGGAGACTGGAACACATGACTTATGAGGAGAGGCTGAGGGAACTGGGGATGTTTAGTCTACGGAAGAGAATAATGAGGGGGGATTTGATAGCTGCTTTCAACTACCTGAAGGGGGTTCCAAAGAGGATGGATCTAGACTGTTCTCAGTGGTAGCAGATGACAGAACAAGGAGTAATGGTCTCAAGTTGCAGTGGGGGAGATTTAGGTTGGATATTAGGAAAAACTTTTTCACTAGGAGGGTGGTGAAACACTGGAATGTGTTACCTAGGGAGGTGGTGGAATCCCCTTCCTTAGAAGTTTTTAAGGTCAGGCTTGACAAAACCCTGGCTGGGGTGATTTAGTTGGGATTGGTCCTGCTCTGGGCAGGGGGTTGGACTAGATGACCTCCAGAGGTCCCTCCCAACCCTGATATTCTATGATTCCTGCCTATGAATTTTTTCCCCTTTCTTGGGATGCAGGCTTCCGATAGCTTCTGCAGCTTTGACTTGAAGTAATCCCAGGCCTCCTCTGCCTTTAGATCCATAAATTCTTCAGTCCAATCCACTTCCCTAACTAATTTCCTTAATTTTTGAAAGTCAGCCCTTTTGAAATCAAAAACCCTAGTGGCAGATTTATTTTTGTTTATCCTTCCGTTCAGTTTGAACTGAATTAGTTCATGATCACTTGAACCAAAGTTGTCCCCTACAACCATTTCTTCTATGACGTCCTCACTACTCACCAAAACCAAATCTAAAATGGCATCCCCTCTAGTCGGTTCAGCAACTACTTGATGAAGGAATCCATCAGCTATCGCATCTAGGAAAATCTGAGCTCTATTATTATTACTAGCACTTGTCCTCCAGTCTATATCTGGGAAGTTAAAGTCTCCCATGATCACACAGTTTCCATTAGGATTTACTTCATTAAAAACATTAAAGAGGGCTCTATTCATATCCAAATTAGATCCTGGCGGTCTATAGGACACCCCAAGCACTATCACGGGGGGGCTCTAGTAGTTTTCTTCCCCAGTGTGATTTTTGCCCAGACGGACTCTGTCTTATCCATTCTATCACTTCTTATTTTTTTACATTCTACCTCATCATTGATATACAATGCTACTCCACCACCTTTACCTTTATTTCGGTCTTTCCTAAACAGCACATACCCTTCAATAACTGTAGTCCAGTCATGACGACTATTCCACCATGTTTCCGTTATCCCTATAATATCTGGTTTCACTTCCTGCACCAGTAGCTCTAGTTCCTCCATTTTGTTACCTAGGCTCCTCGCATTGGTGTACAAACATCTTAATTTTTGCGGTTTGGCCTCACTCACATTCTGTACCCTATTAGGCACGGTCATTCTACAGCCAGTATAACCTATTAGACTGCTATCCACACTGCCCTTCCTCCTTATTTATATTCTCCTACCCACGGCTGTATCCTTTCTTACTTCGTTTTCTTCCCTCACATTGCTAAAATCCGGCGTGGAGATTACCTGGACGTCTCCCAACCATTTCCCCCAAATTCCTAGTTTAAAGCTCTCTTAATCAGTTGTGCCAGCCTCCATCCTAGAAGTCTATTTCCTTCCCTACTCAGATGAAGTCCATCCTGAGAGAACTGTCCTCTGTCCATGAATGCCTCCCAGTGGCCATACATCCCAAAGCCCTCCTTATAGCACCACTGCCTAAGCCATCTGTTGACAGTCATAATCTTGTCACACCTTTGTTGCCCTTCTCTAGGAACAGGCAGAATCCCACTGAAGATTACCTGAACCTCAATTTCCTTAAGCGTCTTCCCCAGCCTAGCATAGTCTCCCTTAATACTTTCCAGTGAGAATCTAGCAGTATCATTTGTTCCCCCATGAAGGATAATTAGGGGATTCTTTCCTGCTCCCTTTAGGATCCTTTTCAACCTCAGGTCTACATCCCGTATCTTAGCACCTGGAAGATAGCACACCCTTTTATTCTCTGGATTAGCTCTGGTTACAGGCCTGTCTATTCTTCTCAATAAAGAGTCCCCAATCATATAGACCTGCCTTTTCCTGGTGATGGTGATATTCTCCAGTCTATCCCCTCTTCCCTCTAGCTGAAAGTTCTTTCCATTCCTATTCTCCCTTGTAATCCTCTTCAACCCACCCTGTATCCTCCTGGGGTTCATATTTGGTGTAGTCTCCATTGACTCTTCCCCTTTTCCTATAGGACTAGCAGCTCTTCTCTTCTTCCTTGCCCTTCCACCTTCAGTGACTACCTGCTGAGCCCCTTCTTCATTTTCCAACTCTGCAAACCTGTTCTTAAGCTCTATTTCTCCTTCACTAGCCCGTCTTTTCCTCTGCGTGGTTCTTTTAGTCACATGCTTCCACTGACCACTTTTCTCACCCAGTCTCCCCTCAGAATTCCTAAATCCTGCTTCCGTCTGCAAGTCTGAGCTTTTCCCTTCCAAAATCTCATGTCTTTGCTCCATAATCTGCTCAAACCCCTTTCGAAACTCAACCAGACTTTCCACCTGCATTTCCAAACCTTAGATCTTTTCCTCCATCAGCTCTATCAGACGGCATTTCATGCAGACAAAACTCTTACCAGGTACCCCCTCCAGGATCATGGACATACAGCAGCTTCCACATCCAGTCATCTTCATTGTGTCTTCTACTACATGAGTCATTCCCACTGCTGCCTCTGTATCTGTCATAGCCTTCCCACCTAAATCCTGTTCATCTGGGAAACACAAACCACACCCAAAACACCGCCACCCACAGCAAAAACAAACCCCAAACAAGCACCACAAGACAAACTGCCCTGTTTAAGGCTCTGTTTGCTAGCTCCTGTGCCAATGCCTGACTGGCTGGCTACCTACCTTTATAGGACCCCAGTCACAGAAGCCCCGCCCCCTAATCCGGGCTCAACTTCTCTCCCAGCACAAAGCCCCTACAAGCCTCTACACATACAAATAATACAAATGCAAAACCAAACACAAATACCTTCTCCTCCAGCAGAACTCCCACTGAAACTCCCCTGTTTACAGCTCTGTTTGCTAGCTCCTGTGACACTGCAGCGGGAAGCAAGAAAGTTGTGGAGGACTATTGCGAGCCCCACGATAGAGGGGAATGGCTGCATAGCTACTCATAGATGGCAAAAGACCCTGTAGGGTACCGGTCTTGCCTGGGAATCCAGAAGCCGTGATGGATCCAGCTCCCAAGAGTTGCTGATAGTTAGCTATGCATCCTTCATGGGTGTTGTAGCCACTGCTTCAGTTTATTCTTACAAATGCCTCCCCATGCCAACAAGCATCACTTGCAGGTAGAGTTGCAGATATTTGTAGATTATTCAGATCCCTATCTCTCTTACATACAGGAGAATGAGGCTGGGCAAAGTGATGGGAAGAAGCAGAAATATCCAATGAATGCTGAGGATGGTGCAAGCTAAAATGCCTTTTGGCTCCTGCTGATGGTTGAGTAGATTGGGTAGCATGATGGAACCACTGTGCGACTCCATATGTGAAGACTTTTGGGTGGATGAATTATTACTCAGCACTACACTTTGGGATTATTTTGAGATGAAGGAATGCATCCACTGAAGAGCCATTCCATCCACTCCAGTAGGATACCAGAGATGAGTCACCACTGCCTTCTGGTCAGTATGGCATCAAAAAAGACCTATTACAGGACATTGTACAAGTATGTGAGTGGGTTAGCATAGTGTTACTCTCCCATAAAGGAACAGTAAATATTAACTTAATTTAAAGTCTGTCTTTTAAGGAAAGAACTTTTAGTGCTTAAGAAGGAGATGTTGCTACCAGCACAAGTCAACATAGCAGGGAAGCAAAGTTTAGGCGCTATATATCCAATAAGAGTCCTTTATAATGAGCTCAGTGTCTTGACAGAAGCACATCTCAGTGGAATGTTTCTATTTTCTGCATTCATTTTTTCATTATCATTTATACATTAGTGTAATTTTTCTATTATGGAAAATGAATGGCAGAAAGCAGAATGCTTTGCTTTATTTGTACCCAAGCCAATGCCAGTCAATACCAGAAGCATTCCCAGTGCCCTGTCAATGCACTTCAACCCTACTTTGTTGAAAGCCCTTCTTAATTGACTCCAGTGAAGCAAATCCAATTTCCACATCTCAGTCCTTGTACACATATATTAAGACAGCTAAATTTAAACTATTTCTGCTCAATTTTGTGGTGTCTGCTCTGACATACATGACAGAATGAGATCACCTGAATTTGCTTTATATCTTATTTTTAAGACCATTTAATTGCAATGATTATCTGCCATTGTTTCTGGGCGGTATTAAAGCAATATCCTAAAGGTGAAAAACAAATATATTATTCTACCCCATCATCCACTCGCTCTGAAACCACCTTCTTTACTTTTACTGCTGGAGCTGATTTATATCTGAGACATAAGTGTCAATAACTTGTTTTTGATGGGCGAAATACTGCCAGAAAAATGGATATAGTTGAACATTAGGCTATAAAGTGGGGTATGAAGTATAATTCAGATGGGCTTCATGACACTTGTCCCTCATATGACACACATTCTTTTCATTTCCAATTTCATTGAAAAAAGGAGAAAAAACTGTTTCCAATCTGTCCCACCTCATAAAAATAGACCTGTGTTTAATTCTTCAGGACCGAAAATTATCCTTTAGATATTGTCAACCAATCATCCAAGGAAAACGTTCCTGGACAAAGTAATAGGGAAATCTTCTGGGTATAGAGATAGCTAAAATATTTCTGTAGCTTCAATTTTAATGGCAGCATTCAAAGTATTAGGGGGAAGCAAAATGTACTGATAATAGTGGGATAGTCTGGTATATGCTTTTTATTATTAAATTGTGTAGTTTGGTATATTGCTGCAATTTATAAGTATAAACGATTTTGCAAAAGGGAATAGCTAATGATATTACTTCTTTATATCCAGTGGAGGAACTCTGCTATCAGAAAGAGAACATCATGACACTATTTTAGTATATGTGATTATGATTTTTTTTTAAATAGCCTTTTTGTGTGTGACTGGTTTTATTTGTGTTTGTGTGCGTGTGGTGAGCCTGGAGAGTAAGCCTGGAGTCTTTATTAACCTTCAGTTGGGATTAGCCCCCATCTTCCATCCTGTGACAGCAAATCAGAACCAAAATGGCAGTGGCCCAAAGGCAGATATGGTTGTGATTATCTGCTAGACGAGCCCTGGACCTCTTCTCAGAGCAGAGTGCCAATTGCATCAGTTTATATCTGCTGGCTTTGTGAATCAAACTACTTAGGGTCCAGTCTGCCACTCTCAGTCACATTGGTGAGCACTTAAACCAGGAGCTCCAGTGACTTCAATAAGTGTATGTAATGGGTAAGGCATTACTCAATATGATTAAGGGGTAGAACAGGACCCTTAGAACCAGATTGTGAGCTCTTTTCTCTGGTGAGCAGCTACTCACACAAGTAGTAGCCTTGGATTCAGTGGAACTACTTGCAAGAGTCACTGTTCACCAATGGGAGCATAGATTAGATAAGGTCAGGTACAGATTAAAACCCACCCAATACAAACACACCTGCACTTTGAGGAAGGTTCTGATCTGAATCTAGAACTTTAAGGCTCATTTCATAACTGGAATGGTTTTATGGTCATTAAGGGATTTTCAAAAGTGCCTAGTGTTGGCCTAATTCTGACATCAGTGGTGGTTTGATTGCAGTGGGAGAAGAGTTTGGCCAATGCTGAGCACTTTTGAAAATCCCACCCTGAAGGTTGAATTTAATCCATTCTTGATTTAAAACTGCACATGAAATACTAGTCTGCAGTGTCTCTTTGCACTATCCAGAGCTAGTGCAGGGGGTAAAAATAATGGCTATTCACTTTGAAAATCTGTGCCTGCTGCATGTGCCCTCTCAAGACACCAGTCCATTATCTAGTCATGAACAGACCACTTTACTACAGATTATAGCACAGATGAAGGAATCAATTTATTCTGCCCCCTCGGAAAAAAATGCACTTGTCTTTATTCCTTTAAAGGTCCAAATCAAACAGCATCTTCTTAAGCAGTTTTGTAAAAATGTTACCTCTATACAAATTGACCAGATTCTATACATTTGTAACAGTTTGTAAAGCCATTTCCCTGCCTGTAGCTTCATCACATTAATTCTTGCATTGGCCCCCTGTCTTAGTTTATTTTAAGGAAAAAGCAATGGGCCAAGTGTAAACTGGTGTAGCACCATTGGCTTCCGTAGGACTATACTATCAGTAATTTACACCGGTAGCAATCGTAAGGGACTGTGCAGTATAAAAATCACTCTCTCTGTTTAAAGGATTCAGTAGCAGGGCTGTGGCTATAATGATAGAGGGCCAGATTGTTAGCTGGTGTAAATCTGCTTAGCTCCACTGAAGTCAATTACTTTGATTTACTCCGTCTGAGGATCTGGTCCTTTGAGTTAAATTCATGCCTGGTATAACCCCATGGAAATGAGTGGATGCACCCCCGAGATTAATTTAACCCATTTTCACAGCTAAACAGACAAAGAAAAAGCACTGTCCTCCGATAACAAAGACTATTTGTGTGAGTAACGGGCTCCTAATCTGGCCCTAAGAGTTTTAGATCCAAATTATTTTGTGATTTGAATACCCGGCAGCACCTCAAGGTGTAAATCAACACAGAATTTAGTTCCTTATCTTTTTGTTGTGTTTTGTTCTAAGTACTGAAGTGAAGCTGTGGAGT
The DNA here is from genome assembly GCF_965140295.1 of Lepidochelys olivacea. Lineage (NCBI taxonomy): Eukaryota > Metazoa > Chordata > Testudines > Cheloniidae > Lepidochelys > Lepidochelys olivacea. The sequence goes on from NC_140413.1 coordinate 13,484,950, forward strand.
AAAAATAAAACCTCATCTCTCCAAACAAAGCTGGCAGAGCCCCAAATTCTGCATTGTGAACGTAAGGTGAATAGATTTGATCATGAAACACAAAGTGTCTCCAAGAGAAATTTGCCACTGCTGTTTTATTTTATTATTTTTAAAGGGACACTGGTCAAATATGATCCAAAACTTAGTTTATGCAAAAATAACCTTTCACAAAATCTAAGTCCAAAAGAATTGTTTCCATTGTTTATTTATTTAATTTAATTTATTTATTTAAATCTCCAATAGAAAGGTCATATTTAATGAAATAAACAGTTCCTGGCACTATTTTCAGCCCAAACCTTCTAGATCTTCAGGAAACATGCAAAAACCCGAGAGTGTAATTGACTGGAAACTGACATTGCTTTTCAGTTTGAAAGAGAAGTTGATATATAAATTTGGAAAGAAGCAGTGGCTCCCTCCTCTCCCATCTGCAGTTTCACTGCTTTGGTCATTGCAGTGAGTGGGAGAGGAACTGGTTGGCTGGGCGAGGAAAGTAGTGATGAACGCTCATTCCTATGCACCTTATCATCAGAAGGAGGGTCACACTGTAATCTTTGGGTTCAATCCAGGGTTTCTTCCGCTCCTGCAGACAATGTTGGGGCCATATCAGTGAGTCAGCAGGACCACCAGGCGGAGGATCTTGTTATGGGGCAGAGATGGGAGTTCAGTAACTTATTGTTCAACAAAGTAACCTCTCTTGTAAGCAATCCATCATTCACCGTTTCAGCCACTGTATTACGCTGGGAGCTCATGTTCAATGGGTTGTCCACTATGACCCCTAAATACTTTTCATAGTCACTGCTTTCCATGATACAGTCCCCCATTCTGTAGGAATGGCCTGCATTCTTTATTCCTAGATGCAAGACATTTGACGCTATTAAAATGCATTTTGTTCGAATGATCCCAACGTATCCAGGGATCCAGATTACTCTGTATGATTACCAGGTGTGCTAGGAGGCAGCCCACGAAAGGAGCAGTGAGGGCTGAGAGAAGAAAGCCCAAAACCACTAAGCTGCAGTTCCCTGGACTGCAACCCAGAACTGAGGATGGGCTGGGATTCACCTACCAGCCACAGGGGGAGTGTGAGCATGGGGCAGTGAGAAGGAAGACTACCTCAGACTGTTAGGGAGAAGGGATTTTGGCAACCTGGAAGAGGGGATACTGGAGCTGCAGACTGAGTCACTAAGAGGATGCTGTGGTTCCTGGGATGAGAGAGGAGATCCAGATCTCTGAGAGAAACAGAATGACAGTATGCAAGCCATCAAAGTGGGTGCCAACTTCAAGAGCCAATCCCCAGAGTGACCAGGAGGAGGCACCAGACCAGCTGTGAGTGGTGCACCCTGTGACACTGCTCAATAATTTTCTAGCCTTCATCTGTATTTGGTCCTGTCTCTGCCATCATTGTCTCTAGCCTTGCTCCAGCCCAAGCCTATACCTGCTCCTGCTTCCAGCTTCTTCCTGATCTCTGACTCTCAGCTCCATCTTCTGACTGTGATTCCAGTTAACACTTTGGCTTAGGCTTTGGCCTCTGACTCCTGGCTATGAACCTTTGGCTTTGCTCCTGGACCTGCCCTGTCTGGATTCCAGTCTAACTAGTAGGCTGGACTCTTGCTCCAACCCCTAGGCCAGATGGCCCACAACTCAGTTGCTCTTATGCACAGTGCATGTATTCCCAAAGAGATGAGCCCTAAATGTGAGAAAAGGACACAAGTGCAATACAGAATATAGTTATCACACTGGTGACCCCCTTCTTCCCCCTCTCACTGGATGTTATAGATATGGAGGGGTCACCAATGTGGCAGATAGTTATCCTGAAACCATCTGGTATGATCACTTTTATTGTCATATAAAAGTGTCTTTTTCAGTTTAGCTTAAACCCCTTCCAAAGTGACACAAGCTAAACTTGGGGGAGGGGAAGCCCTCCTACCAGAATAAGAATCTTCATACTGGGGATTATACTGTTATTACTTTTTCCATGTAGGCAAGGCATTGGTCCCCTCAACCCTTTCCGGGCAGATGAGGTTGGCTGGAATGCCCTTGCTCTCCATTCACATGTCCCAGCTTGGTAAGATGATCTTTATTCAGGACCTGGTCTCTGCAATGTCCTCTCAGGCTGTCCACTGTAGCCCCTCTGCCATGCTGTTCAAGGCTTGATATTATCTCTTCTGTAATAGTGACTGCTTATGCAAGTCTGGTGTGCTATGCCTCACCTCTCATGCACCACCTCTGGGTGGTAAGCGGCCTGGGTGATTTATCCTTCTGGCCAAACCACAAGAATCCACTTCTAGGTGAAATCAATCAGCCCCTCACTTTCCTAGTCTGAGTCCTGTCCCTTGTCTGTAGGGGAGGTAGCAGGTTGGGTTTTCTCCCACCCTTTCTGGAAGCTTTGAGCTGGGATCCCCAAAAGTCCCACAGCCCTAGATCCACAATGGGACTTAGGTGCTTCAGAATTCAGTGTTTTAACCTCTAACATTTAGGTGCCTACGCATCCAGTGGAATCCACAAACCCTGGGTGAATCACCAAGGCTCTTTATATTAATGTATGAGGGGAGAAAGGTGCCTGTGAATAGGATCCACAAAAGCCAGCATGCTAAGCAAGAAGTTGCCAGATTTTTAAAGATATTTAGGTGTTGCTGCACTCACATTTGCAAAGTCTAAATCTCATCTTCAAAAGTGATGTAGGCACTTAAGATCTTAAATCCTTAAACCCAAGCTGCTTCTTACAAGGACAGCCTACCAGACCAGGGTCCACAGGCGATAGAGGTGGGGGCAACACCTATTTTCCCCTGGTTTGAGGATCATGTTGAATCTGAGATATAAGATAGGTATTTGGGTGCCTGCCTGAGGCTGCAATGTGCATGCCCAGGGGCAGAAACTTAGGCACCAAGGGGACTTCTACAGTGAAAATTTAGACACTGAGGTAGTTTATGTGCCTATAGGATTTAGGCAGCAGGTGAATGCAGGATTTTCAGGATCTCAGTCGTGCCTACGTTTTGGACTTGTGACTTAAGTCCCACTTGAGGTATCCAAGTCCTTTTGTGAATCTGGGCCCTTGCCACTCCAACTGTCCCAGGTCAAGAAGACCTTTTACTGCTCCCCACACTTCAGCTTGCACCAAAATATACCAGGCCCTTTTCCTTCTCTTCATCTTCCTACTGTAGAGCAACTCACAGACATATGCTAATCTTCCTCTAGTCAGAGCCATAATCAGATCTCTTGTCATTCTTCCATCACATGACCCTCTCTGCTACTTGACCCAAGAACTACAGATCCTAGTTTTTGTCCATAGAGGGCCAGCTCTTTGAACAGGAATGGGCTGGACCTATGCCAGCCCTTAAAGGAATAACCTACCCTGTGACACCTTCCTATTTGAGTCTAATCTTGACTGTTTTAAACTCCCTTCACTAAGGGACTGAGCTGAAGCCCATTGAAGTCAATGGAGTCTCCACTGACTTCACACGCACACACACACACATATATACAACTGGCCCATTTTAATTAATGGTAAAAACAGCTAATTTCTATTGTTTCTGAGCAATCAGGATAGTGTTTTAATTGTTTACTTCACCTAAATGTTTCTGCAATTGGCACGACACAATTCTAAAATAAAATTCCAGTATTTTTCCGTCCTACCTTTGTTAATGCTATGAGGAAAAGGACGGCTGCAAGCTTGCATTTAGATACTCTAAAGAAGGCATGGTAGGTTGGATTATTTTTGACATGACAATGAGGAAGCACACATGAATGAATTGCTGAAAGTATGTGTTAGCTGTTCTATAATTACTCACCTTTTCTTTTTTGAGACTTCAGGACTTGGTGTATATTAGATCTCTTAGATTTTGTGCAACAATATAAACTGTGTTATCATACATCTTGTGCTATGTTATCTCAGTGCAAAATAGTTAAATAATATAATACATACCCTGTTGAAGCCCCAAAGTTGCTATGGTCGCACAGCTCAAAATTCTTATTGCATCACTGAATCACCTACAAACTGGCAGTTGATCTTATTACTTTTTGCTGCTCTCCAAAATTATATGTTGCTGTTGCTGGGATTTTTGCAAGTCTGATATTGTATAAGTGGTACTAACCACACATGGCAGGTTTAAAAATTTAAATTGAATTTTAAAAGCTTTCTTATTGACTTGAGAAAACAGTATTGACTAGTCACTACATCTCTTTTTTTCAAAAGTGCCATTTCCAGAAGTTTGTCACTGTATCAAAAGTATTCTGGGTAGCTAGATTCTGACCTAAACACTGTGAGTGCCGAATAGAAAAACGACAATTGTATACTGAACTGTAGTGGTTCCGTCAGAGACATATTATTGTGGTGTTTCTTTCCATTAGCCGTGCTTTATGGCTCAGTGATCTGTTAGATAATCACAAAATAAAATAAAAGATACCATTTTTTACAGAGAATAAACCTCAATAATGCTATTTAACACCAAAACAATTCCTGTATAATCACTAGTTGTAACAAGATATGAATGATATCTGTGTCTTACTCTGACTCTTACATCACGATACCACTTACACTACTAAATGAATAAGCATTTGTTTTTATTCTAAGGTATGTGCTACTTGCATCTCAGAAGCAGCACTGTCATCAATTTCACGTGGTTTGTGCAAAGGGAAATAAATTAACTAAGGATTTCTTTTAGATATCCCCAAACCCCACAGCTGCTATTCATAGAATCATAGAATATCAGGGTTGAAAGGGACCTCAGGAGGTCATCTTGTGCAACCCCCGGTCAAAGCAGGACCAATCCCCAATTAAATCAATTAATTCTCAATGGCCAACTATTCTTAATGGCCAACTATGATCTTCATTAGCTTACAGTGCAAATACCATCCATGGTTAAAGTCTGAACAATGAAAATTAATCAGACATGTCAGAAGTCTTACTGGACTTGATAAAGACTTATCCTGTGAGGTACTGTGCATCTCCTGAGAGGTGGTGAGCTTGCTCAACTCTCATTAAAATCATGTATCTCTTCAAACTTATACCATGGAATTTCCCATTCATCTCCTCTGAATGTACTCCAAGTTACGCACTTAGCAAGTGATCCACGGAAATATCTAGGACCAATTCTCTACTGGCATGAATCCACTGATTTCAGTGCAATTGCTCCAAGTGTCACTTTTGTCCATCCATAAATGTTAAGAGCTTTGGAAAACATGACCTATGAAGAAAGGTTGAAAGAACTGGGCATCTCTCTTCTAGAGAAGCCTGAGGGGGGACATATCACAACCTTTTACATATTTGACAAGTGTTAAAGAGGACGATGATCAATTGTTCTCCATTTCCACTGAGACTAGGACAAGAAGTAATCAGCTTGTTGCTCAGGGTCTTCAGAACCCAAAGTAGTGGTAACGTAACTGTTTCTCTACAGGTGGCAGCAAGAATAAATCAATAGGGGGCATAGCTCATCCATCTGATGAGAGCATGCTTGCTTGTGTCAATCATTTATCTAAAACTATTAGATTTCAAGCGCACACGAACATATGCCATAGGTTTAGGACATCCCCAATATAGTTACCCACAGTTTGAGATGGTGTCGCATAATCACCTGCCAGGCTTCCATGGGCCCTCTTTCCGTCCAGCTGATGGGGATTTAAAATGTCTGTTCTTTGCCTGAAGAAAGCTTCCCTGGACTATTCCAAAGCAAATTCTTTCACCTAATCTTTTATAGATAACTCTAACAAAGGACATAACTAATAGTGACTCCTAGTGGGTCAGCATTATAACCTCTACTGGCTCACCAATTCTCCTAATTTCAACAAGCTACTCATTATCTCAAAAAAATTCTGTTATTTCTAGTCATAACAACAATATGTCAGGGGCACTTAAAACCAAGGTTGCTATTTACTCGCTCTCTTCCATGGCTTTCTGTCCCATCCTCTCATTTGGATTAGCAAACTGCAAGTATGCAGCTGTCTGGCCTTGCCTCACAAAGGTTTAAGATTATTTCTTGCTATGTTGTAATTGGGTTTCAGCTGGCAGTGGTTGAACATACAAAATGGCTGGCTGTAGTACTGTCAAGTTATGGGGTACATGCAGGAATGTCTAATTCCGGAGTAACACGCTTAATTTGCAGCAAGGGATATCTAGGTTAGATACTAAGGGGAAAATTGTAACTATGAAGATAATTAAGCACTGGAACAAGTTACCTAGGGAGGTTGTGGAATACCCATTGTTGGAGGTTCTTAAGAACAGGCTAGATTAAATTTCATCAGGAATGATCTAGGCATACTCAATTCTGCCTGGGGGAAGGTTTATGGACTAAATGAGCTCCAAGGTCCCTTCCAATTTGGGATGGGGCACACACCCATCCCAATCAGGAAAAGGCTAACCAGCTCCTCTGGGCTCAGCCAGAGATAAGCCAGACATCTATAGACTCTCTTGAAACACTTGTAGGCTGAGTTTCCCCATAATTAGGGTTTTTAAGGGGAAGGGGGAAATGACCAAATGAGACCTAAAAAGGGCCAGTCTATCACACAGCCCTACATTTCTATGATTCTATAAATGCTACTACAGTTCCTTTCCACTATATGAGTCTGTGTTTGTTGCCTAGTTTGTCAGTTAGATTTGGGAGGAATTGCCCACACCTATTTTATAACAATAGGAAAGGAGTTCATGTCCTTTGATATCCATTCAGGATGAAATTCTCTCCTGATGAGAGAGCCAGTACAAGTCTTTATGCACTTACTTAGACCCTATTTTGCGGTCTTTAGACTAATCTTGTGTAGGCCCTCTGCCCAACATTGTATTTCACCCAAATTACAGTAGAGCCCTAATGTTATGAACTGACTGAGGAATGCATAATTGCAAAGTTCATGATACCGGACATCTCAAAATTACAGTAGGTATGGCGCATCATTTAATGTATTCATCGTTCAATAATGTACATAACGAGTGGTATCATATGTATACAGTGTGCCTGTTGCAATCTTGCAAATGGATCGTACAGTACTGTACATACATACCATGCTGCAGAGGTCCCATAATCACTGGTGAAATAATTTATTTTGTCTTTTTTGAGACAACCACCTCTCTTCTTTGGCACGTCTATTGGCCTTTTTGAACTGAGGAGTTGCACTGCATTGCTTTTTTCTTGGCCTTCAAACCTCTGCAAAGCAGTTTCCAGTTCACCGAATCACAGAATATGAAGGGATGCCCACTTGTTCTTTATCAGCATCACTTCTGTTATGAAATGACTTTCAGTACTTGCAGCAATGCAAGTACTGCAGCTTCTGTCTCTTTACTGGGCATGCTGTCTGCCCTGCTGCAAAACGGGTCTTCTAACTGGTCGTTCATAAGATTGGTGACTGTAAAAACTGCAATTTTAATGTCTAAGAGTCCAAGATTGTCAGATATGAGTGCTTAAAATTATCCTCCATATTTAAGCGCTCAAAGAAGTGGCCTGTTTTTTGAAAAGCGCTGAAAACCCAGCAGCTCTCATTAATATCAAGACCCACTCTATGCACAAGTTCTGCATTTAAAATCTGAGTTTTGCTTTTTGAGCTACAGAACCCAACAACTTTCTAAGTTCCAGGTGAGCAAGGGGCAGAATTTTGTTTGGACAGAGTGGTTTGGAAAGTTTACAGTGTGTCATTTAGCCTTATTCTCCAACTTTGAGTATATCAGCATTTCAGTTATCTCTAAACTAGTGTCTTTAATGGTGGTTCAAATTTATACAATTTATATTGCTACAGATGCTAATTTGTTATTTCAAATTATCTGACTCCAAAACTGTCACATTTTGTTCCAATTTGTTATCTGAAATACAGCACATCTTAAATGCAAGTTTGTGTTTGCCAACAAACAGCTGATGGATAAATCACTTTTCACCTGATTACCATACAATTGCTCTAAAAACTAAAAGGTTGAGCTGGCTGCAAAGAAAAGAAAATTGTGATTTCCTCCCTTCCCCTATTTCCACCCCCCTTTTTTTTTCAAAATGCAACATCTTGATGTTTTGAACTTTATTTCAAAGTGTCTTGGCCAGCTGTATAATGAAAAAAAACTGGCGGGGTTGAAGGTATGTGAACATTTCATGAACTGTTTGAAGTTTTATCTTTTTGATTTTGAATTCTTGTTGGAATTATGAAATTTCAACCATTTCAACCTACTCCATTAAAATAAATAGGCACCGAGTGAAAAGCAGCACTCACTTTCTTGACAGTAAGTGTAAACAGAGGAGGAAGAGGCTGTGTCATTTGTTTTCCTCCTCTGATTCACTGATCCACAGTGAGCCAGATTCCTTAGCCAAAGTAGTGAAAGGTTTGACAAGCACATACAATTTTGTCAAGACTGGAAAACTAAATGTCAGCATAGAATTTACAGATGGCTGCAGGGTCCCCATTGTTAGTTCAACTAGTCCACATCTCCAGGGCAGCATGGGATTGTTCCCTACAGTATATTTTCCAGGGCTTTATGATGTCCATGTGTAAATGTTTTAGGTGACTGAGCATCCATTGTGACATGTGCAGCTTGTTGTTTTATACGTTTCTTAAAATCTCTGCTCAGAACGAAGACAATGGGCTTGATTTCCCACTGCCTTGTATAATCATCTACACCTCTGCTTATGTCTTGTATAACCTTTCACATTCATTTTGCACTGTTAGACTCCCATAGACTTCAGTAGGCTTTGGCTCATCTCTAAATGATTATACATATTTCTGTAGACCAGTGGTTCCCAAACATGTTCTCCCATTTGTGCAGGGAAAGCCCCTGGCGGGCCGGGCAGGGTTGTTTACCTGCCGCGTCCACAGGTTCGGCCGATCGCGGCTCCCAGTGACCGCGGTTCACTGCTCCAGGCCAATGGGAGCTGCTGGAAGTGGCGTGGGCCGAGGGACATACTGGCTGCCACTTCCAGCAGCTCCTATTGGCCTGAAGCAGTGAACCGCGGCCAGTGGCAGCCATGATCGGCCGAACCTGTGGACGTGGCAGGTAAACAAACTGGCCCGGCCCGCCAGGGGCTTTCCCTTCACAAGCGGCAGAACAAGTTTGGGAACCACTGCTGTAGATAATCAGACTCTGGTACTGTAGCTGAATTTAATCTTTTCCTATCTATATCCAAATAATAAACTGTTTCTGTTGATAATTAAGCCCATGAATGAAGGATTTTTTGGTATTTATCAAGGTCTGACAGGTAGCCTTCGAGAAAGTAGCAAATATTTCAGTATACACCAAACCATTATGATACATACATTTACAAATATATATTAAATATATTGGCTAATTCGCTGTTGGTAACGTTCATTTTATATGTATATCTGATGATGACATGATCAGTGTTTCAGTACTAAAAAGTTTTCATAAAATATATCCAGGTTTTACAGAACCACTAGAATGTATTTAACTTGTTTAGAATTTCTTTCTCAGTTCTAAATTTAAAACTAGGCTTTTGGGGCACAGGCTGTACTTTCTCTGGGGGTGTAATTGTCATGTACATATTAATATATGCAAATAAAATCAGAGTTTCAACAGCCACTATTCCTCCAAAGGTTACATTCTCTAATTAGAGCCAAGCAATTAGCTCTAAAAGTTTTCTTTCTTTCTTTCTTTCTTTCTTTTTTTCAGAAGCCCTGCTTTTCCTTAACAGAGAAATTACATTTCAGCCATTTCCTTTTTTCAAGATATGAAATAATTAAAACCATACCTTCATTTCATCTTGCCCATTAATTGCCCCCCTTTTAACACACATCATTTCAAATGGTGCCACTTTGAGATTTTATGGCTGTCTAATATGTACATGAGCATGGCTGCAATGTTAGAACAAATTGAACTGTTCTCTGTCATTTTGACACCTTAAATCCCATGTCGCTGCCTGATGTGACTAGGGGATCGGCGATAACTAAGTCTTCAGGCTTAATCTTTTTTTTCCAGAACAGTTTGATGTAGCAATTGTGTGACCCATCGCCTGTGCTCCAATATAAATGGCTATTGTGCATATTTCCTCCTCTGATAATGGGATATTAAGTTTAAAAATGAACTTGATTTGACCTTGGCAGGACTTTTTATTCCTTTTTTTTTAAATGGAAGAATCAACAATGCTTAATGAAAAGAATTATAAATTATACAAAAGCAAAGCAGTTCATAAAACTAAATGGTGCACCATCATTTATCAGTAAAGGCAAAGTCATGTTGCATACATGAGGGGCTAATGTGGTTTCAACTATGTGCCCATGCTCAGGAGAAGAAGTAAGTTACTCCCTTGTATGGGCTCTTAGGAACTTGGGTCTCTGGTCATGTAGAAGTAAATGGGAGCTGCAGACCTGCTGCTCCTCATTCCCAGGAATGGGCAAGAAATGAGTGGAGCCATTAATCCACTGCCCCAGTGCACAGGCTGGTGCAGCTGAACCAGAACTGGGAATGTCATAATCTTACAGTTTGCTCTTGGCATGAGGCCTGCAGCAAATTAATATCTACCTAACAATGTGGTGGGGCGGAGGGGGAAAGGAAGTCAATTGAGGCTCAGCGGTGTCTTGGAGGTACAATGACTCTCGAGTAGAGCTGGTTGAAAGTATTCAAAATAAACTGTTTTTGGCGGGGGGAGGGAATCCAACTAGTTCTACTCCTGAGGTGGTGCAGTTTTGCATCACCCCTGCTCAAGTCTGTGCCTCAAGGAACAGTCTAGCCCAGGGATCAGCAACCTTTGGCACGCGGCCCATCAGGAAAATCTGCTGGCAGGCCTGGACGGTTTGTTTCCTGCAGCGTCCACAGGTTCGGCCGATCGCAGCTCTCCCTGGCCACAGTTCACCATTCCAGGCCAATGGGGGCTGCGGGAAGCGGTGGCCAGCAGATCCCTCAGCCCACGCAGCTTCTCGCAACCCCCATTGGCCTGGAACGGCGAACCGCAGCCAGTGGGAGCTGTGATCAGCCGAACCTGCAGATGCTGCAAGTAAACAAACCGTCCCGGCCTGTCAACAGATTTCCCTGATGAGCCACGTGCCAAAGGTTGCTGATCCCTGGATAGCCCCTACTATTATAGCAACTCTCATGCATGTTTTCATTTCCAATCAATTAGTAAATGTGTATACATATTAGATACAATGGTGATTCATGCTTTAGCAATATAGAGCAAAGTTGTAGTGGGCATCATCAAAAACTCATCCATCTAAGTACTGCAGAATATTAGGAGGTACCTTGGTACCTAAGTCACTATGCAGGTAGGTATGCACATAGTTAGATAGATAAATAAGTGTATTTGATAGATGTGTAGATTAAAATATTTTGTGAGGATCCAATACCTCATTTAGAGTGCATTCCAAACTCCCATCAATATTTACTTCGGGCTGTTTAATATTGTGGGGAATACTTCATGAATATTTTGCAATCTTGCTTTGCCCAGTACTTGTATCCCCAAGCTTTCACATTTCCATTACATTCTGCATGGATGATAATTTCCCTGTACATATATGCAAAATTATGACCTTTTGTGTTTCAATGGTGACCAAATAAAACCCAACAACATTCCTGTTCTTTTGTGCAGGACAATTTTTATAAAGTCTCCAGTTTGCAATGAAAGAGAAAAATGCTCCAATTTTGAGTAGTTCATGTTTCATGACAAATATTTCACACACCTGTATACGTACCTAGGGCCGACTCTGTTTGTAATTATCTGAAGTCATCCCTGGGGTTCATCATCTGATGCTGGCAGAACCAAGGGTTTATGGTACCTGAAAATCCATGTGGAGGAGGCTGTTACCCCATACACAATTTTGTTCCTCAAAAAGGGAAACATGCATGAAATTCCATAAAATCCTCTGGGGATTTCACTATTGCTGTCAATTTTGCATAGAAGGTGCTCAGATACTATGTTGGTTGGCAGTAGTCTAAAACCCCAAGGTACGTAGAGAGTAGGGCTGTGATGGTAAGGCACCAACAGCCCCCACCTCACTGCAGAGGAAACCATTCTCAGCAGTAGGGGATCTATGACCTCATCTGGAATACTGTGTGCAGTTTTGGTCTCCCATGCCCATAAGAGAGATGAATTCAAACTGAAACAGGTGCAGAGAAGGGCTACTAGGATGATCTGAAGAATGGAAAACCCACCTTATGAAAGGGGACTGAAAGAGCTTGGCTTGTTTAGCCTTGCCAAAAGAAGGCTGAGGAGATATGATTGCTTTCTATAAATACATTAGAGGAGGGAGAGGGATTATTTAAGTTAAGTGCCAATGTGGACACAAGAACAAATGGGTATAAACTGGCCATCAACATATTTAGGCTCAAAATTAGGTGAGGTTTCTAACCTTCAGAGGAGTGAAGTTCTGGAACAGCCTTCTAAGGGGAGTAGTGGGGGCAAAAAAACTAACTGGCTTCAAGACTGAGCTTACTAAGTTTATGTAGTGGATGGTATGATAGGACTACCTACAATGGCATGTGGCCCATCGGTGAGTGGTAGTAGCAAAAATACCCAGCGGCTGGAGATGAGAAAGGAGATGGGGAGAGCTCTGAGTTACTACAGAGAATTCTTTCCAAGGTATCTTCCTGGTGGGTCTTGCCCACATGCTCAGGGTCTAACTGATCGCCAAGTTTGCGGTGGGTAAGGAATTTTCACCTGGGTCAGATTGGCAGAGACCCTGGAGGGGTTTTCACCTTCATCTGCAGCAGAGCCATATGCAAAGTTTGCAGCTACGAAGGGCACCAGGAAATTTGGGGCACCAAATTTTCTGGTGCCCTGCGCAGCTGCGTGCTGCTCCAGCCCCTGCTCCGCCCCCGTCCTGCCTCTTCCCACCCCACCCCTTCCCCGCCCCAGCCCCATCTCTTCCCATCCCTGCTCCATCCCAGTCTCTCCCCCACTCCCCTGAGCTCTTCAGCAGGGCCAGGCCTGCACTCACTGGCGGTGGGAATTGCAGCGACCCAGCCCCAGCCACGCCGCCGGTGAGTGCTGGGGGGTGGTTCCCCTCTGCCCCCCAAGCCAGCCCTGCCCCTCCACTTCCCCCCCCCACAGAGGCCTTCCCCCCTGCATGGGGGGGCTGGGCTGCGTAGGGCCCCCAAATAGCTAGGGACAGCCCTGCTCTGCAGCATGGGGCCCAGATCACATGCAGGTTTAAACAAGCATAAATGGTGAATTCTCCGGAACTTGAAGTCTTTAAACCATGATCTGAGGACTTCAGTAATTCAGCCAGAGGTTAGGGGTCTATTCCAGGAGTGGGTGGGTGGATTGCAATGTGCAGGAGGTCAGATAAATGATCACAGTGGTCCCTTCTGACCTTACAGTTTATGAGTCTATTGATTTTGCTCAATCACTAGGGATCTTCCACCATCAGAACTCCTTTGGAGCCCCGTATTCCAGTGTAAAGCCATCATCCCTTTGGGTAAACTACGGGGCAGGGTGACAAGGCAAATGCCGTCTGATCTCTTTCCTCGCGGACTGTGGTTTTCAGGGGAGCTGGGAGGTGCACTTGCATCTCCATGGAGAATTGAATCAAGCCATACAAGTCCAGGATAGTGTAATCATAAAACAAAAATCTGATAAAAATGTGGATGTTTTTGAAGATGCCTATGATCCACCTCAATGACATAGGCAAAGGAAGTAGTGTGGCCATTCTCAAGGGAATTTAATTAGAGCTGGTTGAAAATTCTCCTACATTACAGCTTTCCAGTGGAAAATGCTGATTTGAGTAAAATAAATGTTTCATGGGAACATATTGATTTTGTTGAAATTTTCACAGGAAATCATTGAAACATTTCTTTTCAATATGGTCAACATTTTGTTTCAACTTTCTTTTCAACTTTTAAATTGTTATAAATTGTACTTTATCCGCATAATAAAGTCAAAATGATAAAATCGACACAAAACATTTTTACCTTATCAAAACGTTTTGAACTTATTGAAATGAAACATTTTGATACAGTGGAAATGGATTACTTTTGGAATATTTCATTTCACAAAAACCAGACTGACTGACAGGTTTTGTTCCCATTTGAGACGAAAACAAACTTTAACATCTCAGAATTTGCCACACGGTGGAAATTCCAACTTGTGACTAGCTTTACATTTAATGTGGGTGATTTGCCAGATTGATATTCCTCAGGGGTGAAGTGCCGGCAACGTTAATAAAGGCTGCCCTCACTTTGCCCTGCTAGAATGCTTCAATCTTGACCCAGTGTAGGGCGACCAGACAGCAAGTGTGAAAAATCAGGACGGGGTAGAGGGTAATAGGTGCCTATATATGACAAAGCCCCAAATATCAGGACTGTCCCTACACAATCAGGACATCTGGTCACCCTAACGCAGTGGGATCACCTTAAAGGTGAGAACGTTCTTTAAGGCTTGTCTTCATGAACACTTAGGCTATGTCTACACCACCAGGTATGTCGGTATAATTTATGTCACTCAGGGATGTGAAAAAACACACCCCACAGCAACTTAAGTTATGCCGACATAAGCGCCAGTGTGGAAAGCGCCATGTCAACGGGAGAGCTTCTCCTGCCAACATAGCTACCACTGCTTGTTGGGGGTGGATTAACTATGCCAGCGGGAGAGTTCTCACCTGTCCACATAAAGCAGCAACACCGGAGATCTGACAGTGTACTGCCACATCGGTACAGCCACGCCGCTCTAAGCTCTCTAGTGCAGACGTAGCCTTAGTTTGCGGCAAGCGGGGGTGTGATTCTGCCCCACGCTAGCCTACTGTAGACTGTGTGGATCCTGCTGATGCACATTATTATTTTGTTAATGGCCTTTGATCTAGCCCATTTTAAAGAGGAGTAAATCAAAACCCATTAGCAAACTGTAAATATGCATCAGAGTCCACACAGAGAGTTGATCAATGGCAGGCTAGAGGGGTGGTGGGAGAGATTCAGAGCCCAGTTTTCTGAAAATTAATTGTTTGTGTAGATAAGCCCTTAGTCTCTCTAGTCTGATTCAGGCATTCACTCCTCTGCTGCTCTGTTACATTCTTAAATGTGTTGCTGGATCAGGGCCAGAGTGCTCAGCACCTCTGCAGCATTGAGACTCGAAAGATTATGGGCTTGATTCTCCGTTCGTCCTGCCTTTGCACGGTTGTTGCGATGCCACTGACTTCAGTAGAGTTTTACTCTCGGTTTAAACGGCGAGGGAAGAGTTTAAAAGCCTCTTTGAAGTGAGGCTTGAGAAGGGACTTGGAAGAGGAGAGATTGCACAAGAGATTAGTTCAACCCTTTAGTCTTTGGTGCAAATTGTCATAGCTCCATGGAAGTCAATGGAATCTGACCCACAAATGGTGACAAATCGCAAACACTACTACTCTGGGATGAATTTTAGCTGGTGATCTATTGGTGAGAAGTTGTGTATTTGGATTTGTCTATTCCTAATCCCTCTAACAACGGTATTTTGAAGATTTCTTTCTGAAGCATGTCACCTTGGTTACAGGGCTTCCCATTGACAGCCAAGCTATCCTGGGGCTTTTAGAAGTTTGCTGGTGTTTTCCATTTTAGGGAGTTTGTACTTTTAATTCCTCAGGACCTTACCAGCATGGCAATTTTCAGGACTGGCACAGAAATTGTCAGCTTTTTGGCCAGCATGATACTAAATTAGTTTTGCCCTTATTGAACTAACAATGTCGTTTTGTGCCTGCAGGAGATTTTTGTTGTCATTCATCTTGAAGTTACATATTGTGGGACCCCTGGTGAGGCATTCTGTCCCACTTCATTGTTTACAGTTTACATGTTACCATTGGTTTGTCCGTTACCATCATGGGGTGGGTTAGAGTGTGTTGTTATGCAAATGATATGCAGATGTACATATTACACAATAGTAATGTTCATTGTGCTGTCTGTGTATGGGTGTCTTTGATAGATAATTTTTTGAGGGCACAAACTCTCTTTTAATGAAGTGCAAATTAAACAGAAGCCCTGTTAATGGGATTTCAGTAGATGTTAAAGGCTTTTGACTGTTAGATTGTGTCCTGTTGTTTCAGGGTCAGAGTCTGCCACCCTGACTCATGTTGATTAATACCTTACTCTACAAGTAGGCTACTGGTAATGTACTACTCTTGACATGACTCTAGATGGCAGAATGCAGCCTTAAGAAATCCTCACCAGAAAAGAAGTGAGAAATCCTGGTGTCATTTTTTAAATATTTCATTTGAGTCACAAACGGCCAAATTCTGATCCCCTGACTCAGTGAGTAGTACTGTACAAGATGTCTAACTGATTTCAGTAGGACTTTCCATGGAGTAAGGAACTACATAACTCAAGGATATTAGAATCTGGGTATTGCAAAAGTTTTTGGGTGAGGGATGCACTCCAGAGTTCCATTTCAGCGAAACTCCAGTCATCTCCATGATGTGTTGCTGAGAACATGTCTGAAGAAGTTGTCTTCAAAAAATTGAAACTTTCAGTGGATTTCCAAATGATGAATGTCAGTCAATGCTTTTTAATTACTACTGTTATTTTTATTTTTATTATGTAGGACAAGACTGTCAGTTAATAATCTACCCTGAGTAAGAGGTAACAGGTAGTTATACCACTTTAGGAGCAGACCAGACATGAGATTGTGACTCAAAAGAATCATATTCTAGCCTCTACTCCCCCACTTGTTCCATCAAGGGGAATTAATCTACTGTATACCAGTCCCAAGGTCTGTGAAGCACATGTAGGAAAAAGCTGGGGTTGTTACGCTGTCTTGCTTCCTTGTGCAGGAGTGTAATCCAAATCAGAATCTAGGATGAAATAGCAGCCTCATTGATGTCAGTGGCAAAACTTCCATGGACTTCAATAGGGGTAGGATTTCAACCCTAGCCTTCCCTTGTTTAGTGGTGAGGTGCCAAAGCAGGAGTAAATAGTGCCTGAATACAGATCATTGGTAGAAAGAAATCAAAATACATAGCTTTTTGGTGCAACTCTATAAATTACTAGGATTGTTCTCTATTTTCCTTAGTTGCATTTATCCATAAGTAATTTGGAGTTGGTTCCAAGTTTGCTCCCGTTCATTCCATTTTAACCCACTGGCAATTATCAATGGCTTTAGTCTTTAATATCTAAGAAGTCTGAGTTTTACCTCTTTGAAAGAAGCTTTTGAAATGAGTAAGTGCCAAACTACCTAATGTTTTATTTAAGTGTAAAAAATTTAGTTGAACTCTAGGTTATTCTCTTTTCCATAAATTGGCTAATTATTTATTAACTTGTATTTTTTAAAAAAGTAGGGAACTGGTACTAGTAGCATTATAAGAAGCTATAACGTCAGAAGCCAAATTGTTTTTCTTGTATGGTCCATCCAGCACATGAAGGCTTGTTTCCATCGTCTGGAGATATAGTTTATTTTCAGTAATGGTCTTTATTAGCAATTATGGACAATACATAATTAGGCAAATACCTACATACTGTAATTTATCTGATGTCAACAAAAATGTAAATTGGCTTGGAGGACTTGATCCTGCTGTCATTGGATCCAAAAGTAAAATTCCCATTGAGTGCATGAAATTGGGACCACTTCTTTGAGTGGGGGGCGGGGGCAAACTATGAAATACTTGCTCACACTGAATAGTCCCTTACAACCTGGGGAGTCCCACAGAAGTCAATGGGCTGTTTGTGGAGTATGGTGCTATTCAAAGAGGGTCACAATCTGACCCTTTATTTGGCAGAAGTAGGGCAGTGTCGTAGCAAATATACCGTGTTGCAGACAGCAGACTCTACACACTCACTGAGTGTGACCCCCTACACAAATCCACTTAGGGATTCCTTTTTACTCCCCTGAATTGGCTACAATATCACAGGTAGTGGCGTGGAGACAGCGGCCTCTGGGGGACACCATCCATTACTGTCCCTCCCATGAAAGTGGGCAGAGCTAGTCCAGAACATTCCAGAAGAACAGTTTTCTGCCAGGTTTCAGAGTAACAGCCATGTTAGTCTGTATTCGCAAAAAGAAAAGGAGTACTTGTGGCACCTTAGAGACTAACCAATTTATTTGAGCATGAGCTTTCGTGAGCTACAGCTCACTTCATCGGATGCATACTGTGGAAACTGCAGAAGACATTATATACACAGAGACCATGAAACAATACCTCCTCCCACCCCACTTTCCTGCTGGTAATAGCTTATCTAAAGTGTTCATCAAGTTGGGCCATTTCCAGAACAAATCCAGGTTTTCTCACCCTCCGCCCCCCCCCCCCCCACACACACAGAAACTCACTCTCCTGCTGGTAATAGCCCATCCAAAGTGACCACTCTCTTTAAAATGTGTATGATAATCAAGGTGGGCCATTTCCAGCACAAATCCAGGTTTTCTGGTTTTTGGAGGGGGGTGAGGGGGTGAGAAAACCTGGATTTGTGCTGGAAATGGCCCACCTTGATTATCATACACATTTTAAAGAGAGTGGTCACTTTGGATGGGCTATTACCAGCAGGAGAGTGAGTTTCTGTGTGGGGGGGGGGAGGGTGAGAAAACCTGGATTTGTTCTGGAAATGGCCCAACTTGATGAACACTTTAGATAAGCTATTACCAGCAGGAGAGTGGGGTGGGAGGAGGTATTGTTTCATGGTCTCTGTGTATATAATGTCTTCTGCAGTTTCCACGGTATGCATCCAATGAAGTGAGCTGTAGCTCACGAAAGCTCATGCTCAGATAAATTGGTTAGTCTCTAAGGTGCCACAAGTACAGTTTTCTGCCAGACAATGCTGATTCCACAAAATCAAAATACATGATGGGAGCATATCAATTTCAAATTTTTTGAAGAAAAATTGTCAAAGCTTTGTTTTGACTTTATCATTTGGACTTTTATGATATATTATAAGACTTATAATAACAGAAATATCCAACACACATAACCTGGTTGCAGTGGGGACTTTTAACTACTCAGACATCTATTGGAATAGCAGTATGGTAAAACACAAAATGTCCAATAAATTCTTGGAATATATTGGGGACAACTTTCTGATTCAGAAGGTGAAGGAAGTAACTGGGGGGACTGACATTTTAGACTTAATTCTAACAGGGAGGAATTGGCTGTGAATCTGAAGGTTGAAGGCAACATGGACAAAAGTGATGACTAATTGATAAATTTCATGACTCTAAGGAATGGAAGGAAAGAGTGAGAGCAGCAGAAAAAAAGGACAATGGACTTCAAAAAAGCAGATGTTAACAAACTCAGAGTACTGGTAGGTGAGATCATCCAGTCCAGGCCCCTGTGCTGAGGCAGGACCAAGAATACCTAGATCATCTCTGACAGGAGTTTGTCTAACTTGTTCTTAAAACCCTCTGTATAACAGTCTTCAGATATGCTAAGGGCTATCAGGTCCCCTCCCCTCAATCTTATTTTCCTCAATACAAAACATGCCCCATTTTTTTAACCTTTCCTCGTAGGTCAGGTTTTATAGATGATCTGTCGAAGTCCTTTGCAGCCTTACATTTCTATGATAATTAAGTCTAAATAACAAAATTGAAAGGAAGTGCTTTGACTTTATTGAAATGAAATATTTTCTAAAACAAGATATTGTTCCAATTCAGTATGTAAGACAATGTCAGCATTTCCCACAGAAATAGAAATGCCAAGTTTTGGCCAGCTCTAGGAGTAGGCAGAACCTCGATGCCACTCCACCTCTCCAACACAGCAGTCAGTACAGTGGCAAGGGAAGTAATCTAGGTATAAGGATGGGACAAGCTACTTCCCCTCCACAGGGCAAGGGAGAAATTAGGAAACAGTCAATATCTGACTCCTGGTGTGCCCTGGGGGGTAGCACAACGATGTGTTGCCCCCTCACCTGGTGCTTGCAGCAAAGCTACAACTGAGCACAAAGTGCGTTGCAGTGCTACACCTATCCTTCAGCTCCACGGGTCCCGTGGCCTCTCCACTTGAAGTACAACTGCCATAGCCAGTACCTGGAGAAGCAGTGCTGGTTGAATGTTTAGAAGGAAGGTTAATTGGGATTTTCAAAACAGACTGGGCCAGATTCTGCCATCTTTACTCATGCTGAGTTGTGCCTTCCTACGTGAGGTATCCCCTGATGTGAATGGGATAATTTGCAGAGGAAACCATTCAGCCTGAATGAGGATATCAGAATCCAGGCCACTGACTTTTCATTTTTTCCACACATTTTTTTTTTCATTTTGAATAAAATCAAATGGTTTCTTAGGCTATGTCTTTTCCACCCTCTTGCAGTCCTACACAGGCTACTTGCACCATGCACAGCAGCATAGGACACAGGCTCCTCAGAGATAGGGAGTACTCTGAATCAGACCTCCCTAGAAAATCAGGGACTTTTCAAATCACAATCTCCCTTTTCAGGCTGCTCATAAAGGGATCCTGGCAAAGACTAGAACTGGTAGAAAAAATTTTCAGCTGATGTTTTCCATCTGCAAATGAGATCTTGTCTAAATCAATATGTTTTATGGGAATGGGTTCATTTTGATATTTTCTATAGGAAAAAATAAATAATTTTGACTCTCTCATTTCAATAGTGTCAAAATGAAACAGTCTGAAAAGGTAAAAACATTGACTATCATTTTAATTCATATTTCAACAAATTATATTAAAATATAAATGTTATGTTACTATTATATATGGCATTAAAATGAAATGAATCTACATTATTGAAATGAAATGTTTTAACATAATCAAAACTTTTCAGTGTTTCCGAACATAATGTTTCAGAAATATCATTCCAAGGAAAATATTAAAATTGCAGCTTTTTATTGTGAGTTACAACAATTTTTTCTCCAAGGTTTCAGAATTTCACACACCGCTGAAATTCTGGTTAATTACTGGCTCTAGCAAAGCCACAATTAATCCCTCAAAATTTTATTTTCTAAAATGAATATAATAATGCAATTATCAAAGGGCCAAATACTGATCCCCTTACTCATGTTGAGTAGCACTTTATTCCAGGAGTAATCCCTTTGATTTCATTTGAACCATACATAGAGTAAAGATATTATTAAACATAAAGTTGCAAACTCTCTGGGATAGGGGACCATTTTATTCTATGTTTGAACAGCACCCAGCACAAGGGGGTCCTGATACATGACTGGAGATCTAGGCTATACTGTACTACAAATAATAAATAATAGAATATGACCCTATTAATAATAGACAAAGTGAAATGAACTTTGCCTTTTATTCATGAAAATAACTGCTAATCAGTGGTTTT
Organism: Lepidochelys olivacea; assembly: GCF_965140295.1. Classification (NCBI taxonomy): domain Eukaryota; kingdom Metazoa; phylum Chordata; order Testudines; family Cheloniidae; genus Lepidochelys; species Lepidochelys olivacea. The sequence goes on from NC_140413.1 coordinate 13,506,056, forward strand.
GCTATTTCAACCAGCCCTACTTTTCAGATAGTTGTGAGAGGATCTTTTTTGTTTGTTATAAATAACATCTTCTCTTAATTGGAACATCGGGATGCTAGGCCAGCCATAAAGATGTCCAAATTAAATGTATCTTCCTCTACTATTTATTGTTCTTTGATTTTTCATCCATTAAAAAGGTTTTAAAGGGGAAAACATATTAGACATATTGTTCACTTGGGTTTCTTTTGGTGTTTTCTGTTATAATTGTTATTCCATGCTCTCTCATAATTCTCAAATGCAAACATGTTTGTTCATGATTTTTGTTACCTTAATTAGCTACTGTGATGGGAGGGGATATATTAAAGAGATGAGAATATGGAACTTGGAGAGCCCAGAGGCCCTGATTCGTTTCAGCTCTCCCTCATAATGATAAATGTCACTTAAGTATATAATTCTCTGACAAAATGTTACATACAACACTCCTGTGAGTCAGGCAAATGAAACAGACAACCATTTCATGCCTGGGTCAGCTAAGACAAAGAAGGCTAAAACATGGATACACCAAGAGCTCTGCGTAAGTGGCAATGTATAATTGTGCTTTCTCAGGAGCAGCCCAAGGATCAAACTGATTCAGAGTAGTTATTCAGTCCCAGAAAGTAAACTGCCAGTCCTGGTGTTGCTTACTGCCCTACCAGATCAACTGCACTGGCTGAAACTCTAAGGGGCAGAGTCATGTTTCTGTCTGCCCATTAAGCCTCCTGCACACCTGAGAGGGGCAAGATAATCCTGCAGCAACTGCTCTCTCCTACACACCCGACACTCAGGCCTTGTCTATGCTACGGGAGTAAGTCAACCTAAGTTAAACAACTCCAGCTACCTGAATAACGTAGCTGGAGTTGACATAGCTTAGGTTGACTTACTGCAGTATCTACACTTCACTGGGTCAACAGGAGACACTCTCCCATTGATTTAACTTAGGCTTCTCATTCGAATGAAGTACTGGAGTTGACAAGAGAACTATCTGTTCTTCATTAGAGACCCGCTAAATTGACCCCGGTGCATCGATCGCCACAGTGTTGATCCCCAGTAAGTGTACATATGCACTGATAGCCCTCAGAGGGGAGTAAGAAGGATCCTCATGCCCCTTATTCACCTTCATGGATGCATGAGACAAGTGCATGTTTGGGCCCAGAGAGATGAAAGCAAAAAATATTTGAAGCAGTCACGAATTTTGGTAGCTTCAGCTGGAGCCCAGGCTCTGGAAACCTCCCTCTTCATGGGAAAGGCTAATAGGGACTAATCCAAAATTCTTTGAAGTCAACAGAAAAACTCACATTGACTTAAGTGGGCTGTGGATTAGGCCCACAATGTTCAGTTGTAACATGCTTCTAAAGTGTGATAAGCATTCCTCTCTATGCATGGTCCACAGAGCATAGATACTGCTACCATCTACCTTGCTTTGCTCAAGTGGGTGAGGTCTGTGTTTGAGAGCTGAAAGTCCCAGGTTCAAACCATGTTATTGACCCACCATGGGTATTACGCAATTCTATCACCAACTGACTGTAATAAAACCTAAGATGTCATGCTTGCTTCTTTTCCTTAGTTTGAATAAAGGGAATAGATAAAATAGCTACTGTACCTCTCTGTGGTATATCTTTTTGCAGAACACAGGCTGTGAGAAGGGTACAGTGACACATAGCACAAAAAAAGAAAAAGCAAACCGTCTGAAAACCAAGATCTAACTGTGACTGAAACTTAAAACAGATGAAGAAATCTTCAGTGGGAAGTGCTGCTTTGACTGCAAGTCTGAAGTGTGGGGAAAGACTGTTTCCCTATGCCGAGCAGAACAGGAGTTAAAATGATGAATAATACTAATGAAGAACCCTTGAGGGGGAGTGTACAGTAGTAAACCAGATTTGAGTAATCAGTTCTGCTGCTAGTTAAGTGAAATTGAATGAATTACAGCAATTCCTAACGAGCCAACCCTGTTTTTCTTGGGATAATTGATATAGTAACTCACAGTAAATAATAGTGACATTAAATATTGCTAGGGCTAAATGCTATAAAGTGTAAAGTGTTTTTATCAACGGGGCAAGCAGGGTGCAAATCCCCTCTCGTCTGTGCATAAGTAAACATCAGATTTGACTGAATTCAGATTGTGTATTTTCTGGCACAAAAATATTAGCTAAAAATATTCTCCCCTGAAAGTTCTAGGGATCCTACATACTAAATGCTGTAAACAAACTTTGTTCCACCACTTTGAAGTCTTCCTAACGAGTTTCCCCCAAAATTATACTATTTATAAAAAGTGCATAAATTGTAATTTAACTAAAAAGCCTTGAAATTTTTATCAAAAGCATTCAAATTAGTCTCTCCCCAGGTCAACTAATGAGTTGTCATGAGCTGGCCTCTTACTGTAGTGCACCTCCTGCAGACTAAGACAGTTAACCATGTTTTCATCAAAGGCAATGCTCATTAGTAGAGCTTTCAGAAACTGATTTGATTATAGTTTCACTTGTTAAAGTGAAATATTTTGAGCTCATTAGAATGATTATGATTCAAGGTCATCTTTTGAAGCTTGTCCTGTCAATATAAGATAAATGGGCCCTCATCTTTTCCCCTTCTTTACGTCTGTGCTTTTTAAACTCTTCTGTGTAAAAGTTCCATAGCCATAATTAATTTTTAGTTCTTCTGTTACAAAGCTGCTTAAAAAAAAAAGAACAAAGATATTGGCTACCAAAAAGGCATTGAAGAACTATGAAGAGGAGGAGGAGGCTATCTTGTTTTAGAGAAATCAGAGAAAATCCTTGAAAAGTTCAGTGTTTTGAAATCCACCTATATTCTCCTTGACCTCTTCCGAAGTTTCTAAAAGGTACTTTGTACATATTTTTGCATGTATTTTAATCTCAAAAGTATAAAACTAAACTAAAAAAATACCCAAGAAATACCAGTGGCTTATGAAATATCTTCTCTTTTATGGCACATGATAAAGTTAACACTGTTTAAAGTTTTTTTCCCCCTTTCCCCTGTTAAATCCACCATTTAATCTCTAAGTGGTTAAAGAGCCATTTAAACATAAAGGGAAAGAGCATTAACTTCTATCGACAGACGGAGAGAGATGTGCATTTGCATAGGACTTGCATCTTAAAACTAATTGGTCAGATATTGCTGCTTGCACCAGTCCAAAAGGAGAGGTCAGAAGGAAGGTTTTTCTGCCAAGTACATCAGACTTGAAAGTTGTACAGTACAATGGATAACTGGAAAAGGGAAAGCAGATTTGGTTTCTTTATTGAGGAGCATGAGAGTTAGAATATGACATATATGCAGATGCCCCACTGTGAGACCCTGGAGACCTACTGTCAGGCTTTGGGGTGCAATTCGGACCAGCAAGGGGTCGTGTCACCACTTACCCTGCAACCATGGGTGCCTTACAATGCTTTGCTCCTGTAGGTCTCAGCCTTGGATGCACACACTCCCTGTGTGTCTGTGTGCTAGACCATCCTGGGTCAGCAGCTCTGAACCCAGCCACCTGGCTATAGCCCCACAACCCCCCTTGAATTCCACCAGCCTTGGTTACAATCAGCAAGTTGACCCCAAAGCAATCCCAGTCCTGAATTTCCCCAAAACCGTGTGCCCTGATGTGACCAGCCCTCACCTGGACAGCTCAGATAAATAGTAAGGCTCACTGCTCCTTCAAGAAATAAAAGCCCATTACAGATTATTAACTGGGGTAAATACACTCTTCCCTTCAAACACAGCACTGATTTGCATTAAAGCAAAAATAAAGCACATTTGTTAACAGAATATAGGTTAAGTGATGCCAAGTACAAGGAATAAAGTTAGAAAGGGTTACAAACAAAGAAAAAAATTAAAAAATGTTTTTTTATGGCTAAGATGTAACTTAACAAGCGACAGCCTTGATTCAAATTACATTTTTTACCAATCTTTTTTTCCAGCCAGGGTTGACTTTCTCTCAGCCAGAACCTTCCACAGGAGGACAAAGGGCTGGTTTCCCTTGTCTTCCTAGATGAAAGATAATTGCCTAAGCAGATTTCTCAATTATATTCAGTTCCCAGAGACCTCAACACCCTCACCCTCTTGGTTCAAGAATCCATCTTTCTCAGCTTGCAAGAGCTCTGTTCCCTTGTCTGTCTAGGGGTGGCTTCTGTCCTTGCTTGTATGTTCCAAAGTTCAATTGCTTTGTTAGCTTGATAGCTTTGTTTGCCTAATATATAAATGGATCTTCATTGTCTCTGCCTGATGTCCAAGTTTGTCAGAGAAGCAAATACACATTCCTTTTTCTAGGGCAAACCTGTTTATCAACTCCCGCAGCATGTCTGGTTTAAACACATTTTTGTCACATTCCAGCATATATCCATAGCTATTGATACCACACCACATTCATACCTCATGCAAGAATATTAACAACCAGTTAATTCCTAATGAATAGTTTGTGCAGCAGAGCAGATGTTCGGCAAGACGCTGGATGGCATTTCTCAAACAGTTTCTGAGACGACGAAGGCACTGGGACTCAGAGGAGATTCCATTCATGGCAGACTTCATAGACCTAATGAGTGCCACCAGTGTTATTTATTTTCCACATGTGGAGGAGTGCTTCTGGTGCAGCACAACATGGTAGGACCGCCTCACCCTGCAGACCTAGAATGACCAGAAGTGGCTCCAGAATTTCTACAGGAGGAAGCAGACCTTTCTGGAGCTGTGTGAAGAACTTCCATTTACCCTCTAGTGCCAAAGCACTCAGTTGAGGGAGGCCATACCAGTACAGACATAGGTTGCAATTGCCCTCTGGAAGCTAGCTTCCCCAGACAGATACAGGCCCACAGCTATCCAGTTTGGTGTTGGCAAGTCAACTGTGGGGGTTGTGATGGCTCAGATTTGCCAGGCGATTATTATGGTGACTAACCTAAGTGTGGCTGGCATTAGACATGTGCCTGAAATAATAGCTGGCCTTCAGAGAATAGAGTCCCCTGGGGCCATTGATGGGAAGTGGGAAGTGATTGTCAGCACATCCCTCGGCCCGCACTGCTTCCCAAAGACCCCATTGGACTGGAATGGCGAACCGTGGCCAGTGGGTGCTGTGATCGGCTGAACCTGCAGACGCTGCAGGTAATCAAACCATCCTGGCTCGCCAGCGGATTTCCCTGATGGGCCGCGTGCCAAACATTACCGATCCCTGGTTTAAAGTATCGTTGTGCTTTGGAAAACTGGTATCAGGGGTTTCATGTTGTCATATTCTTCTGGATCAACTATCTAATCTCACAGAGAAAGCCTGGAAGTTAAAATTTAGACAAATTCAAACTAGAAATAAGGCATGGATTCTTAACAGTAAGAGAGATTAACCATTGGAATAAGCTAACAAGGGAAATGATGGGTTCTCCATCTCTTGATGTTTGCAAATCAAGACCAAATGCCTTTCTGGAAGAGATGTTTTAATCATGCTCAAGTTACCGGACTCAATCAAATCGAATCAATCGAGTAGTAACTGGATGCAATTCTATGGCTTGTGTTATAGAGGTGGGATGGCCCAAAGGTCCCTTCTGACCTTAACAATCTATTTGAATGCAGTTCCAAACTTTGTCACCCACATCCTGTGAGACAATCTTTTAGGGCATATAGTATCAACAATTTCATATTAGTGTAATTTCTATGTATATTGTGCACTACATAGCAGTCTGCTGTTACATTGTCAGCTCTCGGGGCCGGGGTGGGGGGGGTATGCATTGTATAGTGAATTAGAATATTTTTTTTCACTGATAAAGCCTTTTATCTGAGGATCTCCTAAGTGCTATACAACGATTAATGAGATAAAACCTTAGTAAGATATGTAATTATCCCCACTGTTCAGCTTGGTAAACTGAGGAATAGAGAATTTTGCCGAAGCTCACTTAGCAAGGGAGAGACAAAACCAGGGATAAAACCCAGAATTCCTGACTACTTACCTGTGCTCTAACCACTCTCCCACACATCCTGCCTTATGGTGACCTTTATGCACTACCCTCTAGTGAGCTATAAGACAGGCTGTCTTATTATCCTGTCTGTTGAAAGAAAGCAGGTTGAGAAATCATCCTGCAGGAAGCTGAATTGATTGCTAAAACCATACAGGCCAAAAGATACACCAGCCTCCATAATGCTGCTACTTGCTTTAAGAATCTGTGTGAGACTCTGTTTGTGTGGAGCCCTGCAGGATAACTCCAGGGGAGCTTGGTTCAGACCTGTGAAAGACCAAACAGTTGCATCTTTTTCTGCGCTAACATGATAACAGTTGGTTTCCAACTATAACATTGAGCGAAAACCACAATTGGAATAGGGTTTTTATAATTTACTGCTCAGTGCAGAGGACTGATGTCTGTATAGATGAGCTACTGAGAAACATTTTCACCTATGGTAAAATTAGCAAAACTGGAGATAGTTTTCAGTTTCCAGGTGCAAGAATATTGCATTTTTTGTCTAGGTCAATGTCACCAGTTTTACTATCAGTGAAAATATCTTTCCACTCAGAAAGAAGCAACCATTTAAATCAAGAGATGAAGGGGAGAAAGTAAATTATACCAAATCAAATGAACAGATGGGATTAAGGACTGGGACTGGATTCAGAAATGGCCATATCAGAATCATCAGGGGCTGCAATTCCAAAATGGCAGCAGCAGGAGTAGTATTTATTTGTATTAGAGTAACACCTAGAGACCTGCACTGCGATCAGGGATCCACAGTGCAGTTGTTGTGCATATACATGGAAAGAGGCAGGTGGGGACTGGAACGGGGTATACAAACCCCTCACTAGACAGGCAGGAGTTAAGAAGCAACCCTGGGCTCAGGAGGCCAGGCCCCTCCAACTGTGCCGAGCTTGCTGGGGCTGAAGGCAGTGTTTAAAAGGCCGCCAGACAGCTCAGTTGGAAGCCCGGGAGAAGGACGTGCTCTGGACGTTCCAGGGCAGGGTATGACCAGAACCCACACCAGACTGGGGAACGGATGAGCCGTAGATCCCAGGCACCAGGAGCAGAGCAGGGATATCAGAAGGCAGCACTCCACAGGGATGGACAGCATCTGGCCGAGATGCAGAGGGAGGTAGGAAGCGACCCAGGAAAGCTGACTTGAGGTTGATAGAAGGCCCTGAAAGGTAAGCAAAGCCAAACCAGACTCCCAGGGCCCTGGGTCAGAACCCGGTGGAGTGGATGGGCCCAGGTTCCCCTATGCCGCCCGAGGACTGTACTCACGAGGCAGCATTGTTGCCCAGCATAACCAAACAAGACATGATAGATGTTAGCCTTGTTATTTAATGCACGACTGCAAAGCACTCAGATACTACAGTGCTTACCACCGTATAAGTACCTCCATAGAATAGAATTTGTCTGTGGTGTAAAATTAAATTGCTTTTTGTGGGAGAAAGAATTGTGGGAATTCTTCGCTTTAGTCTTCATGGCTGAGGATGTTAGGGAGATTCCCAAACCTGAGCTGTCTTTTGTAGGTGACATGTCTGAGGAATTGTCACAGATTGAAGTGTCACTAGAGGAGGTTTTGGAATTAATTGAGAAACTTAACAGTAACATGTCACTGGGACCAGATGGCATTCACCCAAGAGTTCTGAAAGAACTCAAATGTGAAATTGCGGAACTTTTAACTATGGTTTGTAACCTGTCCTTTAAATCAGCTACTATACCCAATGACTGGAAGATAGCTAATGTACCATCAATATTTAAAAAAGGCTCTAGAGGTGATCCTGGCAATTACAGACCAGTAAGTCTGATGTCAGTACTGGGCAAATTAGTTGAAACAATAGTAAAGAATAAAATTGTCAGACACATAGAAGAACATAAATTGTTACGCAAAAGTCAACATGGTTTCTGTAAAAGGAGATCATGTCTTACTAATCTGTTAGAGTTCTTTGAGGGGGTCAACAAACATGTGGACAAGGGGTTCCAGTGGACATAGTGTATTTAGATTTCCAGAAAGCCTTTGACAAGGTCCCTCACCAAAGGCTCTTACATAAATTAAGTTGTCATGGGATAAGAGGGAAGATAATTTCATGGATTGAGAACTGGTTGAAAGACAGGCAACAAAAGGTAGGAATAAATGGTAAACTTTCAGAATGGAGAGGGGTAACAAGTGGTGTTCCCCAAAGGTCAGTCCTAAGACGAATCCTTATTCATAAATGATCTGGAGAAAGAGGTAAATGGTGAGGTGGCAACGTTTTGAGATGATACTAAACTGCTCAAGGTAGTTACGACTGAAGCAGACTGTGAAGAACTTCAAAAAGATCTCACAAAACTAAGTGATTGGGCAACAAAATGGCAAATGAAATTTAATGCAGATAAATGTAAAGTAATGCACATTGGAAAAAATAACCCCAACTATACATACAATATGATGGGGGCTAATTTAGCTACAACTAATCAGGAGAAAAATCATCGTGGATAGTTCTCTGAAGACGTCCACGCAGTGTGCAGTGGCAGTCAAAAAAGCAAACGGGATGTTAGGAATCATTAAAAAAGGGACAGAGAATAAGACGGAGAATATCTTATTGCCCTTATATAAATCCATGGTATGCCCACATCTTGAATACTGCATACAGATGTGGTCCCCTCATCTCAAAAAAGATATACTAGCATTAGAAAAGGTTCAGAGAAGGGCAACTAAAATGATTAGAGGTTTGGAACAGGTCCCATAGAGGAGAGATTAAAGAGTCTAGGACTTTTCAGCTTGGAAAAGGGGAGACTAAGGGGGGATATGATAGAGGTCTATAAAATCATGAGTGATGTGGAGAAAGTGAATAAAGAAAAGTTATTTACTTGTTCCCATAATATAAGAACTAGGAGCCACCAAATGAAGTTAATGGGCAGCAGGTTTAAAACAAATAAAAGGAAGTTCTTCTTCACACAGCACACAGTCAACCTGTGGAACTCCTTGCCTGAGGACTTGTGAAGGCTAGGACTATAACAGGGTTTAAAAGAGAATTGGATAAATTCATGGAGGTTAAGTCCATTAATAGCTATTAACCAGGATGGGTAAGGAATGGTGTCCCTAGCTTCTGTGTGTCAGAGGGTGGAGATGGATGGCAGGAGAGAGATCACTTGATCATTACCTGTTACGTTCACTTCCTCTGGGGCACCTGGCATTGGCCACTGTCGGCAGACAGGATACTGGGCTGGATGGACCTTTGGTCTGACCCAGTATGGCCATTCTTATGTTCTTATGGGAGTGACCAAAAACACAAGGCCGGGACACAGAAGATTTGGGCATAATTCCCAACTTTGCCACAGAATTCCTGAGCTTGATCAAGTCACTTAATCTCTGTGTGCATCATTTCCCCATGTGTAAAAAGAGAAAGAGGGCATTATTATCTCTCTTTGTCAAGTCTGCTTAGATTGTAAGTTCTTTGGAACAGGGACTGTATATTACTGTGTTTGTACAGCACGTAGCACAATAGATCCTTGATCTTAGCTGGAGATTCAGGAATACTCTAAGATACTAAACATTCTTTCCTTTGTAGAGTTCAACTGTATACCCTTTCAGAATAAGCCATTCCCATGTGTATGCACAGACGGTGAATGTGACTGACCCAAAACCGAGATGAAAACCCCACCACTGATGGTTGAGGTGACGGAGATACGAGTACACAGGAAATCTTTACAGATATTCACTAATTAATCCTCACAACCTCCTTGCAATTAGATGTACCCATCCCTTTGTTACTGATGGGGAAACTAAAGAAGAATGTCTAGGCCTTTGTTTGAAACATGTGCAGCTTTTGTTCCATAGTCTATCCATCAGAAGACTGGAACTCAGTGTTATCAGAGTCTCCTGACTTCTCCAAACATGGATGGAAAACTCATGAGAACAGGTTATTTTATGAGACTTATCAGAAATTTCACAAGAAGAGCCTTTTTGTGGTATTTTGTCACTTAGTGCTGTAGGCCCAGCCTGAGAGAGCACTTGTTACAGCAAGAACTGCCACAATAACTCCGATCAGCTAGGATGTTTTCCTCAGAGTCCCTAGAGCTGAAGGTCTGGGAGTTGCTAGCAGGGCATTATCAACAAAGGGCCTTAAGCTTTGGAGTTTGTCTCCCTCACTTGGTCCAACACAGCCTTAGTCTATTGATCTGCAGGGCACGATGTAAAGCTCATCTATGTTCTCAGGTTTTGCCTGAGGAAATGGCAATAGGGAACATGTCTAGATTATCCTAAGGGAGTCTATTTAAGGCTGGCATTAGTCAGCATGTTTGCATTTTGTATTTAAATTATGTAGATGTGCTGAGAGAATGCTTGATGGGTACATCCAACAAATAAGTAAATAAAAATATGTAAAATGGAAAAGCATAAAAATGGAAACAAATTAAGATGGTATCTCAGGAACTTTCCAAAAAAAGCTCAAAATGGGCAAAAGGTTTGAGGAGGTAAACCTTATTGTTCTTTTTCTTTTTTCCCTACGGACTGATTTACCCAACCCTGAGCCTAAGGTACCCAGGACTACAGTAACCACAGGGAACACATTCTCCCTCAAGGAATCAGCATGCAGAGTAAATGCTTTAAATGGTGCCAAGGGCTTTGAGGTGCCGTGTCTCTTAGCAAACGCTGTTCAAACAGGGATTCTCCAAGCTCTTTTGCAGACTCCTTCATAAGAGAGATCTCCTATCATTGACCTCCTCTCCCCGTTCCCCAGTCCTCTCATTGCTGTGTCTCCAAATATTTCATTTTGGAAACCCCCAGGAGGTGTTCCATGTCCCACAGCTTGAAAAACCACTACTCTTAGAACACAGCAGTGCAAAAGTCCTCCAAAAGTAATCAAAAATATCCTACAGTACTGAGGCCTTTTCAATAATTTTGATGCTTTTTTCCAGTTTTTTTTTTCATGCCAAATTATTCAAAAGTGACCCTTTCCTGTGAAAATTTCACTTTCAACAAATTGGCATTTTATAAGGAGAAAATGTTGTATTGAAAAAGTCCTGGCCAGCTCTGTTTCACATTTTCAAGCTTGTTCTCCACAATCACAAGAGCTAGAAACTTTACATCTTTAAAAAAGCAAAAGCTGAGATTCTCAGGTAAACATCTGACTCCAGGAGCAGGGGCTGTAAGAAAAACACCAAATATTGCAAGACTCATGGTGAAATAGCAAGAGTTGGTGCAATGCACCTCTGAAAATTGGAGGTTTGGTTTACACAAGCATCCAAAAGCTTAGATAATTATCTGATCCTTTTGGAGTCTCTCGCTATGCTGGGACATGAACTGTATTTACCGAATTAAGTAATAAATACAGTTTTAACCTAGGCTAGAATATAGTTTCCAAGCTCAGTATAAACACTGTTTTAGCTCATCCATATAGGACCACCAAACCTTATTTAAACTGAATTATTTTCAAGTTGTGTTTTAAAAGGGGTTCAGAAAACACCTACAGAGTGGATGGGCCTATATCTCAGGAATATGAACAAATGAGGTAGAAATCTCACAAGAACCAGCTGTTATGAGATTTATAATTCTTTTTGCTCCTATCTGCCGTCATGAATACCATAAAAATGGCCTTTCATGTTGTAATTTATCCAGCATCTACGCCTCCAGTCCCAGCTGGTACCAGAGCATAGAAGGTTAGGAGAGAAAGAAAAACCAACCAACCTAATTAACCAATGTTTGCTTCAAGCCTGGTGCAGTTTTAGGGCAAAGATTTCTTCTGGTTCTTACTTTATCTACAATTTTAGATTTTTGTCATAGTTTTCATTTTTTGACATCTGAAAATGTTTTGGTTTTTCACTGAAAAACTGGAAAGTCCAAAGGGCACTAAATATTCTGCCAACATGTTTGTTTTGGAAAGAAGGCAAATTTTCTTCAAAAATAATTTTGGTGGAGAATTTTCGATGAACTCTCCTTACTTATTCTGTGCCATTTCTTTTTATACTATCACCCTCCTAACTCACCCTAACTAAAATTACTGATACATGGTAGACTTCCTGCTAGATCCCCATGTGCTGCTGTGCATGTGCCATCTAGGTGTTCCACTATATCTCTAGCAGGTCGTCAACTAACAGCCCAGTTAGGCAACAGTCATCTATAATTGCGTGGACAGAGAGAGAGTTGAATAGTTCCTTAATCCTTCTCACTCGTTTCCTGCTCTGAGTTACCCCTGTGGGGTGAAGCACGCTTGAGATCTGAGACTCTTTCAACTTTCTTATGGAATTCACAATTCAGGGGACCTATGTCATGCTTATTCAAAGCCAACATTTGTATTCCATTAGGTGAGATTCACCCATGTGCAGTGAACTAGCACGAGGTTGTGCAATACTTAACTCCCACTTAGTCCTCAAAATAGGATTCAAGAGATACATAGGTTTTGCACTGGCCTTCTGCACTTGAGGATAATTTCATCCATTGAGAACATACCATTTCCCACCTCTCATCTCAACTAGAAAAGGAGTACTTGTGGCACCTTAGAGACTAACAAATTTATTTGAGCATAAGCTTTCATGAGCTACAGCTCACTTTGATTCATCCGATGAGGTAAGCTGTAGCTCACAAAAGCTTATGCGCAAATAAATTTGTTAGTCTCTAAGGTGCCACAAGTACTCCTTTTCTTTTTGCGAATACAGACTAACACGGCTGCTACTCTGAAACCTGTCATCTCAACTAGTTTCCCTGAATGGATGGAATCCTGAATTCTTTTTTTTTTTTACTCCATCACCCAGACCAAGTCATTTGGACCCATTCTCATATGACTGTATCCTGAATTTGAAAAGTTAATTAGAAAGACAACTGAAAAACATGGGAAATTTTCCAGATTTTCTGTGAAGAACATAAAGAGGTCAATGACTACACAAAGCAACCTCCTGGGTCTGTATCAAAGCTACTTTCCATATGGAAGTTGCAGGCAAGTAGGTGTGACTCTGACAGCCAGATCAGGTCAGAGTCTCAGGACAGTTCTATTGTGTGTGAATGTTGAAGAAGTGTTAAGTGTATGAATTCACGTGTGTGTCGATATAATTCAAAGGAAGTTTAATGTTATTCTGATCACTTATCTGTGAACCTGTTGATTGCTATCGCCTTATATTATATGTATATCCCTGTACTTAATTAGCCCTAGATCAAAGGATGTATTCATGTTTAGATGCCAATTCACTTAATGTGTAAAACTTCCTGAAAACTAATGAAAGATTGTTTGGATGGCTGTAACTAAATGCATAATGGTACTTGTTCCTGCTTATCTACACCCTATTGTTTAAATTGCTCATAAAAGAGGGATATTAGCTTCAAAATCGGCAGCTCAGGAAGCCTCAATTTCATTTCAAAAGTCAAAACAAAATATAATTGCAATTTTTTAAAATGAAGTTCTCAGCTTTTCAACTGGCCTTGTTTTTTGGGGCTTTTTGCTGTTGTTGTTTTCTTCCCTGATTGCTTAGCAGGAATAGAGAGTTGGAATTTTTTTAGTGCTCTTTTTCTGAGAACTGGTAGCAAACATTGACACCATGTTGTTCTTCAGGAAATTCACAAGTTTTGATTAATGGTATTTTGATAAGATCAGACTTGGCAGGCAGAGAAGTACTCAAATGTGGTTGATTTTACAGGTCCTGATGGTGGAGTCCACTTGAATGACTGGCTCCTAAAGGTCCTGTTCTTCTTACCTTTGATATTGCATATGAGATTTGATCTAGCATTTTGACTTTTGATCACACTGGCTTGATACAAGGAGGGCCAGATGCTCAGCTGGTGTAAATGGACAAAGATCCTCAATGGAGTTTCACCCATTTGTATCAGTTGAGGATCTCGTACAGGAGACTTTCACATTTACCTCATAGAAAGTGTGTTCTGAAAACAAATCAGATGGTTGTGTTTGTTACCTGTGATAGTCAAATGAAACCCTCACCAGATGTGTATCACTAGATTCTTCTACCAACGCACTCACTCTAAATACTCATTTCCCTTAAAGACACCTTTCCAAAGTTAATCTCAGTTGACTCTTTTGTGTGTGTGTGTGTCAGTCTGTCTTAAATGAGCCTTGATACTCGGGAACATTGCAGCAAGTTTGGAATGAGCTTTGGGGGCAAAAAAAAAAAAGAATCCAGCCAACTGCACAGACTCTGTAGATGGTGCAGTGCTGTCCATGCTGTTCCATTTGCGTTATGTCCCAACAAAGGCATACCATTCATTTCAAAGACGCAGCAAAGCCAATCTAGCCAGACTATCAGGAGACAAAACAAAAAACAAAGTGCAAGTGTGTAAAACTAAAATACCCGTTGCATGTTTTGGAGTTGAGGGTGCTAGTGGATAAGAGCTTTCTTCACACTTTTATTTCCTGCTCTACTTTATGAAGCCCTCACTCTCAAATATGTAACTGGTAAAAGATCTTTCCCCCAAGTGTACAAAAATCTTGGAAAAAATAGGTATTACACAGAGCTGCACAAAACTTCCACTGTGAAACTGAAACACCAGGCAAAACTCACCAGGTTCCAAGTTGTCTTTCAAGCTTGTATCCCAGCCAAGTTAAGTGAAACGTTTGCAAAGACTCACTAGCCTTTTCAGTGAACTTAGCTCTGATTGCTAGCAAACCTGGGACAATGAGTCATGTGGAGTTTATGGTTGCACCTGACTCTGATACAAAACAAGATGAAACTTGCCCTTCTCAACTGATTTTCGCTCTGGGGTTTAGGGTTCAAATATGACACCCAGAGCAAAGTTTCTGGGTGCAAACTCCATGTGGATTGAAACCACAGACCATGTCAGCATGAACCCCCATGATCCAAAATGGCAGAGGTTTATATAGCTTTCATAATAAACCCTTCACAGCTGGGCAGCTTTGGACTCATAGTATGAATTACCTGGCCTACTAGTGTCTGGGAGACTGTGCTCTGAACTCTAGAGTTGCCAGAAAGTTCAATTAATAGGTTTAACTATTCTCCATTTGCAGAGTTTAAGCATCCTTCTGTTACTTTGTATCTTCTACAGAGAATGAGGTACAGGTGAATATATGACATAAAGCCTCATGAAACAGTCTGAATCAGTTCAACAGTTCTGTACTGAGGAAACAAGACCCTGTCCTTTGCAATTTGCATACAGCTGCTAACTGCCAGGTTAAATGGCTTTACCAAACCCATTAAAAATATTATGATTTGTCATGAAATGCACTATGGTAAAATCGTTTTTATCTTGCTTTCCAGTGCAACTCTTTATACTGACGACTTGGAGATATATTACAAATTCAGGCATTCGGGAGGCTTTTCTAATCCTCGGCTGCAGTTTGTCAGTGCTTCAGGAATATTCCCTTGCTCCAATCCTTCATCCTCAACAGGAGCTGGATTAGTAACATCAGAGTCTGCAGATGTGCATTGTTCCCCATTAGTCTCAGTTTGAGCCTGGTGTTACGTCCTTTTCATCAGGAACCTCCGAGTCCAAGTCAGTGAACCAGGACTAATTATTCCAGACTTCCTGGGAGACATCACAGCCTGTGTATGTAACATCCAGAGTCTTTGTTTCTGTCACTGTTAGACATGTAATGTGCCCCTTAAGCTTCAGACCATTTACTCCCATTGCATAAGTTTCTGAACCTCTTCACAGCATTTCCAAGAAAATACACTTGAATACCATTTTCACACTGTCCCTTTGAATTCTTTACCAGGACTTGCAGTTCCAGATGGCAGGAACTGGGGGGAGGGCAGGAAATCAATTTGCAAACACCTATTCAGTAAACAACACCAACAGGGAGGAGTGGGTGGGTAAGATTCTGTGGCCTGCATTGTGCAGGAGGTCAGACTAGATGATCATAATGGTCCCTTCTGACCTTAATGTCTATGAGTCTATGGTGTTGCATGGAATATTATTGGTAGAATGTTTGCACATAACAATTGTTTGTGAATCATTACTTGGTAGGAAGAAAAAATGCCAGAATTCACAAAGGTCGTTATTATTCATAGAGGATTATTCAGTCAGCTCCACTCACAGTACCAGATCAAGAAATGTTTTAGAAAGGGGTACTTCTATACTTTTACTATCACCGTTTCCTTACTAAACTTGTTGGCCTATCCTAGACATCACATTCATCTTTCCATCTCAACATAACGTCTAAGGAGCTCTCTTCTGAACTTAGAAACCCTCCTTTTGATAGAGCAGAGGCTATTTCTGTAATTGAACCAGACAATTGAACCTTGTGCTCTGGACTTTAACATGAGCGTGTAAGACTTCCCCTTGCTGCTCTCCCATTTTCACTGTCTGCCTAAAATACAGTAGTATTTTTGACAGGTTTCAGAGTAGCAGCCGTGTTAGTCTGTATTCACAAAAAGAAAAGGAGTACTTTTGGCACCTTAGAGACTAACCAATTTATTTGAGCATAAGCTTTCGCATCCGATGAAGTGAGCTGTAGCTCATGAAAGCTTATGCTCAAATAGATCGGTTAGTCGCTAAGGTGCCACAAGTACTCCTTTTCTTTTGAGTAGTATTTTTGTGCTTTATGATCCTTGCTGTATAGGTTAGTGAAGTTTTAAGAATTTTCACAAGTTCCTCCAAAATCTACACACTGTAATATTTCAGTGAACTCTGTTCTTTGATTTGCCAATCTGTTTACAAGGATTGCAATGTGATGTTGGAGCAGGAGAATTTCACTTTAATTGGCATTGCTCCCAGCTATTTAAGCAATGTGCTGAACTGTCTATCATCTAACTTGGGCAGCCAACTACCCAGCAACTTCATTTTATCTACAGTTGAATACTCCATTTTAACCCAGATAGAAATCTTTATACAAGATCTGGGACTTTAGAAATCATTACCCATAAATCACCCTCATCCATTGCTTACTCAATGGTTCAACTAGATTGTCAGTCTGTGTTTCTTGCAATAATGGTTTCTGGTAATTGCCGTTGTTGTGAATTGTATTACAATAGCATCCAGAGGCCCCAGTCTGGACAAGGGCCATTTTGTGCTAGGTGTTGTACAAGCATATGGAAAGGAGAGACAGTCTGGAAAGTTTGCAATATAAGAACTTGTTCTATTCTAGCAATGGGACAAGAAGAGTAGTTTTTATTTTGGATCTGTGGGCCATGAGTCTGATTCGAAGCCCACAGAGGTCAATGAAAAAATTCCCCTTAACTTCACAGGGCTTTGGCTCAGACCTTATGGGAATACAGAGGACCGTGCTATACTTTTCAAAGCTGTATACAGCAAACTAATCCCATTGTTGGAAAAATGCACACAATCAGCCAGGCTCGGCATTGCAAAAATACTTCTAAAAGTACAAAGAAGCCTAAGTGAGTCCTTGCCTGCTCTTGTCTCTTACCACTTCATCTCTTTGCCTCCCATGCCATCCATGTTGCACATTTGTCTGCTTCTTCCACAGATCTCACTGTGTCTTCTTCCATGCTGACCTGTATTCATGGAACACCCTCCCTGAACTACTCTGGGACTCCTCTGCCCTCTTCTGCCTTCCCACCGCTCCTAAAACACCACTGCTGCTTTTAGAGCAGCAGCCGTGTTAGTCTGTATTCGCAAAAAGAAAAGGAGGACTTGTGGCACCTTAGAGACTAACCAATTTATTTGAGCATAAGCTTTCATGAGCTACAGCTCACTTCATCGCACCTGAATGGGGTGACCAGATGTCCCGATTTTATAGGGACAGTCCCGCTATTTGGGACTTTTTCTTATACAGGCACCTATTGCCCCCCACCCCCACTCCCGAGAAATGATCAGGAGCTCAGTAATAGGTGCAGGACAGCTGGATATCCATTTGTGTCCTATATTTTCATCTCTTTACTGAGGCCTCTACGTCAACCTGGCTCATACCAACTCCTGTTGCCTGGGGTTTTATTGTTGCCATTAGTAGCACAGCCCTTACTGTACTTGCTTTTTGGCTTGACTCCTGATTTTGAAATATCTGTGACCTCACCCACCACCACCAAGTTCTTGTGTGTGTGAAAATTACTGGGTCAACAATGTACGGGGACACAATCCTTTTGACAGAGGATATGAGTCTGCTACAGCTCCTAATTAGGAGACTTCCTCCTTTAACTCACGCTGTACCAGCTTAAGCCCTTCGCTCTAGAGGTCCCCGGTAATGACTACGTGGCGAGCCTGGGAAAAGGTACAATATTGCACGATTGAAAATTTAGCCTCAAACACTCAGGGATCCCCCAACATTGTCTGCTTATTTTTCAGCACTTTCTTCCTCCCAAGGGCAGTTTCAAGTGTCTCTTAATGAACACAACATTATCAGAGTCCAGCTCACTTATCAAGCATCCAGTGAGATTCCATTTTAGACTTTTATAATACCTGGGCCTGCAAATTTACCCTAATTGTGAACTTAACTGTGGGAAGGTGGGAAAAGTTTATGAAACGTTCAAATCACCTACAGTAGAACCTCAGAGTTATGAACACCAGGGTTATGAACTGACCAGTTAACCACAAATCTCATTTGAAACCAGAAGTACAAAGACAGCAGCAGACACAAAAAAAAAACCCCAAAAACCACACTGTACAGTATGGTGTTACACACAAACTGCTAAAAAAAAAAGAAAAGGGAAAGCAGCATCTTTCTTCCGCATAGTAAAGTTTCAAAGTTTTAAGTCAATGTTCAGTGGTAAACTTTTGAAAGAACAACCACTATGTTTTGTTCAGAGTTACGAATGTTTCAGCAATGTGAACAACCTCCATTCCCAAGGTATTTTTAACTCTGAGGTTCCACTGTAGAACAAATGTTGATGGGAAAAGGTGAACAGAGACTGGAATAGTCCAAACAAAAAGGCCTCCTGATGCATTTCAAGGGCTGAGTTGAGATCACGTTTGGTAAATGAGAGAAATGTGGGACTGGAAATCAATGAACCAAAATTGGTGTGTTGAAAATTAGGCCTAATTGGCGGACAAAAATAGTATGAGGATGGACTAGTCGAACCATCAGTTCCTTTTGAGGACCTTAAAAGAAAAGACTTGAGGGAGCAAATAAGTGGAATATGAGCACAACCACTGTTGACTGAAAGGAGCAAACTTCATGATGGCTGCCACCCTCACTGTCTTCTGGAGCTCCAGGACCTGCCAACACCACACTGGGCCTATTTATTCCATCACAATTAATGCAAGACTCAAACCCCTTTCTACAAAGGTGCGTCTGGTCTCCAGCTGACTTGCTTTGGTGGGATGCTAGTGGCGTTCAGTACCTGGATGTACAATTGCTGTGACTTCTCTCCCATCTAGTCTGTGCATAATTCTTCCTTTTTTTAGGAAGTGTTTGCAATGCAAATGCTACAGGCTTTTCTGGACTGTTTGGCATTATGTGAGAAATCACCACTCCTGACCTCATACTGTGAAGCATCAGTAGTTTAACAGATTGGCAGGGCTGGGACAAAGTGTGCTAAAACCCTGGAGGATGTAAGTGGCTGTTTAGCCAACTTGAAAGCAGCTTGACATTCTTTTGACCAATGCCATTATTTATTTTTCTGTAATAGTTCTGTCACACGGCTAACTATAGCAGACAGATTTGCTATGGATTTCCCTTGGTATTTTAGCATAGCCAGAGAGAATTTTAATTTCCATACCTCTTCTTTTGTACAAGAGCCTGTGTAAAAGATAGCATCCAACTGCTCCTCTGAAATACCTTTGCAATCTGCAACTTGACTGCATCTCTAGATTTTCATAACCTCAGATCTTATTTTGATGGAGATTCAGTGCCACCTGCAACTACTTCCAACCTTTATGATCTCTCCTAGTAGGAAATAAATGGCACGTAATTCAGACCTTGCAAAACTCCAAGCATGAACTTATGACATAGATAATGGAAACGCGGCCAAGTGTTGTTTGTTACAGCAATTATCCCAAACAGTTGAATAGTACTTAGAATTTGGGATGAGCCCGCCAATTCTGTGGTAATTGGGTTTGTTAGTTCAGCACAATTCAAGTGGTGTCTAGCTCTCTGCAACATTTGTAGACATTAGAAGTGTTAACACACCAGGGCTGAGCAGTTGTGGATTTTGGAGCCTTGCAGGTCAGTTTCCTACTGGGAGCGGCAATGGGTGTTTGCTTAGTGTAGTTTACAACCAAGCATTTAGTTTCCTTATTTACATAAAGTACAGGAGTCCTGTTTTCTGAAGTGGGCACAATAAGAAATGGCATGCTGACAGACTTGCTTTGGCACCAGTCTGGGATAAAGCAGCATGGCTTTGTTCCAAAGGGCATGTCTACACTTACCTCTGGAGCGATCAATCCAGCGCGGGAGGGGTCAATTTATCGCGTCGAGTGAAGACGCAATAAATTGACTGCCGAGCACTCTCCCGTTGACTCTGGTACTCCACTGGAGAGAGGCTTCAAGCGTAGGCAGAGTCGACATGGGAGCATCAGCAGTCAACTTACCACAGTGAAGACACCACAGTAAGTAGATCTAAGTACGTTGACTTCAGCTACATTATTCACGTAGCTGAAGTTGCGTAACTTAGATCGATTCCCCCTCCCTCCCCAGTGTAGACCAGGCCAGAGAAGCAACTCTTGTCCTCCACCTCTCTCTAGGTTTCTTCTTTCTCCCCAGCTCCTGAGCTTTCCAGGTAGGAAACACCTCTAGCCCCAAGCTCCTCGTCTTGGGCCACAAGGCCTCCCCTTTAACAATATGGCCTTTACAACACAAAAACACTTCAAAGATAGAATAGATGCATACTAATCCATTTAAGGCTCCTCTGGCTGCAGTTACTGCATGGCATGGTTAACTCTTCTCTGGGGAGTTTCACCCTGGGTTCATTACATCAGTGACCCCTAGTGACAAACCATTGCATTAATGTCATTTTATTATTTATTTGTGTTGCAGTAGTTCCTAAAGGTCCAAATCAGGGATTTGGTTCCCATTGTGCTAGGCTCTGCAACACAGAACCTATAAAATGCTGGCTAATTATCCAACACTTGGTATAGAATAGAGCAGTGGTTCTCAAACTTTAACACTCCGCGAACCCCTTTCACAAAAATATCAGATCTCGTGAACCCTCTCCTAAAAATGAATATTTTCAGGGATTTTCTCCTTTACTTGAGCATAAATTATAGAAGCAGTGATCTTGGAAATAATTTCTTGGTTTTTTTATAGCACGCTTATTACACACTATTTATTATTACATTATTATTTCTCATTACATTATTAATTTTATTACATTATGAAAACGGCAACACTCTTCCACGATTTCACTTTTGTAGCTCAGATCACTTTGATTAAGCCTCCGACATGTTTCATCAAGGCGTACCAGACGTGAAACAGCATGCAGGTATTTAAGAAGCCAACTCAGATAAAGAGTTCCTCCCTCAAGCATTCGGGTCTTGAGCAGTCCAGGCAAACAACGCACGACTACAACGACTCTTAAACTTGTTCTGCCAGGAAGTCACGGTCACAGGGGTCAGACTTCCGGCCCCCGCGCCAGGGGTCCCTAGGGACGGTTCTGTCCGCCATTACAGGATTTTTTTCTGAGAACCCCCTGATATATTTCACGAACCCCAATTTGGGAACCACTGGAATAGAGGATAAGTGACTTATATAACAGTACAGAATGAGTCCCAGTGTTAGAAGCCCCAGTTCAGCAAAGCACTCAAACATCTGCTTAAACCCCATTGAAATCAAATATGCTTAGCTGAACTGGGTCCAGAACTTAAACATTCTTAGCTCCCAGATGTGTGTTCTTACTACACACACCTAACTTTTGCCTGTCTTATGCATTTAAATAGGCTTAAATAGACAAGACAGGCAAAGGGTGGGAGGAAGGGAGATGTGAGGTCTGAACACAGACCTTGGAGTTTGACTTCACTGGTGCTATTCCACACAGCTACAGTGATCCAACTGCGTAGACTCGGGGCTTGTTTTTGCTATGGGATTGTCAGTGGCCTGGCTCGGGCACTGCCGCTATGCAGCAACGGAAGGGGTTCTTCCATTGCTGTAGTAACTCCACCTCCCCAAGCGATTGTAGCTAGGTCGATGGAAGAATGCTCCATCTCAGCCCCTTGGATTTAGGTCGTGATAACTGAAGTATTCAGGGATGCAGATTTTTCACATTCCTGAGTGCAGTAGCTATGCTGACCTAAGTTTTAAGTGTAGACCACATTTCAGTTCCAGGACTTAGACTTAATCTTAGACTTTAAACTTTTGGAGGCAGGAATTGTCTCTTACTGTGTGTTTGTACAGCACCCCACACAATGAAGCGCTACTTTACTATAAATAAGTGTTAATAATCACACCTGTCTAAGCTAAAACCTGAAATAAAGATATGAGATCAGCGATGGAGAAGCTGCCTGAAAGCTTTTGAGTGGAAGACTAAGTTTAGACATCTCTACAGAGCAGCCATCCCTCTCTTTCTTTTTAAATAATGTTTGAATATTGCAAAAAAATACAAAGGTTTGAGCTTTGTCACTCACATGAGTTCTCTGATAGGAATGCAGAGTTTCTTCCTTTCTCAACACAAGCTTGGTCAAAAGATTTTATTATTGTTATTTATTTATTATTTTCTCCTTGTTTTCAGGGTAGATGACATATAGTTGCAGTATAGTCACCATTGCATTTTAAAAGCAATCTGATGCTCATTTTTCAGATTTCGTTTTAAAACAAAGTCCGAAAGCAATCACCCAATTTCCCAGCCAGTTTTCCTTTTGTTATTAATGTGAGAAAGTTAGTCATATTATTATTATGATTATTTTAAAATGTTAAGTGTTTGGCAAAGACTGATTGTAAAAACTCGCCTCAAATGGTTAGGCTGGCCAACATATGCAACTAATTCTCAGTGAGGTTTTCTAGAAAACCAGTGACAAGATAGGTACTGTGGGCTAGCCCCGGGCAGTCAGCAGTGGTAGAATGCTTCACACAGCCTCACATGCAGAGTTTCTTAACTGACACAAAGCTTAATGGAAGTGAACCCTGACAATTGTGGCCAATCGGGTGCAAGTGACATCCTGCTTGGCATGCCATTATGCATTCCCTCTCCCCCACCCCCCTTGAAAGTATAATGTCTCCTGTGGGAAGCCTTGATGTTAAAATGCCATTGTATTCTTTGTCAGGTGATTTCCCATCTATTAACTACCATGCAACCAGTACAGTGACTTGAGAATAGCAAAATGCAGCAGATTCTGTTTTAGAAAGAAGCAAGGAGCCAGAGCAAAGTGCTAATAAATAGGGCTACTGTAAATCTATGTGTTAAAGTGCAGTTTGTTTACTATGAAATGATGACAGCAAAATTATGCTATTGCGGGGAGGGGGGGCGTAAAACGGTCATCACAAAAATGGAGAGTGCCAAGATCTCTTTCACAACAAGAAAAGGAGGACTTGTGGCACCTTAGAGACTAACCAATTTATTTGAGCATAAGCTTTCGTGAGCTACAGCTCACTTCATCGGATGCATACTGTGGAAAGTTTAGAAGATCTTATTATATATACACAAAGCATGAAAAAATACCTCCTCCCACCCCACTCTCCTGCTGGCAATAGCTTATCTAAAGTGATCACTCTCCTTACAATGTGTATGATAATCAAGTTGGGCCATTTCCAGCACAAATCCAGGTTTTCTCACCTCCCCCCCACACACACACAAACTCACTCTCCTGCTGGTAATAGCTTATCCAAAGTGACCACTCTCCTTACATTTTGCATGATAATCAAGGTGGGCTATTTCCAGCACAAATCCAGGGTTTAACAAGAACGTCTGGGGGTGGGGTAGGAAAAAACAAGGGGAAATAGTTTACCTTGCATAATGACTAAGCCACTCCCAGTCTCTATTCAAGCCTAAGTTAATTGTATCCAATTTGCAAATGAATTCCAATTCAGCAGTTTCTCGCTGGAGTCTGGATTTGAATTTTTTTTGTTGTAAAATAGCGACTTTCATGTCTGTAATCGCGTGACCAGAGAGATTGAAGTGTTCTCCGACTGGTTTATGAATGTTATAATTCTTCACATCTGATTTGTGTCCATTTACTCTTTTCATAGAATCATAGAATCATAGAATATCAGGGTTGGGAGGGACCTCTGGAGGTCATCTAGTCCAACCCCCTGCTCAAAAGCAGGACCAATCCCCAATTAAATTATCCCAGCCAGGGCTTTGTCAAGCCTGACCTTAAAAAATTCTAAGGAAGGAGATTCCACCATCTCCATGGCAACGCATTCCAGTGTTTCACCACCCTCCTAGTGAAAAAGTTTTTCCTAATATCCAACCTAAACCTCCCCCACTGCACCTTGAGACCATTACTCCTCGTTCTGTCATCTGCTACCATTGAGAACAGTCTAGAGCCATCCTCTTTGGAACCCCCTTTCAGATAGTTGAAAGCAGCTACCAAATCCCCCCTCATTCTTCTCTTCTGCAGGCTAAACAATCCCAGCTCCCTCAGCCTCTCCTCATAAGTCATGTGTTCCAGACCCCTAATCATTTTTGTTGCCCTTCGCTGGACTCTCTCCAATTTATCCACATCCTTCTTGTAGTGTGGGGCCCAAAACTGGACACAGTACTCCAGATGAGGCCACACCAATGTCGAATAGAGGGGAACGATCACGTCCCTCGATCTGCTCACTATGCCCCTACTTATACATCCCAAAATGCCATTGGCCTTCTTGGCAACAAGGGCACACTGCTGACTCATATCCAGCTTCTCGTCCACTGTCACCCCTAGGTCCTTTTCCGCAGAACTGCTGCCTAGCCATTCGGTCCCTAGTCTGTAGCTGTGCATTGGGTTCTTCCGTCCTAAGTGCAGGACCCTGCACTTATCCTTATTGAACCTCATCAGATTTCTTTTGGCCCAATCCTCCAATTTGTCTAGGTCCTTCTGTATCCTATCCCTCCCCTCCAGCGTATCTACCACTCCTCCCAGTTTAGTATCATCCGCAAATTTGCTGAGAGTGCAATCCACACCATCCTCCAGATCATTTATGAAGATATTGAACAAAACCGGCCCCAGGACCGACCCTTGGGGCACTCCACTTGATACCGACTGCCAACTAGACATGGAGCCATTGATCACTACCCGTTGAGCCCGACAATCTAGCCAGCTTTCTACCCACCTTATAGTGCATTCATCCAGCCCATACTTCCTTAACTTGCTGACAAGAATACTGTGGGAGACCGTGTCAAAAGCTTTGCTAAAGTCAAGAAACAATACATCCACTGCTTTCCCTTCATCCACAGAACCAGTAATCTCATCATAAAAGGCGATTAGATTAGTCAGGCATGACCTTCCCTTGGTGAATCCATGCTGGCTGTTCCTGATCACTTTCCTCTCATGCAAGTGCTTCAGGATTGATTCTTTAAGGACCTGCTCCATGATTTTTCCAGGGACTGAGGTGAGGCTGACTGGCCTGTAGTTCCCAGGATCCTCCTTCTTCCCTTTTTTAAAGATTGGCACTACATTAGCCTTTTTCCAGTCATCCGGGACTTCCCCGGTTCGCCACGAGTTTTCAAAGATAATGGCCAATGGCTCTGCAATCACAGCCGCCAGTTCCTTTAGCACTCTCGGATGCAACTCGTCCGGCCCCATGGACTTGTGCACGTCCAGCTTTTCTAAATATCCCTAACCACCTCTTTCTCCACAGAGGGCTGGCCATCTATTCCCCATGTTGTGATGCCCAGCGCAGCAGTCTGGGAGCTGACCTTGTTCGTGAAGACAGAGGCAAAAAAAGCATGGAGTACATTAGCTTTTTCCACATCCTCTGTCACTAGGTTGCCTCCCTCATTCATTAAGGAGCCCACACTTTCCTTGGCTTTCTTCTTGTTGCCAACATACCTGAAGAAACCTTTCTTGTTACTCTTAACATCTCTCGCTAGCTGCAGCTCCAGGTGCGATTTGGCCCTCCTGATTTCATTCCTACATGCCCGAACAATATTTTTATACTCTTCCCTGGTCATATGTCCAACCTTCCACTTCTTGTAAGCTTCTTTTTTATGTTTAAGATCCGCTAGGATTTCACCGTTAAGCCAAGCTGGTCACCTGCCATATTTACTATTCTTTCGACACATCGGGATGGTTTGACCCTGTAACCTCAACAGGGATTCCTTGAAATACAGCCAGCTCTCCTGGACTCCTTTCCCCTTCATGTTAGTCCTCCAGGGGATCCTACCCATCCGTTCCCTGAGGGAGTTGAAGTCTGCTTTCCTGAAGTCCAGGGTCCGTATCCTGC
The DNA here is from genome assembly GCF_965140295.1 of Lepidochelys olivacea. NCBI lineage: Eukaryota > Metazoa > Chordata > Testudines > Cheloniidae > Lepidochelys > Lepidochelys olivacea. The sequence continues at coordinate 13,532,121 of NC_140413.1, forward strand.
TGCTTACCTTTCTTCCCTGCGTCAGGATCCTGAACTCAACCAACTCATGGTCACTGCCTCCCAGATTCCCATCCACTTTTGCTTCCCCCACTAATTCTACCCGGTTTGTGAGCAGCAGGTCAAGAAAAGCGCCCCCCCCTAGTTGGCTCCTCTAGCACTTGCGCCAGGAAATTGTCCCCTACGCTTTCCAAAAACTTCCTGGATTGTCTGTGCACCGCTGTATTGCTCTCCCAGCAGATATCAGGAAAATTAAAGTCACCCATGAGAACCAGGGCGAGCGATCTAGTAGCTTCCGCGAGCTGCCGGAAGAAAGCCTCATCCACCTGATCCCCCTGGTCCGGTGGTCTATAGCAAACTCCCACCACTACATCACTCCTGTTGCTCACACTTCTAAACTTAATCCAGAGACACTGAGGTTTTCCTTTTATGTAGAGACTGTCCAGTTTGACTGAATTCATTTGCAAATTGGATACAATTAACTTAGGCTTGAATAGAGACTGGGAGTGGCTTAGTCATTATGCAAGGTAGCCTATTTCCCTTTGTTTTTTCCTACCCCCCCCCCCAAGACGTTCTTGTTAAACCCTGGATTTGTGCTGGAAGTGGCCCACCTTGATTATCATACACAATGTAAGGAGAGTGGTCACTTTGGATGAGCTATTACCAGCAGGAGAGTGAGTTTGTGTGTGTGGGGGGGGGTGAGAAAACCTGGATTTGTGTTGGAAATGGCCCACCTAGATTATCATACACATTGTAAGGAGAGTGGTCACTTTTGATAAGCTATTACCAGCAGGCGAGTGGGGTGGGAGGAGGTATTTTTTCATGCTTTGTGTGTATATAATAAGATCTTCTAAACTTTCCACAGCATGCATCCGATGAAGTGAGCTGTAGCTCACGAAAGCTTATGCTCAAATAAATTGGTTAGTCTCTAAGGTGCCACAAGTCCTCCTTTTCTTTTTGCGAATACAGACTAACACGGCTGTTACTCTGAAATCTTTCACAACAAGTACTTTGCTCTGTATAGTTAAGGTGGGATTTTGAAGCTCGCCCAAAGTGGGGCTTCTAAATATATATTTAGGTGCCTAAATAGTGGCCGGGTTTTCAGTGGTGCTAAGCTCACTCACAGCTCCCTCTAGAGTCAGTGAAATCAGACCACCTTTGTTTAAGTGACGTCTTAGCATTTGCCTCATTTGGTCAGCTGGTTGGATCATTAGCTTCCCCGGCCCAGGCACGGTACTGACAGAGAATGCAACATGAACGCTGATCCACTTCTCCTGTTTAGGTGACTAAAAATCAATTTTTATACAGCATGAATGTGGCAGTTTATATTTCTATAGTACTTTTCATTAGAGGGTCTCAGAGTCCTTCACAAACATTTGTGAAAGCAGTATATATGAGATCAGGGTCACATTACCCCATTACAGTCGGCATTGCATGAACATGTAATGAGATAGTCTCTGCCCTGAAAATTTCACAATCTGATTGGACAAGACAGACAAAAGTGGGAGGGGAAACAGAGATATGAAGGGACACGTACAAGGCCACACACCAGATTTGGGGCAGGCCTAAGAATAGAAGCCAGCTGAGTCCTGAGTCCTGCTCTGGTAATGTGGACTAGTGGCTAAAGCACTGAACTAGGAGACAGAGGTTCTAGTCCCATCTTGGACACTGGCCTGGGTGCCCTTAGGCAAGTCATTTCACCTTCCTGTGCCTTAATTTCCCCATCTGTAAAATGTGGATAATGGTACTGACATTCCTTTGTAATCAGCTAATGAAAAGCACGGAAATACAGCTGGGATTATTACTACAGTCCATGTTGCCTCTAGCCTTCCAACTCCCAGGAAAAAGAGCAATATTATTTTCGTTTTACAAATGGGGAAACTGAGGCACAAATAGGTTTAAAGTTATTCTGTCAGAAGAGAAAATAGAATCCAGACTGCAAGTCGTTTGCTCTAACCATTATTAGACAGCACTGTGTCCCCTGTTGCAGGATCATACCATGTTCACATGGAGTACTACCAGCAGTCGAGATTTCATCATGAGTCTTGTGCTATTTTGAGTTTTTCTTAAAGTCACAGCTCCTGGATTCATGTGAATTGTATGCAATAACCTCAGCTTTCATTTTTTTTAAAGAGTATGTTTCTAGACCTCAGGCTATGTGGGAAAACTCGACAAGGTAAACCTTAAAGACTCAGAAACCAGAAGGCAAATAACACCCCCAATATTTGTTAGTGTAGGGTTTTTTTAATCTCATGATTCTTAAACTGATCTCGTGATTTCTGGGGGCCCGACTCATGAGTTTTGAATATTTGGGTTTGGCAATGCTGCTTTGCTGGCTACACAATTGAAAAAGTAAGTGCAGGGCACACAAATGACATTGTGAACTCTACAGTCTTTCACTGTGAATGTAAGCAATTTTAGTTTGGGTAGCCGGGTCAGTGTTGGATCTACACAAAGCTGGGTGACATACCAAACCTCTGTATTTTCATCCCTGCCTCTTGCACTTTAGATGCAGCATTTTGTTCCTGAGTCTGGAGAGCAGGAACTGATCTGCAGCAGGAATTTGAGCTTCCATTAGTAGTTCCACGTTGAGCTGTGTCTTCTTTGACTGCGTGGGTCTGGTAATCCCTGCTGTTAGTAAATCCTTGCTATGATGATTTATAGAGATGCTATAACATTTAAATATCAACCACAGAACTAATCGTCCCAACCCATGCCTTTGTGAATGTCAGTTAGTCTCAGGAAAAAGCAGCAGCAAACAGTCGCAAAGAAGGAAACATTCTGAGTTCAGTATAATGATAAGGAGTTATTGTACAAAACAAACACTGAAGTGATGAATGTTGTTAGCAAGTTTAGACCAAATTTGAAGGAAGTATAAACAGTTCTGTTTATGGCACCAGCTATCAGTGGCTGGGCACTTGAGTATTATTTGTGAAATATTTGTCTTTGTATCTTTTTTTTATGTGAGTAGCTCAAGCAATATAGAGCTGTTGCACTTGTATGAACAACTGCATTGCTGCAAGCGAGGCGGGAGTGTCTTGTTTGAACTTGTAGGAGTACTAATAAAGCACTCCCAACAGGTGAATGTAACGGGCACAGGAAACCTTGGGCTAGATTCTCAGCTTGTGTAAATCAGCATGGCTCCACTGATTTAAATGGAGCCATGCTGATTCACATCTATGAGGGTCTGTTCCCCTACCTCACAAATACAGTGCAATTCAAAATGGTTTTCTTGGAGCTGTATGTAATTCGGTGCTTTTCATAGTCCTGTACCCCAAAGGCAGTAGAGAGTTCCCTCTTCCGTGGAGCCTTTGTTGTTTCTCTCTCAACAGAGCTTAGTTCTGAAGGAAACTTTGAGTTACCTATTGACCATTCTACAGATAATGGAACAGCTATCCTAGCAGTGCTGTAGCTACAAGCTATAGTAATTATAGGATCTCTTTCATTCAGGAAGCTGGCTCTGGAGAGTGGATGAATGCACTGTTCCTGCTGCATTAAGGTTGGGGGAGTTTCCTGCTTCCTCTGCAAAAGGGTTCAGTCTAACAACTGGAGGCAGTGGCCTCTATCAGAGGGACTCCCATGGACATCCGACACCCACTGAAGAGCTGAGCGAGGCATGGTGCTACCCACCCACGCTCCTGGACCCCAGCAGGTGGGAAGGAAGGCCACTAGACACCACCCATCCCTTGAAGACAGCAGAAGCAAGGTGACATTGAGAAGAAGATGGCTGTAGTATGGTATGTTCCCTTTTAAAGTTCTGGGACTCTGCAGGGTTGTTTAGTGATGAGCTGCTTATCCTTCTTACTCTTGCATTTTATCTATCTTCTTGATCACTTTTCTTGTAAGAAGAAGCAGCATGTCTAGTGGTTAGAGCAGGAGACAACCTTGAGGCCTGCATTCTGTTCCTAACTCTTTCACTGATTTGCAATGTGGACTCGGTTTTCTCCATCAGCAAAACAGATGATGATGATCCTGTTCTGGCTCCCAGCTAGCTACTAAGTGTTTGTTTGAACTCTGGCAGTGGGTTATTTTCTTGTTAACAGACAAATGAATGGACACAGACTGGATCTATGCTTTCCTTGTCTCTTTTATTTACAGGATGAAAACTGTTGTTGATTCTGAGTCGGGAAAGAGGATAACAGCAGTAGCCAGGCTTAGCCGGGCATGGCACCCTTTTCAGAGCTGCAGCAAATCAGCTCTATGTTCAACCCCCTTGCCAGCCTGCTTCCTTTACACAAACCGCCTGCAATTATTTTTGTTTCAGCCCCTCACTAAGCCCATTAAAATCCCTTTTAGGGTTGAGGCTTTTGCTGCGTGCTCAGTGGATGTGTTATAAAAAAATTCCCACTGTTGTTAAGACCAGCTCAGCTATGCAGATGTTGGCAAGTTCTTGTAACCCTTTGGTATCTAATCCTGCTGACAGCAGGTCTGTTGTTTGTTTCTATTCAGATACCTTCTTTACGAATTCATTTACCCAGACAGTTGGGGAATCAGAAGGCCTGGAGTGCCTTTTAATCCACAATATATTTATTATTATGTGTAGTTTCCACTTCCCAGCATTGAAAGCTACAATGAAAATCTCACAGTACAAAGTTTACCCACGTGGGTAAACGTCACTAAAGTCAATAAGACTTATCCGCCTTTGTACATGGTTTTCATTCGTCATTGCTACAGATGACTTATTAGTGAACTACATGGCAAATTATTCTCCAGGAGCAAAATAGCCACGGATAAAAATTATAAAAATTAGATGTAGGTTTAAAAAAAATGATCTTATGCCAGTGTCCAAGAGTAGTTTTGCACCCATAGTCAACAGTTTTTGAAACCAATGACAATGTTATGAAATCAGACATAAAATAGCTCTCCTCCTCCTGCATGCAACAGCCCATCAAATATTGATATATAGCTAGGAGCCCCAGTGTACACCACAACTGGAGTAGCAGGACATCTCACAAATATTATGACAGGTTTCAGAGTAACAGCCATGTTAGTCTGTATTTGCAAAAAGAAAAGGAGTACTTGTGGCACCTTAGAGACTAACCACAAAAGCTCATGCTCAAATAAATTGGTTAGTCTCTAAGGTGCCACAAGTACTCCTTTTCTTTTTGCAAATATTATGAGTTCATTCTCGATAACTTGCACGGTACAGAACAACTATTATCGCTATTTTACAGCTAGGGAATTGAGTCTCAGAGAGATTAAAACACTGATCTTGCAAACACGCATGGAAGTTACTGTGCAAGTAAAAAGTTACTCACGTGTATGAAGAGTTTGCAGGATCAAGGTGTAAGTGACTTACCCAAGGTCACACAGGGAGACTGTGGCAGAGCTGGGAATTTAACCCAGATCATCTAGGTCCCAGTCTAGTGTTTTAACCACAGGGCAAGCCTTCCAACTTCAAGCTGTCTATTAGCTGGAACTTCAGATGTTCTAAAGTGTCAGGTATTGCCCCCCTGCCCACAATTTGGATACAGAAACATTTTTTAGTCAAAACAGCTATGTTAAATGAACCATTAAAAATTAAGCATTGAAATGAACTGACCTGAACAACAAACTAAAATATGCCTGAGGCATTAAACAGGTTTCTGTTTCTTTTTTTATTTGTGATGGGTGATGTGACAAAAGATTCCCTAAATTTTGAATACTAAATAAATTAGTCATTGCTCAAATGCCACTTCACTTGCTTTCCAGAGAACAAGCACCGCAGTGGCTCCTTTTTGCTTTTGTCCCTTAAGCTCACCTGACCTGTGACATTGCTCAGAATAAGGGAAGACATGAAACAACTAGAACAATAAGGGACTAAATCCTCAGCTGGTAGAAATCAGCACAGAGCTCCATTGATACCAGTATAGCTGTGCTGATTTACACCAGTTGAGGATCTGGCAGAATACCTTCTGATTAATGGAGTATTAATTGAGGCAGTGAACAGGGTTAGTGCAGTGTTTTCTTCTGCCTTGTCATTTATCCACAAACAAGTGGTGTTTTTTTTTTACAAATTTGCTCATTATTCGTAATTGTCTGAAATACTTGTTCAAGCAAATTTTAGCCTCTGGGTTTTCTGGAACCCAGGCCATCTCTACACTACAAACAGAGGTCAATGCAGGTTGCATCAGTATACTCCAGATGAAGTTTGTATATTGTTTGGGTGTGTGCATTCTTGGTCACTTGCATCAGTGCTGCACGTACTCACCAGGAGTGCTTGTGTCGATGTAAAGTGAGGTGCACCACGGGTAGGAATCCCAATGCGCCACATATCACCATCCAGCATGAGGTCTTCTCGTGTTGTGGGACAGAAATGACTCGCCCAGGGATCTCTGAGAGCCAGGGCATAAGTTCCCAGCATGCAACTTTCTCCATCCCACAATGACATCCATATCCCATAATTTCCATGCCTTTTTAACAAAAATTCCACTAACCTGTGTGGCACTTTTCAGTGTCCATCATCTCTGACAGAAGCATGGATGTGCACAGCTCTGTGCTATTCTCACCTATGTTGCAAATACAGGATGTGTGGTTTTCCTGTATTTGCAAACCTGCAGGACAATACCACAACTAGGATATGAGGATGTCTTTCGAGGACAGTTTGCTGAGGGATATAGCAAAAAACAATTCAAGATTGTTGGAGGTGTTCGTAGACAGCTGCAAATGGCGGTGCACCACTTCTGAGCCTGAGAAATGAGCACTGACTGGCATTGCATCGTAATCCACTTTTGGGACTTTGAGCAGTGGCTGCAGAACGTTTGGGTGCAAGAGGCCACATTCCTGGATCTGGATGCCAAGCTCCCGCCCGCCCTCCAGTGCATGGATGCAAGAATGAAAGCTGCACTGACGCTGGAGAGGCAAGTGGCAATCACATTCTGGAAGCTTGTAATGCTGAATTGGTGTTGGTCAGTAGGAAATCATTTTGGAGTTGGAAAAGCCACAGTAGGAACCATTGTTATGCAAGTGTGTAAGGCTGTGTGATGCTTCTCAGGGGTATCCAGAGTTGGGAGGCACCTCAATAGTATCTACCCTTAGCATGAAGCAGTCTTGTCTGTACCTACTGTAGCTCAGCTCCCTGAAACCAGCAGCTTCTGGCCATGCACGAGCACTGACTTCCAGGTCTTTTGCCCTTTCTGTGCAGGCTAGTGATAGAGACACCAACCCCCGAGTCCTCCGAGCATTCTCTGTAGTATCCAGCCCTGTCACCAGACACTCACAGAAATTACCAGATGCAAACCAATGCAAAAATATGTCCATCGATGATCATTGAAATTCACAAGATAGGTAACGTAAGAAAATGCTGCTTGACACTGATTTAGAGTTTGCTTGAAAGGTATTTACTTTGACATGGTTATAAAGCTTTAACTTTTGAATCTCAGCATCTACAATAGAACCTCAGAGTTATGAACACCAGTTACGAGCTGACCAGTCAACCACACGCCTCATTTGGTACCAGAAGTCAGCAGCAGAGAGAAAGAGAAAAGCAAATACAGTACAGTACTGTGTTAAATGTAAACTACTAAAGAAATAAAGGGAAAGCAGCTTTTTTCTTCTGCTTAGTAAAGTTTCAAAGCTGTATTAAGTCAATGTTGAGTTGTAAACTTTTGAAAGACCAACCCTAACGTTTTGTTCAGTTATGAACATTTCAGAGTTACGAGCAACCTCCATTCCCAAAGTGTTCATAAGGCTGAAGTTCTACTCTATTGTCATTAAATAATTTCTGATCTCCCCCCTCCCAAAATTTTCCAAAACTGTGGAATTTAAATTGATAAAGGCTTAAAAATATTTATATCTGTCAAAATTATTTTAAAAAATAAAAATCAAATTCTGCCAAGCCTACCTGTTGCCCAATGGTGATACTTCAGTGTCAGCATAAGCCCTGTTATTGGGGAGGTATGAATTGGGAGCTGCTTCTGGGAGGGAAATGCTGAGGGAAGAACAGAGGAGACACCACCACAGAAAAGGTGAAGAAGGAGAAACAAAGGGCAGGGATAGCAGGGCTCCTGAAGGGGAGAAGTTTCTCTCACTGAGTGCAGCAGAATACAACCATAAGGTATTAAATGAACAATACCTGAAAGTTGAGTTACTTCATAAAGACCAGAGTCTCCCCTGGATCCCTCTGCTAACCTCCCAGTGATGTTCATGAGAGATGCCTGGGGATTAGGAGAGTATAGAGTCCTAAATGTATACCCTGGACAATGAACCATAATTAAGCATAGAACTCAGACCTCTGGACTAAATCAGTGGTAGTCCCTTGCACAAAGCAATGCTGCCTCCAGATGGATGAGGCTTATTTATGTTAGCCTTAGAGTTACTTTGGGTTTTGTCTTTGACTACTTAAGACTCATTTTCCCGTTTCACTCGTTTCTTCCCCTAAACAAAGACACGTCTTATAAGCCTTAAAATAAAACAAACAGTAGGGTGGGAAGGACTAATGGGCAACTTTCGAGAACTTAGGCTGCCCCTGTGTCATTTCGGTTTGGTTTTGTAATCGCTGCTTTTACTATAGAACCTCTTGTAGTTATATATGTATTTTTATCAGCATCAGCCTCTTGTCCTGGTGCTAAGAAAATGAAGCAGAGTATGCTTATCATTTGATCTGCAGCTATTCACTGTAGTACGGACTCTAGCAATGTAGGAAGTGCCATATGGAGTAGCCGATCTATTGCAGTACAGTGTCTAGTCTCGAGCAGAGACTGATGCCAGTTGCTCAAATGAAGGAGAAAATTCTCTATAACAATGAGAACCATTTCCTTGATCCCCAGCTGCTTGATCACTTTATGCCCTGAAGCATGAGAATTGATAGCCTATGTCATTTTTATCCTTGCCACTGCATTTCCCTCCACCCCACGTATCCCCTTTATTTGATTTAATTACTCTGAGTCCAGCTCTGTGGCATCTGGGCAGAAAACCTACTTTAAAAGCAAGCAACTCATTAAATGGAACTGCTCATAATGGTCAGCACAGATACGCCAAGCTTCTGAACCAAGCCAGCCCTTTCCTGTTATTTATATCAATTTGGAATCACTCATGGGCTACCAAGATCGTATGACTAACCTCTAGCTTGCCCTGTGCAAATGTGTTAGTGGCGGAACTGGTCTCTCTTGTGGAAAATAATTGTGGGGAGGGAAATGAAAAGTTCATATTTTATTCAAAATATTTGGGAGGGGGATTTATTTGCAAAAATAATTGCAATGAAATTTTTCATTTTGTTTATTTTGGTGGGGGAAATCCGACATTTTAAATGTCTGTCTCTTTCTTCTAATTGAGAAAGTGGAGACAAAATGTCATGGAAAGAAAGAGAGAGAGTTAAAATGAGAGCAAGTGTTGGGGCTTTTAAAAGTGAAAGTGTTACTTTGATGGTAGCTTTTTTTACTGTAACTTCAACTTTCCTAGCTTCCAAGGCCAGAAGGGACTATTCTGATCCTTTAGTCTGACTTCCTAGATAACATAGGCCATAAAACTTCCCCAAAATAATTCCTAGAATGGATTTTTCCCCCTAAAAGATCTGATCATCATTTTAAAATAGTCAGTGATGTTGAATCCACCCTGACCCTTTGTAAATTCCAATGGTTAACTTCTCCCACCATTAAAAATTTATGCCTTATTTCCAGTCCACATTTATCTAGCTTCAGCTTCCAGCCATTGGCTTGCATTATACCTTTCTCTGCTACATTGAAGAGCCTATTATCAAATATTTGTTTCCCATATAGGTACAGATAGACTGTGCTCAAGTCTATCCTTAACCTTCTCTTTGTTAAGCAAGATAGTTAAACACAAGGAGCTCAATCGCTATAAGGCATGTTTTCTAATCCTTTAATCATTCTCTTGACTCTTCTGTGAACCCTCTCCAAATTATCAATATTTTTCTTGCATTGTCATCACCAGAACTTGAAAGAGTATTCCTGCAGTGGTTGCACCAGTACCAAATACAGGGTAAAATAAACTCTCTACTCTGACTCAAGATTCCCCTGTTTATGCATCTCAGGATTGTATTAGCTCTTTTGACTCACAGCATCACAGTAGGAGTTTGTGGTCAGCTGATTATCCACCATGATCCTCAAATCTTTTATGAGACGCACTGCTTCCCAAGATAGTCCCCTGTTCTGAAAGCATGTCCTATGCTCTTTGTTCCTGGATGCATACATTTATACTTAGCCATATTAAAACACATGTTGTTTGCTTTTGCCCAGTTTACCAAGCGATCCAGATCACTTTGTAACCGTGACCTGTCCTTTTTATTATTTAACATTCCCCCCAATTTTTGTGTCGGCTGCAAATTTGATCAGTGATGATTTTGTTTTCTTCCAGGTCATTTAATAAAAATGTTAAATAGCTTAAATCCAAGAACCAAGCCATGCAGGATCACTGAAAACATACCCACTCAATGACAATTTCTCATTTACATTTACATTTTGAGACCAATCAGTTAGCCAATTTCTAATCCATTTAATTTGTGCCATGTAAATTTGACATCGTTCTAGTGTTTTTATCACAATGTTGTGCTATACAAAGTCAAACACCTAACAGAAGTCTAAGTATATTATGTCAATGCTATTCAGAGCAGAGAGGTTATTTTACCTCTGTATTTGGCACCGGTGTGACCATTCCTAGAATACTCTCTCAATCAAACTTTTATTCTCAGATAAAAAAACCAAGTTTGATAGGATCTATTTTGCATAAAACCCCTGTTGATTTTCATTATTTACATTACCTTCCTTTAATTCTTTATTAATCTAATCCCGTATCATTTGCACCTTTATCTTGCTGGAGATTGATGTTAGGCCTATAGTTACCCAGGTCATCCCCTTTATTTTTTTTTAAAAAAATTGGCAAAATATTCACTTTCTTCCAGTGTTTGGGAACTTCCCCTGTGCTCCAAGACTTAGCAAAAATCGACATTACTGGTTCAACAAGCTCCTCGGCCAACTGTTTTAAAACTCTTGGATAATTGTCCTTTTTATATGTATTGATATACCGTCTAGGAGCCCCAGTCATGGACCAGGATCCCACTGTGCTAGGTGCTGTACAAATACGGAGCAAAAACATGGTGCTTCCCTCAAGGGATTATGTTCTACTGGCATGTCTATGCAGAGAGCTAGTGCACAGAAAGCTGGGGTGTAAATCTATAGGCCTCTAGCAGGCTGTGCTCTAAAAGCTCCGTAGTGTGTTTTGAACTATTGCTGACTACCGCTTTGAGCCTTCTGCCCACTCTTTCCACCACTGAGTCAAAAAGCCATTTTTTGTGTGTCAGAGATTTACTGAAAACATTCAGCCCAGTCCTACTTCTGCGCTTTAATTCCTGTTTGTAAAGCATCCTGCGCTCCTCAGATGAAAGGCTCTATAGCCATTGAAAATATTGTTTAATCAGCCTATCTCCTGGTTTGCCTCACTCTCATACTGGAGATGGGTTTTTCCGGAGAGATGGCAATGGGTTCCTGTGTGTGTATCAGCTTAGACTTGACGACACTCTGCTTAAGCTCACCAAGCTGTGCACTGAATATTTCTTATCTAGTCAACTGGGCTGTCAGCTCCTTTGGTGCTCTCTACAAAGCAGAAGCACAGCAGTGGAAGTGAGGAAGGTTTGGTGGGCTGCATCTTGTGACAGCTGCCCCCAGCTCTAGGGAGATTAAATGGCCTCAAAGAGGATAAGCAATGTGCAGGGTCCCCCTCTGAAGGCAGCAAAAGTTCAAGCTCACTCCAATACCTCCCACTGATGGATACAAATCACTTGATACAGAAATTTGAAATCTTGGTAACCTGAAGAGGGGGAAGAAAAGTCTTTAAGGAGCCTTAAAACTGCCCTTGGGCAATTTCTTTTTTCATGATCATAATAATAATTAATAAAAATTCCATGATTTTCAGAAAAAAGACCCAGGTTTTAATAAACAATACCCACCTCCAGACAATTCTATTTATAAATTGTCACATCCAGTAACATCACCCAGGCTACTGCGGTGATCCTGGCAATTACAGGCCTGTAATCCTACTTCGGTATCAGGGTAAGCCAGTGGATACAGTGTATTTGGACTTTCAGAAAGTTTTGACAAGGTCCCCCACCAAAGATTATTAATGAAAAAGTTGTAGGATAAGAGGAAAGGTCTTCTCATGGATCAGTAACTGGTTAAAAGACAGGTTTCAGACTAGCAGCTGTGTTAGTCTGTATCCGCAAAAAGAAAAGGAGAACTTGTGGCACCTAGATAGGAAACAAAGCATAGGAATAAATGGTCAGTTTTCCGAATGGAGAGAGATAAATAATGTGGTCCCCCAGAGATCTGTACTGGGACCAGTGTTGTTAAACACAGTCATATATGATCTGGGGAAAAGTATTGAACAGTGAATTGGCGAAGTTTGCAGACAATAGACAATTACTCAAGATAATTAAGTCCAAAGCAGACTGCAAAGAGTTACAAAAGGATCTCATAAAACTAGGTGACTGGGCAAAAAAATGGCAGATGAAACTCTGTGTGGATAAATGCAAAGTAATGCACATTGGAAAACATAATCCCAACTATATATGCAAAATGATGGGGTCTAAATTAGCTATTACCACTCAAGAAAAAGATTTTTCTCTAAAGATATTCACTCAATGAGCAGCAGCAGTCAAAAAACGTAATAGCATGTTAGGAACCAGTAGGAAAGGGATAGGTAATAGGACAGAAAAATATCGTAATACTACTATAGAAATCTATGATACACCCACACCTTGAATACTGCATACACTTCTGGTTACCCCATTTCAAAAATATATATTCTAGATGTGGAAAAAGTAGAGAAGGTCAACAAAATGATTGGGGTATGGAACTGTTCCCATAGGAGGAGAGATTACAAAACTGAGAATGTTCATCTTGGAAAAGAGATGACTGAGGGGTGGGAGATAAGATAGAGGTCTATAAAATCATGAATGGTGTGGAGAAAGTGAATAAGGAAGTGTTAATTACCTCTTCACAAGAAGTGGGGTGTCATCCAGTGAAATTAATAGGCAGCAGGTTGGAACAAACATAAGGACGTACTTCTTCACACAATGCACTTAACCTGTGGGACTTGTTGCCAGTGAATGTTGTGAAGGCCAAAAATATTATTGGGTTCAAAAAAGAACTAGATAAGTTCATGGAGGATAGGTCCATCATTGACTATTAGCCAAGATGGTCAGGGATGCAACTCCATTCCCTGGGTGTCCCTAAACCTCCAACTGCCCTGAGCTGGAACTGAACAACGGGATGGATCACGTAATAAAGTCCCTGTTTTGCTCATTCCCTCTGATGCATTTGGCACTGGCTGCTGTCCAAAGACAAGACACTGAGCTAGGTGGACCATTAGTGTGTGTGTATGGGAGGGGGAGGGGTCTTATGTCTGCATTATTGAACCAAATAAGATTTTTAGACAATTTCCTAAGAGGTCTCCACATGACCGTACACCTCTATAGGAGGTGTTTATACCTGTGAATCAACACTTTATCATTTAGAAAGCCTCTTTCTTGAAATAAAAATGAGAGATAAGGACTGATTAAAAGGATGTTACAAGGAGGAGGGAGAAAAATTGTTGTCCTATCTTCAGAGGTTAAGGAGAAGAAGCAATGGGCTTAAATTGCAGCAAGGGCAGTTTAGGTTGGACATTAGGAAAAACTTTCCTAAAGGGTGGTTAAGCATGGGAATAAATTGCCCAGGGAGTTTGTGGAATTTCCATCATTGGAGATTTTTAAGAGCAGGTTAAACAAACACCTGCCAGGGATGGTCTAGATAAGACTTAATCCTACTATGAGTGCACGGGACTGGACTATATGACTTCTCAAGGTCCCTTCCAGTCCTATGATTCTCTGATTAAAACTCCTTTTTCCTGATTTTTCAGTGATAGTTACTCCAAAGGGATCAGTTAGCCAGCAATGAAAACTTACTACACTTATGATTTAATATAGCAATATGTACTTTCCACTTACTGTGCTGATCTTCCTAAATTGAGTTGTTAATTTCACTGGAAACAGCCTTCCTTGTAAAGGTAACTTTTTTTTTTTTTTTTGTAAAGCAAAGAGAGCTGGGGAAATAGTGGAGAAAACTATTTAATGGACACTTTGTTGAACTGGTAAAACCAGACTCTGATTTGCCACACTTGAATTCTCTGTTGGCAACACTTTGTTCAGACCAGCCTTTATGGAACTTCTGTGCCTGCAGCCACAATTTGTTGCATGTCTGGGGCAGGCTGCCATTCGCAAAAGGCCATGTCCACTGAGTTCTTCTAAAATAAAAATTACAGCTCATCTCCCAAGCATTCCTCCAGAGAACCCAGAGAATCCACAACAAATAGGCAGAGTTCTCCCGAGCTATTGGGTGTGACTACCAGCACCTTCCTCCATGGTCTTTCCTTCTTAAGAGGAGAGATGCTATTTATATCCTGCCCAGGCTTTCCAGTATGCCCTGCTGTGGACGTTTCCAAATGCCAGAAGCCCTGGGACTACATTTCCCAGAATTTCTCCTGGTTGAGAGAAGAGCTCAATCTTGACCTGCTTCAGGGCTCCAGTCTTGAGCCCCAGAGAGCGTTGACAGTTTGGGTTTAGTTCCAAACTGCCAACCTGGGACCATTCCCTGTCTCTCAGAGGTTGTTTCCTTTGTCTCTTGGGATTTGTCTTTGCAGCTTAACACCTGGCACAAGGTAGAATGTCCCTGAATCTTCCAAACTGAGTCTTAACAGGCCAATCTATACCCCATTACAGTGCCAAATCCTAATTTCTTTCAGGTACAAGCAGCAGTAGTTGACTTCCTACTTTTCTTAAACAAATTGTGCCCATAAGTATGCTGGGTTTTTTGTTGTTGTTTTTTGTGGGTTTTTTTTCCACAGCAGAGCACTATGGCTTGCCAATAGCAGCAGGATCAGGTTGCAGTACCAGTGATGGCCAGCTTGGGACTGTCCTCCGTCTCTGTACTGACATCCAGTCCTGGTACAGGGCTCTTTTGTCTCTTTTTGGCAAACCTTGCTGACAGGCAGACTAATGCAAGGATCCAATCACATCCATCTTCACTGAGACTGTCCACTTACACCCACGCTGTCATTACTAATTTTCTTGTGACAAAGATTGTGGTGTAGGAGAGAGAAATTTAGAAGCTAGTAAATTCCATAAGTGCACTTGGAAGATATTTAACATTTTGCTATACAATGCTCAGGAACACCACTTCCGTCACCCTCAGGAGGGACTTTTTCCCCAAATACCATGCCACAGCTCTAGCAGTGTTACAGTTAAACAAGAAGGACAAGTGTTTGACTGCATTCTTATGAGCTAAGGAAGTTGATTACAGCACCTGGTCTCTCTTCCATTAAAGATACACTCATTTAATCAGGGAAGGGAAACAATACCATGCAACTATCTTGATCCATCACAGAATGGTACCAAATTCCTAGCTCTGATCATCAGGCTCAAAGGAGGTCAGTATCATTAGCTTTGAGGCACAGAACAGGAAGGTGATTCAGGGCAGGAACAGAGCTAGGACTAGAATCCAGGTCTCCTGACTCCCAGCCCACTGCTCTATCCACTAGGCCCCACAACCTTGGCAAATACAGTTCAGACTGAAACTTGTTGACACACAATCTTCAATAATGTACAATTTTGTAACAATCAAAACTGTCTCTGAACAATTTTCAAAGAGTTACAGTGGAGGTTTTATCATAAGTGAGGTGAATTTGATTTAAATACAGCCCCAAAAAGGGGATGAAATTAATTGTTTGCTACAAATTATTTGCTCAGCTCTTCTTTTTACTTACTGGAAAACTTAAGCAGTAAAACTTTATTCTGTTCAGGTATTGTTTTTGTCCTATTTTGTCCTTCGCACCTGGAGCTGCAGCTAGCAAGAGATGTCTAGAGTAACAAGAAGGGTTTCTTCAGGTATGTTGGCAACAAGAAGAAAGCCAAGGAAAGTGTGGGCCCCTTAATGAATGAGGGAGGCAACCTAGTGACAGAGGATGTGGAAAAAGCTAATGTACTCAATGCTTTTTTTTGCCTCTGTCTTCACGAACAAGGTCAGCTCCCAGACTGCTGCACTGGGCATCACAGCATGGGGAGTAGATGGCCAGCCCTCTGTGGAGGAAGAGGTGGTTAGGGACTATTTAGAAAAGCTGGACGTGCACAAGTCCATGGGGCCGGACGAGTTGCATCCGAGAGTGCTAAAGGAATTGGCGGCTGTGATTGCAGAGCCATTGGCCATTATCTTTGAAAACTCGTGGCGAACCGGGGAAGTCCCGGATGACTGGAAAAAGGCTAATGTAGTGCCAATCTTTAAAAAAGGGAAGAAGGAGGATCCTGGGAACTACAGGCCAGTCAGCCTCACCTCAGTCCCTGGAAAAATCATGGAGCAGGTCCTCAAAGAATCAATCCTGAAGCACTTACATGGGAGGAAAGTGATCAGGAACAGTCAGCATGGATTCACCAAGGGAAGGTCATGTCTGACTAATCTAATCGCCTTCTATGATGAGATTACTGGTTCTGTGGATGAAGGGAAAGCAGTGGATGTATTGTTTCTTGACTTTAGCAAAGCTTTTGACACGGTCTCCCACAGTATTCTTGCCAGCAAGTTAAAGAAGTATGGGCTGGATGAATGCACTATAAGGTGGGTAGAAAGTTGGCTAGATTGTCGGTCTCAACGGGTAGTGATCAATGGCTCCATGTCTAGTTGGCAGCTGGTGTCAAGTGGAGTGCCCCAGGGGTCGGTCCTGGGGCCGCTTTTGTTCAATATCTTCATAAATGATCTGGAGGATGGTGTGGTTTGCACTCTCAGCAAATTTGCGGATGATACTAAACTAGGAGGAGTGGTAGATACGCTGGAGCGCAGGGATAGGATACAGAGGGACCTAGACAAATTGGAGGATTGGGCCAAAAGAAATCTGATGAGGTTCAATAAGGATAAGAGCAGGGTCCTGCACTTAGGACGGAAGAACCCAGTGCACCTCTACAGACTAGGGACCGAATGGCTCGGCAGCAGTTCTGCGGAAAAGGACCTAGGTGACAGTGGACGAGAAGCTGGATATGAGTCAGCAGTGTGCCCTTGTTGCCAAGAAGGCCAATGGCATTTTGGGATGTATAAGTAGGGGCATAGCGAGCAGATCGAGGGACGTGATCGTTCCCCTCCATTCGACATTGGTGAGGCCTCATCTGGAGTACTGTGTCCAGTTTTGGGCCCCACACTACAAGAAGGATGTGGATAAATTGGAGAGAGTCCAGCGAAGGGCAACAAAAATGATTAGGGGTCTGGAACACATGACTTATGAGGAAAGGCTGAGGGAACTGGGATTGTTTAGTCTGCAGAAGAGAAGAATGAGGGGGGATTTGATAGCTGCTTTCAACTACCTGAGAGGTGGTTCCAGAGAGGATGGTTCTAGACTATTCTCAGTGGTAGAAGAGGACAGGACAAGGAGTAATGGTCTCAAGTTGCAGTGGGGGAGGTTTAGGTTGGATATTAGGAAAAACTTTTTCACTAGGAGGGTGGTGAAACACTGGAATGCGTTACCTAGGGAGGTGGTAGAATCTCCTTCCTTAGAAGTTTTTAAGGTCAGGCTTGACAAAGCCCTGGCTGGGATGATTTCATTGGGGATTGGTCCTGCTTTGAGCAGGGAGTTGGACTAGATGACTTCCTGAGGTCCCTTCCAACCCTGGTATTCTATGATTCTATTAACGGGGAAAAATGTCTGCAAACACTTTTTCCCCGCTAAACCAGAGACAACTCTGTTTTTAAGCCTAGTTTTACAAACAATGGTGGGTCTCCATTAGTTGTAACACTGAAGATAAACATGTCCTTGTGTCCTGAGGTTAAAATGTCATCCTCGATCTTGTAGAAATTTGCCTGCCGAGGGATGATTTATAAATCATTCAGTAACAGATGATGTTATAACTAAAGCAGTGGGAGTTTTGAAATACCTACATCAGATTAGGCTTGTGTTTATTTCAAAAAAAGCTCTGATCTAGCTTGGATTTTTGGCAGACTCAACATGAGCCCAACATGAACTACTGTAAATCAAAGCTTTTTTTGAAAGTCAGACTTGGAATGCTTCCAATTCCAATTAAAACAAAACCAAAACAAAAAAACAAAAACCCTCCCCCCACACACACACACCTTTGATGTCTTTTGGACTTCGTTTGTTTAAAATCTTTTCTTTCTCACTAACCCTGCTCGGACCTATTCATAACAAATCAGTGTTGTGAAGAACTCATGAAATTGCAAATACTTTTATGGCTTTTTGGGGGGTTTTTTGTTTTGTTTTTTAAAGGCATTTTTCTCCTTAAAATATTTTTTAAAGAAACAAATGAGAAAAAGGAAAGGAAAAAAAAAAGCATCCATGCTCTTCCAGTCTAGATTAAGTAGGATTAATACTATAAATGCAGTAAATAGCTAATCCCAGACAAAAATGATGGCAGAAAGGAGAGCGATCAGTCAGCAATAAAAGTGAAGGAAGTTGCTCAAGGGGAGGTTTCATGCTTTTCCCTCTCTCCCGACCCCCAGAGATTGATTTATTTATTTATTTATGCAAATTTATTTATGATTAACACCTACTCTGCATGAATAAGCCTCATAAATATGGCCCAGTAAAAACCCATTAAATACGCAGCCTATGTGGTTTAGTAATTTGAGGTTAAATAATTCTGTTCATTTGGCGATGTATTTATTTTTTTAAATGGATGTCAGTTTTAGTAAGGGATATATATATAAATGCAACTGTTTGTTTTTACAAACAAGTCAATTTAATTCAGCCTGAATCCACTACCACAGTAAGTCAGCTTTGCCATGTGCTCAACATTCTTGTGCCTTTTGGGGCAGATCCTCCGCTACTGTAAACTGTTAGTAGGCCTATGATCACTTACACCAACTGTGGATCAGCTCCATTACAGTGACAACCTCATCCAATGTTCCTGTCCTATCAAAAACCCTACCCCTCAGCCTGCCAAGACCCAAATGTAGGGTGTGGTGTTTGGGAAAGACCCCACACTGAGAGACCCGAAGGAAACTTAAAATGCCATGGGATTCATCCCCTTAGTGTCAGTAACTCTAGTTTCATGAGTCTTTATTTCTGGTGTAAATAATTTTGTATGTAAACTATGGGCTTGATGTAAAAATTACTGGGAGTGGGCCTCTGACTTGTGTTTGCAGATCAAACGAGATGATGACAGCTGTCTCTCCTAGCCTTAGTATCTAGGCATTTTCAACAATCAAACTGAATTAACAAGTCTGGTTTTAGTACCAATGAGGGGCAACAATAACTCCCACAATGCATCTCGCTTCACCAAATAGTTGAAGCTGAACTTGACTCTTAAATTTCTAATTTTTTATTGAGTTCCTTTATATATTATATTATATTATTTATTTAGATGATGACATAGAAAGTACACTTAGTTTGTGGATGATAACAAGCTAGGAGTGGTTGTGTCATAAATGGAAAGGGAAGGGTAACAACCTTTATGTATGCATTAATATAAAATCCCTCTTGACCAGAGGTACAGAATACTCTTACCTGTAAAGGGTTAATCAGTTCAATTAACCTAGTTGGCACCTGACCAGAAGGACCAATGGGGAAAGAAGATACTTTTAAATCTGGGGTGGGGGGGAAAGGCTTTAGTTTTTGTGCTCTGTGTGTGTTCTCTCGGGAGACAAAGAGAGAGACCAAGCAAGTAATCCAGCTCCTACTGAATGATACATCTAAATTACAGAAGTAGTAAGTAATAGCAAGGAAATGCATTAGAGTATCTTTTGGTTTAGCTTGTGAATTTTCCCTATGCTTAGAGGAAGGTTTATCCCTTTTTTCTGTAACTTTAAAGTTTTGCCTAGAGGGGAATCCTCTGTATTTTGAATCTGATTACCCTGTAAAATTACCTTCCATCCTGATTTTACAGAGGTGCTTCTTTTACTTTTTTTCTTTATTATAAAGTTCTGTTTTTTTTTAAGAATCTGATTGGGTTTAGTGTCCTAAAAACCCAGGGATTTGGTCTGTGCTCACCTGTACCAATTGGTGAGGATATTATTCTCCCCAGGAAAGGAGGTGAAGGGGCTTGGGGGAAATATTTTGGGGAACAGGAACTCCAAGTGGTTCTTTTCCTTGAATCTTTGTCTAACTCACTTGGTGGTGGCAGTGAATTCCGTCCAAGGACAAGAAGGGATTTGTGCCTTGGGGAAGTTTTTAACCTAAGCTGGTAGAAATAAGCTTAGGGACTCTTTGAATTCATATGAATTCACCCCTGGACACAGGTGGAAACAGCTTTGTGTCCCTGCTGGATGATCTCCTGCTGTCAGTGGATGGGGGGTACACATCCATTCTCAACTTTCTGGACCTCTCTGCATCTTTCATTACTGTTATCCATGAGATACTGCTGCCCTAATGGAAAAAGGTGGCAGCGATCTAGGGGAATGTGCTAAAATGGTTTGAATCCTTGCTGGAGGGATATACACAAACGGTAGAGATGGAAAACTGTATCTCCACCACTCAGTGGAGATCCACAAAACAGTTCTCTTGTCAATCCTGCTCAATAACATCTGCATGCAGCCGTTAGGTGAACTGGTCAGACAACATGCACTCTCGTGCCAACAACAGGCACTAGATGGTGGGTCTTGCCCTCATGCTCAGGGTTTAACTAGCTGCCATAGATGGAGTCGAGAAGGGAATATTCCCCCAGGTAAGATTGGCAGATACCCTGCGGGGGGGTTGCCTTCATCTGCAGCATGGGGCCCGGGTCACTTGTTTAAACTAGTGTAAATGGTGAATTTTCTGTAACATGAAGCCTTTAATCCCTGATTGAGGATTTCAGTAACTCAGCCAGAGGTATGGGGTCTATTACAGAGTGGGTGGGTGAAGTTCTGTGGTCTACAACATGTTGGAGGTCAGACTTGAAGATCACGATGGTTCCTTGTGACCTTAAAGCAGAGGTGGGCAAACTACAGCCCGCGGGCCACATCCAGCCCGCGGGACCATCCTGCTTGGCCCCTGAGCTGCCCGCCGGGGAAGCTAGCCCCCAGCCCCTACCCACAGTCACGCCGCCGCACCAGCGGTGCTCTGGCCCACCGCTCCTGTTGGGCATTGCTCCAGCATGGTAAGGGGGTGGGGAGCAGGGAGCTGAATAAGAGGCAGGGGATCCTGAGGGGCAGTCAGGGGACAGGGAGTGGTTGGACGGGGTGGAGGTTCTGGGGTGGGGGCAGTCAGGGAACAGGGAGCAGGGGGAGTTGGATAGGGGTGGGGTCCTGGGGGGCAGTTAGGGGTGGGGGTGTGGATAGGGGTTGTGGCAGTCAGGAGACAGGGAGCGGTGGGGGGCTTGGATGGGGGGAGTCTCCCCCAGGGGGGGTTAGGGGCCAGGGTCCCAGGAGGGGGTGGTCAGGGGCCAAGGAGCATTGGA
The DNA here is from genome assembly GCF_965140295.1 of Lepidochelys olivacea. Taxonomy (NCBI): domain Eukaryota; kingdom Metazoa; phylum Chordata; order Testudines; family Cheloniidae; genus Lepidochelys; species Lepidochelys olivacea. Next base: position 13,553,455 of record NC_140413.1, read on the forward strand.
TGGGTCGGGGTTCTGAGGGGGGCAGTCAGGGGGCAACAAGTGGGAGGGGTCAGATAGGGGGCAGGGGCCAGGAAGGTAGGAGCCTTCCCTACCAGGACCTCCATACAGTTGTGCAACCCTGCTGTGGCCCTTGGGCCAAAAAGTTGGCCCACCCCGCCTTAAAGTCTGAGTCTATAATACACAGCTCTACCACACCGCTACCACCACGATGGCCCTGTGCTTGCACGAGATCAGGTGCGTGGATGAAGAGCGGCTGGTTGAAGCTGAACCCAAACAGGACCGAGATGATTCTTCTGGGCTAAGGAGAGCACTTGGAAATGTTTGCAGCCCCACCCATAACTTTCCGATTTAGTCCACAGCTTAGGGGTGCTCCTAGATTCCGCACCGGTGCTAAACTCTCACGTAGGAGCAACCACGAGTAACACTTTCCACCATCTCAGTTGGCTTTCTAAACCCATTGCACCCTGGAGGACGACGATATGGCCTTGACTAGACAAAGCTTTGTCATTTCCCTCGTGGGCTACAATAATGTAATGGACTTGAGCACGAAACCATCAGCCCCTAAGAAACTCCAGCTAGTCCTGAACACTGCAGCATATCTCCCCAGCAATGCAGGCTACCACAAGCACATCAGACCTGTCCTGTGCTCTCTATGTTGGCTTTCCATAGACTATTGAGTCAAGTTATAGGGTTTGGTGCTTACCTTTAAGGCATTCAGTGGTCTGGACCCAGGTATCTAAAAGATTCCCTAAAGCTCTGGGATGAAGACCCCGTGTTCCACACCACTATTCTGGCACAGTGGAACTTTTTACAAGAAGAGTGAAGCTAGTCTGTGGAATGAACTCCCCCATGACCACCACAAACTTCACCACCTTTTGCTGTCAGAGCAAGGCACAGTTCTTTGACTTTGCTCTGTGTTTATGTTAAGGAAGGAAATGTGTACATTTAGAAACAACCACACAAACAAAACATTCTACTGCACCCACAATTCTCCCATGGGGAGAGAAATAAGAGAAAATGAAGAACACCTCCCCGTTGTTAGTCTCGTTGCTTATTCCATTACTGGAAGGCACTCGGATGCCACAGTCATGAGCGCAGTACAAGAAGCTATATAGCACAGAATCAATTTAAACCTGTGTTTTTGTATTGAATTTCACAGAGGAAGCTGGAACAGGCAGGGGGGCATGGCCAGTCTGGCCACCAAATGCACTGAGTCTGCATTTCTAATGAGCACACTCCACTTACCAGGATTCCTCTAAAACCCTGTGGCAAGTTGCCATCCCAATGCACCCCTTGTGGCCAGACGTGGCATTGCAACAACTGTGCCTCTATTTCCTCCTCACTGTTCTTTGGCCTACTCCAGCCATAGGAGTGTCCTGGCCCACAAGCCAGACTACTTTACAGCCTTCCGGGGCCATAAGTCCTTTTACCAAAGTCCTGAAGTAATGCATACAAAAACCAAACCTCTCACAGAGAGGGAACTCCCCACTTCCTCTCCTCTGGGTTTCCTCTCCCCAGTTGGGCTCTCCCAGTTTTTTATGGAAATAAGCCCTGTTGTCCCCTGCTGGGCTTTATTTCCTATTAGTCCTGATCCACCCTCCAGGTGCAAGCAGGCAAGTTAATGGCCCTCTCAGGCCCATATTAACCCTTTCTCAGCATGTGGGGGGGCAAACACTCCATTACAAATCCCAGCAGGATTTTATAGCTGAATTACCTGGTGGAGATTGGTGGTTATACCTGGGTGAATATTTTTCTGAGAGTTCTAACCCCAGGAAAACAAAAGTGTAAATCAAACCTCTTTGCGCAGACAGGAGTGAATCTGGCTCTTCCTTTGAAATATCTGTGAATCAGTGGAAGCCCTGGACAATGTAGCTCCTTCTAGCAATCCTTCCAACTCCCTCTTCTATTTCCTTTCATAACGAGGAAATGCCATCTGAAAAAAAGATGTCAGTGGCTCATTTAAAGTATGGCTCCGAAGCTCTGGTGTACATGCTAATGGTAGATCAACTTACCCCGTGTAGGCAGCATGGAAGAGATGAGTGACAGTAATCATGGACCCCTCTCTGCTCCCCCATGTCTACTGCACAGTTGTTCTACACTGAAAGATCATACTTCAACGTTGTACAGTTGAGCATGCTGGCTGGGATTTTGGAAGCAGTCTATTAACTAACTTTAATGGGAACTGGACATCTAAATGCTTCAGACACCATTGAAAAATGTCTGCCTCCAAAGCTAGGAAATGCCAGCATTAAGGTAGTGCATGTCTCCTACCCTCCACTTCTGATCATGTTTGTGAATGAAGAAACAAGGCAAAAGTGTTGCTCTATCAAAATCAATGCATTGACTTCAATGGAACTAAGATTTGACCTGTATATTGGATGGGAGTATGCACACAAACATCTGACAGGATGTGACCCTTTGTTAGACACAGATCAGGCATATTACACATACTATGATAGTCAGAAGTGCAGGGTTCTGTTTGTTTGTTTATTTCACTTAATTTGCTTTGCTTTTCTAAAGCACTTTTTTTTTTTTTTTTTGGTGCAGTGTGTATAAATTGAGAGAGTAAAATATTCCCCAGGCCTCAACAAAACAAGAGTATGTAGCCGTACGTATTTGATCAATGCGTCTCAGTGCTTTGCTACTAGAGTTACAGCATTTTGTGACATGCAGTACACCCTCTCAGTGAAATGACTGTCACAGCATTTCACTACCTCTTCCTGTCTGGGCAATGCCCATGCCACCTAGCGCGTCACCTGCCTCCATCAAACAACAAAATATGACTGTTTAGTCGATAGGCAACACAGTGTAGAATAAGAAATGTTGAGTGTCCTCCTACATGATGTCCTTACATGGAAATATTAAGCCTGTGACTGTTGAGATTTCCAAAGTCTAGTAAGGAATTTAGATCCACAGCTGCCATCAGTTTCAGTGGGGGCTGTGGCCAGCACCCCTGGTGGTTTGGAAAACAGCCTGTCTGCATATTTTGTTAGCTGTATAGATTCATTCATATAGGTATAGAATTCAACAGTACCCGAGTCTCGTGCTTGAATTGTTATGCTACACATTATGGGATTGGAAGGATAGTCTAATGAATGGAGCGCAGGATTGGGAAGCCAGAAGCCTCAGTTCAATTTCTGGCCCAGATTTGTCCTTCCTGTTATCTTTGTTGTGCCTCATTTCCTCATCTGTAAGGTGGGGTAATGGCACTTCCCTACCCCACAGGGGCGATGTGAACTTTAAATGTGTTTAATGGTAATGAGCTGTTCAGATACTATGGTGATGAGGGCCATAGAAGTACCTAGAGAGTGACGATAACCTGGTGGATGCATCATATCGATGGGCTTTTATAAACCTCAGATTTTCTTGTTGACGGCCCCATAATCATAGAATCATAGAATATCAGGGTTGGAAGGGACCCCAGAAGGTCATCTAGTCCAACCCCCTGCTCGAAGCAGGACCAATTCCCAGTTAAACCATCCCAGCCAGGGCTTTGTCAAGCCTGACCTTAAAAACCTCTAAGGAAGGAGATTCTACCACCTCCCTAGGTAACGCATTCCAGTGTTTCACCACCCTCTTAGTGAAAAAGTTTTTCCTAATATCCAAGTGTTGGATTTGTCCCACACCTTAGATGAAAGGTACGTCTAGACTGCACGCTCCGGGTGGCGGTGAATAGCGTACGTACACTACGCACCCTCCAGCACAGGTATAAATAGCAGTGTAGACGGTGAGGCATAGCTTAGGTGAGTAAAATAAAGACACGCCTGAACCCTGTGGTATATACCCTATATGGCTCTCTCCTTGTCCAAGAAGTGCCTCCCTCTCTATGCTGCCATTTTTAACCGCATTCCAGCGGCTGGAGTCTTTCCCCGTTGCCGCATGTCAAAACCTTTCACTGACGCGTAACTACACACCACAGCATGAATGTGTGCTTTTCACTGTGGCGTGTAGCTACACGTGCTCTACATGCCACTGCAAGTAGTGTGCAGTGTGGATACAGCCGAAATGTGTGAAAACGCTGACAGACAAATTGCTCCATTCAGATCAAATGTTTAAGGAAACGCATGCATGGTTTATTGTAACGAATGTCTGGAATATATTGTTAGGAGTGCTGTGCATGACACTTCTCCCCCTCCTCCCCCCGACACAAAGCGAAATGAGATGAATCTATGAGGTAGTCACTATTCTACCATCTAGAGCATATCAGAGCATACTCCTCTTGAGCTAGGCTTGGATGATTGGCTTTGGTGAGCACCTAAAATCTCTGAATGTTTATCTGTAAAATTATGCAGGAAATTTCATGAGAACAGGCTTTTTCAACAGACTACCAGTAGTTCTGCTTTTAGTCATGTCGTAAATATGTCAAGAATAGCGTTTCCTGCAGTATTTTATTAATTCCTAGGCCAGTCTTGGGCAGACACAGGAATGAATGTGGGGGGCGGGGGGGAAGTTAACCAATATTTAACTCCAGAAATCCTATCCAGGTTCAGTCTGTGATTTTACTGAAGGATCAGTTTTATCCCAATTCTCCTGTGCCTAGGGAATACACTCTCCCTTTATCAAGTTAACATTGAATGCAGTGTTGTTGTAGCCACATTGGTCCGAGGATATTAGAGAGACAAGGTGGGTGAGGTATTATCTCTTTTTGGACCAACTTCTATTGGTGAGAGAGACAAGCTTTTGAACTACACAGAGCTAAAGGAGAGCTCTGTGTAGCTCAAAAGCCTTTCTCTTTCACCCATAGAAGTTAGTCCAATAGAAGATATTACCTCACCTGACTTGTCTACTTTATATTGAGGCATTTGACATTCATATTTGGCCTAATAAACTTTTAGGAAAACAAGAGTGTCCTGGTGCAATAGCATTTTCATGTAATTGTCTTTAATTTATTTATGTCAGCTTTAAAAATATATGCCCATCTACTGCTTTGGGTTCATGCACAGTCCTTTTGAAAACTACCTAATAACTAAAGCTAGTTAAAAGAAATTAATGGGAAGGGGAGTATGTAAATATTATTTGTAAATCTTTTCCAAAATGTTGTTGACATTTCTAAATTAATAAAAATGTTGGTCCACTCTACTATTTTTAATAAAGTAAATAATTAAAAGTTTTCCTATTCTTCCCCTCTCCACATTTCAAAACATGGATAATTTAAAAAAAAAAAATCAACTAGCTCTAATGATAGTTCAGAGTGACGATATCCAAATGAAAACTTTTCTTCATTTCTGAAGGAAGGTGAAAGAGCCTCTTGTGACGACCTCATTCTGTCCCCTTATCCCTCCCCGCTAGAAAGGGCCTGGAAGTCTTATAGTCGACACATTGCTGTTTCACTTTGGGGTTATAAATATGTTCATATCTGGAACCAGAACTGAGCTTTCCTCCTTCGGAAAGAACTCGGGAGTGGAGCTGTGTGAAATATTTTTGGCAGATAGTCCATTTGCTGAAAAAATGTACTCTTCTGGACATTGAAACTATTCATGAACTCAGGTCAAATGTGGGAAATAGTTTTGGTAAACAAATAAAATAAAATTTCAGAAATGTCAAAGCAGTTCATTTCAAATTGGCCCAAATACATTTTTTTCAACTTTTTGTTTGGTGAGGAAAAAAAACAAAACAAAAAATTCAGTTTTGGTTCAAAACAAACCTTTTTTTTTTTTTAATTGAAAGATTATTCATTCACTCATGCTTCCTCCCTTCAGGTCCACTGGAGTTGTGTAGATTTACCACAGCTAAGGATCAGGCTCTTTGCTATTAATATTTACGAGGGCTGTCAAGCGATTAAAAAACTTTAATCATGATTAATAGTGTGATTAATCTCGCTGTTAAACAATAATAGAATACCATTTCTGTGGATGTTTTCTACATTTTCAAATAGATTGATTTCAGTTACAACACAGAATACAAAGTGTACAATGCTCACTTTATATTTTTATTACAAATATTTGCACTGTAAATAACAAAAGTACTATTTTTCAATTCATTTAATACAAGTACTGTAGTGCAATCTCTTTGTCATGAAAGTTGAACTTGGAAGTGTAGAATTATGTACAAAAAAACCCCTGCATTCGAAAATAAAACAATGTAAAACTTTAGCACCTATAAGTCCACTCAGTCCTACTTCTCTTTCAGCCAAGCAATCAGAGAAACAAGTTTGTTTACATTTACAGGAGATAATGCTGCCTGCTTCTTGTTCAGTGTCACCTGAAAGTGAGAACAGGTGTTCACATGGCACAGTTGTAGCCGGCATCGCAAGATATTTACGTGCCAGATGCGCTGAAGTTTCATATGACCCTTCATGCTTCAACCACCATTCCAGAGGACATGTGTCCATGCTGATGACAGGTTCTGCTTGATAACGATCCAAAGCAGTGTGGACCGACACGTGTTCATTTTCATCATTTGATTCAGATGCCATCAGCAGAAGGTTGATTTTCTTTTTTGGTGGTTTGGGTCCTGTAGATTCCGCATCAGTGTGTTGCTCTTTTAAGACTTCTGAATGCATGCTCCAAACCTTGTCCCTCTCAGATTTTGGAAGGCACTTCAGATTCTTAAACCTTGAGTTGAGTGCTGTAGCTATCTTTAAAAATCTCACATTGGTACATTCTTTGCCTTATGTCAAATCTGCAGTGAAAGTGTTCTTAAAATGAACATGTGCTGGGTCATCATCTGAAACTGCTATAACATGAAATATATGGCAGAATGTGGGTAAAACAGAGCAGGAGACATACAATTCTCCCTCAAGGAGTTCAGTCATAAATGTAATTAACTCATAATTTTTTTTTAACATCTCTTGCTAGCTGCAACTCCAGGTGTGATTTGGCCTTCCTGATTTCACTTCTGCATCCTCGAGCAATATTTTTGTACTCTTCCCTGGTCATTTGTTCAATCGTCCACTTCTTATAAGCTTCTTTTTTGTGCTCAAGATCAGCAAGGATTTCACTGTTAAGCCAAGCTGGTCGCCTGCCATATTTACTATTCTTTCTACACATCGGGATGGTCTGTCCCTGTAACCTCAATAAGGATTCTTTAAAATACAGCCAGCTCTCCTGGACTCCTTTCCCCCTCCATGTTATTCTCCCAGGGGATCCTGCCCATCGGTTCCCTGAGGGAGTCAAAGTCTGCCTGCTTCTTATCTACAATGTCACCTAAAAGTTAGAACAGGCATTTGCATGGCACTTTTGTAGCTGGCATTGCAAGGTATTTACATGCCAGATATGTTAAACATTCATATACCCCTTCATGCTTTGGCCGCCATTCCAGAGGACATGCTTCCATGCTGATGATGCTCGTTAAAAAAAATATTTACATCAGGCCTTTTTTGTGTTATTGTCTAATTTTTTCTGAGTCGTCTTGTCTCCTGCTTCCTTCTTTTGCCATTCTGAGCATTCCTTTGCTGGATACCGTTTACATCATTTATTAGAACATTACAAAAGCTGTGGGTAAAGAATTAGAACAAGACAACTCCCAATAACAATTCCCATTTGTGGATACAAACCATCTTAAATTGCCATTATATATTTTGATGATTTTATAGCCTGTGGGAAATGGTACTATCGCTTACAATGTATAAGTTTTAATAAGTCAATTATAAATCTAACGTGTGCTGCAAATCTCACTACAGTAACTGCTTAATAAATGGGCCATTTTTAAAATCTTGTCCTCAAAACAGAGTTAATATACCATTCCCCTAATTTATAATCAAAGTGCTAAACAAAATTCAGCTTAACAGTTATAGCGTATCTAAGGGGTTTCATAGGATTAACTTCCCATACTTGAAGGCAAACCTGTTTTTTCTAACTGCAGTAATAATTGTAATATGTATATGATTGTGTGTATGTATATAATTCTCTCTCTCACTCACTCTCTCTCTCTCTCTCACACACACACACGTATGGCATACATGTTTTATCAGGATGTGTTTGGGATGTCCACATTACTCTGGCACGAAGAAGTAGTGAGTGAGTTATGCATGTGATAAACTCCTCCAGAATGAGTACCAGGCAGCCATCTGGCATATCAAACTGTCGGAGGTGTGACTGCAGCACGGGTAAGCAAACCCGCACTAGCTGCAATCTAGTGAGCACAACTACAAATAGTAGTGAAGATCTGGCAGCATGGACCCTCGTATGGGCCGGGAATGCGAGTACGTACTCAGAGTGCCAGGTGGGCTTGTACAGCCTGTGCTGAAGTCTGCATCACTTCATCTTCACTGCTATTTTTAGCCACGCAAGCTGGATTAAAGCTAGAATGGGAATGTCTACATGAGCTGTAGTGTAGACATACCATATGAACACATGCTATGGCAGAAGTTTTTGAGAGTTTAAAAACCTTTTCATGAGATGATTTTTTCCATCATTCCACTGGTAAAGCCAGGTGCCTTCATTACCATTTATCTAGGTGTACAGAGCTCAGAAAAAACAATGAGGAGTATTTGTGGCACCTTAGAGACTAACAAATTTATTTGGGCACAAGCTTTTGTGGGCTAAAACCCACTTCACCAGATCCAGAGAGTGGAAAATACAATAGGAAGATATATATATACAGAGTACATGAAAAGATGGGGGTTGCCTTACCAATTCTAATGAGACAATTCAATTAAAGTAGGCTACTATCAGCCGGAGGAAAAATCACTTTATCATTGTTCTCTAGGAACATTTGGAATTAGAGGGACCATGTCTTCCTATGTTTTTGTACAGCAAGTAGACAATGGGGGCCTGATCCTGCCTGGAGTCTTTGGGTGTTTTTCCAGTGGCCCCTGGTATGTCAATAAGGTGATAAGGCAGCACACAGTGGTCAACAGGATCAAATGCTACAGACAGATCCAAGACAATGAATGAGGATGTCCTTCCCCTTTCTGTGGATAGAAAGTCATCCATCCACACCATCAGCACCGTCTCCGCTCCTTCATCTCTTCTGAAACCAGCTAAGAGGGGTTCAAGAAATTGGCAATAGATTACATGTGCTTGGAAATGGCTTTTAGCTGGTGTCTCTATCACCTTAGGAATGGGTGGTTGGACATCAGGCAGTAGTTTCAAAGGGCTGCTGGATCAAGAGAAGGTTTCTTCACAAGATATCACACTATGGCTTGCTTTAAGTTTTCTTGCATCAGTGCTAGTGTTGATCACCTCTGTTAGAAAGTCAACATTTTCTAACAAAGTGTTAGAGCAGGGGGTTGGACTAGATGACCTCCTGAGGTCCCTTCCAACCCTGATATTCTATGAAAGTGACTCCAGATATATTTTGCCAACTGTAATAGACAGGGGTCTGAATCCCAGGTGTGACTCTCTGATCCCTTTCAGAGCTTCTAGAGTGGCTTGAAGAAGGAAGAAAGATGGTTTCTGGACTGGTCTCACATCTAGTTGCTGCTGTCCAGAGGGGGTGCATTAGTTGCATGTCAACAGCTCTTCACCTCTGGCAGAGCTCGCTTCTGGGGTAATGTAGGGACAGTTTGGGTTGAGAAAACAATTCACGGTGTGTAAAAGTTCTCCAGGGAGGGTGGCTTTAGATGCTGCAACAGTGGAGGAGGAGAAAGATTCCTTTGCTTCTTCATGGCTGCTAAGTAGGATTTGTTAGGAAATCCCTTATTCTGGAGTTCACCTGCCTTGTTTTCTACCACCTTTCCTTGAGTGATAATCAGGCCTTTTGTGTACTACATGAGCAGGGAATTTCAGCCATTGGCTATATGGCCAATTGGAGCATCCACTATACACTACTGTATAATGACCTCCCCAATTAGCATCAAAATACTGGAAACTCTTATTCAAAATATTTTGCTCTGAGAGACTGAAAGGGAAAGAGGGCACCATTTTCAAAGTGCAAACCCTCCCATGTAAACAAATAAAAGGTCAAATTCAGACCTGGCATAAACCATCATAATTCTATTCACTCCAGGGGTACTGCTTCCTGAAGGCCTGGACTTGGCCCATGGCATTTCAGATCTTGCCATTCAGATTTAGAGAGCCCTCAATCAACTCTCATTGGGGCCCAATGTCCCCTCACTTACATGGGTGCAACTCCCACTGAAATAATTTGACATGACAAACTATACACGGGTTACCAAACTGCGAGGGGAAAAGACAGACTTTGAGGTGTCTGACCCACCCAGCTAGGACTACACCCTGTTTTGTGTTTAAACCCTGTGTCCCTTTGTTATGATTGTCCATTCCTGACCCTTTGTAAGGGCCCAGATATTATGCTGATGGATATAGTATAAAAATCTAGACAGATAAGTGAGGGCACTTGAGTCCCTCCGCTCATCCATTTCTCTCTCGGCTCACCCTAAGTTTGCACAAAAACCTGGAGACCTGAATCACAAAGAATCAGAGGTAATTTTTTCCGACACTTGCAAAGCGTGACTTGGTTGCCGGACAAGATTTCATAAGTCTGCCCTATTCTAGATATGAAAACCTCCTTCACTCTGCCAGTACCACTCATAGAAACAAGGAAGAAATAGGCATTGCACAGTACACTTTCCATTTGCTGTGCCATATCTCATTTACTCTTGCCCATTGAGATATACACAGCCTCTAATTAGCTCGCCCGGTTCCACTCCCCTGTTTTTTCCAGGGGAAAAGGCATTTATTACCAGCTACTGTTCATTAAAACTTGTAACTAGTTCGTTTATTTAATCCAAACGTCATCTCTTCCCTCCCCTCCCCCACCAATCTGTCACCATGCTGGATATACACGTAGGGAGTGTAGGTAATTATCCAATGCATTTCAAATGAGCTTTTAAAGCAGGGATGCAAATTAGGAATGTAAATGTGCCTTTTCTAAACTGGCTATGTTAATACAAAATATGATTCTTTCTAATAGAGGGGAAGTAAGCCCCAGTGGTATTGATCTTTCCCTCTTTTCTTCAACCTCCCCACCCGCAGTTAATCAGCACCATGGCTTTTCACCTCCCCTCACCGAGACTCATCTGGCCAAGTCGAACTCTTTCCCTTATTTGCCTGTGCCAAGCCGTGAGCACTAAATGAAGCGAGTAATTCGGTGCATTGTTGGGGGGGCAGGGTGGGGAGGGGGGCAGCTGACAGTGAATGGTGTCAGCTGCAGAGGCAGCAGAAAAAACCGACATCTTAATAAAACAGCCTCGGGCAAAATCCCATTAAAGCCTTCAGAAGCTTGTTTCCCTGCAGTTGAGCAGGTAGGCGTCGTGCACTGCATGGCAGCCCTGAGTGCTCTCTGGGAGCCCAGTTCAAAAAAAAAAAAAAAAAAAATTGAGTGCTCCCCCTCCCCCCTCCTCCCCATCTAAATCATCCGCCAGCCTCACTCCTCAGAGTCATTTGCAAGGCAGAGAGAGGGGGAGAGGAGAGAGTGCCTGCCTTGATGTATAGGGACTAAAGTGGCTTGTGCAGTGGCAGGGGTGGATGGCGAGCCATGCTCTTCCATTAACGATGTAGTGCAGACCTCGGCCTGACCTCTGCAGGGAAGAGGGAACAGGCAGGGCCTGGGCAGAATGCCAATGAGGCATGGGGCCCCCGTGCGTCTCATTGTAGAGCTGCCTCTTTCACTGTGGACACAAACTTTGCTTTCAAATAGTAACACCTTTCTGAGCTTGGCGACGGCTTGGCTAGACCGGTGAGGACCACGGCGTGTGAGTGCGCTATGATTTGGGAGTAGGGGAAGATGAAGCGGTTGTGTCTCCAAACCACTGCTATCATTTAAAATGGATCACGCACACACAATCTAGGGGTAGACAGATCCATATGTATACCTTCCTTGATTGCTGTCCACAGCTTATCATCCGGCCTGGAAGAATTAGATTTGTATCTGTAAATGTCGATAAACCTCGACTTCACTGCACACACGCAAACCCACCAAAAAATGTGTCCATCTGTAACCATAGAAATGTACAGATAGGCAAAGTAAGAAAGACGCTGCTTGAGAACATATCAGGGCTTGATTGAAGGCTATTTACTTTGTATGTTTTGACACGTTATGTTGGACAATTTGTGTTTTAACAGTTATAAAGCTTTAACTTTTTGAATCTCAACATCTACTGTCATTAAATAAATATAGTCTGAATACCCCCCCCACCCCATCATTTCTCACAACTGTGAAAATTTAGATTGATTAAAAATAAGAAAATGCTTCAAAATAAACATCAATAGCGGTTGAAATTGTAAAAAAAATAAAAACTGAATTGTGCCTACTTATAATACACCACGCAAGTTCTTTGTCTTGTCACTTAATACATTATTCATTATTTGCATTGCCCTAGCACCGAGGCCCCCTAATCCTGGGCCAGGCTGTCATTACTCTATGCACAGCACCTAGCACAAAGAGTCACTGCCCCACACAGCTTACAATTTAATTATAATATAAAGTCCCCTTTTTCTCCCATTAAAGTTATTTCAGACTGTTTGACCACAGAGCCATGCAGTATGAAATTAACTTTCCTTTCGTGTACTGGAGTTCAATGTGCAAAAATTGATTTGAGAATCTTGTGGGAGATTGGAATTGGACCACCTTTGTGTGTGAGCTTGCAGTACCCACGAGAACTCATTTGGAGAGTGAAGAAGCAATGCCCAGTTCAGCATGTGAACAATTTTTATCCTCTCCCCCAAATTTCATAGCTTATCAGGCTCTTATAAAGGGTAACAGACTATTATAGTCTAATAAGCTATGGCACGTTGTACATTTAAAAGATGAGAAAAGCTTCTTTAATTTAAGAAAATGCACAGATTAATATATCTTAAGCAAATTGAACTTTTCCATAGCACTTTTAACAGTTGACTGGGTCCTCAGTGGAAAGAAATGACGATTTCTTACATTAAGGGAACTTAACTCATCTTTCAAATGTTTTGTCTAATAAATCATTCTGTGCTACAGCTATGCCAAGGGCTATCTGCATGGCACTGGGCAAGTTGTTATTTCTCTCTCCCTCAGTTTCCCCATTTGTAAAACAGGAAAAATAATACTTGGGCACTCCTCAGGGGTATGGTGAGCTTTTATTAATTAGTCAGTGTTCATACAGCTCTTCGAACGTGTACAGTAAAGTGCTATATCCATGCTATGTATTACTGTTATTAAGTGAAAGTAGATTTTTTCCCCCCCATTAACTTCCTAAAAGCTAGTGGAAATAAGATTCAACGTTTTAACAGTGAGGGTAATTAGCCACTGGAACAATTCACCATGGGTTGTGGTGGATTCCCCATCAATGGACATTTTAAAATCAAGATCAAATGTTTGTCTAGAAGATGTACTCTAGTACAATCAGGAATCATTTTGGGGATGTTCCTTGGCCTGCGGTACAGGAGGTCAGATTAGAAGACCACAGCGGTCCCTTCAGGCCTTGGAATCTGTGAATCTATAAAAAAAATAAAAAAAAGTTTCTATGTTATTTCCATTTGCAGTTAGACTGAAAGACTCTTGCTGATTGTCATGACAGAAATATGACAGGTTTCAGAGTAACAGCTGTATTAGTCTGTATTCGCAAAAAGAAAAGGAGTACTTGTGGCACCTTAGAGACTAACCAATTTATTTGAGCATAAGCTTTCGTGAGCTACAGCTCACTTCATCGGATGCATACTGTGGAAAGTGTAGAAGATCTTTTTATACCCCCAAAGCATGAAAAAATACCTCCCCCCATCCCACTCTCCTGCTGGTAATAGCTTATCTAAAGTGATCACTCTCCTTACAATGTGTATGATAATCAAGTTGGGCCATTTCCAGCACAAATCCCGTTTGTGTGGGGGAGGGCGGGGGGAGAAAACCTGGATTTGTGCTGGAAATGGCCCAACTTGATTATCATACACATTATAAGGAGAGTGATCACTTTAGATAAGCTATTACCAGCAGGAGAGTGGGATGGGGGGAGGCATTTTTTCATGCTTTGGGGGTATAAAAAGATCTTCTACACTTTCCACAGTATGCATCCGATGAAGTGAGCTGTAGCTCACGAAAGCTTATGCTCAAATAAATTGGTTAGTCTCTAAGGTGCCACAAGTACTCCTTTTCTTTATGACAGAAATATGTTTGTTTCAACCTCCCGTACTACAGTACACCCATTTTGACACTCCCTAGGATAGTATGTTTGACCAATATAATTCATAAAGTTCTCTCCTGTGTGGGGTGGGAGAAGTCATAGACTATACCTGAGAACTGCATCTTCTGCTATGTTTTGTATAGACCATACTGACTCACTCAACAAATGATCAATAATTATAACAATGCATATCAGCTCTGAAAATTAGAAGCCCGTTCACACTTTTAAATTACTCTGGCTTTCCTACACTATTATGAGACCATGTTCAAGCCAGGTGTAAGTCAGTACAAGTCTATTGACTTCAATGGAGCTTATACCACATCTGAGTTTTGGTCCCTCACCAGATTATACAATCTCAAATTGTACTTGTTCTGCAAATTTTCCAAAAGGTTTTGAAATTAATTCCAGAACCTTCCAAATTTCCCTTACCACATTTCTTCTTTTTTTCTGTCCTTTCCCCTTTCTTCCTTATTCCTCTCCCCTCTATCTTCTTGTCTTGCCTTTCTCATGTTGTATTTTATACTCTGCTTTTTACACAGATGAATCTCAAAGCCCTTTACAGCCTGCATAGATAAAGTCAAATTCTGTCCTGCATGCATGTTCATTGGCAGAATTTGAATGAATGGGATCATTCATCCACCTCTGAGATGCAGCCACCTCTGGGATGGAGCACAACAGCCATTCTGCTTAGCACCATTGTGCCGTGGTTCTCATGGCGGAAATGAAGAGTAACTAACCTTCTCAATTGAAAATGCCTCTTTAAATAGGCTAGCTCGTGGGTTTAGAGCTCTTTTTTATAGATGTTCAGTTTTCTGGCAGGGCGTGGAGTTTTTTGTTTGGTTTGTTTTCTTTTGAAAGATACCTGTGCATTAACAGCAAGGAATGAAAACTACAGGGAGAATGGACATCATGTAGCAGGAAGATTTTGATTTTGGCCAGGACCCCAGGGTTATCATCCCTACTCTTTTTGGAAAGGTCTGTGGTCCTTTTCATTATCACAAGCTGTCAGGATCTTGGCTTTATGTTCCAGTTGAAAGAGAGTGGTGTTAGGATCACTGGTTAATCTTGGGCTTTGTTCCAGTACTGACTGAGAGGGCAAACAGCCAGCCCCACCTTGGGCTCTTGTATGTTTTCAGGGAAAGCTGCAGACCTGGCTCAAATTGGTTTAGCACATGAGTTTTCACAAGGCCACAGATAAGCCTGGTTGTTAATCTCACACTATTTCATAGATTCATAGATTCATAGATATTTAGGTCAGAAGGGACCATTATGATCATCTAGTCTGACCTCCTGCACAATGCAGGCCACAGAATTTCACCCACCACTCCTAAAAAAGACCTCACACCTATATCTGTGCTATTGAAGTCCTCAAATTGTAGTTTGAAGACCTCAAGGAGCAGAGAATCCTCCAGCAAGTGACCCGTGCCCCATGCTACAGAGGAAGGCGAAAAACCTCCAGGGCCTTCCAATCTGCCCTGGAGGAAAATTCCTTCCCGACCCCAAATATGGCGATCAGCTAAACCCTGAGCATATGGGCAAGATTCATCAGCCAGATACTACAGAAAATTCTTTCCCGGGTAACTTGGATCTTACCCCATCTAAAAACCCATCACAGGCCATTGGGCCTATTTACCATGAATATTTAATTACCAAAACCATGTTATCCCATCATACCATCTCCTCCATAAACTTATCGAGTTTAATCTTAAAGCAAGATAGATCTTTTGCCCCCACTACTTCCCTCGGAAGGCTATTCCAAAACTTCACTCCTCTGATGGTTAGAAACCTTCGTCTAATTTCTAATCTAAATTTCCTAGTGGCCAGTTTATATCCATTTGTTCTTGTGTCCACATTGGTATTGAGTTTAAATAATTCCTCTCCCTCTCTGGTATTTATCCCTCTGATATATTTATAGAGAGCAATCATATCTCCCCTCAACCTTCTTTTAGTTAGGCTAAACAAGCCAAGCTCCCTGAGTCTCCTTTCATAAGACAAATTTTCCATTCCTCGGATCATCCTAGTAGCCCTTCTCTGTACCTGTTCCAGTTTGAATTCATCCTTCTTAAACATGGGAGACCAGAACTGCACACAGTATTCCAGGTGAGGTCTCACCAGTGCCTTATATAACGGTACTAAAACCTCCTTATCCCTACTGGAAATACCTCTCCTGATGCATCCCAAGACGACATTAGCTTTTTTCACAGCCATATCACATTGGCAGCTCATAGTCAACCTATGATCAACCAATACTCCAAGGTCCTTTTCCTCCTCCGTTACTTCTAGTTGATGCGTCCCTAGCTTATAACTAAAATTCTTGTTATTAATCCCTAAATGCATGACCTTACACTTCTCACTATTAAATTTCATCCTATTCCTATTACTCCAGTTTACAAGGTCATCCAGATCCTCCTGTAGGGTATCCCTGTCCTTCTCTAAATTAGCAATACCTCCCAGCTTTGTATCATCTGCAAACTTTATTAGCACACTCCCACTTTTTGTGCCCAGGTCAGTAATAAAAAGATTAAATAAGATTGGTCCCAAAACTGATCCTTGAGGAACTCCACTGGTAACCTCCCTCCAACTTGACAGTTCACCTTTCAGTAGAACCCGTTGTAGTCTCCCCTTTAACCAATTCCCTATCCACCTTTCAATTTTCCTATTGATGCCCATCTTATCCAATTTAACTAATAATTCCCCATGTGGCACAGTATCAAACGCCTTACTAAAATCTAAATAAATTAGATCCACTGCGTTTCCTTTATCTAAAAAATCTGTTACTCTCTCAAAGAAGGAAATCAGGTTGGTTTGGCACGATCTACCTTTTGTAAAACCATGTTGTATTTTGTCCCATTTACCAGTTATTTCCAGTTAGAGTGTCCTAAAAATAGAGCCACTTGGTCATTAAGGATGTTTGAATTGCCCAAAATTATAAGTAGTGTTGTTTTCCCACATTTCTCTGAATATTGTGGAATGGTCTCTATTATCGAATGACAAGAGAACACAGGCAAAAATCTTCACAACTTTGGTTGATTCAAGTCTTCCAAACTTTTTTTTTTAATATCTGCCCAAACAGTGCATATAGAAAGATTAGTTTGTGTATGTACTTGAATCACCCAAAGATGTGTAAAAAGAAAAGGAGTACTTGTGGCACCTTAGAGACTAACCAATTTATTTGAGCATGAGCTTTCGTGAGCTACAGCTCACTTCATGTGTGTGTAACACTCTTGTAAAAAAAATGAATGAAGAAAAAATGTTTGTGTGTATACATATAGTGTGCATGGGTGAATCATCCAAAGTTGTGTATGTGTGTACATAACTTTGTGTGATTCATACGTGTGTGTATACCCAGGCCCTTTTTTTTCCCTTAATCAGATTAAAAAAAGAAAAAAGGTGAAAACAATTTCTCTGTTTTTGTGGTGGTGTTGGAATTTTTTATTTTTTGGTCAGAAAAGACAAACCAATGTTTTTACCGTTTTGTTTTTTAGGTTTAATCAATGAAGCAAAGTAGCAGTGTTTTTTGGAATTGCTTAGCTATATTGTAGGAATGACTTGACAGGAAGTACATCACACTGATTGCCTCTCTAAAACATATGCCATCAGAGTGCTTCATTCAGAAGCCGGCACATTGTGGAGAAAGGGCATTCTGGACCAGTACTGACCAGAACTCCTAGAGAAACAAGGTTTAAAAACCTACTTTTCAGGAGTGTCAATAAGAGTGTGGATTTGGGCAGAAGGCAAGGTGCTCAGCACTTCACAGAATCAAGACTCTTATTTTAGCTGATAAATTAAGCAACCAAAATTTACATATAAAAAACAAACACATCAGATAAATAAAAGGAACTAGCACCAAGCATTAAAGAAGAAAAGAAACCCTACAACCACTGCCGAAAAAGAGCTGTAGGTTAAGCACAGATGGCTCAATGAAACCTCTGGTTAAAGTGTAACAGTGATCAACCCTTCTAACAAAATGGTAGGATGTATAACGCTTGGGCTAGAGAATAACACTGAATATTAAGGCCCCAATTCTGGAAAGCCTTATTTCTGTGCTTCCCTTTACACATGTAGATGAGATTTTTCAAAAGCACTTGGCATTGGCCTCACTCTGTTTTCATTGAAGCCACCCACCCAGTGGGTAGTTACACTGAAGTCAATAGGAAAACATGCAGGCATAACGTGTGTACATTTTTTCAGGATCGAGCTCTAAGCGAAGATACCCCTTTCCATGTAGCCTCTTCCTCCTTCAGAAAGCAAAGCTGACTTGGTGAGAGAGGAAATTCCCACTATCCCCCTCCACTCTCATTCAGCAATGAAATCCTCATTCACGCAAGACGACATGAGTCACTGTGCAGAGGGAGGCAAGAGGAAGGAGGGAGAGAAATATATAAACCTACCTGAAATCTTGTCTTGTCTCAGAGTAGACCTTAGGGTGTGTTAATAATGTTCCTCCAGGGTTTACTTTTAACACTGCAAACACAGATTCCTCTCATGTCTTGGAAAATATTTTGGATTGTGTAGCCCCAACATGAATTTACCTCCTTAAAACTCTTCCCTGCTGTGATGCCTAGAAAAAACTCTGCAGGGGTGAGACAATGGGTGAGTCATGACCACTGCTCCATTTTGCTGGCCAGTTTGGACTCACTGTTATATTAAGCTCCACTTGTCTGCTTGTATCCATATCTTCTCTCTTAGATTCTAAACTCATTGAGATCAGGATGCCTTTTGGGGGGAGTATGTGTACCTGCATAGAGCCTAATTCATCATGCAATCAGTAGCATCAGAGAAGGGATCGATTTACTTGTATCCATATATACTATTGCTATATATTATAATATGTTCATTACAATATTGGGGAGGGGAGGGGATTCTCAGGGGTATAGCCAACCAGAGTGCAGGGGTATGCATACTCTTCTAAGCAATAACCATACTGTAACTGTAAAGCAGTCTTGTGTTCTGATCAATGTTCCCTCTAATTTTTTCCATCCATGTGTGAAATGAATTTTGTTCTGTGCAGCACCAATGTCGAGGTGATGTGCGCCAGCAGTAGAAACAAAAAAATGAGATATAGTGTATATATTTTTTAAAAGTTATAACCATAACGAAGCTGAGGCAGCCCAGGAGAGAAAAGGTGGCATGCTGAAGACCGCTGTGGTGGCAAAATGACACTAGTGGGAGCTGTGGTCACACAGAGGGATGATTGTCACCTACACTGACCTGTAGGGGGACTCTCAAACCCTGCAACAAGGGGTATGGGAGGGATAGGTTGGAAATTTGAAGGAGCACCCCCAGCCCGGGGTCTGCGGTAGGGAGAGAGGACTCCCCCCAGCCCTCTCTCCCTGCCTCAGCCCCGGAGCTGGGAGAGAGGGGCGTCTCTCTCCACCACAGCCCCGAAGCTGGAGGAGTCCTCTTCCTCTCCCTATTGTAGCGCTGGGGCTGGGGGAGAGGCGTCTCTCCCCAGTCTCTGCAGCCCTGCGCGCCCCGCTTCGCCCCACTTCACCCCACTGCCCCCACCCACCCCTTTTTTCCTCCACCTCACCTTCTTCCACGTCCTCTCCAAGGTTCAGACATACCTGTGGCCGCGTGCCTGCATAGCTCCACTAATTAGGTGTGCGGTCCTCAATGCCCTCTTGTGAGGCCGCGCAGGTGCACACCTTAGAGGGAATGCAGGTTCTGAATGGTTGGGGCAATTCCATTCTGGTATATAATGTCAGTGGAATGGGACATTGTCATAGGATAATGGTCTCCACTTGCTACATAGTTTTAAGCACCCAAGGAAAATGAAGCATATGTTACATCTTGTAATGTATTTCTCATTCTTGTATTCTTACACTATTTTCATTGTCATAATGATCCAGTGTATCTTTATCAACTTAGACTTTTTACATGTTATTTTCTCTCTAAGGTTTATATTTTAATAATTTAGCTAGCAGCCATGTACTATATATTTTCTCTTCACCCAGAAGCATAAGCTTCCTTAGCTGCAGTTCATGGAAGATAGTTTAGCTACAAGTATAACTGGCCTACATATGACACAAACTTTGTGTTGCATACGTAATATGTGTTATGTTCTGTAAGTACCATTCACTGTGCAATTTTCACACAAATGACTTTCATGGACTTCCGTTCTCTGGCATGCGCAGAGTTGTACACAGTACTACATGACATTAGGCATGCGTACATAAGGGTTCAGGAAAAAATGTGTGATATTTTATTGTATTAATTAAGAAATCATATGATCTCTTGTCATCACAGGCTGTAGAGAGGAAAAATGGTCTTATGGTTAAAGCACTAGGCTGTGATTCAGAACATGTGGCTTTATCTCCTGGCTTTGTCACCATCAATTCTGGGTTACTTTGGGAAGGGCCCTGAATGATTCATTTCCCCTTTGGGAAAACAGGGATAATGCTATTTCCCCTTTGTGCATCTTTTCTATTTAGAATGCAAGCTCTTTGTGGGAGACTCTCTTATTGTGTGTGTGTGGGTGTGTTTGTGTAAATGTGTCATGTATAACCTTAACTTTAGCACTTCTTGATAGACCATTGAATGCATATCCAAGCAACCTGACTACTGTCCAGATTTTTGTTATATAGATAATGTGTGGATAGTTTCTGTCTGCTGCGGATGTCTCCAACGTGTGCTGCTGCAAAAGCCACTTTAAAGGGGGTTCAGAGCTCTCTGTTCTGGATCTTGTCCTTGAAGCCTTCACAGAAATAAAAGTACAACATTGAGCAAAGAATATTTGGGCTGAAGATGAAGGGAAGAATCTTTTCCAAACCCCAAGGTCTGTTTGACTGGAATGTACTTTAAAGGGGCGTGGTGGGATCCCCGATACTTGAATAATTTCAAATTAAAGTAGACAGCGTATTGGAGAATATCCTTCAAGGATCAATCCTGTATTGACAGGGGATGGACGAGCTGAACTAGTAAATCTTTTTAATCTCTAATTTGGGTGATTCTAAGAAAGGAAACAGGTTGTTTTAATGAATGCTATTATCTCTTGGATACAGTGCTGGTAGCAGTAGAGAGACTTCTGGAATTTATCCTTCTAACTCAGGCTGGAATTTGAAATAACTTATTTTTAAGCATTATGTTTATTTGGTGATTTCACTACTTGACTTCACACATACTACTTTGGTTTGTATGCATCTGTGCACCCCTGCAGAGCTCATTTCATGACTGAGTAACATCTATATAGATATATTTGGGGCTAGCCTGTGCCTGTAAGCACATTAGCAGTGTTTTGATAGGTGGAGTGAAAGTTACAGCTCTGGTGATTCACCTGAGGCAGCTAGGACGCATTCTGTTTGAAGAGCGAGGACTATCCCTTCCTACAATCCCATTTTTGGGGCACCAGCATCACATCCACTTGCATTGAGAGGCTTTTGAACTCAGGTGGCAGTAGCCCCAGCAGTATGCCAGCTCCTGTGCAGATGCACTAGCCAGAGTTGGCAAAAGAGGCTCCCTTAGCTCATTTCCCCTTATTCCTTGCACAGCTCTGCAGGAGAATCCATGGCCTGGCCACTTGATTCATCTATGAATTCAGTCAAAGGCAACTAAATGTGAAGCTATTTTACGCCAGTGTATTTTTAACAAAATCCAAGGCTTAAGCCTTTGATTTATACTCCCTAGATTTTGTTGATGTACAGAATCCAAATCTGAATCCTAATATTGAAAATGATCCTTATTCTGTGGGCTGAATCACAGATTTGCATAAATTCTATAGCTATGTCACTTGAAGCATGACAAGCACAATGGGGCCTGAATCCTTGAATGAGCTTCATAGGTACTACCATAACATTAATGATAATAACTATAATAACAAAAGTCCTATATCCGAATACCCCTATATGCCAGGGTTTTCAGCATCTAGATCTTGTGTTTGCAGCCTCTGCCATATTCAAGTGCATTCACCAAGTGCTTAATTTGTAATGAAAGAGGTGTCCAGGCTCAAGCAAATAAATGCTGGGGCTCAAGCAATTTTTATACTTCATGTAGCGAACCCAGAGGTGTCGGGGCTATGAACTGTCAAGCCTAGAAGTGCCAGGGCTCAGCTCTGGCACAATTTAAGCCCTGCATTCACTGCTCCGTTGTTAGCATCATCAATATTTTTAATAAGATGATAGCTTGTTTTGAGAGTAACTTTGCCCAGATAAAGTTAGTTGAGACAGAATGTTTTGATGTAGTGAAATGAAACCAGGTTCCCAAATCTGCCCAGACACTACAGATGTTCAGACAAAGAGGGGGAAAATATTGGTCTCTGCTTCTTTTCTCTCTCACTTACTAATTTAAAGATGAATGATTTTGATGTTGAGTTCTGTGTAGTGGAGATGAAATTAGTGGCAGACGATGCCCACTTGCCTTCTGTCATTATCCCTAGAAACTATTATCAAAGAACAAATACCTTTGCTCTGTTCTTTCTTATGCTTATACCTACTGAAAGGTAAATGACATTACTGTCAGTGCCAGGGTATGAAAAAGGAAGGCAGTCACAAGCTGTTCAGAGCTCAACTTCCCCAGTGTCCCTACCTTTGCTTCCAAAAAGTGTCTTCTTTAAAATGTAGCTCACTTTCACCAACTTCTGGAGGCAGGTTTAGTAGAGAAACAACCGCAGTGATATTCCTAATGAGAGAGAGAGAGGCTCCACTGGACCCAGGTTGGAAATGTTCAGATTTGGGATTTTGGTATTGCTTGTTGTAAAGATAGACTGGCTTTAATTTTCAAATTTGACTAATGATTTTGGGTACTTCATTTTTTGTGTGCCCTACTTGAGACACCTTGAAAGGGCCTGATTTTCAAAAGGCCTTGAACACTCTGAAAATCTGGCCCATGTTAGGTGCCCAACTTGACTAAAATCACTAGTCACATTTGAAAATCTTGGCCAGTGGCTATTACCTATCCTCAAATTTGGCTTCCTATTTCATAACCCCACAAAGTTGAGGAGGCATTCTGGATCTGGGGTTTTGCTTTGGGCCAATTTCTGTTCATAAACTATAGATGGAAGGAGTGATTCAGAATAACAGTGCCAATTCTGCAACTGCTGAAGGTAATATATTGAAGACAATGTGAATTAAGTGGAAGTGAAATCCAACCCAATATTGTTATAAATGTAATATGATGATTTATCACTTGATTTGGTCATAGTTTTTCTATAAATATACAGAAAACCCAATAAAATGAAAATGTACAAACTCCAGTGATTGTGCATTCTCTTTTGGGCAAACACCTCTCTCTGTGTCTTAACCTTGGCAGCGAACAAAACAGTAGCATAATTAGAACTGGTTGGACAATGGAGTGCTGGAAAGGGAGGGTTTCTACATGTAAGGGGACTGTTGCCCCCTTACTAACATTCAGTGTGGGTGTTTTAGTTGCTAGCTCCCAGTACTAAAAGCTGGAAGGGTCGATGGGGAATCAGGACCCTGAGACTGACCATCCCCAGGAACAAGGAATCATAGAATCTCAGGGTTGGAAGGGACCTCAGGAGGTCCCACCCCCTGCTCAAACAGGGCCAATCCCCAATTTTTGCCCCAGATCCCTAAATGGCTCCCTCAAGGATTGAACTCACAACCCTGGGTTTAGCAGGCCAATGCTCAAACCACTGAGCTATCCCTACCACCTGATAGGGAGAGGCAAATGCTCCAGATCAGCCTGAATGACAGGGCGGGCAGGCTAATCAGGGAATCAGGAGGCCAGGGAGGTCCCGTCCTCTGTGTGAGCTGGATTTGCCTGGGTCAGACAGAGTGGGGCCGAGCTAAGGAGAAAGCAGGGACCCAAGCTGAGCTGGGGAGCAGAGCTGGGCCAGATCCAGAGGGACCAGAAGAGAGCAGACCCAGAGAGAGCAGACCCTGTCCTGGGAGCAGAGCTGCAGCCCCAAAGCCAGAGGCACAGCCCAGAGAGAGCAGACTTGCCCTGGAAAGAAAGCTGCAGCAACCAGAGCCAGAGGGGCCAGAGAAGCAGCCCAGGAAGCCGGTCAGTGCTTGGCGCAGAGTCACAGAAGCAGCCTGCAGAGCAGACCTGTCCTGGGAGCAGAGCTGCAGCAACCAGAGCCAGAGGGGCCAGAGAAGCAGCGCAGGGAGCTGGAGGCAGAGCAGCAGCCCTGCTGAGGCAGAGCGGAGTTGGAGCTGGAGCCGTCCGGAGCTGGGTGCGGTGAGCAGCTGGGGAGAGCGAGGGGGACCCTGGGCAGCGGGCCCAGCACAGGGAGACCCCTCAGCCAGGAGGCTCTGCAGGCCAGACTTGGAGGGTGATTGGTAACCCTGACAGGGCGGGGCCAATGCTGGGAAGAAGGGTCCTGCCACCTAGAGCCTGAGAGCGTGGAGCCACCACCAGAGCGAGTGTCCGACCCACAGCATCCCGGCAGCACGGCCAGGGCCTGAGCAGGAGGCCTGGGACTTACCAGGAACAGACTGTGAACTGCCCGGGCGTTCCAGAGACACTGTTTGTGGTGTTCCCTGCCACAGAGCGGGTTGATGTGTTTCCTTTAACCTTTCCCATTTTTCCTTATTCTTTTTAAAATTTAATTGTTGATTAAATAACTTGCATTTGCTTTAACTTGTATGTAATGGTCAGTGGGTCAGAGAAGTGCCCAGTGCAGAGAGCGTACCCCGGAGTGGGGACACCCTAGCCCCTGTCCTAGGTGACCACAGCAGGGTTGGGGGTTGAGCCCCCCCAGGAATCCTGGGCCCAGCCTTGTTGGGGTTACGAGGACTCTGCCAGACAGGAGAGTGGAAGGGGAGTCCTCAAGGGCAGGGAGGCCTCTGGGTAAAGGAAATGGAAGCAAGGACTCAGATCGTTTTGCTAGCCCACTTCACCGGGGTAGTGCAGAAGCCAGGAAAGTTTCCCACAATAGCGGAACTATTCCCCCGCTTACATACAGAAAAAATTGAATTTTCAGTGAAAATCAAAAACTAAAAATATTTCTATTCTGAAATGCCATTCAAGTGCCTTATAGGAGTTATAGGTCAGGTACCTCAGGCTCCCATTCTCCTCTATAGGCAAAGCTTCCTGATCAGACGACATTTCCCATAATGCATTATGGCATCCCTTTTTGATGAAGGGAGGTACTGCATCATGGAAGATAGTTTGCCTGGAGAGCCTGTCCCATAGACACTCTACCTTAACTCTCATTCAACTCTATCAATCTCTCAGGGTAAGCCGTGTCTTTCTCAATTAGGATAATACCCAGATGTAGGATTCAGTCCAGCACCCATTGAAATCCATGCAAGACTTTCCACTGTATTCACTGTGCTTTGGGTTCGATTCCTAGTCCTTTAATTTTCCACAGAACAATTACAGGAGTAGCTACCTCAGCCTTAACCTGGTGGGGCCACCTCTAGGAGCCTGGTCATTTCAGAACTTTGCCATTTTGAGGTGTTTCTCAAGAAGGGTTACCCTTTTAAGGGGCTGCTAAACTGAGACTATGGTAGAAAGACTGGTAAACGTGTATACTTGTGGCAATTTGCAGTGTTGTTGGAGCCATGTTGGTCCCATGATCTTAGAGAAACAAGGTGGGTGAGGTCATGTCTTTTATTGGGCCAACTTCTATTGGTGAAAGAGACAAGTTTTCAATCTTACACTGAGCTCTTCAGTTTTCTTCTGTCGTTGTGGCAGGTCCCTGGTGAACCACTGAATTTTGCAAACAGTTGTATGGTGTTCTGATAGAAGGCATTTTTGAGGCTGATTAATTCTCTGTGGAGAACAGGCTGATGGTAACATATTTTGTGTGTCAGACAAAGTGGACTGGAGTTATGCAGACCCAAAGTCACTGTGAATGACCAAAGTGTGGATTAGGGTTTATTCCAGTTGGTCCAGCCTGGCACTCCTTTCACAGGGAAAGCTTGTATTATAGATATTTGGAGCTTTGCCTAAGAAAGGAATGCATGATTCAACCGTGCCCCGGTACTCTTTAGCTGAGTTGGACAAAATGTTTCAGTTGAATAGCTTATCCACTGGAAAATGCGGTTTGAGGTTGATGGAAGCTATTCGCAATTTCAGGTCAAATTCAGTGAATAGTTTCAGCCAACAAGGAATTTTTTAAGTGGCAATGTTTTATTTCAACATTTTCAAAACAAAATGTTTTGACTTAATGTTGTCATTTTGAAATGATGCTTTGTTCTAAAATCTAACTCAATTATTTTTTTAAAAAAAAGAGAGTAAAAATTGCCCCCTCTACCCCCCAAGAAGGAAATGTTCAACCCAAGGCTATTTTTTGCTGTCTTGTTGAGAAAAACCAAAGAAATTTTTTTTTTCATGTCAACTTTTTTTTTTTTGTTTCAGCCACCAAACTGAAAAACTAATTATTCACCCAGCTTTTTCTTTCCAGTCACAGTGAGCACCCTTGTTGTGCCACAATGTGAGATATAGTTTGATTACCTTGACGATACAAGTGTAATTCCATCTGGTGGTTAAAGTAGATTGAAACGGGAGTGAGAACTCGCACTACGCCGGCCAAGGAGCAGTAGGGGCTTTGGAGTAGAGCTGCTTACCTGAGCTAGGAAGAACAGGGAAACGCCTCTTTGCTTTGCTTTACTTTTAACCCACTAGTGCAGATCATTGGAAGGTTAACTGGATTATGTGTTACCCTTTTAGTTTCATAATTAATACAAGTATTTTTCGTAGCGCTCTCGATTAATCACAGTTAACTCATGCGATTAACTCAAAAGTTTTGAAAGTCTTAGGTTACATCTAGATTGTGGGTGAGCTCTTTACCCCTTCTCCGGCTCTTTTGTGTCCCACAAAAAGACCAGAGTGGCATACAGGGGCACTAAAAGCCCTGGTTCCAGCCCAGAGAGGCTGCCATAACCGAGACAAATCCTCACAGCTAACTAAATGACACTGGTCTTTCCAGCCTTCAGAGCAATGCAAGATTGGGAGGGTGCAAAGGTGGCTTAAAGCAGCTTTAAAGTTCCACATCCTTTGGGATGTGAGTTCTGTGTTGCGCCTCTTAGAGGGGCAGCCTGGAATCTCACCCTTCGTTTTTATCTGTCTGTATGTGTGAGTGTCTCTATAGAGCAGTGGTTCTCAAACTTTTGTACTGGTGATCCCTTTCACATAGCAAGCCTCTGTGTGCGAACCCCCTTTTAAATTAAAAACACTTCTTTACAGATTTAACGCCATTATAAATGCTGGAGGCAAAGTGGGGTTTCAGGTGAGCAGTCAGCCTCACGACCCCCCGTGTAATAACCTCATGACTCCTTGAGGGGTCCTGACCCCCAGTTTGAGAACCCCTGCTATAGAGGTTACCAGATGGGGGAAGGCTGGGCACTGAGGAACATGGCCTATTTACTAACTTCCCTGTAGCAGTCTCCAGTTGCATGGGAGCTACTCTACAAGCAGAATAACTGCAGCAGGAAGGTGTCCGTCTCTGGCACGGTTCCTTTTCACTTCAGTTACAACTCTTCCCCCCTACCCCCCCCCACATAATCCAGCCAATGTCGCATCTAACCTTTCAGAATGTTTCTCTGGCTTGAGCTACTTGCAGCTTTGCATTCTGGGATGTACAGAGGGTGTCCTAAATGTAGGAACAGATCCTAATTTGGAGCGATGTTTTCTCCTGAATAAACTGCTGATAATTTGGTACATGAGAGCACTAGTTCTGTGAAAGAGAGGCACTCCGCCTGCTCTCCCCCCAGTATTACAAAGCTTGCATTTTTCACAGTGGATTAGCAAGTCTAGACATCCTATAAAATGTCAATGAAGGTATGGATCTTCGGTGCATAACTCTCAGGAGAGCTACGCTTGTTTGCAATGCTGCTCTGTCAGCCCAATCAATACAGCCACAACAGCCTTGTGCGTTTTCTGACAGAAACCAGAGCCCCCAATCGTTGATATCTCCCCCCCTCTCCCCCTCCAGCCCCCAAGGCAGTTAATCAAATACTGGGGAAGGGAGTCGGGTAAAAAGTGATATCCTATCCTGAGTACCCAGGGAAGTTGTGAATAAAGTATTTTATTTTAATTATTATTACTAGCCACTATGAGAAGAATTATCATGAGGAAATGATACCTCTGGGGCAAGACAAGGATTGGAGACAGGGTGGGAAAGAAGGCACAGCTAAGTGTTAAAACCCCCACAGGATGTGATTATCTCATGATAACAACGTCCCTGGACTTATTGCCATTATGAAATTTCTTTTCCCCCTTTTTATATACACAGATACATATATAAATTATTTAAGTGATGTATTTCAATTCCCTGCAAACTGCAAGTTTGCATTAAAATATTTCAACTGTGAGATTCCCAGATATATTAATATCCACCTTTTTTAGGATGTTGAGCAGTCCATCAGAATAAGCTCTTCATCCTTGTCTGTTTTATGATATTATTACAATGTATTTCAGTTGTGGAATTGCAGGGAGAGCAAGTTTTCAAAGAAACAGGCTTGTTTGGGTTCCATTGGGTTGCTGGAGGGGAAAGCTCTACATAAAATAACTCTTGAAGCTCGGTAAGGCATCCTGCTTTCTCATTATTATTTTTCTCCCCCAGCACAGCTCTATCTCTTTCCTCCCTCTTAGAAATCTAACGCTCCCATCTAACTAGCTTAATAAAAAGTGAGAGGATAGTGCAGCCAAAAAAAGAAGGGAAAAAAACCCTGATCTTCAGGTTTGTACTAGGATTAGGATTTTGCATCTTGTTGTCAAGGGTAATTACATAAGAAAGTAATTGGAGAGGGAAAATGTGGTGTTTTAAATAACCTCTGATTCATGAACACTCAGTAGTTTAAAATATAGCGCACTGAGATCAAATACAAAATTAAGTAGGAATGCTCTGAAGTTCTGCCCAGATTCTCCTTTTACTTTCTCAGGTTTTTACACCATGTTAACACCATTAATTTAGAATTAGGAACTCATTCAAAGCCCTTTTGGTAGACCAGCAGGGGTAGTGCCATGCCTTCTCCACAACAATCTTGAATTGCCCATAGGCTATTGTAGATAGCATGACCCCTCAACTCTTAGGACCTGATCCAAAGCTCATTAGAGACTTTCCGTTGGGTCTGGTACTATTCAATATCATAGGATCATAGAATATCAGGAGGTCATCTAGTCCAACCCCCTGCTCAGAGCAGTAGCTATCCCCAATTTTTGCCCCAGATCCCTAAATGGCCCCCTCAAGGACATTGATTTCAATGGGCTTTGGATCAGTCACTTAAAGATCAGAGGCCACTAATCTGGTAACTGACTCACACAAGAAGGATCATTGCAGCCATGTGGAGCCCAGTCTCTATTTAAGCCTAAATTAATAGTATCCAATTTGCAAATGAATTCCAATTCAGCAGTTTCTCGCTGGAGTCTGGATTTGAAGTTTTTTTGTTTTAAGATAGCGACCTTCATGTCTGTGATTGCGTGACCAGGCTTAAATAGAGACTGGGAGTGGCTAAGTCATTATGCAAGGTAGCCTATTTCCCCTTGTTTTTTCCTACCCCCCCCCCCCCGCCCCCAGACGTTCTGGTTAAACTTAGATTTAAACTTGGAGAGTGGTCACTTTGGATGAGCTATTACCAGCAGGATAGTGAGTTTGTGTGTGTGTTTTTTGGAGGGGGGTGAGGGGGTGAGAGAACCTGGATTTGTGCAGGAAATGGCCCACCTTGATTATCATGCACATTGTGTAGAGAGTTGTCACTTTGGATGGGCTATTACCAGCAGGAGAGTGAGTTTGTGTGTGGGGGGGTGGAGGGTGAGAAAACCTGAATTTGTGCTGGAAATGGCCCAACTTGATGATCACTTTAGATAAGCTATTACCAGCAGGACAGTGGGGTGGGAGGAGGTATTGTTTTATGATCTCTGTGTGTATATAAAGTCTGCTGCAGTTTCCACGGTATGCATCCGATGAAGTGAGCTGTAGCTCATGAAAGCTCATGCTCAAATAAATTGGTTAGTCTCTAAGGTGCCACAAGTACTCCTTTTCTTTTTGTGTGTGTTTTGTTTTGAGCCATACATGAAATTCTCTGATATCCTACAGGATGACTTGTGAAATCTATAGAAAGTTGATAACTTTCTGTTAAATTGTACAGTAGGGATCGGCAAGCCTTGGCATGCAGCCCGTCGGAAATCCGCTGGCGGTTTGTTTACCTACAGCGTCCTCAGGTTCAGCTGATTGCAGCTCCCACTGACTGCGGTTCACTGTTCCAGGCCAGTGGGAAGCTACGGGAAGTGGTATGGGCCAAAGGATGTTCTGGCTGCCACTTCCCACAGCCCCCATTGTCAGGGGATGGCGAACCACGGCCCGTGGGAGCTGCGATTGGCCGAACCTGCAGATGCTGCAGGTAAACAAAACGTCCCGGCCCACCAGCAGATTTCACTGACGAGCCGCGTGCCAAAGGTTGCTGATCTCTGAGTTCCTGCACTCTCAGCAGTTTCAGAGCCTGATTCAGATTTCACATGTATGCTGGCTTAATGATGCTAATGGCACTATGCCTGGTACATACAGATATAAGTGAAATCAGAATCAGGCCTGGATCAGTGACATTCTTCAGTAATCTAGTAAGCAGGCAGTACAGATGGAGTCAATGATCTACTTCTTCGTGATCAGTATGCTCTTGGAAGTCATCAGAGAGATGAACCCAACTACTGATGACCACTCCACTTCACTGAAAAAGTTAAATTGTTGGCTATATAACTATGAATTCCATTTTAAAAAAACAACCCACCACAACATACACAGCCTGTTCTGCTCTTACTTACATTGGTGTAAATCAGGAAATTGGTGCGTTTACATCACTGTAAAGTGAAAACTTAAAAGACTACCTCCTCAGAAGCGGGGGATAAATTGCTGTCGCTTAGTTGAAATTAGTGGAGCCACATGATTTACCCCAGCTGAGGATCTGGTCCAAATGAGAACCACATTTTTAGTTGAAATTGATGGGGCCACACAGGGCATGTCTACACCATAAAATAAAATAAAAACCTGAGGCAGCAAATCTTCGAGCCCAGGTTCACTGACTTGGGCATGCGGGCCAACACGATGGGTCTAAAAATAGCAGTATAGACATTCCTGCTCGAACTGGAGTGTATGCTATGAGATCCCCCCACCTCGCCGGGTTTCAAAGCCCAGGCTCCAAATCGGTCAGGAATGTCTACACAGCTATTTTTAGCCTTGTAGCAGCAGCCCCCTGAGCCAGTGCCAATTCAACCAGGCTTGAAGGTTTGCTGATGAGTTGTTTGGGTGGTTTTTTTAATTTTGTTTTTGCAATATAGACATGCCCTATGTGGCCCCATCAGATTTTAGTTGAAGATTGTGATTCTGATCTTGGGCCAGATTCCCAGCTAGTGTAAATCCATTTGGCTCCGTCGAATTCAACTGAGCTACAGCAAATTACACCAGCTGATGACCTGGTCCAATAAAACCTGTCTTCCCCGTCCTGAATGTTACCCCTAGAAGAACAAATCTATAAAGCATGGACCTCATCGCTAACTCCTGAAAAGCAAATCAACTTCATCTCTTCTCAACAGCGCAAGCCTGAACCAGCCCATTTACCTGATGTTACATGCTGCTGCAAGACAGCCCATGTTCATGTGCCTGAAGCAGTCTTAGAGCTCAGACTCTTAAGGTTGATGCCCCGTGGGGACCATACTCCTAGCATTTGGGGCTAGAGGGGGCCTGAAGCAGCAAAGTGATACAGAAGATGCTCTGTGCTCTCCTGGCTGTAGTACGCCTGCTATGATTATCCTTCCTACTACTGAGTCAAAGGGGCATCAGGATTCGATGAAGGTGCAGCAGTTCAGAATTGAAGTCTGAAAGCCTTAGGGCTTCTAAGTATTTGTAATCAGGCCTGTTTTAGGGAGCCCAGGCCCTTCTTGAGATTCAGCCTTTCCAAATTAATGGGGACGTAACAGGCCGTTTACGTGATGTCTATGGACAACTTACAGCAAAAGGGAAAAGTTGTGATGTAAAATGGCTTTTCTATTCACCTGAATGTGCTGGGATTTTTTTTGTAGTATCCCCCAGAGGGGGCAGGAGGTGGTTATTTCTACAGGACTTTAAATAAATAAATAAGTAAAACAATTGTATAGCAGCCATCATTGACAAGATAGTTACATGATGATTTCCCCTAAAGTAAAAAACAAACAAACAAACATTGTTTTGCTGAAGAAGCTATGGTGGTAGCATGTTTTAAAGCACATTTCAGCAAAGAACTTACTGCTACAATGGACGAGGTTTCTAAAGATAGGTCTCCGCTGCAATTAGACACTCGCAGCTTGGTTGTGCCAGCCAAATCAGGCTCGTGGGGCTTGGGCTAAGGGTCTGTTGAATTGCAGTGTAGAATTCTAGACTTAGATGGCGCCTGGGCTCTAGGACCCTGCAGGCTGGAGCGTCTGAGTCGTGCTATACCCGGAGCCGGAACATCTGCACCACAGTTAAACAGCCCAGCAGCCCATGCCCCGCGAGTCCAAGTCAGCTGGCAAGGGCCAGCCGTGAGTTTTTAATTGCAGTGTAGATATGCTCTAATGGGCCCCACCATGGTGAAATACATAAATCCTTGGAAGCAAAACTATACAGAGAGAGCTCTGCCAAGCATTGGGAGTTTAGTTTGCTGTGAAATTCCAACAGTCTTCTGGGACTATCTATATCTTTCAGAGCCACTATTTCTGCATAAGTGGATAGTGAAACATTGAGGCTGAGGGACCCTAGTCACATCTCAACAGAAACCCCTTTCCTGAGATGTGTTCCACCTAGACTTGAGGACTCCTTATTCCAGATAGATGTTTGGAGTTGATTTGAACTTGCAAAGTTCTTCATTCTCTACCTATCAAAGTAGACTAGGATTCACTGCAGAAGAAACTTCCTTCCTGGTAAAATGTCACTCTAAGGTTCTCTGCTTAAGTATTTGGGATGAAATCTGGCTCAAGTGAAGTCAGTGGGAGTCTTGTCGTTGACTTCCATTGGGCCAGGATTTCACCCTTGCAGTCTGATGTCTCTCAGTTCCCACTACAAGGTGAAATACACCTGTCCCATACAAAGATCAAGAAGCAAAGTTAACTGAACTTCTGTGCCATGGAGGAAAAAAATCTTTATGATCCCACCACTTTATGCTGCAAAGCATGAAACTTGTTAAACCTTGTGAGTGCTGTGCTAAGTAGTATAAATGCAGATTGCAAAAGAATTCACATTGTAATGAACTGCCCAGTGTATATGTGTCCTAATTCCTTCTAGTGGATGGAATCAAAACCGACCAGCTGTGCGTCATAGGCCCTATACTGTTAATAGCTGATAGAGCAGGAACACCTGGGTTATATCCCTGCCCATTGTGTGCAGCATAATGACAACCGTGACTTCTAGGTACTCACTGACTTGATAGTATGTTACAATAATTACTTTTTTATAAAAACTTCCTCAGCTGCTTGCATCATTAAAATCCTGACACATTTAGTTCCACTGGTTAATTGTAAATTTACATTAAAAAGGTAAATGCTCTTATGCATTTTAAATGTTACCTTTTAATGTCATCCACTACCCAATTGTACTGGGAACTGATAATTAAGAGTTCCTGATTGTCTTTCTTCTATTAATTTATTGACCTGTAGAATAATACTCCTCCTTTTCTCCTTTCATTAGGAATTGTCCTAAATCAAATTTTGAGACAACACCCATATAATCCATGGATTTCTATTTTCATGGTTTCCCTATTACCGCTATGTCTTTTTTTCTTAGATAGTACCCAAAACTGAATCCTACTCAAGGAGCGGACACCTTCATTTCTATAATGGAATTATAATATTTATTTCATGCTGGGTAATTCTTTTTGCCTAAAGCAGCTAATTGACTTTAGAGCCTAAGTCTCACTGAAGGTCAATGGGTTTTAGACTCCTTGGGGATTTAGAGAGTTATGGGTAAAGGTTTTCAAATCTCCCTTCATAATATTTTCTAAATTCTTAATAAGACTTTTCTTGACCACTGCTGTTCATTGAGCAGTCATCTTCACTGAGCCATCCATGATGATTCTTTCTAGTGCTAGAGCTTTCTAGTGATAGTAAGTAATTAGTTTGGATCCCATCACCACATATGTATAGTTTTTTAGACTGTTTTTCCTGATGCACATCACCTTCCACTTGTCTGTTGAATTTCATCTGCCATTGTGTAGCCCGGTTACCTACAGTCATTTTGTTAGGTCCAGCTGGAGTTCCTAACAATCCTCCCTGGCCTTGATTAAGCTAAATCATTGTAAGGCTGTATCGTCATAACCACAAAATAATCTTGTGTTAAAACAATTTTGTAAATTTGTATTTCAGCATTTGGCCTGAGCACGGCTGAATGAAACTCTCTGTGGATAGCTCAGATCTTTCTGCCTCAAGGACTCCCCTATTGTACACCTGCTCTTGACAGATTGAGGCCTAAAACAGTGTAGCTTAGTCACATACTAACCAGCATGAAGTAAGTCTCTACTTTTTATTAATGCCTGCATACTAGCTCGGTGTTTAGAATTCAGTCTACCTATAAATCAACATCAGAGCATACAACCCAGTGTGTTCAAGAGCTTTGTTTAAACATCAAAAGAAGAACACAGACAAGCACTGTGATAGAAATATAACTAATCACTTGCAAATACATCTTTCCTGTCAGTAGGAGCTTAACCTTTTCGTTTAATGTTAGAATAGAAATAAGTGCATTTTCCTCCAGTATCTCTTTTCTTTAAAGCTATATACAGGTTTGCTCTGAAAAAGGATCATATTTGTTCTTAAGGTAACACAAGCCCGAGCAACTGGATTTTAGAAGTATTCTGTTGAAGCACAAGAGATGGAATCCTATTATTTGCAAATTTTAAAGGCTATACATAGGATGATTAATGAAGGGCACAAGCCACAAGATTGCTAAACATTTCTGGATAACCATTCACTTGGTAAAGTGGCAGTTTATTAAGGAGGTAGAAACATCTGGGGCTTAGCTTATTTGTTGACTAGCGATGAATACAACATGATTGCATGTGGCACATTGATTGGATCAATTTAACTTCACACTCTGCTTCTGGCTTTACTTGTTCCTGAGGGACACTGGTAGGATTTAGCCAGGGTGTGTAGAAAATCCTAGAGTCTATAGACCATTCCTTTTAATTTGAATGCTGCAGATTATGGATGAAAGTTTGGTCACCTGTAGGATTTAAGACTTCAAAGCAAATGAAAATAAAAAGACACATAGAGGAGGAAGAAAAACCCCAAGAACCCCTTTGAGAAAGAGGTAGAAATGCAGCCTTCTATGAGATGCAGGAGGTGGTTCAATATAGCCATTGGGTTTGATTTTCCTCACACTCAGATTGATTATATGCTGCTGGAACTCCATTGACTTCAATGGCATTATTCCTGATTGATTCTGGGGTAAACAAGAGCAGAATCAAGCTCATTGTCTCTAATCTAGTGTAACTCACTACATTAAAATGGACTTGAAAGTGGTCACTACATTTACTGGTGTTCTTACATCTTTAGGGCTTGCTCCTACTTCCATTCCAGTCAGTAGGAGTTTTGCCATTGACTTAAACGGGAGCAGGATCAAGACCATTATATTCCTCATAATCTATTTAATAAATAATAAAAAAGTGCATTTCTCAATGGATATGTTTTGTGACACTTGTATAGTCGGTATGGGGCCAGAGCCTTAACTGGTACAGCTTGCCACAGCTCTGCTCAATTATAAACGCCATTAATGTGGGTGATCAAATCAATAGCACTAAAAATCCAAAAAAGAAATATAAGGCTCAGTTTTCAAACTCAGGCACCTAAATTGGTTTCTCAGTGGCCTCCCCAAGTCCCAGATTGTCGGACACCAGATGGTATGAAAGATGCTTCGCACCTCTCTCAGACACCCCACAAAGAACGGCCACCTCACCCCCATCCTCTTGGTTTCATCATCACACAAGGTTTTATTTCTAAACTGCCCTCCTTGTTTGCAACAGCATCCATTAACTTGCTCAGTCATCTCAAATGGACCTTATCTCACAGTGGTCAATCTAATCACTTAAAGCCAAATGTCTACCTTCTTACTTAAATCTGGGTACGAAGATTGCAGATCTCTCAAGATATCTAAACAGGCTTATGTGCAGTGCTGAGAAGGAGTGATGACTGGAGGATAGCTAAAGGGATACCATTTTTTTTTTAAAAAAGGCTTCAGAGGCCGTCCTGGCAATTGTAGGCCAGTAAGCCTAACTTCAGTACCAATTAAATTGGTTGAAACTGTAGTAAAGAACAGAATTATCAGACACATAGATGAACACAATTTGTTGGAAGAGTCAATATGGCTTTTGTAAAAGGAAAATCATGCCTCACCAATCTACTAGAATTCTTTGAGGATGTCAACATGCGGACAAGGGTGATCCAATGGATACTCTACACTTGTACTTTCAGAAAGCCTTTGACAAGGTCCCTCACCAACGGCTCTTAAGCAAAGTAAGCAGTCATGGGATAAGAGGGAAGGTCCTCTCATGGATCAGTAACTGGTTAAAACATGGGAAACAAAGGGCATGAATAAATGGTCAATTTTCAGATTGGAGAGAGGTAAATAGTGGGGTCCCAAAGGGATCTGTACTGGCATCAGTGCTATTCAACATAGTCATAAATGATCTGGAAAAAGAGGTAAACAGTGAAGTGGCAAAATTTTCAGACAAAACAAAATTACTCAGCATAGTTAAATCCAAAACAGACTGAGTATTTACCAAGGAATCTCACAAAACTGGGTGACAAGGCAAAAAAATGGCAAATGAAACACAATGTTGATAAATGCAAAGTAATGCACGTTGGAAAACGTAATCCCAACTATGCATACAAAATGATGGAATCTAAATTAGTTGTCACTACTCAAGAAAGAGATCTTGGAGTCGTGGTTAGTACTTTTGAAAACATGCACTAAATGTGCAGTGGCAGTCAAAAAAACGAACAGAATATTAGGAATCATTAGGAATGGGACAGATAATAAGACAATAATAAGTAAATATCATGTCACTATATAAATCCATGGTACTCTCACACCTTGAATACCGTGTGCAGTTCTGGTCGACCCCTCTCAAAATAGAGTGGAATTTAAAAAGTACAGAGAAGGGCAACAAAAATGATTAAGTATATGGAACAGCTTCCATCTGAGGAGAGATTAAAGAGACTGGGACTTTTTAGCTTGGAAAAGAAATGAGTAAAGGGAGATATGATAGAGATCTATAAAACCAGGAATGGTGTGGAGAAAGTGAACAAGGAAGTGTTATCTACCCTATCACGTAACACAAGAAGCAGAGGTAACCCAATGAAATTAATAGGTTCATCAATGGCTATTAGCCAAGATGGTGAGCAATGCAACCCCATGCTCTGGGTGTTCCTAGCCTCTGACTGCCAGAAGCTGGGAATGGTCGACAGGCGATGATCACTTGATGAGTACCTGTTCTGTTCATTCCCTCTGAAGCAGCTGACACTGGCCACTGTCAGAAGATGGGATACTGGGCGAGATGGACCTTTGGTCTGACCCAGTATGGCTGTTCTTATGTGATTCCCACTCAAGTCAATGAGAGTCTTTCCATTCAGATCCTTAGTGTAAAACTGCAGAGTTCTGTTAAAGTCAGTGGAGCTACACTTAAAAGTGTAAAACCTAATTGGAAAAAAAAGTGTAATTTTGTAAACAGGAAATTAACGTCCACAGAGATTTAAAGGCACAGCCCTATGAACTTATTTTTTTCCATTGAACTGCAAGAGTTGTTAAAACACTAGATATTGCAAGAGGTAAAAGTTAAAAGTCCTTCCTACAAGGTGCTGCGCTTTAGGGCTGGGTGGTTTTGAATCCTGTTGAAATAGCTGGGAAGTGAAAGTACTCAGTACCTCAGTGAAAGCAGGAAGGCCCAACCCTCTGAAGTCAATGACAGTCCACCCCCTCACCCTGCATCAATCTTCGTGGAAGCAGATCCGACCCCACCACTCCCTTGTTACAGGGACAAAGCTATGAATGCAATTGGAACATATTGAAAGCGGCACATTAAAAGGATGTTTAAAAACATATTTCAAGGTCTAAGGGAAAAGAGAAAAATCTACTCCAGCGCTCAGAACAGCCTCAGCAGGAGTGCAAACTGTCATGGACAAAAATGGTACGTCATTATAGCTGCTGCTTTTTTAGCAAAACCAACAAAGTCCACACTTTGGGAGGTATGTTTCTTCACAGCTGGCCTGTTTTTTTTTTTATTTGCCTCTGCTGTTGAGGTCAGTAGGTCTACACAAAAATACAGAAGGAATAAGATGCCAGAAATCTTATAATTGACATAATTTACCTTAGCCATAAAATTTGGCCCTGTTTAAATAGAAACAGTATGTTGATCAACACATGTGCCATAGTCAGCCATTATTTAACTCTAGGTTCCCCCTTTGCCTATTGGAAATCTACTATATACTCTGCTGTAATCTGCTTTCATTCAGTCTTTGGGCCTACAGATGTATTATCTGGGATAACATTACACTTTGGGGCCTAAAGATGTGCTATTCATGCTCTCACATGCAGCCAGATACATAAGAAAAGAGATTACTGAGCCTGGCCCCAATCCTGCAACCACTTATACACATGCTTAATTTTAAGCATGCAAATAGTCCCATTGGAATTATTAGGACTACTCGCATCCTTAAAGCTAATTGCGTGCATATGTGCCTGGAGGATTGGTCACCCAATGCTAGGGTTGCCAGGTGTCCGATTTTCGAGTGGAACGCCCAGTCAAAAAGGGACCCTGGCGGCTCCAGTCAGCACCACCGACCA
This sequence comes from Lepidochelys olivacea, assembly GCF_965140295.1. NCBI lineage: Eukaryota > Metazoa > Chordata > Testudines > Cheloniidae > Lepidochelys > Lepidochelys olivacea. The sequence goes on from NC_140413.1 coordinate 13,592,133, forward strand.
GGCCGTTAAAAGTCCAATTGGCGGAGCTGTAGGGCTAAGGCATGCTAGTTGCTACCTCTCGTGGCATCTCGCTGCCCCCGGAAGCGGCCAGCACGTTTGGCTCTTAGGCCAGGGGGCCATAGGGCTCTGCGCGCTGCCCCTGCCCCGAGCACCAGCTCTGCATTCCCATTGGCTGGGAACCGCAGCCAATGAAAGCTGGGGGGGACAGTGCCTCCTGGCCCCCCCACCTAGGAGCCGGACCTACTGGCCGCTTCCAGGGCGCAGCATGGAGCCAGGACAGGAAGGGAGCCTTAGCCCCATTGCACTGCTGACCAGGAGCTGCCAGAGGTAAGGTCATGCCTCAAGCCCGAGCCCCAGCCTCCTACCCCAGCTCTGAGCCCACCCAAACCTGAAGTCCCCTTCTACACCCCAAACTCCATACCCCCTCCTGCACCCCAAACCCATGCCTCAACCCACATCCCCCTCTCTTCCTGCATCCCAAACTCCTCATCCCCAGAGTCCACACCCCCAGGCGGAGCACTCACCCCTTCCTGAACCCCAACTCCCTGCCCCAGCCCAGAGCTCCCTCCAGCACCCTGAACTCTTCATTTCTGGCCCCACCCTGGAGCCTGCACCTCCAGTTAAAACCCTCACCCCCTCCCACACCCCAAACCACTGCCGCATCCTAGTGAAAGTGAGTGAGGGTGGGGGAGAGCGAGCCACCGAGGGAGGGGGAATGTAGTGAGCGGGAGTCAGGGCCTTGGGGAAGGGGCAGGGCGAGGGTGTTCGGTTTTATGCAGTTAGAAAGTTGCCAACCCTTCCCAATGTCAATTAATTCACACATACAAACAACTGCCGTCTACGGTGTTTCCTTTCATATTAATCCTAGTGACCTACTGCTCAATGTATAGTAAATATGTTAATGGCTCATTTATTCTTCCATTGAAATAAACTGCAAACCTCCCAGTGGTGGCAGGATTGGACCCCATCGTGCTAATTCTTGGTGAGGCTGCAGGGGGCGTTATTTCTGTATAGCCGTGATTCTGAAACCGCAGTGCTGAGTGATGCTGGCTCCTCCGTGTTTCCAGCTGTTAACTGCATCAAAAGAACACTGAAATGACACTACATCGGTCCCTTAATATTCTGTTTCCATGTATCCACTTGCCCCAGGAATGCTGAATCAGATCTTCCCTAGGAGTAAATCAGCGCAGTTCCACTGAAGTCAGAGGAGCTTCCCCAGTTACACCAGATGAAGATCATGTTCGTTATGTGGTCAAGAACGGGCACGGTGCTGACCTGTAGGATGGCCAATGGGCAGTGGCCTCAGAAGGCATGGGTAAGGGCAGGGGAAGGCCGGAACAGAATTCATGGGCGATGACTACAAGACATCTAAGAGCAACATCTATTTGTGTCTCAACCTTTACAGTGAGAAAAGGTGGAAACTCTATGTTTTGATTTATGTCCTGTGACTCTGCTGGTAAATACGTTTGCTAGCTAGTAGCCTGAATGTACGTTCCAATGATCTGGAGTAAATGAAGCCTTAAGTAGAGACAGCCGCGCTGGGATGTTAATCGGATTCATAATCTGCAACAGGCGAGCCAGAGCCCTTCGAGTGCAGACAGTATATCTAGTGGCATGGAGCAGAGGAACAATATGTGCCTGTTCATAAACACTCCATCCACTTCTTTCTCGCCATGAGGCAATTGCCTGCACATTGAGAACAGGAAAGTCTCCGCCATTCCAATTACCACTCCACACTGGAGATGCTAAAATTGTGATACCCAGTTAAACCTGGGCAGCATTGTTTTGAATTCATGTTTCTGGTGCAAAAGCCTGCTACGGTTATTGTATTAGAATATTTCTTGGAGATTATGCTGTGAAGACCCATGCTGACAAAGGGACTGATCCTGCAAGGTGCTCAGCACCCTCAGCTCCTATTGACTTCGAAAGGTGCTCAGCACTTGCCAGGATTAGGCACAGAATAAGTCAAATTCATCCCTGATGCAGACATAACTGGGCTGCATCTTCAGCTGGTGCAAACCAGTGTGTGCCTCAATGGAATTGCAACAGTTTACACCAGCTGAGGTTTTGGCCCGTTGATGATAATGGAATTATTCCCGTGATGGATTTGGTCCAGTGTGTTTCTGTAGGCACTGGTATTTAAAAGGAACAAAACCAAAACAAACAAAAAACTGTTTAATTACATGTGGACAATTAACTAAGTATCCTTTTCCATATACTTAACTATTGTTATTGTTTAATTGTTAATGTCTCCCTTATTTGTGTTTCCCACTGATTGGAATATTTAAGAGCCTTGCCATTATCCTGTTAAAATGAAATCCATAGCCAAAGCAAAAGCAGCTCAGCCCTAAGCCTTTTCTCATGAGCCACAATAAACAGCAGCTAATCTTTAGCAACACTGAAGGACGTTCTAGTTTGCAGACTGTCAAATCCATTAAATATGTTCTCAAAGACGAAAAAAAGACGATAGTATTAAACACAATGGGTCTCCTCCTAGTGGCGGCACAAGGGAAATCACAAATTCGCTGAATTGTACCACTGTGACAGAATGTCATTCCAATTGCCTTATTAACCACATGAAAAAATATATCACAACAGTGCGAAAACTTCTCAGTTATCTATATCTTACGCCTTAGGCTATTGTCATGAGCCAGTGGCATATTAAGAAGAGAGTACTAATTCAGTTGTCAGCTGCCTTGCCTATTAAACGGGGGGGGGGGGGAAATACCAGCAACAAAATTGAAACAAGTAATATGAATAAGGGAAAGGTCTGACTATACTTGTCCACTTGTATTCTTGAATTAAACAAACCAACCTGTTTGCATTGTTTTCCCCATCACTTAGCATTGTACCAATACCAGAGTGTTATGCTGTAGTTGAGTAGTTATTGTGTTCCGAATGCAACATCTATTTTGCACTTTAAAAGCGTAAGTCCTGGAATATTACATTCCAAATTCATGATCTGCATTGTAAACAATACGAGGATCTGCTAATGCAAAACATGTTCAAGGTCTGGAAAGAGCAGACTCATACAGCTAGTGAAGATAGAAGGAAGCAGGTGGTTTATCTAAACTGAGCTTGGATTGTTCTGATTAATGGTACATTGACTCTTCATAACTGAACTGACTTCTGAAATATGCTCTGCACCTATCCCCGTGCTCGCTAAGAAAAATACGACAGGCCTGATTCTCCATGACTTTGCATAGTCATTTACATCAGTGCAAAATGGTACAAAAAACACCTAATATCTGGTGTAACCTGCAAGCTCTTTTTATAGTGATAGAAGTACAACAAAGCTCCAGAATCAACTCTAGTACTTAGGCTGAGCATATGCATGGCCCAGTCCACAGCTAACATACGTGGAGAGGTTGCAGTATAATCCCGTCTTTCCTTAAAGATTAGAAATTCATTACGGTGACTGAATAGAGTTACCAGAAAAAAGCCGATTGGAATTTCTTGGTGGGAAAGGGTCTGCATGAAGAACAAATTGCCAAAATCACCAAGAGCAAGAGCCACTGTGAATGGGCTTGAACAGAGGGGTGGTTTTGTGGGTCAGGCACTGTTAAGAACTGGGATTCAGAAGAGCTGGTTCCATTTCCTACCACAGGCTTCCTGTGTGACCTTGGGCTAGTCACTTAGGGTATGTCTACACTACAAGTGCCATAAGAGCACAGCTGCAGCATGGCAGCTATGCCACTGTAACACTGTAGTATAGACAGACTACAGCGAAGGAAGGGATTTTTCCATCGCTGTCATAAATCCACCTCCCTCCAGAGGCAGTCACTAAGTTGTAGAGTCCTAGGCGGGTAAAAAAATTGCATCCGCAGATGTGGATGTCCACGGAGAGAGACTGGATTTCTGCGGAGCTGCAGGGCTCCACGGGGAACTGCAGTGGCAAAAGCAGCAGCATGCCGGGCCGCCACTCGCAGGAGACAGCGCCCCGCCTGGGCAGCTCCTCCAGCGTGGCTCTACCGCCCCAGCCTTGCCCACTGTAGCAGGCATCAGTCCCTTCCATGCATCGGTCTGCGCCTCCTGTCCGGTGGCGTGCGAGCCGCTTGCACACATTAGCATGACCAGGGACAGCGGCTGGTAACCCTGGTGCCCGTCCCAGCCCAGCATTCTGCTGCTTTTGCTGCTACAGTCCCACGTAGAGCCCTGCAGCTCCTCGGGTATCCAATTTATATCCGTGGATATCTGCATCTGCAAATATAAATTTTTGTATCCGCACAGGGCTCTACTAAGTTGACAGAGGATTTTTTCCATTGATCTAGCTGGGTCTACAGTGGGGGTTAGGTTGAACTAACTGTGTCACACAAGGTATGATTTTTTTCACAGCCCTGAGTAATGTAGCGAGGTGTAGACCAGGCTTTCATCTCTCTGTGCCTCAGCTCCCCATTTGTAAAATGGTGATAATGATATGTCTTTTCTCCCACCCTTTGTCTTGTCTATTTAGATTGTATACTTCTAAGGAAAGAACAGTCTCTTCTTTACATATATGTACAGTGCCTCGCACAATTGTTAGTCTCTCTGTGTAGTACGGTAACATTACTCCTATATTATAATGAGAGCTGTTTGGAAACTTGGTAGCTATAGACCGGTGATGCTGAGATGTGGGTTAATTAGTACTTCCAGTGTTCAGAAGGCCAAGCTGGATGGTTTTGTTAACATTATGTCATGATAATGTTCTTATTGCAAGCCTCGTGCTGGGTAAAATAAGCCTGAAAATAAATTTAAAAGCTTCTTGTGGAGGAATCTCACTGAATATTAGTTTTCTGTACTTGTAAGAAGAAATTGATCCTGGGGTGAATATATGGATCCAATTCCTTCCAGAAAACTAGTGCTAGATAATGCAGAGTCAAAAGGGTATCTGTTTTGTAAAAAGCTGTTTGCAGTTTGTAATTAGAGCTTTCATGCCAGTGCGGGGAAAAAAAGGAGACCCACATTTCTACAAAATCATTAGTACATGTGCCAGATACATAGCGGATGCCCAGCTGGTGAAAGTCAGATGCAGCGCCATTGAAGTAAAGGATTTACACTGGCAGGCCCTCTGTCCAAAAGCCAGAATTCAGAGTAGTTATGAGTAGCTGGTGGATGATGGCTGTACTTGATCAGACTGTAGCACATTTGAGAAGGAGACCTGGATGAAAGAGGAGATGTGTGAGGGGGTGACCAAGGCTGAGCCAGAGGGAGAGCAACATAAGGAATAATATGGAGAAGCCCCACCTGTGGAAGAGCAGGGGAAATAGAGCATATGTCTACACAGCAATAAAACATGGCCTGGGTCAGCTAACTTGGGCTCACAGGGCTCAGTCTGCAGGTCTATATAATTGCAGTGTGACATTCCGGCTTGGGCTGGAACCCGAGCTCTTGAGACCTGTGGGGCAGACGGTCCCATACCCAGAGACAGCCGGAGCAAAGGAATAAGGCATCTAGCAAATACAGTCTGGCAAAGACACAAAGCAAAAATCAAGAGAGAGAATAGGATTCTAGTGCAAAAATACCTTTACTTTTTTCGATCAGCTTGTAGGTTAGCAAAGCTAAGAGACATACCGTTCTCGTAAGTAGCTCTGCCTCCAAACTAATTAAACACACAATTAAATAAGGAATACTGGTGAGAATGAAACAACGAGCCAACTTCACTGCTTCTCTAACGCTTCCAGCCAATAGACCCACAGCAATATGGATTCATTTTTTTTCCAGTATGTGCGTTAATAGATAATTAACCCTGTAGTTACTAGGCTAAAATATATCATTCTACAAAGAACATATTTAACAGATCTGAATGAGAGATACCAGTCAGCTGAGAGTCTCATGTCAACCAACTGACAAGATTCTATCTATCAGTCCAAGAGGAGAATAGTAGAGATGAGGCTTAGAGAATAAGGATCCTCCAGAAGCAAACTGAGACTGGAGCAATATCATGAAGCTTGAGCAAAGCAACCCCATACAGCAAAATAACACAAAGGCTTACTAAAACCCTCAACCCCCAAACACCAGTATAGAGCAGTCATCCATGGAACTCTGTGCCGGAACATAGAGCTGAAAAACACGATCAACGAGCTGAAGTGATAACATCATAAACAAGATTGAGAGCTTTCTTGATTACAGTGAATAAGTATCTTTATGGGAAGAATATACGAGGGCTCTTTAATCTAGCAGAGAAGACATAACAAGAACCAATGACTGGAAGCTGAAGCCAGACAAAGTAATAAAGGAAATAAGGTATACATTTTTAATAGCGAGGGGACAAACTACCAAAGGAAGTGGTAAATTCTCTATCACTTGAGTTCTTCAAATTAAGACTGGATGCATTTCTGGAAGATATACTTTAGTCCAACACAAGTTATTGGGTTTAATATAGGGGTAAAGGGGTAAAATAATAAATGTAATAAAATGTAATGTACAATAATAAATGTAATAAAAGTAATAAATGGCCTGTGATATACAAGAGGTCAGACTAGATTGATCTGCTGTTCCCTTCTGGTTTTAAACTATGAATCTATGAAGTGCAGTGGGAAAGGTAAGTGATTACTCAGATTATGAGCCCTTTGGGACAGGGATTCTTTTACTATAGATCTCTAACTATATCTAGCACAATGTGGCCCTGTTCAGATTAGATTCGTTAGGCCCTAGTCTGAGACAAATAATAACATTCTACAATATGGGGAATTAATTAGGTTGGGCTTTGTATGACTGAAAAGGATCTGGGCATTATAGTAGATCACAAATTGAATATGAATCAACAGTGTGATACAGCCTGAAAAATGCTGGTATCATTTTGGGGTGTATTAACAGGAGTGGTGTATGTAAGACACAGGTGGTAGTATATAAGACAGCCATTACTCGGCCAGGGTGAGGCCTCAGCTGGAGTACTGTGTCACACTTTAGGAAAAATGTGGGCAAACTGGAGATTCCAGAGGAAAGCAACAAAAATGACATACAGTTTAGAAACCCTGACCTATGAGGAAAGGTTAAAAAAGCTGGGCACGTTTAGTCTTGAGAAAAAAAAGACTGAGGGAGGACCTGATAACAGTCTTCAAATATGTTAAGAGCTGTTATAAAGAGGAGAGTGAAGGTTGGACAAGAAGTATCAGCTTAATCTGCAGCCAGGGAGATTTAGTTAGATATTGGGGGAAACTTCTTAGCTATGGTGGTAGCTAAGCTCCGGAACAGGCTTCCAAGGGAGTCTGTAGAATCCCCATCATTGGAGGTTTTTAAGAACAGGTTGATCTCGAGATGATGATCTCGGTTTACTTGGTCCTGCCTCAGTGCAGCGGGCTAGACTCCAGGTCCCCTCTAGCCTTACATTTCTTCGATTGTATAAATAAATTAAGTCACAGACTAAGGCTTGTGGCAGAGGCAGGCATAGAATCCATATATCCTGGTACGCACATCCTTCTCTCAGGCACAAGACCAACTACCCACCTTAATAGAACCTCACCATGTAAAGAAGAAAGGGATTATTATTGCATAACTAAGTGCTATTTTATAGGCACAGCTTCACATTCAGTAGGAACTACAGCTGATCCACTCTCCCTGAAGTACCAAAACAGTTCTCAGGTTACAAGCTGACGGTGACCTTTAAGGAATACACCATTACAGAAGCAGGATAGGGAAGCTGTCAGACCACGTGGTTTAATAACAACTCCCTCCCAAATAGAAAACACCTCCTCTTGCGGTTGTGTGTTTTAACAGTGCTGCATGACTATCCCTTTTTCTTGACTGTATGTTCTTTGGAAGTGGATGTCCAAAGCAAAAATCTGGAGCAGCTGCATTGTGCTGTTTATCAGTTCCATTGAGCATTGTCAGCACTGAGTGTTTTAAATCACCATGATGGGTCCCAACTTGGTTTGTCAGGTGCATTATTGTTTGGGGTCTTTAAAGTGCTATTTTGGGGCACATTCAAAAGGACATGCTTCTCATAGCCAGTGTGATTTTGGTGGTAGGTTGAATGAAGAAAGCTAATGCTCCATATGGGTGCAGCTACTTCTCTAACCCTAATTAACAGTGAAATTACAGAAGACAATGCAAGGGGGACACAATCACAAAGGGAGAAGAAAATAAATCTTTGCTTATGGTAAATTCAGCCAAATATTAACAGGCCAAAATCTGATCCCAGTTCTACCAATATACAAAAAGTAGTTAAATCAATGGAGTTACTCCAGTTTTACCCCAATGTAATTTAGCACAATCTAGCCCTATAAAAACAATGGTCCAAATTAATCCACTGGAGTTGATTTAATTACTCTGGATTTACACCAATGTAATGTAATTTAGAGCAAAATCTAGCACTACTGAAGCTGGTCATAAATTCATGGATTCCAAGGCCATAGACCTTCCCCAAAGTAATTTCTGGAGCGTATCTTTTAGAAAAACATCCAATTTTGATTTAAAAATTGTGAGTGATAGAGAATCCATCACGTGCCTTGGTAAGTCGTTTCAATGGTTAATTACTCTCACGTTAAAAATGCCTGCCTTATTTCTGATCTGCCTGATTCATCATTTTAAGATTGTGGAGTTGTACTAAGGATGAATTTGGTCCAATGAGTTAAGGATCCCTATGTTCTGGCAGAAAATTAAGGGAATTTATTCTATTTACAAACAATTCTTCTTATATTATTTTTGTTGTGTGTTTATAACACACTTTTCCATAAAGAATTTGTGATTTGTAGCTCTTATAACAGAAATTTGTTTCCACTATTAGATACTAAAATTTGTGGTTAGTTTTGATTAGTCACATAGCTCACAAGGTATGGGTGACCACTTTTGATAAGACACATAAATTATAAGAGGCAATGTGTTCCGGGGGACTGTGCACTAGACTGGGAGTCAGGAGACCTGTTACGTTCTATGGGGTAGGAATTGTCTTCTACGTGCCTGTACAAGATCTCTAGGTACTCCCTTAATAAAGAAGAGGTATGTTTTTGGTTCCTGACTGGATAGGCATGGCTCCAAATGTCAGGTTTCCATGGTGAATCCTTGTCTATAGTGAATTAAAATTTGCGTCCTGTGTATGTTTTCCTATATTTGATTCAAATTAACAAATTCTACCTACCCATCTACCCACTTACTTTCTTTTTGAAAGCCCTTCACCATGGTATCTAAGCACCTTCCTCAGTTAAATATTCCTGCTGGTAGATTAATTGGCCGGAATATTGGTGGTGACTACAAATGGGCTGTGAAAAATGTGAAGGAGAGTTTGTTTAAAATCATCAAATGATTTGTCTGGGGGCAAATGTTGCTGTTTCGACTGTCTTGACAGATGACATACGTTTTCTGCCGTGGGCTAGATCCTACATTCACTGCACACTTTTGTGGGAATTTTGGGATGGAATACAGGGCTGGGTTCTTTATCTGTTGCTTAGCTCTGGGCACACATCATTATTAAATTATACATGAATCTGCTGATTGTTGTAAATGTAAGATGATAGTTCCAAATGTTTTCAAATAAATTAAGCTTGGACCCAGTCACTGATCGCATTAAAAAAACAAAAAAACAAAAAACTTGTTGATAGTCTCATAATAAAAAAAAAGGAAAATCTGATGATTCAAATCCAAGAAGTGGAAAGTCTCTTTTTTGTCCATCAAAGCAGATTATGGCTTGTTTCAAAACATTATAAAGCACTAAAATGTACAATGAACAGTTTCTGTTGATTGAACAACTGCTTTAATCAGTTTGGCATGTAATCCTAGTGGAATTTATGGTTCCAGAAGGGGCAGGAAAGCTAAGGCTTCTTGTTTAATGAACCTGAGGAAGCCATGGTTTATTCTTACTTGAAATACTGTACTTTGCTATTTTTTTAAAAGAAGAGGTGCTTCTGTTTTCCTCTTCCTATTTATTGTTTTATGCCACATTGGTAATAACATGCTAGGACTTTCCACTACAGCTGAGTGAAACTTTCAGAGTAAAACTTGCCAGGGCTGGGGTCATTCATTACAATAGGTTTTTGAAATTATCATTATTTATTTTTTAAACAATATGTTTGGCCTATGGGCTGGAAAGTTTAGACACTGCTGAGCTAGGTGCTTAGACTCATAGAAATGTAGGGCTGGGAGAGACCTGAAGATGTTATTAAGTCCAGCCCCCTGCACTATGGTAGGACCAAATAAATCTAATAAATGTACATGGCTCCTATCATAGTGGTATCTGGTGGCCAGATTTTCAGAGGTATTTAAGTACAGTTAGGCACCTAATGAGATTTTCAAAAGCACTTTAAGGAGGTTAGATGCTTTTGAAAATCCCATTAGGTGCCTAGTTGCATCTTTAGGTACCTAAATACCTTAGAAATTCTGGCCTTGCACACTTTACTGACATAACGGGCCTGATCCAAATCCTGCTAAAGTCTATGTGACTCTTTCCCTGGATTCCAGTAGGCTTTCTGTCAGACCCAGTGTAATTAGTCTCACAACCCTGTGAGTAAGGGAATTTATGTAGCAGTTGTATTATTTATTACTATTTTACAGCTGGGGTACTGAGGTGCAGACACATGAAGGGCTGGATTTGGAAGCTGCTGCTTGCTGAGAGGCTGAGGGAGCTGGGATTGTTTAGCCTGCAGAAGAGAAGAATGAGGGGGGATTTGATAGCTGCTTTCAACTACCTGAAAGGGGGTACCAAAGAGGATGGCTCTAGACTGTTCTCAATGGTAGCAGATGACAGAACGAGGAGTAATGGTCTCAAGTTGCAGTGGGGGAGGTTTAGATTGGATATTCGGAAAAACTTTTTCACTAGGAGGGTGGTGAAACACTGGAATGCGTTACCTAGGGAGGTGGTAGAATCTCCTTCCTTAGAGGTTTTTAAGGTCAGGCTTGACAAAGCCCTGGCTGGGATGATTTAACTGGGAATTGGTCCTGCTTCAAGCAGGGGGTTGGACTAGATGACCTTCAGGGGTCCCTTCCAACCCTGATATTCTATGATTCTATGATTCTATGACAACCGGGCCTCTCATTTAGGTACCTGTAGAGGAGTTTATAGGTGATGGACTTCATCAATATCTGGCTCTAACCACTGGATCATCTTTCTTCTCAGTAATGTAAAAATCTTTCTTTCCTTTTTGTGTGCCACTTTATGTAGATGATGTTACCTATTTCATATTTCACATTAAAATCTTGCAGGCAAAAATAAATAACCAAGAGAGAGAAACTGTTTCTGCTGTTCTAGGTAATTTACTGTGTCAGAAGCCAGTGGGACTTTCATAAACCCACATATACAATTTCAGATCTTTAAACTCTTCCTGCTTTAGCCTCTTCGAATTTTTCTTCCAGAATCAGCACAATTTTGCTCCACTGTCAGGGACTCTCATTGCAGGCTCCAGTGACCATATGGCTGAAAAATCTGATAAAGACCAGGTAATACAGTGATCTACATTCCATCCTTTTTCTTTGCCTCCAGTTTGAATGCTATGGCTTTGGGAAGCAACAGAGACCAGTTGTTTTCACACCACTGGATAAAACTTTTATTTTTTCCTCATGGCACATCCAGCCAAGAAAATAATAAACTGACTCAACAGGATTAAACCAGTCCCTCCACAATTTTAACCATCTATCATAAGAATTAATGTCCGAATGGTACATGCCCATAAAATGCTGTTGGTCAAAAAAGTAGCTGAGGTTAATAATTTACTTGGGGGTTATAGAAATTCTCCACCAATAAACAAATTGTTTATTTTGGATTTATTATGTTTATTATGTGGATTTGTTCACAGCAAATCCGATTTAACCAGAGATAGTCAAAAGCACTGCTTTTTGTTGTTGATTGTTTATCTACTTTTATTTTTTTGTTCGGTTTTTTTGTAAAAAGAATTCAATTTCACTGGAAATTTTTTACAGAAAAATTTCAAAGCAAAATGAAATTTCCTCATCTTTTGGAAAGGTTCACAGTGCAGAATTATAGAATTTCTTTTTTCCTTTTGCCATTTTGTATTTTGTCTAAAACTGGAGATGTTTTGAAAAGCTACACAGTGAATAAAGGAAAAAGGAAGAAGAAGAAACCTTTGAGACATCATTCTCTCTATTGCCTTTGGTGGTGATAAAAAGGGGGCCAGGGGAAATGGGGGGGGAATTCAAAATTTCACACTTTTTTTTCAGTTTTCAAACACTAAAAATGAAACATTTAATTTCATTTTGTTTTGAAATTTTCTATTGATAAATAGGAAAAAATGTGAATAATGACATTTTCCTGCAAAAAGTTCTGTTTTAAACAAAAAACCATTTTTAATGGGTAAACCTTTTCTATTGAAAAGTTTCAGCCAGCCCTAAATTTACCAATTCAAGTATCAACCCATATCAGAGATGGGAATCACCAGTGAGATTCTGACCTCAGTTATCCTGTGTACAGACCAAGTCCATGGAAAGACACACCCCCAACCCACTTCTATGATCTTTGGATCAGAGCTTATATCCAAAATAAATCAGTGTGAAAGGTGTTACTATGGATTTACACCAGCCAAAATGAGATTATAATCTGGACCCAAAATTTTAGAGAGTAATTGTGTTTCCACACTACAAACTTTGTCACCCTTTTTTGTAAAGGAAGACCTGCCATTTTCTCCCAGTCAGATAGAACATGTGTCTAACTCCTTTGGCTTTGCAGTATTTCTGTAGCTTTACAGGCTAATTAATACTCTGAGGAAACAAACATACTGTGAAAATCTGTTCTAGAGACTGACCTGAGAAATGCAGAGCAATACAGTGTCTGCTTAACTAATGATGAAGCTGATAAAAGATTATTCATGCTAGAAAACAAAGATTGTATAAAGTATATAGGGTAAATATAACTAGATAATTTAAACACTCAGTGCCAGGCCCTCCGCTGGTGCAAATTCAAGAAGCTTCATTGAGTTCAGTGCATTTATGCTATTTTACATCAGTTGAGGATCTGTCTCATAAAACCAAGATGGTCCCTAGTGTAATTCCACTGAAGTTAATGCAGATCACACCAGTAATGAGTTCAGTACATACTGTTGGAACTGGAGTAAGGTTGGGGCCATTTTTGCTCTCGCCACAATTACAGAATTTCATGTCAAATTTTCCTGAAAATTGAGTCAAATCTGAACTCTCCCTTATTTTTTTCAGAACTGTGGTTATATTGTCTATGGGGTTCATAAATACGAATAATTGTACTGGTAAAATCACTTGGGTTGTAAGGGACTCCGACTTCACAATCTGGTCAATTCCCTGGGATTATGACCTACTAATATTAATCATTTGTCTGTAGATTGGTTTAGTACATATTTGAACCATTTGCTCTTCCTGAGCTGACTTTGGGTCAGCTCTCTCTCATTAAAGGCTCCGATCCTAGAAAGAGTTGCATACATATTTAACTTTATGCACAGTGGTAGTACCTTTGACTGCAGTAGGACTAACAAAGAAAATTAAGTGTAGCAGTAACTTTCTTTGGGATCAGGGCCATTATCAGAAGAAGGATTGGGTCCTCATCTATGTGGTGCCTCCTGAACTCACTCCTCATGCCAGTGGGAGTTAGGGCTGTCACTACCTCACAAATCAGGATGTAAATGTGAATTTTCACTGAAAAATAGGATCTCTGTGTGTCTGAAAGATGCATACATTTATGGAACAGAATTCTGAAAGGTGCACATAAGCTTAAACTTCTTTCCTGGTTTTGCCTGTACTTGGGGAAGCGGATAATTTGGCTTCACTTTTATTTTAGTGAAGCCAAACTGTCGTGTGGTGCATGATGGGATACACTAAGGATGTGATTTTTATTAGATTATGGCAAGTTTTAAACAAGAAGGGAGCCCAATTGCTGCCTTTATTCACATCACATAGCACTTACAAACCACATAGTACCATAGACCACAGTTGATTTCAATGGGATTTCTCCAGTGGGTAAATGCTGTTCACCATGAGTAAAGGGGACAGGATTGGGTGTAGAGGTGGACAAGTTTTATGTTAGGACAGGAAGTGACTGCAAGTGAATCATGTTTTTCTTCCTAATTCTTTTAAGGATCTACAACATTTTTTTAAATTAGGTTTATTTTTATGATTCCAGAGTTGAATCCGAAACATTCAGTTTGCATTTTACTCTCTGTTTAGCATTTGGGGTCTCTGGGATTGTGGTTTTTGATCCTGTTTTACTGTAAAGAGAAGTAATATTAATACTTCAGAAATGTGTGAGTTATAAGGCCATGTAGGGGGTTAGATCCAAAGCTCTGGAGAGTGATGTCCTCTCTTATTTTCAGCAAGGGGTATAGGGTAGGCAGCATCAGTTCATGCTTCTCCGATCCTCTCCTTCCACTTTGACTTGGTGGGACCACAGGCTAATGGCAAAATAGTAGCCCCTTCTCAATGCCCATTCAGTCTTTAGCTCTGTTGCTGGTAATCACAGGTAAAAAAGCAAGTTGTGCTAATTGTAATGGTGGTTTTATATAGATGAACACCTGTCCATTCAGAAGAGGACTTAGGCCACCAAACTGATTTCATACAGCCCCCAAAGAAAGGGTAGCAATTCTTTAAACTTCTGCATTGCCTGAAAAGAATCAATCCAATTTTTCAGAGGGCATAAAAATGCTTGTCACAACTAGCTAAGAGTTTTCATTGTAACAACAGTGCCACCTAGTGTTCTAATATTATTTACAATATTTTAGGCAGGGCAAATATTTTTCATTTTAACAACTGTATGGGAGACCAAGAGCAAATTAGACCAACAGACCATGGAGCACCATGGGGGGAACACACAGGTATTTGGGGCTGAATGGCCACTGCTTTGCACCTTGTACTGGGAGTAGTGAATACCAGTGGATAGAGCACTGAACTGGAAATAGGGAGTCCTGGGTTCTATTCCCAGCTCTGTCACTGGCCAGCTGGTGACTTGGACAAGTCACATCACCACTCCGTGCCTCAGTTTACCCATCTGTAAAAGGGGAAGAATGATACCAATCTCCTTTTGTAAAGTACTTTTAGGTCTGCTGATGAAAAGCACTGTGTGTTGTTATCTGTGCAAAGTGGGTGTCAAATGCTACTTTTATGGTAGAGGAGCTGTTTTGGTAACACTATCTTTGCACGGGTGTCAGTGGCTACACCACAAAATGAAAGGCAGTGGAGAATCGAGCCCACTGTTGACAATTTCCCAGGTCAGTTACAGATTTGTCTGCTGGGGATTTGGGATTGTTTCCAAATCTAATACCCATACAACAACAATACTTTCAATTTCCGTGTTATATTTTTTTCATCTAGGGGTCCCAACGCACTTTGAAAACTTCTCAAGGTCTCTTCCAGCCCCACATTTCTGTGGTTCTAAGTACCTAGCTCAGCAATGTGCAATTTTATAGATAGGAAGCCAAGACACAAGGTGATAAGGCATTTTGCCTTCAAGTCAGACACCCCAAATTGTAGTATGATGATGGATTTAAGTGCCTAAGTTTGGACACACCAATTTTGAAAATGCTGGCCCATAAAAGCGGGTGAGACAAATACCTGTCAGGAATGGTCAAGATAATACTTAGTCCTGCCTTGAGTGCAGGGGACTGGACTAGATGACCTCTCAAGGTCCCTTCCAGTCCTACAATTCTATGATGATTTTATGATTCTATGTAATGTCACACAGTGAGTCTGGCAGAGCTAGGAAGAGAACTGAGATCTTCTATCTCTTAGTCCTGTGCTTTACCCACAGGCTCATCTTTCACACATAATGCCCTTCCATAGAAATGATTCAGAATGGGAAAGAGGGAAATCATCACTTCCAAAAGAATCTTAAGCTATTTCTATTTCTTCATTCTTTCACTGAGATGATTGCTGGGCATGTGGGTCTGCAGACCTTTTATAATGTATTGCAACTTTCAGTGCTGTTTTGGCAGGGGAACAGAAACTTGCATGGAGTCAGAAGGTGAAGCCAAAAGAAGGTCACTTGGAAAATAAGTAGTTGCAGAGGAAGCAAACCATGTGAATCATATAATCCAGAACAATTAAAGAGATTCCTTGTGAGTAGAGATGGGCCAATGTCTGAACTTCAAAGGTTCGGTTCAAAAGGATCCCCACACCAGAACCATCCTGATTTGGGTTTTGCAAAATCAAAACACTACCTCTTCTGCCCATCTCTACCTGCATGAGAGGAAGGATAGGTGCATGGTTAAGATACTGCACTGGGATTCAGGCAATCTGGAGGCAGTTTGTGGTCTTGCCACGCTACAGTCTTCCTACAAGTTGTGATTTAGGGCTTGTCCAGATGGGGAAAATTAATTTGAATTAATGAAAGGTGAGAATTTTGTCACACTGTCTGGAATGGCTCACAATTGTGAGTGCCTACCTCAGGGTAGACTGTCAGAAAACAGGGTGGACACCCCAAGCTGGTGGTGTGTTCTATAATTCAATTTCACCACACCAGTAACAAATGTGAACTCCTGGATCACTATACCAGTTTTACCATGGATTCACACAGTCCCCTTAAACTCTTCAGCCTATCTTGCCACCCAGACAAACTGAACTTTGTGATAAAATGTCACTTATACCAAAAATCACACCACATTTAGGTTGTTCCCAGGTCCAAGAGACCAGTCACTTACCCCAGATTAATTGGTATCTAGATCTTACACCAAAGACAATGCTGTAGCCAATTCGATAGTACACTGACTAAAGGTTTTTTGCCAATAAGAGGAAATGAGAGTTATTGAGAGTTTAAGGCAGGTAAAATATATGTACAGGTGAGTCACAATTTGTAATTCCAAATGAGAGCAGTAATGTAGTCAATAAATTCTGCTAGTGTCCCAAAAATCTTTTCAGGGTACCCAGGTTGTCTCTGGAGATTTCCACTTTGTCTCTGGTACACTTCCCTATAAGAGTTCAGAGATGAAGGATCTTTTCTTGAATCCATACTTAGAGCTTCTTCTCACAGAAAACAAGCTGACAGTGTCACTACCCATGTGGGCTTTTCCTCTGATGACAGAGAGAGAAATGCATTTTGAGTCTTTGACCTTTGAGCATCACACACAATGCCCTCTTGCTTTGAAAATAGCACTTTTCTGTTAAAATTCTTCATTTGCAGTACACAAGGCTTCTTTCTCATTTGATGGGTTATTTACTTATAGGGGTATACACAATGGCAATGTTTGTTACTACATTATAATGGGATACAAATAAGTGAAAACAATTCAGGTAACATCCCACTAGTTTTCATGAAGCTTAAACACCAAATACACTCATATATTTAACAATCATTTTGATCTATACTAATACAAAAGGGAATTGGCCTGGGGCTTTGGCATGATCCGGCATCTGGTCTGCCAGCCTCACAAATTTAAAGTGGATTAGTTAAATTGCATTAAACTCCTGTGTGGATGATGTAATTTGGAATTAAAGTGGCCTGAATTTAGTTCATTTTAATGAATTAAATTAAGTAGTTAAACTAAAGTAAGGCCACTTTAATTCTGAATGAGTGTGTCCATACCGGGGTTTAATGCAATTTAACTTCTCCACTTTGAATTCAAACTTTTCGTTAATTTGGATTATTTTTTTCTGAGTATCCCCATGTAGACAAACCTTTGGGCAAGTCACTTAACTTCTATGTATCTGTTCCCCATCAGTAAATTAGGAGTGTAAATTTTTTCTCACCCTTTGTTCCTCTTGTCTATTTAGATTATAAATACTTCAGGGAAAGGTCATTTTTTTCCATTATGTATACAATGCCTATGGTAATAGGGGTTTTAGGAGTTACCATAAGACCAATAAATAATAATAATAATAATAGGCATACTCTGAGTTTATTTAGGGCTGAGAGCCTGGGACAATGGCAATGTATCCATGTTCAAACTCCAGAAGTGATATGGCACCATTCATAAACAGATCTCACCAATCTTTTATTTGCCACTCACCCACCACACGGCCAGCTGATAATATTTTCCCATCATAGGCTTTTGGCTTAAGTATTATCAAGAAATGGGGGAAACCGGGGAACAACTATCTCTGATATCTTGAATGAAATCTCCTTACCAGATATGAGATTACAAGCCATCCCCATGACAAAAGAGTCTCTAACAATTCCTGCAAGGGATTTTGGTGAATGGTAGGGAAGTGCAAATACCACTTTGTTCTTATTTGGCTAATAGTGAGATCTGGAGATCCTACAGTTGAGGAATTGTGGGGGATTAAGGTCATGCCAGGACTAAACTGTGAACCATGAGGACCAGTGGATGCTACAGAAACCAAACATCAGATTAATGGAGCTAAATAAAATGGCTTTATCTTGAGCAGCCAAAGCCTTTGCTTGGTGTGGTATTAGGTGGCTGGATTCCATTAAATGAAAAGTTGTGATAATTATTGTTTATTTGATTAATACCGTGCCCAAGACTTCAAGATATGACCTTTTTCTTGCAGGATGTGCCATGAGGTCAGTAGTGTGCATGACCACAAGTGGTCAGTGCTTTGCTTTCATATCTCCTCTAAAAGATGTTAAACTGGAGAACTTAAGTAAGACAAATCCAGGCGCTGGTTCCATCTATCAATAAAATATTTCAAGATTACTTTATTGGCAGTGTCTGAGTTATAGGGAACAGTTCAGATAGAACTGTCTGGCTGACTAATGTGGGGAGGTGAAAGCAGTGATATTTGCGATGGCTTACAATAATATGTTCTGTATCTTGCAGCTGTATCTGGAAATGTAAAGAGCTTAGTAAGTCCACAATTTTTTCCTGTGGGCCTTTGTTGTTCTTGAACTGGGGAAGTATTCCTCTGTGTCTTGGCTGTCATATGTTTGACAGATTTGGGAATGGGATGTAACAAGGTGTCCAAAATCATCCGAGGTAGATCTTCCTCCTATACTAAAAATATACAACATTGGCTCGACCTGTTTATCAAGCAACATGTATGTTGTAGAACAAACTGCTAAACTGGTGGCATGTGGCTGCAGGTTCTACTACTGATTTGCTGCTTGTTAAGGGGAACAAGTCATTGCCTTGTTTTTTACAAAGCAGTTTTCCTTGTTCAAGAACAAATAGCAATTAGACAGAGATTGAGCACACACAAGTGTCTCTTGTTTGAAAATGCCCCTGGTACTTTAGACTTCATTATCGTGGACCTGATTCTTCTCTGATGTCAGTTTTCACCTGGTGTAACTGGAGCTTCTCATGATTTACATTGAAATGAGACCAGAATAAGATTCACTGTATCTAAAGTGGAGCCAGACAAAAAAATGTGTCTGGAACTTTTTGGGGGCAAAAACTGTTGATTGTGGACACAGAAATCCTTTGCGAATTTGTCAGTTTCACCAAATTATTTCAATAAAAAACAAACAAAACCCTGAAAATCAAAATTCTTTGTGCAAAATGAAATGTTTTTATTTTTCCAGTTGAAATTACTTTTTGATTCAAAATGTCATTGAATTCTACTAAAAGAAAATAAAAAATGTTTTAAAATGGGCAAAATCAAAATGTTTCAATTTTGCTGAAAGGAAACATTTTGTTCTGTTACCCACGGGTCTTTCAACCCAAAGCTCTTGGTAACTTTTACTCTATGCGAAGTGGTGTCAGGAAATAAATTAGGGGAGACACGGCCATCCGACCGATAGATGGCTGGCACAAACAGGACAACACAAGAGTGCTTTCACTTAAAGCTGCACTTTACTTAGTCTCAAGCACTTACACACGTCCGCAACAGGTTAGTAAAACACCCCAACCCTTGATAATTACCAAAGCTGAGTGTGGCTCTCAAGTGATATAGCAGCAGGCTTCTGGTGGCCAAATCTTCCGTCTGCTGGTGGGGACTGCAAGATGTATCCAGAGGGAGAGTCCAAAAAGAGTCCAACTACCTCAAATTTTCTCCCCTTATTTATACATTAGTAATAGAATAATATGTCCCTTAAAGAAAACGTCTTAAGTAAGCACTTTCAATGGTCAATCAAGAGGTTCCTTCTGATTATCGATGAACCAGGTGTGGGTTTTTCCCAGAGTTTGCAGCCTTGAGGCCCCAATAGACATTCCTTGGGCACATCCTGCTCTTCTAAAATGCATGAATCAGCAACTTAAACTCAATTCTTATCAGGAAGGATGGAGGTCAAGCTGCCCTTTCTGTGGCATCCAAAACCCCCTCCCCTCCTTCCTTGGTCAAGCTGAGAGTACTGAATGGCCAATTTACAGCCTGCTGACTTGGCTGCTTTTAGCAATAAGCCATAGTGGTTTCAGGCACTTTACTGGTTTGCTGAAGTCTCCCCCTACAGTTCAATCTGAAATTACATATATATATATATGTATATGTATGTTGATATATATTGCTTTTCCATTCACCAAAAATGTGTTTCATTTTCAATTTGACCCCAAACAAATTTATTTTTATTTTATTTTGTTTTTCCAAAAAAATCCATTGTCCACACAGCTCTAATCTAAAGTGATCACTAGGAGGACTGTGTTATAAAATGGGATGGACATCTCACTTCCCGGCCTATGTCAGTTATATTTACTGTCCCCATCTAATAATAAATGAATAGGACCTGATTCTCCACTGCCTTGCACCTTGCATTGCCCGTGTTGCCAGTTAGACCAGAGGAAATTGAGCCCGCAGCAGGTGTAAATCACTGCCAAATCTGAATGGTAGCTATTTATGCACACTGCGCAATGGTGTAAACATCTGCACAAGGTTCAGGGCAAGGAAGAATCAGGTCTCCAGTGGTTTAAGTTTTCATAGCTCTTGTCATTCTGTAGGATTTAAAAGCAATTTACAAAACATCGGCTGAGATAAGTGGCTGCAAATCCATAGAGGTCAGTTGGCCTTATTCACTGCAGTGTTACTCCTCCTCATTTATGCTTTTATAATTCGATTCAGATCAATGGATCACTCAATAATTCCCCTGTTCTGTTCATTAGACACTGTTGGAAAATAGAATATTGGGCTAGATGGACCATTGTTCCGACCCAGTATGGTCATTCCTATTGTCTTATAATTGACTTACACCAGAGTAAGCTTCCTGGTTGCCTAGCCCAGTTGCTTGGACTGTGCAGAGGATTTTAGCATTTTTGCATATTTAAAGTACCAGAGCAACTTCATGAATGCAGAGGTTTGCTCTGGTATACTTAGTCCACATTTTCCCTTCCCCTACTGCCATGCATGGTCTGTGCTCTGTCTGATTGCTGCTGTCCTCTACCCAAGAGTAGGGTATGTTTCATTGGTGCTATGTGTGTAGGACCAAATCCAGGTGTTAAGAGGCCACAAAGCCATCAGGCCTGAACCACTGCTGCATTACGCCAGGTTTACTCTGATATGGTGAGATCCCCAGTCCTACCTCTCACCCAGCCAGCCCCATGCCCTCTTAACATATGCGAGCTCCAGTGTCCCTGCAAATCTCAGATGGAGGGAGCCAGTACTTAGGACACACAGGGTCTGAACTACAGAGGGCTTAACTGTGAGAAATTTTATCTGAATGAAATTCTGTCCCCTTTCTGGAGACCCATGTCCAACCAGTCTTCTCAACAGAGTTGTCTATCAGCTGAAAAACATTTTCTCTGCAACCTAACCACTTCCATTATTAATATGCTGGGGTATGCTATTATTATAACTCCCCGTCCCTCAGTGAGAGCTGTAACATCCCTCAGGCTGAGAAGAGACAGGACTTGGCTGTAGTTAATGCAAAATGGATTCGTATAGAGATTGGGGGATACTAGGGTTCTCCCTACCTCTCTAATTCACAGACTGAAGAACAACACATAGTTTCAGGATGCAAGAGCCCCCTCTCCCCAAAAGCTGCTTGGAGGAGCCAACCAGAGCTTGTGCAGCAGACTCTGACCACCGCTGCTGTTACGTGTATGGCCCAGGTGGAGCCTGTCCATGAGAAAAACGGTGCTATGAGGGAACAGCTGGGCTGAAGCTACATCAGTCACAGAGCAAAAACTCCTAATCATTGCTGCAATTGCTTGAGGGAGACAGAGGTCACTCTTTAGAGAGGAAGTCCACCCCCAAAATGTGCTAAGAGCGTGTTTCTGTGTTATGGGAGAAGACCATAAGTGGAAACCTCTCTGGCTACCACCCGTTCCTGACACCAGCCTTCTCAGATGGTCTCAGAATATGCTCAGAGATCATATTTACATCCTAATTTCTGGCCGGATTTCTTGCCTGAAGAGGTATGGGTGAGTTGGGATCATCTCTGGATAAACTTCCAAACTAAATCACCAGTGGGTTTGCTCCATCATTCAGAGGTTGATTTGGAAGCACAAAAAGTGATCAAAACTTCTCATTAACAACTCAGATTGTTGCTCGAGAGTATGTTTCCCTACATATTATGGGATGTAATAAAGGGTCTGAAGGACTCTGCTGTATTTGAACTAGAGGGAGCAGAAGAAGAGAGCAGATTGGGAAAAGTACAGTACCACCAAGCAAAATACTTGAAGTTAGAAAACATTTTTTTAAAAATAACACTATTTGATGGCATGTTTTAAGCTATTGTTAACCTTTTCCCATTCCATATTCCTATGCACACCTATGGCCACTGTTTCAACAAGGTTCAGGGCTTGTTATACAGCATTATATATATCACCCTTGGCTTTCCTCCAAAGGGGATCCTGAGTCAACCTGTCAAACAGTGACCTCCCCCACTTTTACAGATGCAGTTTCTCAACAAAATTTGCATCTGGATTTTTGAACTCACAATCCACTTGAAGCCACAAATCTGACCACAGGAAAGTGTCTTGTTCAAGTGGACTGGATTGGGTCTCAGAAGACCTGGGTGCCATGCCCACATCTGCTATAAGACCAAGTCTGTGCAACTGTTTCTTTTCACCTCTGGCTCTTTCATAAACCATGAATCGGGCCTCAAAAATGTGAGGTTGGCTTAAAAATAATGAGATTTTAAATGTTAATAAATGTTGTGTTCTTTTCATTTGCCTTCTGGGTTCTGAACTTCTAGGGTGCATTCAGGTTATGTTTTCAAACTTCTGTCTGCAACCATGATGTCTAGAAATTTATTTTTAAAAATGAAAACTGAAGTTTTCACATAATTGCTTGGCTCTGGGATCTGGGGCTTTAAGGAAAATACCAAGTGTATCCCATGACTCTCAATCAAATTGAAAGATTTGGAAACATTGTGTCTCACTAAGGGCATGGTCCACATTTCGGTGTAATCCCCAGCTTGAGGAGACATACCCGTGCTAGCTCTGATCAACCTAGTGCACTACAAATAGAGTGTAACTGTGGTGCCATGAGCAGTGGGATGGGCTAACCACCCCACGACACCAGTCATGGACTTGGTGGCTAGCCCCTTCCACTGCTTGCACCACTATGGTTATGCTCTATTTTTAGCACGCTAGCTTGAGCTGAGCTAGTACAGGTATGTCTGCTCTAGCTTGGAATCACACCCCTAACTCAAAGTGTAGAATACTCTTAGTGTTTGTATTGAACCTAGAGCAATAGAGCCCCAGTCTCAATTGTGGCTTCTAGACACTACAGTAAAACAAATCGCAAATAGCAAAGGGTGTGATTTGCAATAACACTCAATGTGGACCTAATCCTACTCCCACGAGGAATGTTAGCATTAACTGCAATGGGAGCAAAGCTAGGCCAATGCTAAATCCTTATGAAAATATCACCTACTTGTACCTCTAATGACTTGACAGTAAGTAGTGTAAATCATGTCATTAGAGGTACAAGTACTGTGATCTACATCTGCAATTCACTGTACAGCTGCAAAAAAGTGGGAGCACATTTTTGGGTGCTAAGTACCCCTGCAAAAAGGGAAGCCAAGTCTGGGCCCTTTGGAAAATACACCCCTATATTTCTCTGACTTTCATATTTGTTTTTTAATCATGGCTGCACCTTGCATCTTGTCCTTTTTAGAACCAAACTCATTCAAATCCTGGAATGCTTGGAAATGGTACAAGTTTCTTCTTTTCTGGCTGCTAGCCAAAATCAAAACAGAAGAAGCCAAACATGTTTCTTGAGGTGCCTCTGGCTAGTACTGGGACCATAAGTGCCAGAAATTGTATGTGAAATCTTATTTTTGTGAGATTACCAGACCAGCTTTGCAAACTCAAATGTCTGGAGAAAGCACCTAAATGTTCAGATAATTACAAAACAAAGCTAAATCCAAACACTGAGCCTTTCCAGGTTCAGCCATTAATACATTTAAAAAAGAGAGATGACTTACATCCCTTTCAAGGGATGAAGTATGTCACCCACAAATAGGCCTCCTGACCTCAGTGAATGGTGAAAGTCAAGAGTGCAGGAAATGAGAACTGAGCAGGGGGTAGGCAGCAGTTGCAATGGACAGGATGTCAGGGATACAGTATTGGTCTTTGTATTGTGATCCTAACAGGACGGTATTAGGGGTAAAAAGATAAAGTGTCTTGAGCAAACTAGATGTCTGACCTATGAACACTGTTGAGAGCAGGGAGGGAGTTGGAGCCTGCTGATTGTGGTGCATTGAAAATGGTGTTAAAATTGTAGGCTGTCACTTTAAATTTCATGGGGGGGTTCCTGTCCTGCTTGCAGGGTAGGGGGCTCCCTAGAGAAGTGTATGAGGACCTAGCAGCAATCAGTCAGTAGCCAGACAGCCTAGAATAAGATGAGATGAGTTGTGCCTCTCTGTTTCAGAGAGCAGCCTGCTTTGTGTCTCTCTGTTTTGGGATTCTTGTGTGTTATTCTGAATTCTAAGAAATAAAGTAGTGTTACTTTGCAACCTCCCAGCAAAAGTCTTTATGCTTGTATCTAACTTCTCTGTGTGCATGCCATGAAACATAACACTAATGACTGTAGATGCAATGATAGTTATACTGAGACACAGATTCAGGCCTTCAGCATATTACAATCTTCACCAAATGCCAGGAGAACATTCTTTACCTTTCTCCTTCGCTGTTCTTGACAAATAAGCACCTCTTCCCTTCCATAGTCACATACACTGAAGGTCCCAATTTGAATGTTTAGTAAGCTGGGCAGGGAATAGGATTCTGGAGGTTCCATCTCAGAAAAAAAATTGGAAGCAGACAGATGAAAAGCATTGCAGCAAACTCAGATTTGATCACATATTTTCTATAAGGGAATCATTGCTATTAGCAGGATTGTCAGAACAACCTATTGACTTAGCTTCACAGTGTCTCAAACCATCAGCTAGGAAGTCTGTCATGTGAATCCACACAAAGCATATTTCTTGGGTCAGGCATGAAATCAAAATTCCTTTAAGGAAGCAGAGACTTAAAACACTTGCTGTTGGAAAAAAAGTCTCCGAAGGCCTCATCTCACATACAATATAGTCACAAACATCTGCTTTAGTTTCAGTTTTTCCCTCTGTTAAAAACTAAAGAGAGTATTTCCAGATCCCTGGAGCAGCTGTCCCTTTTAAGCCAGATACATAAAAATGTGATACACATGGTAGATTGTGAATGGGAAAGTGCTGTATTTATCAAAATAGACAATTTTTATCTCCTCTCTTAGAGAATTATCTGGTAAAGTGATGGGTGCCTGCGACCAGCTTTTTCATATGGTAGCTTGGATTCTGAATTTATATCTGTTTTGGAGCTGACTAATATTTATAGCACAACATTTCATGAGGTTCCCATCAAGAGCAAATCTGAGATGTAAATTCAGCTAGAACCTACAGTTTAATCCTCATTAAGAGATTCCTTGGTGTCCACTTTATCTGGATAATGAGACAGAAAACACGATTCCTTAGGGGGACCTTAATTAGAAGTCCTGGCAGATCTGTTTCAACCAGTCCATTAGACTATTAAAATACCAGACAACTGGATGATTCATTTTTTCTCATTTTCCCTTGTAGGTGTCTCTTATGTCCACTAGCTTTTCATTTAATGTGAGGATCTAGTTCAAGATTGCCCTCCTGGTTTTTGAAACCTTCCTTTGGTTTCTCCACAAATCTCCTTCTGGCCCTTCTCTTCTTCCTGCTCTGTAAAACATCATGGGATAGAATCCATTGGAAGGATACTTTACAAGATAGCTATGTATTGCAGCACAGCATCGCATAAAATCGTATGTGGTAGATCTGATGAAGGATAATATTGTGGTTAAGGATATCAGGAGACTGGGGTTCAATCCCCAGCTCTGCCACAGACCTCCTGTGTGACTGTGGGAAAATCACTTAATCCCTCTCATGCCTCAGATCCCATATGTAAAATGGTGATGATAATCCTTCCTTTGACTGTCTTGTTTGTTTAGATTTTAAGCTCTTTGGGGCAAAGCTTGTCTCGTCCTATATGTAGATATCACACAATGGGGCCCTGATCTTTGTTGTGGCCTCTAGGTTCTACTATAAGACAAATATGCAAATCATATGTACATTTATGTCATGCTGCATATTGATTTCACATCACTCCTTCTCCTTGTTTTCATCCTGGTACCAAGCTCTTGGTCAGAACATAGCACATGGCTGCTACTTAAGCCAGCAAAAATGTCATTTCCTGGTCTGGCCAGCAGGAGACCTTCCAGAAGTTGAATGTGTCAGTTTCTGAAACGCCGTAGCCCCGGGAGTCAGAATTTGAAAGACCCTTGTGTTTTTATGTGCAGTGCCTCCCTAAATGGTGGACCTTCTAAGACTGATTCTGCACAGTACAGGTGTAGAGAGAGAGAGAGAATCTATAGTACGTGCTGTCAGATAAGCAGGATAGGTAAGATACAACAGATTCTGATCCTGCATTACTGAGAGTGCTGTTCTGCAGCTCTCTGGTTATTCCTAGTTGCAGGAATAAAGCTGGTGAGTGAGAAGTACCTGTATTCGCATGCAGAGATTGAGACTTTCTTCTTCTAAGGAAAATGCCTTGGGCCCAATTCTGATCTAATGTAATTTTGTTTCACTCTGGTGTCACTCTCCTCACTTGAATGGAGCTACTCCCAATTGCCACCACTGCAAATGAGAGCGGAATTAGGCCTTTAGATCCTTATCGTTACAGATAATGAGGGGTGGCCTCCATGCTTGCTTGCTCTATCGTAGAACAACCTTGTGCTCCCAGCTGTGCATCACACAAGGATTTGCAAGCTTAAAGCCCTAGTGTATTAGGCTGCAACTTCTAGAGACTTGGGTTTGAATACCAGCCCAGGCTAAGCAGTTTGGATAATAAGTTGGTGGCTGTCATCTATTAGTGCTCATCAGAAACCCATGATGCAATTTGGATTTGGTGATAGACATATAAGAGACCCAGAAATAGATTAGCAAGGATAATTGTAGGTCAGGATAAAGGTGCACTGGTGGACAAACAAACAATGTAGGCCATACTTACAGGGTGGAGGACTGTATCCTAGGCAGCAGTCACTCTGAGAAAGATTGGGTGGGGGAGGTGGCTAATCATCTGAACATGAGCTCCTAGTACAATGCTATGGCCAAAAGATCTAAAGCAATCCTTGGATGCATGAATAGGGGAATCTCAAGTAGGAGTGGTGAGGATATTTTACCTCTGTGTTTGGCACTGGTGTGACTGCTGCTGGAATACTCTGTCCAGTTCTGGTGTCCACAATACAATAAAAGATTTTGACAAATTGGAGAATATTCAGGGAAGAGTCGCGAGAATGATTAAAGGATTAGAAAACCTGCCTTATAGTGATAGACTGAGAAAGCTCAAGGAGAAAGTGAATAAGGAATTGTTATTTATCCCATTACATATCACAAGAACCATGGGTCTACCAATGACATTCATAGATGGCAGATTTAAAACAAACATAAGAAAATACTTCTTCACACAATGCACAGTAAACCTGTGGAAGTCATTGCCAGGGGCTGTTGTGAGGGCCAAAAATACACCTAGGTTCCAGAAAGAATTAGTTAAGTTCTTGAAGGATAGGTCAAGCCAAGATGCTCAGGGACACAACCCCATGCTTTAAGGTGTCCCTAAACATCCAGCTGCCAGAAGCTGGGACTGGATGATAGGGGATGGATCATTCAATAATTGCCCTGTTCTGTTCATTCCTTCTGAAGCAACTAGCACTGGCCACTGTCGGAAGACAGGATCCTGGGCTAGAAGGACCATTGGTCTGATCCAGCATGGACATTCTTATATTTTTAATATATTTTACTTACCAATGAGAAGGTTAAGGGGTGACTTGGTCACAGTCTGTAGCTACATACATGGGGAACAAATATTTGATAATGTACTCTTCAGTCTATCAGAGGAAGCGATAACATAATCCAATGGCTGGAAGTTAGACAAATTCAGACTGGAAGTAAGGTGTAAATTTTTAAGAGTGAGAGTAATTAACCATTGAAACAACTTAGCAAGGTTTGTGGTGGATTCTTCATTATTGACAATTTTAAAATTGATTTTTTTCCCTAAAGGTTATGCTCTAGGAATTATTTTGGAGACATTCTATGACCTATGTGATACAGGAGGGAAGACTAGAGGCCTGGGAATCTATGAATCTAAGAACATGTTGGTGGAAGCTTGCCCAGCACCTGCTTGGCTCAAGCCAGAGCTAGGAGTCCCTCATCATTGTATCTAAGAACAATAGCTAACTTTAAAAACAGTAGTAAAAAATACGCTGTAGGATGAAGGGGTTGTAGAAACCAACAACTATGTTGGTAGTGCAGTAGGCACCATCCTTCCCACTGGGTGAGTCTGGAATTGGTGTCCTAGCACGGAGTTAAGTGGCACTTTGCTGCTGGAGGGAACTCTTTCAGAGGAGATGTATAACTTGAAGTCCTGAGCACTTGTGGTCATTAAACTGCCTGTGGCATTTTTTCCAGGAATAGAAAAACACAAGATACCAAACCAAGGACAGCAGAGTTACCCCAGTGTCCTGGCAAAATTCCAATTTGCTAATTGCATTCTGCCTATCTATATTCCCTGTCCAGTTTTAGTTGCAAAACATTGTATTCACTTCTGGCCAAAATTATCGGGTGATGTTGATTTGTGGTGTTTAATATGGGCCACATTTCACTCAAAAAGTGATCCATGTCTGTAATTTGTAGCATAGGGTATGCATGTCGAACCACCTGATGTATGTAAACTTGCAAAAGTAACCAGAGGAACTACCTCTCCTTATCTTGGGCCCTCAAAAATCAGCTCTGTATAGAGATAATCAGAGATCATGTGAAACATATGGGTCTGGTCTGCCCTATAAAGTTATATCAGTATTGCTATGTCAGATAAGGGTATGATTCTTTTACCAATTTAGATATACTGGTATAAGCTCTAGTGTGGACATAGTAGTACCAGTGTATAGGTTTCTTATACTGGTATAATACATTACCTCACCCACTTGTCTCTCTAATAGCCTGGGACCAACACAGTTCCAACAACATTGCATACATTATATCACTATCACAGGGATCGGCAACCTTTGGCACTAGGCCCATCCTTGAAATCTGCTGGCAGGCCAGGATGGTTTGTTTACCTGCAGCGTCCGCAGGTTCGGCCGATCGCAGCTCCCACTGGCCGCGGTTCGCTGTCCCCGACCAATGGGGGCTGCAGGAGGTGGTGCCAAGCACATCCCTCAGCCCACACCGCTTCCCACAGCCGCCATTGGTCTGGAATGGCAAACCGCAGCCAGTGGGAGCTGCAATCGGCCGAACTTGCGGCTGCTGCAGGTAAACAAACTGTCCTGGCCCGCTGGCGGATTTCCCTGGCAGGCCGCATGCCAAAGGTTTCCGATCCCTGTGCTGTTGTTTATTCCACTGTCCAATAATCAGCCTCACGCTTTGTCTACAGTTCAAAGTTATATTAGCATAGCTATGTCAGTAAGAGGTGTGAAAACAACATGCATCTAATGGGCATAGCTTTGCTGACACACCCCCAGTGTAGATGCAGCTGTGTCGACGGAAGAGTGCTTCTGTCAATGCAGCTAATGTCGTTTGGGGAATTGCTGTTCCTACACCAATGGAAAAACTCCTTCTGTCAGCATATGCTGTTTCTACACTAGGGGGCTATTCCGGTATAGTGTAGGCATAGCCTCACTTAAAATGTTGTGCCTTATTTCTAATTTGAATCTGTCTGGCTTAAACCTGTCAGTGGTTCTTGTTATGCCTTTCTACATTAGGTTAAAGAGCCCTTTAGTGCCTGGTATTTTCTGCCCTTGAAAATACTTAGATGTCATGATTAAGCCACTCTCACTCTTCTTTTCGATAAGCTAAACAGATGGAGCTCATTAGCTTTCACACTGTAAGACAGTTTTTCAGTCCTCAAATAATATTTTTCAGTATCCTTTATAAAACGTGGATACCTGAACTGGACACACTATTCCAATATTAGTCTCACTAATGTAACATACAAAGGTAAAACCATGTCCATTCTCCTACCCACTACTTTCCAGTTTATACATTCAAGGATCACATTTGACCTTTTTGCCACAGCATCTCCCTGGGAACTCATGTTGAGTTGTCTGTTCACTATGACCCCTAATCCTTTTCAGAGACTCTGCTTTTCAAGATACAGTCCTCCATGCTGTAGGTATGGCCTGCATTCCTTGTTCCTGGATGTATGACCCTGGAATTGGCTGTATTAAAACATGTTTTGTTTGAATAGGCCCAACTTACCAAGTGATCCAGATTGCTCTGTGTGACTGTAGTTAAATCCATTCCCTCCAACCACAGGATCTGCCATTATTCCTACAAAAATTCCCCTATTTGCTGTCTCCTGTTCAGTGCAGGAGAACAGGTTTCCTCAAAACAAGCCAATTTTCCACTAGCACAACAAACCATCTCTTGACATGAGCATTCTCAGCAGACTTAGCTCAGACTTCAACTTTTCCTATTCAGGGAATATTATTGATAAGGTTAGGCTGAATCCACAGTACAATCTGCTGGACTCCTCAGATTTCTTTAATGACTTTCAGCTTGTCTGTACCACTATGGTATCTGAATACCAGGCTGTGGTATAATGACTGGGAGTGGAATGTTCTTTATCTCCAGGACTATAATTCAGCACATTGCAAGATTACCTTGTTCTTGAGGTTTTACATTTGCATTGGCTGCAGGAAAGAAAAGCTGTGTTCTCTAAAAACCAAACAAGAAATATCCAGACTGGGATAAAATTAACTTCCATAACAACTAGCAATGGAGCTCTCTACCTCTTCAGAGCTATTTCTTTTTCTGTAAAGTGAGTGACAGACAGTCTGAGTCTTCATTTCCAGCCTTGCTTTCTGATAGGGTTGCCAACTTTCTACTCACACAAAACTGAACACCCTTGTCCTGCCCATCCTCAGAGGCCTCGCCCCTGCCCCGCCCCTTCTCCGAGGTCCCATCCCCCCTCCCTCTGTTGCTCACTCTCCCCACCCTCACTCACACGCTCATTTTCATCGGGCTGGCTCAGGGGCTTAGAGTGCAGGAGAGGGTGAGGGCTCCGGCTGGGAGTGCAGGCTCCGGGATTGGGCCAGGGATGAGGGGTTCCTGGACAATGTGAGTGGCAGATCTGGCACTTGGGGCAGGGGCAGCGTGCAGAGCCCCCTGGCTGCCCCTATGCATAGGAGCCTGAGGGGGGGCATGCTGCTGCTTCCGGAAACCGCTCAGTGCCACGGCAAGCAGGGAGCCTGCTTTAGCCCTGTCTGCAGCCAACTGGACTTTTAATGGCCTGGTCAGCAGCACTGACTGGAGCTGCCAGGGATCCCTTTTTGACCGGGCGTTCCTGTCAAAAACCAGACACCTGGCAACGCTACCTTCTGATCCTCAGCACACCTGTGAGAAGCCTATGCAGGAGTTAACACTCCCACTTGCTGCAAAATAAACAGGACCTCTGGACCCTTTTTTGGCCCTGCATATCATTAAAATAAAACAATTTGTCATTTAACTTAACAATGCTTGCCTGTGGAGTTCAGTCTCTCTCCTAATGAGATGTTACTCTGCGGGGTCTTTTATACTTGATTATTACAACTCCCTCTATGCAGGTCTCCCTGGAGCTTTAATTATGGAACTGAAGCATGTTCCGGTTGCCACTGCTGAAGTTCCCACTTGTTTCAGATATAGCAGTTGCATTGCTGTTATCTTGAATGTCCTTCATTCCCCGCACTGATTTCCCAGACAATATGATATTGATTATTATCTTGACATTTCAGTGTCTGCAATATCTTCCTCCCTCTTACTTCGTCTGAGTTGTCAGAGTGCTTATGTTTACTCTTGTTCTCTCTGTTCCTTCAATTAGGGGATCCTTGTGATTCTCTCTTTCTGGTTTAACAGCCTGAATGATCAGACTTTTTGTTGCTCAGGTCCTGTGCTTTTGAACAAGCTGTTCTGGCTACCAGGGAGAATCAGGATTTTTGATGGTCTTTTTAAGTCATATTTTAAGACCTGCTTGCAATGTTTCTATACTGGGACTGGCCTGCTGTTATGGTCTGCTTTAACAGTTATTTTCAACTGTCATATTTGTATTGGTTTGAATTGTAGAGCATGGTGTTTTGACATGCTCAGAATGTCTATCATATTACCTAACATAGAATTATGCTCTTGTTGGCTTGGAGACCATGGGCAAAATTCTCCTTCTTGAGCACAGCGGGGTTCCAGTCATGACTGGCACCTCTGAGCACTACTGTGGTAAATAGTAATGGAGATTAACCATGTAGTTCTCACCTTTGGTATTCTGCCCTTCCTGAACATACAAATGTTCATCACTGATGTCAGGCGATCGGAACATTGAGTGTCTGAGAAGAGATCTTTTCTGTATGTCTGTTTGATAAAGCAGTTCAAATCTACAGCATATCTCAAAGAGAGGGGGATAGTTCAGCTTCAGCCATATCACGTTGTGCTGAAGGGACTGGGCTGCATCGATACTTGGATAAGAGACCTCCAAGGAATATTTGAGTTCTTCTGTAAGTGGAGACGGTGATTCAATATTTGGCACTCTTCCCGCTCAGTCAGTGTTGAACCAATATCCCACCATGGTGATAAGGGAGTAATGTAATGCTGCTGAAGGATTGGATGAGACCTAAAACCAAGCTCATGACCACTTGCTGTCATTAAAGATCCCAAGGCATTCCTCATTAGAGTAACAGTATGGGTGTCTTCATCAAATTCCCAAACCAGATCATTACATTTTGCCTAACTAAAATTATCACTGAACTTTTATTTAAATATTCACTTTTTTATTATTCATTTCCTCTCCAGAAATGCTATCCAGTGTTTTGGCTACCATTTTACCTGACATCCCCTAGATTTTGCTGCAATGGATGAAGCAACCAATGTGTACAATGTGTTTATGGTTTGGATCCTTCAAGATGAAAAGCACTATATAAACATGATGTCCTGATTTTTTCCAGTGAGTAGATGAGTAGAGCCAGTCAAATTGTTGTGGGGGGAGGATTTTGAAACAGTTAATATTTCAATTTGATATTTTGAACTTTAAATAAAATCAGATTTTTGATTTGACTTTTGCAACTGTAGAGATGGTTAAAATGTATCAAAAGTTAAAATAATTTTAAAAATGGGTACTATGTTTTTGCAAACATTTTCATTAACTTCCCCACCTTTTTTTGACCTATGCCAGCACTGATAATCTGCAGCTTCCATGGACTACAGTGGAAACTGGAGTTGCCAGCGCCTCTGAAAACCAGGCACGTGACATTCGTTTGAAGAGTTTTGCCATTGGTGATCCACATTTTACTTTCATGTATGGCAGGAAAGAGGAACAACAGATCTTTCCCTGCTTAATCTATTTAACCCAGACTCAATCAAATGAGATGTTTGCCTTATTTCCATTTAAGAAAAACCTGCCAAGTATATGCAGGATTGCATGACTAACTTATGAGCAGAACTGTGTAAATATTTTTTTAAAAAATTGTTTGACACATTTCACGTCTTTTTTTTTTGTAAATTGTCCATGAACAAATTGTTCTTTTTCCCAAATATGTTCATTATTTAAAATTATTAACAAAATAATTTCTGCCAATAATTCTTGGTCTCTAATTTGTTTGTGAGCTGTTCTGTTTTCTAAACACTAAGCACTCTTGCTTGGACCCATTGATTACATGATAATGTTTTTGTCCCACCATCAGGACTGAATATAACTTAGAACTCAATTTCCAATGTGAATTTTCACAGTTAAGAATTTAAATTTATGAATATTTTGCAGTACTCCCTTAAAACAAGATATTGAGGAGTACTGCAAAATATTTACCATTGCACCCGGTAAATCGTTGGCTAGAGTATTCACAGAAAGTTTAAACACACTTACACAAAACTCATTCAGAAATATAAATGGATCTTTGCATGGTGCTTTTTGCATATTTATCTAGCTGTGCATACCAAATCTACTAAAATACCTTCCTCCCTTGTTTTTTTAAACCAACATCAAGCAATTGCAGTGTGAACTTGGGCTGAAATCTAGGTTCGACTGCAGTCAATAAGAGTTTTGCTATTGACTTCAATGGGCCCAGGATTTTAAGCCCAGTATTTATTTGCGGATTTTTTAAATATTTTTTAAACCCAGAATCTCACATGAGCTGTGATACAAATTGTTAAATTAATTCAATTTATTAAGACTCAGACAAATAAAACTAAGTCCATTGACATATATTTTTATGGCCCAAATGCCATACAGTGGTGAGGGGTATGAAGAAGGTGAATGTTACCTACTGCCACATGGGTGTGAATCTAAGGGAGTCTAACTGTGTGTAACATACACTTCTGGGGGTCTGGAAGATGGTAGAAGTTACAGCCTCTTAAGCATACTTGGACATAAGTCTGAATTTGACCCTCTAGGTTGCAATCTGATTGGCTGATGAAGGTTTCAGCCTTGATGATCATGGGCCAAAATATTGGAGATGGATCTGAGCTTCAAGCTTTCATCTATATTCAGATTTAGAACGTGGGTAGTCCTTATCCAGGGTTTTGTCATCCCATTACAGATTCAAATCTACATTCCAAATCCTCATTATGTTTTGGGATGGTTAAGAATCTAGGTTTCTGGTTCAGACACGTCTACAGTAAATGCATCGGCTGCCACTCATTAATGATACTGAACTAACTCACACCTGAAAGACATGTATTACGAAACAAGTCTACAGCACCGTAACCTTATATGTCACTTTACAAGCATGCGATGGATGGACATGTCCCTGCTTCGGGGAGGTTAAGGTAGGAGAAAATGCCTTCAGGATCATTCCCCTTACCATTGTCTTTATTCATTTGAATATATTTATCCTCCAGTCTCTGACAAGGATAAAACGTTGGGCTATTTTTCCATGCACTTACCAGGAATATCCAAAGAATGACAATGCAAATATAGCGGTTAGGGGCAGCAACAAAGGAATTTAAAGAAAATAAGCTTTAAATGGGGCATTAAGTCACAACCCAAGCCCAGAGCAGGAGGGTAGTGTGGCAGCACTTCAAGGAGTGGGTTGAAGTAATGTGGTAGGGGGAGCTTGGAGGTCCAGGTGACCGACAAGAGGTCAAAGACACCCCACTCAGATCTTGGGAGGATCTGTCCATTAAGGCAACCAAACCCTAGAGCTTCTTCTACTGGGATCACATCATGCCTGCCACCCCTATGCAGGTTACTCCCCTATAGAGGAAAATGGAGTCCTAAGGTTGTATCCAGGAGGGACAAGTTGCAGACAAGCCCCTAAACCATCTCTTCCCCTCAGCAGGAGCTGGGCCCAACTTTGCTGTAGGTTCAGATTCTGATCCCCTTGCTCCACTTTGGTAAGACTGGTAGTCCCATTGGTTTCAAAGTGTTAATAAATCATCAGAGGGGTAGCCATCTTAGTCTGGATCTGTAAAAGCGGCAAAGAGTCCTGTGGCACCTTACAGACTAACAGACGTATTGGAGCATGAGCTTTCGTGGGTGACTACCCACTTCGTCGGATTCATGTGGGTATTCACCCATGAAAGCTCATGCTCCAGTATGTCTGTTAGTCTATAAGGTACCACAGGTCTCTTTGCCGATGTTAATAAAGTTAGTAAAATCTGGTCCTTAATTTGGGATGGTTCTTCCACGACCCCCATAATTTCTTCCCTTGCAAACATTAACAGAAAACTCTAAGCCAAGTTTGAACATAGAATCTGTGATTAACAAAAAACTTTCCAGTGATTTTGGGGGTCGGGTGGCTTAACATTACCTGTGCCAGATGGTTCCAAAACTAGATGGATCACATCCATGGTATAAGACATAGGCCTTGCATTGTTGGCTGACTGAAATCCTTTTTGCTAAAACAGCCATTCATCAAGAGATAATTGCCAGATTTGGCTAACTCCGAATTCTAAGAAAAGCTGAGGCACTTTTTTACATTGTCAAGGACAGTTCATCTCATGGCAGCTGCCGATTCAGAACTGCCGCTGCTAAGCGATTTGTTAAATATTTTATTCATATATAAAAAAACAAACACAAAAGTAAAACAAAGCCCTGCTCACATTTCAATTTTATTGTGATACACAGCATGTAAGGCACTAACACAGAAGATCAATTCTCATTGGCTAGCAGCTGTTGGATTCTAGCAGAGGACCTGGAAAGTAGCAATTTATGAGCTTTTTCATATTTAAAATCTGTTAGATCCTGAGCAAAACAAGTTTCTACTTGGGAAAAACCTCAACTATTGATAAAAAAAAACCCACCTCAGTACGTTATGATTATGTATGCACAGTGAGGCATTTCGGAATATAGTTTATTTCTTTAAATGAATTGATATATTTTATCCACATTTACAAAAATAAAGATATTTGCACAGCAGCACTAATTACCAGCTGCCTTTACCTTTGCTGCCTTCCTGAGTGTCCCACTTCACCCTGCATCTCAGTTTTAATCATTTCTGTATCAGTACAGCAATTTTACCTACAAAGTCATCAACAGTTTTTAATAGAGCTAAATGTCACTATGTAAGTTGTGCTATATTATGAAGGCTTATTGGATGCAATCTTTGGAGGAAATGATATATGTTGATTTCAGGAAAATGTAAAATATTCTGCAAAATGATCTCATTCTATATATAGCCCTACATTTAACAGCTTTACAAACCTACAAAAGTTGGTTCCTGTAGAAAACTACCAGGCTATGTATGATGAAATCTGGAGTAGTAATACCAGAGAGCTGTCAGTCAGCCATCCATCCATCTAATTGGCTTCTTACCATCTTTCCATCATGTTTTTTTTATAACTGGTCGCCTCTGGCTAAAATGCAAATCATGAGGAAGAGCCGTCTAGAAAAAGCTGCTGCTTTCTTAATTATCTGTCAGAGTATGGACCAGTGGACCCTGGGCCACAGAGTAGAGTTATGCTAAGCAGCAAGGCATCATGGGAATTGGAGTGACAGCTCATTTTCCTCCTGTGTTTTTCCATGTTCAAATGACAATGCAGAAATATGGGTTTTTCCCACACTTTCTCTGAACACCTGGGCCAATGCTCAGGGGAACACAAAGCCAAAACTGTCACATTTCCAGACATGGTCTTATTTCTGTCACTGTGACAGGATTGTTGACAAATGCCAGCAGTCATCTCAGCATCTTGGGAAATGTCTGCCGTGGTTGTGTCAACAGCCTGACAGAAATTGTTAATGTTTAAACTTCTTCCACTGACAGAATCCTGTCTTGCTGACAGTATTTGTCATATGAAACTCAATCTTTGTCAAACTTGCTTAAAAATTAACACTTCCTCCATTTCTTTTGCAGTTCTCTGCCTAGCAGTGCTACTCTGTGTGTTTTTTTTAAAGTAATAAGATTTCAATGAGGTAATATTCCACAGTCCACAATGAATACACAATCACATTATGAACTTACGGCCAGCTTGTCCTTTTGACCTCCGCTACCATGACAATTATGCTTTTATTCCTTGCCCATTTTTTTGCCTTAGGAATCAAAGTTCTGAATTATTCAAGAGCTATAAAAATCCTATTTCTCAGTGTACAATGTGGAAAATCAATTAAACAGAGTTAGTTTAGCACTTATATAAAAATCAAGTTACAAGTTTTTAGATATACATTAACTGAGTCCTTTCCCAACTTGGATTTTGAAGGTCAGTCCAGCTAGCTAGAGAAGCAAATTGTTCACAACTTATATAACAAGTTTCATCTGGGAGAGTTTTCCCAGCTCTAGGCAGCATGGGGATTCCTTGTTTGTGTGCGTATTACTGTTTCCAGATGAAAAGTGGAGTGATAGCTTATAATAAACATTGCATTAAAAGTGGAGCTAGAGTATCATGGGGTTTCTTTGGATGCCTCATGATTGTGTATACCTATATGGTTGCATACAAGAAGACCTGCAACTGATGCTTCCATACCACCTGGTCTGAAATCATAATCCAAGGCTATACAATGACATTTTTGGCTGGGACACTTGGCTGTCCTACTTGGACAGGAGAACTTAGAGGAAAAGGTTCACTTTCAGGAAGGGAGATCACGGTGCTGCAGTACAAGGTTTTGGAGATTCATTAGAAGGGATTCATCTCTGAGTCACTACCAATAGCCAACAAATCTCCCAGCATGTGTTGCTGGAGGTGGCATATTTCAGACAAGAGGTCAGAACTTCGAGGCCCTGACCATTCTTGGTGAGTAAAGATCCATGGCATTTTTACAAGACTGGTGGCCTGGCTAAATTTCAGACTGCGTAATTACATTCTGCCTCCCTTAATGCCATATCCAATGGCCACTGGAAGTCAACAGAGAGACTTACTGGGGAGTGCATCAGGCCTTAGAAGCCCAGTCCAGCACCCAGTAGGTCAATGGGAGTGAGATCAGGGCTCTACACTTTCGGTTGTACTATTCTTCATGTCAGTCCCTACACCGCTGTGTATTGTTTCGGGGCACTGTTAAGCACCGGCCATTTTCTGTCTACAGACATGGGTGGCTGACATTCATAGGTAGGCAGAGAGCGACTCATATGTAATAAACGTTTAAGAGAGGCAATATAATCTAATGGACTGAGCATGCACCTGAGAGCTAGGGTCTCTTTTGTTCTCCACTCAGTTGTGCTGCTGATTTGCTATGCAACTTTGGGGCACTTGTTTAAGCCAAACTATGGAAATTTGGCTTCCTAAAATTAAGTTCCTACATCAGTCTGTAGGCAGGTAAATAAGTGACCTGATTTTCAGAAGACCTGGGCACCTGGCTCTTCTATTGAAGTCAATGATAGACAAGGGTATGTCTATACTGCAAGTGAAGGTGTGATTGTAGCATGGATAGTCAGACCATGCTGGCTAACAATAGTAATGAGAATGTGGTGGCATGTGCTGCAGCAGATGCTAGCAACCCGAGTACGTACTGAGGATCCCTAACAGGCTTATACTTCGGCGTCTTAAACCTTGGGCCACCGTATATATTGTTACCTGTGCTCACTAGATTAAAGCCTGGGTTGCCATACTGAGTGTCGACCTATCCTAAGAGCACTCAGTACCTCTGTGCCTCAGGTCACCTAGTTAGGTGCTTACATATGGCTCCACGTGCTTGACTTTTGTTCCTTACATTAGAGACTGTTGTTGGCCTCTAACCTTTCTGCATCGTAGTTTTCCCATTTGCCAAACTGGGATAATAATACTCACCTACCATGAAATTTCCATGAAATTTTAGATTTACAGGATAATAGAATAGCACAATGTTGATGTTAGTTACACAGGAGTGGTTTTCAGCTATTTCACTGCGGAGTTCCAAGAACGCAGGTTTGGTTTCTTTGGTATGCTGCACAGTGAACCCCATAAAGAGGTCAGTGTTTTACATTCCTATTTGCTTAAAGTCCTAAAACACAGGGATCTTGTATAAAATACTGTTCGTTGTTTACATTTGTTTCCTTAAGCTACAGTCAGGGTATACGAAAGAACCGTTCTTACCATAAACTCATTTTATTCAGTTACAGTGTGTTTTAATATGGGGTAAGAACATGGTATTATGTGTGAAACTAATAGACAGTTGAGTCAATTCTGCCCTCCAATGTGCGTTCCCAGCTGCAACTAACTTCACTGGGAGATGAATGGGTGTAACATACGGTAAAATTGGGTGTCAAAATAATAATCTACAATTCTATTGCACTTCTAATCCAAGGTTCAAAAGCACTTTATAAAGGTGGGTAAGTATTATCACCCTCATTTTACAAGTAAGGAGTCTGAGGAACAAAGAGGTTAAGTGATCTGGCCAGGCCACAGAGTAAGTGAGTAGCAGAGTTGGATTCAGATTCAAGCTTTTCTAGACCCCAGTGTCTTGTGTTAACCAATTGACTGTGAGTAAATTAAATGCTGTGGGTAAATTAAGGTTACTAAGAGAGCTTTAACTTTTGCATGTTTTGATTTCTGAG
Organism: Lepidochelys olivacea; assembly: GCF_965140295.1. Lineage (NCBI taxonomy): Eukaryota > Metazoa > Chordata > Testudines > Cheloniidae > Lepidochelys > Lepidochelys olivacea. The sequence continues at coordinate 13,632,192 of NC_140413.1, forward strand.
TGTTTAATACTCAGATTAAATACTCAGAGGGGTAGCTGTGTTAGTCTGTATCCACAAAACAACAAGGAGTCCGGTGGCACCTTAAAGACGAACAGATGTATTTGTTTTTATTTATTGTTATTTGTTAATACTCAGATACTGCAGTGATGGATGCCACGGAGATGTACAGCAATAATTGTAAATTTAGCAATACTCAGTTCTCTTGTTTAGAAATGCTCAGAATCTTTGCCTTTTGGAATGAAGGACTCCATGCCTGGCTCTGTCTAAAATATACTTCGGAGAGTTTGCATCTGATTCTTTAGCGTTTAATGACCTAGATGGGAGTGAAAATCATATACCCCTCTATTTAAACAAAATTCTGACCATGAGAATTCTGTGTTAAAAATCAGGCTGTGTCAAAAGTGGCTGAAGTTTCAAAGCTGAAAACTTGGCTTGTAATTCGTCTTTTATGAGGAATTGTGTGTTTGCCTGGCTGGAAAAAGACTTTGTTTCTCATCAAAGTTTGACAGTTGCATGCAGGACATGAATAGCATGAAAACTATAAATTCTGTGGACCCGTTCCTCAGCAGGTACAAACTGGTGTAGGATTTGGTCCTATATATGAACTTTGTTTGAATCTCAGTGTACATCTTCAGACTGTTTGGGAAGCATGCAGGCTAAAAGGAAGAAATTGGGAACCTAACCTGGGCCTTCATTCTCCCTGGCCAGCCCTGCAGCAACCCTGTTCTCTCTCAAAACAGTGGCCCATCTGTGTTGGCTCTCTGAGTGATCACCTACACTGAGTGAAGTGGAAAATCCTTCATTCTCCTTGACAGAGCTACAATGATATAAAAAGGGGAGTAGAATCGAAAAACCTATGAGAGCAGAACAGAGAGTAGAATGTGCAGCCGAGAGTCTGGGCTAAATAATTATCTCTGGGTATTGTATTATTTGCATAATTAAAAAGTTTGGCTGAATTTCCGACATGCCGTCTCCTGCATTGGGGAGATGGTGGAGGCGAGTTAATCAGCAGGAGGAAAGTGAAGGTTAATGAATTGTTATTCAGATGGTGCAGGCCCTGTGAGATTTGTGGATAATTGACACCATTTGGGAGCTAAGGCAGAGTGGAAGAGCAGAGATGAGCAGCCGCAGCAGCTAAACTGGAAAAGAACGAACAAATGCTAAGTTAGCACCAATTATCATTTTGATGGGTTTGTTTGCCTTTTTTTCCCCTTCTCTTCCCCACTTAGTTGGATGAAGCTGAGATGGATGTAAAAGAACCATTCAAAATTCAAATGGCTGATGGAGGCTGTTCAGTCTGACCAGAGAAAGAACAGAAAATGAGGCCAGAGAAACTATTATTTTGAGAGTGGAAAATAAAATTGGTGTGAACTGTCAGCAAGCCAGCAGCTCCTGTTCACAGAGGTTTCTCACGACCCTTTGACTTCAACTGCAGTTCTTCCCAATGGATGAAATTTGTCTTTTTGCAGAGGGCCAGGACAAGCCCCATTCACTACTAAAGGGGCTATTATTAATGATTCATATTACAGTAGTGTCTAAAGCTATCTAACTGACATCAGGCCCCACTGTGCTTTTCACTATTCAAAACCATATTAAGAGACAGTTCCTACCCAAAGAACTTACCATCTAGATAGGCAAGATGGAAAACAGGGGAAGCGGAGCTACAGAGACGTGAAATGACTTGCCCCAAATCACACAACATGTTAGTGACAGCACCAGGAATAGAAGTCACCTCTCCTGAGTCCCAGCCCAGCACCCTATCCACTTGGCCATACTACTTCCATAAACCTTGAACTGGCCTTCTCGGAAGAGGCGTAACTAGGGTGACCAGAGAGCAAATGTGAAAAATCGGGATGGGGTTGGAGGGGGAGTAATAGGAGCCTATATACGAAAAAGACCCAAAATTCGGGACTGTCCCTATAAAATCAGGACATCTGGTCACCCTAGGCATAAGAGACCCAGCGGGTTTTGCTGTTGCTCAGGCATCTCATGTTCTAAGATAGAAAAAAATACAACCAATTAAAAACTAAAGTGCAGGAGTAGCTTTCAAATCTATACAACTGAATGTCTGAGGCTGAAAATAGGCTAGGTAGAGCCAAAGACAAACTTGGGACTTGTCATAGAACTAGTACTGTATGGAGGTGGGGATAATACCTAGAATTAGTCTAAAACCAAGGAAAGTCCTGCAACATTTGACAGCTAGGACTTTCCTTTGGTAAGGAGGGCTAGGACCAAACTGTCTTAATAGAAAACTGCCCAAAATTGGATTTAACTAGTGATCCATTTTAATTCAAGACATGCTTTAGAGTCCCAGTGTAAAACTCAGTGACACAACATAAAAAATGGATTATTGCTAAGATCTTCCCAATGCTGAAATAGGTGGTAGAGAGAAACTCTCATTATTAGCCTGTAACAAACAGAATAGTGACTAGAAGGAATCTAAACTTTTATTCTAGACATCAATTTTATCATAGGAACTCAAAAGAAAGCTAGAGAACTCCTCGGGATAAAGCAGAAACATATCTCTGGCAATGCTGTGACCTGCAAAAACTTTGAATAAAATGATTAATCATTAGCTTTTCATTATTTGAATTTCGGAAGCACCCCACATGTGATAGGTTCTGTCCCACAATCTGGAGAACAAAGTCCCTGACCTCACAAACTGCAGGCATACAAAAGAATTGAAGGATGGAGAACAGAGATAAAAAATGTAAGCCAAGTGATCGGGGCAATGGTAGGCAGGTATCTTGTTAATCCCTAATTTTCTTCTCTTTTGTGTTCCCTGAGTCACTTCTTGCATAGGCAATGCTGCCAGTGGTTTTGGAGGAAAGATTTAAATGAGTCAAGGATGCAGGATAGACAAATAGAAGGCCATGTCAAGCACACAGGGCAACATGAAAGAAGACACAGAGACAATAGAAAGTGAAGAATTTGAAAGGGAGTGTTGAAGGTAGCACTCTGGGCAGAGCCAAAGGTGTTGGAGAATGTAGCAATGGGGTGTGGCCTCCTTCCCAGATGGACGGAGGGACAGTCATAACTGCCCCATGGTAGACAGAGCCAGGACACCCACGCCTACCCCACTGGAAGAAGAGGGGCAGGACAGAAACCGGAAGTATAAAAGGCAGGACCTCAAGCTCAGTTGGAGAGGAGCCGCCGAGAAGAAGGGTGTCTCCTACCCGCTGCTGTAGCTCAGAGTTGACAGCAACCATTACAGCACCCAAAACCTGGTGGGACTTCCAGAACTGCCAGTTGCCGGAGACACTGAGGAGTTGCTGGAGCTGCTATTAGCTGTTTATCCCAGCAAGACAAACAACAACCCCAGGATCCAGGTACCTCTCCAAAACGGGAGTGTAGGAAGTAGCCCAGGGGAGCCAAATATAATTTGGCTGTGTTGCTGACTGACAGCCGGCCAGCGTGTTGTGGTAGGGTTTCTCTGCTGATGCAGTGGTGGACCACTCCACCACTGTTAGGGCCCTGGGCTGGGACCCGGTGGAGTCGGGTGGGCCAGGGTCCCCCTACCACCTGTTACCCCAGCTGGGGGTGGCAGCCTCCCCACTCTAGGCCAAGAGGTCTGCATTTATCAGTGGTCCGCCAGAGCCACGACCCCCAACTGTTTGCTGCCCCTCCCTGCCTGAGGGCCTGGGTTTATAGACATTGCCACTCTGCCCTGACTACAGGCCAGAGCCCTCCAACTGTCTGGTGCCCTGCCCTGCCTGTGGGTCTGGGCGCCTAGACTCATTAATCTGACTGTTCGGTGCGCAGCCCTGTCGGAGGACCTGGGCCCTAGACTCATTATTGCTCAACGTCGCCGAGTGGTGGAGACCCCGGTACTAATCCCCCTGAACTGTGCCCTTCCAGAGGCCTTGTAGCGAGGGGGTATAGCCTCCTTTCCAGACAGACAAAGGGACAGCTGCGATCACCTTACAGAGAAGAACCACAAAACAAAGTCAAGGTTGAAATTAGCCCTAGTAAGGGAGCTATGCTGCAACCAGTGCATATGATCCTGGTCACTCTTGTGATCCCCTTGTCAGTTTGTAGTATCCACTCGTTTCCCCTCATACTTAAATGGAAAGTTATTAAGTGTTGGGGACAATTTTTTGTTCTGTATTTGTACAGCGCCAAGCGCACTGAAATCCTGGTCCATGACAGAGGTCCCCCAAGGTGTGACCAACATAGAAATAACTGATAATCACTAGAGATGACTGGGAGGCCAGCACCAAGTTAGAGAGCAAGGCCAGGAATTTAAAATGTGATGCATAGCACGATGGGGAGCCAGGGAAATGACTCAGAGGGTAGGGAGGGGTGTTACAATCAAAGCCACTGGCAATAAAGTTAAGGGAGACCAGAATTTAACTTGACCATCTCAACATATATTAAATATCTTTTTTATTATTGGTTTCAGAGTAACAGCCGTGTTAGTCTGTATTCGCAAAAAGAAAAGGAGGACTTGTGGCACCTTAGAGACTAACCAATTTATCTGAGCATAAGCTTTCGTGAGCTACAGCTCACTTCAGCATCCGATGAAGTGAGCTGTAGCTCACGAAAGCTCATGCTCAAATAAATTGGTTAGTCTCTAAGGTGCCACAAGTCCTCCTTTCCTTTTTTTATTATTTTATTTATTTAATTATTTTGTTGTATTTTTTTCTCTGGAGTCTGGACCTTGACTATATCTTGACCAAGAAATTTGAACCTTGACAAAAAATAACCGATTACCCCTGAAGTAGGAGTTACACTTCCCACCCTATCAGTGAAAAGTTAACTAAACATTTTAGCTGAATTACATTGAAAAATGTCTCTGTGCCATACCAGCCCCATGGGCAAGAGGCACACAGGGGATGTTACAACCATCTTTGCCCCTCCCTCCTGGTCAGTCCCCCTCACCTCCAAGTATAGCTCAGCTGGATCCAAGCACTGAGTCTCACATTCTAGTCATCTGGATCTTATGAAAGATTTTCCCTCAGTTACATCAGTGTAAATCTGCCGTGTTATTAGGTCCTATCGAGTTGTGATCTCATTCCTCCCAACCAGTCTGTCTGACTCTCTTTGAACATTTTTCCTACCACAAGTTCCTGCACCTTTGAGACTTCTGCAACTTCAGTAAAGTTTTATTTATTTATTGAATAAAAAATTCAGTGGAAAAACATACATGGACTCATATATTCTGGTGGTGCTAGAATCTGGGGCACAGTTCCTCTTGCAATATTGAGAAAGATGACAAATGCTCCCTTCTGCCATGTATGACTGAAGGTCGTGGCCTGAATTTAAGGATGATGCTAGCAACTTCAAGGAGAAATCTACCTGAAATAGTTAATTGTATCTAAAATATACAGCACACTGCTAAAGCTAGTTATAGAGACAGGCAAATGTGCAAATTAGCTTAAGAGGCAGCTGTACACATTTTGGGTGAAGGGTACTGCTGTTAACGATATATTTTGGCTGATTCAAATGCCGAGACAGACTATACTGAAGACTGATGTTGATTTAACAAAATACTAAAAACTGGTGTCATCTGCAGTGCCTCAAATCATCTTACAACTAAATATTTATGTTTCTTAAAAAATAGTAGATGGTAAAGATGGCCATATCTTAAAAACAGAAAATAAATTTAAAATAAATATACAACATAACATTTTGCTATTTGAGGAGAAACATATAAAGCAACGTGATCATGGTTTAGAAGGACCCACTCAGGGAGAAGATATATGGGGTCTTTAATCTAGCAGACAAAGGTGAAATAAGTACCAGTGTCTGGAAGTTAAAGCAAGACAAAAATTAAACTTGAAATAAGGCATACATTTTTAACAGCGATGGTAATTAATTGCTGCAACACACCACCAATGGATGTGGAAGATTCTCCATCACTTGAATTCTTTAAATCAAGACTGGATGTCTCTTTCAAAGATATGCTAGAGTCAAACTACAAGTGGTTGGCTCTGCTGCAGGAATTACTGGGCAAAGTCCTAGAAATTACCTTTGATTTTAAGGATGTTAGTCAAAAGGCTCAACTAAACTGTATGTAAATGGTGAATGTGTTCTCTTAAGGTGAGCAATTCAGATACATCAATCAGAAGATGCTAGTTGTTAGTGCTTCTTAGGGCCTCTGTACATTACAGCCACTATGGTGGAACAGCTACGGCATTGCTGTGCCATGCGTAGACACTTCCTACATCAACGGAAGGGGTTTTTCTAGCAATGTAGTTAATCCATCTCTCTGAGATGAAGTAGTTAGGTTAACAGAAAAATTCTTCCATCAACCTAGCTATGTCTATGCCAGGGATTAGGCTGTGCTAACTACAGTGCTCAGGGAACCAACTGTTTCTCAGTCCTGAGCAAAGTAGCCAGGTCACTATAACTTTTAAGTGTAGATCAGGCCTAAATTGAAGTGTTGTTTAAAAAGTGTCGAGCACTAGAACCCCTCATCTGAACAACCCAAATTGCATGAAAATTCTGATTTGGATCTAGATGCGAGCTCATCAAATCCACCCCACTGCTATAATGGGTCCAAGCAGGATCCTCCTGAATCCAGGCACCGCACGAAGCCAGGCAAAATTGAGATTAAGATTCAAATCCAGATCTAGGCCTCTCAACTTGAGACCATCTCCAGTATTGTTATGAGGTTTAACAACGTTAGGTTACACTATGAAAATTGTTGGGGAAATTAAAGACTTTCAGCCTGTCCATCCGGTAAAGAACAAACTTGCTTTCAAATGTATTACAACTAATCATGTTTATTATGGTAGTGCTTCAGGGCCAACTGACAATGGAGCTCCACTGTGCTAGGCACTGTACAAATACAGAGTAGAAGATGGTCCCTCCCCCTAAAGAGCTTACAGTCGAAACAGACAAGATAGGCACAGGGCGGGGGAAAGGATGCAACACACAAGCAGAGTGAACAATATGATGGTGGCAAACATCATGTTAGTTCTGTGATTTTTTGAATCCATTGCATTCTCCTCCTTGTCGTGGCTTAAGAGAGCCAGTGTAAGAGAGTTTTCAATATAATATTTAATCTGCTATAGTGTCTTGATTTCTCAAACTGATCTCAAAAATGCCACGAGGAGGTTTGCAGCTGCTGTCTACCAGTCCTTTGATTTAGAAACTACTGGCTTAATGGGGCTAGTGCAAATTTTCATTCTTTTCTATTTGTTTTAATTGCAAAAAATAATTGCAGAGTATATGCATCTGTTCCCAGCATTATTAAAATATAAGTGTAGGCCCCAGTGTCTGAGAGAGAGGTGCTTCGGAGATGCCATCAGAGGAATCCATGTTTGCAAACACAGGAGGAGAAATAAAACAAAACTGTGTTATTTTCTTCTATCCCTAGTGGTGGAAGAGACAGGAGCAGAGATTGTGGAACTCTATGTGGGCTTTTTTAGCTAACCTAGTGCATTACCCCAAAGAATAGTTCTTCTGCACTGACAGCTGCACAGTAAAAGATGTGCCATATGGTAAAATATGCAAATGACCTGCACAAGTGTATTTCTTGCTCTCCTACTGGGCAGGGAATTGGGAACCTAAATTTAAAGTGGAAAAACCAGACATTCACAGTGAAATGAAGCTCAGGCCAATACTCGTTGCTGAGGACGTGTGCATTCGAGCTAACTTGGTGTGGGTGAGGAACCCAGCAAAAGGGTAATCCAGGCGGTGGCATACACAGGCATTGATGCTGATACTCAGACTGGCAGACACAAGAGACATTAGCTAAGAGGAGCGACTGGAGTACCTTAGAGCAAAATTAGCCAATTAAGTCATTACTTCCTGAGATATGTAAAATTAATTTTAATTATTTTTAAAGGCACAAGTTCATTAAAAGTGAACTAGTAAGCTGAACAGCAAAGTAAAAGTTACCTGGGGGGAAAAAAAACAGGTTTTCATCTTATTTTAGACTTCCACCTTTCTGGTGTCTTTCTGTAATGTTGTGACACAAGATTTCCCACTAAGATCTGATTTATCGATAAATAAATCAGAGCAGGGAGAACCAGAACCTTAAATCTTCCTCTGCTGATTGTTTGTTGGCTTTGCCTCTCAATCTCTTGGGTTTACTAAACTTAGTGACAGCTGAGACAAGGTAAGAGTTCATGGGTGGGATTTTCAAAAGCGCTCAGCACCGGCCTAACTTTGCTCCCATTGAAATCAGTGTATTGACTTCAAGGGCAGCAGAGTTATTTCAGTGGGGGGGGGGTGCTTTTGAAAATCTCAACTACACTCGTTTGTAATTCTCCTTGGAAGAATTCAAGATCAATGACTTGACTCTGAGCTGGATCCAGTTCAGAAAAGTAAAGGGATTAAAAATATATATATCCCATTGATTCTGTGCCACAAAATGCTTCTGGTTTTGGAAGATCTTTTGTAAAAGTGTTCAAAATCTTTACACTCATTTTTAGGGTCTGGAATGGGTGAGGTGCCATTGCCTATAGCCTATTTGCTACGTTCCCCACTCGTATCTCCCTCAATGTATTTTTCCATCCATACCAGCCCTGATCCAAAGCCCATAAAATTCAGTCATGGAGCAAAGGAGGAAGTCCATATTTCAGTTTTACAAACTGGCTGCATGTTGATACTTTAGGTTCATCTTCTGTGTGTCTTCCAGGAAAAAAATAACAACTCTTTTTAAAGCTCAATAAGCTTTGGATTCTGTCTAGTTTCAGTGTTGGGTGCAGGTTTAGGTCAGTTCCTGTTTAGTCCAAATGGTTATGCCATTCTATATCCCTAGTCGAGACACGGTTCAAATAAATCCCTCTATCAAAATAAAGCAACTGAAAAATATCATCCACATATTTTTGCCAGTTCAGCAATACATTCTGTGTGCAGCTTTAGCACACTCTGAGTCCGAAGCTATTGTCTGCATTTGTTGCTGCTTCGTCTGGATGTACAGGGATAAGGAGAGGGTGACAACAAAAAAATTCTAGTTCTTGCACTGAGTCATAGATTATTTTCTCTAATTAATCTCCCTGCAAATTCACCCCATCTATAAACTATTGGACAGGTGGGTGTGTTTTGCAGATGGCAGACAGGATACACAACTGCACATGGAACATCTGGCAGAGGGGTGGCTGGTTTTATAATTGCCAACAAGCCACGGTTTTGGCTGGAAGATCCAGAGTTGCTGTCTAGAGAGAATTTTCCAAGTCTGCTGGCCCTAATGATAACAATAATCCTCCTATGTAATAATGAGTTGTGCCAGAACCACTTCCTCTCATATCTCCCCACCCCATCTATCTGATCTGGCTTTAGTGCTTTTCTGCACGGTATAACAACAAAGATAATAACACCTAGCTCTTATACAGAGCTTTTCATCATTAGATCTCAATATACTGCTTTTTTAATAATAGGAAAACTGAGGCACAGAACAGTATAGTGATTTGCCCAAGGGTCACACAGCAGGCCAGTGACAGAGCCAGGAATAGAATCCTTGTCTCCTGAGTTCTAGTCCAGGGCTCCATAAACTAGACCACACAGTGTGTTGTTTTGTTGACATAAAATGAGCAATAGGAGTTTGCCAACTTTCTATTTGTTAAATCTGACTGGCTCTGCAACAGATTGAGCTCATATTTTTTGAAACCCAGGTTGTTTCGCAAACACGAAGGCACGGGGCTTTGGGGATGGGGTCAGCAGTTGAAAATGAAATAGCAAATCACGGTATTGTCCAGATTGGAAAGAGAGGAAAAGAAAGCAGCCTCTAGCAGTGGAATAAGGCATCGCTGGAGGCAGGGAGCGGAATGGAAGTGTGTGCTGAGGTAGAGGTCCAGGTTCCATGATTGCTGCAGCTCCTTGTTTTGTTGGAGAAACAACCTAAGCGCTTGCAAAGCTCTATCACATAACAGGTGGACAGGTTTCCCGAACAGCTGATAGACTGGGGGGATGAGGAGGAAAGAAGTAGCGTTTTGGAAAACAAGGTTGTCAAGGCCTGATAGGGTATTGCTAGTACTTATACACTGGTTTGGGAGATAAACCAAATTGCCCAGCGTCCAAATGTGCAATGCATAGGAGGAATGCTTGGGTTCTGCTTTTTTTTTTTGCTTTTTTTTTTTGCGCCATTTACTTCATTTTAAATCTGTTTTGACCCATTTACTGTGCTGTCCTCCATCTGAGCGAAATTCACCCCTGTGCAGAGAGCAGGCACCAGGTCTATTTGTTTCACTTAACAAAGAGAAGGTCAAGGTTGATCACACTTTGTAACTGTACATGGGAAACAGAAATCATTAGGGAGCTCTTCAATGTAGCAGACAAATGTATAACAAGATCCAATGGCGGGAAGCTGAAGCTAGACAAATTCAGACTGGAAACAAGACACATTTTTTTTTTTTACAATAAGCGTAAGTAACCATTGGAACAATTTGCCCAGGGTCGTGATGGATTCTCCATCATTGGTAATTTTAAAATCAAGATTGGATTAAAAAAAAAGATTCTCTCCAGTTCAAAAGGAATTATTTTGGAGAAATTCTATGGCCTGTGTTATATGGGAGGCTGGACTAACTAGATGATCAAAATGGTCCCTTATGGACTATCTACAAATCTATGTATGCCTTAAGTCCTCAAAATAGAGTTTGCATGTGATTTAAGTCATGGATAGACTTGGTTACTAGCCCTTTTCATGGAAGTAAATTTCATATTCCATGCACAAATGCTATTGACCTTAGAGCCAGAATCTACTCTCTCTTAACACTAGTGGAAATCTGGAGCAATTCCACTCAAGCCAATGGTGTAATTCCAGATTTACTCCAGTGGTACGGACTGCAGAATTTGGCCCATTGGAACAGATTTTTAAGCGGGCTGAGCACCAGATTTCAAGTGCTCACCATGTACCTTTTGGGCCACATTTTCAAAACAGCTCAGCACCCAATATATGGGACACTTTTGAAAATTTGGCCTTTATGTAGTTGCCCGAGTGGAGGCAGAACTTTTCTGAAAATCTGACCAAAGTTGTGCTTGTCCTTTTGAAAAGCTCGCCCTAAATTCGTGTCTCGATCCTTCAACAAAGACAGTTATAATTTCCACCCTGTATTTCCCATGTACCCAATTTAGCTAATAATTTGTTCTAATATTCCTGTTGCTATATTTATTATTAACATTTCCTCATAAATCAACCCCACGGATAGATTAGCATACTCTAGTTATTTCAAACACACCCTTCTATCCACTAGAAGGTTTACCTTGCAACCAAATTAATATATTTGCAAACTGCAGGATATTATACAGAACAATGATTAAAAGTGCATTTCTTCCATCTGATCTTAGAGTAATGTAGATAAGGCCTGACATTTCAGTCAACAGAAAATGTAATACTTTGGCTTTAGCATTAAGTGAAACTAGCAATGATTATTTTGCCTCTGGCTGCTAATTATTACTGTACAGTACTTCAGAAATACTTAAAGCCACAGCATGTGCAAACCTACAGCAGAGCTAAAAAAATCACATAGTTTAATAAAGTACCTGCAATGTGATGGTGGTTTGCTAAAACTTTTTTAACTCATGGTGCATTAGCTGAAATCCCAAACGCTGTAAAATAGCATCTCGTTGAGCAGTTTTCTGGAGTGTTGAAAGAACTGTTTTATTCTTATTTATTTCTCTAGGGGCTAATAAACCATTGAAATGGAAAGATTTTGGTTAAACCCATCAAGCACACTAGATATTAGTATTGTTATATGGTTTCATCCTGTGCTCATTTAAATCAATGGCAAAATTCCTACTGACTTTAGTGGTTCGAAATCAGGCAAATAAAATACACCATGGACTAAATATAAGGGCATGGTTTATTACACATAGATTAAACCTGCATGTTAAAGTCCCATTACCTGTGATATCTAAAGCTAGACTGGAGACCATTGAAGAATATCCGATAGGGAATAATCCTGCAATGACTGGAACAAGGAATAAGTTATATAAACAGACCTTTCCAGCTCTAACTTACACAATTCTAAAAATCCAGGTAAAGTATTGTCAGGGGTGGTTGGTATTTTCCAAACATACGCAACTAGGATGTTGTCACTGAAATTCATTTCATCTGATTCTTTCATGCATCTGATGAAGTGGGGTTGAGCCCACGAAAGCTTATGCTCAAATAAATTTGTTAGTCTCTAAGATGCCACAAGTACTCCTCGTTCTTTTTGCTGAAATTCATTTGTTGCTATCCCCATCAATGGCCCATACGCCACTAACAAATTACCCATCTTCCATTTGGAAAGCAAAGTCCTAGTCAACTTACAGCAGAAGAACTGGAAAGCATGTGAATTAGCTAACTTCTATTTTGTTGTTGGTTGTTGTCTGCATAAAAAATGGCTGAATAGATCAGATTTTTTTTCTTTCAAATTTTGAAAAGAAATATATAATTCTCTGGCTCAGACCTTGCGTGCCATGTTTCAACTAGGAGGGAATTTTTATGGTCAAATTATAAAACCGTGAAAATAGGAGTTTATAATGGAAACGCTGATACAACCGTAACTATGGTATTGCAATTGCACCACTATAAGAAAATTGGTTTAGATAATATAACCTTCTGGAATGACTGCAGTTCTAAATGATCGTGCATCTCCATAAATCTAAGCTAACTCAGTAATTCAAAATTACTAAGATTTAAGTTTAGTACCAATAAGCAATAAACTTATGGCTATTGCTATAATAACTGCTGGTCTGTGCTCCCTTATTTCACAGCAGGTGGTCTTCAGGCTAGTTGGCAGGCTGAATGAAAACACTTCAAACTATTTCTAAACTAATCCCTAAACTTAAGCGGAGACAGATTTCCAAACTCCCGTGCAATCATTTCTGCTGGCAAAAGGGATATTTTATTTTAACCAATGCACCAGAGTATCATCCCTTTTTACGTTGTTTTATACTAATATGCTACACAGTGACAGCTGTCACAGTGTATTACTGCAATATGTCAGGAGGAAGCCACTGTGGGATATGTAACGTTGCTCTAAACAGACTGTACTTCTTTGTATCGACTTAAAACTTTTTATTTTAGATTCACCTAATTCATGGAGAGTAGACGTCTCGATGCTTGATTCTCCTGTCAGTTGATCTAGTGTTATGTTGCTGTGACCCCATGGAATGTAGTGGAGTTACTCCTGACGTACTATGGTAGTAACTGAGAGGAGATTCGGGTCCTTCAGGCCTGTGATGGGGAGTACAAACCCCGCCCTGGGTCCAAAAAGGTTAAAGGAAAATAAGGGGCCCAGGTAGCCCCTCCCCTCCAAACCTGCACAGCATGTGCTGAGCCTGATTGAGGCTGATGGGTTAGTTGTCTTTATTTTTTCTTTTGTTACCTTATATTGGACTTGGCACGGTGGGGAGAGATGGATGGTAGGAGGGCCTGGGCTCCCCTAACAACTGCACCTGCTGCAGGATGGGCAGAAGCCTCATTTCCACACACTCACACACACACCTATCTAGTAAGGACAGGGAAATGACATTTCAAACCCTGTGGTGAAGCTAAGCCCCCTACCAAGGTTAGGAACTGCTCTGAAAGGCCTTCCTGAGGGGAGACAAGACTGAAAACAGGATGCGTTACCTACCGGACTGACTGGCCCTCCAAGACTCTATTACAAGGCCTAATCCTTGTACCACTGGAGCCCTGGGCGTCTCCCAGCGGTAAGGCTGGCCTTGCCCTTCCACCCCAAAAAAGGGACAGTCCCCCATACCCTGCGACCTTCACTTCTGCACTGCTGTTGGCGGCGGCACTGGTTTTCGAGCTGACTTTAGTGCCCCCATCAGCAGCAGCGCAGAAGTAAGGGTGGCAATCCCATGACCCCCCCCACTACAGTTTTGTAACCCACTACTGCCCCCCCTGAAATTTCAGATGTAAACCTGAAACCATGAAATTAGCTATTTTAAAAATCCTATGACTGTGAAATTGACCAAAATGGACCATGAATTTGGCAAAACCCTAACTATAACAGTCTTACCAGGCAGTCAGTGACAGCCTCCTTGGGCACTCCAGTCCATCTTACCACTCAGGCAAGCTTGACTCTGTGATATATGGTCCCTTGCACCAAAAATCACAACAATATTCAGGTTACTCCCAGTCCCAAAGGTCCAGTCATTTACCCCAGGTCAGTTGCACCCTAGATCTCTCACCAAAGACAATGATTGTAGCTAATCCTGTAATAAACGAACTAAAGACTCATCCAGATAGGAAAAAGAAGCAGGTAACATTCACATTCACAAATGAGATACTGTCTTGGGTACCAAAAGATAATACAAACTTCTATAATAAGTAGGCTTTACACGTCTTTTGGGGCTAACCCAGGCAAAACAGCTGGGGTTATTTTGCTTATGCTTAATGATTCTTGCCCCTTTAGAGTCCAAGCAACAAAAAGAACCAATTTTCTCCTTGTCAGGGATTTTTATCTCCTTCACCCCAGAGTCCAAGCTGATGGAATGAGATCATGCACAGGCCTCCTCTTCCTGGAGTGGGTGAGGAATGCAATCAACAAGGTCTCTGTCCTTTGGTGCTTCACAATGGCTCACTTGCTTTCAATGGGCCATTTTGTGTGCAGGACAAGCACTTTTCCTTAATTAATGCTTCTTTTTCCTGTTGGTGTGTTACACGGTTTCAGAGGTTTACAATACAAATGCTCAGTATAACTTTATACCAGGGGCAACGGAGGTTATAAGTGAAATCAATGTATGTAGCATCCTACCAGATACTCATAAGATCTAAACACCAAACAAGTTCTTACAATGTTAATGTTAATCTTAATAATACCAGCACACGTGTGAGGCAGATTAGTTTTCAGCTGTGCATTTGTCAGTGTTCAGAGAGGTCTGGGGCCTTGGCAAGAGCTGGCACCTTGTCTGCCAGCCATGGCCGGAGGACAGGCACACCTACCTGGGCCCCGACCCAGCCCGGCCCATACCTGCTGCAGCCAGGGGAGAAGCACCTCTCTCCCCCAGCTTAGGTGCTGCTGTGGGGAGAGAGAGCTGTGGGGGAGTCCTCTCTCTCCACTGTAGTCCCGGAGAGCCCCACTGTCCCCCAAACCCCTCATCCCCGGCCCCACCCCAGAGTCCGCACTCCCAGCCGGAGTCCTCACCCCCCCCAACACACACACACACCAACCCTCTGCCCCAGCCCTGAACCCACTCCCGCACTGCGAACCCCTCGGACCCACCCCGCCACATGAATTTTGTTATGTGCACCAATAGGGAGGTGATGTGTGACATATCACCTCTCCATTGGTGCACATAACAAAATTCATTCCGCACATGGGTGGGAAAAATTAGAGGCAAAACTGGTCGACACTGCCTGAACATTAGCCTAAGATCCTGATCTTGCCATGTGTTGCATGCAGCTCCGTGACAGGGCCCATCAGGCCTTCTCTGCCCCCTGCTGGAGGGATCAGTGCCCTGATACCCACCCCGCTCCCCTTAAAGAAAACACCCTCAGATGGGGCTAACCATGAGACAGAGGCCTAGAAGGAGACGGTGATCAATAGAGAGCCCACAGGCCTGTCAAGAACGCTGGCCTGCTCTCTGGAAAAGACAGTGCTGCTGTGTGGGGTTTAACAGGAAATGAGCTCCTCTGTATTAGGTTAGGAACACTGTGACTAAGGACGGGTTTCAGAGTAGCATCCGTGTTAGTCTGTATTCGCAAAAAGAAAAGGAGGACTTGTGGCACCTTAGAGACTAACCAATTTATTTGAGCATGAGCTTTCGCGAGCTACAGCTCACTTCATCGGATGCTGTAGCTGTAGCTCACGAAAGCTTGTGCTCAAATAAATTGGTTAGTCTCTAACGTGCCACAAGTCCTCCTTTTCTTTTTGTGACTAAGGAGTCACCTTTTGGGTTTGTTTGTTACAGTTTAAAGGGGCAGGCAGCCAAATCTTGAGTTTATGTTTCACTAATCATTTGAGACTGATGCCAAGTCCTCTCCGCATTCCCTACTGCTCTACCCTGGCAGCCACGGGCTCTGTGCAGATGCAGCAGTCCACCCCCAGGTAACGAATTGCATCAGAATTGGGGTATTCAATTAGAAACCATACTAATGATGGTCTTGATTCTGCAAGTCCTCACTTATCTCACTGAACTGTCATGCCTCTCTGCATGCCTGCTGTTTTTGTCTCATCCATGCATGGTGAAAAATGGGTAATACATGTTAAAGAAAGGGCAGGGAAATACTGTGTCATTTAGGAGAGCGATTCCACAGGCCAAATAGCAAATAGGGAAAATTCAACACAGTAGCTGCAGTGAATTTTGGAGAAACCCTTACGCTGAAATATGTTTACATGCATCATCTGTGGAATAATTGAGGGCATTCAATAGGGATAATTTGTGATCAGGAAAGGGTCTAAATTCCTCCTCAAAAAGAGCCAAATTCCCTGGTGGTATAAATCAGTAAAGCTCTTGACTTCTGGTCAAGCAGCCATACCAATCAAGAATTTGGCCCCAATTGTTTGCCCAGTTCTAGTCAATACTGACCTAGCTTCAAACTGGTGGCCAATTAGCCTTCATGTAAAATGGTTTGTACACTTTTACAAGACCCCTTAGCCATCTATTGCATCAGTAAGAGAAGTGAAAAGTTTCAAACTTCCTATAAAAAGCCATTTTCAGCTGTGTATGTTCCCTTGTCCTGCCTGTTCTCCATTTCTCTCTGCCTAAGCAGGTTTAGACTGTATTTAAATGTTGCATTTCCAAGTGTTCATGATTCTATACAAAGCTCATCACACATCACTCTTGCCTTATTTCACAGGCTGAGCTAGTAATTAGCACATTTCACAATTAGCCAGTGTCTTTGCTCCGCTAATTTCATTCTATGATGAAGGTGCTAACGTGGCGTGAAGCTGTAATGTACTCGTTGATTTATTAAGCCTCCTCAGATTGATGAAAATCGCATGCTGTGCCTTTACTGTCGGGAACGTTAACAACATCCATTTGTAAGAGATGGTATTTGAAAAGTGATGTTGGTGTGATTGAATGTGTAATGAAGCCAGCTCAGATAGCAACTTCCCAAGGAAATTATATTAAAGTTCCACTGAAGTTTCTGCTTGAAAGTGGGCTCTGACTTTATAAAGTGTAACTGAGGGGCAAAGCAGCTAACATGCTTCCTTCTTAACGAAGCAAGGCATAAGATTTATAGTAACTGTCATCTTTTCACTCTTTAACCTCTGTCTTCACCCAGGGTCAGTAGGCATTTTGCTTTCATCCCTCGGATAACAGCTCTACAAGAAACACGGCTTGGGGAAGAGGACTCCTTCGTTCATGACCTTTCGACAGCCAATCCCAAATAAAATAGACAAGGTGGTGAGGCTACAACTTCCTGAAAAAACAAGACCCGGGTTGCCTGGTGTTAACTGCCATTTTCAACAAATGCAAACGTTTCCGCCGTACTCCCATCTCCTGGAAGAAGTCTATTACAGTGCTCATCTACAAAAAAGGTGAGCGAGACGACCCCAACAACTGGAGACCCATCTCTCTTTGTGTAGCAGTAGGATTTTATGTTTGTATTTTATATAATTTAAAATAAAAAATAAAGACGAATAATGTAGCATGTATTAAATGTATTGGTGTATGATTTAACTTGCCAGCCACCCTTTTATGATTAGCAGAAAGGAATGTCCTAATGGGCCATTGGTAAAGATGTACCAGCGAGAATTGGTGTCCGAAGCTGATTTCAAGGCAGTGACAGACCTTTAGGGTCACCACTTTGTTGTAGGTTTAGCATTTTAAAATAAGTAAAAGAATGCAATGATTGTTTTTCTCCTGCATTGCAATTTGATGTTCCTGTTCAAATGTTCTGTGTAAATCACTTCTGTTTTGTGTCTAAATAAGGAATGTGTGTGTTAAAAAAATAAGTGTAGAGGCCATCATCTGACCAAATGTTCTAGAAAAGAACCGAGAACGAACGCAAGGGCACCAGGAAATTACAACACGTCCCTACTGAAATGAGCCCCATCGTTTTCAACTTAGCCATGGAGCTGTGATCTCCAGCGGTCTAGGTGGTTTCAAGCTATACGACAACAGAGTGAATATCCTGGCATATGCAGTGGGCAGCCTCGCTTCATGCCACTATGGATAGGAATTTTGGGTGTCTCTCCTTCCATGGAGCAGATGGTGGTGATGCAGCCTTCATACAGTTCCCGGACCAGTTGCAGAAAGTTTTCAGGCATCCCAAACTCTCGCAGCTTAGCATTCCCCGCTTCTGTTTTGTGAGGCAGAGTTTTTGATAGGTATAGACTTTTTGTGTTTTGTAAGTTTTAGCACAAGCGTGGGCATGAAAAAGTTATGAAAGTAAAAAAAAAAAACATTAAAAAAATATGTTTGGGCAAAAAAAGTCCCCTAAAAACAAAGTGCACCATGTACAAACTATACCAGCTGCCTCGCAGCTAGGATCACAGACTGGTCGGTGAACGGAGGAGCCAGCAGCTCCATCCAGAAGGGCTTCATGTCATGCGAAGGCTGCTATGAACACAACTTTGTCCTTCAGACTGCCATCCACATGGGCAGGAGGGCATGGATGCAATGTGCCATAGCATGGCTCGACCTGGCTAATGCTTTTGGATCAATGCCCCACCAGCACATTTTTGCCATGCTGCTAGAGTTTGGGATGCCTGAAAACTTTCTCCAGCTGGTCCGGGAACTGTATGAAGGCTGCACCACCGCCACCTGCTCCATGGTAGGAGAGACACCCAAAATGCCTATCCATAGTGGCATGAAGCAAGGCTGCCCCCTGAGCCCTATCGTTTTCAACTTAGCCATGGAGACGCTCATTCGAGCAATCTCCAGCGGTCTAGGCGATTTCAATCTATACGACAACAGAGTGAATATCCTGGCCTACGCAGATGATCTGGTCCTGATTGCAGAAAACCCCGAGAGTCTCCAATAAATGCTTGACATCACCAGCCAGTCTGCCAACTGGATGGGACTGGGCTTCAATGCCAGGAAGTGTGCATCCCTGCATATCGATGGCAGTAGAAGGGATTCAGTCCAGATGACATCTTTTCAGATCCCGGGTGAACCCATGATATTCCTCAAGGATGAGCAAGCATACCAACATCTTGACATGTCGACGGGTTTCCACATCCAGCAGACACCTGAGGATACCATTGCAGAGATCCTATGAGATGTGGCCAGGATCGACTCCTCCCTACTGGCACCCTGGCAGAAGATCAACACCTTGAACACCTTCCTGATCCCCCAGATCTCATTCATCCGGAGGGGATCTGCCGTGGTGAAGGTACCTCTGAATAAGGCAGACAACACCATCTGGCAGCTGGTGAAGAAGTGGATGTTTCTTCCCTATAGGGCTAGCGATGAACTGGTGTACATCTCGCACAGGCAGGGCGGCGCCAACGTCTCTCGAATGGGTGATCTGTCTGACATTGCCATGATCACTCACATCTTATGCCTTCTGACATGCATGGAAACTATGGAGAATGCTCTGTAGGATGCCGTCAAGAAGCGAATCGCTTCAACCAAGATGTAACCACAGTTTGTTAAAAAAGAGCACAGAAACCTGACTCAGCTGGAGTCAGCATGTAGTTTGCTGTATTTTTAAAGGATTTGATGGCTTGAATGATCTCTTCCTTAGTTGAGGTGCCTGTGTTGCTGTCAAGATCTTCTTCTGCCTCCTGGATGTTTGCTTCCTGTTTAGGTGGCTCCCTGTTCAGCAATTCTTTGAAATGCTCTGTCCAGTGTATTTCTTGTTCTTTTTCTGTTGTTAGTAGTCATGTCTGGGAATGCGGTGTACAACAAAAGGCATGCCAAGAGGCATTAAATGGACACCCTTCTAATCCCTTGAAGACCTGGACTTCGCAGATGACGTCGCTCTCCTATCACGTACCCAAAACACCATATACAAGAGAAAACAACTTGACTCAACACATTCAGCCAGCAAATTGGACTGAAAATCAATCTCAGTAAGACAGATATCATGACCTTTAATATTGCCTCACCATCACCAGTATGGATAGAGGATTATGTTCTCACCAATGTAGAAACATTCACATACTTGGGCCGCACCATCAGCCAGGATGGTGGAACAAGCCAGGACATCCGGAACAAAATCAATAAAGCCAGGAACACCTTCAGGAGCTTAAATACATTCTGGAAATCATCAACATACAACATCAAAACCAAACTCAAGATTTATCAGAGCTGCATACTTTCAATATTACTTTATAGTGCAGAATGCTGAGGAATGAAAAAGTCTGACATGTCCAAACTGTCTTCCTTCCATACAACCTGCCTCAGAAAAATCCTCCGTATCTTTTGGCCCAAAACAATCTCAAACCAGGATCTATTCACACAGTGTAGCCAAGATGATATGAGCACCATCATTGCCAGGAGGCATTGGAGATGGATTGGCCATGTGCTTCGGATGGAAACTGATTCCATCACCATAGTAGCAATAAGATGGACACCTGAAGGCAAGCAAAAACGAGGCTGCCCGAAAACAACATGGTGAAGAGCTGTGGAAGCCGAGCTGAAAAACCTGGAGCACAGCTGGGGAACCATTGAAAGACTTGCCAGAAACAGACAGGAGTGGAGGAGCTTTGTCGCTGCCCTAAACGCCAGAGGCATAATGGGAACATGATGATGAAGATGATGATGATGATGACTATCAGAGCTCTTCCTTACCCCTCTGGAGTCACGTCATGATGGAAAAGTATCTGCCGGGCCTGATCCTGTTGTAAGTATTTTGGCCAGTGTTTATAAATGAGTTGCTATGGTATAGAATGTAAGTGTGTATATGTTCATATTGGTATTTTGGATGTAATCAATACCAAGTGGCCTTTGGACTAATAAAGGAATAGTAGTGTGGAAATTGAGACCTTTATAAACTTATTAGGGAAATTATTACAACATGGTGAGTGTTGTAAGAATGAGCAGGACAAGTGCAACAATATTGAGAGCTTGTTTTCAGCTGGGGTGCGGGGGGAAGGGAGGTATACTTTTTTAATATCAAGATAACTATCCTGATGTAAAATCCTAGTGGAAACAAGGCACGGGTCATTTTAAACTCTGTGTAGCTAATTGAGGTCAAACTATATCCCCCACCTCCGGTTTATCTTTTCTAGCTATGTCCAGGTAAAAACTACAACACCTTGTCTCCACTAGGTTTTTGTCTTGAGTCAGCTGTCTCAATATAAAGACCACATCTTTTCTGCAGGGATGACATAGCCTAAGTGACAGAGATTAGCATAGGATTTATGGGTAAAGTTTTCCACAGAAGTACACCCTGGAGCCCTACCCCTCAAAAACAGATGCTGGGTAGTTGTTTGTTTAATCTCACCTGTCAAACTGTATGAAGCGCTGCTTTTGTAATTATGTGACAGTGTCATGGACAAAGGGTGTTTTCATTTTACAAATGTCTTGAGCTCTGGAGAAAGTCTTGATATTTAGTTTGTAGCTGGCAGGCAAACAGGACCCCTTCTCCCCTGTGTTTCATATGCAAAATTTGAACCGATTATGTCATTAACATTTTTGAGTTGCAGTACTGCCATTATAATTTCAAATATCATCTGTACCAAGGCGCTGATCTAAAGTGGATGCACTGCAGAGGCGATAATCAAAGTTCAGTCTGGTTTCCCCTTGAAAACAGAGGCACAAGCGTCTCCCTGCAGTCTTGCAGCTGACTGAGGAGCTCAGAACAGGAGCCCATCATGGATTCTAGAAGCATTAGTCACATGAGGTTCTGGGTACCAGCCATCTCTGCCAGCAGCATGCTGAGGAAATCAAGCCCATAGCATGGAAGGGATGGTAACCCCCAGCTGCTCTGGCTTATGTGCTCAGGTGGGAAGGGGCATGGAGCCCACTGTGACAGATATGACAATATCCTGGACAAAGCTTATTGAATGAAGTTTAGGTATTTTAAGAGTTCATTGTATTAAAAATGCAAATGTTTATGTGTTTTTGAGGGATTACGTGGGCTTCCCTGGGGGAGGGGGACCACAGCCTTCCAGGAACTAAGAACAGTGCGGGGAGGGGGAGGGGAGAGGAGGGACAGCAGGATTTAGACAAATGCATTCAGGTTATAATATCTCCAGAGAGCTACCACCTCCTGAGCAGAGACTCACATATACTGGTTCAGACTGGATTCTCCAGGGACCAGCAGACAAAGAAAGGACTTTGTTAAATAGCCTGAATTTAAAACTGACACAGGGCCTTCTTCCTGATCCAGCAAATGGGCAGGACCTCTGGTCCATGAAGGGCTCCGATCCTTTAGCGAAGGGTTGGAAGGACTTGGCTGACCAAGGCTCCAGGAGACTGTACACTTGTTCTGAGCAAAGAGTGTGATAACCTTAAAACCACAAAAAACAAAAAACCCTGTTTGAGGGACTCCTCACCTGCCACAGCCAATGTTGGAGTTGGGATGATCTTGGGTAAGCTTATTAGACCACCTGTAGGTTATTTTATTGTCTTTTTTTACTGTTTTTGTTGTAATTATTTCACCTTAAGAATAAAATGTGTGTGCTTAGAAAGAGCTGTGTGGTAACTTAATGGTGGTAATTACACTGTTCACCAGTTCTGATGAGAAGGTAAGACAAGCTGGCTTAGTCTGTCTGTCTTTTGCTGGGACATCACAGTGTAGCCAGGGAACTGTGCAGCCTAGAAATAGCCCAGTCAGGAGGGAGAGAAATGTATGTCTCCACCCAAGAGAGACAGAGCTGGGGAGCCAGAGGTTTAGAGTGGGTGCCCTTGATAGGCCATAGAGGGAAAGACAAGTGCAGTTACCCTGAACTGTGACACCTGTGATGGGACCCCAAGAAAGAGCAAAATGAAATCAGAATCATCCTGCAAAAGGCAGCATTGGTCTTACAAGCAAGGTCTTGCTGCGCAGGTCAAGACAAGGAGGCAGAGATGGGGAATCACTGGGAGAGAGAATCCCTGTTTGGTATCCCTAGCACCACTTTATGTGCAGAGCAGCATCACAGCAAGAGGGGAAAAGGAGGTGGTGGTAGGTTTGGCAGACGTAGCTCTTTATTGAATACACTTCAGTGGGCAACCATCTCACTGGAGGTTCAGCAAAGATGCACTTAAATTAGTTTACACATAACCAAAACAAACAGGATAAGTTCCAAATAGTAGCTCAGTGCACCCAGTAGATAGACACCTCTGATGGGATGTGTACCCCACACTGGAGTGAAAGGCGTGACTGGAGTCAGAGAACAGTTAGTGCATCTGGTTGCACCTGGAGGATGGGCCAGACCCAGTTTAGTCTTAAGCCCAGCTGGAGAGGAGCTGGGTGACTGATAAAGGAAGGACCTCAGAGCTGTAGATGGTAGGTAAGAGGCTCAGGGGAGAGGAGGCCTGGGCTTCCTCTCCTGAGAAGGGAGCTCTGGCAAAGATCTAGTAGAGATGAACACGAACAGACCCTGAGGTGAGGCAGACAAGGAGTTGGATCTCCTGAGAGGCATTTTTCTGTACAAGAGCCAGAAGTCAGGGGACTGTGGCTAAGAATCTATACACAGGCCAAGGTAGGAAGTGGTCGAGGGAGGAAGCAAGGAGTCTAAGGAAGTAGACCTTGCTTGCTACAGGGTCCCTTTGCAGGAACCCAGGGGATGGGTGGCTGGGTTCTCCCACCAGCCTCTGAGGAAGGTGATACAAGGGGTGTAGGACTACTGAGCCCAGTGTCAGGCTGAAAACCTGGTGTGAAGTTGCTGGGTTATTGTTTGGTGGAAGTCTGTTACAGCAGGGTGCGGGTTGGCTATAAGAGACCTGGATGGAGTGCCAGGGCATGAGAAGAAACAGATCACTGCAGGGACGGAGTGGTGTTGGCAAGGAGCCACCTGATCCCCTGGGCGTACTATACAAAATTGCTAATGCAGGATGGGACGGTAAGAGGAGGAGAGACCCCCCACATGGAGATGGTGAGGCCACTGACTAGGAGGGGCACCCCCTATGGTGGGTAAGGGAGACTCCAAGGCTGAGGTGTTCTAGCCTGGGTATGTAAGGCCACCAGGTGACTGGGAAGCAAGCCAATGCAGGTCATCCAGGCCTCCAGCTTGGGAGAGGGTGAAACCCAGCCCTGGTTGGCAAGGCAAGTTATTGATTTCTGCCATCGATGGTGCCTTTTTACAGCTGGACTGGACGCTTTGCCTTCAGACAATTTTATTTGACTATTTAAACATGGCAAGGAAGCCCAAATTCCCTAATCTCAAGAAAAACATGATTTTTTTTTTAATGGAAGAAGGGACAAAATAGTATATTTCCTTTGTCATGAAAATCCATGATGGCACCTTTGCCATGGGACCTAAGCATCTGCATAATATCAGCAGAGACAAACTTGGCATAATAGACGATTTCTGGGGAATCTGAGTAAAATGGGTGTTAAATAAGTGACGTGTCTTTCTCTCAAGTGCAGATGAGAGGTACTGTGGGATAGAGAAACCATGACGATCAAAGGATATGTTCCAGTGTAGTGTGCCTATTGCCTTCTGTGTACAGAAAGAATTTTGCAATGAGAGACGATACAGAGAAACACTCTGTTTATTTAATAACAGAATTTAGAATTTAGAATTTAGAATAACTAAATCCCCATTGACTTCAGTAGAGCCAGGATTTCACCACTGTATGTAAACTCAATCCGGTTCCACTAGATGGCGCCACTTCACTGCCATTAAAATGTCTGTTGCTCAGAATGCTGTGAGCCCATCTTTTTCTCATTGTAGTTTCAATTTAGTTTCACAAGGTCACGTGCAAGGACCTTAAAACAAATCAAAGAACATTTTGGAAGTAGGATCATGTGAGAAGGCTAAGTATAGGGTCCTTTCTCAGTCTTCTTTATTTAGATTGTAAACTCTTTGGGGCAGGGGCTATCTCCTACTAGGTGTATGTATGATGCCTAACACAACAGTTAGGCATCCCAGTACCCCAGTCTCTACTGTAATACAAATAAATACATAAATAATGCAGAACTCCCACTGGATTCAGTGGGATTTTCACATGCAAAAAAACTACAGAATCAGCCCCAGGTGGAAGAAAAGTATTACCACCCTCACTTTATGGAAAAGGAGCGGGGACTGTTCCAGAGTCACATGAGAAGTCTGTAACAGCATCGGGAAATGATTCCAAATAGGCATGAGTATAAAATCGGGCTGTGCCCACATCTTGACACATTCTGTCAGTCCTGTTTTTGCTTGTTGGTGGCTATAGGACTTCTGAAAGAAATAGCGAAAACAGAATTGCTGGAATCCTTCCGCCTGCTAGAGGAGACATGGAGATTATGGTACAAGGGTGTGGAGAAGTGTTGAATAGGGTTGAATAGGGTTGGGGTACTAATAATCCTGTGATGGCATGATATAGGTCACAGATTAAGTCTCTTTCACTTGAACATT
The DNA here is from genome assembly GCF_965140295.1 of Lepidochelys olivacea. Taxonomy (NCBI): domain Eukaryota; kingdom Metazoa; phylum Chordata; order Testudines; family Cheloniidae; genus Lepidochelys; species Lepidochelys olivacea. Next base: position 13,657,466 of record NC_140413.1, read on the forward strand.
TCCCTCTAACTAAGAGGCGCTGGCTAATTCATGTCTTCTATTTAAGAGAGCCCATTGTGAGCTCTATCTTTAGGAGTAAATATAGCCTACAGCCCAAAGGTATTCTTTGCAAAGAATTTTCCTCTCCTACTGGCAAGTTCGGTATAGTGACAGCACCTCCTTTTAATGAGCAAGGTTAACATGCTAAAAATCAATATTTTTCTCTTATTTTTACATCATTGTCCTCCTTTTAATATCTCTCTCATCAAATTACAAAGCAGAAATGTTGCTCCTGTAGAGATAGTAAAAATTAGAGAAATCATCTAGGACCTGCCATTGCTCCCATTGAAGTCAATAATAATTTTGTGATTAGTTTAATAGATTCATGGGTTTTAAGCCCAAAAGGGAACATTACATCATCTAGTCTGACCTCCTGTATAACACAGACCATAGAATTTCATCCAGTTACCCCTGTATTGAGCCCAATCACTTCTAGTTTACTAAAAGCATATCCTGAGAAAGACATCCAGCCTTGATCTGAAGACATCAAGAGATGGAGAATCCCACCACTTATAGAATTGTAGGGTTAGAAAGGACCACAAGGGTCATCTAGTTTAACTCCCTGCCAAGATGGAGGATATGTTGTGTCTAAACTGGCCAACAGGAAGTTTAGACTTGAAATTAGATAACGGATTCTAACCATCAGAGGAGTGAAGTTCTGGAACAGCCTTCCAAGGGAAGCAGTGGGGGCAAAAGACATATCTGGCTTCAAGACAAAGCTTGATAAGTTTATGGAGGAGATGATATGATTATATTAATTTTGGCAATTAATTGATCTTCGACTACTAGTGATAGATATGCCCAATGACCTGTAATGGGATGTTAGATGGGGTGGGATCTAAGTAACTACAGAGAATTCTTTCCTGGGTGTCTGGCTGGTGAGTCTTGCCCACATGCTCAGGGTTCAGCTGATCGCCATATTTGGGGTCGGGAAGGAATTTTCCCCCAGGGCAGATTGGCAGAGGCCCTGGCGGTTTTTCGCCTTCATCTGCAGTGTGGGGCATAGGTCACTTGCTGGAGGATTCTCTGCTCCTTGAAGTCTTTAAACCATGATTTGAGGACTTCAGTAGATGAAACATAAGTTAGGGGTTTGTTACAGGAGTGGGTGGGTGAGATTCTGTGGCCTGAGTTGTGCAGGAGGTCAGACTAGACGATTGTAATGGTCCCTTCTGACCTTAAAGTCTATGATTCTATGATTCTAAACCATCCAAGATAGATTCTAAACCATCCTTCCTTAGTGTCCCCCTTCCCAGCTCTGACACCACAGAGCCTTACACCTGTGTCTCTGTTCCCATTCCTGCCCTTAGCAAAACATGATTCCAATTTCCCCACCCCCATTCCCTGTTCCCATTTTCCCCATACACACCCACCCCCTTCCTGATTGACTGCAGACTATATAGTAAAACTTGAGTTCAGCTTAGCTATACCTTAACCAATCATTTTACTGAAATTTAACTAAACAATCCTAACATATTGTAACATGATTATGTAACCAATTATACCCCACCACCTTAATTAGTTTACACCCAGCAAAATTAATTATACAGCAGACAAGAACAATCACAGAACCAGACAGAGATTATACAGACAAACAATAGCAAAGTAGGAACTATAATGACAAAACAATACAGAAGTGAGGATTTCACATCCCAGCTATTGATAAGTGAGTTCTTGCCAGATAGGATGCTATCAAACTAAGTTTCCTTTTACATTTTCTAGGCACTTCCCTTTCTCTAGAGGTGATAGGCATTATCAGGACAGGATTGTATTCCTAACAGCCCAATAGCACCTTCTTTCAATGTGACTGGTTTGGAATGTGAGGATGTGACCGGTCGCTTCCCAGTTTATGGCTGCCTCTGCTGCTTAGCCAAAGGCCTTAGCCTAAGAACAGGGCCTCAGACTGTCACAGTAAGAGAAGGCCCATACACCGGCAGACAGTGATTTTGATTCTTTCTTTTATATCTCTATAACTAGCCAAGTGATAAGAATACATCTAAATTCTTAGAGTACAGGCCTTTACAGACAGGCCTGAATATCTATATCCTAACAGCTATCCAGCATCCTTTTGAAAACCTCCAATGAAGGAGCTTCCATAACCTCCCTAGGCATTGTGTTTCATTGTCCTACTGTTCTTACGGTAAGAAAGCTTTTCCTGAGATTTAATCTAGATCTGTTTCAGAGTGGTAGCCATGCTGGTCTGTATCAGCAAAAACAATGAGGAGTCCTTGTGGCACCTTAGAGACTAACACATTTATTTGGGCATAAGTTTTCGTGGGCTAAAATCTACTTCATCAGATGCCTGGAGTGAAAAATACAGTAAGCAGTATTTATCTAGATCTGCTATGCTGTAGTTTGAATCCATTGCCTCTTGTCCTGCCCTCTGTGGCAAGAGAACGACTTTTCTGCATCTTTTTTATGGCAGCCTTTCAAGTATTTGAAGACTGCTATCTTGTCCCCCCTTAATCTCCTCTTTTCCAAACTAAACATACCCAGTTCCTTCAGCCTTTGCTCATATGGGTTGCATTCCATCCATTTGATCATCTTCACCTCTGGATCCTTTCCAGTTTCTCTTCATCCTTTCTATACATCAGTGACCAGAATTGAACACAGTGCTCCAGCTGAGGTCTAACCAGCGCCAGATAAAGCAGTATTATCGCCTTCTGTGACTTGCATTCTATGCCTTTGTTAATGCAACTGAAAATTTCCTTCTCTTTTTTTGCTGAGGTTGTGATCCACCACTACTCCCAGATCCTCCTCATCTGTGCGTCTGCCAAGCCAGTTATCCCTCATTCTGTATTTGTGCAGTTGGTTCTTCTTCCCTAAGTGAAGCACCTGACATTGGTCTTTGTTGAATTTCATTTTGTTGTCTATAGCCCAATTCTCCAGTTTATCAAGATCCCTCTGAATTTTAGCTGTGTCCTTAAAGTACTGGCAACCCTCCCCGCTAGCTTTGTGTCTTCTGCAAATTTGATCAGTCTGTTCTCTGTGCCCACATCCAGTCATTCATAAACATCTTAAACAACACCGGAGCCAGAACAGATCCCTGGCGCACCCCACTTGAGACCTCCTTCCAATCTGACATCATTCCATTAATAGCTATTCTTTGTTTGCAGTTGTTTAACCAATTATGTATTCATTTAATGGTAGGTCCACTAAGCCCACATTTCAGCAGCTTACTTATGAGAATGTCATGTGGGACTGTGTCAAAAGCCATACTGAAGTCTAGGTATATGATGTCCATTCCCTCATCCGTAACACCAGTTACCCTGCCAAAGATGGAAATCAAGCTGGTTTTGCATAATTGGTTCTTAGAAAATCCATGGTGGCTGCCAGTGCTCACCCCTTCATCCCCAGGTATTCGCAAATTGAATGTTTTATACATTGCTCTTGTAGCGTCCCAGGTATTGAAGACAGGCTCAATGGTCAATAGTTCCTTGGCTCCTCCTTTCCCCTGCTTTTTAAAGATAAACACTATGTTAGCCCTTCTCCTGTTTTCTGGAACCTCTCCTGTCAAATTGTGGCTGGGCTGGAGCCGTGGCCATGCGCCCCTGACCCGCAGCTTGCGAAGGGGCCTGGAGCTGGGGCCATGCGCCCCCAACTTGCGGCTGGGGCTGGAGCCGGACCGTGCGTCCCCGCAGCTTGCTGGGGCGGGGTGGGGGCGGAATGGAGCCAGGGGCTGGACTTAGTTGTTGACCAGAATGTCTTTATACCACACCCCAAAGATCAACAGGCTTCACCCAATTTTGGGTGAACTTCAGACAGTCCTCCACTGAAGATGAAGCACCATCCTGACCCCAAGGAAGTTTACATGTAAGGGCTAATTTGGACAAGCACATCAACTGATCTCATCTGTCATTCAAGTGTACGCAGAAAGAGGAGATTTCTCAGCTCGATAGGGCCCAAGCAATCTAGGCCTTTGAAATTAGTGGGTTCTGTGGCGCACCAGTATAATATTCTCTAAGGCCAGTCACACTAAGTAAACGGGGTGCTACATTCTGTACCAATTGCAACTTCTGAGTAGTCTTCAAGGGTGTTTCTCACCTGCATATTTATGGCGCTTGAAGCCTGTGAATTTAGTGCTGGTGTATGGCACCAGACTGAAAATTTTGAGGCTTGAGGCTCCCATTAAGTACCACACAGTTACAACACTATCAGTGGCAGTGTGCAGTTCCCCACAGTGCACCAGTAATTGGTGCTCCACACTCCCCTGGACAGACTGATCAGATATCTTTTGCACCTATTGTACACTCACTTAGCAAGGTGTAAAAGGACTAGACAGGGTGAAGGAGAGTAGAGAGTTGGGCCCAAACTCTCAACTTCTTTCATAATTAAAGGATTTGTAACCTATGGATTTATGTCACCCTTTCTGCTTAGTTGGCAAAACAGCTGGGAAAAGTTCTATTCAAATACTGGCCTAAATCACATCCCCCCTCCCCCCCCCCCCCTTTGGTTGTAACAGGATTACTGGGGGAAGGTAAACAAACATCAGAGAATTAGCTTCTTTTTCTAGAATTGACATTTCCACTTGAACCTCACCCTGTATTTACTTGGAGATAAAGACGATATTTTTTCACTGCTACTGTTTTTAAACAGCGGATTTGTTTATTTAAAGAAAATCTCAGATTAAACAAACTGTCATTATTGATTTTAGTGAAAATGAAACTTTGATTTAAAAAAATGAAAACATGAATTTTCAAAGATTTTTGTCAATAGTTTTCTCTTTTCTGACCACCTCTCCCTGCTTGTCTTAAAAATCCAAAACTCCCTTGTATTTCTGGGCAGAGTGTGAGTGCCTTATTCACTTTGGCAAGCTGTTACTGACCAAGTAGTCTAGCTCAAGGGAACCACCCACGTGAGCAGCTACTTAGACAAGGGTCAGGGTTTCTATAGTCTGGCTCTTAATGAGATAGTGGGGGAAGTAGCTGAGAGACTTACCAATTAGGGCACATTCATCACACCTTTCATAGAATCATAGAATATCAGGGTTGGAAGGGACCCCTGAAGGTCATCTAGTCCAACCCCCTGCTCGAAGCAGGACCAATTCCCAGTTAAATCATCCCAGCCAGGGCTTTGTCAAGCCTGACCTTAAAAACCTCTAAGGAAGGAGATTCTACCACCTCCCTAGGTAACGCATTCCAGTGTTTCACCACCCTCATAATGAAAACGTTTTTCCTAATATCCAATCTAAACCTCCCCCACTGCAACTTGAGACCATTACTCCTCGTTCTGTCATCTGCTACCATTGAGAACAGTCTAGAGCCATCCTCTTTGGAACCCCCTTTCAGGTAGTTGAAAGCAGCTATCAAATCCCCCCTCATTCTTCTCTTCTGCAGGCTAAACAATCCCAGCTCCCTCAGCCTCTCCTCATAAGTCATGTGTTCTAGACCCCTAATCATTTTTGTTGCCCTTCGCTGGACTCTCTCCAATTTATCCACATCCTTCTTGAAGCGTGGGGCCCAAAACTGGACACAGTACTCCAGATGAGGCCTCACCAATGTCGAATAGAGGGGAACGATCACGTCCCTCAATCTGCTCGCTATGCCCCTACTTATACATCCCAAAATGCCATTGGCCTTCTTGGCAACAAGGGCACATTGCTGACTCATATCCAGCTTCTCGTCCACTGTCACCCCTAGGTCCTTTTCCGCAGAACTGCTGCCTAGCCATTCGGTCCCTAGTCTGTAGCTGTGCATTGGGTTCTTCTGTCCTAAGTGCAGGACCCTGCACTTATCCTTATTGAACCTCATCAGATTTCTTTTGGACCAATCCTCCAATTTGTCTAGGTCCTTCTGTATCCTATCCCTCCCCTCCAGCGTATCTACCACTCCTCCCAGTTTAGTAACATCCGCAAATTTGCTGAGAGTGCAATCCACACCATCCTCCAGATAATTTATGAAGATATTGAACAAAACCGGCCCCAGGACTGACCCTTGGGGCACTCCACTTGATACCGGCTGCCAACCAGACATGGAGCCATTGATCACTACCCGTTGAGCCCGACAATCTAGCCAGCTTTCTACCCACCTTATAGTGCATTCATCCAGCCCATACTTCCTTAACTTGCTGACAAGAATACTGTGGGAGACCGTGTCAAAAGCTTTGCTAAAGTCAAGAAACAATACATCCACTGCTTTCCCTTCATCCACAGAACCAGTAATCTCATCATAAAAGGCGATTAGATTAGTCAGGCATGACCTTCCCTTGGTGAATCCATGCTGGCTGTTCCTGATCACTTTCCTCTCATGCAAGTGCATCAGGATTGATTCTTTGAGGACCTGCTCCATGATTTTTCCAGGGACTGAGGTGAGGCTGACTGGCCTGTAGTTCCCAGGATCCTCCTTCTTCCCTTTTTTAAAGATTGGCACTACATTAGCCTTTTTCCAGTCATCCGGGACTTCCCCGGTTCGCCACGAGTTTTCAAAGATAATGGCCAATGGCTCTGCAATCACAGCCGCCAATTCCTTCAGCACTCTCGGATGCAACTCGTCCGGCCCCATGGACTTGTGCACGTCCAGCTTTTCTAAATAGTCCCTAACCACCTCTATCTCCACAGAGGGCTGGCCATCTCTTCCCCATTTTGTGATGCCCAGCGCAGCAGTCTGGGAGCTGACCTTGTTAGTGAAGACAGAGGCAAAAAAAGCATTGAGTACATTAGCTTTTTCCACATCCTCTGTCACTAGGTTGCCTCCCTCATTCAGTAAGGGGCCCACACTTTCCTTGGCTTTCTTCTTGTTGCCAACATACCTGAAGAAACCCTTCTTGTTACTCTTAACATCCCAATAGATAAATATTCCCGTAATGATAATTTCAAAATATCTGGAAGAGCAAGCACAACATTGTCCAGTATAGTTTTTGGAAACAGAGTTAGAACCATCATTGTGTATCCATCCCATACTACTGTGGATCAAGTGGTGGTACGTCTGGATCCAAAGCACTTTTCTACATACATGCCAAAGATGTGCTTGGTTTGCATTTTCTATAAACACTTCAGTTGTTCAAGGTAAGGAGCTGAGCTTTAGTGTTGATATGGTACCTTTGACAGTATATGGGCAGCTAACAGCCCTGGTACAATGTTCCAGTGTGGCTCTACGGTAGCACATCTGTCTATTACAGCTCTCTTGGATGAAGGGTTCTGTAATCACTAAAGATGTTAGGCCCTGTTCAAGGTAGAAGTGCAAAAATAAAACAAATATATCAGCGTGATCTGAAATTGCTGATATGCCCGACCAGTTTCTCTTTTGGAACCAAAACCTTGTTCTATAAGGATGTTGCCAGTAAACATTGATATTGCTACAGAAGCCAACTCGTGACAAAATGGTCTTGATGTCAACTTCTTGTGAACTTGCCTGTCACTCTTGAATGTATAAGGTTAGTGGCAAATACCTTTGTTAGAACAATCTGTGCAGACTTTTTTGTCCCTGCCAGTGTCTCTGCTATTCTTTATATTGTGTCATAAAACCATGTGTCTTGCTCTGTTCCAATTCTTGCATTTGGCGAATTCCAATTGTAAGTGCTTCCTTTATGTTGATTGATGGTGGTGCCACTCTACCACTGATGATATTTACAGTTGCCTTTGGGTGCTTAGTAGCTTCTTACTAATGGTTGCTCTGTCCTTTGCATCTGCAGCAATCCTTGACTTCGTTTCTTCTTTGTGGATCTTTTGTATTTGTGTCTCATTGCTGTCCTCTATGTTTGCAATGTCTTTCACCAGCCAGCTGCATGTGTGGAGGCTAAGATTAAGTGAAGAGTAAAAGACCTATGAATTGCAACCAGGTAGCAATAGAAAATCAACAGTGAGAAGCAGGAAAGAAAACAAAAGGTGAATGAAGAAAACAGCTGACCATCTGTTTGGTTTATAATTTGTTAATGTCTATAACTGTCTAAAAATTAATTCTCCTGAGTGAATATGTAAGTTTGTTAAATAAGCATGCAATGAGTGTACAAGAAGAATATACTTTGTGTCTTGGTTCGCGTGGAGGATGTACGGGTGTACTAGCAAGATATACAGCTAATACAGACATAACATATGTACTTTCTAGCTAATTATGTTCCATACCATAAGATTATTGTGAGGTTTTCATTTAAAAATAATTAAAATGCAATTAAAATTGTTTCACTGTGACCTGGCTTACGAATTAGGAGATGGGTAGTAATAAGTGCTCATATTTCAAAATGCTCATCAGTGAAGAGGTGTCACAGTTTTCTTTGAATTTAGGGTCTTGAAATTCAGAATCCACAAAAACAACAACCATAACAACAACAACAATAACAACCAAAAAAAACCCAACAACATTGTATGGACACTAAAACAAGGTACTGTCAAAAACTTGCATTTGGCTACTGGACTATAAAAAGATACTCAGCTAAAAGGAAGAGTAAGTGGGTATTGCATAGAATTATAGAATATCAGGGTTGGAAGGGACCTCAGGGGGTCATCTAGTCCAACCCCCTGCTCAAAGCAAGACCAATCCCCAACTAAATCATCCCAGCTAGGGCTTTGTCAAGCCTGACCTTAAAAACTTAAAAACTAAGGAAGGGGATTCTACCACCTCCCTAGGTAACGCATTCCAGTGCTTCACCACCCTCCTAGTGAAAAAGTTTTTCCTAATGTCCAACCTAAACCTCCCACACTGCAACTTGAGACCATTACTCCTCATTCTGTCATCTGCTACCACTTAGAACAGTCTAGATCCATCCTCTTTGAAACCCCCTTTCAGGTAGTTGAAAGTAGCTCTCAAATCCCCCCTCATTCATCTCTTTCACAGACTAAACAATCCCAGTTCCCTCAGCCTCTCCTCATAAATCATGTGTTCCAGTCCCCTAATAATTTTTGTTGCCCTCCGCTGGACGTTTTCCAATTTTTTCACATCCTTCTTGTAGTGTGGGGCTCAAAACTGGACACAGTACTCCAAATGAGGCCTCACCAGTGTTGAATAGAGGTGCATGGGGGAGCAGTCTTGAGATTGCTGTGGTTTCAGTTCCTCCTTTCAAGCACATTTTGGAATTGAAATATCGGCCTCTTCAGTTTTAATGACAGTCATGCCTTGTGTAAACATGCAACCCCCTGATGTAGATAAATGTGTTTATAAAGGTACAGTTTATTCCCCTAGGAGAAGGGGAATAATCTATACTGGTATAAGCACTTTTATACTGGAATACATAGTCCTAGCAGAATTCTGTATTTTTTGTATAATTTCAACAGATGTTTATTTTAAGCATTTTTCCCCAATTTGTATCTATTTAAATTTTCACAGTCGTAGGAAATTAAGGGTTGTGTGGGGGTCAGACAATAATTATTTCATGACAGACGTTGAGATTCAAAACGTTAAAGTTTTATAACCATCAAAACACAAATTTTCAGCTTTTCATGTCAAATTATACAAAGTAAATATCTTGAAATCAAATTCTAACAAGTTCTCAAGCAGCACTTTTATTACTTTGCCTATCTGTAAATCTCAGTTATTATCAAAGGAAATACGTTTTTGTCAGTTTGTTTGTGTGTGGTGAAATAGACACTTACAGATAAAAAACCTTCCAAGCTTAACTATAAATGTGCCCATGCTAGGGGTTGTAGTGGGATAAATATTTTGGTAAAAAAAATCACCCCCTTAACCAACAGTTATACCAGTATAAAATCTATATGTAGACCAGGTCTCAGAGTCCTCAACCTCTCTTCTGAGGTGGAATAGTCCCCATTAAAGATTTTTACAATCACTTATGGAAATAATTAATATTACTGTGGTATCTGCTAGGTATTTTGAAATATAAGGAAACTCTGAATATTATGATGATTTCTACTTGCAAAAGTAAAATTGTAAGGTTTTTAATAGTGACCATGGCAGTTATATGTTTAACTTATTCCTCTTCAGTATCAGGTATAACCACTCAAATATAGTTTGTATTCATGGTTAGTGGGGCCATGTATGTGCAGAACTGCCCAATAAGGAGCAGCACTAAATGCTGTTTACAAAATGTCTGGGGGCTAGCGTGTGACTTGAACTACAGGTCTGCCCTGGGGAATAAGAACTACTGTTCCAGTCCTTGGATTATAAAATGCTGCCTCTTATATAAGAGGAGAACATTGTTACGGGAATAAGTTATACAATGAAATCATGTTTAAACAGGATGTTCCTGATTCAGCAAAATGCTTAAGCATGCTGAAGTGCTTTGCTGAAGGGGGGTGATTTTCTAAATTAGGGCCATGGTACTTATGACTTTTTAAAAAAAAAAAATCATTTAACTTTCCATGTGCCCCTGGAAATGTTTTCATGGTGTACCCCTGTGCAATTCTGTGAACAGTATTGGATTGCTCAGCATTAGCATTTGTTGCCTGAGTATTGATAACTGGTTTTACACTTGAACACTTCATTCATTATCTCTTCTAGATGCTGAATAAGAAGCACTGAGGTATCACAGCCCAAGTTATCCCAGGACATCTTTGGATTGCCCTTTCCTGGACAAGTCAGTCTCTGAATAACAACTATTCCCAGGGGGAAAAATGTGGGTAACATTCTGACACCCCTCTCTTTCCGCTGCTTTCTTACCTACAGTAAAGATACATAAAAATTGTACTGTGGAAGTCGCATTCTGCAGTTGGCAACAAACAACTATCCTAGGACCAGCCCTGTGATTTGCAGGGCCCTATGCTACTGGAAGTGTAGAAATGAAGTGATGAGGTGCCTTCCACATTGTTCCAGAGGGGACGAGGAGACCAGGTAATACATTCCTTTTTGTCCTTTTTATTCCATTAGTGCAGAAGGAAATAGGACCAGATGATGAGTTGTGAAGGCTTGAAAAGAGCAGGACCCTGAGCAGCCACTTGCTTTACCTGTGTTTAAAGCCACTCCTTTACCACATCTTCTCATTCCTTTTTGGCATGTATTGGGAGCGCTATACATCTGGGGCAAATTCAGAGATTTTAATTTAATGCCAGAAGGGACCATTATATTAGCAAATCTGACCTTCTGCATAGCACAGGTCAGAGAATGGCACCCTGTAATTCTTGCAGCAAGCCCATAACTTCTGGTTGAGCTATAGCACATCCTTTAGGAAGAGAAACCCAATTCTGCTTTAAAGACACATTCCTTGGGAAGGTTTCAGAGTAACAGCCGTGTTAGTCTGTATTCGCAAAAAGAAAAGGAGTACTTGTGGCACCTTAGAGACTAACCAATTTATTAGAGCATAAGCTTAGCTCACGAAAGCTTATGCTCTAATAAATTGGTTAGTCTCTAAGGTGCCACAAGTACTCCATTCCTTGGGAAGTGATTCAAATGGTTAATTACCCTCACTATTAAAAAACTGACACCTTATTTCTAGTCTGAATTTGTCTAGCTTTTTCTTCCAGACACAGGACCTTGTCATGTCTTTGTCTGGTAGATTACAGAGTCATCTGCTATCTGAATTTGTCTAGCTTTTTCTTCCAGACACAGGACCTTGTCATGTCTTTGTCTGGTAGATTACAGAGCCATCTGCTATCTGAATTTGTCTGAATAGATAAATACCTGTCAGAGATGGTCTAGATAATACTTAACCCTGCCATGAGTGCAGGGGACTGGACTAGATGACCTCTTGAGGTCCCTTCCAGTCCTATGATTCTATGAATTATTCTCCTGCTTTAGACTTCAAGACTGTGATCAAGTCATCTATGAACCGTATCTTTAATAAGATGATTTGTAAGGCACGTTGCCTACTGCAAAGCCAGTCGCTCCATAAGTGTCCCTCCATTTTCCCCTGTATTCCAGCGACAGGATCCCAGGATTCTGAAGGCTGGAAACTTTGAATGCCTGAAACATGACAGACGGTCAGGAGCTGGGACAGGAAGATAGGGAGCACAGAGATGCTTGTGTGAGAAACAGACAAATGGGTCTTCAAGGCCATTCTTTATTATTGGTGTTGCAGTGACACCCAAAGACCTTTCAGGATTGAGGCGCACGTATGCTAATTACCTTGCAGACACACAGGAAAGCATGAGAGCTCAGAGTCTCGGCCGAGAAGAATGAAATCTTTTGTCTCTCATGAACTGATGAAGCAATAGAAAATGGGACTTATGTTCCATCCTTTCTAATCCATCAGTCACCCCATGTTTTCTAAAAAAAAATGCCTGTCACCATTGAATCTAAGAGATGTGTGACAAATGTGCCCTAATTGGTAAGTCTCTCCGCTACTTCCCCCACTTTCTCATTAAGAGCCAGACTATAGAAACCCTGACCCTTGTTTAAGTAGCTTCTCACATGGGTGGTTTCCCTCGAAGTGAGCTAGACTACTTGGTCAGTAACAGCTTGCCAAAGTGAATAAGGCACTCACACTCTGCCCAGAAATACAAGGGAGTTTTGGATTTTTAAGACAAGCAGGGTTGTGATCAGCCAGAGGTGGTCAGAAAAGAGAAAACTATTCAAAAAAACCTTTGAAAATTCATGTTTCCATTTTTTAAATCAAAATGTCATTTTCACTAAAATCAATAATGGCAGTTTGTTTAATATGAGAATTTTTTTAAGTCAATAAATCCCCTGTTCAAAAACAGCAGCCGTGAAAAAATATCGACTTTATCTCCAAGTAAACACAGGGTGAAGTTCAAGTGGAAATGTCAATCCTAGAAAAAGAAGCTAATTCTCTGACGTTTGTTTACCTTCCCCCAGTAATCCTGTTAGAACCAAAAGGGGGGGACGTGATTTAGGGCAGGTCACTCTGTTGGTATTTGAATGGAACTTTTCCCAGCTGTTTTGCCAACTGAGCAGAAAGGGTGACATAAATCCATAGGTTACAAATCCTTTAATTATGAAAAAAGTTAAGAGTTTGGGCCCAACTCTTTACTCTCCTTCACCGTGTCTAGTCCCTTTTCACCTTGCTGAGTGTACAATAGGTGCAAAAGATATCAGATCAGAATTCTCCACTCACTGATGCTGGTGGTAGCATTTTGCACTCCCTTTGCACACTTGTAAGGTGTCAGTGATGGCACATCAGACCCTGCATCTGTAATGTCTTCCTGCACCAAAAATCATGTGGTTTATAAAGGATGAAAAATCAATTTCTCATACACCTTTCTCATTAGACAAGTATGGGGGGGGGATTTAATTGTCTTTGCTTTTTACTTTAAGGAGATGTTATGTATATGAGTTCCATTCACTTGAATCATCACAGCCATTCATGATTTTTTGGTGCATATTATTGTTGTTTGAATGACAGTAGCACCCAAATGCCCCAGGCTGGGATCATGATCCCATTGTGGTTGGTGCTGTGTACACATGTAGTAAAAATACGGTGCCCACCCCAAGTGTACAGTGACAGACAACATGGGGATGCAACAAACACACTACTACCTGCCTAGCCATTGTTGAGTGTCTTATAGGTATTGCACCTAAATCTGGGCAATTCCCACTGTGCACACACACACACACACCCTGCAGCAAATAGTAAACTTGTTGGAAAAGGCATTTTTCAGGGCACTGAAACTATACGTGATTTCTGGTTTCTGAACCTCACATTCGTTAGAATTTGCTACAATAGTCAGAAAATGAACTGGGGGAAGGTTGACACGTGGGTGTGCAGAGGAAGCCGTGCACTCAGGGTAGTGCAACATCCTTCATTTTTCTTTAATGAACAACTTTTTGAATCAGTTTGGAAGGTGTAAATTCCTGCTTGAGGTGACGTACCCATGCTCACTGTGATCAAGCTAGCATGCTAAAAATAGAAGTGTAGCCATGGTGGCGTGAATGGTGGAAGGGGTTAGCCACCCTGAGTAAGATCCCATCCGAGACCATAGGTACATATTTGAGATAGCTAGCCCCTCCCACCCCTCCCACCACTCACGCCACTGTGTCTACATTTCTGTTTTTGGTTCACTAGCTCAATCAAAGCTAGCACTGGTATGTCTCCTGAAGCTGGAGTGTACACCTTCCATCTCCAGTGTAGAGATACCCTATGAGGCAAAAGGGCATCCTAGATGAGGTCACTTGTAGACCTTTTAGTTTGTTCGTTTAATTTCTCATGAGGAGCTTCTTCAGTCAAAGGAGGAAGAGTTTAAGAGCAGAAGCTATAAGTGGAAATTCATTTGAGCCATTAATTGCAGATGACCTTTTAACTAACACACAAGAGCCTTGAGAACCTGTGAGCATGTATATCTTGTGCAATGACATGGAAATTATTGGCTTTTCAATCATTGCTTATATTGTCTCTGGATTTGTTGCTCGGATTTTTCATTTGTTCTTTCTTGTATTAGTAAACAGAGAGAGCTATTCTGCCACAACTCCAGTACTTCTTGTGCAACTAGTGTTCAAATTACAATGTGCTGCCTGGATTTGAAAGTAGCTCTGGCAAACTTGTGCCTCATTATTATTTAATAAATTACAGAATAAGTAAATAAGATGGACTGGAGACTAACTTTATCCCAGTCAAGACTATAACCAGGATTCTTCCAGTGGAAGTTTACTACTTTTGAATATAAAGCAGATTAAAAGATGAGTGAAGAGCCTCTAAAAATGAAAAGCTGTTCAACTGCTTAAACTGTTGGCTGATTATATCTATCTTTAAGGTCTAAACAAACAAACAAAAAACCCAGTGTCTGCAGAATAACTAGAAGGATGGGTGTGATAATTTGCGAATCTCTCTGTACAATTTAAGAATTCTGTTTGCTATTGGGGTCTCTGTATATGTATCTGTGTCAGACTGCAGACTGCCTTTTGGATACGGGGCTCTTTACCTTCTCTGTTCCCTCTTTATCATAGAATATCAGGGTTGGAAGGGACCTCAGGAGGTCATCTAGTCCAACCCCCTGCTCAAAGCAGGACCAATCGCCAATTTTTGCCCCAGATCTCTAAATGGCCTCCTCAAGGATTGAACTCACAATCCTGAGTTTAGCAGGCCAATGCTCAAACCACTGAGCTGTCCCTCCCCTTTACTTCCAGGTTGGATGGACATTCCAACAGAGCAATGGTATAGGACTTATAATAGCAGGTCATTAAAGCTGAATGGTCCCTATTGTCCTATCCTAGATGAAAGAGTGGCTTCTTCTACTCTGGAGAACTGATTTGTCAGGGGAGAGGTTGTCTGGAAGTGGAATCACCTGGTAGGATTCTGTGGTCACTTGTTGAGCTGACCAGAAGAGACTCTAAGGTTATAAAGGACAGGAATGGCTTTATTGGAAGGTGGGGAGTCATGTTATTTTTTGGAAATTCCTCACCAGTTGAAATTGAGGGAAGCTGCTGCAGCAGCCAGATGAGGTGGGGGGAATCCTGCCTACCAGAAGGCAGCTGTTTCCCCAGGGACTCTCAAGGGAAGGGTGAGCTAAAGTGAGGGGCATTGGGCTCAGAATGTATGTTGTTTTCTAAATGATCTGTACTCTCTGTGCTTTATCTTTATATAAAGAGAAAATGTGTTAGAATCCTGTGCAAAGTGCCTGTGTGTTATATGCTGCAACTCCCAAGTGGTCCCACAAAGTGATAAATCAGGAGGCTCACATCTTTGGTGGAGTTCTGGGAAAGGGTGGTTCCAGGGACTAGGCTGTAGCTCTCTGGAGGAGGTGCTAGATAGAAGGTCTGCACTCTGAGAGTGTGCCTAAACAGGGACAGTGCCTAGGCTCAGTTTGGACTCCAGAGGTTTAAAATGCCTGAGGACCCAGTGGTTGCATCCCCTCACAACAACGTGGAGGGCTGCCAGCAAGGGAAGCCTGATATCTGACAATGAGCACAAACCAAAACCCCACATCTGAACAGCCCCAGTGTTGGGGAGAGTTCAACTTCAGAAGCCAACTCTGCAGCTCACTCTCAATTCTCAAGACTAATACTTTGCACTTTACAGAAGGTTTTTATCTGTAACATCAGCTACTAGAATCAGTGTCATCCTAGTCATCTTTGTGTGGTTTCTTAAGTAGCTATATTAGCTTCTTGTGGTTTTGTTTGATGAATATTATGTTTCAGTCACATTTCCAATTATTTCTTCCTTTAAAACAAAAAGATTTCTTGCCAGCTGTTTCAGTTTTCAGGGCAAGATTTCCAAAAAGGAAAACCCAGGTGTTTTACACAGCTCTGAGTTTAACACATGTACAAATAGCTAAAGAAACCAGTTATTCAGGAAATAGCTCTATAGATACTAATCCTAAATTATTTTTATAGTAATCCTATAGCAAATGTGCCCACACCCTTTTAAAATAATATATTTTTGTAATGCAAGTAGACTGTAACATCAGAGCATTTCTTATATGCTGTGTCTGATTAAGACTCTTATTCAATTGTATTTTCTCTGTATCACAGCTAGATTTTTGTAGCAATGCTGGCTAAATCCATTTTATTTCCAAATTAAAATGAGGTTAAAATGCATTGTCATGCTGTCTGGGATGGCTCATGAGTGAGAATTCCAGCCTCAGGGCAGACTGTTAAGAAGCAGGGCACAAACCCCAAGCTGGTTGTGAATTCTATAGTTAGATTTCATCAACGAAGTGACAAGTGTAAACTCCTCAGGCACCGTGCAGCCTTAACATGGAGTCACAGACAGTCCCCTTGGACATTCCAATCTATCTTGCCACTCAGGCAAGCTTGACTCTGTGACAGATGGTCATTTCCCACCAAAGATGACAAAATATTCAGGTTACTCCCAGTCCTAGAGGACCAGTCATTTATCCCAGGTCAATTTAAACGTTAGAGCTCACACCAAAGACAACACTTGTAACCAATCCTGTAATAAACTAAGTAAAAGTTTATTAACGAGGAAAAAGAAATATAAGAGTTATTTACAAAGTTAAAACAGATAAACCTACACACACAAATGAGTTGCAGTCTTAGGTTTCAGACAGTGATAAAGAAGTTGAAATATGCCCCCTGCTCAAAAATGTCCATTAGGCCTCAGTTAGCCCCAGGGATCTCTTGCTTATGTTTAGGACATAGGTGCCAACTCCATGGGTGCTCAGGGGCTAAAGCACACATGAAGGAAAAATTGGAGATGCTCAGCACCCATTGGGCTGGCCAGGGCTGCTGCTCTGGAGGCCCTGGGGCTGCACTGCCAATCAGCTGTTCAGCGGGGCTGCCCCACCCATCAGCTGTTGAGCAGGGCTGCCCTGCTACTTGCTTCTCTCTGCCCCTCGCCCCCTCACTGCCATTAAAGCAGGAGGGGGCAGAAAGGAGCAAGCGGCGGGTGGGGTGGCACTCAGGGGAGGACATCTTGGGGGAAGGGGCAGAGCAGGGAGAGGTGGAGTGGGGGAGGGGCCTTGGGAAGGGGCAGGGCCAGTGTGGGGCACCCACCGGCAAAACCAAAAGTCAGTGCCTGAGGACACAGATATTATAAGTAGGACTAAGGCATGCAGCATCCTACAAGCATTCCATAAAGTCTAACTCATTCTTATAACTGTAATATCTATGTTAGCTATACTAACATACAGGTAAGCCAGACTGGTTTCCAGCTATGAATTTTTCAGTGTTCAGTGAGACCCAGGGCCTTGGAATAAGTTGGCACATGGTCTGCCAGGATTAAAGCCATATGCCCAGTTCTGCTGCTAAAGACGGGAGTATAAAAGGCATTTTGTATGATGGAAGCAAGACTAATGGACTCAGATAATTTGTTTAAAGAACACACAATATGCAGCTGCCCCACAATAATTACACAACAATGGGCCATGTCATCAGTGAAGATCAAATCATGTTTGCTGACCTAGTTTGAAAAAACAATCAGGTTTTAAAACAACAGTTGATTTGCCTGATCAGTGTGAAAAAGCCAGGCTTAAACTAAGGGCCAGAAGTGGATACCCTTGCTCACCTAGAGTAGCATTTTACTTCGTGGGGGGTGGTGGGGGCTGCTTGTGCAGTAAGGTGCTGCTCAGTGTGAGTAAGGGTATCAGCATCTGGACTTAGGTCAGGCTGAGCTATTTTAAATCTATATCTTTTTAAGATTCAGCACGATTCACCATAGTTCAACAAGCACAGTTCCCATCCCTCTTAGAGAGGAAAGATGGTCCAGTGCTGAGGGCATTAGCCTAAGCCTTAGCAGATACTGGTTCCAGATTTTAAAGGTATTTAACCATTTCTGCTGTCCGCATTGCAACACCTAACTGATCTAGGAGGCTAAATTTCACTTTCAAAAAGGATCTAAACACTTAGGAGCCAAAATCCCATTGAAAGTCAATGGGCTTTAGATTTCTAAGTGCCTAAATCACTTCTGAAAATTAGACTTATTCTCATAAATCGGTTCAGAGTTGCAATATTGAGTGCAGCAACACCTAACGACCTTTAAAAATCTGTCCCTTAGCCTCTCTGGGCCTCCATTCCCCATCTCTAAAATGGGAATAATAGATATTCCCCACCTCATGCAGCTGTTGTGAGGATAAAAGACTGTGGGGTGTTCTAATGGAATGGTAATGAGGGCCATATAAGTCCCATAGATAGATACAGAGGGATTATGAGCCCAGTCCTGTGTTAGTGAGAGGAATAATAAAATTCCAAATGTCTTCAAAGGGTGTAGGTTCAGGCCCTAGGTCTATTCGTAATCCTCGTAGACAAGAGATTTGATCTCTTGAGCTAGTGCTGCAGCTGCCATAAAACCAACTGAGTAAATTCTTTACCTCTCAGGGGCGCATACCCATGGTCTCTCGAGACTGAATGATTCCTATGACATAGACAAGGCAGAATGGGGGAAACTTCAGCCTTTGAGAACACACAAGGCTCAATTCAGAGCTGGGGCCAGTATGTTTCTGGCACAGTTTAGGAGGAAGAAGGAAAGAGTGGCTTAAAATGCAATCTTGGTACTGGCCAGGGGCCAGTCTGCTACACAATGTAAGAGAGCAACCTCTAGCATGTTCCCACACTTATGGTGAGGTACCCATGACCCTATGGGACCACACTAGTGGCTAGGGTTCAATAGAGATATAGGTATGTCCCCTTACTCTTGGAAATGTCCTTTAGTAATCCTCATAGAGCTCGTTAAGTCAGCTTTCAAGGTACAAGGCCTGTTTTGGACTCTGGGAAGTTTTGATTAAGTTTTTAACATATTTTAATGGGCTGCAGAAAGTGCTTTCATTCTGACACAGGCATTACCAAAACATCGCCAGAAATGCTGTTCTCACAGCATCTCTGGGCCAACCAAAACCAGGGAGCACTGGAAATCTCATAGCAAAGCCTGGTTTTCGATGATTTCCAGCCTAACAGGTGGAGCCCAATAGTTATGATTAAATTAAAACCAACCCTCTGAACTCGTTATGTATCACCTGCTTGTAATCTATTTGTCCACCTATTCATGAGGGAATTAGAATTACTGACACACAGACCCTATGCACTGAGATAAGAATATATTGTACTACTTCAGTGTCTTTCTTACACACACAGAGTGAAGGAATAGAAAATCTCTGTTCAGTTTATGTTAAAAATATAGAGTCTATAAGGTGCCTAAATTTAACTTGGGATGCCCAATTTTCAAACATGGGTGTCCATAGTTGGGCATCCGAATACCTGCTGTAGGCACCCAGCCGCTGATTAGCTAAAATTACTATGTATCAGTTTTTTGTGTCATTTCATCCCCTAAATCAGCCCTGTGTTGTCTAAATCAAGTGTTGAAATGCCTAATTTTTGGAATTCAAGTTGAAAATAGGGTTTTATAGCTATAGAAATTAGTGTACTGTGACTTGGAACTTTGTACCTTTAAATCAGATAATCTAATGCAGGCCAACTTGGGCAGGAAAACAAATTTATTATCTAATAGCTGTTCCTGTCTTACATGAACTGAGTTGAACTCTCCATCTCCTTGTTGGGAGATCCCCATATTTCACAATTTTTGCCATCAGTGTTGGCAGAGAGACCAAAGATTGCCTCCCTGTCAGTGTAATCTCAAATCTTTTGGTCATTTTACCAGAACAGGATTTAAGAACATTGGTGGAGCAGTGGAAAGAAGTCATATTGTATAATTATGAGTCAGTGCCAGCTACAGTAAATCCATGATGAATCATCATGCGGCTTTTTTCACTACTAGGAGCAGTCTGAAAAATTTCAGCTGATTCAGGGGATTACAAGGGATGGATCACTTGAGGATTACCTGTTCTGTTCATTCCCTCTGAAGCGCCTGGCATTGGCCACTGTCAGAAGACAGGATACTGGGCTAAATGGACCTTTGGTCTGACCCAGTGTGGCCGTTCTTATGTTCTTATATCCTTATGATTAGCTGGTAACACCTTCTCAAGTACCTCTGAAAGAAGAGGAATGTGAACAGGAGGGAAAAATTGTGCAAGTGGATTATGGGATAATGTGATATCAATGTGAGAGCAGATCTGGAAACAACTGAAACAAACGCTGACAGATTTGTGTATTTTGGGGCACAGTTTTGCCCATTTTTTCACTCAGTCCATACACAGACAAAACTCCCATTGAAACCAGTAGGAGTTCTGCCTGAGAATGGACTCAGTAAAAATTAAAAAAAGACCAAAGTATTGCCCTCTGAAACAGTGGGACAAATCGTAAAGGAAATGACTGTTATCAACAAGATAAAGCTGTCATGACAGTGCCAGGGTCAGATTTTGTGGAGGTTGCTGTCTGTAGGGATGCAGATATGAAACCACTTTTATCACTAGGAGGTTGGGTGTGAGGTCTTGGGAAGCAGCACTGATGGACCAGAAAAGTGCCTCTGTTGTGATAGCAGTGTGGCACAAGGGGAATGTACCGGGCCCTTAACCCAATGGGTTATAGATCAAAAGCATCCTCTGATAACTACCACTTCTTTTATCCATAACAAGTTTTTGGGCTCAGTACAGGAATTATTAGATGGAATTCTATGGCCTATGTAAGGCAGGAGATCAAACTAGATGATCATCACTGGACTCTAAATCCATGACATTTTTAGTACCCTATTGGCCCCATCTAAAAGATAACATACGCTCTAAGGCCAAATTCACATTTTTCACATTCACTTCAGATCTTGGCTGAAGTAGGCACCTAAACTCTACTCAATCACCCATGTAAGTATGGTCTGACATTCAAAGTGCTTCAAGGGGAGCTGAAGGTGCTCAGCTTCTCAGAAGGTTAGGCCCCATTGCCTTAAGTACTTAAATATGGATTCAGGTGTGTGCTTAGGTCGCTTCCCCTTACAAGCTCATATCAATGTATAAAGTGCTACATTTAGGGCTCTTTCAGTGTCAGACCTTTCTAGTTGTCTAACTGAATACCCATGTGTCAGATTATTTGCACTGTTATTTTTTCAGGCTAAGGCTATCATTATATTTTTTGAACTTTCTAACCATATTTCTAACCTCCCTACATCCCTCTGTGTTAGTTCTTTGCCTTCACTGGTGCTTACAATGCTTCATCATTAAGGAGTTGTCTCCACTGAGATGAAAACATGTCAGTTAGATCTGTGTTTAGCAGAGAGTAGCCCCAGCCACATTTCTAGGTCTTAATACCTACATATACTCTCTCTGTCTCTCCCCTGGCCCCAGCTCAAATCTCAAAATGTGAACAAAGATCTGGACCAGAAAACTTTGAGAAAACCTTTTATGAGATGTCCAATGCAAAATTGAGATCAAAGAGGTTTGGATAATTTTTGATACATTTCTGTATGGTTGGATACTGCTTATTTATAGAGCTGGTCAGGATTTTTTTTTTCTTTCGCAGGGGGGAAAAAAACAATGTTTTTGTTTTCATTGAATTTTTTCTATTAAAATTTTCTATCGTTCCTCCCCCCGTTCCCCAACCACCACCATTTTTGCCAAACAGAAAACTGAAATACTTCCGATTAAAACTGAAAATTTTCTGTTTGGTTGCCAGTACACTTCCTCTGTCACCCATCCACCCCCACCAAAAATAAATCAGCTTTTGATATTTCAATTTAAGCTCCAAAAATGTTGATGAAAACCTTCCATTTTCATTCAAAATTCTTTGACAAAAGCCATCTTTTGTTCAAAAAAGAATTTGATTACTTTTTTTTTTTGACCAGATCATTATCCAAAACAATTCTGGGAATCTTTGGTTGGGGGACACTTGCATCTTTAGTACCCAGAAACCTTAGAACGTCTCTCAGGTTGCTGCCATGGACTAGGGCTCCTGTTTGCACAGGCAGACTGCTTGTATACATCACAACTGGTATACATCAGAACCAATAATTTGTACCTGGCCTCCTAGTCACTAGTGAGAGTTCACAAGGTTCTACCGCATTACACTTTTGCATTTTCTATCTTAAATCAGCTGCTAACTGAGATGCCAAGGTTTGGGAAGTGGACTTCTAGCAAATAGGAAATGAACAGCACGCACCAAAAGTAAAAAATATCTTTAAACTTACTTTTACAATTTTCCTGTAGCCCTAACTTTTTTTTTTTTTTTTAAGTTTAAGACTGTAGGGCCCAATCCAAAGTCACGGCAGTTAATAGAAAGACTCATTGAGCTTAAAGGACATTTTATCAGGTCCTTCATGATTGATTTACTGTGTGTGCAAAACCTATTTGTCTCAGACACTGCAATTCAAAGTTCAGCAGAGCAAAAACTGGACTCATCATCATGTTTGATCTCTGGAATGATCTTGGCAAAAACGCAGGCTGGGAAAAAATAATATCACCAGCAAAACAAGACTGCCACGTCGTGTTCTGAGAGACAAGGTGGGTGAGGTAATATCTTTTATTGACCCAACAGTTGGTGAGAGAGACAAGCAGAAGTGGGTCCAATCAAAGATATTGCCTCACCCCACCTTGACTCTCTAACATCCTGGGTCAGAGTGCTGGTCTCCCAGCACCAAAGCGATTAGATCTAGAATTGTTCCCCGGTGCCTCTCCATGTCTGCATCTCAAGTAAACAGCTGACCCAACGTCTGACAATCAAAGGAAGGGTGAATATTATCATTTTAGAGATTGGAGTCTGTTTCCAGATCATAATTTGCTAACTAGTGTAACAAAGATCCACTTGACATAACCAGCATTTCTGAACCGTAGAGGAATGAAAAAAAAATGGGGATACTGTAACATCTATCTATAGAAACTATACAGGAAGGACACCGTGAGGCAAAGAGAAGGGGAAAAACCTAAAAATCCCACATAGTGTAACAAAATCAAGTTTCTTAGTGGTGAATGATCGGAAAGTGGAGGTACAATCGGTGCTGGAATCTCATCTGGCCACTGAGTCACCACCACACGCCCCTCATGTGACAGTGTTGTTATGGCTGGTATGGAGTAGCATTTCTAGAAGGGGGTAAAGATGAATGATCGCTGACTCTGTATTTCTACACTGCAGGGCTAGCTCATCACAAAGTCATGTCTACTTTGCCATACACTGTCACCTCTTGGACACTCTCAGCATTACTGGTTTGTAGGGTTCTCCCTCCCTTTTAGTATATTTGGTTTGCATTATTTCCCCGCCACATCCAAAGATATCAGCTTGCATTTTCCACAATGAGTCCCAGTTGGGGCCTGATATTTTGAAGTGCTGAACATCTCCTCAGATGTGTTGAAAGGCCTGAGCTCCCATTGACTGCATTGTCAGCACCTTCCAGGTTACACCCAGCTGCCAAGATTCTTGAATGCCAGGGAGCCTAATTGGAGGCACCCAGGACTGAAAATCTTGGTCAGCATGTCACAGAACCAGGCCCATATTTTTTTTATCCATGTTTCTAAACTCTCGAGGGCCCTTTGTGTTACTTCTCTGTCCTCACGGGTCTTCCCAGCTCTTCTCAATTTAATATCATCAGTACTTTTTGAGATTGCTATTTCCTGCCGCTTCCAGGGCCTGGTCCTGATGCTAGTCTCTTCGCTCTCCCTGTAGGTACTTCCCACACCCACCCCCCACCCCGATATACAACCATTTATCATTCTCTTTGCTTATGGACTTTTAACCAGTTTTCAGTATACACATCAGTGGGCCTGATTCTCCTATCACCTGGCTGGTGTAAATCAGGTACGACACCAGTGAAGTTGTACTGGTGGCAGAGTGGTGTAAGTCACAGAAGAGGTCTAGTGCTCCTATCTAGAGCTATTTGAATTGTGCTTTCCATTTTTATTTCATGAGCTGCCTTATCAGATGCTTTATTCAAATCCAAATACGTTACAGCTACTGTATTATTTTGTAGATGGAAGCTGGATTGACTAGATGTCCGAATAGGTCTAGCCCATCTAATTGTTGAGGCTGAGACATACACTGTCCTGAAGGTGACTGAGTCAATAGGTGAAGGCCAGCTAAAGAATGGACCACAACCCTGCCATGTGTGATTTAATCTATTCTTTCTCCAAAACATGGCAGAATCTGAGTCCTCCCTGTTTCAGATTCCTTATTGTTTGATTTCTGCATGTTCTCTGTAAAAGAGCTGTTTAACAGTGTGCTCAATCTCTAGTTTTGAGCTCTAATTGTAAACATTTAAGCTGTAATTTTTGTGTGTGTGCAGGAATTAAAAAATGGCATTACTTATGTCCCCTGCGAACTTCCAAAAAAACGGTGACACATCACATCATGAACGTCACAGGCAGATACAGACTTCCCAGGGCTCCCTGGGTGAAAAAAGCTAACATATTTCAGGATTCCAACTTTTCACGGATGACCTGGGTGCCATATCACCGCACACATACCAGTGATTGAGAGTATATTTGTTCCAAGAGGATACCCTATGTATATTCAGGTGAGCAGCGATATAAGCACTCCATTCTGAGTTAGACAGATTGGGAACAATTTACTTTAATCCACACACACATTTCACGGTAGCTACAGGCATGGAACTCAGCATTGGATGGATTCTGACCGTAAGCCAGTTCTGCCACCCTCATTCCCATTGAATTCACCTCTTTTGGGAAGTCACCCCTTTGAGATGACTCAGGGAGTAAGATGATCTGCAATCTGTCAAAATGTGGCCCCAGGCAATTTGGGGTGTGAAAATCTGCAATTGCTTCCCCCAGCCTGATCCACAAGATCCAGAGCCCAGTGGCAGGTGGAGAGGCATTCAAAATGGAAGCCCAGCTGGAGCGCATGAATAAGAATGGAAA
Source organism: Lepidochelys olivacea (assembly GCF_965140295.1). Classification (NCBI taxonomy): domain Eukaryota; kingdom Metazoa; phylum Chordata; order Testudines; family Cheloniidae; genus Lepidochelys; species Lepidochelys olivacea. The sequence continues at coordinate 13,682,418 of NC_140413.1, forward strand.
GGGGTGAACTATGGGGGAATCCCACTGAGTGGAGGCTTTCCTAATTGACTACACCGAGAAGTGAAGCCAAGAAGCTGTGACATGACTTCAAGGACAACACTTGAATGGGAGGATCTTACCCTGGATTAATTTTGAAAGGCTGTATTCAGTTTCTAAAATGTTTATTTCTGTAAAGACTTATGGAGAAAAGAGTCAGATTACGGTATTTTTATTTAATTCCATCCCCAAATCCTCTTTGTTAGTGGGAAAATTGCAAAGTCAAATGTTCAAAAGACAGGAAATCACATGGTGGCATGTGCAACCTCAACTCAGTTGCCTTTTTGCCTGTGTATTTTGCTATAATCTTTACTTATGTGACTCATAGATTTTTATGGCCAGAAGGGACCATTATGATCATCTAGTCTGATCTCCTGCATAACAAAGGCCAGAGAATGTTGCCTAATGTTTTCTGTTTCAAGTGGAATAGCCTAAAGTTAAACAAAATGTCTGAGGAAGACATCCAACCTTGATTGAAAGGGTTTGATTTATCATTTGCATTAAGATCCCTTTACATTGTAATTTACATTAACACACTGTGAGGCCCTTTTAAACTGCCAGAGCAGTGTAAAGAAGTCTTAATGTAAATGAGAATAAGGCTCAAAAACTTCAAGTGAGAGACAACCACCCCATCCCTTGGTCATCTGTTTCAGAGGTTTATTACCCCCTCTGTTAAAAAATTTCACCTTATTTTCGGTTCAAATTTGTTGAGCTTCAGCATACAGCCACTGGAACTTATTAGGCCTTTGTCATCCAGATTAAAAGAGCCTTCAAGAATCAGAAATCTCTCTTTGTCACTATTTATAATCCATTATGTTATTTCTCAAAATATATAATCCTAACAAAAACTAACAGTAATTTTTTAAAATTACATTGGAAGCAGGAAGCCGGCCAAAACAGGCAGTGGGGCCATTAGATGACCAAGGTGTTAAAGGAGCACTCAGAGAAGACAAGACCATTTCAGAGAAGCTAAATGAATTCTTTGCTTTGGTCTTTACTGCAGAGGATGTGCGGAAGATACCTATATCAGAGCTATTCTCTTTCGGTGACAAATCCAAAGGACCGTCCCAAACTGGTGGTGTCAATAGAAGAGGTTTTAGAACAAATTGATAAATTAAACAGAAATAAGTCATCAGGACCAGATGGTGTTCACCCAAGAGTTCTGAAGGAACTCAAATATGAAATTGCAGAACTGTTAACTGTACTATGTAATCTATCTCTGAAACAAGCTTCTGTATCGAATGACTGGAAGGTAGCTAATGTAATGCCAATTTTTAAAAAGGGCTCCAGAAGTGATTCAGGCAATTACAGGATGGTGACCCTAATTTCAGTACTGGGCAAATTGGTAAAAACTATAGTAAAGTAATTATAGTAAATTTTCAGGCACGTAGATAAACACAATTTGTTGGGAGAAGAGTTAATGCGGATTTTGTAAATGGAAATCATGACTCACCTAGCTATTAGAATTCTTTGAGGGTGTCAAAAAGTTGATATAATGTATTTGGATTTTCAGAAAGCCTTTGACAAGGTCCCTCACCAAAGTCTCTTAAGGAAATTAAGTATTCATGGGATCACAGGGAAGATTCTCTCATCTATCAGCAACTGATTAAAAGATAGAAACAAAGAGTAGGTTTCCACAATGAAGAGAGGTAAACAGCAGGTTCCCCCAAGGAACTGTCCTGGGGTCTGTGCTGGTCAACATATTAACGATCAAGAAAAAGGGAGTACCAATGAAGTGGCAAAGTTTGCAGATGATACAAAATCATTCAGGATAATCAAGTCCAAAGCTCCCTGCGAAAAGTTACAAAAGGATCTCAAAAAGAAAAGGAGTACTTGTGGCACCTTAGAGACTAACCAATTTATTAGAGCATAAGCTTTCGTGAGCTACAGCTCACTTCCTCAGATGCATATCGTGGAAACTGCAGCAGGCTTTATATATACACAGAGAATATGACACAATACCTATTCCCACCCCACTGTCCTGCTGGTAATAGCTTATCTAAAGTGATCATCAGGTGGGCCATTTCCAGCACAAATCCAGGTTTTCTCACCCTCCACCCCCCCACACAAATTCACTCTCCTGCTGGTGATAGCCCATCCAAAGTGACAACTCTTTACACAATGTGCATGACAATCAAGTTGGGCTATTTCCTGCACAAATCCAGGTTTTCTCACATCCCCCCCACCCCCATACACACACAAACTCACTCTCCTGCTGGTAATAGCTCATCCAAACTGACCACTCTTCAAGTTAAAATCCAAGTTAAACCAGAACATCTGGGGGGGGGGGTAGGAAAAAATAAGAGGAAACAGGCTACCTTGCATAATGACTTAGCCACTCCAAGTCTCTATTTAAGCCTAAATTAATAGTATCCAATTTGCAAATGAATTCCAATTCAGCAGTTTCTCGCTGGAGTCTGGATTTGAAGTTTTTTTGTTTTAAGATAGCGACCTTCATGTCTGTGATCGCGTGGCCAGAGAGATTGAAGTGTTCTCCGACTGGTTTTGAATGTTATAATTCTTGACAGCTGATTTGTGTCCATTTATTCTTTTACGTAGAGACTGTCCAGTTTGACCAATGTACATGGCAGAGGGGCATTGCTGGCACATGATGGCATATATCACATTGGTGGATGTGCAGGTGAACGAGCCTCTGATAGTGTGGCTGATGTTATTAGGCCCTGTGATGGTGTCCCCTGAATAGATATGTGGGCACAATTGGCAACGGGCTTTGTTGCAAGGATAAGTTCCTGGGTTAGTGGTTCTGTTGTGTGGTATGTGGTTGTTGGTGAGTATTTGCTTCAGGTTGCGGGGCTGTCTGTAGGCAAGGACTGGCCTGTCTCCCAAGATTTGTGAGAGTGTTGGGTCATCCTTTAGGATAGGTTGTAGATCCTTAATAATGCGTTGGAGGGGTTTTAGTTGGGGGCTGAAGGTGACGGCTAGTGGCGTTCTGTTATTTTCTTTGTTAGGCCTGTCCTGTAGTAGGTAACTTCTGGGAACTCTTCTGGCTCTATCAATCTGTTTCTTTACTTCTGCAGGTGGGTATTGTAGTTGTAAGAAAGCTTGACAGAGATCTTGTAGGTGTTTGTCTCTGTCTGAGGGGTTGGAGCAAATGCGGTTGTATCGCAGAGCTTGGCTGTAGACGATGGATCGTGTGGTGTGGTCAGGGTGAAAGCTGGAGGCATGCAGGTAGGAATAGCGGTCAGTAGGTTTCCGGTATATGGTGGTGTTTATGTGACCATTGTTTATTAGCACTGTAGTGTCCAGGAAGTGGATCTCTTGTGTGGACTGGACCAGGCTGAGGTTGGTGGTGGGATGGAAATTGTTGAAATCATGGTGGAATTCCTCAAGGGCTTCTTTTCCATGGGTCCAGATGATGAAGATGTCATCAATATAGCGCAAGTAGAGTAGGGGCTTTAGGGGACGAGAGCTGAGGAAGCGTTGTTCTAAATCAGCCATAAAAATGTTGGCATACTGTGGGGCCATGCGGGTACCCATAGCAGTGCCGCTGATCTGAAGGTATACATTGTCCCCAAATGTGAAGTAGTTATGGGTAAGGACAAAGTCACAAAGTTCAGCCACCAGGTTAGCTGTGACATTATCGGGGATAGTGTTCTTGACGGCTTGTAGTCCATCTTTGTGTGGAATGTTGGTGTAGAGGGCTTCTACATCCATAGTGGCCAGGATGGTGTTATCAGGAAGATCACCTATGGATTGAAGTTTCCTCAGGAAGTCAGTGGTGTCTCGAAGGTAGCTGGTAGTGCTGGTAGCGTAGGGCCTGAGGAGGGAGTCTACATAGCCAGACAATCCTGCTGTCAGGGTGCCAATGCCTGAGATGATGGGGCGCCCAGGATTTCCAGGTTTATGGATCTTGGGTAGTAGATAGAATATCCCAGGTCGGGGTTCCAGGGGTGTGTCTGTGCGGATTTGATCTTGTGCTTTTTCAGGAAGTTTCTTGAGCAAATGCTGTAGTTGCTTTTGGTAACTCTCAGTGGGATCAGAGGGTAATGGCTTGTAGAAACTCGTGTTGGAGAGCTGCCGAGCAGCCTCTTGTTCATATTCCAACCTATTCATGATGACAACAGCACCTCCTTTGTCAGCCTTTTTGATTATGATGTCAGAGTTGTTTCTGAGGCTGTGGATGGCATTGCGTTCCGCATGGCTGAGGTTATGGGGCAAGTGATGCTGCTTTTCCACAATTTCAGCCCGTGCACGTCGGCGGAAGCACTCTATGTAGAAGTCCAGTCTGCTGTTTCGACCTCAGATCTCAGAAGACTGGGTGACTAGACAATAAAGTGGCAGATGAACTTCAGTATTGATAAGTGCAACATAATGCATACTGGCAAAAAAAAGAATCCCAGTTACACATATATAGGTTCTAAATTAGCTGTTACTACTGAAGATAGAGCTTTTGCAGTTAACATGGCTAGTTTTCTGAAAACTTCAGCTCAATGTGCAGCAAAAGTCAAAAAAGCTAACAGAATATTAGGAACTATTAGGAAAGGGGTAGAAAATAAAACAGAAAATATCATATTGCCACTATATAAATCCACGGTGTGCCCACACCTTCAATTGTCCCGTTCTGATAGATGGATCTCAAAAAAAGATATAGTGGAACTGGAAAAGGAGCAAAGAAGAGCAACAAAGATGATCAAGGACATGGAATGGCTCCATACAAGAAGAAACTAAAAAGGTTAAGGCTGTTCATCTGAGAAAAGAGATGACTAAGGGGAGATATAATAGAAGTCTATACTATCATGAATGGTGTGGAAAAAGTGAATAGAGAAGTGCTATTTATCCTTTCCCACAATACAGAAAACAGGAATCACCTAAAGAAGTTAATAAACAGCAGGTTTAATACAAACAAGAGGAAGTACTTTTTCACACATCATAGTCAATCTGTGGAACTCATTGCCATGGGATGTTGTGGTGGCCAAAAATATAACAGGGTTCAAAAAAGAACTAGATAAGTTCATGGAGGATAGGTCCATCAGTGGCTATCTGCCAAGATGGCCAAGGACACAACCCCATGATCAGGGCAACCCTAAACCTCCAACTGACAGAAACTGGGTGGAGAAGAAGGGAAGGATCACTGCAATACCACATCAAAATGGTAACAAATTGCACTCAATTTGCCCAGCTGTAAATAAGGACATGGGGTGCAGGGTAGGGACATACTGAGTTCCTCCTGGCATACTTTTAGTGTTGTAGAAATAAGGCATAAATGTTTAAGGGTGAGAATAATAAACCACTGAAACATGGGACGTGGTGGTTTCTCTATCACTGACCATTTTTAAATCAGGCTTGGATGTTCTTCTAACAGATATGGTCTAGGAATTATTTTGGGGAAGTTCTATGACCTGCGTACAGGAAGTCAGACTAGAGGAGGACAATGGTCCCTTCTGGCCTTGGAATCTATAGACGTGATGTAATGTTTACAGTACATCTCATGTAAATCACTCTATGGAGTGTTCACATGGTAGTACAGAGAACTGCAAAATGCTATATGTGTAATATTTTCACTTCAGTATTTTCTGAACATTGAAAGATGCTTATAAGAGTCTCTGTTTTTACCTGTTATTTTAATTTATAAGATGGTCCATTTTTATCCTGAGCAGCTGTAAAAAATTAAAGTAACAGCCCTAAAAACTTGCTGTTACTAATTGTTGTTGCTGCCCAAACCCCCACAACAGTATATTCACTTGCCTGATACAGATATAGGACAAGTGATATAAGTAAAAACTCATATCAACAACTGGCCTCAAACAATACCTCATCCCACTCTGCAAAAATGACAGCCTTGTAATTTGCCCTGGCATCAAGGTCAACAAATTGGGGCTCTGATAGACCAAAGAGAGAAGTAAATTTTATGAGAGGCAAATACAGAATGAAATATTGAGCTCTCTCTGGGACTGGCTCTTGATGGTGTCTCTGGGTATTTCCAAACACTATCGATCCATAGCTCTGACTTGCCAGCTGTCAGGTTTGTCAGGATGTTCTACGCATTGCTCCTCTTTTTGTTTATCCTAATCAGCAGTCATAGTACCGGTAAGCACAAAATACACAAACCTAAACCAATGCCAGCCATACAAGAAAATGAACAATGACCTCGTTGTATTAAATAGCGTACACTCAAGTATAAAATGCTTTTCAGTTCAGTCGTTTGACCCTTCACATCACTGGACTTTTCATTGCTGGTGTCAAGGTTCCTTGCCCACTCTGAACTCTAGGGTACAGATGTGGGGAACTGCATGAAAGACCCCCTAAGCTTTTTCTTACCAGCTTAGGTTAAAAACTTCCCCAAGGTACAAATTTTGCCTTGTCTTTGGACCGTATGCTGCCACCACCAAGCGTGTTAACAAAGAACAGGGAAAGAGCCCATTTGGAGACGTCTTCCCCAAAAATATCCCCCCAAGCCCTACACCCCCTTTCCTGGGGAGGGCTTGATAAAAATCCTCACCAATTGGTACAGGTGAACACAGACCCAAACACTTGGATCTTAAGAACAATGAAAAATCAATCAGGTTCTTAAAATAAGAATTTTAATTAAAGAAAAGGTAAAAGAATCACCTCTGTAAAATCAGGATGGTAAATACCTTACAGGGAAATCAGGTTAAAACATAGAGAATCCCTTTAGGCAAAACCTTAAGTTACAAAAAGACACAAAAACAGGAATATACATTCCATCCAGCACAGCTTATTTTACCAGCCATTAAACAAAAGGAAATCTAACGCATTTCTAGCTAGATTACTTACTAACTAACAGTTGTAAGGCTGCATTCCTGATCTGTTCCCGGCAAAAGCATCACACAGACAGATGAACCCTTTGTTTCCCCACCCTCCAGATTTGAAAGTATCTTGTCTCCTCATTGGTCATTTTGGTCAGGTGCCAGCAAGGTTATCTTAGCGTCTTAACCCTTTACAGGTGAAAGGGTTTTACCTCTGGCCAGGAGGGATTTTATAGCACTGTATACAGAAAGGTAGTTACCCCTCCCTTTATATTTATGACAGCTGGGATCATATTTGCCTTGCCTTCTCAATCTGTCCCCAGAAGTCTTTTCTGTTGACATTGTCTCCCCATAAGGTACAGTATGTCTTCCCAATACTGGTTATGCATGTTTTGGCTGGCTAGGGAGCTAAAGTTTCTGCCCTGCATTTCAGAGTAACAGCCGTGTTAGTCTGTATTCGCAAAAAGAAAAGGAGTACTTGTGGCACCTTAGAGACTAACCAATTTATTTGAGCATAAGCTTTCGTGAGCTACAGCTCACTTCATCGGATGCATTGAGCTGTAGCTCACGAAAGCTTATGCTTAAATAAATTGGTTAGTCTCTAAGGTGCCACAAGTACTCCTTTTCTTTTTGCCCTGCATTTGTATTAGGTTAAAATATCCCCGTCTGACTTGCATTACTGGAGTCATATTGAAATTCCCCCTCTATGTAATGTCTAGGGATTGCTTTGTGGCTTTCACTGCTTTTCTAGAGGTTTTCATCTGAGTATCTTTAATCAGTCTACAGACGTTAATTATTGAAGTTTCTCAGGATAAGTATTATTTGCCCATGTGACACATTTGTAAGATAAGAAACAGTGAGATTAAGGCAAAATTTTCAAATTTGGATGTGTAAAGCTAGGCACCTACATTCACATTGAGGACTTACCTAAATTGCACCAATGACAATCTGCCTATGAATTTAGGTACCTAAATATGCCTATCTTTAACCACCCATCTTTGACCAAATTGTCTTGAATCAGAGGTAAAGCCCTTGGAATAGGGCAAAGGATTTCTATTAGTGTCCTGCTCTAACCACTAGCAGTCTCCATCACTTGTAAGAACTGACAAGACACTATTGCAGTGATCAGATAATCCAATCAAAAATGTGGTGTTTATTTTATTTCTTCTTGAAAGACAAGGTGGATAAGGTAATAACTTTTATTGGACCAACTTCTTTTGGTGAAAGAGACAAGCTTCTGAGCCACACAGAGCTCTTCTTCACATCTGTCAGAATTGAAAAGCCTTCCCTGTACATGCTGAGCTCGCCCTGGTTTCTAAAAAATATCTGAAGGATATATTTTTTTCTGAAGGAGTTCCATTACAGTTTGTCATTTGGCAGTTTCTAGAAACCAATTTGTTGTAAGAGAGGTGGGATTGTTGATTCATGGCATCTTTTTGCAATTCCAGGTTGAGATTATCTGTTCAAATTTGGAGCTGAAGGCAGTGATAGTCACTAGAATATCAGCTAAATTTTGTACCATTCTGTCCAAAAATATTTGTATGTGGAAAGGAAACTTATCCTTGGATTGCCGATCCTTCACCGATCCTGGTTACTTTACACAACATTGTATGTGAAATATTGTGGGGGTCTAATTTATCTGTAGCCTGAGCTATGCTCCTGTACTTCTTTCCTGGCTGGTATAAACCCTGCTTTCTCCTGTCCAAAGATTTCTGTCCCCTGATTTCTATTCTGGTTAGTGAGGTCCCCACCACTGATAGACTCTGACATCCATTTTTAAAGGTGACTTGCAAAGAATCTGAAGATGGCATGGAAGGTGTGGGTTTATTTGGGGTTTGTTTTTTTCCAACCAACCTAAAAAGAAAGGGAAAGGGATTTCTGTTTTTTTGTTTGTTTGTTTTTCTACTTTTGGAAATATCAGGAATGTGAAAGTCGGATCTTCGGTGTTTTGCTGGAAAAGCTATTGGGAGACTTAGGTTTTTCTTCACTACAAAAAAAAAAAAAAAGAAATTGTGTTTTTACATCAAAATAGCTCTCTATGTAAAATCCTAGTGGGACAAGGCCCAGGTCATTTTTACCTCACCATAGCGAGTTGAGGTCAACCCTATACCCACTACTTAGACTTTACCTCAACGAGTTACACTGAGATAAAAACTGTCCTGTGTCTCATCTCCGCTAGCTGACTATCTTGCTGTAAAAACCACATCTTTTTGCAGTGAAGACATAGCCTCCAAGATTTGTATGATCTCGTCTCTCACCTTAACTGAAGGGTCCCATAGGCGCGGGAGTTAAAAGGGGATAAGAAAAGAGCAAAACACTTTGCACTACCTGACTGGTGCAAATTGCACCAAAGACTCCTGCCCAGTACTTGTAAAAAATATATTGAAGTCTTATAGAAAAAGGTTTTAAAACCCTTTTGCTGTCACGTTGGGGGACTGAATTTGTCCTCAGACTCCAGCCCCTATTCACCATTCAGACAGCATAGAGGTGGCTGTAACAGCTCATAAGGTGCAGGAGAAAATGACTTTTACTTGGCTGGACCTCTTGGAGGGAGAGTACAGAAACTGTCCCGGTGTGTGTTCTGAGAACAGACTTTGACACGCAGTCCTTTAGACTCTCATCCTAGAGTGAGCTGAGTGTTTTCTGAAAGATCCTGAACTATCTCAACTCCCACTGAAATCAACGGGAACTGCATGCTGCTTAACCCTTATGAACCCCAGCTCCTGGGGCCCATAGCAAGCTTGTGTACTTCAAAGCACCCCAAGGCCAGCACAGGGCCAGCACAGAACTGGCCCCAGGACCGGGGATTCTGTCGGTGTTCTTTGTAGACCCCTTGTCAGCTGCACATAATGGAATTTGATTGCAAAAAAGAGCATAAGCGTCTATTTTTTCCCTCCTTCTGAAAGAAATACAGGCAAATCCGTTCTTAATCCTTTATATTTGTCTATTGAAAAGATTTTACGGATGATGGATATTTAGATGTGTCCCTCCCTTGGGAGTGTATGGGAGCCTTTCTGAGTTGATCCAGGCAGGCTTGATATGAAACTTGATTGTAATTTAAAAACATAATTGGCAGTGTTCTCTGGATATGGCAGAGATTTTGTGAAATATGCAATAAGTGTTATGCAAAAAAAAAAAGCAACCCCTATCACTGAAAGTTGTTAAAACCTTTTAGGAGAATGTATGACAAATGCAATTCTAGAGTTACTGGCTTGGTTTATATAGCACCTTGCACAAGCAGACAACACCAAATCCGGAAACAGGTGGGCTATATATAAAATATCACTTCATGTAAGTATATTGCTAATTTCTTCCTAAGGAATCAGAAGAGACAGCCCATCCTATCTGCCTGCAAGTCAATAAGGTACAAAGCAATGATTTTAATGTAAAAACAAACATGATGGCAAAATGTTTTGGCTGTGTATTACAGAAAGTTACACTGACTGTTTCATTATATACCTAAGCTATCACTGAAATGTCATTGCTTGAATTGTTTTTCACCAAAATAATACTGATTTTAGTCACTCCATTTAGTGATTGAATATTAGAAATAGGGTTGATCGGAATTTTTAACAAAAATCTTGAAAAATGCCCCATTTTTCAATAATGGAAATCTTTCCCAAAACATTTATTTTATTTTCCATTTTTTGAATATTTTCATTAGCGACTTTGAACAATGGAATGCAGCCTGCTAGCTGCTATGTAAGATGTTTCCCCCTCACCCACCCACACAAGATTTTGCAAAAGGTGGAAGGTTTATTTGGGACTCAGTTTTCATTTTAGGATACTTAGGATAAATTTTCAGCTTTGATTGATGACACTTAGTCACATGGTAGACTGTTTTTCAAAATCCCACAATTTCATGTTTGAAAATGTCCAAATTTCAAAAATGAATTTTTCTTCCTTACAAAAAGGGGGGAGTGGGTGGGGTTAGAAAACAGAACTTTTTTATACAATTACAAAAAATGTGGAATCAAAGTACTTTCACTGAAATGTTGGGAATTTCTCTTTTTCAACCAGCTCTAATTATAAATCTCACGAATCTGAATGCAGCTTTGTATATACAGATGCTCCTCGGCTTACGCAAGACCCGATTTATGCAAATCCACACTTATGGAAAAAGTTCCGTAAGCTAGAAATAGGAGGTTTTTGGGGGGGGGGGGGACTGTTGGGTTTTTTTGTGGCGTAATGGTCGGGTATACATTTCTGACTTACGCAAAATTCGAGTTATGCAAGGTGTTCCAGAACAGAACAATTGCGTAAGTCGGGGAGTGTCTGGTACACAGCTTTGGTTGAGTGAGAAACCCAAGAATGCACTCTTTGTAAATACCAGGCCAGAAAATATGTGGACTGACAAATTTGAAATGGGCATATATCATGTGATTGCAGAATTCATGTTCATGAACATTAAGGAATTTTTGTGTTTTTAAGTAATGGATCTAAAAGGATACAAGATGGCTATCATTGAATTATCATCAACAAACTTACAACTCTTCATGTAATGGACTCTCCCAGTGATTCCCATAATTATATAGATGCTAACAGTACACATTTATTGATGTACAGATTGTGACAGGGTCGGGCCGAACGGCTACGGGAAAGTAATAGAAGACAGATATATTAGCCCCAGGCTAAGTAGGTCCCTTTTCCCTGGGTAAGGTAACAGGGAAGGTTCCAGAACAATCATGAACCTTCTGGAAGCAATTAAGACAGACAGGTTGATTAGAACACCTGCAACCAATCAAGAAGCTGCTAGAATCAATTAAGGCAGGCTAATCAGGGCACCTGGGTTTAAAAAGGAGCTCACTTCAGTTTGTGGTGCGCGTGCGAGGAGCTGGGAGCAAGAGACGCTAGGAGCTGAGAGTGAGAACGCATACTGTTGGAGGACTGAGGAGTACAAGCATTCTCAGACACCAGGAGGAAGGTCCTATGGTGAGGATAAAGAAGGTGTTGGGAGGAGGCCAGGGGGAAGTAGCCCAGGGAGTTGTAGCTGTCGCACAGCTGTTCGGGGAGGCACTCTAGACAGCTGCATTCCACAGGGCCCTGGCCTGGAACCCAGAGTAGAGGGTGGGCCCGGGTTCCCCCCAAACCTCCCAACTCCTGGTCAGACACAGGAGGAGTTGACCTAGACTGTGGGTTCACGAAAATGGCCAAACTGAGGGCTGCCGTGAAGCTCCAAGGCGAGCAAATCCACCAATAAGAGCAAGACCCACCAAGGCAGAGGAGGAACTTTGTCACAAGACACAGGGTCAAATTCTGTGCTACAGTGAATGGGTAGTCCATAGAGCAGCCACCATCTACATTAGCACAGAATTTGGTCCCCAGAGTCTAATCAAACTTTAGAAACAATAAACTATGAAAGTATTTATCAAATAACAATTCCATCTAAAATGGTGATTTAAGTCTCAGAACAGGATGGTTGAGTGTTTTGAGCCATGTGTGGAGAGGCTTGAGAAGGCCAGACAGTATCTTTGGCTGGGTAGAGGTCTGCTACTCAGACCCCAACATCAAAATGGTTATTATGTTCATTCCCCTCCTTCATCCTTGTTTCATAAAGATGTGACCTGTGCCCCATAAACTATTTGTATCTTGTGAGAGGTCTTTGGGGTGGGATCCCCATGACAATAAAACTTAATAATAGCCAAGGAGATTATCAATTGTTCTTTACTTTTTCAGAGATGATTCTGCTAACTGCACTTGTGTGTCTGGCCACTGGGCTACAGCAGTCTGTTGGACAGGTATGAGCCTTAAACTTTATGTCTCTCCAAATGCTTTGGTTTTTGCTTAGAAGCCCATGGATAAAACTGATACTTGCCCACCAGCACCATTAATTATAACCCCTCTGTTCTTTCCTGCTGATATTGGAAGAATCTCGGTTCTAAGTTTGTACTAAGCACAAATTTCTTGCTGTTCTCATTCTTACCAGCAGCTGGTTTCAGGAATTTCTACCTTTGTCCTAAAATACTTCTTCCTAAGCATCCATTTGACCGACTGGACAAGGAACTTATATTCTACTATCACCATACTATCTGAGCACTTCACAATCCTTAACATAGTAATTCCCAGCACACCGCTGAGGTAGGAAAGTGTTATTATCACCATTTGGTTGATGGAGAACAGAGAGGCTATGTGACTTACCCAAGATCACACAGAAAGTCTGTGGTATACTAAGGAATTGAATCCACAGCTCTTAAATTTAATGGCAGCACCCTTACCATTTGCCTGTCTTTACTCTCCATAGGACACCAATGCACCATAAAGGTGTATGATAATTGCAATGTTCATTGTCCCCTAAATAATGCATTTAGTGGTGATAAGAGTGAAGGAGAAATATTTTTGATACATAAATATATAGGGCGTCATCTAAAGCTCAGTGAAGTCAAAGGGGGTCTCCACTTACTTCATTGGACTTTGCAACAGACCCAACGAAATAACCATTTCATGGCATTCACTGCTCCTAAGGCACAATTATCCTCTCTATTATGGATATAACTCAAGCATAGATCCGGCCCTCCTATTTTTAGCTTTTATCATGGGGTGGGGGTGAAGTTTAAGCAAAAAAAAATAGATTTAAAAAAAGCATCCAAAACAAAACTGTAAGTAACTGTATTTTCTGCAAATCATGGGTCCATTGTAAAGGGAATGTTTAAAAACCAAACCATAAATTGTTGCCATTTAATAGTTGTGTTCTAATTTATGTATTTGTAATCATGAAAATGTTTCTATTATTACTTTGTTTTGTTTTGTTTTCAGGACTTTCTTAAATCTAAATGTTTGCCTGAATGTCAAAGGTATTTCAAAGCCAGAATGACAGCTACATTATTCCTTTGTATCTTCTGGGAAACCTACATTGTATTTAACCAAACAGATCAGCCCATACTTCTTGAGGCACAATAGCAAAAATAGGTTTAGGATTACTAAATTGTGCTCATGATTTTGCAAAAAATCAATCATATAGAATGAGTGTTTTAACTGAGTCCAGAGGAGAGCAACGAAAATGATAAAAGACATTGAATACCTAACCTATGAGGTATATTTAGGCTTGAGAGAAGACTGAGGGCAGGGGACCTGATATCAGTCTTCAGATATGTTAAGGGTTATTATAAAGAAAATTGTGAGCAATAGTTCACCATGTCCCCTGAATGCAGGACAAGAAGTAATTGGCTTAATCTGCAGCAATTAAGGGAGATATAGGTTAGCTATTTGGAAAAATTTCTAACTAAGAATAGTTAAGTAGTAGAATAGCCGTCCAAGGGAGATTGTGTAATCCCCATCATTGGAAATTTTTAAGAACAAGCTGGACAAACACCTGTCACTTGTTCCCACCTCAGTACAAGGGCTAGACTAGGTGACTTGAAGGTCCCTTCCAGCTCTACATTTCTATGCACCAAGGTCTGGTCTACACTGCTGCTTAAGTCAATGTAAGTTTTTCACTCACCCCCCTGAGCGACGTAGCTTACATCGACCTACTGAGGTGTCTACACCACGCTATGTTGATGGGAGACACTCTCCTGCCAACTTAGCGTCTGCCTCTCAGGGTGGTGGAGGACTGAAGTCGACAGGAGAGTGCTCTGCCATCGACTTATCGCTTCTTCACCAGACCCGCGAAATCAATGTTGCTGCATTGATCACAGTGACGCTGATTTAGCAGGCCATTGTAGACAAGCCCTAAATCTTATGGCTGGGAGTTTTAAAGGAGTTATGTCCCCAAATCCTACTGAATTTCAGTAACAATATTGCATTACAAATTGTCAGGTCAAAAACCCTAGATGTCTTAGATAACAAGTTTCCCTGCATGTGGCATTAATATAGAATTCTTCAATTGTTAAACCTGAAAGATTTTTGTGTAAAATTTAACTCCTGTCCCTGAGTGCTATTTGTTTTACTTAGGCTACTGACAGACTACAGTTTAGGTCAATATAAGTTATATCGCTCAGGGGTGTGAATAAGCCAAGCACCAGTGTGGACAGCGGTATGGACACGGTATGGACAGTGGACAGCAGACAATGGACAGCAGTATGTTGGTGGGACAGATTCTCCTGCTGACACAGCTACCACCACTCATGGGGTTTGGAGTAATTAAGTCACAGGGAAACTTAGTTAAGTCAGCTTAGAGCTTCTGCACTGGCAGGTCTACAGCAGCCCAGCTCTGTAATATAGCCATCGTCTTAGAATCATAGAATATCAGGGTTGGAAGGGACCTCAGGAGGTCATCTAGTCCACCCCCTGCTCAAAGCAGGACCAAACCCCAATTTTTGCCCCAGATCCCTAAATAGCCCCCTCAAGAATTGAACTCACAACCCTGGGTTTAGCAGGCCAATGATCAAACCACTGAGCTATCCCTCCCTCCCTTAGTATTTAATTCAGCGCCCGATCCTGAAACTGGATCCACATAGGTGCCAGATTGAAGTCAGAGGCTGCCTGCAGGCCAAGCACTGGGGCCTCAGTAAAATTACACTAGGCGCATCAGTTTTATTTGTAGTCATTTTTTAATTCATTTTCAGAGGCTAATGCTGTAATTAATGCTGCAGTATTTCTGTTCACCCTTTTTCTAATACAAATAAATATTCCCATGCAAACTATTTTCTTCGCATTTCGTCCTAGAAATCTTTCAGTTGATCTTATATTTTTGTTTTTACAAAAGCTTATATTTACAAAACCTTAAATTGTGGGCCAGTTTTTTTCTGAAAGAGAACCTTACAAATCACACTTGTAAAATCTGCATGAATTGGGACCATTTCAGATACTGACACACAGAATATGTTATGAGCAAGTACGTGGCACGTTATTTCATTTTAGGATCCAGTTCCAGTATATGCTACTTTGTCTACTGACTTGCCAGAAGTGCAAATAGAGATCACTGACAAGCACAATATGCTCAGGAGACTGGTACGTCCAACAGCTAGCAACATGCTGAAGATGGTAAGATTTTATAAAGAACCTCTTAGTGTTACGATTGAGCAGTGGGGGTGCGGCTCGGACTCAGCGCATGGAGATGCTGGCCGCATTGCTGT
The DNA here is from genome assembly GCF_965140295.1 of Lepidochelys olivacea. Classification (NCBI taxonomy): domain Eukaryota; kingdom Metazoa; phylum Chordata; order Testudines; family Cheloniidae; genus Lepidochelys; species Lepidochelys olivacea. The sequence goes on from NC_140413.1 coordinate 13,698,196, forward strand.
CCCCGGGGCCCAGCGGACGGTGATTTTCAAGTATCTCTGTCATAACCATAAGGGTAGCCTAAAATTCCTCCTTACCTGTAAGGGGTTAAGAAGCTCAAATAACCTGGTTGGCACCTGACCAAAGGAACCAATGGGGACAAAAGATACTTTCAAATCTGGAGGGTGGGGGGTTTTGTTTTGGGTTCTTTGTTTCTGTGTTCATTCGCTCTTGGGACTAAGAGGGACTGGACATCAATCCTTGTCCTCCAAACTATTCTGAATCAGTCTCTCATATTACAGAAATTGTAAGTACAGCCAGGCAAGGCGTATTAGTTTATCTTTGTTTTCTCAACTTGTGAATTTTCCCTTTGCTGGAGGAAGGCTTATCCCTGTTTTGTTGTAACTTTGAAACTAAGGCTAGAGGGGATTCCTCTGTGTTTTGTGCATCTTTTGTTACCCTGTAAAGTTATCTTCCAACCTGATTTTACAGAGGGGATTTTTACCTTTTCTTTTTTTTAAAATAAAATTCTTCTTTTAAGAAATGATAGATTTTTTTCCATGTCCAAAGATCCAGGGATTTGGCTCTGTGTTCACTTTGTAACCAATTGGTTAGGATATTATTCTCAAGCCTCCCCAGGAAAGGGGGTGTAAGGGCTTGGGGGGATATTCTGGGGGAACAGGAACTCCAAGTGGTCCTTTCCCTGATTCTTTGTCTAAATCACTTGGTGGTGGCAGCATACTGTTCAAGGACAAGGTGGAATTTGTGCTTTGGGAAAGTTTTTAACCTAAGCTGGTAAAAATAAGCGTAGGCGGTCTTGCATGCGGGTTCCCACATCTGTACCCCAGACTTCAGAGTGGGAAAGGAACCCTGACAATCTCCATAATGGGACCCACCAAGAACTCACTCCTGATTTGCTAGACTCTAGCTGGGACCTCCATTAACCATTCAATATATTTGGTTGCGATTTCCGTACTCCTGCTTGTGACCCAGTTGGGAGCTACCACACTCATAATGAGAACCCGTGTATCAGCGATTGAAAAGCGGCACTTTGCTGCCATAGTACAAATAGTTGAGCTGGCTGGAAATTTTGTGACAGAACATTTTTCTCTTATAGAATGCTGACTCATCCAAAGCAAAACATTTCATGGAAATGTGTCGAATCTGATTAATTTTTTGATGGAGTACCGTGAGGTACTCCAGAGCTTTTAGGGTCTACAGCTCTGGGGTAGTTCACTACATGGATTGCCCCAGGATTGGGGACCCAGGAATTCTAGGCTCCCTTATACAGAGCTGGGAGCCCTGACTCCAGTAGGTTCTCTCAGGATCTAAGTACCAACACTGCAGCAGGAAGCCTGGAAATCCTGGGAGCCCTCAGGGCTCCCTGCCATGGATCTGGTAGCCTGGAAGACCTGGGAGCCCCAGTTCCCAGGCTCCCAGCTTAGGTGTAACTCATAGACCTTCTAAGCTTCCAGCTTCCTGTCAGCCCTGATGCTAATGGGTAGGGTGACCAGATTGCAACTGTGAAAAAAATGGGACGGGGTGGAGGAGTAATAGGTGTCTATATAAGAAAAGTCACCAAAAACGGGACTGTCCCTTTAAAAGTGGGACATCTTGTCACCCTACTGATGGGGAGCAGGTGCCTAGAAGTGCTGGGAGCCTTGGCTCAGCCCATTTTGGAGATTGGTCTCTGAGGTGGAAGTTAATTTTGAAATTTTCCAATTATTTCTAAATAAGTCTCCTTTAATTCCCTCCCATGGGAAATTTTGAAATTACTACTTCTCACTTCAAAACAATTTTTTTCAAAATTGTGGAATTTTCCATGGAATGGAATTTTGGACTTTTAACCAAGTAGCTGAAAACATTCTCCAATGTATCAAGGTGAGGAGACCACATAGGTTTCCAAGGGAACGGAAGGAGAGGACAATAAGAAAAGAGTAGATGCGGGAGGAGCTGTGAAAAGTGAATGCTAGAATTACTGATGGCCATTGAACAAGATGCAGTGAGTATGAAAACGGACTTCCATTTGGTTCTATACAGAAGCATCTTACTTATTCAGCTTGTTGCACATTCCATGATTCTCTGTATTCTATGCAAGTATAATGTCCGGGACGCTGGATCGGTTCACTTGCACCCTTAACTTGTGAAGACTAAAACAATGAGAGCATTGCAATGGAAACTGAAGTACTCTGGCCACGAAAAAAGTGCATCGCTTAAGCAATTGGGATGTATAAGTAGGGGCATAGCGAGCAGATCGAGGGACGTGATCGTTCCCCTCTATTCGACATTGGTGAGGCCTCATCTGGAGTATTGTGTCCAGTTTTGGGCCCCACACTACAAGAAGGATGTGGATAAATTGGAGAGAGTCCAGCGAAGGGCAACAAAAATGATTAGGGGTCTAGAACACATGACTTATGAGGAGAGGCTGAGGGAGCTGGGATTGTTTAGTCTGCAGAAGAGAAGAATGAGGGGGGATTTGATAGCTGCTTTCAACTACCTGAAAGGGGGTTCCAAAGAGGATGGCTCTAGACTGTTCTCAATGGTAGCAGATGACAGAACAAGGAGTAATGGTCTCAAGTTGCAGTGGGGGAGGTTTAGATTGGATATTAGGAAAAACTTTTTCACTATGAGGGTGGTGAAACACTGGAATGCGTTACCTAGGGAGGTGGTAGAATCTCCTTCCTTAGAGGTTTTTAAGGTCAGGCTTGACAAAGCCCTGGCTGGGATGATTTAACTGGGAATTGGTCCTGCTTCGAGCAGGGGGTTGGACTAGATGACCTTCTGGGGTCCCTTCCAACCCTGATATTCTATGATTCTATGATTCTATGTACCTATTCTGTTAGTCATTATGGCTCCATCCTGGAGAAACACCCTGAGGGGTGAGAAGCTCTGTCTTCATGCAAATTCATTTAGTTTGTTTAGTTATGTTCCCAATCATAGTGATAATGGTGAAAATTTGTGCCAACGTTAGTGGTGCTCTTTGTGGAGTGGACACTTATCCAATAGGTACTGAGTTGAGACCAACAACCTATTTAGCATCGATCAACAAAGAGTCACATCAGTATCCCTCCAAGCCATCCTGGCCACCAATTATATTGACAAACCTAGATGAGTGGCCCCATTTTCAGAAATTCTAAGAACTGCACAAATCCCACTGGAATCCAAAGGAACTGCATGCTCTCATCACCGCTGAAAAATCAAACCACCTTTATGTGTATATGCCTATCTGTAGATTTAGGGTTGATCAGGCGATTTAGACACACACAATTCCCATTTGTCGGCTTTGAACATCTCAGTCTGGGTTTCTAACTTCAGGAAAGCGAACCAAAGCAGGCAAATCAAAATTCACATTTGCTGAGTGTTTTACTCTTTGAATTGCTTAAGAATGCCCAGTATCTCCCATTTCATTAAGGTATGGAATGCTGAAGCTGCAAAGAATGCTAAAAGTTGGGCAGTGTTTATTCCCATAGTCCTGAATCCAGAAGAAAAGTTGTAAGTAAGTAAAATATGACTTTTGGCAAGCAATATATCATTAAGCAGTCTGGACTACATGACGTTGCCTCATATGTGAGTGAGGAGAGAGAGAGTAAAGGGAGCACTTGCCCAATAGCACACAAGGGACAGGCATAAGCTAGTTCCCAGAACTGGGGACACTATAGTGGTATAGAATGATAACAATTCTATTATAATCTACACTAGGAAAGTGAATCTGTGTCCCACTGAAATGGCCAGTCCATATACAGGAGAGAAGTCGATTATGGCTACCAGCAAGAGCTCTCCACAACTGGGAAAGGTGGGAATCAGATATTATGGTGATGATGCCATATAGGCATACGGATAGATCCCTCTTGCAAAGAGCAGGAGGTTGGCCAGAGTGGAGCTGGGCCTTGCAGACTTGGGAAGCCTCAATCAGGTGTGAGGAGTTGGGAAAATATCATTGTTTAAACTGGTTCATGCTGAAAACTTTAACAATATTTTAACCAGGTTCACATCTAAACTTAAAGGGTGTGATTCTCATTTACACTAAGGCCTGTTTTATGCCACTCTCACAGTGTAAAGGGGCAAATGAGGATGAGACCCAAGGAGTTTAGTGTGCACTTACATTAGATGTGCAAGTTTGTTCATGAGGGCATTTTGGGGGGCTGATGCAATTTCAAAGCAGTCATTCTTTCTTCTAGGTTGGTTTTTCTCCTCAATTATGAAGGTTTTACAATATTCCCAGCAACTGTTCATTATATAATTGGTGAACTGTCTTTCCATTAATTAGATATCACCTGTGGTGAAAATCTCTATTATTCAAGTGTTCCCAAATCATGGTCATCTGCACTCCAAGGCTAGTCTGATGAGACAGATCACTTCACATTCGGTGTTGGACCAACACTACCAAATGCAGTGATTGGACACTATACTCAGGTATGGATAGTGTCTATAACACAACATGCCATATTTGCAAAAAAGTTCTCTAAACTTGTGCCAGAAGTCTTATGCATGCAAATGTTCACATGAGAACATGGCATAGTTGCATATCTAACTACCTGATTTTCTAATGCAAATCCAGATTTGGGGGGCATAAAACTAATTTTCTTGATCAAAATTAGATGCTTGAAAGTTTGCTTGCACAAAATGGATGACACAACTTTAGATGCCATACTGAGGTGATCCGGAAAATGTGTTTAATTGGGATCATTGCTAAATTCATAATTTAAGAAGGAAACAGATGCAGCCTTGACATGAGGTACATTAATTTTTCCACCAGGGATTATCTAACATCACTCCTTGAATGGTAATAATCAGCCTATTATATTTAAGCAAGAAGGTACCCCTTCATAGTCCTTTTCTAGCAGATAAGGCCCATGCAAGGACAATGAATCCCAACTGGTCCTTATTTGACAGACAAAGATTCAGGGAAGTGTCTCATCAATCATATCAACTGAAGATTTTGTCCAGTGCTTCCCCTTTCAAAACGAACCATCCTCTTGGACTTCTGGAGATATCCGAATTTATATGGGGGGGTAGGATGCTACTGTAGAGGTGAGCTGTGAAGGAGCGGGAGCCGGTAGCAACACTGTCTTTCCTAGAATCTCACCTCTAGTGTCATCTAACTATCTGAGGATCTTCACTTAGGCCACGTCTACAATACCCGCTGGATCGGTGGGTAGTGATCGATCTATCGGGGATCGATTTATTGCGTCTTGTGTAGACATGATAAATTGATCCCTGATCGCTCTGCCGTCGACTCTGGAACTCCACCAGTGCAAGAGGCGGAAGCGGAGTAGACAGGGGAGAGGCGGCCGTCGATCCCACACAGCGAGGACGTGAAGTAAGTGATTTTAAGTCGATCTAAGATACGTCAACTTCAGCTACGCTATTCTTGGAGTTGAAGTTACGTATCTTAGATCGATCCCCACCCCCCCCAGTGTAGACCAGGCCTTAGATTCAGCATCTGGGTTGCAGTGCGGTCCTGCTTACATTACAGACACAAAGAGATTTTTGATGTCTTTGTAACAAAAGACTCAACCCAGATATGAACATCCAGTATATGTCTAGCTCCCAGTCCTCTGCTCTAAACAGCAGAGAACACAGCTTCTTTAAATACTGAATGAAGCTAATTTGAAATGTGCTTCTGTTTGCATTAATGACCCTCTTTCTAGGGAAATCACCGACACACTAGTCCAACATACTTACATTTAGAAGCCCTCACTGCATCAGGATGATAGTATATTGACAAAACGGGGACGTCATGGGGCAGATTCTCAGCTGATGTAAATCAGGAGAGCACCGGTGAAGCCCAGGGTGCTACTTCGATTTATAGCAGCTAAGCAATTGACCTATGAAATCTACATATTTTAAAAAATTCTGCCCTATTTCCTGCTGTCTGAGAATTACACTCAGCTACATCACAGTGGTGCTGTCTAGTAGTGAAAGCAAGGAATTGCTAGATGACGAACTCTGCCATGGATTCACCATGTGATTGAAGGCAAAGTGTTTCACCTCTCTCTGCCTCAGGTTCAACACCTGTAAACAGGGATACTTATACCAAAATTAAATCCTTCACTATGAAAACCCCGATCAGAATACCATGAAGATTATCTTTGAGTTCCATAACTTTTCCGCATCACTAAATTAAGACCCTCATGGTATGTAACCCTCTCAGACTGAGCCCAATGTATAGTATTATGGCCCTACCAAACTCACAGTCCATTTTGGTCAATTGCATGGTCATAGGATTTTAAAAATTGTAAAATTCATGATTTCAGCTATTAAAATCTGAAATTTCACAGTGTTGTAATTTTAGGGGTCCTGACCCAAAAGGCAGTCGTGCGGGGGATTGCAAGGTTATTGTAGGGGGGTCGTGGTACTGCTACCCTTCCTTCTGTCCTGCTGCTGGTAGCGGCGCTGCCTTCAGAGCTGGGCAGCTGGAGAGAAGAGGCTGCTAGAACTGGGCCGTCAGGCAGCAACCACCCCTCTCTGACCGCCCAGCTCTGAAGGCAGTAGCGCAGAAGTAAGGGTGGGATGGTGTGGTACCACCCTTGCCACCCTTACTTCTGTGCTGCTGGTGGGGCGCTGCCTTCACAGGGGGCGCCCGGCAACCAGCCGCCGCTCTCCAGCTGCCCAACCCTGAAGGCAGCGCAGAAGTGAGGGTGACAATACCGCGACCCCCATAAAATAGCCTTGTGACCCCCCTGCAAGTCCCTTTTGGGTCAGGACCCCCAATTTCAGAAATGCTGGTCTCCACTGTGAAATCTGTATAATATAGGGTAAAAGCACAAAAAAGACCAGATTTCACAGGTCCATGATGCGTTTTTCATGGCCATGAATTTGGTAGGGCCTTATCTATGATGTAGAGAGAGAACAAATTGGCGAGAGAGACACGAATTGACAAAGATGGGAATGTTTGAAAGGGAATGGGCAAATCAAGGACACCTGGCTAGAGACAATGGAAAGAAATAAAATAATGAAACGGGTCTCATTCAAAAATTCACTTTATTCACTTTGTTTCTACTCTATATTGTATCCTCCCCCCTCTTCCACTGTCTGTGTTCTCAGGTAAGGCCCTGATCCTGCAACTGAATCCAACAGAAGGGTTGCAATTGCAAATTTTTTAGGGGAATATACCTGTCTCATTTTATGTCTGTAAAGTGGTTGTTGTACATGGAATAATAATTCATAAGGATCTGACTCTGGGATAAAATGTACCCAGTAAAGATGTCAGAACTGGAGCTGGCCAAAAAAGAGAATTTCTGTTGTGTGGAAAATTCAGAGATTTTGAATTTTAGCCTGAATTGGGACAAAAAGTCAAAATCTCAGATTTTTCTGTGGAACAAAATATTCTCAAAGATTTCATGTTCATAAGGTTGAAATGTTTAATTTCATCCTTCTCATTTTGATATATATTGTATAATATAAGCAGTTGAAAGTTTGTGATGGCACACAGCTCTAATTTGTAAATCATGTATGTAAAAAGCTGAAAATTGTGGAGAACTTAAAAATTGGATGGTAACAGACTGTGAATCCCAGCGATGATTGAACTGCTGGTGATATTTTAAACAAAAATAACTCTCGGCCGTGCTTGCCGTGGTTTCCATCACTTTACACTGGCTCCACAGACATTCTAAACTTCAAGGTGGTAGGTGGGATTAGTGTGTGTGCTGTTAGTGTTGTGTAGGCAGATGTGTTGATTTGTGTGTGGGTTGTGTTGTGCTGGAAATGTTTTGGGGATTTGTGTGGGTGGCAAGTGAAGTGTGTGTGTTGCAGTGAGGAGTTATTGTGTCTACTGGTTGTGTACTTGTGTGGGTGGTTGTGTTGATTTGTGTGAGAAGACGGGTTGTGCTGGAAGATTTGTGTTCATTTCAGTGGGTGTCAGCTGAGCACACAGGTCTGGCAGCTGGGCCAAGTAATCCACCATCTGTGGAGTCTTCCTCATATAACCATGCAAATTCTCTGTGGAGTAAAGAGTGGTGATTGGTTGAGTTGCCTCTGATATCACAATGGTCTAGGATTCTGAGCATGACATAGATACATGCCATAGGTACACTTCAACTTAAAATGACTGAGAACTTAAAAACTGCAACAGACTGTGAAACTCAGTGATGTCTCAGCCTGGAGATACTGTGAACAAATGAGCCCTTAATCATGCTTCTAGCTGTTTCTATCACTTCACACTGACTCAACAGACACTTTAGGTTTCAGAGTGACACACAGTGACATTCATGGAATATATTATATTAATTATATTATATTATTTGAAATGATAAAGTCAAAATGAAATCTTTCACCTTATTGTAATGGTGGCGAACAGCAGAGAGGCTAACAGAGGGAGAGGATCTGTCTGAGAGGAGGTAAGTGCTGAACTAGGGGGGCTGTGTTGGTGAGTATCTGAGTGTCTGTTGCGGGGACAGTTTGACCATGTGTTTGATAGTGTGAATTGGGAGTGCTTTATTCCAGGTGAGCCTTGAGTGGGCCTGACTGTTATAAAAAGCCAGTCAGCTGTGAACCAGCTGAGCAGCGAACAGCAGAGAGGCTAACAGAGGGAGTTTGCCAGAGGAGAGCCCACTGAGGCTTACAAAGTCTTGCAGGCTTCTCTGAGTAGTCCCTACAACTCCTGAGGAAGCTCGTAGAAGGAAGGTAATATGGATGATGAGCGTTCAGCTGTTGTGACCTGCACAAGATGTGCCATGTTTGTCTTTCTTCCACAGGACAGAAGCGACTTTGTCTGTACAAAGTGCAAGCTGGTCTCCATATTGGAAGAGAAGGTTCACGGTCTGGAGAAACAAGTATCAACCCTGTGTTGCATAAGAGAAACTGAAGATTTCCTGGATAGACGTCAGGGTATGCTTCTATGGCCACAACATTCTGAAGATTCAGAGCAGGCTGCGCAGCGGGGACAGAAGAATGGTGAAGAAATTTGGCAGCATGTGACCTCCAGAAGAAGAAAGGGGAGCATCCATGTACCAGCAATGCAGATACAGGTAAGCAACTGTTTTCATGTTCTCTCCACAGGTACTAATGTAGAAAGTGGACTAGATGATACATCTGAGGAAAGGGAACAGAAGGAGACTCCACCAATTGGAAGGCATGAGATGCACTATCCTAGGGATGGGGCTTCCACGACCAGTGATCCCAAGAGAAGGAGGCGGGTGGTGGTGGTTGGGGACTCTCCTCAGGGGGACTGAGTCATCTATCTGCCGTCCCAACCGGGAAAACCGAGAAGTCTGCTGCTTGCCAGGAGCTAGGATTCACGATGTGATGGAGAGACTGCCGAGACTCATCAAGCCCTCGGATCACTACCCCTTCCTGCTTCTCCATGTGGGCACCAATGATACTGTCAAGAATGACCTTGAGCGGATCACTGCAGACTACGTGGCTTTAGGAAGAAGGATAAAGGACTTTGAGGTGCAAGTGGTGTTTTCGTCCATCCTCCGCGTGGAAGCAAAAGGCCTGGGTAGAGACCGTTGAATCGTGGAAGTCAACAAATGGCTATGCAGGTGGTGTCAGAGAGAAGGCTTTGGATTCTTTGACCATGGGATGGTGTTCCAAGAAGGAGGAGTACTAGGCAGAGATGGGCTCCACCTAACAAAGAGAGGGAAGAGCATCTTTGCAAGCAGGCTGGCTAACCTAGTGAGGAGGGCTTTAAACTAGGTTCACCGAGGTAAGGAGACCAAAGCCCTAAGGTAAGTGGGGAAGTGGGATACCAGGACGAAGCACGAGCAGGAGAACATAAGAGGGGAGGGCTCCTGCCTCATACTGAGAAAGAGGGGTGATCAGCGAGTTATCTCAAGTGCCTATACACAAATGCCAGAAGCCTGGGAAACAAGCAGGGAGAACTGGAAGTCCTGGCACAGTCAAGGAATTATGATGTGATTGGAATAACAGAGACTTAGTGGGATAACTCACATGACTGGAGTACTGTCATGGATGGATATAAACTGTTCAGGAAGGACAGGCAGGGCAGAAAAGGTGGGGGAGTTATACTGTATGTAAGAGAGCAGTATGACTGCTCAGAGCTCTGGTATGAAACTGCAGAAAAACCTGAGAGTCTCTGGATTAAGTTTAGAAGTGTGAGCAACAAGGGTGATGTCGTGGTGGGAGTCTGCTATAGACCACCGGACCAGGGGGATGAGGTGGACGAGGCTTTCTTCCGGCAACTAATGGAAGTTACCAGATCGCAGGCCCTGGTTCTCATGGGAGACTTCAATCACCGTAATATCTGCTGGGAGAGCAATACAGAGGTACACAGACAATCCAGGAAGTTTTTGGAAAATGTAGGGGACAGTTTTCTGGTGCAAGTGCTGGAGGAACCAACTAGGGGCAGAGCTCTTCTTGCTGCTCACAGACCGGGAAGAATTAGTAGGGGAAGCAAAAGTGGATGGGAACCTGGGAGGCAGTGACCATGAGATGATTGAGTTCAGAATCCTGACACAAAGAAGAAAAGAGAGCAGCAGAATACAGACCCTGGACTTCAGAAAAGCAGACTTTGACTCCCTCAGGGAACTGATGGACAGGATCCCCTGGGAGAATAACATGAGGGGGAAAGGAGTCCAGGAGAGCTGGCTGTATTTCAAAGAATCCTTACTGAAGTTACAGGAACAAACCATCCCGATGTGTAGAAAGAATAGTAAATATGGCAGGCAACCAGCTTGGCTTAACAGTGAAATCTTGCTGATCTTAAACACAAAAAAGAAGCTTACAAGAAGTGGAAGATTGGACAAATGACCAGGGAGGACTATAAAAATATTGCTCAGGCATGCAGGAGTGAAATCAGGAAGGCCAAATCACACTTGGAGTTGCAGCTAGCAAGGGGTGTTAAGAGTAACAAGAAGGGTTTCTTCAGGTATGTTAGCAACAAGAAGAAAGCCAAGGAAAGTGTGGGCCCCTTATTGAATGAGGGAGGCAACCTAGTGACAGAGGATGTGGAAAAAGCTAATGTACTCAATGCTTTCTTTGCCTCTGTCTTTACGAACAGGGTCAGCTCCCAGACTACTGCACTGGGCAGCACAGCATGGAGAGGAGGTGACCAGCCCTCAGTGGAGAAAGAAGTGGTTTGGGACTATTTAGAAAAGCTGGACGAGCACAAGTCCATGGGGCCAGATGCGCTTCATCTGAGAGTGCTAAAGGAGTTGGTGGATGTGATTGCAGAGCCATTGGCCATTATCTTTGAAAACTCATGGTGATCGGGGGAGGTCCCGGACGACTGGAAAAAGGCTAATGTAGTGCCCATCTTTAAAAAAGGGAAGGAGGAGGATCCAGAGAACTACAGGCCAGTCAGCCTCACCTCAGTCCCTGGAAAAATCATGGAGCAAGTCCTCAAGAAATCAATGCTGAAGCACTTAGAGGAAAGGAAAGTGATTAGGAACAGTCAGCATGGATTCACCAAGGGCAAGTCATGCCTGACTAATCTAATTGCCTTCTATGATGAGATAACTGGCTCTGTGGATGAGGGGAAAGCAGTGGACGTGTTATTCCTTGACTTTAGCAAAGCTTTTGACACGGTCTCCCACAGTATTCTTGCCAGCAAGTTAAAGAAGTATGGGCTGGATGATGGACTATAAGGTGGATAGAAAGCTGGCTAGATTGTTGGGCTCAGTGGGTAGTTATCAATGGCTCCATGACTAGTTGGCAGCCGGTATCAAGCGGAGTGCCCCAAGGATCGGTCCTGGCCTGGGGCCAGTTTTGTCAATATCTTCATTAATGATCTGGAGGATGGCATGGACTGCACCTTCGGCAAGTTTGCAGATGACACTAAACTGGGAGGAGAGGTAGATACGCTGGAGGGTAGGGATAGGATACAGAGGGACCTAGACAAATTAGAGGATTGGGCCAAAAGAAATCTGATGAGGTTCAGCAAGGACAAGTGCAGAGTCCTGCACTTAGGACGGAAGAATCCCATGCACCGCTACAGACTTGGGATTGAATGGCTCAGCAGCAGTTCTGCAGAAAAGGACCTAGGGGTGACAGTGGACAAGAACCTGGATATGAGTCAACGGTGTGGCCTTGTTGCCAAGAAGGCCAATGGCATTTTGGGCTGTATAAGTTGGGGCATTGCCAGCAGATCGAGGGACATCATCGTTCCCCTCTATTCGACATTGGAGAGGCCGCATCTGGAGCACTGTGTCCAGTTTTGGGCCCCACACTACAAGAAGGATGTGGAAAAATTGGAAAGCATCCAGCGGAGGCAGTGGTGAGCTGGAGCCGGTTTGCACCGGTTCACTAGAACCGGTTGTTAAATTTAGAAGCCCTTTTAGAACCGGTTGTTCCATGAGGGACAACCGCTCCAGCCCTGGAGCACCCAAGGGGAAAATTTGGTGGGTGCAGAGCACCCACCGGCAGCTCCCCACCCCACCCCCAGCCCCAGCTCACCTCCGCTCTGCCTCCACCTCTCCCCTGAATGCGCTGCCCCACTCTGCTTCTCCGCCCCCCCTCCCCGGCTTCCCAAGAATCAGCTGTTCGCGCGGGAAGCCGGGGCAGGCTGAGAAGCAGGCCGCAGCTTCCCGCTCAGGCCCAGGGAGGCAGAGTGGAGGTGAGCTAGGGTATGTGGGCGGGGGGGCGCGAGGAGGGCCGCCTGCGCGGCAGCAGGTAACCTGCGGGGGGGCACAGGGGAAGCGCTCCCCGTCCCAGCTCACCTCCGCCACCCTCAGCCTGAGTGGGAAGCCACGGCCTGCTTCTCAGCCCTCCCAGGCTTCCTGCCAAACAGCTGATTCGCGGGAAGCCGGGGGGGCGGAGAAGCAGAGCGGGGTGGTGCGTTCAGGGGCGGAGGCGAGCAGAGGTGAGCTGGGGCCAGGCGCGGGGTGGGGAGCTGCCGGTGGGTGCTCTGCACCCTCCAAATTTTCTCCGTGGGTGCTCCAGCCCCGGAGCACCCAGGGAGTCGGCGCCTAAGGCGCCACTTTTGATGTGATCAGTGGGGAGAGCGGCTGCTCCCCCTACACCCCCTAGCTACACTCCCCCGCCCGTAGGAGCCAGAGGGACCTGCCGGATGCTTCCTAGGAGCTGCTCCAGGTAAGTACCACCGGGACTCCCCACCTCGCCCCCCGGCAGGTGCCTCTGGCTCTTAGGGGTGGAGTGGGCCCACTATGGGCCCACTGTGGACACCCAGGAGGGCCCACAAGACCCTCCTGCCCGGTTATGGGGGCAGTCAGGGGACAGGGGAGGGGAGGGTGGATGGGGCACAGGTTCTGGGGGGGGGGGGCGTCAAGGAACACAGGGGGGTTGGATGGGGCAGGAGTCCCGGGGGGCGGGGGTGGGCAACGACCCCCTCGTGGGGTGAGGAGGGAACCCGTTGTTAAGATTTTGGCAGCTCATCACTGAGTGGAGGGCAACTAAAATGAGTAGGGGACTGGAACACATGACTTATGAGGAGAGGCTGAGGGGACTGGGATTGTTTAGTCTGCAGAAGAGAAGAATGAGGGGGGATTTGATAGCTGCTTTCAGCTACCTGAAAGGGGGTTCCAAAGAGGATGGATCTAGACTGTTCTCAGTGGTAGCTGATGACAGAACAAGGAGTAATGGTCTCAAATTGCAGTGGGGGAGGTTTAGGTTGGACATTAGGAAAAACTTTTTCACTAGGAGGGTGGTGAAACACTGGGATGCATTACCTAGGGAGGTGGTGGAATCTCCTTCTTTTAAAGTTTTTAAGGTCAGGCTTGACAAAGCCCTGGCTGAGATGATTTAGTTGGGGATTGATCCTGCTTTGAGCAGTGAGTTGGACTACATGACCTCCTAAGGTCCCTTCCAACCCTGAGATTCTATGATTCTATGATTCAGTTCAATGATTTCCCATTGAAAATTTTGTTCAACTTGATATGTTTCCACAATGTTTAAATGTCAGTGAAACAGCATTTTCCAACAGAAAACTGTACCATCAGAAAATTTGACCAGCTCTAGTCATAGAATCATAGAATCATAGAATATCAGGGTTGGAAGGGACCTCAGGAGGTCATCTAGTCCAACCCCCTGCTCAAAAGCAGGACCCATCCCCACTTAAATCATCCCAGCCAGGGCTTTGTCAAGCCTGACCTTCAAAACTTCTAAGGAAGGAGATTCCACCACCTCCCTAGGTAACGCATTCCAGTGTTTCACCACCCTCTTAGTGAAAAAGTTTTCCCTAATATCCAATCTAAACCTCCCCCACTGCAACTTGTAGTCAAAACACTACAGCCCAGATTTTAAGTTAGATGCTTGCAATTGCAGGAATACATTTGTACATGCCAATGCAGTATGCTCACACAAAACGCTAACTAGTTATGCCTACATACATATTACTGATTTGCATGCATCAGGCAGGTGATGCAAATGTACGTGCACCATTATACTCACATAACTTGACTAATGGCTGCAGAACCAGCCTCTTTTGAATGTACTCTGGATTGCACTTTGAAGTATGATTAAAAAGTGAGGTTTGTCAGATGTTTTATGCCATTTTAAAATTTTAGGGGAAATGTAGTAGGATCAACTACAACACCTTACAAAATAGGAGACACATGTGGCAACTGTCCTGATGCTTGTGACAATGGACTGTGCAGTAAGTTAATGTATTATTGTACCACCTACATATTTTTGGTGTGTCCTGTGAAATGCTGAATTCCCTTATCCAGTCCAAGTAGAGCATGGGGGCTTGATGCCTCTGTTTGTAATGAGCAATGATACATATAGACACCATATTCTCTGGTTCAGGGCATTACGGCGGGTGTTCCAGTTCTGGCAGATGGCTAGTCTTCTTTTATCTACCGGATTCTTACCTTTTCTGTAGTGTTGTTGTCACTCTAAAGCCGCTGCTATGTAATATGAATGAAGTTATTCTCCTGCCCATCCAGTTCCTCAGTGTCACAGACCCACAGTTCATGTCGTTAGTATGCAGTGCACCTAAGCAATGGTATTGCAATAAGCATCGTGCAGATTCCTTCTATGCAGTCATTTTTTCTAATGTTACATTCAAGAATGAATTATGCCTTGGGGAATGTAAAGGTGCCAAGGTTCCTTCCCCACTCTGAACTCTGGGGTACAGACGTGGGAACCCGCATGAAAGACCCCTGTAAACTTATTTTTACCAGCTTAGGTTAAAAACTTTCCCCCAGGCACAAACTTTGCCTTGTCCTTGAACAGTATGCTGCCACCACCCAGTGATTTAGACAAACAGGGAAAGGACCACTTGGAGTTCCTATTTCCCCAGAATATCCCCCCAAGCCCTTACACCCCCTTTCCTGGGGAGGCTTCAGAATAAACGATGAGCATAAACCCCTTGGATTTTTAAGACCCAAAAAAACCAATCAGATTCTTAAAAATCAGAACTTTATTAGAAGAACAAAAAAAGATAAGAGAACAACTCTGTAAGATCATAATGGAAGATAATCTTACAGGCAGTCAGATTCAAAACATAGAGAATCCCTCTAGGCAAAATCTCAAGTTACAAAAAGACACAAAAACAGGAATACACATTTCCTCCAGCACAGTGAATTTACAAGCCAAAACAAAGAAAACCTAATGCATTTTCTAGCTAGATTACTTACTAACTTTACAGAAGTTGAAGGGCTTGCATCCTTGATCTGTTCCCAGCAAAAGTATCACTCAGACAGACAAAAGCCTTTTTTCCCTGCTCCAGATTTAAAAGTATCTTGTCCCCTCATTGGTCATTTTGGGTCAGGTGCCAGCATGGTTACCTTAGCTTCTTAACCCTTTACAGGTGAAAGGATTTTGCCTCTGGCCAGGAGGGATTTTATAGCACTGTACACAGAAAGGTGGTTACCCTTCCCTTTATATTTATGACACAAGGGTTGCCACAGAGCTAAACCAAAAGCATCTTGTGGCCTGACCGTGCTCTCATTCAAATTAATGGCAAAACCTACACTGATTTCATTGGGAGAGGAGCAGGTTCATGCTTAGCGATCCCTTAGCAACACAGAACCGTCAGCACTTGTAAGAGTCTAAGGCAGCTTAGGGGAAGAGGAAAGGAAGAAAAGTCAGGCCCCTGGTGGGGGGGAGGGTTGTTGGTCAAAACTCATTCTGCCTGTTTCCCGTTACCCACCATTCTGCCCACATCCCTGTACCCAGCCTGCTCCTTTCAATTCTTGTCTCCCCCTACCTGCCCCCACCTGCCCTGCAGGTGTCTCCCTTCCTCCTCTCACCCCCATGCCAGGCAATCTTTCATTTCTGTAGGCACCGCTTCCTCCCACATTCCTGTCACATGGCCAATGTACCAGCAGGAGGCGACAGTATTGAGACCCTCCCTTCCAGCGCCTGGCCCCATTGCAGTTGCTGATGGGTCGGGGAAGGAGCAACAGAGGAAAAACTCCATTCTCTTCATAGCCCTGTTGGATGCATGTGTTTTCTTCAGGTATGTAGAAATGCCTGAGAGGACCACCAAATGCATGAATGTCGTTCCCAGTGCATGACACTTATCAGCCCTGCCCTCCCTTGGCATGGACCCCTGGGTCTGTGACCAGGACTCCACAGTGTTCAGAAAGGGGGTGCTGCAAAGTCAGCTGAATCTCCCATCTGCGCAGGGGAGGAAAGTCATGCCTAGGGGGAGTACACAGCATGCCAGTCTCAAGGGTATAATTTGGTCCACAGCTTTCACTCTCTTGGTTTATGTTGATTTTGCTGAACTAAGGCAGGAGTATGAATGGAATAAGGGACTCAGGATTTGGCCCACAATGCTGTGGATAGTTAAGTTTCTGTGACACTTTAATTTGGGGAGAAAAACTGAAGTAAGAAAAGACGTTTAATAAGGGTAAAATTCACCCCTGTACAGGGGACCAGCAAAAAAGCTTGTGCAACACAAAAATTCCAGTGAATCCTTTAAATGGTGCATTGGCCTTTGTGCTGGCTCTCCACACAGGGGCAAATTTCGTCCAAATGAGAATATATTTGAAAGAAAAAAAGTTACAAACTAGGATTGCTTTAGTCTGAGATCTGCAGTGCATTGTAAAGCACTTTGAGATCTGCTGATGAAAGGGGCTATAGCAGTGCTGCAAAGAGAAAATAGAAATTTGCAGCCGGAATGACTTTCATGGTAGATTACAGTAAACAACAATACAAAGGAACAAAAGTGAAGTGTCCATGAGAGAGCACAGTGTGCGCCTCAGAGCCAATGCTAGCCATTGCGGGCCCTAAGCAGGAGTATCTCACACACACACACACACTAAAACAGGCAAGTTCTTAGAATAAAAAGCTAGTAGGAGGGGCCCTTGAACTGCTTGGGGCCCTAAGCAATTACTTAGGTAATTAGTCTGCTTATGTCTAGCGCTGGGTCTGGGGTATTTCCTGTAAAACATGATGCAACAGCTCTCCCTCTCAGAATGGCTGTTTATCTTGGCAGACAAGCGAGTTTTTAGAGACTTAAACAAAACAAATGGGTAACAGTCATATAGCAAACTAAACCGCATTAACCATGTGCTCCCTTTTCTTTCAGCCAATCCCTGCAAGTATGAATATACATTCTCCAACTGTCGTCAATTAAAAACGCAACATACCTGTAAACACCCGTTTGTCCTAAAATATTGTGTCGGTTCCTGTCAGTGCACCACTGAAATACAGTAATAACTTAAAGTTAGCCTCTGCAGTAAAATGAAGATACATAAAATCAAATATTTCCAAACTAGATGTAATTCCAGATAAAGATTCTAACAATGTATTCTGCATTGTATGCTGTGATCCGCCTCCTGTGTAAGTTGCACATTCCATTAAGTCTCACTTCGCTATTAACTAGGGCATCTGCTCTCCTCAATCTGCTTGTAGAACTCCTTTGATGTCAATGAAATAAAACTGTGCCCCCTTAACCGTGTTGTTCTTTGCCTTGAGACAATTGTTATATTTGGAACATATTAAAAACCTGTGACAAAATTAGCCCATGTGTTTTCATTTAATACTCATTAAAACAGCGATGATTTTTATTTTTGTTTTAAATTCTGCACATGCTAAATCCTGATAGGATTCAGTGCAGTAGGTTCTGATCTCATTTAAACAGGAGTAAAATCCAGAATAACTTTTTTGGATTCAGTAGAGTTATTCCAGATTTATTCCAGTATTAATGAGATCAGAATCTGGCCCAGAAAGATCCCACTTCTTTGTCTGCTTTGTTTTACACAAGACCCCATTTTAATTACTGAAGGAGCTGATTGAAGGAACTTTCTTTTAAAATGGGCAAAGCTTATTTGAAAAAGTACTTTTTAGATTGTATGCAAGAAAAACAATCATTGGCCTGAAGCCCATAGAAGAAAGAAACCTGACACTTAAGTATATTAATTTCACTCACTTAATAACTTAATTTTGTTTTGGTGACCTCTCTCTTTGTTATATTCCTGCAAAATAAATACCTTGATTATCTGTTTGATTATCTTCATTGGGGCATAATCCCTACTTTCCACTCTACCTGGCAATGCAAATAGTTATAAATACCTGGAAACATAGCAGGCTCACAAAGCAATTTGTTGCATTTCACATGTGAAATGCTATTGTTGACAAAAGCAAATGACCCAGAGAAAAAACAGGCAGAGATTTCACTGAAAGCAAATAATTCCTATTAATTTCACAAACACACTGATGCAACAGGTTTCAGAGTAACAGCCGTGTTAGTCTGTATTCGCAAAAAGAAAAGGAGTACTTATGACACCTTAGAGACTAACCAATTTATTTGAGCATGAGCTTTCGTGAGCTACAGCTCACTTCATCGGATGCATACCGTGGATGCAACAGGATATACTAACTTAAAGCATCTGTGTTGTCTCATTGACTTTAGTGTGTCTGCTCATGTACTTAAAGTTAGGCATGTGCTTAATTGCCTGGCTGAACTGAGGCCAAACAGAGTTTGTAGCTGGTGAGGTCAAAGAATGAAGAAGTGGGATGTGTTGATCTGGTTGGGGAAAAACCAGTAGGAAAGCCTGATGCACAAGAGAAATGCCATGAGCCTAAGCTTGAGGTGTCTCAGATGTATGAGGTTTCAGAGTAGCAGCCGTGTTAGTCTGTATTTGCAAAAAAAATAAATTGGTTAGTCTCTGAGGTGCCACTAGTACGCCTATTCTTTTTTCAGATGTATCAGGCAGTCTGGGGAGGCAAGTGTCAAGGTTCCGCCCCCACTCTGAACTCTAGGGTACAGATGTGGGGACCTGCATGAAAAACCTCCTAAGCTTATCTTTACCAGCTTAGGTCAAAACTTCCCCTAGGTACAAAATATTCCACCCTTGGTCCTTGGATTGGCCGCTACCACCACCAAACTAATACTGGTTACTGGGGAAGAGCTGTTTGGAAACGTCTTCCCCCCCAAAATACTTCCCAAAACCTTGCACCCCACTTCCTGGACAAGGTTTGGTAAAAAGCCTCACCAATTTGCCTAGGTGACTACAGACCCAGACCCTTGGATCTTAAGAACAATGAACAATCCTCCCAACACTTGCACCCCCCCTTTCCTGGGAAATGTTGGATAAAAAGCCTCACCAATTTGCATAGGTGACCACAGACCCAAACCCTTGGATCTGAGAACAATGAAAAAGCATTCAGTTTTCTTACAAGAAGACTTTTAATAAAAATAGAAGTAAATAGAAATAAAGAAATTCCCCCTGTAAAATCAGGATGGTAGATACCTTACAGGGTAATTAGATTCAAAATATAGAGAACCCCTCTAGGCAAAACCTTAAGTTACAAAAAAGATACACAGACAGAAATAGTTATTCTATTCAGCACAGTTCTTTTCTCAGCCATTTAAAGAAATCATAATCTAACACATACCTAGCTAGATTACTTACTAAAAGTTCTAAGACTCCATTCCTGGTCTATCCCCGGCAAAGACAGAATATAGACAGACACACAGACCCTTTGTTTCTCTCCCTCCTCCCAGCTTTTGAAAGTATCTTGTCTCCTCATTGGTCATTTTGGTCAGGTGCCAGCAAGGTTACCTTTAGCTTCTTAACCCTTTACAGGTGAGAGGAGCTTTCCCCTGGCCAGGAGGGATTTCAAAGAGGTTTACCCTTCCCTTTATATTTATGACAGCAAGGTTTTCCACTCTGTACAGTTTGGCCCATTGAATGGATTCCTCGACCCTCTGATGCAGTCTTGAGGTGTGAAGAATTTCCCTGCAGCCTTGAAAATGCTCATAGGGTTGTACATCTTAATGAGAAATGGATCCCCGTTCAGCTGCTGCATGTTTCTGACAACCACCAATTAGGAAAAAATGGGAACCAAGTTGCAAAATGTGAACCAGTGTCTCTAGGGAATACAGAGATTGAGGACAATTGCAAAGAAGAAGAGGGTAAGGTGAGCTCCCAGAGTTTCTATTGGACCTGTTCAAGAGCAGTGCTCTACATTAACAGAGGGAACAGCAGAATAGTCGAAGACACTTTCTGGTTAGGTTGTTCTCCCAACCGCACAAACATATAGGCTGTGCACAAGACTGATACTGGTGGAAATCAGCCCATTAAATAGTGAATAGCCAGCTCACCATCTACCAGTACAAAAAGGGGAGAGGCATTTACAGGCCCTCGAGGAAATGGATCAGGAAGGCATAACTGAGCCTTCATAGCTCTGGTTAAGAAAAAATAAATAGCAGCAGCAGCTGATTCTCTGTGGACTATAGAAAAGTACATAAAGTTACTTTAAAGGATTGTTATCAATTGCCATGAATAGCTGATACCCTGGATGCTATAGCAGGTTCATCTTGCTTTCCACACTGGATCTAAAAAGTAGATACTGGCAAGCGGAAATGGATCCAAAGGACAGAGGAAAACTGCTTGCACAAGAGGACAACACCCTGTGGTAATTTAAAATGATGCTTTTGGCTTGTACAACGCAACATCCACGTTTGAAAGGCTAATGGAGAGGGTAATGTTTGGCGTGTCTTCCACATCCTGTTTGTTTTACCTAAATGATATCCTGGTGCATGCTAATGCCTTTGAACAAGAGCTGATGCATTTACAGATTCTCTGTGGTAAACTGAAGGCTTCCAATCTGAGACTGAACCCAAAGAACTACGAATTGTTTCACAAAGAGGTAGCTTACCTTGGGCACACAATCAGTGAGGAGGGAACTTCCACTGACAAAAGGGATTAGGAGGAGCAAATCCCATTTCTTTTGATGGTTTACAGAGCAGCAATCAATGAGGGCACAAAGGGTACCCCAGCACTCCTCACATTTGGGCATGAGCTAAGGACCCCAGCAAATCTCTTGCATTGAGTTCCTGAAGAGGAACAAAAGAATTTGGACCATGTGGACTATATTGAAAACCCTATAATCCAAAATTGAAAGAAAAAAAACAACCTTTCATCTTTGAGGATTGCCTCCAATAAAATGAAAAGGCTTTATGACATAAGGTCATTCGGAGGGGAGGGGAGGGGGAGAAGAGGGTATGGTTCTACATTCCTAGGAGAAGGAAGAGTAGGAGTCCTAAGTTAAATAAACCTTGGGAAGGACCCTCTTCTGCAGTGACCCAAATAAATGAAGTGGTGTCTAGGATACAGTTGGGTCCCAGGGCTAAACCCGAAATGTATCCATAAAGACCATCTCAGAAGGTATCAGTGGGATAGAATTTCAGCTTAGGTGCCCCCAGAAACTGGCAATGTAACTGTAGGTGCGGAAGCCGGAAGGGTGGTGACAAAAATGAATTCCTCTTCAGAACAGAACGGAAGAAGTCTGATTCAGCCAGGAGATTCCACAGAAACAATAGACACTTCAGGAGCATTATGACATACCTCGGGTACAATCCAGATGAATAAGTAGGTGTGTCACCCCTGCCCTTTAACCTGGGATGCTCTTTACAAGGCTTTGCTGATGTAGCCTCTAGTCTGGACTGCTCACAAACAGCCTCCAGCATGCAAGTCACTCCTAGCTACGTGTGTGTGTGCGCTACAGGCAGCCAGCCACACGTTGGCTCTTACCAGCCTTGTTTATAGAGCAGTGTGACCCCACCACACTCCCAGTCTTAGATTTCCCCCCAGAAATGGATGTCCTGTACTGTTCAGCCCTCTCCTGGCACAGTACAAGCTTATATAAAGTCCATCATTTTATTAATAGAAACGATATGCACATACTTTGTCACTCCAAATGATGTTTCCCAGGCACTTCAATTCAAACACACTGGATTTGATAAAATAATAGAACAAATTTATTAACAACAAAGAGAGATTTTAAGTGAGTACAAGTAATGAGGCATAAAAGAAAAAAGATAAAATGCAACTGGTGGCTAACATAACAAGCTATGTTAAATTCAAAGCAAAGTTTCTCTCACCATAGGCTTTCAGTAATCTTACTGACCAAACTCCTTAGGCCGCGACCACTTCCCCAGTTCCATGCTGCTTCCTTTGTTCTTTCTGGTGCAGAGAATAGATGGAGAGAGAGAGAGGAGAGGGGTCCATTCGGGTGTCTGTCCCTTCTTTTTATAGTCTTGTCCCCTCTTTGAGAATCATTTCCAGCTGGGAGCATGGCAACAGGCAGTCTATGTGGACAGAAACTCCATGCTCTTTCTTTGCTAAAAGGTAGATTTTTCACCCCTGCCCCCATCCTGCCAAAGTATAGCCACTTAGCAGGTAATGGCCCTGTTAGGTGTATTAGTGCCAATGTAGCATGGAGGCCTGTCGTTTCGCCGGAGATAGTACTTTGAGTTCTGCTTGCCTGTTTGGTTTTGGATATATATACATTTTTACTAATATGTGTGACTAGAGGGATTCTTACTAAGAACAAAGACAGACACTGTATATGTTGCTTTTGCCTAAACCAGATGGGTTTGTTAGTTCAATGGAAATAGATAAGAGCAGGTAAAGTGTTACTGGGCATGGTGGGAATGTAATATGTGAGCGCACACGTGAAGACTGCCTCAACTTCTTATCTTAAAGCAAGGTCAAGCAACCAGTCGGGAGGGGCAAGGGGGGATTGGACAGGGAAGGTAAAACACTAAAAGACCAGAGAAATGCTTGCCCCTGACTGAAGTACAACATCACTCCTTACCCCTCCCACAAAAGGGGTGGGAATGAAGACTCCAGCCCGATGACCCCCCAAAACGGAACATGACCATAAGTTGTTAGGGATGGGACTGTGGGCGTGCATTTCCAGTATAATTATGCCTGCTGAGGAGAGGGGAGCGGGAACACTGGAAAACATGGATCTGCGGCATCGAAGTTAGGGTATACATATGCCTGCTGGAAATTAACCCCAATAAACATTGCATTGCTTGCACTTCAGACTTCTGGCCTGCTTTCCATCTGCATGACAAGAACCAGGGGAGAGGGCGAATGGAAAGCCCTCTAAGAGGCCCATTGACCTTGTTTACACCTGGCTGAAGCCTCAGCTTGCCCTTTGTCTCTGAGGGAGTGGTTTGGCCACTCCCCAGACTTGGGACATGTGTTAGTAACATCATAGAGTGGAATCTTATAACTTTACATACAATGTTGCCAAACATATTTTACTAGGACAATACTGACTAGCAAATTATGAGCTTTCAAATGATACCTCACAAGGCATACCTTGTACAAAGTTTACCACAATAGTGGACATGGGGGTATATTCTGTCCCTTACAAAGCTGCAGAAAGGTTAGCCACTGGCTGACTGGAGGCAGCATGTCAGAGCTCTCTTTTCTGCACAGGGTATCTGCCACCATGTTTTCTTTAATCTCCATATCAAATTACTGACATATAAGATGCCAGTGTAGAAGCTTGGAATTTGAACTTAAGTTTTGTTTAGCCACATCAGTGTGACTGATCCATTAAGACCCTGAACTTTCTGTTAAAAGGAAAAAGAAAAGGAGGACTTGTGGCTCCTTAGAGACTAACAAATTTATTTGAGCATAAGCTCGATGAAGTGAGCTGTAGCTCATGAAAGCTTATGATCAAATAAATTGGTTAGTCTCTAAGGTGCCACAAGTCCTCCTTTTCTTTTTGCGGATACAGACTAACACGGCTGCTACTCTGAAACCTGTTAAAAGGAAGGATCTTAATTGCTTGACTGTCCATACTATAGCATAGGATTCCTTTTCTATGACAGAATAATTCTGGTGTCAGTTGTTTGTTTAAGAAAGCAATTAGGTGTTTCCCTTGGGTATTGTTTTCCCCTGTTTTCATCAGCACCTAGAATAATGTCTGATGCACCCCTACACAGTTCAAACTGTTTATCAAAATCTGGACTAGCTAGTACAGGCTTTTAAGACAAGAGTTGCTTTACCTTATCAAACCCTCTTGACATGCCTTCATCCATACAACTATGTTAGGTTTACTCTTTTTACAGTAAACTCTTTTTACAGTTTTTACTTTTTACTTTTTACTCTTTTTACAGTAAACTCTTTTTACAGTTTACTCTTTTTACACAGCTCTGTGACTGCAGATCCAGTGTCACTGAACCCAGTATGCCAACAAAAGAACGCCTTTTTGAGCTTTGACAGCACAATTTCCAAGTGTTTGTTGTGATCGGCCCAAGTGTTGCTAAATACTGCAATGTCATCCACACACGCCCTTGCAATGCTCTGTAAATCATTTAACACTTGGTTGACTAGTTTCTGGAAGGCGGCTCCGGTCTTAATTAATCCATATGGTAGCATTGTGAACTCAGACTCCCATATCAGTGACGAAAGCAGATTTTTTTGCTGTGCATCCTTATCTAAAGGAATCTGCCAACACCATCAAGTTAAATCAAAATTGCTGAGATAGCTAGCTTTGCTTGAAATGGGATGGAAGCATTCATCTGTTGGCCTGACATGACATCCTGAGAGGTATGCTGCCTGCCAGGAGCCCATGTCCAAGATGATATGGAGGATCATCTGGCTCTCTGACTACTACCCCATGCTACTCATCCAGGTGGTCACGAATGATACTGTGAGGTATGACCCTGAGAAGCTCAGAAGTGACTACAGGGCTCAGGGAGTAAGGGTGAACGAGTTGGGAGTGCAGGTGGTGTTCTCTTCAATCCTTCCAGTCAAGGGTAGGGGCCCAGACAGAGACAGATCCATCCTGGAGATGAATGCCTAGTTGCAAGGATGGTGTTCCCAGGTGGGCTTTGGCTTCCTTGACCATGGGATGCTATTCCGGGAAGAAGGTCTTCTAAGCAGAGATGGGGTCCACCTATTGAGGAAGGGGAAGAGCGTATTTGGATACAGGCTGACTAACCTAGTGAAGAGGGCTTTAAACTAGGTTCAAGTGACAAAAGCCCACAGGTAAGTCAAAAACATGGAGACCTGGGAGAAGGATCAGAATCTGTGGGGAGTATGGGCCCTTGTAGCTGGGATAAGGGAGAGACAAGAGAGAACATGGTGCGGGAGGAATCAAACAGTATCTTAGACGTCTATATACTAATGTGAGAAGTATGGGGAGTAAGCTGGCAGAACTTGAAATGCTAGTTAATAAACACAACTATGACACAGTTGGCATCACACTTGGTGGAATAATAGTCATGACTGGAATATTGGTATAGAAGACTACAGCTTGCTCAGGAAGGACGGGCACAGGGAAAAAGGGAGGAGGTGTTGCCTTATATATAAAAATATATACACTTTGAGGTTGAGATGGAAATAGGAGACAGACTTATTGGAAATCTCTGGGTAAGGATAAAAGGGGTAAAAAACAAGGGTGATGTCATGGTAGGGGGTCTACTGCAGACCACCGAGCAGGAAGAAGAGGTGAATAGGGCTTTTTTTAAACAACTAACAAAATCATCCAAATTACAGGACTTGGTGGTGATGGGGGACTTCAATTACCCAGACATCTGTTGGGAAAATACAGATTATCCAGCAAGTTCTTGGAATGTATTGGAGCCATTTTTTTATTTCAGAAGGTGGAGAATGCTACTAGGGGGGAGGCTGATCTAAATTTGATTTTGACAAATAGGGATTAACTGGTTGAGAATTTGAAAGTGGAAGGCAGCTGAGGTGAGAGTGATCATGAAATGGTAGGGTTCATGATTCTAGGAATGGTAGGAGGGAGAACAGCACAACAAAGACAATGGATTTCAATCAGGCAAACTTTAGCAAACTGAGGGAGTTGGTAGGTAAGTTCCCATTGTAAGCAAGTCTAAGGGGAAGCAAGTTCAAGAGAGTTGACCGTTTTTCAAAGAGACATTATTAAGGGCACAAGAACAAACTATCCCACTGTGTAGGAAACATAGGAAGTATGGCAAGAGCGCACCCTGGCTTAACCAGGAGAGCTTCACTGATCTGAAACTCAAAAAAGAGTTCTACAAAAAGTGGAAACTAAATCAAATGACAAAGGATCAATATAAATAAATAACACAAGTATGTCAAGATAAAATTAGAAAGGCCAAGGCACAAATCAAAATTAAACTAGCTAGAGACATAAAGGGTAACAAGAAAACATCCTACAAATCCATTATATGCAAGAGGAAGACCAAGGATAGGGTCGGCCCATTACTCAATGAGGGGGAAAAAACAATAACAGAAAATGTGGAAATGGCAGAAGTGCTTAATGACTTTTTTGTTTCGGTTTACACCAAAAAGGTTAGCAGCGATTGGACATCTAACATAGTGAATGCCAGTGAAAATGAAGTAGGATCAGAAGCTAAAATAGGTAAATAACAAGTTAAAAATTGCTTAAACAAGTTATATGTCTTCAAATCACTAGGGCCTGATGAAATACATCCTAGAATACACAAGGAGCGGACTGAGGAGACAGCTGAACCATTAGCAATTATTTTCAATAAGTCATGGAAGACGGGAGAGATTCCAGAGGACTGGAAAAGGGTAAATACAGTGCCAATCTATAAAAAGAGAAATAAGGACAATGGGGAAATTACAGACCAGTCAGCTTAACTTCAGTACCTGGAAAAGATTATGGAGCAAATAATTAAGCAATCAATTTGAAAACATCTAGAGGATAATAAGGTGATAAGTAACAGTCAGCATGGATTTGTCAAGAAAAAATCATGTTAAACCAACCTAATAGTTTTCTTTGACAGGGTAACAAGCCTTGTGGATAGGGGGGAAGCAGTAGATGTGGTATATCTTGACTTTAATAAGGCTTTTGATACTGTCTTGCATGATCATAAACGAACAAGGGAAATACAACCGAGATGGAGCTACTATAAGGTGGGTGCATAACTGGTTGGAAAATTGTTCCCAGAGAGTACTTATCAGTGGATCACAGTCAGGCTGGAAGGACATAACAAGTGGGGTCTCGCAGGGATCAGTTCTGGGTCCGGTTGTATTCAATATCTTCATCAATGATTTAGAAAATGGCATAGAGAGTACACTTTCAAAATTTGTGGATGATACCAAGCTAGGAGGGGTTGCAAGTGCTTCGGAGGATAGGTTTCAAATGAAAAATGATCTGGACAAACTGGAGAAATGGTTTGAAGTAAATAGGATGAAATTCAATAAGGACAAATGCAAAGTAGTCCACTTAGGAAGGAACAATCAGTTGCACACATACAAAATGGGAAATGACTGCCTAGGAAGGAGTACTATGGAAAGGGATCTGGGGATCAAAGTGGATCACAAGCTAAATATGACTCAACAGTGTAACCCTGTTGCAAAAAAAGCAAACATAATTCTGGGATGTATTAGCAGGAGTATTGTAAGCAAGACAAGAGAAGTAATTCTTCCACTCTACTCCATGCTGATTAGGCTTCAACTGGAGTATTGTGTGCAGTTCTGGACCCCACATTTCAGGAAAGTTGTGGACAAATTGGAGAAACTCCAGAGAAGAGCAACAAAAATGATTAAAGGTCTAGAAAATATGGCCTATGAGGGAAGATTGAAAACATTGGGTTTGTTTAGTCTATAAAATCAGGTTGGGCAAACACCTGCCAGGGATGGTCTAGATAATACTTAGTCCTGCCTTGAGTGCAGGGGACTGGACTAGATGACCACTCGAGGTCCCTTCCAGTTCTATGATTCTATGGATCTGTGTTCTAGCTGTGGAACAGCATTACCATGAGGCTTTTTAACATAATATGTATCTTAATTTACCACTTCTGTTACCTCAAAAGGTCCTTCCCAAGAATTTTGCATTTTGTACTTTTTTGTTTTACAGGGCATAATGCCACCACCAAGTCTCCTATTTCAAGAGTGTTTATAAATATTTAATAATGCTACGCATATTGTTTGGATTGACTGTCTTTGAGGTTAGTTCGAAAAATACCCACCATGTCTTTTAACTCCTTCCTAAACCTTTGTACATGGTCAGTTAGTGGCTCTTCCTTTGCTTCAGTGTGCCCTTCACAGGAGTCTCTGATGAGATCTAGGGGACCCCTCACTTTCTTTCCATATAGTAGATCAAATGGGGAAAACCCTGTTGATTCTTGGGGTACCCTCCCTATAATCAAACAGCAAATATGGTAATAATTCATCCCAATCTTGAACCCTCTTAATTGCAACATACCCAGCATGGATTTTAGGGTCCCATTGAATCTTTCCACCAAACCATTTATTTTTGGATGAACTGAGGTACCTTTTAGTTCTTTCAGCCCACATGACTTCCATAGCTCATTGAATAGCTGAGACATGAAATTTGACCCACAGTCAGATAAAATCTCTTCAGGGAAACCCGCTCTGCTAAAAGATAGTGAAAGGGTCTCTTGCTACAGATTCTGCCGCAGTGTTAGAGCTACTACTTCAGGATATCTAATGAAAAAATCAATCACCACCAAGATATGTTTCTTCGTCCTACAGGTAGAACGTGGCATAGGGCCCACACTGTCCATTGCGACCCTCAGAAATGCCTTTTGTATTACAGGCTATGAGAATAGGGGAACTTTCTGAGGTCCTGAAGATCTTCAGCAATAGTTCCTCACGGCTTCCTGTATTCCTGGGTAGTAGAATTTTTTCTTTAATCTGGCATAGTTCTCTGTGCCCCCAAGTGACCAGCAAAAGGACAGGCGTGCTAATAACATTAATACTCCATAGTGCTGGGTGGGCATAATTAACTTTTTATAGGGCTACCCCAGGCTTTTGTTTTTTCCCCATACAGTCTATCTCCCCATTTTCTTTTCCTGGGCCCCTCCTTTAGGACACACACTCTTATTCTCTATAGAGTGGCATCTATCCTTTGTTAACTGCAAAATGCTGGCAGCTGATATCTGGAACAGCTTATTCAGTCACAGGGGTTATTTCCCACCCCCAACCGCTCCCACACCTGGATACACACTGTTTTCTTCTGCTGCAGGAGAGTTAGAAAGACCTTCCCTGTGCCCTCCGTCAGCAGTTTCTGGTACTTTATCATTCCCCTTGGGATTCCAGCACAATATTCCCTTTTGCTACAGGTTACTACATTAATAGCCTTAACCATATGCAAAATATCATTCCCTACAAGAATTTCAACAGGGATACCATACAGCACCCCTACTGTCAAGACTCCTTTTAAACCTTGCCATTCCACATTCACTTTGGCTGAAGATATAGGAATCCTTCCACTGCCAGAAGCGTCACTTTTCGGTCAGGTAACATGCCAATCTCTTGGCCCATGTTTCCCTTGACCAGAAGGATCTGTGCTCCAGTGTCTCTCCACTGTATGTACTCCTTGTTATTTACTCTGGCAACCTTAATAAATTCCATATGCTCCCCCTCTGGGTCAGTCCTCACAAAACTCACCAGGTGAACTGTAGGTTCCTCTGGGGCTTCTGTGTTAAGGACAGCTGCATTAATGTGGGTTGGATGGGGCTCAGTTTCTTTTAGCTCAGGGCACTTATCTCTCAGGTGCTCAGTGGAGTTACATTGGAAACAGTTTCTTGGACTCTCCTCTTTCTCAGGAGGCTTGTGATGAGGACTTCCATTTCTGAGGAAGTGAGTGCCTGGGCTCCCAGACACCCCCATCCTCCTGTCCCGGGGTAAAACAGGATCCCCCCTTTACACCGGGTTTTTGTCCCTCCTTTTGGGCTTGCACAAGGGCATCAACCAGAGTGGCCATTGCTAACACAGATTTAATAGGCTTATCCCACTAGCTATTTCTTACCTCTTCAGTGCTTATACTTAAGAATTGTTCTTGAGGAAAGAGATTAAACAATTGGTCATAATCCTCAGCTTCTTTCCCCTTTACCCATTTTCTCATCAGGTCATACATCTTATAGGCATATTCAGTATTACTTATGCCAGCACCTTTCCTGAGATTTCTAAATGTTAGCCTATACAGTTCAGGAGTAATTTGAAATCTTTGTAAAATAGCTTTCTTAAATGCAGTATATATCAGTTTACGGGTCTACTGTCAATCAAATGTTGACCCCGCCCCTTAACCCTTAAGGCCCTGCCAGCCTATCACCATAAGCCCCTCACCATGGGATATTACTTCTGGGGTCAAGATTGACACATAAGTGGAAGCAAAGGGTGGCATGTGACCCTTCTAAGAACTCCTGCCAGCATTCTCCGCCAATTGGAGTGGGTTTCAGCACCATAGAAACTCCCCTAGAACAGGTTTGAACAATCAGGTCAGGTTCTGCGGTGAGGTGACCTATCTGCAT
The DNA here is from genome assembly GCF_965140295.1 of Lepidochelys olivacea. Taxonomy (NCBI): domain Eukaryota; kingdom Metazoa; phylum Chordata; order Testudines; family Cheloniidae; genus Lepidochelys; species Lepidochelys olivacea. The sequence continues at coordinate 13,728,537 of NC_140413.1, forward strand.
GTGGGTAATGTGACCCCTCTAAGAACATCTCCCAGCATCCTCTACTAATTGGGGCATGTCAAGGTTCCTTCCCCACTCTGAACTCTAGGGTACAGATCATAGAATCATAGAATCATAGAATATCAGAGTTGGAAGGGACCTCTGGAGGTCATCTAGTCCAACCCCCTGCCCAGAGCAGGACCAATCCCAACTAAATCATCCCAGCCAGGGCTTTGTCAAGCCTGACATTAAAAACTTCTAAGGAAGGAGATTCCACCACCTCCCTAGGTAACGCATTCCAGTGTTTCACCACCCTCCTAGTGAAAAAAGTTTTTCCTAATATCCAACCTAAATCTCCCCCACTGCAACTTGAGACCATTACTCCTTGTCCTGTCATCTGCTATCACTGAGAATAGTCTAGATCCATCCTCTTTGGATCCACCTTTCAGGTAGTTAAAAGCAGCTATCAAACCCCCCCTCGTTCTTCTCTTCTGTAGACTAAACAATCCCAGTTCCCTCAGCCCCTCCTTATAAGTCATGTGTTCCAGACCCCTAATCATTTTTGTTGCCCTTCGCTGGACTCTCTCTGATTTTTCCACATCCTTCTTGTAGTGTGGGGCCCAAAACTGGACACAGTACTCCAGATGAGGCCTCACCAATGTCGAATACAGGGGAATGATCACGTCCCTCAATCTGCTGGCAATGCCCCTACTTATACACCCCAAAATGCCATTGGCCTCCTTGGCAACAAGGGCACACTGTTGACTCATATCCAGCTTCTCGTCCACTGTCACCCCTAGGTCCTTCTCTGCAGAACTGCTGCCTAGCCATTCGGTCCCTAGTCTGTAGCGGTGCATTGGATTCTTCAGTCCTAAGTGCAGGACTCTGCACTTGTCCTTGTTGAACCTCATCAGATTTCTTTTGGCCCAATCCTCCAATTTGTCTAGGTCCCTCTGTATCCTATCCGTACCCTCCAGCATATCTACCACTCCTCCCAGTTTAGTGTCATCCGCAAACTTGCTGAGAGTGCAATCCACACCATCCTCCAGATCATTAATGAAGATATTGAACAAAACCGGCCCCAGGACTGACCCTTGGGGCACTCCGCTAGATACCGGCTGCCAACTAGACATGGAACCATTGATCACTACACATTGAGCCCAACAATCTAGCCAACTTTCTACCCACCTTGTAGTGCATCCATCCAGCCCATACTTCTTTAACTTGCTGACAAGAATACTGTGGGAGACCGTGTCAAAAGCTTTGCTAAAGTCAAGGAATAACACGTCCACACTCCTTCCCCCAGTGAACCTAGTTTAAAGCCCTCCTCACTAGGTTAGCCAGCCTGCTCACGAAGATGCTCTTCCCTCTCTTCATTAGGTGGAGCCCATCTCTGCCTATCACTCCTCCTTCTTGGAACACCATCCCATGGTCAAAGAATCCAAAGCCTTCTCTCCGACACCACCTGTGTAGCCATTCATTGACTTCCACGATTCGACGATCCCTACCCCGGCCTTTTCCTCCCCGGGGAGGATGGACGAGAACACTACTTGCACCTCATACTCCTTTATTCTCCTTCCCAGAGCCACGTAGTCTGCAGTGATCCGCTCATGGTCATTCTTGGCAGTATCATTGGTGCCCACGTGGAAAAGCAGGAAGGGGTAGCAGTCCAAGGGCTTGATGAGTCTCGGCAGTCTCTCCGTCACATTGCAAATCCTAGCTCCTGGCAAGCAGCAGACTTCTCAGTTTTCCCAGTCGGAGTGGCAGATAGATGACTCAGTCCCTCTGAGGAGAGTCCCCAACCACCACCACCCGCCTCCTTCTCTTGCGAGTGTTGGTCGTGGAACCCCCAACCTTAGGTCAGTGTATCTCATGCCTTTCAACTGGCAGAGTCTCCTGCTCCCTTCCCCCAGACGTATCATCTGGGGCACTCCCCGCAATGGTACCTGTGGAGAGAACATGAAAACGGTTACTTACCTGTATCTGTGTTGCTGGTACATGGACGTTCCCCCTTCTTCTTCTGGAGGTCACATGTTACCAAATTTCTTCACTGTCCTCCTGTCCCCGCTGCGCAGCCTGCTCTGAATCTTCAGAATCTTCAGATGTGGGGACCTGCATGAAAAACCTCCTAAGCTTATTTTTACCAGCTTAGGTTAAAACTTCCCCAAGGTACAAACTATTTTACCTTTTGCCCCTGGACTTTATTGCTGCCACCACCAAGCGTCTAACAAATATATAACCGGGAAAGAGCCCGCTTGGAAACGTCTTTCCCCAAAAAATCCTCCCAAACCCTACACACCCTTTCCTGGGAAGACTTGATAAAAATCCTCACCAATTTGCATAGGTGAACACAGACCCAAACCCTTGGATCTTAAGAACAATGAAAAAGCAATCAGGTTCTTAAAAGAAGAATTTTAATTGACAAAAAAGTAAAAGCATCACCTCTGTAAAATCAGGATGGTAAATACCTTACAGGGTAATCAGATTCAAAACATAGAGAATCCCTTGAGGCAAAACCTTAAGTTACAAAAAGACACAAAAACAGGAATATACATTCCATTCAGCACAACTTATTTTATCAACCATTTAAACAAAACAGAATCTAACGCATATCTAACTAGATTGCTTATTAGCCCTTTACAGGAGTTCTGACTTGCATTCCTGCTCTGATCCCGGCAAAAGCAACACACAGACCGAGAGAACCTTTGTTTCTCCCCCCTCCAGCTTTGAAAGTATCTTGTCTCCTCATTGGTCATTTTGGTCAGGTGCCAGCGAGATTATCCTAGCTTCTTAACCCTTTACAGGTGAAAGGGTTTTTCCTCTGGCCAGGAGGGATTTAAAGGTGTTTACCTTTCCCTTTATATTTATGATAGGGCAGGTTTCACCTTCATAGACCCAGACAAAAAGGAAACATGTGCCAATCAGAAAAGGTATAGCAGAGGATCTAGGTCAGAACCTTCAATCTCTGGAGATCAAGAATTGGCCAGTCACCAGCACTGCCCCCGAAAGCCCCATTGCTGCATGGAAGAGGCCATCCCATTTCAAGAACATGTTTCTCAGGAATCGTGGAAATGCTGAGGGGAAACATGGCTTCCTTCATCAGCTCTGTGAGAGCTACAGAACTGGTTTTAGCTCCAAGGGAGCTCAGTCACCTACAGAGAAAGTGCTACATCAGCAACAGTTCTGAGGAGGAAGAGGCGGTGAGAGCCACCAAAGGGAGCCCTTTGGCCCGGCCATTGACAGATACACTGGAACCTGTCCCTCAGACCCCAAAAATCGTGAGGCAGACTGACAAATGTGATGGCTGCCGGGCCTCTGCCCCTGTGGAGGAAGATGACCACAGCTTGCTGGTGTCGGACAAGCTGAATGGAGAAGATATTGGTCAGGTAAACACATTATAAAAAGTGTCTGTTGAGCATGGGGTGTAATGGGGTAGGAACTGACCCGGGGCTGTATACATCTAAAAACAATGGACTTACAGCTGTTTTTTTCTGACAATCTCTTGACAGCTTGACACTTTTCTGGAGATCTTTGAGAGCCTACACATTGGTAGCCCTGTGGGGGTAAATCTGTCATGCATCAGCTGTTTTTGCTCATTCCTGAGATACAGCTCTCAAAAAGGAGACTCCAGATAAGAACAAAATGGAAGAATGAACCAGCTCAGACCCCCTGTAAAGGCAAGGGGCCTGGCCTCAGTTTTCCAGAGACAGCTGTAAAGTGGTGTGTTGAACCAGGTGATCATTAAAACTTGTTTAAATTTGTCATTGTGAATATGTCCTCTCCTTACTTGTGTTAGTAAAAAGACAGTACAGCTAACAGTCATGTCTACACAGATGGCTCTGTTAAAGAAAATATATTACACCCCCAAGGTGAACCCTCTTTTTCAAGCTGCCAAAAAGCATAGTAAAACTTTGAAAAGATGATAGGTAACAGCTTGGCTTTCAGACCAGGATGCTTACACTTAACACAAACTGGCTCAAATACGTTTTAAAAGAAACAAGACCATTGTTTCAGATGTGGATGCACAATGGCAGGCAGATTTAGTGGATATGCAGCAGTTTTCCAAACACAATGGTGGTTTTAAGTACATCTTAATAGTGCTAGTATGTCTATCTAAATGCGCCTAGGACTTAGGCCTACAAGACAAGATGGGTGGTGAAACATCCAAGGCCTTTAAAACTATTTTCAGTGGTGGTCATGTGCCTCAAAAATTACAAACCGATCAGTGAAAAGTATTTTTAAACAAACATTTAAACAAATTGTTAAAACAACATGTTCACCGTTTTGTTACTAATAATGAAGTCAATGCTGGGGTTGTGGAGCAGTTTAATAAAGCTTTAAAATCTAAGATGTGGAGATGTTTTACATCTCACAACACCTTTCACTACATTGACATGTTACCTGAGTTTCTAAAGAGTTACAACCAAAGATTTCACAGAACTATATGTATCAGACCCATTAATGTTAACCTCTCAAATTCTTTGGCGGTATGGAAAATAGTGTATGGAGACAGTTCTGAAATAAAACCAGTTGTTGCCCCTTTTAGAAAAAGCGACCATGTGAGACTATCGAAAACAAAGGAGCTTTTGCAAAAGGTTCTGAACAAACTTCAGTCAATGAGATGTTCCTGGGAAGAAGCCTTAACCAAGGGACAGAGACTTGTATACCAATTAAAAGATTACAGGAGTAAGACAGTTACTGGATCTTTTTATTCTGAAGAATTACAAAAAGTTAACCCCAAACAGGACAGTATTGAGAGAACTGAAAATGTTCTAGCTGAGAAAAGAAAGGGGAGAAAAAAAGCAGCTATCGGTGGAATGGCTGGGATGGCCCGATACATGGGTTGGGATGGCCCAATAAGTTTAACAGCTGGGTGGAAGCTTCTCAACTCTGTGACATTTAGACATGACAGAAAATAATTACTCCTGCCAAGAGGGAAAAAATGAGTGACAGCGGCTTTTACATCACTTTGCCCAGCAATGCCAACTCTGGACTTTTTCCCCCGAAACACCAGTTTGAACTTTACAATACAGCTAGTTAAACTCTTCACTCTTCCAGGGATCTGGGAGGTGGGGTTAGTGGAAATTCAATACCTGCATAGCTGGAACGGTATCAGTGAAGTCAGCCCTTTCCAAATCACTTTTGGAGCTAAGAAATGCTGTTACACCCTATGATGAGACTATTACTCATATATACCTGAATTACTGGATCACATGAACAATATGATGGCTAGTCAACCGGGACCGCTGGAGGTGGTCATGAGCTAAGCCCTTGTGGGTAAAAAAGTTAGACTCAAATCCTCTGACGTTGCTTATGCATGTTCAGGAGCACATTGTAGACAGCCACTCCAGCTTGCCTGAAAGGAAATCAAGAAGGGAGCAAAAAGCTCTAGAGAGATTATGGTGGAGGTAAAATCTATTTGGTGTGTGACATGAAGTATCCTGAGAGGAATACACTATGTAAATATGAAGATAGTTAAGCATGCATCATTTTGCAGGCTTGTTAAATTATTTCCTTTCTGTCTCAGGTAGGTTGTTAAGGGTCACAATTTTAGGCTCCATAGAGATGACGGGCAAAAAATAAACCTTGTTGTTATGATTTAGACAGAACCACCTCTTTCATTCAAGAGAAACGTAAATTGTGCCCCGGTGTCTGAAACAACAGCAACAGCATTCAAAAACACATGCACATGGAAAAGCTGGGGTAGAAGCTGAACCATCTGGCCCAATGGGTTCCTCGTGGTATTGAGAGCAAATAGAAGGGCTAGGTCTTTGACCGGTGGAACTGTTTTGACAGAGTATAAGAGAAAGAAGGGCCAGAAAGATACAGAAGTGGCTAGAAAGCCCAGCAGACAGTAAAATAAGTGCTGGTTGTGTGATGTGAGAGGATACTCTGAGAGAGAGAGAGAGAGAGAGAGAGAGAGAGAGAGAGAGCTGGCTGGAAAAGCAGGTTAGGAACTGTGTGTGAGCAAAGGAATTGTCTCTGACTGTCTGATTCCCACTGTGTTTAGGGAAGCAGGATTTAATGTATAATCTGTGTAAATAAACAAGATTGCATCAAAGGAAATACCTGACTCCATCATCAATTTCTTCTCCTAGTGGAAAAAAGCTGCAGAGCCCCCAGCTTAGCCTATTTACTCAGGCTGAAAAGAAGTGACAATACTGCTATCCCAGTTTTCAGAACGGAAGCTGAGGCACAGAACAGTGAAATGACCTGCCCAAGATCAGACAGACAAGGTGGGGGAGGCAATATCTCTTATTGGACCAACATCTGTGGGAGAAAGAGACGAGCTTTCAACCTGAAGAAGAGCTCTTCGTCGGGTCACATGCTTGTCTCTCTCACCAACAGAAGTTGGCCCAATAGAAGATATTACCTCACCCTCCTTGTCTTTCTAATATCCTGGGACTGACACAGCTACAACAACTTTGCCCAAGATCACATAGTCATCAGCAATCTCAGGAACAGAACATAGGTTTTCGGATTGCCCGTCCTCTGCTTTGACCACTAGACAATGCTTCCTCCCTTAGCACAGACTCTTTCGGGTCAGTGACAGTGAGGGCATCCTTGTTTCCTAAGCCACAATGTTATCTCCACTGGGAAAGGTATCTTTCTTGGGGTGTGTGGATGCTGAGTTCCTTTGCATCCTTTAAAAAAAAATTCCACCTGGAAGAGAGAGGAAGGAATCAACACACTATGAAGAGCCCTCTGGTAATATTGTTTTTCCTGATCGGGTGCTGAAAGCCCTGTGTCCTCCCCCACAAACCCCATCCTTCATCAAAGGCAAAGAGACAGCTTTACCTTCAATTTCCTGATCACTGTCGCTGCTCCTGGCTGTAAGCCAGCTCCCCTCCTTCCCAAAGCTGCCTGCATGATGTGTGACTTCTCCAATCCTGAGATACAGGCTAGGAATCCAAAACAGGATGAGACATAGAATGGCAGGAGAGCAGCATGGGTGTGAAGGGGGAATTCAGAGCAAGGGGAAGGCAGGGCAGATGGGACTTATTCTAGGCAGGAATCTTGCCATGACCCTGCCTCCAATATGCCTGTAATCTACCCCTACCCTTTCCTCAGCACTTTCTCTTGTCCTCCTGGCCACGCAATAGAACTGGCCAGACCTTAGTCATCTTGTGCATTTTGTATATTCAGTCTTACATACTATATATATGGCCCTGTATATATACCAATTGAATTTAAATAAAGAAATAGAAAATATATATTGCTGATCCTCCTAGTTCTGTCCAGTTACAATCCATCCTGTCTAATAGGAAGGAGGTGGCTTTGTAACAGAAAAGGGACAGGACTGGATATAGAGCCAAATTCTGTACTTATGTCCAGTGCTTAAGGAGATATTTGAAATCATCTGGGTTTAACTGAGAGGAGAATTTGACTCAGAGTCTCCAACAGAATGACAGTGCTGAGACTGTGAATGGTCTCAGGAAGCCTGGTACCTGAACATCAAGCAGGTTTCCAGCTTCCTCACACCCCTTCAGCCAATGTTAACACCAATGACAGCTCACATGCTGGATTTTGTTACATAGATAAAAGGTGCGGCAGAGGAGGAGGAGAGTGTGCTGGTGTCTGCATCTCTTCAGCCTCTGCAACAGTTGGGACAATAAAAACAATTTATACATTCGGGAGAGTAAAGTTTGCCACTTCAAAAAAGCTGCCTAATTTTCAGAAGGGCTGAGCATGCACAATTCCTTATGGATTCAGAGGAGCTGCAGGGGCTCAGTACATCTGAAACAGCCAGTGTCTAAATATGGATTTAGGAGCCCATATTTAGGTATATGCAGTTCAGACATGTTTGGTAAAATGTTCAGAAGTGCCTATATGACTTAGCACCTCTGTCCCACTGAAAATCAATAGCCCTTTAAAGTCCATGTCCCAGATCCTCAAAAGTATTTAGGTCACAAACTCCCATTAATTTCACTGGGAGTTAGGCACCTAAATGCCTTTGAGGATCTGGGCCTAAGGCACTAAGGTGTTTCTAAATACTTTATCTTTAGCCATTTTAGAAAAAAAAATGACGCACTCACCTTTGTGTTTTGGCTGTGAACTCTGGGGATGTGACTGTCAAGATAAGCAGTGTTGCACCAGCCATAGATGCAGGTAGCTGGCGAAGAAGAACGCCAAAGCACAGATGTAATGATATGAAGCCTACTGAATATTTACCACAGAAGAAGCAGGTATTAAAAAAAAAAAAAGAATCCGTGGTCCTGCGTATATTCCCCTTCTCTGACTATCACCACACTTGACTAGGTTCTGGCATGGCAACTCATTAGATAGGGAGGCTGATATGCGAAGCTTTCCATGGTCTGCACTTCTGTTGCCACTGGACACCGGGAGAAAAGCCCAGCTTTTATTACCAGAGCACGGGACTTAATGTGGGCACGGAAATACTATTTCTTCGGAAATCACTCGGAGTTATACCCTGGTAACTGAACATGGAATGTGGCCCTTAACCTCTAGAAGGAGAGAGTGGGGTTAAAAATACTTCTGAGGTGTCATGGGAAAATATTCTGTGTAGATACCATGAGTTGGGTTTGTGAAGTGAGAGGACGGGGGTATTGCTACGGTTGGGCATAGCCTGTGCATAAGGGTTAAGGCAGGGGAGCCATGTTGCAGTGGGCAGCTCACAGAGAATTGTGGCTGAATTCTTGCTGGAGTCCGCAAGGAGCACAAGCTGCATGAGCAGTTCTGCGAACATTGCATCAGTGTGTTCCCTTCTGCCCCAACCCCATCCCTCCCTTTGTGCCAGCAATAGCACTATCAGGGAGAATCACATAGAAGGTCAACACCCTGTCCCCCTTCCCTGCACACCCATACAAATACAAGGTCAAATAAAATTGAGCCCCTAGAGCTAGAAGGATGGGCTACTAGTTAGAGCCTGTCCCAAAACCCTCTCTCGGGGCCACAGTTCCTTCCTTGGCGTTCTCTGTGGGCAACATAGCTACACTCACCCAGGGTGGCATGCCAAAACTTGAGCTAGTCCATAATGTCGTACCTCAGTCCTAATTACTATCATCTTCCCCTGGTAGATTTGAGGGTTCATACCGGGTGGATGGTAGTTTGAAAAAGATGTCTACTTTTGGAACCAAAACTGGCAGTGAAAAATGGCCTGCTTTCTGCTGTTGCATGAAGGAATAAAGTAATCCCTTCTTTCTCATCGTTCTCTCTGCTTCAGTATCTCTCTGCTGCCTTCAGGTACATACAGACTCATGAGAAAGTCAACACTAGATCAAATTCTTAATAAAGATTTTGATTCCTCATCTGAGATTCCACAGTCTATTAATAATCCTGAATGATATGCAATGCCTGAGATTCTATTTCTGTATCTAATCTGCTTCACTGAAGATCAAAACCAAAGATCTGCATAGCCATAATGCCATGAGAGAATACTTGTTACCACTTTCCTATAAAACTGTATAAGCACAATCTAGACCTAAAACTGTGGAGATTATTTTTTATATAAACTAGAGCGCTGTCACCTAATTTTTAGCATATTTCACTTTTCTGGGCAACTTATCTAGTTCTAAGTAACTAGCTTTAGCTGTTATGATTGTTCATACTTCTCCACATAATGCAATCATATTTCTAACCAATTGTGGTGCTGTGAAATGTCTATTGCTTCATAAATACATTATTAATAAGTCAATCATCAACTTGCTAAATACATGCCTTGTTTAACCAGATGCTAACACAATTAGTCTTGTTTGGAATTCTTGACCCTACTGCCTAAGAAGTGCTGTAGAAGAATCATAACAACATTGAATTATATTTTGAACAAACAAACTATCTCTTGTAGATTTAATCCAGATGGTACATTGACAGGAAGAGCTACTTTGTTTAAAGTAATAAAGAAACAAAAATTACACTCCCCAAATAAATAAAGTCAATGTGGGGAGAAGGAATGCTGGAAAGAATTGGGTCCATTGTATCTAAAATATCAGAGGAAGAAGCTCCACTGAAACCTTCCTAGGTTCTTAATGTTGAGCGCTAGTGTATAATACATTGCTCTCAACCCTCTGCCACACATGACACTCTGTACTGATACAAAAGATACCAGTCATATTCTATGATTCTATGATAGTGTTTGCCTGGCACGCATTCAAGTTATAGGACAGACATTCTCAACAGAATCCATTATCACTGAGCACTCAGTTCATTACACAATTTATTATTCTGTTTATTTGTACCTGGGAGCACCAATCAGGACCCCACTGTGCAGGCACTGGACAAACACAGATCAAAAGTCCCTACCCCAAAGAGCTTACACTCTAAAACAAGAGGCAACAGGTGGGCACAGACAGACAAATGGGAGAACACAAGGAAACAAAGAGACAGCTTTGGTCACCATGATGGGCTGTAGTCTCAGCATACCAGCTGCCTAATTGTTGCCACCTTTTTATAGGAATCACTGAAAAGAGCTGTAAGGAGGGATTCAAAGGAGGACAGTGAGGAAGCCTTCCAGATATTCACAGGTAGCTCATCCAAAAAGACAGCGTGGAAGATAGCACAAAAATGCTTGTTTGAAAATTTAATGAGTGGGCAATGAAAGCTGACATCATTGGCTGATTGGAGATGGCGGTCATCATCTCAGGAGTGTATGAGAGAGGATAGGGAGGGTGAGGATTAGGCTATGAAAGGTCTTGAAAGTGAAGACAAGCAACTTAAGTTTGCTGCAGCGGAGGGGAGCCAGTGGAGATTTATAGAGGAAGACCAAGAGTTACGTTCATGCTAGCAACACTATAGTTATGATTCTATTATAAACACTAATTATCTGTTTCTTATAAGTTGACTTGAAATCATTAGGAAGGAATTGATTGAAAACGTGAGCCTAATACAGAATTCAGAAAGCAGGGATAGCAAATTATTTGATCTTAGCATAGTACAGAACTGGGTTCACAGAACAGAGCAGTAGAGGGGGAAATGGATTCAGGAAAGCAAATGCTATAGAACTAAGAATTCTAGTAAATCTGATGCAACAGGAGGAAATATTAAAATTCAAGAGGATGCAAGAAAACCTAAAAATTCTTTCATGCTGTAATAAAAGACCAATAGACTATGACTCCTCTCCAAAAACAAAAAAGCCACTCACCCACAACCTGAGACAAGATGTTATCAATATGACATCATGAGGATCGCTGAGATTCAGAAGGGTAAAAAATAAATTTATATTGGTAATGAAGAAATTGGTGGTGCATAGGAAGAAATCAGACAAGAACATGCAGTCAGGTAAGCCATTCTGGAAGTTAGCCTGAATCCCCTCATAAATAATGGATCCCTATGTAAAGAAACTGTCATACTGTATCTCAAGATCCTCCAATGTTTGTAGATTGACTGTTCCTTCAGTTGGGACTACCAAGGTCTTTGGAGCAAAGACAGAGTTCTGGATATTATCCTCATCTTGTTAGTACATCTTTTCCTGACTTAATTAAACCAAGAGTAGAAAAGGTGGAAAAGCACACAACTTTTGACTCATGCATGGGTCTTGATCTCACATGTACAGGTGTAAATCTGGAATAACACCAATTTCCTCAACTTGAGGAAATTGGTGTTATTCCAGATTTATATCAATATGGCTGGTATCAGACTCTAGCCCTAAAACCACAATGGACAATGAATTTACTACAGTTTCATAATAGTGTAGCTGAGCTGAATTGGAGAGGATTCAGAGAAGAGCCATGAAAATGACAACTGGATTGGAAGACATGCATGATAGGGAAAAAATCCAGGGGCACAATCTGTTTAGTTTATCAATGAGAAGGCTAAAGAGTGACTTGACCCTGGTCTCTATGTGCCTATATAGTGAACAGAAATTTGATGGCAAAGGGCTCTTTCATTTGACAAAGTTATAACAAGATCTGATAATGGAAGTTTAAGCCGGATAAATTCAGACTGGAAATGAAGGTGCATATTTTAACAGTGACAGTAATTAACCATTGGAATAATTTACAAAGGACTGTGGTGGTTACTCCACCAAGGGAGATCAAGATTGGACTTTTTTTTCTATTTTAAGAGAGGAGACTAACAGGGTGTGGCTTGTTTAGCCCATCAGAACAAAGATGCAGAGAGAAATGATTGTTCTGTATAAATACATCAGAGGAGGACACACCAGGGAGGGTAAAAAGCTATTTAAGCTAAAGGACTGTGTTGTCACAAGAACAAATGGGTCTAAACTGGCCATGGATAAATTTAGGCTGGGAATTAGATTCAAGTTTTTAAACATCAAAGTGTAGTTAAAGAAGAGCCTGTATTAGGAGTTGTGGGGGCAAACAACTCAGTACATTTTAAGGGATAGGTGGACAAATTTCTGAGTGGGATTGCATGATGGGGCTGCTTGTGGAGGTAGGGATTAGCAACCCCGGGGGTTCCTTCCAGTTCTCGTTTTGGGTTCCCAAAATGTCATGCTTCAGGGCCTCACCTGGGGTCAGGAAAGGATTCTTCCCCTCCCCTCTCCAATGTATTTTGTGGGGGAGATTTGGTTTGGTTTTGTCTCCTTCATCTGAAGCATCAGAGATGGCCATGGCTGGAGATGGGACACTGGGTGGGGTAGGCTGGTGCTTTGAGGTTGCACTGAGCATTCTCTCTCTCAGGTGCTTGGCTGGCTGGTTCTTGCTCACAAGTTCAGTGTCTAATTGATGATCAGATGTGCGTTTGACTAGGAATTGCCACCCACCCCATTTGTGCAGGTGCCTTGGGGTTTTTCTGCCTTCCTCTACATCATGAGACCTGGGTGACTTGCTGGAGTCATCTGAGTATATCTCATTTAATCAGCTCCCTGCCATTACAGGGACTTTATGGCATCAGTGCAACTTGGTCCCTCCTATTCTCTGCCTGTGGCACTCAATAATTTAGCCTCTAGAGAGCTGTAATAGTTTGGTCTCATTTTGATTGTTGGGTTTAGTGTGGGATGCTGGTTGGTGCTGGTGGGGTGTGATATACAGGGGGTCAGACTGGATGATCTGGTGGTCTCTTCTGGCCTTCAACTTTATTACTCTACTGTATGGCTCTAAAAATATGGTCTTGTTCAACCAGTACTATTTGCTTTGACTCAGGAATGTCCTATAGCCTGTGTTACTCAGGAGGTCAGGCTAGATGATCACAATGGTCACTTCTGGCCTTAAAAATCTATGAATCTCTGAAAACCTGAAGTCAGCCCTTATTGTTCATAACAAGGAACTAGCTTGTGTTGGTTACACTTGATTTCCCATATAACTATTGATAATTAATCTTTGTTAATCAATAACTTGTCAATAATAACCAATTAACTGATAACCAATAAATGAGAAATTAAACTGTGATTATATGTTTAGTGAGAAGGTTCTCTCATGTCCTGATTTAGTTCAATAATAAAAAAAGCAGATAAATCTGTTTTGACTGGGTTTGTTGATTAGCAGATCATAGAGAAACACATACACAGAGACATGCAGTTACCAACAGCTGTTGAATATTTTACCCTGTCATTCTCTGACACCCTGCATCCAGACTGCTGATGGTCTTACTTCGTCTATGATTTAGGGGCAATTATACCCTTGTTAGCCTTTTAGTGTGTCATTATGGTCCTTATTTATTGCCTCTTTTGGGCTCACATTTCTTATTTTAGGCTATTCCCAAGGTGCCCTGTTCCATTGCAAATTTCCAACTGGCTCAACATCTGTTGGCTAGTCATTATTTATGTTTTTTAAGACATAGTTATTTGTTTCATATCTTGCGGTTAGTACCTTGCTAAGATACCTCCTAGAACAGTTTTCAAAATGTGGTAAAGATTAGTGCTTGGTAAAATTCTACTTTCTGAAGTTACCTTCATCTTAACTACAAAGCATCATGGGAGTCTTGCTCCTATAAAAAAAAGGAAGAGTTTCTCAGCTCATCTAGTAAAAGTAGCATATCTGTTACCAAGCACAAGTTTCCCTTATGCTTCTATGCATGTAATACACCAGCTAAACTAATCATGCCATCTTACCACTCTACCCAATAGCACCAGTGTCCTGGCTCTCTAGGAAATAATGGAAGGCTGTAGATTGTATCAGCAGAGACAAGCTATGGAAAAGAACAACTATGATCACCACTGACTTGGATATGAATGTGTTCACCAGTCAGCACCTGTGCAAAGTGAGAGTAAACCATTACTAATTCTGATCTGGTAGTATTTCACTGTCACTTTATTAGGGTCTAATTCACTACACAAGGTGCAAGGCAACGTATTTTGGCTAGTAGTGATTGGACGTCAAGTCTACTGCACTTGTGCAAGACTGTCAGCTTTAGAATGCTTCTTGCTGTCTTGTAGTTCAATTATCTGGTAGTTAACAACTATGAGCCTCTCCTTTCCCTTAGGTATTACATTATTATACAATACATATAAACAATGCCATTTTAAACTGTTTGGAGATCAGTCACCTGCATCACTATTAAAACACTGATTATTGTTTCTTTGGCAGACTATATCTTTTTTCTATTTCAAAGGCATATCCCCCCCTTTTTTAATTATTCTGAATCTTTATCACATACTGGTCTACAGCTGGTGGGAAATTTTAAAACAAAATGTTTTTGTCATGGGAAAATGACAATTTGTTATAACCAAAGCTTTTAATGTGAAATGGTCTGTTCTGACAAAATTTATGCCAGGGAGTTTTCAGCTGCATGTATAGCCTGGTGATTAAGGCACTCACTTGGTATGTGGGAGACCCAAATTCAAGTCCCTGCTTTGCCTGATTCAAACCAGGGACTCTAATGTCCAAACCACCAGCCTATGGCATTAGTCTCTCTTTGATCCCCTGAATATTATTATTTATACAAAGTGGAACAGCTCCTACTGGCAATTTTGAGAGCAACCCACTACAAAATAGCCCACTTGGTTAGGATAATCATCTGGGATATAGAAGATGCAAGTTCAAGTCAACGCTATGCCTGCTTCAGGCCAGGGACTTGAACCCAGATCTCCCACATCCCTGTTACTTGTTCTGACCAAGTGAGCTTTTGGCTATTCAAGGATGAGTCACTTTCCCTCTCGCCCTCTGGTTTTTCATGAAAATTTTTGAACCGTCTCAGTTTTATCCCAGTGAGGAATGGAACATTCTTCAAAACTCATAAATATTCACAGGATGGGAAAACCGTTACCCACCCTGCTCTATAGTGGGACAGATTCTCATTTACACTAAGGCCCTTTTACTCCAGTCTGAATTTTATACTTCCACACTGATGAGGAGAGGTCCTGGTGTAAAGAGGATTCTGCCCCATTATCTTTCCAATACCAAGACAATGGCCCATGCTCTCTCCTTCAGTTAAACCAGCTCAGTTATGCCCAGTTACTCCATTGACTAGCTAAATTAATTGGTACAGGTGTAGATGAATATCAGATCCACTAACCTTAGAGATTACAGAGAGTTGACACATCTAGTTAAGAGCCTTTGTGGCATGAGTTTATACCATTCACTCTAATTTGTAAGTAAATTTCACAATGTACAACTGTAAAGCAAAGATTTTCAGGCACTTTAAGTACGCAATAGGAGGAAGTAAAAATCAAATACAAACAACGTCTTTTTGCAAGAATGTATGAGAAACCCAGTGTTCTATCCAGTTCAATTAGTTTTTTATAATGCCCTCTGTGATGTTGACTCACCTTACCACAGCAAGAAACAGGTGAGCTATATATCATGCTCCAGTGAAGAAATCCATTCACTTCCACCAACTCTTGAAAGGTGCAGAAGACATTTCCTGTCTTCCCAGAAAGGAAAGGTAAGATTTACATTCCTTTATTTAACATATAGGGAATTTATTCTCAGGTTTTAAAACATAATTTGCTACAAAGAAGGCTGTTGGAAACATTCAGGCACTCAGAGCAATATAATGCCTTGATTTTTTTCAATGAAATGGGGAAGACTAAAAAATAGTCAAAGGTTTAGCAAAAATAAGAAGAGAAAATATGGAAAGAATCAAGAAAAAATGAGAAGTACCCTTTACACTATGTGACTAGGCAACAAAGCAGCAGCTAAGCAGGGGTATTAAATAATAAAACTGGTCCGGTTTCATTTGAAAACAGATGCATTTTTGCTTGAAAAACTTGTTCACGGCCACAAATTTACCAAAAAATCCTCCCATTGTCTAGTTCATAATGAAACGCAGGAAAAATTAATGTTATTAAGAATATTTCTTTAATCTCAAATACTGGGGCAGTCATGCATAATATTACATTTGGAAATAGTAAGGTAAAGTTATAAGATAACAAATGCATGATAACGATACTTTAGAGTCAAACAAACACAGCACCATAAACATGTATTAGCAGGAAAGAAAATGCATGTTTATTACCCCTAAAGATCAGCATTAATCTGTTTAGTGTTAATATATTTTAGAGATTAGGAGCAGATCCTTAGCTAGTAAAAATTAACATAGTTGCATTGCCCGCTGAGGAACTGTCAATGCATAATGAATGCAGATGCCACAGACAGATACAATTATGAGATATTTTGCATGTACATATCAGTATCTGGGGAGCTGAGATTAGAACCTTAGTTGCAAAAAGCACAGGACTAGACCAGTTCAGCTAAAGTAGAAACTCTTTTAATGGTAGCAGTAGGAGGGCCCTTATCCTCTGTGTGCGTGAGCTGCTACAGGACAATGTCACAAGGCCATTATACTACTCGATTGCCAATACCTCTCACTAGATACCTAAACCAAGAGGAGTGCAGGCAGACATTAAGACTGTGTAAGACAAAATGGACCAGTTCCCTAGCTGATACAAATGGGTGTAGCTTCACTGAAGCTGATAGAGATACACCCATTTGCACCACCTGAGGATAGGACCCATTGCTTACTGTGTCATACAAGCAATATGATGAGCAGTGGAGCTGGCTATACAGGGAGAAAAATGCAACCTGCTTTTCCCCCACGCTCTCAGTCAACATGCTCTCTTTGCAAGTAGCTTTACAGACCCTCTTCTGCGGCACATGGAAATGTCAGCTAACCCCATGGTTATTTTAACCAAGAATACATTAAACTAAAACCAACAACCTCCTGCTAAACCAAGCACAAAATTAAGCTAATAACAAATCTACCTGGCATCATGCCCTTAAATGTACTAAGGCTGGGGCTTGGGCAATGGGCCAATGGAAGTGAATTGCAGCCCAGCCACTAGCCCAAGCCAGTTAAACCACAGGTACTTTGAGCCAAGCCTCCAAGCTGATCCTAATGACAATGATAGGGAACAAAGATCACCAGAGATAAATGGGTCCTGGGCCTTACAGGGATTTGAAAATACTCCCGAGCGCTTTTTAAATTGCACCCAGAATGAAACAGAAATGCAGTGTAAGGATTCAAGCACACCTCTCACATGCTAAGAGTTCTGTCCAGTGCAAGAAATGGGCAGCTGCATTCTGCACTGGATAGGGCTATCAGGTGGACCACTAAGGCAGGCCTGCATCTCACCAGCTCATCACTATTCTAGGGCTGATCATTAACCACCTACTCATTGAACATGAATTCAGCAGACATCTGAGTGCTTATTCCTCTCAGTTATTCAGCTAGATTATGACTAACACTATGCATTCACACTGAGGAGAAGGAACCCTTCCTCAGCATTCTCATGTGAGCTACTCAAAGGTTGGGTAGGTGTAGAGGGAGTTACTTACCCACTTACTCCTTCCCCAGAGCAAGTGGAAGGGGAATGGACAGAGACTTAGCTCCTGCCCTTACCCACTGGCCAGAGTCATGAGGAAAGCAGCGAGAGCTGGGAGTAGAAGTTGACATTGGTGCTATAGACCAGCAGCAAATTACTATTCTGAGGAGCAAGGAGACAGCAAGGGAGGAATTGAGGCAGAGAAGGATGTCTCCTAAGGATACTTCTGGGAGCACATGCACCACCCCTTGCTCAGGGTTGTATCTAATGTCACCATCTAGCCCTAAATCTTACCTTTCTTCCATGCAGATGGTTACCTCCCTGCTTTTAATTATAAACTAGGGGCACTGGTGTGAACTAAACCTAAGGGGCTGAATTCAAACTGGGTTTGCACTGGCTTGTGCTGCTGTAACCTCAGGTGCGTGGAATAGAAAGTCTGTTGGGGAGACCTCTATGATACCACATCTTCAGCATCCCCTCCACAATGGGATGGACAGTATGGGCAAGTGCAATCCAGTAAGTAGCTAGGAGTATTGCAAAGGTGGGTAGTACGCATGCTAATTCAGTGCATCCCCTCAGCAGTCTACACAGGGAAGGTTCCTATGGAGCTCTGGCTAGAAACTAAACCTGTCGCCACATAATGAAGGCCCCAAGACAGGGTGGCAGCAGTAGTAATATCTCCCCTTCCTCCATGCAGAGAAATTAGTACCTCCCTCTACTACACTTAACTTAGGCCATTGTGTTTGACCACAGTCTAAAAGAAAACCCACTAGTAGAGGAGCATGTACTGTGAGGAAAACATGGAAAGCTGGTTGGCTCACAGTGCTGATAGAAGTAACAGAGAGAGAAAGAAAGGAGGATTTTTCTCTCTAGTATAAAGACCTGGTGACAAAACCAGTACCTTTCTGATTGAGAAAAACCCTAGATATGTACAGCACATGGGAGCACACTTCTGCTGGAATGTATTATTTAAATAAACAGAAGCTATAGACAGGAAAGAGAACTAAGCAGGTTGTTCTTCCCTTTTCAGAGATGATTCTGCTGGCTGCATTCCTGGGCCTGGCTGCTGTGCTGCAGCCGTCCAGCGGACAGGTAGGACGAGAGCTGGGTGGGAAACGTTTTTCCAACCCCATGAATATTCTGCGATTTCTGAAATTTCTTGTCCTGAAACAGGACGAAAAGTAAAAATTTCAACTATTTTTGCAAACTGAAAGAGAAAAACACATTTGGTTCAAGTCATTCGAAACATTCCACTTCAGTCATTTCAAAGCACTTCACGTTGATTTTGACTATTTTTGGGGGTGGGGGTGAAATTTTAAACCCTGTTAAGTCCCTAAAGCAACACAAGCATTTAACGTGATTTAAGTCCTTAAAATGGCTCAAGTGTTCAAGGCAAACTAAAGGCCAGATCCTCCAAATACTTTCATGATTAACTTTACTCATATAAGTAGTCCTCCCAATGGCAATAGGATTACTCAGGTCAGGCACATTAAGAAACAATCCTAGGATTAGGACCTAAGACCTTTGGCTGAGTGAGGCTGAATGAAAAGTGAAATGACACATACGTGCAGTAATACTGACTGAGCTTAGATGTTCATAATTGGGAAAACTGAGGGTTATAATGAAAACTGTTTTGTAACCTTAGGTATGACATTCACGATCATGAAGAAATACTATAGTACACTAAAAGAAAAGGAGGACTTGTGGCACCTTACAGACTAACAAATTTATTTGAGCATAAGCTTTCGTGAGCTACAGCTCACTTCATTGGATACACTAAAGAACTCAAATTGTTCATGGTATTTTCACAGATGTGAAAGAAGAATTTCAAAATGTCAAAAGCTTCGGCAAAAATTTCCAAACAGATGCTTAATAGTCACATAGCTCCATATAAGAATCTCTTTGCTATATGTCCATGCAGTTCTTAGCACAATGGGATCCTCATCAATGACAAGGGTTCCTAGGAGCAACCACAATGTAAATAAATAAATAATTCTATGTAGTTGTTCCTGTCTTTACCAGCACTAAATATGGCCAAATATACAGTATTTAGAAGAATCTGTCAATCTAAAAAAATCCTAAGATTAGATACTAATATTAGTTTCTCAGTTCTAAATTGTGCTCACCAGGAGCACATATGAAGTAGGGTGCTAGGTAACACAGAATACAGATATCAGAATCTGACCCATAATTTATTAATTAATTATTGATTCATTCTGATTAAATTATTCTTAAAATATTTCATGAACTGATGATGTTTATAAAGACACATTACTTGGAATTGATTCCTAGCTTCACTTATAAAATATTTTTTCACTCACACAACCTATATACCAAAAAACCATTGTACTTTTTTTTTTATTTAGACATCAGGTTTTGCTTCTCTGTCAACTGACAAAGCAGATCAACAAAAGGAGATTGTTGACAAGCACAATGCCCTAAGGAGAGGGGTGATGCCAACTGCTCGCAACATGCTGAGGATGGTAAGATGCATTTTGCAAACTAATCTGTAATGTATACTAATGTTACTAGGTTTCAGAGTAGCAGCCGTGTTAGTCTGTATCTGCAAAAAGAAAAGGAGGACTTGTGGCACCTTAGAGACTAACAAATTTCTTTGAGCATAAGCTTTCGTGAGCTACAGCTCACTTCATCGGATGCATGAAGTTACTAGAGAATATGCAAGGGCAGAGCATTTCAGCCGGCAGAAAACATGCCATTTGAATCTTTTCCCCAATAAGATGTTAGAGAACATGAGTTATCAAGGGAAGGGAGCACCTTGCGGGTGACAAATCTTGCTGCTCATGAACAACATCTCCTTTTCAAGTGAATGGAAAACCCATTAGCTCTGGTCTCCCACGTGCCTTGTGGTATGTTCTCTCTAGCTAGTCACCATGATATCTAGCCACCTAAGGTGTGTAGCTACAGAGCCCCTTCTCCTTTTACTGCCCAAATGAAAGAGAAGGAGTTGTCAAGATTTTAAACACTTTGAAAATGCAATATCCAAGTGTATGTTCTCTTCTACATTCTGCATTACTAAGAGGTGCACATCTGAACACGTAATGTTTCTCGTTTCATTAAGGAATGGAGTCCTGCAGCTGCAGAGAATGCCAAAAGTTGGGCAAATGAATGTACTTTATCCCACAGTCCTGAAAACAGAAGGACAACTAGTAAGTAAAGTGTCAGTTTGAAATGAATAATGCATAATTCAAGCAATTTTCAGATAATATAACCCCATTCATATTTAAGTGGTATTAATGTTTTACTGAATGAATAACATTTATAACAGCGGAGTGTATGGATTCATCTATTCTGCTGTGTGATATTTAGAGTTAAGCAATATTTTTTTAATATAGACGAAATTTCAACATTAAAGAAATAATGAAAAATTTCCAAAAAATTTCACAATTTTTAACTTTGGGGAAAAAAGGGAAAAATTTTCAAATGTTTTTGTTGAGATTTATTTCCTTCCAATCCCCCTCCTCTGACTCCTTATCCCTAAACAGCTCTAACAATTTGAAGAGTATTTTGTATGAAGGTAAAACACTTTTAATAGAGGTCACAGAGTGATGAACAATGCAGTTGTTACTTTGAGATTATTCAAGACTCGACCCAAAACAAAACAATGGACATGAACACTCCTGACACATGAGAAAGTTTGAATCCAGATCCAAATTTAAGCTTTGATTCTGATCTATGTTGCACCAGTTTTACACTGGTGTAATGCCACTGACTTCCATGGAGTTACTCCTAATTTAAGAATCATTGCAAGAAAACCTATTTTCTCAATATTTTCATAACAAACACCAGGGTGGATTAAGAACATAAGCATAGCCATATTGGTTCAGACCAAAAGTCCAACAGCACAGTACCCTGTCTTGCGACAGTGGCCAATGCCAGGTGCCCCAGGGGGAATGAACAGAACAGGTAATCATCCAGTGATCCATTCCCTGCTGCCCACTCCCAGCTTCTGGCAAACAGAGGCTAGGGACACCATCCCTGCCCATGCTGGGTAATAGCCATTGATGGACCTATCCTCCATGAATTTATCTAGTTCTTTTTTGAACCCTGTTGTAGTCTCGGCCTTCAACATCCTCTGGCAAAGAATTCCACAGGTTGTCTGTGGATTGTATGAAGAAATACTTCCTTTTGTTTGTTTTAATCCTGCTGCCTATTAATTTCTTTTGGTGACCCATAGTTCTTGTGTGATGAGGAGGAGTAAATAACACTTCCTTATTTATTTTCTGCACACCAGTCATGATTTTATAGACCTCAATCATAACCCCCTCCGTCTCTTTCACAAGCTGAATAGCCCCTGTCTTATTTATCTCTCCTCTCATACAGAAGCTGTTCCATACCCCTAATCATTTTTGTTGCCCTTTTCTGAATCTTTTCCAATTCCAATATATCTTTTTTGAGATGGGGCGACCACATCTGTACGCAGTATTCAAGATGTGGGCATACCATGGATTTATATAGAGGCAATATGATATTTTCTGTCTTATTCTCTATCCCTTTCTTAATGGTTCCCAACATTCTGTTAGCTTTTTTGATTGCCGCTTCACATTGAGTGGATGTTTTTAGAGAACTATCCACGACTCCAAGATCTCTTTCTTAAGTGGAAACAGCTCATTTAGACCCCATCACTTTATCTGTATTGTTGGAATTTTGTTTTCCATTGTGCATTACTTTGCATTTATCAACAGTGAATTTCATCTGCCATTTTGTTGCCCCGTCACCCAGTTTTGTGAGGTCCTTTTCTAGCTCTTCGCAGTCTGCCTGGGACTTAATTATCTTGAGTAGTTTTGTATCATCTGCAAATTTTGGCACCTCACTGTTTACCCCTTTTTCCAGATCATTTATAAATTTATTGAATAGGATTGGTCTCAGTGCAGACCCCTGGGGGACACAACTATTTACCTCTCTCCATTTTGAAATCTGATAATTTATTCCTACCCTTTGTTGCCTATCTTTTAACCAGTTACCAATTCATGAGAACACCTTCCCTCTTATCCCATGACAGCTTACTTTGCTTAAGAGCCTTTGGTGAGGGACCTTGTCAAAGTCTTTCTGAAAATCTAAGAACACTGTATCCACTGGATCCCCCTTGTCCACATGCTTGTTGACCCCCTCAAAGAATTCTAGTAGATTGGTGAGGCATGATTTCCCTTTATAAAAACCATGTTGACTCTTCCCCAACAAATTATGTTCATCTATGTGTCTGACAATTTTGTTCTTTACTATAGTTTCAAAATACTGAAGTCAGGCTTACTGCCCTGTAATTCCCAGGATCACCTCTGGAGCCCTTTTTAAAAATTAGCATCACAATTAGCTATGCTCCAGTCATTCAGTACAGAAGCTGATTTAAATTATAGGTTAGAGATGACAGTTAGTAGTTCTGCAATCTCACATTTGAGTTTCTTCATAACTTTTGGTGAATAGGATCTGGTCCTGGTGACTTATTACTGTTTAGTTTATCAATTTGTTCCAAAATCTCCTCCAATGATACCTCAATTTGGAACAGTTTGGGAATCTCCCTCACATCCTCAGCCATGAAGCCTGATGCAAAGAATTCATTTAGTTTCTCCACAGTAGCCTTATCGTCCTTGAGTGCTCCTTTAGCATCTCGATTGTCCAGTGGCTCCACCAGTTGTTTAGCATGGAAAAAATTTTGCTATAAATTTTTGAGACTTTGACTAGTTGTTCTTCAAATTCTTTTTTGGCCTTCCTAATTATATTTTTACACTTCATTTGCCAGAGTTTATGCGCCTTTCTATTTTCCTCACAAGGATTTAACTTCCACTTTTTAAAGGATGCCTTTTTGTCTCTCACTGCTTCTTTTACTGGGTTGTTTAGCCATTGTGTCACTTTTTTGGTTCGCTTACTATGGTTTTTAATTTGGGGTATACATTTAAGTTGAGCCTCTATTGTGGTGTCTTTAAAAAGTTTCCATTCAGCTTGTAGATCCTTAACAGTAGCTCCTTGAAATATAGACATAGTTTATGGAGGAAACCAGAAGGCTGGTCCAGTATGAGACTATTCGGGATCTGAATCTTTGAATGCTTATGAGAATCAAAGTTAACCTTTGAACCATTGGGATTTACCCAACACCATTCACTCATGACCTGGAGAGTGACAAAGGGCAACACTGTAGTGTGTGGATGTTCAGGAAATGAAACAAATTCTTCCCACCAGACTTTCCTAGAAATTTCTGAATCTTCTACTGGTTCTATCCACATGATGAAACACTTGTATCTTCTTAAGCCTCTTTCATCAGCTTTTGTGAACGGTTTCCTTTCCATTTTCAGCAGTGGGCTGTGGCGAAAATCTCTACATGTCAACTGCACCCAATTCCTGGTCAGATGCAATTCAAGCCTGGTACAATGAGGTGGAAAATTTCATGTACGGCATTGGACCAACCAAACCAGGTGCAGTGATTGGCCATTATACTCAGGTAGGGACCATAGCATCACTTGTTACATTCATGTTTTAACTGATACATGTTTGACTAAATGATTATCATGGGTAGGAGAAATAACAGCTTCAATATATTTAAAGAAAATAAACACCATGAAGGATAAGAATTATTCCAACAGAGAAAAATTAAAAAAAAAATAAGAATATGGAAATTGTAGACTAAATATTATGACCAACTTCCTCACAGTGAGGTCTATTAAGGGATATGGTGGAAACCCTATGGTTTGGATATTTTAAAACTAGGCTAGAGCAAGCTCCTTAAGTTGTAGGGAACAATACCACATTGGCAGAGGGATAGACTCGATAACCTACTAGATTTTTTTCTTGTGGGTGTAATGTTGTTCTTGCTGTACTGATGGCAAATTAGGTTATAAGTTATTATCTTCCCTTAGCGTTCCTTCAATAACTTCTTCAGACACATACACATTCAGAAATTATAAACTAATCAAGCTAATTCTCCTACAGATTAGGAAGGAAGAATGTGTGAGAGAATTTATTTGTATTTTTTGAATATTTTGGAGGCCCTAAGTTATTACTGGAATGGGGGCGAACCTAGAGAGATAAACATCTCTAGATAAAAAGAAAAGGAGTACTTGTGGCACCTTAGAGACTAACAAATTTATTTGAGCATAAGCTTTCATGAGCTATAGCTCACTTCATCGGGTGCATTCAGTGGAAAATACAGTGGGAAGATGTATATACATAGAGAACATGAAACAATGGGTGTTACCATACACACTGTAACGAGAGTGATCACTTAAGGTGAGCTATTACCAGCAGGAGAGCGGGGGGGCGGAAACCTTTTGTAGTGATAATCAAGGTGGGCCATTTCCAGCAGTTAACAAGAACGTCTGAAGAACAGTGGGAGGGGGCGAATAAACAAGGGGAAATAGTTTTACTTTGTGTAGTGACTCAACCACTCCCAGTCTCTATTCAAGCCTAAGTTAATTGTATCCAATTTGCAAATTAATTCCAATTCAGCAGTCTCTCGTTGGAGTCTGTTTTTTAAGTCTTTTTGTTGAAGAATTGCCACTTTTAGTCCAGAAATCGAGTGACCAGAGAGATTGAAGTGTTCTCCGACTGGTTTTGAATGTTATAATTCTTGATGGCTGATTTGTGTCCATTTATTCTTTTACGTAGAGACTGTCCAGTTTGACCAATGTACATGGCAGAGGGGCATTGCTGGCACATGTTGGCATATATCACATTGGTAGATGTTCAGGTGAACGAGCCTCTGATAGTGTGGCTGATGTGATTAGGCCATATGATGGTGTCCCCCGAATAGTTATGTGGACACAGTTGGCAATGGGCTTTGTTGCAAGGATAGGTTCCTGGGTTAGTGGTTCTGTTGTGTGGTGTGTGGTTGCTGGTATTTGCTTCAGGTTGGGGGGCTGTCTGTAAGCAAGGACTGGCCT
This sequence comes from Lepidochelys olivacea, assembly GCF_965140295.1. Taxonomy (NCBI): domain Eukaryota; kingdom Metazoa; phylum Chordata; order Testudines; family Cheloniidae; genus Lepidochelys; species Lepidochelys olivacea. The sequence continues at coordinate 13,754,022 of NC_140413.1, forward strand.
GTCTCCCAAGATCTGTGAGAGTGATGGGTCATCCTTCAGGATAGGTTGTAGATCCTTGATGATCCGTTGGAGAGGTTTTAGTTGGGGGCTGAAGGTGATGGCTAGAGACGTTCTGTTATTTTCTTTGTTGGGCCTGTCCTGTAGTAGGTGACTTCTGGGTACTCTTCTGGCTCTGTCAATCTGTTTCTTCACTTCAGCAGGAGGGTACTGTAGTTGTAAGAACATTTGATAGAGATCTTGCTGGTGTTTGTCTCTGTCTCAGGGGTTGGAGAAAATGCGGCTGTATCGTAGAGCTTGGCTGTAGACAATGGATTGTGTGGTGTGGTCTGGGTGAAAGCTGGAGGCATGTAGGTAGGAATAGCGGTCAGTAGGTTTCCAGTATAGGATGGTGTTTATGTGACCATCGCTTATTAGCACCATAGTGTCCAGGAAGTGGATCTCTTGTGTGGACTGGTCCAGGCTGAGGTTGATGGTGGGATGGAAATTGTTGAAATCATGGTGGAATTCCTCAAGGGCTTCTGTTCCATGGGTCCATGGGTCCAAGGGCTTCTGTTCCATGGGTCCATGGGTTCTTTCCCCCCTTTTCTCCCCCCCACTCTCCTGCTTGTAATAGCTCATCTTAAGTGATCACTCTCCTTACAGTGTGTATGGTAGCACCCATTGTTTCATGTTCTCTATGTATATAAATCTCCCCACTGTATTTTCCACTGAATGCACCCGATGAAGTGAGCTGTAGCTCACGAAAGCTTATGCTCAAATAAATTTGTTAGTCTCTAAGGTGCCACAAGTACTCCTTTTCTTTTTGTGAATACAGACTAACATGGCTGCTACTCTGAAACCCATCTCTAGATAGGTTTACAAACCCTGTAGAATCGGATTGTCTTAGACTGCCTGCCCTGAAGGGGCCATTATGACCATCTAGTCTCACCAGCTGTGGGTAACATTGACAGGATATTTTTATCTAGTGAATCCTGAATCTTGCCCAACAGTCTGTGGCTGAACCAGAGTATGTGTTGTTTGTATGTATATGTCTTGATTTAAATATTCCAGGTGACTGAGAATCTACCATGTTGCTTGCGTTTCATTCCCATTACATGCTATAAAGGGTGAATAAGACCATACGAAAACTACTTGCTTGTTTCTGGTTTCTCTCCTACAAGATGTGACTTATATTCTGCCACACTGTGTAATAAGATAATGTGCCCAAATCCAGCTTCATTCAAAACCTTTTAAAATGTATATTTGATATTAAAAATATAGTCTTTCACATTCACTCACGTAGTTACTCTTCTGTCTCCAGGTAGTTTGGTACAAGTCTTACCAGATTGGATGTGCAGTTGCCTTTTGTCCTGAGAGCGAATACAAATACTTTTATGTTTGCCATTACTGCCCTGCGTATGTATTAGCTATAGATTTAATTGATTATTGGAATTCCTTCGTTTTTTAATTAATTAAAATGACCCAGGAAACTTGAAGCTACATTGCAGATTGCATCATAATTTTTAGTGGGTTTATGGTCGGAGGGGCAATTCAGTCATAATGGTGTGCAGAAGCATATGTGCAAATTACATTCTAAAATAAAACAACTCATAAAACCCTTAATAATTTCTCAGTGAGGTCTGCTCTGCTTAAAAATCTAAGCATTCTTTTCTAACTGCTTAGTAAGTGAGAAATACGAGCATCTTCTTTTTATCCAATAACTGCAAGAAGCTTTTCCTGGGGCATGTTATCCAATAACTGCCTCCTGCACAGGAGCAGATTTACCATGAAACAAACTGTGCGGTGGCAGGGGGTCCCCCAAATGCAGGACAAATATCTTACAATCTGCCCCCGAGTCCCGCCTGGTGGTGCAGCAGGGCTCAGGCAGGCAGGCTGCCAGCATGCCATGGCCCGTGGCCCCACGCCGCTCCCGGAAACGGCCAGCTGCTGGAACGTCTCTGCACGCCCCTGACGGGGGGGAGGTGGCTCCGCGCACAGCACCCACCCCAGGCAGCGCACGGAGACCCGCTGTCCCCCACCCACCCCAGGGGTGTGCAGAGACATGCCAGCAGCAACGCAGTATGGCTAAGGTGGCTCCCTGCCTGCTCTGCCTCCCTCCCTCCACACTGCTTCACTCCTGGAAGCAGCCAGCATGTCCCTGCAGCCCCTGGAGGGGGGGGGAGGTGTCTCCACGCGCTGCCCCCACCCTGAGCTCTGACTCCGCAGCTCCCATTGGCCGGGAATCGCTAGGAGCTGCTGCCGGGGGGTGGGGGGGTGCCGGTCACTTTGGGAGCCATGCCACCCAAGAGAAGCACTGCCCTCCTGCCCCCTCCCACACCCCAACACCCTGCCCCATCCCAGAGCCTTCACCCAAACTTCCTCCCAGACCCCAAACTCCTCCTCCCCTCCCACACCCCAATCCCCTGTCCCACCCCAGAGCCCAACCCCTCACCTCCCACACCCAAACTCTCTCCCAGAGTCTGCACCCCACACCCCCTCCTGCATCCCAAGCCCCAGCCCAGAGCCTGCACTGTGCACTCCTTACCCCTTCTCACACTCCAACCCCCTGCCCCAGCCCAGAGCCCACATCCAGCACCCAAACTTCCTCCCAGAGCCGTACCCCTGCACCCCCTCCTGTACCCCTACCCTCTGCCCCAGTCAAGGTACCTCACTTTATTTTCATTTACTTCCCATTACTTATACTATAGGAGGAGGATGAAAAAAAAGAATAAAAAGTGTGGGGGGGAGCTAAGAGAGAATGTTATTTTTCTTGGCTGGGTCCTGAGGGGAGCCCCCCCACCCCAAAATGAAGTGCGCCCAGGGCCCCACTAACTCTAAATCCGCCACTGCCCGCAGCATTCATTGTACCTGCCTCTGAAGTAAGCTGCGCTGGTCGCTGCGAGCCCTCTGATCAGGATGGCACATGAACACTTGCAAGTATTGTAAGCAATCAATCGTTAACGATAAAGCCAAGGGGTGAGAGTTTCAAAGAAATGCAGGGGTTTGGCTACACATCTTTGATTCATATTAAGAGTTACACTTTGACATTTGAAATTGTGATTTGATACACACCAGACTAAGGGTGTGTCTACCCTGCAATGGCACCTGTGCTAGTTTTATTCTAGCTCGCTTGCAAAAGTAATAGTAAGCGTGCATCAAAACAGGCATCAGCCCAGGCTGGATAAGCCTGCCTGACCCCTCTAGGCACAGGCTCACTTGAGCAGCCTGTGCCCAAGCCTACCCCAAGACGTCTTCACTGATTTGCAGCCTGGTAGCAGGATTAGAGCTTGTGAGGGGATGTCTGCACAACCTGCTAATCACACCCATTCCTGCAATGTAAATGAAGATGTGTGTTGTAGACTGGCTTTACATTTTATGCTGTTTAATTTTACCTTTTCAGGGGGAATATCAATTCCTTAAAAACACCTTACAAATCAGGAGCCGCGTGTGGAGATTGCCCCAATGCTTGTAACAATGGACTATGCAGTAAGTTTTAGCAATTTGAAGTATTAATAAGTGACAACTTTGCCACTGCAAAACAATGTTTAATTCCCTTGGCGGGAAGGCTTTGGGAAATTATCAATTCAAAAACCATGGCTCCAGAGCCAGACTGCAATGCCCTTACACACGCTCATTGCTAAAAGAAAAGGAGTACTTGTGGCACCTTAGAGACTAACCTTTTCTTTTTGCGAATACAGACTAAAACGGCTGCTACTCTGAAACAGCTCATTGCTAAGCATGCCATGTTTGAAAATGAGCATGTGTCGGGGCTCGTGTAAGGGCTTCTGATGGGGGACTGGTATGTCTGGGGAATGTCATTGTGTCATCATGTCCCCCTCAAGAGAGAAGACTGAGGGGGACATAGTCTGCAAAGATGTGCAATTTTGTTATAAAGGAGATGGCGATCAATTGTTTTGCACATCCCTCCAGGGTAGGACAAGAACTAATTGGCTTAGTTTACAGTAAGGGAGATTTAGATATCAGGAAAATCTTTCTAACTATAAGGATAGTTAAGCACAGGAACAGGTTGGAATTCCCATCATTGGAAGTTTGTTTGTTTTTAAGACTAGGCTAGATTAACTTGTCAGGGATGGCCTAGGAATATTTATTTCTGCCTCAGCATTGGAGCAGATGACCTCTCAAGGTCCATTCTGGCCCTGCATTTCTGTGATTTTGTACTGAATAGGACTTCATACCATTAGCCTGATTTATTATTTGTATTGCGATAGCACTTAGGAGCCACTGTCATGGACCAGGACTCCGTTGTGCTAGGCACTACATAAATAGATAATGAATATTCCAACTGAAATCAGTGAGATAACTTGTGGAGTACGCTTCTGCTTAATATGAGCCAGGAGATCACCATTAACTCTGCCTCTTCCCCACCTCCCCCCCCCCCCAAAAAAAAAAAGAAAGAAAGAAAAAGGAGCTTTTGAAAACATTTAAAACATTTAACACCTACAATGGCAAGAGCAAGTTCCCACCAGGGTTTTAGACCAAATTAGTTGTCCAGTCCAAGTGGAGTAATGGCAATTTCCTACTTCTCATTCTGGGTAATAACCTTTGAGCCCCAGTGTGGAACTTTTACTCACCCTGGTGAGCTCTTACTTATGCAAGTAGCTCCGTTGGCTTCAGTGGGACTGAGTAAGTGCTCCTCCACCCGAGTGAGCATTGCACATTCTAGCCCTGGGTGTTTTATATACCAGACCCTTTGCCCGTGAGCAACAAGTTCCTTCTAAGCTTGCCATGGTGCCTCTCTAACGACAGCAAAGCTGCCTCATGGTGTGCGAGAACAAGCTGGCTGAATGACCGAGTCTCTAGTCTGTAATGTCTCCTCATATGCCTCCCCAGGCAGAGAGAGGCGGCTCTCATCCCCCTCTCTCATATGGTAGACTGTCAGGGCCTTTTGCTAACAACCAAAGCCACTTGGATTTGTACTGCTGAGTGTATAGAAAAACCTGCAGTGGATTTTGCAGTTGTAACTTCCAAGACACACATACGGACAGATGGTGGAACTCCTGGAGGCAGGCACAATAGTCCTGGGAGTAAAGGGACAGTATGGCTGCTGTCACCCTGTGAAATGATGCAGACAGCACACCCCACTGAATGTGCACAGAGGAGAATGGGGCCATTGCTCTGCCCTCCATTCAGCTCCTCTACTCATTTTGGGGTGACTAGCACCATCACACTGAGTCACTGAATTCCTGAAAGATGGAACTTATCCATGTGCAGAGGGTCATCACAAACCCGATGCCCCATTAAGGACCCACGAGTTGCTATTTTCATGGGCTAAGTTGGACTGTAATGTGGCACTGGCCTTGCACTGACCGTCAACACAGGGATGGATTTCACCCTGAGCTCAAAGTGAGATTGTGCCAAGCCCCGGGACAAACGTGCAAGGGAAGTAGGACAGTTCCTTATGACATCTTCCTCCTGGATGACTGGGCTGATATATTGATACAGTCCACAGAATACACTAGGTTTGCAAATCTGGATAACTCATTCCTGGGACAAAAATGCTACTGGGAAATAAAGGACAGAGAACAGATCCTGTCTTTTTAAAATGAAACCAGCCTCCAAACCTGACTTCTCCTTATTGTAATGGTATTGTAATAAGCTGTATTAAAGCAAAAAACATTGCTCCACCTAATAAAATGCCTTGAATTAAGTAAACAATATTTCTGTGGCCAGTTAGACTTTTAGAACCTTACTGGGGAATAAGTAAAACTGTGCTGAAAAAAATACAGTGAAAAATGTTTATTTTGTCAAAATATGCTTTAACAAGAGGAAAAACAGCCTACACTGTTTCCTTTAATATCTAATCTCATGATGTGTTTCATTTTCAGCCAATCCTTGTACGTATGTGGACACATACTCAAACTGTCCTGATTTAGCAAAGAACTATGGATGTGAACACTCCATGATCAAGAAATACTGTCTTGCCGCCTGCCATTGCACCACTGAAATAAAATAACAGCCTCGGATTCCGCCCTTCATGGAAATTCTTCTTTTTAATGAGAGCACCTTTTAGAAAATCAGGGTACCATCTTGCAGCCCTCATGTGTGTAGTCCTAGTGACTTCAATAGGGCTACTCATCTGAGTGTAGGATCTTGCCATTCAATTTAGGTTCTTATCCTACTTTAATTCTTTGTTTTAAAATGTTGTAGATTTTTCTTCTTTGCTTGAAATTCAGCATCTGACATGCTAGACTTATATCATATTCAATGACTGAGATTTCTTCTCCATCAATAGCAACTACACTCTCTACAAAATACTATTTAAAGTACTATCTATCTAAAGATCAGTTCCTGCCAAGATATACATGTATAGTCCTTATTCTGTAAGTAATCCCATTGATACAATGGGCCAGACATAGAATCATAGAATATCAGGGTTGGAAGGGACCTCAGGAGGTCATCTAGTCCAACCCCCTGCTCAAAAGCAGGACCCATCCCCACTTAAATCATCCCAGCCAGGGCTTTGTCAAGCCTGACCTTCAAAACTTCTAAGGAAGGAGATTCCACCACCTCCCTAGGCAACGCATTCCAGTGTTTCACCACCCTCCTAGTGAAAAAGTTTTTCCTAATATCCAACCTAAACCTCCCCCACTGCAACTTGAGACCATTACTCCTTGTCCTGTCCTCTTCCACCACTGAGAATACATCTCCATCTTCATTCATGTGGAGAGTCACCTTACTGCACAAGCATTCCCGCTAGTTGCAACAGGAATACAAGGGTTGTAAGGTCTTAATCAATAGGAGTAAGGGTAGCAGAACTGTTCCCACTAAAAGTACTGAGGGCTGGATTCTGCCACACTTGATCACATGGAGTAGTACCTTACTCTGCAAATAACCCTGTGGACTGCATTGCAAGGAGGACATCAGAATTTGGTTCACTTAGATTAATTGGACTACTCCTAGTATAGGATACTACCCAGCATGAATAAGACTGCCAAAATCTGACCCTCAGTGAAAAAGGGCTGTTGGAACAATGGCATCAATAAGTCTATTCTTGAAAGTAATTACCACGCAAGGAAGGAAGGATTATGAGATAGGGAAATGTTCTTCTAATAACAAATAGAGAGCTGTCACCTGAGTTACTTTTAAATTGTCATTTCTGTATTACTCATTACATTACTCGTTCAATATTGCACAATTTGTTTTGGCTTTTATTACTTTTGCCTCATGTAAAATACTGTTTCACCAGGTTCCCTGGAGTGCAAGTCTTTATCACAATTCTTTGTCCGTATAGCCTTGGTGCTGCAATCAGTGTTTGACTGATATTCCTGGAAACACTGCAGAAGATCTGTAACACACAGTTATATTTTGAAGAGGTGAAGTTTCTCGGGTAGAAAAAGTCAAAGAATGTAGACATCAGAGAAGCAATTCTAGTCCAAGTAACAACAAATAGACAAAAAGTTCTGCGGCTCACAAAGGGCCAAGTCGAATGAATAAAGACTATTCATGTAAGGAGGTGGAATTTCACTAAGAATGAATTTGCCCTTCTCTCTCCTTCTTACATTCAGTCTGGAATCCGGTTTCCTCCCACCTCACTATCACAGAGAGGGAGTGTTATAGATAATACACAACAATTGTCTCTGAGCTTTGGGAAAGAGCTGTTGCATTGGGCATTCAGCAGAGAGTGGATAACAATGAACCCACAGTTCCCATAGCATCCCTTTAGTTCTCCATAACACGACTTCTCCTTTAGGCACTCTGCCATGCAGGGCACCTCTATAGCTTTAAAAGCCTTGATTCACCAGAGTACTTAGGCAGAGTTGAACTTTAAGTGCAAGCTTATGTAAGCAAATGCTTATAGTTGAGCACATGGTTAAGTGTTTTGCTGAATCAGGGCCAAAAGCATGAGTAGTGAATAAACCATTCATTCATTTTACACCTGCCAAAAAAGTATTACATACGGATATGAAGAACATCCAAAGTTACAATTAATACAGTTTAGAAGGGATATTAAACCTTGTGCTTCAGGGATAAGCTAAATTCCAACTATGAGAGACAAGAATGAGAGCTAATGTGGGAAAAAGGGGATTGCAGGGTTCTTACACCTTCCTCTGGATTAGCTGGTACTGGGCACTCTCGGAGACAGGATTCTGAATTAGATGGACCCCTGGTCTGGTCCAGTTTGGCACTCCCTAGGTTACCCATTGCACAAGTGATACCATATATGGAATGTGACTTCCTCTCTAAAACCTTATGCTGGCTTGTTGGCTCCTGTCTTAAAATACAGTTGTCGTCAGATGTTGGCTGCATGTGCGTGTGTTTTCTCTGCGTGATGTCCTGGCTCTGCACAGATAGTTGGCACAGCAGACCTTGATCAATCCGCCTGTTACCCGCACAAAATTCTCTTGTAATTCACACATTCAAGGGCACCCACCTTTACCCAGTTCCTAGGGCTCAAGGCGTAACCCTCTTAATTTAGGCACCATCACCCTTTCCCAGTTCATAGGGCTCCGGGCAAAAAGCACCTAACTTTACCCCTCCATGGGCTCTGGGCTCTACTCCTCTGTGGCCTCCGGGCAAACACCCTTTCCCTGTGGACTCAGGACTTAATCTTTTGCAGGTTTACGGGGTCTTTTACCAGTGAAAGAGCCTTACACAGTAATATACTACATAACCTCTATTTATTAACAATCACCAAAAACAGAATGCACACTCTACACATTCAGTGCTCTCCACTCCCAATAAGACAGATGAACTTTTCTTGATGGCCAGTCAGGATCAGGTCCATCTGGGGGACTCCAGTTTCTGCACGGTGTCATTGGCAGAGTGTTGCGGTCTGGCAGCTCTGATCTTTGGGGCTGTGTACTGGAGCTGGTTACCAAAGAACTTCCTTTTGAACCCCAGTTTATATAGTGAAATTTGAGTTCTGCTTTGCTATACCTTAACCAATCATTATACTGAAACCTATCTAACCAATCCTAACATAGTGTAACAAAATTCTTTAACTGATTATATCCCACTACTCTAATTAACTTACACCTAGCAAAATTAATTATACAGCAGACAGACACAATTAAAGAACCAGACAGAGACCATACAGGTAAACAATAGGGAAGTGGGGACCATAATGACAAAACAATAAAGAAACGAGGATTTCACAACCACAACTATTGATACATGATTTCTTGACAGACAGCATGCTATCAAACTAAGTTTTCTTTAAACATCTTAAGATCTATTTCTTTATCTGGTGATAGTGGGTGCCATTAGGATGAGGTGTCCTTCTTAACAGCCTGATATTATATTGTTTTACTGTAATTTAGATGGAATGTGAGGATATGACTTCCTGCTTCCTAGCTAATGGCTGCTGCTTGGCTGCTCTTTTAATCTGGCTGCAGATGAAGGCCTTAGGCCTTACAATATGGCCGCAGACAAAGGCCTTATCCTTACATGCCCAATAAAACCACAGACCCGATTTAGTAGCGAAGGCAACCAGCCAGGTTTATTGTTAACGAAGCAAGGACCTAGTATCCCTTAGTCTCTACAGGACCACTAACATATGTATGCCTGTCACAATGGACCAGCTCAGTCAGTGGTGGGACTTTCCACTGCCTCCTAGCCTGGCCAAAGACACTTCCCGAGACTCCATTTTATACACCAATACAAACAAGTTATGTATTGCCCCTCTTACATGGGTAGTTACCACCCTCTACTATGTACATGTGGGTTCAAGCAAAACATCTCTATCCATCACACCGTCCTCCTAACCTTATCTTTAGGTCAGCATGTTCCTGTTATCTTTGGGAAATGTGTCTGCACCATACTTGGTATCAGGGTGTTCTGGTACCACTCTTCTGGAATGTGTTTGCATGAGTGTCCTATGCCTCGTACTGTGTGTGTTTTTGCAATACCAGCCCTGTTCTTGCCAGGCTCTGTGAGCTTGCAAGCCGGCATGTTTTATACCAGGGCCTGCCTTCTGCTTACAGCCTGACTTTTGCTAACTTCACTTTATATCAGCAAAGCTTGACCACTACTTTAGTTCGGGCCTTAGGCCTCACACTGGGCTTCTCATACACAGGGGCAGTGAGTTTTATGGGTCTATTGTGCCCGGGCTCCAGCAAATTCAGGGCCCCAGGGGCACAGCTCCACCAATGTTCGGGGTCTCTCCCCCGGACCCACCTGCCGCCCCCCCCGTGCGCCTCCCCCAAGCGTCCCTGCCGGCCCTGGGATGGCTGCCCTGCAGCTCCGCACTGTGCTCCCTCACCAGCCACTGCCAGCTACAAGGGAGCAGTGCCCAGGGCAGGCTGAGGCGGCTACCAGGGCCGGCCTTTGACCAGGTGATAAGGGCAGTTGCCCAGGGTGATGTGCTGATGGGGACGCATTTGATACATCCCACATGATCTTACCTGCAGCCAGCCAGCTGGGCTTAAGGACGGGAAGTGCTCCTGCCAGCCTACCCAGGGTCAGGGTGGGAGAGAAAAAAAATCACACATCCAAGCTGTAGCTTGAGGTACTCACTCTCAGGTAACTCCTCTGGTGGGAGCAGCAGCAGGGACGGGTGCCCGGGGGGATGCTCCCCACTCTCCCAGGACAGAGGGCCCCCTGTAGAAACCATGGGGAGTGGGGGGGGGCAGGCTGGGCTCAGTCCCGACCTGATGTCTGGGATGGGCGGCTGAGGTTGGTGCAGGGTGGGGGGGAGGGCGGGGGTTGAAAGAGGAGTGTGTGTGCAGCTTGTCTCTGTGTGCTCCGGTTGACTGGGGGCTTGGAGAAGCCCTGTGATCTGGTTGTGTGATATTGTAGCGCAGGTTTGGGTCCATCCCCACTTAGAATCATAGAATCATAGAATATCAGGGTTGGAAGGGACCTCAGGAGGTCATCTAGTCCAACCCCCTGCTCAAAGCAGGACCAATCCCCAACTAAATCATCCCAGCCAGGGCTTTGTCAAGCCTGACCTTAAAAACTTCTAAGGAAGGAGATTCCACCACCTCCCTAGGTAACGCATTCCAGTGTTTCACCACCCTCCTAGTGAAAAAGTTTTTCCTAATATCCAACCTAAACCTCCCCCACTGCAACTTGAGACCATTACTCCTTGTCCTGTCTTCTTCTACCACTGAGAATAGTCTAGAACCATCCTCTTTGGAACCACCTCTCAGGTAGTTGAAAGCAGCTATCAAATCCCCCCTCATTCTTCTCTTCCGCAGACTAAACAATCCCAGTTCAGCCTCTCCTCATAAGTCATGTGTTCCAGTCCCCTAATCATTTTTGTTGCCCTCCGCTGGACTCTTTCCAATTTTTCCACATCCTTCTTGTAGTGTGGGGCCCAAAACTGGACATAGTACTCCAGATGAGGCCTCACCACTGTCGAATAGAGGGGAACGATCACGTCCCTCGATCTGCTGGCAATGCCCCTACATATACATCCCAAAATGCCATTGGCCTTCTTGGCAACAAGGGCACACCGTTGACTCATATCCAGCTTCTCGTCCACTGTAACCCCTAGGTCTTTTTCTGCAGAACTGCTGCCTAGCCATTCGGTCCCTAGTTTGTAGCGGTGCATGGGATTCTTCCGTCCTAAGTGCAGGACTCTGCACTTGTCCTTGTTGAACCTCATCAGATTTCTTTTGGCCCAATCCTCCAATTTGTCTAGGTCCCTCTGTATCCTATCCCTCCCCTCCAGCGTATCTACCTCTCCTCCCAGTTTAGTGTCATCTTCTCTTCCCCTTCCCCACTAAGAGCCCCACTTGCCCAGGAAAGGGCTTACTCATTCCTCTGGCACTGCTGGTAGGACTGGAGTGCACATTTAGCTCCACACAGTGAGCATCATGCTAACCAGGGGCGCTGCTGCAGCCTACCTGCTCCAATCCCATCCCTTCCCTGTGACCCACAGGGGGGCATGAACTGGGTCACGTTACCCCTCCTCTCCAGTTTTCTGCTAGGGTTTGCCTGCCGAGCTCTCCCGCTCCCTCCCCTGCTTGCTGGAAGCAGCCTGGGACCAGGACGGGAGAGGTAAACAAACAGCAGGTGAACCAAATAGCTGGGAGCCTGGGAGCACTCGGGAGGAAGGGCTGATGCTTCAGCTCTGCAGGGAGAGGTTAGGTAGGGGAGGAAGGAAGGAACTGCTGCTTCCCCATAGGGGAACTGTGGGCAAGGGGGAGAGCTGGGCTGCCTTGGGGGGGGGGGGGTATGACACTCGAGCTGTTGGGGGGGGTGAACCTTTAAATTGTGCCCCCCATCAGCAGCTGCAGGTCCTGTCCTCCCTGCTCCCCTGGCTCAGAAGCTTCACTCACTTGGTCCCGGGGGGGGGGGGGGGGGCGCTGCTGTCTCCCCAGAGTCAGGCAGGCGGGTGCATAGGAGATAAATGAGTGTGACTGAGATCAGCTCCCCCATGTGCCTCCTTCCCCCTCCCTCCCCATCTGAGCAGGAATGGGAATGGGAGTCTCAGTGGGTGGTGTCTGCCTGCCTGCTGTGACTTCCTTGAAACCCATTTACCTTTCATTCAGTCCCTGATTGCTTACTCACACCCTCATGCTCTCTTTTTTTAACTGTTTCTGTTTCCACTACAAGTTGTACTTAACAGTATAATGAGATTCCTTGGGGCAGGGCCTTGTCTAAGATGTTGGGCACAGGGTTGTGTACATTTCTATACTGCATCAAGATTTAGAATAAGGAAACTCCTTTCTTTACTCCCATCTTAATCCCATATCCTGCAAACCTCATTCATCCTTTGGAAGTCAGTGGGGTTCCTGCTCTTAGGGCACGTCTACACTGGCAGAGTTACAGCGCCATCAGTTACACTGCCTCAGAGAGCGCTGAAGGGAAACCGCTGTTGTGCGTTCACACTGTCGGCTGCCTGCACAATAGCGTGTTCACACTTGCAACACTTGCAGCGGCATTCGGAGCAGTGCACTCTGGGCAGCTATCCCACAGAGCACCTCTTTCTCTTCTGCCGCTAAGACTTGTGGGAAGGCGGAGGGGGTTGTGGGGCATCCTGGGTCCTGACCCAATGCCCTGTGATGCATTGCTTCACATCCCAGCAACTCCTGTGCTTCTGTCCACATTTGCAGCCATCTTTCAACCATTTGTGTACTGCGCGCCCTGCCTCTTTGAGCTGCAGGAATGGATCCTGAACTGGTGACCAGTATGCTGCTCGCTCTGACCAACACGTCACAAGTGTCAGTGGAGTTATTCCTTAAACTACAAAGGCAAGAGGAGAGTGACACTGATCTCGCCACACGTAGTAGCTATGACACGAGAATGCCTCTGACATTCACGGAGGTGCTGACCACAGTGGAACGCCGCTTTTGAGCTCGGAAAACAAGCACTGAGTGGTGGGATCACATCATGATGCTTGTCTGGGATGACAAGCAGTAACTGCAGAACTTTTGCATAAGGAAAGCCACATTCACGGGACTGTGTGATGAGCTCGCCCCAGCCCTGCGCCGCAAGGACACAAGAATGAGAGCTGCCCTGCTGCTGGAGAAGCACGTGATGATTGCACTGTGGAAGCTAGCTACTTCAGACTGCTACGGATCGGTTGCTAATCACTTTGGAGTGGGAAACTCTACTGTTGGACTTGTGTTGACGGGAGTGTGCAGGGCCATTAATCTCATTCTGCTCCGAAAGACAGTGACTCTGGGCAATGTGTGTGACATTTTAGATAGCTTTGCACAAGTGGGCTTTCCTAACTGCAGAGGGGCAATAGATGGCATGCACATTCCACTTCTGGCACCAGATCACCTAGCCACCGAGTTCATTAATCGCAAGGGGTATTTCTCAGTGGTTCTCCAGGCACCTGTGGATCACCGTGGGCGTTTCACAGACATTAACGCAGGCTGGCCCGCATCTTTCAGAACGCTGGTCTGTTCAGGGAGCTGCAAGCAGGGACTTTCTTCCCGGACCAGAAGATCACAGTAGGGCAGTGATTCCTAAACTTTAACAACCGACAAACCCCTTTCATGAAAATAGCAAATCTTGTGAAACCCCTCCTAAAAATGAATATTTCCAGGGATTTTCTCCCTTACCTGACCATAAATTATAGAAGCAGTGATCTTGGAAATAATTTGGGTTTTTTATAACATGCTTATTATACACTATATATTATTACATTATTATTTATCATTACATTATTAATTTTATTACATTACGAAAATGGCAACACTCTTCCAAGATTTCACTTTTGTAGCTCAGATCACTTTGATTAAACCTCCTACATGTTTCATCAAGGAGTACCAGATGTGCAACAGTATGAAGGTATTTAAGAAGCCAACTCAAATAAGGTTTCAGAGTAGCAGCCGTGTTAGTCTGTATTCACAAAAAGAAAAGGAGGACTTGTAGCACCTTAGAGACTAACCAATTTATTTGAGCATAAGCTTTCGTGAGCTACAGCTCACTTCATCGGATGCATTCAGTGGAAAATACAGTGGGGAGATTTATATACATAGAGAACATGAAACAATGGGTGTTACCATACACACTGTAACCAGAGTGATCACTTAAGATGAGCTATTACCAGCAGGAGGGGGGGGGGCGCGGGGGAAACTTTTGTAGTGATAATCAAGGTGGGCCATTTCCAGCAGTAAACAAGAACATCTGAAGAACAGTGGGAGGGGGCGAATAAACAAGGGGAAATAGTTTTACTTTGTGTAATGACTCAACCACTCCCAGTCTCTATTCAAGCCTAAGTTAATTGTATCCAATTTGCAAATTAATTCCAATTCAGCAGTCTCTCATTGGAGTCTGTTTTTTAAGTCTTTTTGTTGAAGAATTGCCACTTTTAGGTCAGAAATCGAGTGACCAGAGAGATTGAAGTGTTCTCCGACTGGTTTATGAATGGTTTCAGAGTAACAGCCGTGTTAGTCTGTATTCGCAAAAAGAAAAGGAGTACTTGTGGCACCTTAGAGACTAACCAATTTATTTGAGCATGAGCTTTCAGCAGGTGTGTATTGTAGTTGTAAGAATGCTTGACAGAGATCTTGTAGCCGTTTGTCTCTGTCTGTGGGGTTGGCGCAAATGCGGTTCTATCGTAGAGCTTGGCTGTAGACAATGGATCGTGTGGTGTGGTCTGGGTGAAAGCTGGAGGCATGTAGGTAGGAATAGCGGTCAGTAGGTTTCCGGTATAGGTAAATAAATAAAGGGAATAAATAAATAGGGAACTCAAATAAAGAGTTCCTCCCTCAAGCATTCAGGTCTTGAGCAGTCCAGTCAAACAATGCATGACTAAAAGCTTAAACTTGTTCTTCATAATAATTTTTAAAACAATACTAGCAGCCTATTTAATTTTAGAAACAGCAAAAAATATCCACCTCCCTTTCCAGTTCTCCTAAGGAGTCTTGAAGTTTAAATCTCCTCAGTGTGATAGATGCACATGCTTTGATCTGCATAGCTCTTGGAAGTCTGGAACCACTGGAGAAAGATAAAGTCTCAGGTCTGAGTCTGCTTCTGGATTTGGTTTTCAGATGTGCACACGAGGAAAACACTTTCTCGCATAAGTATGTTGTTGAAAATGGTAACAAAAGTATAGTAGCTTTTTCTACCAGCAGGGGGTACTTGTTTCTTAAACTCAGCCAAAAGTTGATCAATGACAGACTTCTGAAACTCCTTTTCAGTTCGTCATCACAGGAGATCTTAGTCAATGTTTCCTTTTCCTCAGTGCTCAATATCTGAGTTGAGAAAGTGGTATCATCAAAGGGGTTCCGAATCCAGTCATTATCACCTGACTTACCTGGAAAGTACGGCCTGAGTATTGTGCACTTTTAGGTGTGCAGTTATATTGGTTTTAGTGCACTGATCCGACCGAAGTTTATGTTCTGCCAGGAAGTCATGGTCAAGGGGCTGGGGCTGAATGTTTCATTCAGGTTTACACCTTTTAAAACACTTTAATGTAAATTAAGTTTAACTTTGCCACGAAAAGTCATTTTAAAAAAACCCACCTTTTTGAAATGGGATGCTGCTACAGTTTCAAAGCTGTTCTCTCAACACTTTTCAAGCCTGGCCATTCAAACCTGATCTTGTTTTATGAATAGTTCAAACAAATCAGCATTTGTTGGGGGAAAAAAATGTCCTGGCTACTCTCATCTCATTTGTATATTAAGGATTCATTTATGAATAACTTGTAAAGAGTTTAACCATTATTAATAGGTGTTATATGCATGATTTGTATGTGTCATGGAGGGTGATAATCAAACTGTTGGACGCCACAACAAATAGACGCACCCTCTATTAAAACAATTATTAATTATGGAGCTCAGTGGGAAGCCATCTTCCCATTCTGCAGGAGTCTGGACTTCAGAATTTTTTCCCCCATCCTGAATTGGGACCAAAAGTCAACATCCAAAATTTTCACAGACCAGTATTCTGAAAAAGCTTGATTGGGTCAATTGAAACGTTGTTATAATTCTGACCTTTAGTAATTTATACTTAAAGTTAAAATAAAGTTTTCTAAGAGAAAGCCATTTGAAACCAGAAAAAGAAAACATTTGGAAAATGTCAAAATGAGACATTCCAACAACTTCAAAACTGTCAAAAAAAATTTCAAAAATCTTTCCTGTAACCAGTTTCAACATATTGACATTTTCTGATGAAAAACATTTAACTGGACTAGCTCTGTTCATTTAACTACTTTATAAATGATCATAAATAGAATTGTATTTAAGTGTGACCAACTTTCACATTGCCCATATTACATTGGTGCTAATTTTGCACTGTGATCCATACAGGCTGACTGCTTCAGCTGTGAACAGATCCATTGACATACGTCACAGGCACCTCCATCGCCACCCAGTGTACAGCACTGCCTGACCTGTTTCTTGGTCTCTTAAACACAAACACACACCAGGTTGTTTCCCTTTCACCACTATAATATGTAGTTATATTTCACTTACAAAGTATAACCAAGTATTGCAAGTTTACAGCAGGAAGAGATTACCACCCACAGCCTTCTCTGCTCAGCCTAGACTCACCCTCTGAGATTTTCTCTGTATTCTCAAAAACAACGAGGAGTCTGGTGTCACCTTAAAGACTAACATATTCATTTTGGGCATAAGTGTTTGTGGATAAAAAACTCACTGAAGAAGTGCATCTGAAGATGAATCTGAAGAAGTGTTTTTTTTACCCACGAGAGCTTATGCCCAAATACATCTGTTAGTCTTTAAGGTGACACCGGACCCTCGTTGTTTTTGTGGATACAGACTAAGCCCTGGTCTACACTAGGACTTTAGGTCGAATTTAGCAGCGTTAAATCGATGTAAACCTGCACCGGTCCACACAATGAAGCCCTTTATTTCGACTTAAAGGGCTCTTAAAATCGATTTCCTTACTCCACCCCTGACAAGTGGATTAGCGCTTAAATCGACCTTGCCGGCTCAAATTTGGGGTACTGTGGACACAATTTGATGGTATTGGCCTCCGGGAGCTATCCCAGAGTGCTCCATTGTGACTGCTCTGGACAGCACTCTCAACTCAGATGCACTGGCCAGGTAGACAGGAAAAGAACCGCGAACTTTTAAATCTCATTTCCTGTTTGGCCAGCGTGGCAAGCTGCAGGTGACCATGCAGAGCTCATCAGCACAGGTGACCATGATGGAGTCCCAGAATCGCAAAAGAGCTCCAGCATGGACCGAACGGGAGGTACGGGATCTGACCGCTGTTTGGGGAGAGGAATCTGTGCTATCAGAACTCCGTTCCAGTTTTCGAAATGCCAAAACATTTGTCAAAATCTCCCAGGGCATGAAAGACAGAGGCCATAACAGGGACCCGAAGCAGTGCCGCGTGAAACTGAAGGAGCTGAGGCAAGCCTACCAGAAAACCAGAGAGGCGAACGGCCGCCCCGGGTCAGAGCCCCAAACATGCCGCTTCTATGATAAGCTGCATGCCATTTTAGGGGGTTCAGCCACCACTACCCCAGCCGTGTTGTTTGACTCCTTCAATGGAGATGGAGGCAATACGGAAGCAGGTTTTGGGGATGAAGAAGATGATGATGTTGATGAGGTTGTAGATAGCTCACAGCAAGCAAGCGGAGAAACCGGTTTTCCCGACAGCCAGGAACTGTTTCTCACCCTGGACCTGGAGCCAGTACCCCCTGAACCCACCCAAGGCTGCCTCCTGGACCTAGCAGGCGGAGAAGGGACTGACCTCTGGTGAGTGTACCTTTTAAAATACTATACATGGTTTAAAAGCAAGCATGTGAAAGGATTACTTTGCCCTGGCATTCGCGGTTCTCCTAGATGTACTCCTAAAGCCTTTGCAAAAGGTTTCTGGGGAGGGCAGCCTTATTGCGTCCTTCATGGTAGGACACTTTACCACTCCAGGCCAGTAACACGTACTCGGAAATCATTGTACAACAAAGCATTGCAGTGTATGTTTGCTGGCATTCAAACAACATCCGTTCTTTATCTCTCTGTGTTATCCTCAGGAGAGTGAGATATAATTCATGGTCACCTGGTTGAAATAGAGTGCTTTTCTTCAGGGGACACTCAGAGGAGCCCATTCCTGCTGGGCTGTTTGCCTGTGGCTAAACAGAAATGTTCCCTGCTGTTAGCCACAGGGAGGGGGGAAGGTTGAGGGGGTAGCCACGCAGTGGGGGGAGGCAAAATGCGACCTTGTAACGAAAGCACATGTGCTATGTATGTAATGTTAACAGCAAGGATTACCCTGAAAGAGTGTAGCCACTGTTTTATAAAATGTGTCTTTTTAAATACCGCTGTCCCTTTTTTTTTCTCCACCAGCTGCATGTGTTTCAATGATCACAGGATCTTGTCCTTCCCAGAGGCTAGTGAAGCTTAGAAAGAAAAAAAAACGCACTCGCGATGAAATGTTCTCCGAGCTCATGCTGTCCTCCCACACTGACAGAGCACAGACAAATGCGTGGAGGCAAATAATGTCAGAGTGCAGGAGAGCACAAAATGACCAGGAGGAGAGGTGGCGGGCTGAAGAGAGTAACTGGCGGGCTGAAGAGAGTAAGTGGCGGGCTGAAGAGAGGGCTGAAGCTCAAATGTGGCAGCAGCGTGATGAGAGGAGGCAGGATTCAATGCTGAGGCTGCTGGAGGACCAAACCAGTATGCTCCAGTGTATGGTTGAGCTGCAGCAAAGGCAGCTGGAGCACAGACTGCCACTGCTGCCCCTCTGTAACCAACCGCCCTCCTCCCCAAGTTCCATAGCCTCCACACCCAGACGCCCAAGAACGTGGTGGTGGGGGGCCTCCGGCCAAACAGCCACTCCACCACAGAGGATTGCCCAAAAAAAAGAAGGCTGTCATTCAATAAATTTTAAAGTTGTAAACTTTTAAAGTGCTGTGCTTAAAGTGCTGTGTGGCATTTTCCTTCCCTCCTCCACCACCCCTCCTGGGCTACCTTGGTAGTTATCCCCCTATTTGTGTGATGAATGAATAAAGAATGCATGAATGTGAAGCAACAATGACTTTATTGCCTCTGCAAGCGGTGATTGAAGGGAGGAGGGGTGGGTGGTTAGCTTACAGGGAAGTAGAGTGAACCAAGGGGCGGGGGGTTTCATCAAGCAGAAACAAACAGAACTTTCACACCGTAGCCTGGCCAGTCATGAAACTGGTTTTCAAAGCTTCTCTGATGCGTACCGCGCCCTCCTGTGCTCTTCTAACCGCCCTGGTGTCTGGCTGCGCGTAACCAGCAGCCAGACGATTTGCCTCAACTTCCCATCCCACCATAAACGTCTCCCCCTTACTCTCACAGATATTGTGGAGCACACAGCAAGCAGTAATAACAATGGGAATATTGGTTTCGCTGAGGTCTAAGCGAGTCAGTAAACTGCGCCAGCGCGCCTTTAAACGTCCAAATGCACATTCTACTACCATTCTGCACTTGCTCAGCCTGTAGTTGAACAGCTCCTGACTACTGTCCAGGCTGCCTGTGTACGGCTTCATGAGCCATGGCATTAAGGGGTAGGCTGGGTCCCCAAGGATACATATAGGCATTTCAACATCCCCAACAGTTATTTTCTGGTCTGGGAATAAAGTCCCTTCCTGCACCTTTTGAAACAGACCAGAGTTCCTGAAGATGCGAGCGTCATGTACCTTTCCCGGCCATCCCATGTTGATATTGGTGAAACGTCCCTTGTGATCCACCAGAGCTTGCAGCACTATTGAAAAGTACCCCTTGCGGTTTATGTACTCGGCGGCTTGGTGCTCCGGTGCCAAGATAGGGATATGGGTTCCGTCTATGGCCCCACCACAGTTAGGGAATCCCATTGCAGCAAAGCTATCCACTATGACCTGCACATTTCCCAGGGTCACTACCCTTGATATCAGCAGATCTTTGATTGCGTGGGCTACTTGCATCACAGCAGCCCCAGCAGTAGATTTGCCCACTCCAAATTGATTCCCAACTGACCGGTAGCTGTCTGGCGTTGCAAGCTTCCACAGGGCTATCGCCACTCGCTTCTCAACTGTGAGGGCTGCTCTCATCTTGGTATTCATGCACCACAGGGCAGGGGAAAGCAAGTCACAAAGTTCCATGAAAGTGCCCTTACGCATGCGAAAGTTTCGCAGCCACTGGGAATCGTCCCGGACCTGCAACACTATGCGGTCCCACCAGTCTGTGCTTGTTTCCCAAGCCCAGAATCGGCGTTCCACTGCATGAACCTGCCCCATTAGCACCATGATGCCCATATTGGCAGGGCCCATGCTTTCAGAGAAATCTGTGTCCATGTCCTGATCACTCACGTGACCGCGCTGACGTCGCCTCCTCGTCCGGTATCACTTTGCCAGGTTCCGGTGCTGCATATACTGCTGGATAATGCGTGTGGTGTTTAATGTGCTCCTAATTGCCAAAGTGAGCTGAGCGGCCTCCATGCTTGCCTTGGTATGGCGTCCGCACAGAAAAAAGGTGCGGAACGATTGTCTGCCGTTGCTCTGACGGAGGGAGGGGCGACTGACGACACGGCTTACAGGGTTGGCTTCAGGGAGCTAAAATCAACAAAGGGGGTGTCTTTACATCAAGGAGTATTTCAGGCAGGACTTCACGGAGGGTTCCAATAAGAAATGGTGCACCTAAGTTATTGTTCTTATTGGAACAAGGAGGTTAGCCTGGCCTCTGATTGATACATGGCTAGATTTACCTCGCTGCACCTTCTCTGTGAGTGACTGCAGTGTGACCTAGAAAAAGGAGTCCCCTAGATGGGGGAGGGGGGGAAGCAAATGAATACAGAACAAATCTGGTCTATTTCTTGTTTCAATCCACTCCATCTATCTTTTACATCTTTGGCTGGCAGCAGACGGTGCAGAAGGACTGCATGCCATCCACATCTCATGGCTGCTTGGCAGAAGATGGTACAGTACGACTGCTAGCCATCCTCATCTCTTGCTTGCCCGGCAGAAGATGGTACAGTACGACTGCTAGCAATCCGTATCGCCTGCCTGCTCACCATAAGACGGTTCAATAGGACTGACTGAAGGACTAAAGAGAATGACCTGGTCAAGTCACTCTAAATTAAGTCCCTGCGCCCATGTCTGTCCAGGCACTCCCAGCCGACGTGGCCAGGAGCACCTCGACATGACGATGACGGCTACCAGTCGTATTGAACCGTCTGCTGCCACAAGGCAAGGGGTTGCTGCTACTGTGTAGCAAAGCCGTACCGCGTCTGCCAGCACCCAGGAGACATAGGGTGACGGTTACCTGAGCGGGCTCCATGCTTGCCGTGGTATGGCGTCTGCACAGGTAACTCAGAAAAAAAGGCGCGAAACGATTGTCTGCCCTTGCTTTCACAGAGAGAGGGAGGGAACGGGAGCCTGACGATATGTACCCAGAACCACCCACGACAATGTTTTAGCCCCATCAGGCATTGGGATCTCAACCCAGAATTCCAATGGGCAGCGGAGACTGCGGGAACTGTGGGATAGCTACCCACAGTGCAACGCTCCGGAAGTCGACTCTAGCCTCGGTACTGTGGAAGCGCTCCACCGAGTTAATGCACTTAATGCACTTAGAGCATTTTCTGTGGGGACACACACACTCGAATATATAAAACCGATTTTTAAAATAACGACTTCTATAAATTCGACCTTATTCCGAGGTGTAGACATACCCTAACAGAGCTACCCCTCTAATTCTCTGTATCCTGTTCCTCCCACTTATGTCCTCTAATGACAGGTTTCAGAGTCCTCTAAATTACTGAGCTAATTGTCTCATTAGCCCACCAATTGCCAAACAAGTATCAGTCATTCCCAACAGAAACTGCTTAATTGCCTTCAGTGAAGCCTGCACTCCTCTCAGTGCTGCAGCAACTACAATGATCTTCTATACTTTCCACTTCATGCATCCGATGAAGTGAGCTGTAGCTCACGAAAGCTTATGCTCAAATAAATTGGTTAGTCTCTAAGGTCCCACAAGTACGCCTTTTCTTTTTGCGAATACAGACTAACACGGCTGTTACTGTGAAAAATGATCAGTCAGTTACTAATAGTGCCCTGTCACAACCTCATGGACACAACACTACTTCCACATACATCACAATGCAGGATTGGGACCTATAATTGCTACTTTTACTATTATACAGACTCGGCACTGAGCATGGTGGGGCAAATCTACGTTTGTTAGAAATTGGTTAACGGAAGTGGCCAAAAATGCACTAGATTTAAAAGGCAGGTGGTCATGTTATTATCCTATAGGATTTTTTTTTTTAAAAAAAAAAACACTTTTATAGCTCTTTGAAAATTTGCTGTTTTTTTAAATGCCAATCCCATCTTTTTTTCCACTTTTGAAAGTATCGGCCACCCCCATACGTAGCTCAGAAAAGGAAAAATGTCACATAGAATTAATTGGTTTTTTTCCCCGTTGAAATTCAGAATTTCAGAAAATGATCAAAACTACGAAATTTGAAAATCTTTAACCAGTCCTCCATGCTATACTAAAAAAAAAAAAAACCTAAACTTTTCAATCTATAACTTATATTTGTACAGGACAAGAAGCCGTGACAAAAAAGAAATGATCAATTAAAGGAAAATTAGGCAGAATAATTCAGAACCTAAGAGGGTAGAAACTATGATGACTCCCAGAGGCTTTATGTAGACACAAAACTACTTTAATTGTACTAGTGTAGCTGCCACAACAAACAGGACTAAGCTGTACAGGTATAATGTACCTTTATAGGAATATAACTGTATCTACACTCAGGGTTGTACAGGTAGAAAAATCACATGCCTGACCAAAATAGTTGAACCAGTAGGATAGAGGTGCCTCTGAAACTCCCAGGCTTAACCTGATTCACAGAAAGATGGTGTGAAGGGCTACTGTGCTGCTACAGAAGGTGCAGGTCCTCTCTCTCGGAGGACTGACTGCTCAGCAAAATAACAGCTTAACCGTCCGTGTCCTGCTGAGACGGAATATACAGCAGCATGACATCACAATGATTAATTACCATGCAAGCTTGTGACCCTAGCAGCATCCCAGTGCAAGAGGGCAAGTGTCTTATTGCTCTCTGGTGGAGAGGGTCAGCTGGTCTGGCCAGTTCAGTGTGCCCCAGCTCACTCATGTCATAACCTGTATCTAAAAGGTGTCATGTAAGATATCAGTAGAAAACCAATAACCTCAGATCATTAATATTATTGTGTGGGGTATGTGTGAAGGTCAAGTTCAAAATCACACATATACTAGAAATTATGTTCTTAAAGTGTGTCTGCCAGGTAGGACTGAAATTACCCTGCCCTAGATAAAGGAATGTTGTTCTGCCATCTTGAAGGTATTTGCAGGAAACATTAAGAGATAATGGAAATGCAATTTATATGAGAGATAAACAGACCCATTGCGACACACCAGGCTACAATCCAGACTCATGAGAAGCTGTGTCACCCATGCCATCTAACTTGGGGTGCCCTTTACAAGCCTTTGCTGCTGTAGCCTATAGTCTGGACTGCTCACAAACAGCCTCCAACATGCAAGTCACTCCCAGGTATGTCTGTGTGTGTGCTGCAGCCCAGGGCGGTAACTAGGGTGGGACAAGAGAGGCAGCCACCCAGGGCTCAGAGCTGGTGGGGGTGCAAAAATGGGGCTGCACGCAGGATCGGGACCTGCATCACCACCATCACCCGCCCCCTGCCCCAGATCAGGCCTAGCAGTGTCAGCTGGAGCCCAGGGTGCTCAGGCCCCCCCCATCCTGCACAATTGTGGGCCCAGTAACACCAGCCAGAGCATGCTCTCCCCGGCGCCAGGCCTGCGGTGGGGGTGGCAGGCGATCAGGGCACGGAGTACTGTTTGGCTCATGCTCTGAGCATGCTCCCATGAACTGAGCATGCTCAATAATATCTGCTGACGCTGCTGCCCTCGCTGGGGATTAAAAAGGTTAAAGGGGGCAAATCGGAGTGGGGGTATGGGCTGGTCTGAGCAGGGGGCAGAAACGGACTGTGGGGGGTTGGGAGGAGTCAAGCAGCTGGGGAAGGAGAGGCAAAATCAGGGAGCCGGGGTTAGGCACTGCGACAGGGTGGCAGAGGGCAAAACCTTGGCACAAGGAAGTGCAAAGGGAGTAACAGTTACCCCAATGGGTGAGTCACCTGCAGCATTTAAAAAATAATGTGGGAGGGGAAAGAGGGGCTTTTTATTTCCCCTTTCACAGGACATGTCACAGCACCAACTTCCCAGGGCTCTGTTCTTCAAAGCACAGGCAACCCAATGCCCAGACACCGCAGCTCCTCTCTGTCTGATGTAACCTACTGAGGTGCTGCAGGAGACTGAGTCAGTGAAATATTTTACACACACCCTCAAAAACTGCATGACACACATTTTGAGTATTTCTAAAAATCCCTTATCAGTTTATATACCTGCGTAAAGTCTCCTAGCAGGTCACAAATGTGCCTTATCTGGTGCTGTGATTCCCTGAATTGGACTCCCTCTAATTGTTGACTTCTTAAAATGTGATTTATTTTGATTACTCTTAGCACTTCGATCATTTACCTTTTGTCAACATTGGGGCAGGTGGATGGTGTTGTGCTATTTAGTGTATAGTGTAATAGCAATTAATCACTGGAAATATTTATAAGCAAATCATTGCTGGTAGTTTTAGCAACGGCATTTGCGTTTCTAGTATCGCGTTTCCGATGTTTTTACTGCGATTTTTCATTTGGAATTTTTAATTCAAAACTTGCATTTTTCTAGCACAAGTTTATTGCGTTGGATCATGTGACTTCCAGTCTGACTGATCTCCTCGCCTGACGTTAAAACTTCTTCATTTTCACTTGATCCACCAGTGGGGATTGCCCTTGTCAACTGTTATGTTGCCTCTCAATCCAGCCCTTAGCGCTTTTTCACGTCATTGCTTGTGTGTAGAACTTGGTTCCCAAATATTCACTAAGGGCAATACACTATCTCATATTAAATCCTTCTCAAAAGTATCAGTCTCAAAGGCAATAAAGCTACTGTAACTTTTACTGAACGCCCATGCTGGGTCAGATTAATGGTCCATCAAGCCCAGTGTCCTATCTTCCGACCGTGGCCAGTACCAGGTGCTGCTGAGGGAATGAACAGACCGAGTCATCGCTGAGTGATCCTGTCGTCACTCCCAGCTTCTGGTAGTCAGAGGATAGGGTTATGGACATCCAAAGCATAGGGTTTCATCCCTGACCATCTTGGCTAATAGGACCTATCCTCTAGGAATTTATTTAATTCTTTTTTTTTTGATCCAGTCATAGTTTTTGAATTGCGTTATGCTTAGCCTCACGCTTTCTTCTGTTACCTCTCCCAAACAATTCATATACCCAAGGCCATATCGCCACTACCAACGTATGCTAACTCAAGTTACATCAGCATGCAGTGACTGCGGTTAGTATGGCACTTGTGCACCTGCCTACTTTGCTCCTTGTGTCATAGAATCATAGAATATCAGGCTTGGAAGGGACCTCAGCAGGTCATCTAGTCAAAGCAGGACCAACCCCCAGTTTTTGGCCCAGATCCCTAAATGGCCCCTCAAGGATTGAACTCACAGCCCTGGGTTTAGCAGGCCAATGCTCAAACCACTGAGATAACCCTCCCCCCCAGTGTCAGTGGTGTAACAGGCGCACTTGTACTGATTCAGAGTGTGGTGTACAATGGGTATGTAGCAACAAAGCATCACAATTTGCTACCTTTGTAGGAGGAAGAACACCTGAGATACCTTGTATCAGAGGCCTGGTATGAGGCAGGACCTGCTCACACAACGTGGCAAGAACAGTGCTGATATTGCAGAAATACACATTCCTAAAATGTGCTAAGCACAGAGTACTCACGCAAACACATCCAGATATCAACTGAACATCCCGATATCAAGGATGGTACAAGAACATTCCCCCAGGATAACAGGAGCACACTGACCCCTGCTAAAAGATAAGGACAGGACGACAGTATGTAATAAAGATGTTTTGATCAAACCAACATGTACAAGGTGATGGGTGGTGACTGCCCTCAGATGTGGCTAGTTATTAACTATGTCAGAGGCAGTACTACCTTGTTTGTATCAGGGTAAAAAGATGTATCTCAGAGGGGGTATCTTGGTCCAGCTGAGGGGCAAATAGAAAGTCCTGCCCTTTACTGAGCTGTGTCCATTGTCACGGACATACATATCTTACTATCCTCAGAGTCTGCCAGGTGCTATTACTGTGCCTTGTCGACAATAAACCTGGCCTGGTGCCTTCATGCCTTAATGCATTTTGTGATCATTGGGCGGTTTGGTCGAGGTCTACAGTGCCCGGCTGTCTGCCCAGAGCTGGGGCAGCACACAGGAGAACACACACACACAGCCGAACATCTAGCCACACTGGTGACCCCGACTACTGATCTGATAAGTAAGCAAGCTGTCATAGAATCATAGAATCATAGAATATCAGGGTTGGAAGGGACCCCAGAAGGTCATCTAGTCCAACCCCCTGCTCGAAGCAGGACCAATTCCCAGTTAAATCATCCCAGCCAGGGCTTTGTCAAGCCTGACCTTAAAAACCTCTAAGGAAGGAGATTCTACCACCTCCCTAGGTAACGCATTCCAGTGTTTCACCACCCTCTTAGTGAAAAAGTTTTTCCTAATATTCAATCTAAACCTCCCCCACTGCAACTTGAGACCATTACTCCTCGTTCTGTCATCTGCTACCATTGAGAACAGTCTAGAACCATCCTCTTTGGAACCCCCTTTCAGGTAGTTGAAAGCAGCTATCAAATCCCCCCTCATTCTTCTCTTCTGCAGGCTAAACAATCCCAGCTCCCTCAGCCTCTCCTCATAAGTCATGTGTTCATGAGGAGTCATGTGTCCTCCGTAGGAATCGGGATCTAACATGACAGAAAACCACAAGCTAGGGAACTCCCTTAACCCCTCCCTGCAAATCCCCACAGAGTGTCATAATGTATGGACGTGCTGGGCTGCTAGCAAAAGAGGTCCATATGAATTTAAAAAATATAGTGGGGAAGGAACCTGGAATAAAACTATAGCCTTAAAATGTAGAATATTGCAAACTATAGCCCTGGCTGTTAAATGGTTAAAACAACACGCCATAAAATTGGCAGGGCAAGTAACAGAAACAAAGAAAGAGTTAAAAGAAGCAGGAGACGCCAGAGAGCCCTGGAATGCTCCCACTCTCCTAACAGGGCAGCAAGCCGTCCAGAGACAGCAAGCACAGGAGCAGAATAAAACATTGGAAACAAGTGGACAAATACCTGCAAAAAAGAGATGTGCCTTCCCCTTTTATAAATATTTGTGGTCAACAGCAGGCTTCAGGTAGCTACCCTGTGCCTGAAGAATGGGGACAGAAATGGAAAAAAGGTGGCCTTAGCAAAATTAAAAGATGAAACAGGGTCCACTGCATTGCAACCACCACCATACGATAAAAGCCAGGTTCCAGTAGAACCTAAACTGAGACCTAGACTGTGCCTGTCACAATGGGACAAGTAAGTGCACAGAAAAAGTAGCAAACAATATTTTCACAATATACTTTCATATTAAATCAGATGAGGGGGAAAACAGAACAATTCAGAGAGCCCATTAGGAGACAGGAGATGCTACTCAATCACAGGGGAGTGAATAAAAAAGAACTTAAAAGTAAAAAAAAACAAAATTGAGCGGGTTAACATCTAGAATTAATACATTAACAGATGGAGTTGCCCAAAAACAGGTACTGAAGCATGTAAGGGCACTCCCACAATCCATTTAGACAAAAGCAACATACGCTGGCAGAACAAATTCAGGCTTTGCAAAAGCAGGTTAGTCTCAAAGGTGCCACAAGTACTCCTTTTCTTTTTGCGAATACAGACTAACACGGCTGTTACTCTGAAACTACCTTCCTATGTTGCTCTCCCTCTTTCCCGCCCGGCCTCCGCCTCTCCTCACTTTCTCTCTCTCTCTCTCTCTGATTTAAAAGTTAAAAGTTATAGTTTTTACAAAAACCTCCAGAAAATAAAGGAATTAAAAACAGAACAAAACAACAATCAAACAAAGAAAAAACAAGGTAAAAATTTTACTTTAAATAAATCCAGTGAATTAATAATTTGAACCCTTCAGGAATGCAGCAGCTGGAATTACTCCTAACTTTCTTGAAGATAAAATGCAGACTCTGCTTTTAATCCTAACCACTAACTAATATTTAAAATATGGGCTTTCCTTATTACCACATAGCAAAGTTTTAAAATAAAGTTATTATAAAGTAATGGAAAATGCCTTAAATTATTAAATTAATAAAACAAATTTGGCAAATAATAATATACTTTTTTATCAATTTTAATAAAAGTTTTAAATAAAAAGGTAATAACTTGCTTATTTAAATGTTTAACCCTTTTGTTTGTATTTATTTTTTCTTTTTGTTTGCCTTATTTTGCAGTTATAAATAGAATTCTGGCGCCAATTGTTTTTAATTGTAAGTTTGTTATGTATGTTGTCCTGTGTTGTATGTGTGTGTCATGTGACTGCTTTTTATTGTTTTTATTTTGTTGCAACAAAAGTCAATTTTATACTTAAAAAAAAAAAGTGGTCTCACACTACTTTAATATTATGGTTGATGTATAACCATCATAATATTAATACAATTTTTAAGTTCAAAAAGGTCTCAGTTATAAATATATGTACATATATTTCTGCCTCAACAAATAATGCAATTGAAAACAAAAACAATTCTCTTTTACTAATCACAGTTTTTTATTTTTATTTTTTATTCAAAGGAAAAATGTAAGGGAAAACCTCAATGTCAAAGTAAAGGTAATATTAACAAAATGTCACTTTCTTGTTTGGGTTTTTATGAACTTGTTTGCACTTTTAAATACAGTTATAAAAACATTATAGCAAAAATGTTTTAAAATAACAATATACACATAAAGCTAACCAAACAATTTGAACAGGTTTCCACCTTTGGCTCCCAAACACAACAAAGTGCCACAAGAATTTCATACCCTCAAGGTTTCAGAGTAACAGCCGTGTTAGTCTGTATTGGCAAAAAGAAAAGGAGTACTTGTGGCACCTTAGAGACTAACCAATTTATTTGAGCATGAGCTTTCATGAGCTACAGCTCACTTCATCGGATGCATACCGTGGAAACTGCAGCAGACATTATATACCCACAGAGATCATGAAACAATACCTCCTCCCGCCCCACTGTCCTGCTGGTAATAGCTTATCTAAAGTGATCCCTCAAGGTGTTTGCATGAACTTGCACTTAAAATTTATTTTGGTATAATTGTTCTATGCTTTTATCTTATGTTGTGTGAAAGGGAAGTAATGGTTGTTAAAGTTTGTGCTTCTAAATAGTTAAAAGTGGAAATTATGTTATTAACTGTTTTGCTAAAACAGAGTGCTCAACAGGAGAAAGCAACACACCTTCTCATAGAAGATTGTGAGCATCTATTTAAGCACTTAAGCATTACATTTAGTATAAAATATTAGTAAAAATTAATGTCCATACAACAGTTGTGTTATAAAAGACTTGGTCCACATTACATTGTAAACAAACAAAGTTAATCTGTGTATTAAATTTGGGTTACTGAAAACAAGAACAGGTTTCAGAGTAACAGCCGTGTTAGTCTGTATTGGCAAAAAGAAAAGGAGGCCTTGTGGCACCTTAGAGACTAACACATTTATTTGAGCATGAGCTTTCGTGAGCTACAGCTCACGTCATCGGATGCTCAAATTTGAGCTTAAGCTCAAATAAATTGGTTAGTCTCTAAGGTGCCACAAGTCCTCCTTTTCTTTTTGAAACCAAGAAGAAATGTAAAATAAACAAAAAACTTTGTGACATTAACTGATTAGCTGTTTAAGGTTGCATCCCACAGACCAAAGACACCAGAAGATATCACACCACAAAAACACTAAAACCGGGGTGGCCAACCTGTGGCTCCAGAGCCACACGCGGCTCTTCAGAAGTTAAGAGGCGGCTCCTTGTCTAGGCACCGACTCCAGGGCTGGAGCTACAAGCGCCAACTTTCTAAGTGCCGGGGGGTGCTCACGGCTCAACCCCTGGATCTGCCCCAGGCCCTACCCCCACTCCACCCCTTTCTACCTCCTCCCCTGATCCTGCCGTGCCCTCGCTCCTCCCCCTCCCCACGCCATGAAACAGCTGATCAGGAGGTGTGGGGAGGGAGGGGAAAGTGCAGATCGGCAGGGCTCCCGGTGGGTGGGAGGTGCTGGGAGCGGAGGGCGGAGTGGAGCTGATGGGGGGCTGCTGACGTATTACTGTGGCTCTTTGGCAATGTACACTGGTAAATTCTGGCTCCTTCTCGGGCTCAGGTTGGCCACCCCTGCGCTAGAAGATATCGGTATACAGTGAAGGAACCCCCAAGCATCAAGAAAAGAAAAGTGAAGTGCTTTATAAATAAGAGACTGGTCAACTACACCTCAGTCTACCATATATGGATGATTAAGTTGGCAATCAGTTAATAACCACTAGCTGGACCAGGTTAAACTGTCATTTAATTTGAATTTGGCTACTGTGTAAAAGCAACTGTATGACTGCTGTATTGTTGAATGATTGCTCTAGGCCATTAACAATGTGCATAGCATTGCTAAACTGTTTAATCAACACACAGGTGAAAATCAACAAGCAAATAGCAGCAAACAACATGAAGACAAGACAATGGGTAAAAAAATTAAGTTACACAGTAACTACAAATTGGGTAAACAATCTTCCTGGTACGACAAGTCACACTTTGGGATCAGGGACACTGCATCCTCAATAAGGCACATGTCATTCAAAACAACCTTGTTCAGTGTCTGCGTACCAGTACTAAATGCTGACACAGCAATATTTGATAAATTGGTTACTGTCCATTCAGTAAGTTATCTGGAAGACAGCATCCATAAGAAACAACTGGATCTACATCAGCAACTGGTGTTTTACAGAGCAATGCAACCAATAAAACAGAGAAGCTAGCAGTTCCTGTTTCCTGCCTAGCACAGCTTACCCGAGGGTAACAACCAGCAGTAAGGGTAACCTATAACATGGATGAACAGTACTGTGCACTAACTAAACACAAGAAAATTTATATATAAAGGCCTCATTTGTAATGTCACTACTCCAAATTTCTGTTTTACTTCTCATATATGTGGCACTGTGGGACAGACTACAACAATGCATAAGAACATAAGAATGGCCATACTGGGTCAGACCATAGGTCCATCTATCCCAGTATCCTGTCTTCCAACAGTGGCCAATGCCAGGTGCCCCAGAGGGAATGAACAGAACAGGTAATCATCAAGTGAGTCATCCCCTGTCGCCCATTCCCAGCTTCTGGCAAACAGAGGCGAGGAACACCATCCCTGCCCATCCTGGCTAATAACCATTGATGGACCTCTCCTCCATGAATTTATTCCCTATCCCAGTATTCAAAACATTCAGCCTACTATCAATAATCATACAGGTGATAACTGTAATTGCCCTAATAGGAGTGTGTTGCTATCTGTGGCACCAAAATAAAAGGGCCAGACTACAACACCAGACTGAAAAAAAATTGCTATGCTTGGATATAAGGTGGTGTCATATACACACATACACACTACACATATATACCCATGTACACTAAAAATATATACATCATATCCATATTATTCATATGTATTAAATATCTGGTAGCGCTCCCAAGGCTCAATCAAAAAGTTACATTACTCAATCAAAGTCCTGGGCCTAACGTTCCCAGGCCCACCATAAGGGACTACACATGATTGGAAAATAAAATCTGTCCTTCAGTCGTACAAGGGAATGTGCAGACCAAGGGACAGATGGGGCATAAATGTATAGATGGGAAAGTGAGGTGGCCAAATAACAGTGTTTAGCCCGCTGGGTCATCTTCAGTCCATGCATTATGCTTTTCTGGGATGATGAGTAAACATCCTCCCCATAAGAAAACAAAAAGCAGGCGAATGTAGTAAGAAGAGAGCCTGACACATAAGCACTTGTATCAGAGGCCTGGTATGAAGCAGGACCTGCTCACAGAATATGGCAAGAACAGGGAAGATATTTCAGAAATACACATTCCTAAGAAGTACTAGGCACAGAGTACTCATGCAAACACATCCCAATATCAAGTGATAACCAGAACATCCCAATATCAAATGGTATCAGAACATCCCGATATCAAGGATGGTACATAAACATTCCCCAAGATTAATAGGAACACACTGGCCATCCCTAAAAGATAAGGTCAGGGTGACAGTACATAATAAAGAGGTTTTGATCAAACCAACATGTACAGGGTGATGATGGGTAATAACTAGCCACATCAAGGGGCAGTAACTAACTATGTCAGAGGCAGTACTAACTTGTTTGTTCAGGTTATAAAGATGTATCTCAAAGGGAGTATCTTGGTCCAGGAGGAATGGAAAGTCCCGCCATTCACTGAGCTGTGTCCATTGTCACAGGCATACATGTCTTAGTATCCTTAGAGTCTGCCAGGTGCTATTACCGTGCTTTGTCGACAATAAACCTGACCCAGTGCCTTTTTTTACCTTAACAGATCTCGTGGTCATTTGGTGGTTCGGTCGAGGTCTGCTGTGCTCCGTCTGCGCAGAGCTGGGGCAGCACACAGGGAGAACACACACACGCAGCTGAACATCTAACCACACCTCTCACCTTTGTCATCCTCTGGTTTTTGGATAGCAAATTGTCATGGACCGTTGAAGCCCTGTCATAATTTGCTGCCCTTGGACCAGATGACGAGAAAGGTGTGAGGTAGCAAATTGTGACAAGTGTAACTGTTACTGTTGGCACATTATGTCAGTAGCAGTTTTCGACATTATACTCTAGTTCCTGGCAGGAGGCGACAGTTTTCCAACTGTGGGGCACATCCCTCTAGGGAGGCACACCCCAAAGTTTGAAAACCTCTGTGCTAAATGGAAGCCAGACACCTGGGGAGGGCACGTGACCCCACATGCACCTCACGTGTTGCCTCGAGGGGGCAGAAATATGCTTGCTCACCCTGGGCGCTAAAATGCTTAGTTATGTCTCTGCTGCAGCCAGCCAGCCACATCTTGGCTCTTACCAGCCTTGGTCACGCTGCAGTTTGACGCCAACATACTCCTAGTCTTAGATTTCCCCCAGATATGTATGTCCTCTACTACCCAACCCTTGCCTGTACAATGAAAATGATGCAAAGTCTGTCGTTTCTTTAATAGAAACAATATACACATAACTTGCCACACCAAATGGAGTTTCCCAATTCAAGCATGCTGGATTAGATAAAACAAAAAAAAACAAGTTTATTAACTACAAAGAGGTAGATTTTCAGGGAGTAAAAGTAATGAGGCCTAAAAATAGAAGAAAATAATGTTAAAACTCTACTTGTGCCTAACTTAACAAACTATATCAGGTTCACACCAAGTTTCTCACCATATGATTTTAGCAGTCTTACTGAACAAACTTCTTAGATCAAGACCCCTTTTCTCAGTATACAATTAACGCTTCCTTTGTCCCTTCTGGTGCTAATGAATACAGTGGGCAGAAGGAGAAAGAGAGAGAGAGAGAGAGATGGTTTGTCTTGGGGGTTGTCTTGGGGTCTTTGTGCCTCCTTTTTATAATGTCTGTCCCCCTCTTGAAATTATTTCCAGCTGAGATTCAGGAGACAAAAAGCCTATGGAGAAGGATGTTCCCTGCTGCTTTTCCTCACCTGTTTGTGCTATCTTTGTCAACCCCTCCTGCTTGATTACTCTTGTGACGGGTTGGGTCACAGAAACCCCTTCGGGACTGCCACCTGATGTGCTGGGACTACCTCTGAGCCCGTTTTTCCTGCCAGCTTTGGACTTCAGTACCTTGCCTTGTTTGAGCCAGACACGCTTGCCTGCTGCAAACACAGATCCAAGTCTGAACCATGTCCCCTTAAAAGCTGCAGGCTTAACTGAAAACAGTTTAAGAAGTGCTCCTGCCTCCAGCACTAAGATACCCAGCTCCCAATGGGGTCCAAACCCCAAATAAATCCATTTTATCCTGTATAAAGCTTTATACAGGGTAAACTCATAAATTGTTCGCCCTCTATAACACTGATAGAGAGATATGCATAGCTGTTTGCTCCCCCAGGTATTAATACATACTCGGGGTTAGATAATAAGTAAAAAGTTATTTTATTAAATACAAAAAGTAGGATTTAAGTGGTTCCAAGTAATAACAGACAGAACAAAGTGAATTACCAAGCAAAATAAAACAAAACATGCAAGTCTAAGCCTAATACAGTAAGAAAACTGAATACAGATAAAATCTCACTCTCAGAGATGTTTCAATAAGCTTCTTTCACAAACTGAACGCCTTCCTATTCTGGGCACAATTCTTTCCCCTGGTACAGTCCTTGTTCCAGCTCAGGTGGTAGCTAGGGGATTTCTCATGACTGCAGCCCCCTTTGTTCTGTTCCACCCCCTTATATATCTTTTGCACAAGGCAGGAATCCTTTGTCCCTCTCTGGGTCCTCACCCCTCCTTCTAAATGGAAAAGCACCAGGTTAAAGATGGATTCCAGTTCAGGTGACATGGTCACATGTCACTGTAAGACTTCATTACCCACTTGCCAGCACACAGGTATATAGGAAGACTTACAAGTAAACAAAGACATTTACAACCAATTGTCCTGGTTAATGGGAGCCATCAAGATTTCAAACCACCATTAATGGCCCACACTTTGCATAATTACAGTAGGACTTCAGAGTTCTATTTCATATTTCTAGTTTCAGATACAAGAATGATACATTTATATCATGTATCTTCTTACTACATTCCCCTGATTTTTGTTTTTTTATGGGGAGGATGTTTACTCATCATCCCAGAAAAGCATAATGCATGGACTGAAGATGACCCAGCGGGCTAAACACTGTTATTTGGCCACCTCACTTTCCCATCTATACATTTATGCCCCATCTGTCCCTTGGTCTGCACATTCCCTTGTGCGACTGAAGGACAGATTTTATTTTCCAATCATGTGTAGTCCCTTATGGTGGGCCTGGGAATGTTAGGCCCAGGACTTTGATTGAGTAATGTAATTTTATGATTGAGCCTTGGGAGAGCTACCAGATATTTAATACATATGAATAATATGGATATGATGTATATATTTTTAGTGTACATGGGTATATATGTGTAGTGTGTATGTGTGTATATGACACCACCTTATATCCAAGCATAGCAATTTTTTTTTCAATCTGGTGTTGTAGTCTGGTCCTTTTATTTTGGTGCTGCAGATAGCAACACACTCCTATTAGGGCAATTACTGTTATCACCTGTATGATTATTGATAGTAGGCTGAGTGTTTTGAATACTGGGATAGGGAATAAGTTCATGGAGAAGAGGTCCATCAATGGTTATTAGCCAGGATGGGCAGGGATGGTGTCCCTCGCCTCTGTTTGCCAGAAGGGAAAGGGGGGAGGTATAAGAAACACCAAAGCCAAAGAAAAAGTGACCCTGGCTGGTACAAAACCTCACTCCCCTACCCCTCCCATGAGGTACAAAAGAGGTGGTACCAAAGCCCCCAGACTCAAGATGCTCCAAAATGGAGCATGAACATAAATGGTCAGGGGTGGGTGCCAGGGCCACCTGCTATCGGTATAATTAATCCTACTTAGAAGGAGGGGGGAAGGAAGCTCTGCTGGTGTACAGAGCTGTGGTTATGCTTGCTTGTTAACACCAATGAACATCACGTTGCCTGCATTTTGGATTCTGACCTTCTGCTTTCTGTCTGCGTGACAAGAACCAAGGGAGGGTAGGGGAGCCCTAACAAGTAGTTTCACAAGATCTATATTCCATAAACCCATGTTGATGGGCATTAACTATACCCCTATCCTTTAATATTTTCATTAATTGAATCATATCAGCTGTTTCATTAGTTTGCACAGGATTGATGTCAGGCTGCCAGAAGTTATCTGGGTCATCCTATTTACCTTTTAAAAATAATTGCACAACATTGGTTTTCTTTCAGTCCTCTTAAATGTCCACAGAGTTCCAAGGCTTAGCAAGCTCCTTGGCCTGCTCTTTCAAATCTCTTGGATGAAAGTTACCCAGGCCTCATGATTTAAAAATCTCTAGGTTTAGAATCTGCTGTTTAAAATGTACTTCAACTGGAATGGAATGTATTCCATCATCTGTTATTGTTGTTGGGGTTTTTCCCCTCCCAACTATAAAACAAGGTCTAGGCTGTGAGAATGAAATGTCTGATGTCAAAAGGTGAAGGGAGGAAGTGAATGTAATGTGAAGAAAATGGTTAGAGTTCTATCCTAGGACCAAGGTTCAATTCCATGCTCTGCCACAGACTTCTTGAGTGCTCTTGGTCATGTCAATTAATCTCTCTGTGTTTCAGTTCCCTAGTAGGGACAATAGCACTTCCCTACTTTATTGTAGGGGGAGGAAAAACTCATTAAAGATCATGAGGTGCTTAGATGCTATATTATTGGGGACTGTGCAAGTAACCATGGTACCTGAAAAATTATGGAGAAAGGGGATTGCAATATATATTTCCTCTTAGTCATAATTCAAAATGTCTAAAATAATTGTATACAGATAAAAAATAGTACATTTCAAACAGATCCAATGATAGATACATTTTCTTATTTAAGAAAATCTGACCTATCAATCTATCTATTTAGCTCTCTGTCATCTGCAGTACCTCTAATCATGGTTTCACCTGTCACCATCTAGTTCACTTATGGTAGAAAGGGGAACACATATTTGAGAATTAGATCATTTTTCTTCTGTCCCCCTTTGCCAACGATAAGTATGCTGGAGTGCTGGCTTTCTGATTAGTGATCTCACACCAAAAAAAAAAAAAAGAAAAGAAAAGAAAAAAAAAGCAGTTGAAATGCTTGAAATGCATTTTCAAGTGAATTACGTTAAATATTGAAACTGGCCATGTGATTTAGTGGACTAAGACTATATTGAAAGAGATCACAAGATCAAGAGGATCTTGGTTTTGTCACCGTCTCAACCGATGCAGTCACAAGGCAGTCACTGAGTTCCCTGTGTCTTAGACAGTTCGCTGTAAAAGTGAATATAAACCAGAATGTCATGACGTCCAGATGCTGTATCCGATCTAATCTTCCCTGAACAAATAAGCAATGAGAGAGCCTGATCCTGATCTATTCCAATTAAGGAGGATATTGAACATGGGAAGAAGGATGAGGCAGAGAAAGAAGGGAGAGCAGCATGGGAGTGAAGGGGGAATACACAGCAAGGGGAAGGGAAGGGAAAGGTGGGACTCACTTTAGGCAGAAGTCCTGCCTTGGCCCTGTCTCTGATATGCCTAGGATCTATCCCCAGCCATTCCTCAACACTTTCTGTTGTCCTCCTGGTCACCCTACAGAGCTGGCCAGATCTTAGTCATCTTGTGCATTTTGTATATTCATTCTTACATACTATACTTATGGCCCTCTATACACACTAAATGAATTGAAATAAACCAATAGAAAAGACATCTAGTTGATTCTCTTAGTTCTGGCCAGTTACAGTCCATCCTGTCTAGAAGCAAGGATGTACTTAGTAATGGTAAAGGGACAGGGTTGCATATAGAGCCAAATTCTGTCCTTATGCCCAGTGCTTAGTGAGATCAATGAAATCATATGGGTGTAGCTGAGGGGAGAATCTGGCTCATCGTCTCCAACAGAATGACAGTGTTGAGACTGTGAATGGTCTCAGGAAGCCTGGTACCTGAACATCAAGCAGGTTTCCAGCTTCCTCACACCCCTTCAGCCAATGTTAACACCAATGACTGCTCACATGCTGGATTTTGTTACATGGATACAATGTGTGGCAGAGGAGGAGGAGAGTGTGCTGGTGTCTGCATCTCTTCAGCCTCTGCAACAGTTGGGACAATAAAAACAATTTATACATTCGGGAGAGTAAAGTTTGCCACTTCAAAAAAAGCTGCCTAATTTTCAGAAGGGCTGAGCATGCACAATTCCTAATGGATTCAGAGGAGCTGCAGGGGCTCAGTACATCTGAAATAGCCAGTGCTTAAATATGGATTTAGGTGTCCAACGTTAGGCATACAGAGTTCCAGTGTGTTGGGTAATATTTTCAGAAATGCCTACGTGACTTAGCACCTCTGACCCACTGAAAATCAATAGGCCTTTAAAGTCCATGTCCCAGATCCTCAAAAGTATTTAGGTCACAAACTCCCATTAATTTCACTGGGAGTTAGGCACCTAAATGCCTTTGAGGATCTGGGCCTAAGGTACTAAGGTGTTTCTAAATACTTTATCTTTAGCCATTTTAGAAAAAAAAATGACGCACTCACCTTTATGTTTTGGCTGTGAAACTCTGGGGATGTGACTGTCAAGATAAGCAGTGTTGCACCAGCCATAGATGCAAGTAGCTGGCAAGTAGAACGCCAAAGCACAGATGTAATGGCATGAAGCATGTTGAATATTTACCACAGAAGAAGCAACTATAAAAAAAAGAAAAATCCGTGGTCCTGCGTATATTCCCCTTCTCTGACTATCACCACACTTGACTAGGTTCTGGCATGGCATCTCATAAGATAGGGGGGTTGATATGTGAAGCTTTCCATGGTCTGCACTTCTGTTGCCATTGGACACTGGGAGAAAAGCCCAGCTTTTATTACCTGAGCATAGGACTTAAGGTGGGTGTTAGGATATAGATATTCAGGCCTGTCTATAAAGGCCTGTACTTTAAGAATTTAGGTGTATTCTTATCACTTGGCTAGTTAGAGGTATAAAAGAAAGAATCAAAATCACTGTCTGCCAGTGTAAGGTCCTTCTCTTACTGTGACAGTCTGAGGCCCTGTTCTTAGGCTTAGTATCAAACTTAGTTTGATAGCATCCATTTCAGTAGAATGATTGGTTAAGGTATAGCTAAGAATATTACTATATAAATTAGGGGCAAACAGGAAGTAAGTTGGGATTCGAAAATAAGGAAAAAGGAACTTGTATTTAAGCTTGCTGGAAGTTCACCCCAATAAACATTGAATTGTTTGCACCTTCGGACTTCGGGTATTGTTGCTCTCTGTTCATGAGAGAAGGACCAGGGAAGTGGGAGAGTGATTAGGAAGTAAAAATCAAATGCAAATAACATCTTTTGGGAAGAGTGTACGACAAACCCAGGGCTCTTCCCAGTTCCAATTTGGGTTTTATTAAATCTGCAGTGACGCTGAGTCACCTTGCCAAAGCAGTAAACAGGTGAGCTATATATTATGCTCCAGTGAAGAAATCCATTCACTTCCACCAACTCTTGAAAGGTGCAGAAGACATTTCCCATCTTCCCAGAAAGGAAAGGTAAGACTTGCATTCCTTTATTTAACATGTGGAGACCTTATTCTCAGGTTTTAAAACATAATTTGCTACAAAGAAGGCTGTTTGAAACATTCGGGCACTTAGAGCAATATAATGCCTTGATTTTTTTCAATGAAATGAGGAAGGGTAAAATATAGGCAAAGGATTAGCAAAAGTAAGAAGAGAAAATATGGAAAGAATCAAGAAACAATAAAAAGTGTCCTTTACACCATGTGACTAGGCAATAAAACACCAGTTAAGCAGGGGTATTAAATAATATATACGTTTAAATTCCGGTTCTTTGTGTGGGCTGTTGGCTTAGATAAAATTCTCTTCAGGACAGCGATCCTGTCTCCTTATATAGCCGTAAACTACCTTGCACATACAGAAAGCTACCTAAAGAAAAACTGTAGTGTGTATAATTATAAAACAGTTTCACTAGATAATAAATAATGAATGTGGGGTTGCACTTTCGTAAGAAAGAGAGGAAGATAGCCCGCTTTGTATGAATAGTTTAGGCTAGACTGAGTCTTTCCAAGACTCAGCCTTTGGGAGGGGAACAGAAGCACACACAAAAAGATTTCTGCCTGTAATGTTGAAATAATACAGGCTGGAGGTATTAAGGCACTGATCCTGCAATGGTGTGTGTGGATTGGCCCCATGATGTCAATGGAACTTTGCACATGCACAGAGCACAGAGCTGGTTGCAGGATCAGGCTCTAAAGTTTAACTCTCAGAGCAAGTAGGTTTACGTCTTCTAATGCAGTGGTTCCCAAACTGTGTAACGTAAGTCCCTGGGGGTATGCGAGACATCTCAGTGAGGGAGGGGGGATGTGGGAGAAATAGTGTAATGGTGGATTTTATTTATTCATTATTTTATTTATTGCATTTTCATAATAGGCCACTCAGATGAAGCTTTAAAACTCATTGGGAGTTTGTTATGTACAATACGGTTAAATAAAAATACTGTTAATTTACTTCAAGATGTACCAATGAGAACACAGATACACAAAGACGCGGACATACGGCGCCTTCCCCTCCAATCACCGTACAGCGTGGGTTCCATTGCCCAGGAACTGTCCAGTCTAACTGAGCTCAGAACTTAATCAGGGTTTTTTACAGTTGTATGCATTGCACTATAACTATATCTGTACGTAACAACAAAAGGTGGACGGCTGGCTAAAGACAGGTAGTGTTAAGAAGAACACACAAAGTATCAGTGATGAGAAGGATAGGAGTACAGTGGCAGCTGATACAGTGAGAAAAGTTTGGGAACCTCTATTCTAAAGCATAAGCATTTGGGTGAAAAGGATGGGGTTTTCAAAACGTCTAAGTAAGTAGGAGTCCCACTGACACTCAATAGGATCCTGCAGGCATTTTTGTAACTCTCTAGGAATCAAGTAAAAAACTCATAATTATATTGTGTTTTTCTGACAAAATTTTAGCGTGCACATTTTTGCCATTTCAGTGGGGGCATTTCTCAGTCCTATTTGCAAATTTAACAATATTCACAATTTCTATGAGTTG
The DNA here is from genome assembly GCF_965140295.1 of Lepidochelys olivacea. Classification (NCBI taxonomy): domain Eukaryota; kingdom Metazoa; phylum Chordata; order Testudines; family Cheloniidae; genus Lepidochelys; species Lepidochelys olivacea. Next base: position 13,795,133 of record NC_140413.1, read on the forward strand.
GTTATTTTCACCTCAGAACATGCTACAGCATATATTTTCCCAAGTTTTCAATGCCAAAGTCACTTGTATGTGAAAAATGAATTTCTTTCCACTTGGATAAGAGTGCAGTTTGCTCTAAGAGTAGCCCGGTTTCACTTGAAAACAGATACATTTTAGCTTGAAATACTTGTGTACAGCTACAAATTTACCAAAAAATCCTCCTACTGTCTAGTGCAGAATGAAATGCAGGAAAAAAATCATGTTATTAAGAATATTTCTTTAATCTCAAGTACTGGGGCAGTCATGTATAATATTACATTTGGAAATAGTAAGGTAAAGTTATAAGATAACAAATGTGTACTAAATATACCTTAAAGTCAAACAAACACAGCACCAGAAAATGTATTACCAGGAAAGAAAAATTACGTATATTAACCCTAAGGATCAGCATTAAACTGTTTAGTGTTCATATATTTTAGAAGTTAGGGCCAGATCCTTAGCTAGTGAAAATGAACATCATTGCATTGCCAGCTGAGGAATTGGCCCATAATGAATCCATATGCCACAAACATATACAATTATTAGATACTTTGTATGTTCATATCTGTATCTGGGGAGCTAAGATTACTTGGTTCTAAAATTGCACAAAACACAGGACTAGACCGATTCAGCTAAAGCAGAAACTCTTTTATTGTTAGCAGTAGGAGGTCCCTTATCCTCCATATGAGTCAGCTACTAGAGGACAATGTCACAAGGCAATTATACTACTCGATTGCCAATACCTTGCACCAGAAAAGTCTACAGATAGACAGTACCTTGTCTAAGCCAAGAGGACTGCAGGCAGACATTAAAATTATGGAAGATATAATGGACCAGTTCCTTACCCGATGTAAATGGGTTTAGTTTCATTGATGCAAACAGAGTTTTAGAGACTGAAGTTGATAGAGCTACAAGTGAGGATATGATCTATTGCTTCCAGCGTCATACAAGCAGTCTGGTGAGCAGTGGAGCTGGCTATACCGGTAGGAAAAGTGCAACCTGCTTTTCCCCCCATGCTCCCTGTCAACATGCTCTCTTTGCAAGTAGCTCTAGAGACCCACTTCTTCTAGTCTGAAAGAGACTAGGACTTTTCAGCTTGGAAAAGAGGAGACTAAGGGGGGGATATGATAGAGGTCTATAAAACCATGAGTGGTGTGGAGAAAGTGAATAAGGAAAAGTTATTTACTTGTTCCCATAATATAAGAACTAGGAGCCAACAAATGAAATTAATGGGCAGCAGGTTTAAAACAAATAAAAGGAAGTCACACAGTCACACAGTCACATATCCACCTCAATTTCCCTGCAGGATATGCACCTGAGGTTACAGTGGAAGAAGTCAGTGCAAACCTAATTTGAATTTAGCCCCTTAAGTTTTGTTCAAACCAATGCCCCTTGTTTACAATTGAAACAGGGAGGTGGCCATCTGTATGGAAGGAAGGTAAGATTTAGGGCTAGATGGTAATTTTAGAAACAACCCTGAGCAATGAGTGATGCATGAGCTCATGAGCATGAGCATATCCTGAGGTGCATATCCACCAAATCCCCACAGCACACAGTCAACCTGTCGAACTCCTTGCCTGAGGAGGTTGTGAAGGCTAGGACTATAAAAGAGAACTAGATAAATTCATGCAGGTTAAGTCCAATAATGGTTATTAGCCAGGATGGGTAAGGAATGGTGTCCCTAGCCTCTGTTTGTCAAAGGGTGGAGATGGACGGCAGGAGAGAGATCTCTTAATTATTACTTGTTAGGTTCACTCCCTCTGGGGCACATGGCATTGGCTACTGTCGGCAGACAGGATACTGGGTTGGATGGACCTTTGGTCTGACCCATTTTGGCCATTCTTATGTTCTTATGCATATGGAAAGGTCTGCTAACCCCATTGTCATTTTACCAAGAATACATTAAACCACAACCATCAACCTCCCTCTAAACCAAATATAAAATTAAATGAATAATAAATCAACCTGGCATCATACACTTAAGCCTACTTAGACTGCGGCTTGGGCACAGGACCAATGAAAGTGAATTCCAGCCCAGCCACTAGCCCAAGCCAGTTAAACCATAGGTACTTTGAGCCAAAGCCTCCAAGCTGATCCTAACGACAATGAGAGGGAGCAAAGATCCCCAGAGATAATTGGGTCCTGGGCCTTACAGGGATTTGAAAATACTCCTGAACACTTCTTGAACTGCACCCAGAATCAGACAGAAATGCAAAGTAAGGATTCAAGCACACCTCTCACATGCTAAGAGTCCTGTCCAGGGCAAGTAGCGGGCAGCTGCATTCTGCACTGGACACGGCTCCTAGGTGGACCTCAAGGGCAGCCCTGCATCCCAACGGGTCATCAATGGGTGAAAACCATTGCTGTGTTCCATTCACACAATTATGCTATGGGCAAACCTTCTATAACAAAAGTCCTGAAACAACTCATCTTTCCTGGGACACAATCTCTGGCCCAGCTCTTGATCCATAGCAATATTCCAGTGCTGGTCCTTAACCACCTACCCTTTGAACATGAACACAGCGGACACATCTCTCAGTTATTCAGCCCTCTCAGTTATTCAGATAGATTGTGACTAGGACCATGCATTTGCCCTGGAGAGAAGGAATCCCCCCGTAGCATTCTCACAGGGGCTACTCAAAGGTTGGGTAGGTGTAGAGGGAGTTACTTACCCACTTACTCCTTCCCCAGAGCAGGTGGAAGGGGAATGGACAGAGACTTAGCTCCTACCCTTACTCAGAAGCCAGAGTCATGAGGAAAGCAGTGCGAGCTGGAGGTAGAAGTTGACATTGGTGCTGTAGACCAGCAATAAATTACTATCCTGAGGAGTAAGGAGAAAGCAAGGGAGGAATTGAGGCAGAGAAGGATGTCTCCTAAGGATACTTCTGGGAGCTCATGCATCACTCATTGCTCAGGGTTGTTTCTAAAATTACCATCTAGCCCTAAATCTTACCTTCCTTCCATACAGATGGCCACCTCCCTGTTTCAACTGTAAACAAGGGGCATTGGTTTGAACAAAACTTAAGGGGCTAAATTCAAATTAGGTTTGTACTGACTTCTTCCACTGTAACCTCAGGTGCATATCCCCAGCAGTAGAAAGTCTGTGGTACCATGTCTTCCCCTCCACAATGGGATGGACAGTATGGGCAAGTGCAATCCAATAAGTGGCCAGGAAGGGAGTATTGCAAAGCTGTATGGTGCACATACTAATTCAGTGCATCCCCTCTGTAGTCCCCACAGGGAAGATTCCTATGGAGCTCTGGCTAGAAACTAAACCTGTCCCCACCTAATGAAAGCCCCAAGACAGGGTGGCTGCAGTAGTAATATCTCCCCTTCTTCCCTGCAGGGAAATTGAGGACATCCTTAACTTAGTAGAAAGGAAAACCCTCTAGTGGAGGAGCATGTATTGTGAGAAAACCATGGGTTGCTGGTTGGCTCATAGTGCTGTTAGAAGTAAAAGAGAGAGAAAGAAAGGAGGATTTTTCTCTCTAGTATAAAGACCTGGTGACAAAGCCACCAACTTCTTGATTGAGAAAAACGCTAGACGTATACAGCACACGACAGCTCACTTCTATAATGTATTTAAATAAACAGAAGCTATAGACAGGAAAGAGAACTAAGCAGGTTGTTCTTCGCTTTTCAGAGATGATTCTGCTGGCTGCATTGCTCGGCCTGGCTGCTGTGCTGCAGCCGTCCAGCGGACAGGTAGGACGAGAGCTGGGTGGGAAACATTTTTCCAATCCCATGAATATTCTGAGATTTCTGAATCACCATGGAAAGTAAAAATGTCAAATATTTTTGCAAACTGACGAAGAAAAAAAAACCATTTGTATGTCATTTGAAATGTTTCACTTCAACATGAAATGCTTTGAAATGACTGATTTTGACCCTTTTTGGGAGAATTGGAGGGTGAAATTTTAAACCCTGTTAAGTCCCTAAAGCAACACAAGCACTTAAATCAGCTTAAGTCCTTAAAATGACATAAGTGTTCAAGGCAAACTAAAGCAGTGGCTCTCAACCTTTCCAAACTACTGTTCCACTTTCAGGAGTCTGATTTGTGTTGAGTACCCCCAAGTTTCACCTTGCTTAAAATCTACTTGCTTACAAAACCAGACATAAAAATACAAAAGTGTCACAGCACACTGTTACTGACAAATTGCTTATATTCTCTTTTTTTACCATATAATGATAAAATAAATCATTTGGAATATAAATATTGTACTTACATTTCAGTGCACGGGATATAGAGCAGCATAAACAAGTCATTGTATGAAATTTTAGTTTGTACTGACTTTGCAAGTGCTTTTTATGTAGCCTGTTGTAAAACTAGGAAAATATCTAGATGAGCTGATGTACCCCCCGGAAAACATCTGCATGCTCTCAGGTGTACACATACCCCTGGTTGAGAACCACTGAACTAAAGGACAGATCCTGAAAATACTTTCCCAATTAACTTTACTCACATGAGTAGTCCTCTCAATAGCAATAGGATTACTCATGTCAGTAAAGTCAGACACATGAAGAAGCAATCATAGAATCAGGGCCTAAGACCCTGAGGCTGAGTAAGGTTTATAAATGAAAAGTGAAATGACACACACGCAGTAATACTGACTGAGCTTAGATAGTCATAACTGGGAAAACAGAGGGTTACAATGAAAACTGTTTTGTAACCTTAGGTATAACATTCATGATCATGAAGAAATTCTATCGTATACTGAAGAATTCAAATATTTCATGGATGTGAAAAGAGTAAGAATTTCAAAATGCCAAAAGTTTCAGCAAAAATTTTCAAAGAGATGCTTAACAGTCACATAGCTTCATACAACAATCTCTTTCCGATATATCTGTGCAGTGCTGAGCACAATGGGATCCTCGACCTAGGAGCACCATGATGTAAACAGTGGAGTTGTCAAGCAATTAAAAAAATTAATCACGATTAATCATGCTGTCAAACAATAATAGAATACTATTTATTTAAATGTTTTTGGATGTTTTCTACATTTTCAAATATTTTGATTTCAATTACAGCACAGAATACAAAGTGTACAGTGCTCACTTTATATTTATTTTTGATTACAAGTATATGCATTGTAAAAAACCAAAAGAAATAGTATTTTTCAATTCATCTATTACAAGTACTGTAGTGCAATCTCTTTATCATGGAAGTTGAACTTACAAATGTAGAATTATGTACCAAAAAACCCTGTAGTTAAAAATAAAATAATGTAAAATTTTAGAGCCCGCAAATCCACTCAGTCCTACTTCTTGTTCAGCCAATTGCTCAGACAAACAAGTTTGTTTACATTTGAAGGAGATAATGCTGCCTGCTTCTTGTTTACAGTGTCACCTGAAAATGAGAACAGGCATTCGCATGGCAGTGTTGTAGCCAGCGTTGCAAGATATTTTATGCCAGATGCACTAAAGATTCAAATGTCCCTTTATGCTTCAATCACCATTCCAGAGAACATGCGTCCATGCTGATGACGGGTTCTGCTCGATAACAATCCAAAGCAGTGCAGACCGACGCGTGTTCATGTTCATTATCTGAGTCACATGCCACCAGCAGAAGGCTGATTTTCTTTTTTGGTGGTTCAGGTTCTGTAGTTTCACATTGGAGTGCTGCTCTTTTAAGACTTCTGAAAGCATGCTCCAAACTTTGTCCCTCTCACATTTTGGCACTTCAGATTCTTAAACCTTGGCGAGTGCTGTAGCTATCTTTAGAAATCTCAGATTGGTACCTTCTTTGCATTTTGTCAAATCTGCAGTGAAAGTGTTCTTAAAATGAACAACATGTGCTGGGTCATCATCCGAGACTGCTTTAACATGCAATATATGGCAGAATGAGGGTAAAACAGAGCAGGGCATACAATTCTCCCCCAAGGAGTTCAGTCACAAATTTAATTAATGCATTATTTTTTTAATGAGTGTCATCAGCAAGGAAGCATGTCCTCTGGAACGGTGGCTGAAGCATGAGGAGGCATACAAATGTTTAGCATATCTGGTACCTAAATATCTTGCAATGCCGACTGCAAAAGTGCCATGCAAACACCTGTTCTCACTTTCTGGTGATATTGTAACTAAGAAGAGGGCATCATTATCTTCTGTAAATGTAAACAAACTTGTTTGTCTGCGCGATTGGCTGAACAAGAAGTAGGACTGAGTGGACTTGTAAGCGCTAAAGTTTTACATTGTTTTGTTTTTGAGTGCAATTATGTAACAAAAAAAATCTACATTTGTAAATTGCACTTTCATGGCAAAGAGATTACACTATAGTACTTGTATGAGGTGAATTGAAAAATACTATTTCTTTCATTTATCCTTTTTCAGTGCAAATATTTGTAATAAAAAATAATACACACTTTGTATTCTGTGTTGTAATTGAAATCAATATATATGAAAATGTAGAAAAACATTTAAAATATTTAATAAATTTCAATTGGTATTCTATTAACAGTGTGATGAAAACTGTGATTATTCACGATTAATTTTTTTAATTGCGATTAATTTTTCTTAGTTAATCACGTGAGTTAACTGTGATTAATCGACAGCCCTAGTAAATAAATAAATAATAATACATTCAGTGGAGTTGTTCCTGCCTTTAACAGAACTGTATTTGGTCCAATATATTTCAAAGAATTTGGCAGTCTAAAAATTCTAAGATTAGATAACACTATCAGTTTCTGATTGCTAAATTGTGTTCACTGGGCCCACACGTGAAGTAAGGTGCTACATAGCATAGAATAAAAATATTAGAATCTGACCTATAATTAATTAATCAATGATTGATTGACAGATTCATTCTGATGAAATTAAGTTTATAAACATAATTACAGGTTTCAGAGTAGCATAACTAAGGGGTTAGGATTAGGGTTAGTTCATGAAATATTTGAAAGACACATTAATTGGAATTGATTCCTAGGTTTACATATAAAATATTTTAGACTCACACAACCAAATACAAGAAAAACTATTGTACATTCCTCTAATTTAGACTCCAGATTTAGCTTCTTTGTCAACTGACAACGCAAGTCAACAAAAGGAGATTGCTGATAAGCACAATGCCTTAAGGAGAGGGGTGATGCCAACCGCTAGCAACATGCTGAGGATGGTAAGATGCATTCTGCAAAGCAATCTATAATGCATACAGACCCTATCAATGTTACTAGAGAATTTGGAAGGGCACAGCATTTCACCTGGCAGAAAACATGCCATTTGAATTCTTTCCCCTATAAAATGTTAGTGAACATAGGAGTTATCAGGGGAAGGGAGCAGATTGGATATGACAAATCTTGCTGCTCATGAACAATAATGTCTCCTTTTTGAAATGAAGGGAAAAACCACTAGGTCTGGTCTCCCAGGTTGCCCTGTCATGTATTCTCCATCTAGCTAATCACCCTGATATCTAGCCTCCTCCTAAGGTGTGCAGCTACTGAGCTGCTCCTCATTTTACTGCCCAAATGAAAAAGAAGGAATTGTCAAAAAAATTTTAAACACTGAAAATGCAATTTCCAAGTGTATGTTCTCTTCTATGTTCTGCATTACGAAGTACTAAGCAGTACACATCTGAACACCTAATGTTTCTCATTTCATTAAGGAATGGAGTCCTGCAGCTGCAGAGAATGCCAAAAGTTGGGCAAATGAATGTACTTTATCCCACAGTCCCCAAAACAGAAGGACAACTAGTAAGTAAAGTGTCACTTTTAAATGAACAATGCTTCATTCAATCCATTATACAAACAATTTGCAGATAACGTAACCACATTCATATTTAAGTGGTATTAATATTTTGCTGAATGAATAACATTTATAACACTGGACTGTATGGATTCATGTATTCTGCAATAGGACTGCATGATATTTAGACATAAGCAAAAGTTTTTTGAATATTGACTATATTTCAACATTAAAGAAATAATGAAAAATTTCCAAGAAATTTCACGATTTTTAATTTTTGAAGAAAAATTGGGAAAAAATTCAATTTTTTTTTTAAGATTTATCTCCTTCCAATCCCCCTCCTCCCATTCTTTATCCCCAAACAGCTCTAATAATATGAAAAGTTCTTGGTGTGAAGGTAAATCCCTTTTAATTGAGGTCACTTGCATTTATTCACAGAGTGATGAACAAGGGTATTGTTAATTTGAGTTTATGATTGATTCAAGACTGAATCCAAAGCAACACCCTGGACATGAACACTCCTGACACATGAGAAAGTTAGAATCCAGATCCAAATTTAGGCTTTGATTCTGATCTATGTTGCACTAGTTTTACTCTGGTGTAATTCCACTGACATCTATGGAGTTACTCTTGATTTAAGAATCTTTGTAAGAAAACCTAGTCTCCCAATATTTTCATACCAAACACCAGGATGGATTAATAGTAGATCCTTAAAATCGGGACATAGTTTATGGAGCAAACCAGAAGGCTGGGCCAATATGTGACTATTCAGGATGCATTAGACAAGGAACCAGGGGGCAATGTCAATAAGTTTATTTGTGCTGGCAGCAATGTCTGTCCAGAGTGGGTGAATCTCAGAGTTTTAGGGATACATTGGCATTTTGGTAGAGCTGGGCTCTGCTGACTTATCACTGCCATGAAAGTTCAGATAAACATCTGAATCTTTGAACACTTATGAGAACCAAAGGTAACCTCTGAACCATTGGAATTTATGCAACAGTATTCACTCATGACCTGAAGAGTGACAGAGGGTAGGGCTGTAAAGTGTGGGTATTCAGGAAATTAAATAGATTCTTCCCACCAGGCTCTCCTAGAAATTCCTGAATCTTCTATTGGTTCTCCCCACATGCTGAAGCTCTTGTATCTTCTTAAGCCCCTTTCATCAGCTTTTGTGAACAGTTTCCTTTCCATTTTCAGCAGTGGGCTGTGGCGAAAATCTCTACATGTCAACTGCACCCAATTCCTGGTCAGATGCAATTCAAGCCTGGTACAGTGAGGTGGAAAATTTCATGTATGGCATTGGGCCAACCACACCAGGTGCAGTCATTGGCCATTATACTCAGGTAGGGACCATAGCACCACTTGTCATATTCATGTTTTAAATGATACATGCTTGGCTAAATGCTTAACAGGGGAAGGAGAAATAACAGCCTCAATATATTTAAAGGGAATAAACACCATGAAGGATAAGAATTATTCCAACAGAGCAAAAGTAATGGGACAAAAAACAAAATAAACAATGGAAACTGTAGACTAAATATTATGACCAGCTTCCTCACTGTGAGGTCTCAGAGTGGTAGCCGTGTTAGTCTGTATCAGCAAAAAGAATGGGGAGGACTTGTGGCATCTTAGAGACTAACAAATTTATTTGAGCATAAGCTTTCGAGGGCTAAAACCCACTTCATCGGGTGCATGTAGTGGAAAATACAGTAGGAAGAGATATATGTATACAGAGAATGTTAAAAAATGTTAAAACCACTAACCCAGGAACCTATCCTTGCAACAAAGCCCGTTGCCAATTCTGTCCACATATCTATTCAGGGGATACCATCATAGGACCTAATCACATCAGCCACGCTATCAGAGGCTCGTTCACCTGCACATCTACCAATGTGATATATGCCATCATGTGCCAGCAATGCCCCTCTGCCATGTACATTGGCCAAACCGGACAGTCTCTACGTAAAAGAATAAATGGACACAAATCAGACGTCAAGAATTATAACATTCAAAAACCAGTTGGAGAACACTTCAATCTCCCTGTCACTTGATTACAGACCTAAAAGTCACAATATTACAACAAAAAAACTTCAAAACCAGACTCCAATGAGAGACTGCTGAATTGGAATTAATTTGCAAACTGGACATCATTAAATTAGGCTTGAATAAAGACTGGGAGTGGATGGGTCATTACACAAAATAAAACTATTTCCCCATGCTTATTTCCTCTCTCCCCCGCCCCCATTACTCTTATCTTCTTGTCAGCTGTTGGAAATGGGCATCTTGATTATTACTACAAAAGGTTTTTTTTCTCCTGCTGATAATAGCTCACCTTAATTGATCACTCTCATTATAGTGTGTATGGCAACATCCATTTTTTAATGTTCTCTGTGTATATATATATATCTTCCTACTGTATTTTCCACTGCATGCATCCAATGAAGTGGGTTTTAGTCCATGAAAGCTTATGCTCAAATAAATTTGTTAGTCTCTAAGGTGCCACAGGTACTCCTCATTCTTTTTACAGTGAGGTCTGTTAGACCACGGGATGTGGTGGAAACCATATGGCTTTGCATAATTTAAAACTAGGCTAGACCAAGCTCCCTAAGTTGTAGGGAGCCATACCACATTGACAGACAGAGAGACTAGATAACCTACTAGATTTTTTTTCTTGTGGGAGTAATGTTGTTCTTGCTCTTGTTGTTCAGGCCCTAAACTATCATCATCTTCCCTTAGCCTTCCTTCACTATGTTCTTCAGACACATACACACACACTCATTCACATGCACTAGTTATAAACTAATCAAGCTAATTCCCCTACAGGCTAGGAAAGAAGAAAGTCTAAAAGAGACTTAATTTGTATTTTTTAATATTTTGGAGGCATTTGGTTATTACTGGAATGGGGGCGAGATATTTAGAGAGATAAACATCTGTAGGTTGATTTACAAATGCTCTATACAATTGTATTGTCTTAGATTTAATTACCAGAAGCCGCCATTATAACTATCTAGTCTCACCAGTTGTGTGTAACACAGAACAGATAATTGTATCTTCTGATTCCTGCCTCTTGCCCAACAATTTGTGGTTGAACCAGTGTATATGTTTGTATGTATATGTCCTGATTTAAAAACTCCAGGTGACTGAGAATCTACCATGTTGCTTGGGTTTCATCCCCATTACATCCTAGATGGTTTTCTATGAAGTGTGAATAAGACAATATGAAAACTACATAGTGTTTCTGTTTCCTTTCCTACAAGATGTAACATTCTGCCACACTGTGTAATAAGATAATATGCCCAAATCTCAACTTCATAGGAAAATGTTTTAAAATTTATATTTTATTGTATTAAAAATATAAAGCCCTTCATATTCACTCATTTATTTACTCTTCTCTCTCCAGGTGGTTTGGTACAAGTCTTACCAGATTGGATGTGCAATTGCCTTTTGTCCTCAGAGGTTTTACAAATACTATTACGTTTGCCATTACTGCCCTGCGTATGTATTAACTATGGATTGCATTGATTATTGGAATTCCTTCGTGCTTTAATTCATCAAAATGATCCAAGGAGCTGTCGGCTACATTGCAGAATGCAGCATATTTTTCAAAGTGGGCTTATGGTAGGAAGGGCAATTCAGTTATAATGGTATGCAGAAGCATACATGCAAATTACATTCTGAAATAAAACAACTCATAACCCCCACCCCCCACCCCCAATAATTGCCCTGTGAGGTCTGCTCTGCTTAAAAATCTAAGCATTTTTTCTTAACAGCCGGGTAAGTGAAAAAGAAGATGCTTGTATTTCTAACTAATAGGAGTCTGCAAGAAACTTTCCCTAGGACATGTTATCTACTAACTGCCTCCTGCAGGGTTTATTGCACCTTCCTTTGAAGTAGCTGCGCTGGTCATTGCGAGCCCTCTACTCAGGATGCCACATAAGCACTTGCAAGTATCGTAAGCAATCTATCATTAATATGGGTGTGAGACTGTCACAGAAGTCACGGATTCCATGACTTTCCGTGACCTCCGTGACTTCTGCAGCAACTGGTGCTGGCTCAGGGGCTGCCCAAGCGGGGCAGCCCCTGGGCCAGCAGCAGCAGTTTGGGTTTGTGGGAGGGGGCTCAGGGCCAGAGGCAGGGGGTTGGTAGGTGTGAGGGGGCGCTTACCTCAGGGTGAGGGGCTCCCCAGCTCCCACTGGCATGGGCATGGCCCTGCAGCTCCTAGGTGGCAAAGGGGCCAGGGGCAGGCTCCGTGCTGCACACTGCCCGCCCCCGCAGGCCCTGCCCCGGCAGCTCCAATTGGCTGTGGTTCCCAGCCAATGGGCGCTGCGGCAGCTGGCACTTGTGGTGAGAGCAGCACGCTGAGCCCCCTGGCCCCTCCACCGTCTAGGCACTGCAGGGACATGGAGCGGGTAGGGAGCTCTGCCCCTTGCCAACTCCGTCAACCCTCCCCTGCCCACCATCGTCAGGGGTCCTGGGCTATGGTGCCCACCACCAGCAGGGTCCTGGACCGCCTCCCTCAGCACCCACAGTGCCCCCAGACCACCCGCCCCCCACCCAAGAGCACCCATGGCCCCCCACCCAAGTTTTAGTCACTGGTATTTTTAGTAAAAGTCGTGGACAGGTCACGGACCGTGAATTTTTGTTGACTGCCCATGACCAGTCCATGACTTTTACTAAAAATACCTGTGACTCAACGTAGCCTTAATAAAGACAATGGGGTAAGATTTTCAATGCAGTGCAAGGGATTTGGCCATACGCTTTTGATTCATTTTAATATTTACATTTTGACATTTGAAATTATTGTTTGACACATACCAGACTAAGGGTGTATCTACACTACAGCCCGGGATGTGATTGCAGCTCATGTAGATGCGTCTGTGCTTGTTTTGTTCTCACTAGCTTGCAAAATATAGCAGTGAGTGCGTGGTGGAGCAGACATCAGCCCATGCTGTATAAGCCTGCCTGACCCCGCTGGGCACATTCTCGGTCTAGTCCAGGGGTTCTCAAACTAGGGGTCGGGACCCCTCAGGGGATCGCGGGGTTATTACATGGGCGGTTGCGAGCTGTCAGCCTCCATCCCAAACCCCACTTTGCCTCCAGCATTTATAATGATGTTGAATATATTAAAAGGTGTTTTTAATTTATATGGGGGGGTCACACTCAGAGGCTTGCTCTGTGAAAGGGGTCACCAGTACAAAAGTTTGAGAACCACTAGTCTAGTCTGTGCTGAAGCCTGCCCCATGGCATCTTTGTTCTTTAAGGATTGCAGTTAGATTAGAACTAGTGCAGAAATGACTACACAACCAGCAAATCACACACACACACACACACACCGACTGCAGTGTAAATGTCCCCTGAGTGTAAATGAAGATGTGTGTTGTAGACTGGCTTTACATTTTATTCTGTTTAATTTTATCATTTCAGGGGAAATTACAGAAACGTAATAAGCACACCTTACAAATCAGGGCCAGTGTGTGGAGATTGCCCTAATGCTTGTGACAATGGACTATGCAGTAAGTTTTAGCAGTTTGAAGTATTTCAGTGGCAAAGTTTTCACTTACTAAAACAATGTTTGGTTTCAGAGTAGCAGCCGTGTTAGTCTGTATTCGCAAAAAGAAAAGGAGGACTTGTGGCACCTTAGAGACTAACCAATTTATTAGAGCATAAGCTTTCGTGAGCTGCAGCTCACTTCCTCAGATGCATATCGTGGAAACTGCAGCAGGCTTTATATATACACAGAGAATATGAAACAATACCTATTACAGTGGGGTGGGAATAGGTATTGTTTCATATTCTCTGTGTATATATAAAGCCTGCTGCAGTTTCCACGATATGCATCTGAGGAAGTGAGCTGTAGCTCACGAAAGCTTATGCTCTAATAAATTGGTTAGTCTCTAAGGTGCCACAAGTCCTCCTTTTCTTTTTAAAACAATGTTTAATTCCCTTGGCGGGAAGGCTTTGGGAAATTATCAACTCAAAAATCTTGCCTACAGAACGTGACTGCGAGGCCCTTACACACACTCATTGCTAACCATGTTATATTTAAAAATGAGCATGCGTAGGGGCTCATGTAAGGGCTTCTGAGAGGGGATTGTTATCCTGTCAGGGGACTGTCATAATGTTATCATGTCCCCATCAGAAGAGAAGACTGAGGAGGACATGATAACCTTCTTCCGAACTGTCAAATTTCTTATAAAGGAGATGGTGATCAGTTGTTCTGCACTTCCCCCCTGGGTAGGACAAGAAGTAATAGGTTCAGTTTATAGTCAGGGAGATTTATGTTAGATATTAGGAAAATCTTTCTAACTATAAAGATAGTTAAGCACGGGAACATGTTACTAGGGAAGATATGGAATCCCCGTCATTAGAAGTTTATTTTTTTAAGAACAGGCTAGGTAAGTATGTCAGGAATGGTCTAGGAATACTTAATGCTGCCTCAGCATGGGGAAAGATGACCTCTCAAGGTCCCTTCCAGCCCTACATTTCTATGATTCTGTACTGAATAGGACTTTGCAATTATTCGTATTTATTATTTGCTTTGTGATAGTGCTTACAAGCCGCTATCATGGGCCAGGACCCAGTTGTGCTAGGCACCACATAAGTATATAATGAATTCTATTGAAATCAATGAGAGAGCTTGTGGAGTAAGTTTATGTGTAGAGATTACATATAGAGAAATATAGCTATTCATATGCTGCTTAATATGAGCCAGGAGATCATCAAGTTCCCTACCTTGGCCCCCCAAAAAAGAAAAAGAAACTTATGACAATGTTAAAAATATTTAACACCAAAAATGGTAGACTGTCAGGGCCTTTTACTAACGACCAAAGTCATTTGTATTTGTACACTAAGAACTGCGGAGTATATAGAAAAACCTGCAAAGGATTTTGCTGTTGTAACTTCCGAGAGCCACATATGGACAGATGGTAGAACTCCTGGAGGTACTGCCCCTGGGCAGACACAATGCTTCTGGGAGTAAAGGAACAGTATGGCTGCTCTCCAAGTGAGATTGTGCCAAGCCCCTGAGCAAAGCTACAGGAGAAGTAGAGCAGTTCTGTATGACTTGTTCCTCCTGGACTACCAGGCAGATATAATGATACATTTCGCAGAATACACTAGGTTTGCAAATCTGGATAGCTCATTCTTGGGACAAAACTCTTATGGGAAATAGGAGAGAGAACTGATCTAGTCTTATTAAAATTTGACTGACCTCCAAACCTGACTTGTCTGTCTTGTAATTGAACTGTAAAAAGCTGTATTAAAACAAAGTATTGCTCCACCTGATAAATTGCCTTAAACTAAGTGAACAATTTTTCTGTTAGACTTCTACAATTTTATCGGGGAACAAATAAAACGGAACAGAAAAAAAAAATACAGTGAAAAATGCTTATTGGGTCAAAATATCCTTGAAAGGAAACAGTTCAGGGCTTTTTTTCCCCTCCTCTTGTTAATACCTAATCTCATGCTCTGTTTCATTTTCAGCCAATCCTTGTAAGTATGTGGACATTTACACAAACTGTCCTGATTTAAAAGTGTTCCCTGGATGTACAAACCCCATGATCAAGGCAAGCTGTCCTGCCTCCTGCCGTTGCACCACTGAAATAAAATAACAGCCTCAGATTCCTCCCTTCATGGAAATTCTTCTTTTTAATGACAGCACCATTTAGAAAATCAGGGTGCCATCTTGCAGCCCTTATATATGAAATCCTACTGACTTCAATGGGGTTACTCACCTGCGTAATGGCTGTAGGATCTGACCTTTCATCTCATGTTTTTTCCGGCTTTAATTCTTTGTTTTAAAATGTAGTAGATTTTTCTTCCTTGCCTGAAATTCAGCATTGTACATGCTAGACTTGTATAACATTGATTGACTGAAATTTCATCTTCATCAATATCAACTTCATCCTTCACAAAATATCATCTAAAGGTCACTTCCTGTCAAGATATACTTGTGATGTCCTTATTCTGAAAATAATCCCATTGATACAATGGGCCAGACTTCTCCGTCATCATTCATGTTGAGAGTCACCTTACTGCACAATCAATGGGATCAGTAAATAAGTCATTATCACACAAGGAAGGATTATGAGAGAGGGAAATGTTCTCCTAATAACAAATAGAGAGCTGTCACCTGAATTACTTTCAAATCATTTGTCATTTCTGTGTTACTCATTAAATTACTCATTCAATACTGCACAACTTGTTTTGGCTTTTATTACTTTTGTTTCATGTAAAATACTGTTTAGCCAACTTCCATGGATGTAAGTCTTTATCACAGTTCTTTGTCCGTATAGCTTTGATGCTGCAAGCAATGTTTGAGTAATATGCCCGGAAACACTGCAGAAGATCTATAACACTCACCTATATTTTGAAGGGGTGACATTTTTCTAGTAGAAATAGACAAAGAATGTAGAGATGAGAGAAGTAATTTTAGTTAAGATAACAACAAAAAAGTTCTGAGGCTCGCAAATAAAGGGCCAAGTGGAATGAGTAAAGACTTTTCATGTAAGGAGGTGGAATTTCACTAAGAATGAATTTGGCTGCAGGAGGTTCCCAGAGGTGGAGGTGGGTCTGATGATCTCCCCCCAGAGCAGCTGTGCAGGGGATGAACAAGTTCTGTCCCTCCCCAGCCCAGCTGGAGCTAGGCACCCCCTGGCTGGGCACTCCTAGCAGCAGGGAGAAATTGGATTTCATGGGGAGGGCCTTATTTCATACTCTGTGATGCGTTTTTCATAGCCATGAAATTGGTAGGGCCCTAGTTATAATTAATACATTTTGGAAGGAATATTAAACCTTGTGCTTCAGGGCTAAGCTAAATTTCAACTATTTGAGATGAGGAAAAGATCCAATGTGGGACAAGGGGGTGAAGAATTATCCCACCTCTGCCTACTGCAGGGTTCTTACACCTTCTTCTGAAATAGCTGGTACTGGACACTGTCAGAGACAGAATACTGGATTAGATGGACCCCTGGTCTGATCCAGTTTGGCACTTCCTAGATTACCTGTGAATAACAGACATCAACCCATTGCACAAGTGACACTATATATGGAATGTGACTTCCTCCCTAAAACTTTATGTTGGCTTGTTGGCAACTCTCAAAATACTACCTCCTCTGCTTGGTCACAGGGCGTCATCCAAAGCCCTCTGAAGGCAATGGAATTAACTTACCAGTGAATTTCTGTTTTGCAAGTTTGCGGGGGTCTGGGGGAAGAGAGGGGCAACATCCGTTCAGGCATTTTATAATATAAAACTCTTCCTGGAACTAAGTGTTCAACCATATTTTCCCCACACTTCACTACAAAATAATTTTAAATTCTTTGCCTGGGCAAGCGGTCTGCAAAGGGTTAACAAACCTGTCTGCATCTCCCTCCTTGCTCTCTTTCCTGTATCAATGGCTCATTCACATCAGTTGGGGATTGTTTGTTAGAGGGGGGGCTGGTGCAGATTCAGGTGCAGGCAGGGTTAAATTGCCTGTGGATAGCTAGTGTTTGGATTCCAGACCACAGCCACTTTTTGACATTTTCAGTAACGAGCCTCAAAAGCTATTTCATTGGGAAGTTAATTTTTAGTTTTATACATGATACTTGCCAATGTATATATACGTGAGTCCACTACTTGTGAGTCTTTTCTAGTTAGACATATTGAATTTTCCTTTGAATGACACAGGTGACTCATTCTACCCATAAATCTATGAATGTCAAAGTAAACTTCAATGCAGATAGTGTGAATCAATTTAAATTTACTAATAACATTATATACCATGTAGAATATATACAAATGTAGGTCAACAGACTGTGCTAAAAGTAGAAGCATAAATAGCTGAAATACAGTTTTGTTCTGATCTGTTCCCAGGGCATGATTCTCTGTTGACATACACCTTGTGCAGTCATTTACACTAGTGAAAAGTGGGGATAAAACACCATGCTTCTCATTTGGTAGTGTGTTCACACCTATTTTGCACTGGTGTAAATGACTGCACTAGATGGACAGCAGTGAAGAATCAAGACTCCCCCCCCCCCCAGACTCCATGGGCATGTCTACGGTAGGGAAAATGGTGTGTTATTAAAATGTGATAGCTGTGACTTACAATACTAGTTAGACAGGGCCAGATGTAGTTTTAACATGTGTTAGCTGCTTCAAGTGAGCCTAGACCTGTCTATAGGATTTTAAAACATGTTCGATATCCTGTACTAGCTATCACATTTTAAAAACACACCATTTTTCCTACTGTCGATAGGACTCATCTGGTTTACATTTTGATAACTATGTTTAGTATATGTTGCTGACACAGTTTTGAGGGATGTGGTTTTCCTGAGCTCTGGGAAATTGGTGTTAAGATCCTCTTGGATGTATTGCTTTTGTCATTCAGTTACTGGAGGATTTTGTCTCAGTTCCATCTGGAATCTCAGAATTTCTTCCAAAATACTGCAGAGGCAAAAGTGTTATTTGAATGATTTTTCCCATATTAAAAACTACATCTTCAGTAGAAGAGAGTAATTAAGATACAAAACCCATCTGCTCCCCTCAGATATCTGCTGGATACTTCCTCAGGCCTGATACTGTATTATGATCTGTACAAATTGACTGCTACACCTGGACAGAGCTCCACTAAATTTGAGGAGTCTGTCAAGATTCATGTATGAATCTGGTCTGAGCAGTTTTGCTGAGGGTCAGGTGTTAGAAATCTACATTTATCATCCATAAAGGGCCCCCTGAGAGAAAACTAGGGGTTTATGGGGGAAAATAAACCAAAATAAGGAGCTAAGAAACAGGAATATGTATAATGACAGGTTTCAGAGTAACAGCCGTGTTAGTCTGTATTTGCAAAAAGAAAAGGAGTACTTATGGCACCTTAGAGACTAACCAATTTATTTGAGCATGAGCTTTCATGAGCTACAGCTCACTTCATCGGATGCATACTGTGGAAACTGCAGCAGACTTTATATACACACAGAGATCATAAAACAATACCTCCTCCCACCCCACTGTCCTGCTGGTAATAGCTTATCTAAAGTGATCATCAAGTTGGGCCATTTCCAGCACAAATCCAGGTTAGAGAGTTGTCACTTTGGATGGGCTATTACCAGCAGGAGAGTGAGTTTGTGTGTGGGGGGGTGGAGGGTGAGAACACCTGGATTTGTGCTGGAAATGGCCCAACTTGATGATCACTTTAGATAAGCTATTACCAGCAGGACAGTGGGGTGGGAGGAGGTATTGTTTTATGATCTCTGTGTGTATATAAAGTCTGCTGCAGTTTCCACGGTATGCATCCGATGAAGTGAGCTGTAGCTCACGAAAGCTCATGCTCAAATAAATTGGTTAGTCTCTAAGGTGCCACAAGTACTCCTTTTCTTTTTAGGAATATGTATAAAAATGCAGTTTAGTTATCGAGTAACTTCCTTCTTGTCTGTGAATCCCAGCACTGAATCTTCCTTCCAAACCCAAATACACAGTGTGGTAATAGGGGGGCATATATCTGAACACCTCACAATCTGCAATGCATTTAGCATCATATTATACCTGTGAAATAGTGAAAAGCCATTACCCCCATATTACAGGTGGGGAACTGAGGCACAAATGCACAAATCCACAGAAGTATTTAGACTTTATTATACTTTTTTGGGCCAAAGAGGCTAAGGCCCAGATTTGGTCCAGCAAGGTCCAGTAATTGTAAGTTCAAACTAAACAAATTCAGACTGCAAATAAGGCATACATTTTTTAACAGTGAAGGAAATTAAATATTGGAACAAATTACTGAGGATTGTGGGGGATTCTCCATCACTGGAAATTTTTAAATTAAGGTCGGTAGCTTATGTTAAAGATATGCTCTAGTCCAAATAGTGATTATTTTGGGGAAGTTCTCTGACTTTTGTCATTCAGAAAGCCAACTAAATTATCACAACAGTCTCTTTTCACCTTAGAATCTATTAATTACATTTCCTGTTACTCTAATTATTTCTAGAATTTAAGTGAATGCACCCTATTTTCGGAGCCCTATTATTCTAAATCTGCCCAAAGGAGGAATCTACCCAACGCAAAATCTGTTCCATTTCTGAGGTGAAGTAACTTGAGTACAACAATTGACCCAGATATAGATTCATTAAGGAAATAGTTGGATTTTTCGCAATACACCCACAGTATTCAACTGACATTGTACAACAAGAGATAATAAATCCATTCCCATTTGTCTCATCCCAACTTACAAGAAATAGTTTTGCAATAACCCACAGCAGTGAACTGAACTAGTGTAACCAGGTAACCAGGTATATGTCGCATCCTAGATAACAGTGTCTGTGTTCGTGTCCATCACACAGAGTCTACCCAGCTACTGGTATCTCTTTTCTTGCATTACAGAATAATTGTCTCTGTCCATCACCGCTGTATTTATTGTGGGTAGGGGGCTAGCGACTGCAGCTGCAAAAATGGAAGCCAAATCAAGATCCTTTAAAAAGTCAGGCCCTAAGTCAATACACTGAGACCTGGTTGAGAAGTATTGTTACTGAGCCAGATTCTGAGACCTTCATTCACATTGAAGGGTACCTTGCAAGAAGTCCCATTGGTTTTAATGGGGCCATTCATGGTGAAAGGTACTATTCAATGTGAGTTAATTACTTATAACTATGGACCTGACTGTTTTCATGAGGAACCTTTCTTGGCAGTGTCTGGGCAGTGGTTATGGAATATGTAATTCTGTGTTCTTTGTGTACAGGAAAAAAAACCAAACCAATAGCCATTCCCTTTCCCAGCTTCCTTATTTTGTTAATTCTGCTTTTCTTTGTGCTACGATGCAAGCAGGGCAGGGACTCTGGTTCATGGACTACTCTTTTTGTTCCTGTATTGTAAATATGATTTTGTGGATCAACTTTAAACAGTTGCATCACTCATGGCTCCTGTGACAATACCATGTGACGTTGGCGGACACCTCTTTCTGCTGCCTTGAGCCATCCCCTCAATGACTGTGCCCTGAGGTAGGCAATATTTCCGATATCACATGGTTTTCATTTAACCTCATTTGTGTTTCAGAGCACATACGTTTTAGGATGTTAATCTAAGCAGTTTCTATGAGAGGGAATACGAGAGGCCAGACTTACTCACTCACTCCTCCTGATGGAAGAACCCCCCCCCCCCAACGGTTCACCAGGAGCGCAGGAGCAGCAGCTGCTTGTCACCCCCTTTCTGAGGCGTAGTTCATGGCAGCTAGTAGTGTCCACGCAAGGAAGACCCACACTGACTGTGAAATGTACCATCTCAGCAGAGCTCCTAGGCAGACTCCAAGGACAGCAGCTGTGCTTCTGCCCAGCCCCAAAGTGCTAAGTCCGGCAGAACTCTCAGGAGAGGAGAGGAATAATTACCTGCCCTGACCTCCCCTCCCCTGAGGGGGGAACCCCCTCTCGCACAGCTAATCAGGCAACTTGCACAGGGTGCATTCCTGCAAATTGCATCCCCAGTGAGAGTGCGTCTAGCGCAAGGTACCTGTCCTGTGCTTGGCTGTGGCACACACAGCGGAAAATTTATTCTTAGAACATGGCTGGTGACTTTGGAATGACAGGCACGGTCCTGGTACTCTAATAAACTTTTTGTTTTCTTTCTGAACAGCAAGACTTACGCCTTCCCCCTTTTTTTAAATTTATCAACTTATTTTCCCCATGAGTTACGTCAAGGCTGAATCCCCAGTCTGGCACTTGGAGTGCAGAAGGTGGGGGACCGCAAGGATTTTAAAAATTAACACTTGACACTCCAGGCTTGTATTACACTCCCAAGGTTACAGCTTTTCTCTGACCTTGGCCTGGTAAACAATGCCACCACCCAAATGCAAAAACCCCCTTGAACCCAGGAAGAAGCACTTGGGAATTCTTCCCTGTGGGGTACCCTCAAGCCCTTTCACCCCCCTGCAGGGAAGAGCTGAGAAAGAAAACCAAGGAAATTAGCTGTTGCCACCAGCTAATTAAACAACAACCTATGCACAAACCTCTTAGGACACCAAAAATCCAATCCTTTTCTTAAAAAAGGTAAATTTTATTAAAAACAAAAAAGGAAGAAAATACATCTGGAACTTAGGTTTTTGCTTGATTTTAAAGGAGCAATTCCAAAAATTAAGCACCCAAAATAGCTTTCTTGGGGGTTCAGCTTAGAGGTTACAAGCAAACAAAAGCATCTGAGGTTAGCACAGAGGAGATCCACAAGCCAAAATAAATAAATAATCCTGATTGCATCTATCTAAACATATGATGTCCCAATGATTCCTTCTAGGTATGGAAGATAATTTTTCATACTTGGTTGAAACCTTATACAGCATTCCTGCTCATAGCATTGCTGCTCCATGTCCCTACAGCCCAGAGAGAACAACACACAACAAAGGGAAGTTTTTTTCCAATTTTAAAAAGTTCTAGCCTTCCCATTGGCTCTTTTGGTCAGGTGCCCACTCCCCCCCCCTTTTTTTTTTTTGGTACTTATGCAAGGAGGCTTTTTAACCCTTCACAAGTAAAGTAAGCAGAGAACAGCTACCAAAGGGATTTTACAGCTAATTGGCTGGCTGGGTGTCCATAAAAGGGAGCTACCCCCTTTTCATTTATCACAAGCTAACATGGAGGCAGCATGTTATTGCCAAGGAGATGAACAAGTCAACAGGTTAATTCTTTTTTTTAATACGTATGTGAATTTAACCCTTCCAAAGAAGGCAGTTTCATAACTAAGCAGGTGTGAAACCTGACTAAGGGATGCAGATTACATCAGACTGATGCACAGCTTGTGTTTTTTTAGGCATGAAGCCAAAGACTGGTTTAGGCCTTGTTGATACTAGATAAGAGGAGTTTTCAAAATGTGCGATAGGTTCCACAGATTCCCTCTTGGTTAGCTGTTTATAACAGATAAAAAACAGTGCTGGAGAACAATGGGGCACTGGGGGGGATGGAGTGAGGGCACAGCATGCTCAGGGTAGATGGCAGGAAGGGGTGGAGTGGGGGCAGGGCCTGTGGCAGAGCCAGGAGTTGAGCAGTGAGCCCCCCCACCCCACCCCGGCACATTGGAAAGTTGGCAGCTGTAGCTCCAACCCCAGAATTCAGTGCCTGTACAAGGAGCCGCATATTAACTTCTTAAGAGCCACACATGGCTCCGAAGCCACAAGTTGGCCACCCCTGTCTTCTGGGATATGTTTTTTAAAAAAAAAACACTTTTATAGCTCTTTGACAATTGATTCCAGTATCTTGTGAAAGTATTTTTGCTGTCTTTTTTCTTTTAATGTAAATACCATCTTTTGGCACTTTTGAAAGTGTTGACCATCCCCATACATAGGTCAAAAAAGGAAAAATCCTCACATAACATTAATTCATTTCTTCCCCACTGAAATTCAGCATTTAGGCTAATTGGCAAACCTATGAAATTTGAAAATCTTCAACCAGTCCTCCATGCTGTACTTCAGAAAAACCCTTAAATTTTGTAATCTATAACTTAGATTTGTACAAGACAGGAAGTAGTAACAAAAGAAATCATCAATTAAGGGAATCTTAGGCAGAATAATTCAGAAGTTAAATTAAGAAGATGGAAACTCAATGTGGCTCCAAGAGGCTTTATCTAGACACAAACCCACTTAATCCGTACCAGCCTAGTTGCCCTACCATACCACCCTTACTTCTCTGCTGCTGCCTTCAGAGCTGGGTGGCGGGAGAGTGGCGGCTCCTGGCCGAGAGCCCAGCGCTGAAGGCAGCAGCACAGAAGTAAGGGTACCAATCCCATACCATGCCATCCTTACTTCTGTGCTGCTGCTCTGAAAGCAGTGCCGCCACCAGCAGTGGCAAAGAAGTAAGGGGACAATACCAAGACTCACCCTACAATAACCTGGCACCCCCCCCACACAACTTCCTTTTGGGTCAGGACTCCTACAATTACAACACCATGAAACTTCAGATTTCATATCTGAAATTGTGACATTTATTATTTTTAAAATCCTATGATCATGAAATTGACCAAAATGGACCCTGAATTTGGTATGGCCCTAAGCATGACATCACAATGATTCATTACAATGCAAGGTTATGACCCTAGCGGTATCCCAATGCAAGAGGGCAAAGGCCTTAGTGGTAACTGGTAGCGAGGGTCAGCTGGCCTGACCAGTTCGGTGTACCCCATCTCACTAACATCATAACCTCTATCTAAAAGGTGTCATGCAAGATATCTATAGAACATAAGAATGGCCCTACCAGGTCAGACCAAAGGTCCATCTAGCCCAGTATCCTATCTTCCGACAGTGACCAATTCCAGATGCCCCAGAGGGAATGAACAGAACAGGTAATCATCAAGTGATCCATCCCCTGTTGCTGATTCCCAGCTTCTGGCAAACAGAGGCTAGGGACACCATTGCGGCCCATCCTGGCTAATAGCTAATAGAAAGCTAATAACCACAGATCATTAATATTATTGTGTGGGGTATATGTGAAGGACAAGTTCAAAATTAGAAACATATTGGGAATTATGTTCTTAAATTGTATCTGCCGGGTATGACTGAAGTTACCCCACTCTAGACAAAGGAATGTGTTTCTGCCACCTAGAAGGCATTTCCAGGGAACATTTAAAGACAACAGAAACACAATTTACATAAGAGGTAAACAGACTCATTGTGACACACCAGGGTACAATCCAGACTCATGAATAGCTGTATCACCCATGCCATCTAACCTAGGGTGTCCTTTGCACTACTTTGCTGCTGTAGCCTTCAGCCTGGACTGCCACAAACAGCATCCAGCATGCAAGTCATTCCCAGCTCTGTCTGTGTGTGCTGCAGCCAACCAGCCACATCTTGGCTCTTTCCAGCCTTGGTTATACTGCAGGTTGACCCCAACACACCATAATTAGATTTTCCCTCAGAAATATATGTCCTGTACTGCCTAGCCCTTCCTTGGACAATACAAATTAAATAAAGTCTGTCATTTCTTTAACAGAAATAATATGCACATAACTTGCCACCCCAAATGGAGTTTCCCAAACACTTCAATTCAAACACACTGGATTAGATAAAACAATAAAACAATTTTATTAGCTACAAAGAGATAGATTTTAAGGGAGTACAGTAATGAGGCTTAAAAGTAGGAAATGGTTACAAGAAAATAAAGTTAAAAGTCTACTGGTGACTAACTTAACAAACCATATCGGGTTCAAGCAAAGTTTCTCACCACATGCTTTCAGCAGTCTTACTGACCAAACTTCTTAGGTCAAGACCCCTTCTCTCATTATCCAACAAACGTTTCCTTTGTCCCTTCTGGTGTCATTAATTCAATGAGCAGGGAGAAGGAATGTGCCTTGGGATGTCTGTCCCACGCCTGAAACACATTTCCAGCTGAGATTCAGGAGAAAAAAACCTACGGAGAAGTATTTTCACTACTGCTTTTCCTCACATGTTTGGGCTTTGTCTACCCTTCCTTCTTGATGACTCAGTTTACTGCTTAAAAGCAGATTAAGCAGAGCACATATTCCTTTCTTTGAGACAGACCTGTTTGCCAACTTCTGCTGTGGTTTGGAACATGTGTTAATAACTTGATTCAGAGAAATTTAAAACTTCACATAAAATGTTGCCATACATATTTCATCAGGACAATACTGACCCTAGCTTCTGATTTCTGACTCTGGCTTGACCCTTGGCTCTGGCAATTGGTATCCGATCGTGGCTCCAATCCTCCGCTTTGATTCCTGACTCTGGCTCCGGCTTGTCCCCTGGCTCTGGTAAATAGCATTCAACTCTGGTGCTGACCCTCAGCTTCATTCCCCAACCTGGATGCCTGTTCTGCCCACTGACTCTTGCTCTGACTACTAGGCCAGGCTGCCTACATCCCAGTCCATAACAGTGGAAACGGTCATAACTTTGCATGCACTGACCTCTCAGAGACTACATTTTCCAGCATCCATTATCAACTATCATTTCATTCTCATCTCAATTTTGGCCATCAGAAAGAAAATCCTTTCTCCCAGAAATCTGTCACCCCTGGGCAGCTGCCTCGTTTGTCTTTAGCTAAAGTGGACCCTGCAAAATAATTCCTGTTCAAACTAGTGCATTTCTTTTAGAGAAACATCCAAACTTGATTTTAAAATGTCAAGTGATGTAGAATCCACCACGATGCTCAGTAAACTGATGCAATGATTAATTACCCTCATTGCCAAACTCTTGTTTCTAATCTGAATTTGTCTAGCTTCAGCTTCCAGCCATTAGATCTTGTTATACTTTTGTCTGCTAAACTGAAGAGCTCTCTAATCATATTTCTCTTTCCCTTGTAAGTACTTCCAGACTGTGATCAAGTCATAACATGGTCTACATTCCTTGTTCTTGGATGTATGACTTTATAATTGGCCATACTAATGCGCATATTGTTTGTTTGCTCCCAGTTTACCAAGAAATCCAGATCGCTCTGTATCAGCGACCTGCCTTCTTCATTAATTAAGACTCTTCCTATCTTTTTGTCGTCTGTGAACTTTATCAGTAATCCTTTTATGTTTTCTTCTCTATCACTGATAAATCTGTTAAATAGCACAGAGCCAAGAGCTGATCTCTGAAGGACCCCACTAGAAACACGCCTGCTTGCCGAAGGATTCCCTGTTTACAGTTACACTTTAGGGCCTCTCAGACAGGTTTTCATCCATTTAATTTGTGCTGTGTTGATTTTTTTTGTACCATTCTAGTTTCTTAAGCAAAATGTTGTGGTACAAAATCAGATGTCTTATAATAGTTGTGGCTGGGCATCTCCTTTGCCTTGCTGGCCTCAGTGTTTCTCCCTGGAGTGGTAGTGAGCCTGGAGTAAACCAATCTGACTCCAGAGTGTTTTTCTCTTTACTTGGGTTTTACTTTCCCATATATATGTGGTGGGCTACCGCATAGGCCCAAACAACGAGGAGTCCTTGTGGTACCTTAAAGACTAACAAATTTATTTGAGCATAAGCTTTCGTGGGCTAAAACCCACTTCATCAGATGCATGGAGTGGAACATACAGTAGGGAGGTATAAATACACAGCATAGGAAAAGATGGGAGTTGCCTTACCAAGTGGGAGGTCACTGCTAATGAGCCAATTCAATTAAGATGGAAGTGGGTTATTCTCAACAGTTGTCAAGAAGGGGTGGAAATCACTTTTGTAGTGCTAATGAGGCCAATGTAAACAAAGTGGCCCATTTCAAACAGTTGACAAGAAGGTATGAGTATCGGCAGGGGGAAATTAGTTTTTGCAGTGACCCATCTACTCCCAGTCTTTATTCATCCTATGATGGTGTCCCTTGAATAGATATGCGGACAGAGCTGACACCAGGGTTTGTTGCAGGGTTGAAGCAAATACTCACCAGCAACTACATACCACGCAACAAAAACACTAACCCAGGAAACAAAACCAAAAAAGCAAGGTGGGATCTGCTTCCATCTGAGTTGGAGTCTGCTGGGGGTAAAGACTCAGAATCAGATACTTGGAGCCACATTTAGTGACATCTAAATGTAGGAAAGGGAGAGATAATAAGACAGTAAATATAATAATACCATTAAATAAATCCATAGTATGCCCATTCCTTGAATACGATGTGCAATTCTAGTCACCCCATCTCAAAAAAAGATACATTAGAAATGGAAAAGGTACAGAGAAGGACATCAGAAATGATTAAGGATATGAGATAGCTTTCATATGAAGAGAGATTAAAAAGTCTGGAACTGTTCAGTTTGGAAAAGAGACGACTGAGGGGAGATAATGATAGAGGCCTATAAAATCATGACTGGTGTCGAGAAAGTAAATAAGGACGTGTTATTTACTCCTTCTCATAACACAAGAACCAGAGGTCACCCAATGAAATGAATAGGCAGCAGGCTTAAAACAAGCAAAAGGAAGTATATCTTCACACAATGCACAGTCAACCTCAGTAACTCATTGCCAGGGGATTTTGTAAAGGTAAAAACTATAACTGGATTCAAAAAAGAATTCAATAAATTCATGGAGGATAGGTCCATCAATGGCTATTCACCAAGATGGTCAGTGATGCAATCCCATGCTTCTGGTGTCAATAAGCCTCTGGCTGCCAGATGCTTGGACTGGATGACAGGGGATGAATCACCTGATAATTTCTCTGTTCTGTTAATTCCCTTTGAAGCATCTGGTATTGGTAACTGTCAAAAGACAAGATACTGGGCTAGCTGGACCATTGGTCTGACCCAGTACGGACATTCTTATGTTTATCTGCACTGGCCAGAACTTTATCACAGAAATCTTGGTAAAGAAACCTATACCTCAGGGATTTTGTCAAGAATTCATTCCTGGATGGTCATCTGATACAACCAGACTATGTGAGGTATTTAAGAACAAACAGGAGGTTTTGAAAAAAGTAGAAATTTTTCACCTTCTAGATCAAATGAGGCAAGAGTGATGGAAAGAAATCATTTCTAAACTGAACTTCATGCATTCCTGTTGCAAAGCCTGTGTCAAGCTTCCTTCCCCACTCTGAACTCTAGGGTACTGATGTGGGGACCTGCATGAAAACCTCCTAAGCTTATTTTTATCAGCTTAGGTTAAAACTTCCCCAAGGTACTATTTTACCCTTTGCCCTTGGACTTTCGCTGCCACCACCAAACGTTTAACCGGGTTTATTATTGGGAAAGTGTTGTTTGGAAATGTCTTTCCCCCCAAAATCCTCACCAAAACCTTGCACCCCACTTCCTGGGGAAGGTTTGGTAAAAATCCTCACCAATTTGCATAGGTGACCACAGACCCAAACCTTTGGATCTTAAAAACAATGAAAAAGGATTCAGTTTCTGAAAAGAAGAATTTTAATAGAAGTAAAAAGAATCACCTCTGTAAAATCAGGATGGTAAATACCTTACAGGGTAATTAGATTCAAAACATAGAGAATCCCTCCAGGCAAAACCTTAAGTTACAAAAAGACACAAAGAAAGGAATATCCATTCCTTTCAGCACAGCTTAATTCCTCAGCCCTTTAAATAAATCATAATCTAACGCATATCTAGCTAGATTACTTACTAAATTCTAAGACTCCATTCCTGTTCTGTCCCCGTCAAAAGCATCACCCAGACAGACCCAGACCCTTTTGTTTCTCCCTCCCTCCAGCTTTGAAAGTATCTTGTCTCCTCATTGGTCATTTTGGTCAGGTGCCAGCGAGGTTATGCTAGCTTCTTAACCCTTTACAGGTGAAAGGGTTTTTCCTCTAGTCAGGAGGGATTTTAAAGGTGTTTACCCTTCTCTTTATATTTATGACAGCCTGACAAAGTATTAAGAGACTGAGCAAAGATTCTAGCCTGGCCAACAGGGAAAACCCAGTCATAGAACACTCCATTAAGCAGAGTCTGAATGAATGCTTCCCTGACAGCTTGCTAGGAGGAGAAGAGACTATGGGTGTGTTTATGTAAATACAAGTATCATAGAATCATAGAATATCAGAGTTGAAAGGGACCTCAGGAGGTCATCTAGTCCAACCCCCTGCTCAAAGCAGGGCCAATCCCCAATTTTTGGCCCGGATCCCTAAATGGCCCCCTCAAGGATTGAACTCACAACCCTGGGTTTAACAGGCCAATGCTCAAACCACTGAGCTATCAGGGGGTAGACTGTTAGTCTGTATCCACAAAAACAACAAGCACCTTAAAGACTAACAGATTTATTTGGGCATAAGCTTTCGTGGGCTAGAACCCACTTCATCGGATGCATACATGTAAATACAGTTTGCTCCTGCTCCGTTTACATATTAATCAGATACAGGTGTATCACAGGATCAACTTTGGCTGGTGTTGGGCACAAATGACCTTAGTACTGAATGCAGGAGTAGTGAAATATGGTTAGCAATGTTGTAATTATTGTAGGAATACAGGAAAGCAGGACTGTGCTTAACCTGTCCCAAATGATGGGGGGCACCCTCAGTTGAAAGAACCTCATTAAGCCTCCACTGTCAGAGCACTGTGAAAGTAAGAGGGATAGGACAAGTATCCTAGACAGGAGGCTGCACACCCTCATAGAGGGTCCTCCCTAGACTGGTTTACCCTGTTCTCCCCACTGTTCAAAGAATAGAGCTAAATAGGCTTCATTAGAAGCCTCTTTGTTTTGTTAAATGCCCAATCAGAGCTGAAATTAGTTGTGGTAGGACTGTGTTTCTGCCCTGCCTGCTAAGAACTAAAAATCACTGAGAGCTGAAATCACTTGAGATGGGGCAGTGTTTCTGCCCAGCCTGCAAAGAGCTGAACATTACTAAGTGACTGATGTGCAGAGGTCACAGCAGAGAGGCAGGTGGCAGCAGAAGACAACTGACAGTCAGCTGGTGAATGAGTGGCTGGTGCAGCAGAGAGGCGGGATGAACAGCCAGCAGGGCGGCTGGTGGAGAAGTGCAGCGAGAGCAACAAACATTGCAAATCATGGGTGGTGTACCTGAACCTTAAACATTTTGAGCAATTGGTAACTTGCCACTTCGTTCCAGACGGACAAAAAGTTTCAGCCTTGCCGACAGTGATGGGCCCTAAGGCATATAGACTGCTGAGTGACCTATTGTCTCCAACTGTGCCCGGAACTGTCAAGTACACCACAACTGCTGCAGCAATTCAAGAACCTTTTTCTCCTACCCCATCAATGATAGCAGAACAATATCGGTTCCATCAGTGATGTCAGGGAAGTGAAAAGTCAGTAGCACAGTTCATTGCTACTCTAAGGAAGTTGTCAGAGCATTTTCAATTTTGACAAACATTAAGTGATGCCCTGCATGACCAATAACAATGAACAATCCTCCCAACACTTGCACCCCCCCTTTCCTGGGAAATGTTGGATAAAAAGCCTCACCAATTTGCATAGGTGACCACAGACCCAAACCCTTGGATCTGAGAACAATGAAAAAGCATTCAGTGTTTTACAAGAAGACTTTTAATAAAAAATAGAAGTAAATAGAAATAAAGAAATCCCCCCTGTAAAATCAGGATGGTATATATCTTACAGGGTAATTAGATTCAAAAACATAGAGAACCCCTCTAGGCAAAACCTTAAGTTACAAAAAAGATACACAGACAGAAATAGTTATTCTATTCAGCACAATTCTTTTCTCAGCCATTTAAAGAAATCATAATCTAACACATACCTAGCTAGATTACTTACTAAAAGTTCTAAGACTCCATTCCTGTTCTGTCCCCGGCCAAGACGACTACAGACAGACACACAAACCCTTTGTTTCTCTCCCTCCTCCCAGCTTTTGAAAGTATCTTGTCTCCTCATTGGTCATTTTGGTCAGGTGCCAGCGAGGTTACCTTTAGCTTCTTAACCCTTTACAGGTGAGAGGAGCTTTCCCCTGGCCAGGAGGGATTTCAAAGGGGTTTACCCTTCCCTTTATATTTATGACACGCCCCCCAAATCTCAGCTAGGGTGAAACACTGGCTGGGATTTCTTCCTGGAGCTCTAGGAAAACAGAGTTAATAAGACACATGCATCTCTAAATATACTACCAAGTACATAAAGACTAACAATATTTTCCACATCTCAAGGACGATTTTAACCAGTTGATTCTGGGAAACTTTCACAGGAGAGTGCATCAGCCACTTTGTTAGAAGCTCCTGAGATGTGTTGGATGTCGAAATCAAAATCTTGGAGAGCTAAACTCCACCGAAGAAGTTTTCTGTTAGTTTCTTTGACGGTGTGAAGCCACTTTAGTGCAGCATGGTCGGTTTGCAGGTGGAAACGCCGTCCCCAAACATATGGGCGTAGCTTTTCCAGAGCGTAGACAATGGCATAACATTCTTTTTCAGTGACTGACCAGTTGCTTTCCCTCTCAGACAGTTTTTTGCTGAGAAACACTACAGGGTGGAATTCTTGATCAGGTCCTTTCTGCATTAAAACTGCTCCCACACCACGCTCGGATGCATCTGTGGTTACTAGGAACGGTTTGTCAAAGTCTGGGGCCCTTAGTATAGGGTCAGACATGAGTGTCGCTTTAAGCTTGTTAAAGGCCTTCTGACACTTTCCGGTCCACTGAACAGCATTTGGCTGTTTCTTTTTGGTTAGGTCTGTCAGTGGGGCAGCAATTTGGCTGTAGTGCGGTACAAATCGTCTGTAATAACCGGCCAAGCCTAAGAAGGATTGAACCTGTTTCTTTGACTTTGGGACAGGCCACTTTTGGATAGCATCCACTTTGGCCTGTAGGGGGCTGATAGTTCCTTGACCCACCTGGTGTCCAAGGTAAGTCACTCTGTTTAGGCCTATTTGACACTTCTTAGCCTTAACAGTTAGTCCTGCCTCCCTTATGCGCTCAAGGACTTTTTGTAGATGTTCCAGGTGGTCTGCCCAGGAATCCGAAAATATGGCCACATCGTCAAGGTAGGCAACTGCATATTCTCCTAATCCCGCTAGGAGACCATCTACAAGTCTTTGGAAAGTGGCGGGTGCATTTCGCAGCCCGAAAGGGAGTACATTAAATTCATACAGCCCGAGATGTGTGATGAAGGCTGACCTTTCCTTGGCAGATTCATCTAGCGGTACCTGCCAGTACCCCTTGGTTAAGTCCAAGGTAGAGATGAACTGGGCCCGTCCCAGTTTCTCTAATAGTTCATCAGTGCGTGGCATTGGATAATTGTCTGGGCGAGTTACAGCATTTAGCTTACGGTAGTCCACGCAAAAACGTATTTCCCCATCTGGTTTGGGAACTAGAACCACTGGAGATGCCCATGCACTTTCAGAGGGCCGGATTACACCCATCTGTAACATATCCTGGATCTCCCGTTCTATAGCAGTTTTAGCTTGAGGAGACACCCGGTAAGGTTGGACCCTAATTGGGTGAGCATTACCTGTGTCAATGGAGTGGTATGCCCGTTCAGTCAGTCCTGGGGTGGCTGAGAACGTTGGCGCGTAGCTAGTGCACAGCTCCTGGATCTGCTGTCGCTGCATACGCCCAAGGGTCATGGAGAGGTTCACCTCTTCCACACCCCCAGCACATTTCCCTTCATAGTAGACACCTTCAGGCCACTCAGCGTCATCTCCTCCCTGGGCTGTAAACTGACAAACCTTTAATTCTCTGGAATAAAAGGGCTTTAGAGAATTAATATGATACACCTTAGGCTTTCGGTTGGAGGTGGGGAATGCTATGAGATAATTAACAGCTCCCAGGCGCTCCTGGACCACGAATGGCCCTTCCCACGATGCTTCCATTTTATGGGCCTGGAGCGCCTTTAAGACCATGACCTGGTCTCCTACTTTGAAGGAACGCTCTCTGGCATGTTTATCATACCAGGCTTTTTGCTCTTTTTGAGCATCCTGTAAGTTTTCTCTAGCAAGGGCTAAAGAGGTTCGGAGGGTGTTTTGTAGGTTGGTTACAAAGTCCAGAATGTTAGTTCCTGGAGAAGGTGTAAATCCCTCCCATTGCTGCTTCACCAACTGCAATGGCCCCTTAACCTCACGGCCATATACAAGTTCAAATGGGGAAAACCCTAAACTGGGATGTGGTACAGCTCTGTAGGCAAAGAGCAACTGCTGCAATACTAGGTCCCAATCATTGGAGTGCTCATTTACGAATTTACGTATCATGGCCCCCAAAGTTCCATTAAACTTCTCCACCATGCCATTTGTTTGATGATGGTAAGGAGTGGCAACCAAGTGATTTACCCCATGAGCTTCCCAAAGGTTTTTCATAGTTCCTGCCAGGAAATTAGTCCCTGCATCTGTGAGGATGTCGGAGGGCCAACCTACCCTGGCAAAAATGTCTGCTAGTGCCTGGCACACACTTTTAGCCCTGGTGTTGCTTAGAGCTACTGCTTCCGGCCATCGGGTGGCAAAATCCATGAAAGTCAGTATGTACTGCTTTCCTCTGGGTGTCTTTTTCGGAAAAGGACCCAGAATATCCACAGCTACTCGCTGAAATGGAACTTCAATGATGGGGAGTGGCTGGAGAGGAGCTTTGACCTGGTCTTGGGGTTTTCCCACTCTTTGGCACACCTCACAAGACTGGACATAGGTAGAAACATCCTTGCCCATTCCCTCCCAGTGGAATGACCCCCCCAAACGGTCTTTGGTCCTGTTCACCCCAGCATGGCCACTAGGGTGATCATGGGCTAAGCTCAAGAGCTTGGCCCGGTATTTAGTTGGAACTACCAACTGTCTCTGAGGATGCCAGTCTTCCTGGTGTCCCCCAGAAAGAGTTTCCTTGTATAAAAGTCCTCTTTCTACAACAAACCTGGATCGATTAGAAGAGCTGAGAGGCGGTGGGTTGCTCCGTGCCGCCGTCCAAGCTCTCTGGAGGCTTTCATCTGCTTCCTGTTCGGTCTGGAACTGTTCCCTTGATGCTGGAGACATCAGTTCCTCATGGGATTGTGGACCTAGGCTTGGTCCCTCTGGAAGCGATATAGGGGATGGAGCTGTTTCTGTTGACTGTGAACCGCTCTCCGCTGGTGCGCTATGTTGGGATTCAGGCTCCAGCTGAGCCTCTTGTGTAGGGTTATCGGCTGCTGCCAGTTCAGGTTCGGTGGGGCCCTCTGGTGTTGAGGTTGCAAGTACTGGATTCAGTGCTGACACGGGGTCTGGTGTTGGTTGTTCGGCTGGTTCCGGTTCTGGGACTGGTTCCGTCTGGGTCTCTGGGACTGGATCCACTACTGCTGTTGCAGACATTGGCCTGGGGTCCAGGTCCATCACCTCTGACTGGGTCCTGATAGAAGTTTCCGGAACAGAGCTAGGCCTCACGGCTTGTTTAGCCTGGTTGCGGGTGACCATTCCCACCCTCTTGGCCTGCTTCACATGATTGGCCAAGTCTTCCCCCAACAGCATGGGGATGGGATAATCATCATAGACTGCAAAAGTCCACATTCCTGACCAGCCCTTGTACTGGACAGGCAACTTGGCTGTAGGCAAATTGAAAGAGTTGGACTTGAAGGGTTGAATCGTCACTTGGATCTCTGGGTTGATTAAATTGGGGTCCACTAAGGAAGCATGGATAGCTGACACTTGTGCTCCGGTGTCCCTCCACGCGGTGACCTTCTTCCCACCCACACTCACAGTTTCCCTCCGCTCCAAGGGTATCTGGGAGGTATCTGGGCCTGTGGACCTCTGGTGTGATTCCGGTGCAATGAACTGTAATCTGTTGGGGTTCTTGGGGCAGTTGGCCTTTACATGCCCCAGCTCGTTACACTTAAAACATCGTCCAGCTGACGGGTCACTGGGGCGAGGAGGGTTGCTGGAGAATGGGGTGGTGGGACGATAAGGGGTCTGGAGGGTTCTTTGGGAGGTAGGTGGGGCTTTGGGCGGCCCCCGGTAATAGGGTGTGGTCTGGGGTGGTCCCTTCTGGTCTCCGCTCCAACTGCGACCAGTTTTCTTCTTCTCTGCCACCTCCACCCATCTGGCTCCAATCTCTCCTGCCTCAATTACAGTTTTGGGTTTCCCATCTAGGATGTATCTTTCTATTTCCTCAGGAACACCCTCTAAGAATTGTTCCATTTGCATTAGGAAGGGCAAATTTACTGGAGATTCAACACTTGCTCCTGATATCCAGGCATCCCAATGTTTTACAATGTGGTAGGCATGTCGGGTAAATGACATGTCTGGTTTCCACCTTAGGGCTCTGAACCTCCGACGAGACTGCTCGGGTGTTATCCCCATTCTGACTCTCGCCTTGGATTTAAACAGTTCATACTTGTTCATGTGTTCTTTAGGCATTTCAGCTGCCACCTCAGCTAAGGGTCCACTGAGCTGCGGCCTCAGCTCTACCATGTATTGGTCAGTAGAGATGTTGTACCCAAGGCAGGCCCTTTCGAAGTTTTCTAAGAAGGCCTCAGTATCATCACCTGCCTTGTAGGTGGGGAACTTTCTGGGATGGGAAGTGGTACCTGGAGAAGGATTGCTAGGGTTTGTTGGTATATTCTGCTGGGCCTTTATCCTCTCCATCTCCTCCACATGCTTCCTCTCTTTTTCCTTCTCCTCCTCCTTCAGCCGCATGAGTTCTATCTGTCTTTCATGTTCCCTTTGTTTTTCCTCAGCCTGAAATTTGGCTAATTCCAGCTGTAGTCGAGCTGAGGATTTGCCCATTCTAACCTCTCTGTTTTTAACTAACTTTACACCCGAGGTTTAGAAATAAACAAACAAAACTTGGCTGTAAACTTTTGCTGTGCTGGAATAGAGTACCTATTCTCTGATAGTGATTGTCAGCCTACAGAAAAAGACAATTCCCTTGTCTCTGCTCTGGGCTCAAATTAAAGCAAAAAACCTCCAACTACTTGGGAAACTGCTTACCCAGCCCAAAGAAAAAAAAAAAATTCTTTTCAAACCTGTGCTCCTTGTAAAAAAAAAAAAAAAATCAAAATCCTAAAAAAAAACCCTGCCACTTTTGTCTCCAGGCAAATGGGTAGAGCACACACCCCCTATTTACTTTTAGGAAGAAAAGAAAAAAAAAAAACCTCTGGGTTGGAAGACTGTGAATTTCCCTGCAGGAGTTAAGTACCCTGCCTCCAGGCAAGAAAACCTGCAATTCACAAGATAATCCCCTTTTGTCTCTGCTTGGCCACAAAGCAGAGAGAAACCAAGCTGCTTTCAGTTTCAAAGCTGCCTTCTGGACTTCCTAAAAATTCCTTTTTAAAATCTGTATTTCTAGTTCAAAAAATCTCAACTGGAGCTCAAAATGATTTCAGGTTAATCCCACCACTGTGCCACCATGTCAAGGTTCCTCCCCCACTCTGAACTCTAGGGTACAGATGTGGGGACCTGCATGAAAAACCTCCTAAGCTTATCTTTACCAGCTTAGGTCAAAACTTCCCCAAGGTAACAAATATTACCCCCGTTATCCTTGGAATGGCCGCTACCACCACCAAACTAATACTGGTTACTGGGGAAGAGCTGTTTGGACGCGTCCTTCCCCCCAAAATACTTCACAAAACCTTGCACCCCACTTCCTGGACAAGGTTTGGTAAAAAGCCTCACCAATTTGCATAGGTGACCACAGACCCAGACCCTTGGATCTTAAGAACAATGAACAATCCTCCCAACACTTGCACCCCCCCTTTCCTGGGAAATGTTGGATAAAAAGCCTCACCAATTTGCATAGGTGACCACAGACCCAAACCCTTGGATCTGAGAACAATGAAAAAGCATTCAGTGTTTTACAAGAAGACTTTTAATAAAAAATAGAAGTAAATAGAAATAAAGAAATCCCCCCTGTAAAATCAGGATGGTATATATCTTACAGGGTAATTAGATTCAAAAACATAGAGAACCCCTCTAGGCAAAACCTTAAGTTACAAAAAAGATACACAGACAGAAATAGTTATTCTATTCAGCACAATTCTTTTCTCAGCCATTTAAAGAAATCATAATCTAACACATACCTAGCTAGATTACTTACTAAAAGTTCTAAGACTCCATTCCTGTTCTGTCCCCGGCCAAGACGACTACAGACAGACACACAAACCCTTTGTTTCTCTCCCTCCTCCCAGCTTTTGAAAGTATCTTGTCTCCTCATTGGTCATTTTGGTCAGGTGCCAGCGAGGTTACCTTTAGCTTCTTAACCCTTTACAGGTGAGAGGAGCTTTCCCCTGGCCAGGAGGGATTTCAAAGGGGTTTACCCTTCCCTTTATATTTATGACATAGCAGAACAATATCGGTTCCATCAGTGATGTCAGGGAAGTGAAAAGTCAGTAGCACAGTTCATTGCTACTCTAAGGAAGTTGTCAGAGCATTTTCAATTTTGACAAACATTAAGTGATGCCCTGCATGACCAATTTGTCTCTGGATTATGCAATGAACAGATCCAGAAAAAGTTGCTCACTGTATCAGCATTTGCATTCAAGAAGGTTGTTGAGATATCTATTACCATGGAAATCACAGAAAAAAATTCTTCAGAATTTAGCAAGAGCCAAGACATTCACCTCCTGAATCTGTGAGCCAGAGGACCATGGGAACATAAAGAATGTCCATAAAGAATGGCTGTTTTCGCAAAAAGAAAAGGAGTACTTGTGGCACCTTAGAGACTTGAAAACAACTACTTGTCATACCAGGTAATTTTCAGAAAATGCCAGAAGAAAGGCCACATTGCTGTGACCTGTCACACAGTTCAACAACCAGCAACACAGAGTATCTGAACCTAAGAAAGGAGAAAGTTGGGAATTCAAAATATGGAAAAAGACAAGAGCTCTAGTGACACTGATAAAGATCTAGGGCAACATATTATCAGAAGCTGGAGTAAGAGATGGCATCTGGATCACATCCTTGATCAAAGAAGTTCCTACAAGAATAGAGCTTGATAGTGGAGCTGCCATTTCATTGATTTTCTGCCTCTGCCTATCACCAGAGTTTGTCAGAAGTTTCTCTGGAAGAAACCTCCATGGTTTTGAAGATGTATACCGGAGAAAAATTAGTCCCAAAAGGGATACTCGAGGTGAAAGTTCCACTAGATGGACAATCAGTCGTTTTACTCTTGTACGTGATTGAACAAAAGTATCCACTATTATTTGACGGAACTTGGCTTGCGAAGCTCAAGGGGAATTGCACTGAGATCAAGATGATCACAAAAACATCTTGAAATTTTCAAGAAATACTGGACAGACACTCCAAAGTTTTTGAAACTTGGACAGATGAGCTAAGTATCAGTGAAGCTTACTATTAAATCCGCCAGCCAGTCAAAATATTGCAAACCCAGAGTTGTGTCACATGCTCTGATGCCCCCACCATATCAGTGATCAAAAAGGGTGGCTTCATCTGAACTTGTGGAGATTTCAAAGTGACACTGAATCCAGTTTTAGGTGCGGACCAGTATCCACTACCGCGTGTTGAAGATCTGTTTGCTGCTCTCAGTGGAGGACAGTGTTTCAGCAGATTGTATTTACTCAGTGCATACTAACAAATGGTTATTGATCCAGCATCTCATAAATATCTCACTGTCTACACACAAAAAGGCTTGTTTTGTTACAACACGCTTATTTTGTTGCCTTTTGATATCACATTGGCACCTGCCCTGTTCCAGAAAGTCATGGATGGGATTATAAAGGGACTGAATGGAGTTCAATGCTATTTGGGTGACATCCTTGTTAAAGGAAAGGATCAAGAGGATCATCTTTGAAATATCGATGCTGTCTTTCAACATATGGAAGACAATGGACTGAAAGTACATCAAAACAAATGTGATTTTTCAAACCTTCATTTGAATACCTTGGACATGTAATTGATGCCATGTGCCTAAGGAAATTGACAGAGAAAGAGAAGGCAGATCTTTAAGCATCCCTGCCAGAGAGCATGCCATAGTTACATTCATTCTGAGGACTGCTTAACTACTCCAATAAAATTCTGCCTAATCTGGCAACACTACAAATGGCACCTTTACAAGTTTCAAGCAAAAAATAAAATAAAATAAAATAAAAGGAACTGGACTAAAGAATGAGAGTGAGCAGGTAAGGTAGCAAAGAAATTGCTGACATCAGCCAAAGCTCTTACACACTTTGATGCCTTGCTGCCATTGTGATTGGCATGTGATGGTTCACCATGTGGAGTAAGTGCAATTCTTTCCCACATTTTTCCTGATGGCTTCGAGAAACCAATTGCCTTTGCTTCATGAACACTCACCTTCCCTGAGAAGAACTATGTGCAAATAGAGTGAGAAACTCTCAACAATATCTTTGGATTCAGGAGTTCCATGCCTATCTGCACGGTAGACATTTTGCCTTGTTGAGAGATCATAGCCCATTACTTTCAATGTTTGGATCAAAATATGAAATTCCATCATTAGCTGCTGCTCTTATGCAATGAAGCGCATTGCTACTTTCAGCTCAATCCTATACTATTCAATTCCATAAAGCGGCTCGATACAATGAAGTTGATGGGCTGTCATGCTGCTATGCCTAAATTCTCATCAACCCAAAGGAACTTCAGATAAAGTGTTCAGTCTGATAGATACATTAACCATCACCAGCACAGACATCAACAAAGAAACCACTATGGATGATGTGCTGTCTCTTGTGAAAGGAAGGGTATTACAGGGTGCAGTGTTGTATAATAAGAATCCCCAGTTACACAATTCATGTCACATCCATGTGAATCATCTGTAAAATGGTTGCATCTTATGGGGAATGCGAGTGATCATTCCCAAATCCCTTCAGTTTTGGAAGCTCTTCACGAAGGTCATTTCAGCATTGTATGTGTGAAGACCATAGCCTGGAGTCATGTCTGGTGACCAGGGATTGACAAAGACATGGAGAGGAAAGAGAAGTACTGTACTATATGTCAGCATGACTCTGGCCCAGCTCATCTACACCCTTGGATATGGCCTCAGAGCCTTTGGACATGTAGTCATATGGACTTTGCTGGACCTTTAAAAGGTTACAGGTTTTTTATCATAACTGATACCCATTAGAAATGGCCAAAAGTTTTCAGAATGACATCTACTACAACTACCAAGGCCACTGGACACCTTCGTACCTTGTTTAGCCGATTTGGTTTACCATTACAGTCGGTGAGTGACTATTCTGTTCTGAAGAATTTCAGAGGTTCCTAATTTCAAATGGAATTGAGCACATATTTTTGGTTACATACCATCCTGATACAAACACACTAGAGAAACAGGTTTCAGAGTAGCAGCCGTGTTAGTCTGTATTCGCAAAAAGAAAAGGAGTACTTGTGGCACCTTAGAGACTAACCAATTTATTTGAGCATGAGCTTTCGTGAGCTACAGGATGCATCCGATGAAGTGTGCTGTAGCTCACGAAAGCTTATGCTCAAATAAATTGGTTAGTCTCTAAGGTGCCACAAGTACTCCTTTTCTTTTTACTAGAGAAACAGACACTTAAGCATGCCTTAACTGCTAACCAGTCTATTTTGAGTCATCAGCAGAAATCGGACAATTTCTTGCTTGTCTTTAGGAGTATACTACATGCTACTATCTTGGAGTCACTTGTAGCTGTTTTCTTGAAGTGATCTTTGTGTACCTGTCAGGACCTGCTACATCCTGACGTTGCATCATGTGTAGCCAAATCCCAAGCTATTCAAATGGATCAACGACATGAGACTCATCATTGTTCTTTTCAAGCAGAAGACTTAGTGTGGACTTGCAAATGGATGTGGGGTGAAATGGGTAAAATACTTGGGACCTGTTTTGTTTTGTGGTTAACATTATCTGAAGGTACTTTATTGAAATGACATATACACCAGTTGCAGCCTCGACAAGTACCATAGTCTGGGGATGTTCAAGTAGGACTTTCTGTTCCTCCAATCTAACTTTCTGTAACAACTCCTAACTTTGATTACTTGATGGAAAAAACATTTGGTACCAGATCCAGGCAATGCCATACCAAATTAAGTGGATTACTTGCCCACCGGCGGTTCCTGTTGTCCAGGACACTGCCACACCACGATCACCACGTTCAGGGGTGAAAGTAACTTAAGGGACTTACCGGTATGCAAGACCGAGGTCCTGAGAGGGCTGCGGGGGGTGGGGGAGAGGGTCCCTCGGGCAGAGGGGGTGGGACCTCAAGCAGAAGGGGCAGGGCCTTTAAATCCCTGAGCCCTTTAAATCGCCGCCACTACCCTGAGGCTCCAGCAGCGATTTAAAGGGCCCAGGGCTCCAGCTGTGGTAGTGGCGGCCGGAAGCCCTGGGCCCTTTAAATCACCACCACCGCTGCTACCCCAGGGCTCTGGCAGTGGGGCTCTGGCAGCAATTTAAAGGACCCAGGGCTCCAGCTGCAGTCACGACGGCCGGGAGCCCCAGGCCCTTTAAATCACTGCCGGAGCCCCATGGTAGCTGTAGTGGCAGCCAGGAGCCCCAGGGCTCTGGCAGCAATTTAAGTGGCCAGGGGCTCCGGCTGCTGCCTTGAGCCCAGGGCCCTTTTAAATTGCCAGCCTGGAGAAGGTGCCCCCTGCCAGTATGGTCAGCTGTGTAACGGATCTTGCTGGTACACTGGACCAGACCGACTTACTTTATCCTCTGACCACATTATCCCAAGAGGCTAAATTCAGTGCCTTGCATAATGACAGGTTTCAGAGTAGCAGCCGTGTTAGTCTGTATTAGCAAAAAGAAAAGTAGGACTTGTGGCACCTGAATGTATCCAATGAAGTGAGCTGTAGCTCACAAAAGCTTATGCTCAGATAAATTTGTTAGTCTCTAGGTGCCACAAGTCCTCCTTTTCATTATCCCAAGAGAGTGTGAAAACAAGTGGTGAACCTCAGTTTATAAATTGTTTAGTTAGTGAGTTGCTGTTCCAGGGCAGAATAATCTCTTGCTAATTAAGAGGCTATGTAGTCCAGCCACAACTTTTAATTAGGTTCTATAGTGTTTTATATTAGTCATCTAAAGAGTAAAGTACAATCTGTTTGTTACCTGAGGTTTTTTCAAAGCTCTTGGTAACTTTACTCTGTACGACATGGTGCAAGAAATAAATCAGTGGAGACGCAGCCATCCGACTAATAGATGGCTGGCACAAACAGGACAACACAAGAGTGCTCTCACTTAACGCTATACTTTACTTCGTCTCAAGCACTTACACACGTCCACAAAAGGTTAGTAAAACACCCGCAACCCTCAATAATTACCGAAGTTTGGTGTGGCTCTCAAGTGGTACAGCGGCAGCCTTCTGATTGGCCCATCTTTCAGCTGCCATTGGGGAACTCAAAGTGTGTCCATAAAGAGACCCCAAAGAGTCCAAACTTCTCCTTTCTTATTTATCCTTGTTAGTAGACAATGACATGTCAATCAAAAAAACTTGTTAGGTAAGCAAAAGCTAAGCAAGAGGTTTCCTCAGATTACTAATTAGCCAGATGTGTTCCGGAGGGTATGTATGTCTCCGGGGCCCTAAGAGACACATCCCAGAAGGCAAATATAGATAAGCTTCTTGCTATTCTCCTAAAGCACAGACCCCCGCCATGTCCAACAGAGATTTCATCAAGGAGGGGTGCAGAGTCAGGCAAAGGTTGAGCAAGAGGCTTAGTCCTCCCTGTTTAGTCCTGGTAAGGCTATCCAGGCCTGCAAAAAGGCCTATTAGTTTTGGCTGCTGTTAGCAACAAGTATGATAATCAATATTACCCTATCAGTAGTCGTCCCTGGCCTTTTACTGGTCTGTCGAAATCTCCTGTACGTA
This sequence comes from Lepidochelys olivacea, assembly GCF_965140295.1. NCBI lineage: Eukaryota > Metazoa > Chordata > Testudines > Cheloniidae > Lepidochelys > Lepidochelys olivacea. The sequence goes on from NC_140413.1 coordinate 13,837,847, forward strand.
TTTGGGAAGCTTTAAAAGTAGGGTGGGGAAATGTGATGTCCTGTTCCTTTAAATATTTGGGCATTCTGTGCTTCCCTCCCTCAGAGCAAAGCCTCACTTTCATGTTAATATCAGTTTTGCTGCCAGAACAATAAAGCCAGCACAGCAGACATCTGTGTTTCCACCAGCTCCCTCTGTGTCTGTCCAGCTCCTTTTCCGCTGGGTTCAAGTATAACAGGTAACATCCACCATGAGTTCATCTCTCACTTTGGATTGGTCACCCAGAACTGTCTGCTTCAATTTCTCAATTATTGTACTCACTATTGCAGTATTTGGAAAGTCTGGCACAGAGCAAAAGTCATAGCTGTTCCCAAGCCTGGACCACGCTAAATAGACTGCCCTCTGGCTTGACCAGAGTTGTCATAACCATGCACTGACGTGGCCTGGTATGCTCCCTATGTTGTCCCTGAGTGGAAGAGTCATGCAGTGGAAGAGTGCCCAACCCAATATCTGGAGGGCAGGCTACAATGCCTAGCCTCTCTTGATATAGAGGACATCCTCTAGTTAATGTCCAGGTTCTGTGAGCTCTGACATCTGCATACAAGAAAAGTCTCAGGTGCTTACTGTTAAGCACGTGCCTAGGTTGCAGAATTGGGGCCCTACCATAGGAATTTACACAATGTTCTGTTGTGTTGTTTCTTCTGTCCATAGCTGAGGACAGTGCCCAGTCCTTGCACATTTTGTTGTTGGCCTACTGCTAAAATAGAAGTCTTTCACCTCATGCCTGGATGATGGCTGGCCATGCCTAGATTAAGTCCCACCTGCCCCAGCCTTCCTCTTGCTGAGAAGTCACCTTTCACAAACATGCTGCTCTCCTGCCGTTCCAGGTCTCATCCTGTTTTGGTTTCCTAGCTTGTATCTCGGGCTTGGAGAAGTCACATGTCATGAGGGCAGCTTTAGGAAGGAGAGGAGCCAGCTCAGAGCCAGGAGCAGTGATAGTGATCAGGAAATTGAAGCTAAAGCTGTCTCTTTGCCTTTAGGGTAACAGCCGTGTTAGTCTGTATTCGCAAAAAGAAAAGGAGGACTTGTGGCACCTTAGAGATTAACCAATTTATTTGAGCATAAGCTTTCATGAGCTACAGCTCACTTCATCAGATGCATACTGTGGAAAATACAGAAGATGTTTGTTTTTATACACACAAATCATGAAAAAATGGGAGTTTACCACTACAAAAGGTTTTCTCTCCCCGCACCCCACTCTCCTGCTGGTAATAGCTTACAGAGAGTGATCACTTTACATAAGCTATTACCAGCAAGAGAGTGGGGTGGGGGAAGAGAAAACCTTTTGTAGTGAGAAAAGGAGTATTTGTGGCACCTTAGAGACTAACCAATTTATTTGAGCATAAGCTTTCGTGAGCTATAGCTCACTTCTGATGAAGTGAGCTGCAGCTCACAAAAGCTTACGCTCAAATAAATTGGTTAGTCTCTAAGGTGCCACAAGTACTCCTTTTCTTTTTGCAAATACAGACTAACATGGCTGTTACTCTGAAACCTTTTGTAGTGATAAATACCCATTTTTTCATGATTTGTGTGTATAAAAACAAACATCTTCTGTATTTTCCACAGTATGAATCCGATGAAGTGAGCTGTAGCTCACGAAAGCTTATGCTCAAATAAATTGGTTAGTCTCTAAGGTGCCACAAGTACTCCTTTTCTCTTTGCCTTTAGTGAGGGATGAGGTTTGTAGGGAAGAACACAGGGCTTTCAGCACTGACTAGGAAAAGCAATGTTGCTAAAGGGCTAAAGAGATGGGAGAAGTCATGTTTTGGTTCTGGGAGTGAACAGGAAACATGCCGTGGGAGGGAAGGAGAAAAAGGAGGGAGAAAGAGAGAGAGTGCCCCATCAGCTTCTGCCTCTCAGGACATCAATATTCATCCTTTGCCTTCTAAGGACTTTAGCTATCTAGGGGCCCATACAGCCCGAGTGGTACTGAGGGACTCACAAACATTAACAAATGTATCCTCGCAGCCTCCCTGTGCAACAGGGAAGCAATAATAATAATAATATTGGCATGATACAAATGGGGAAAGTCTCTCTCCTCGTGCCCGGATGGCAGATGTAGAGAAATAATGACTGGCCCAGGTTCACACAGAATTGCGGCTGAACCAAGAATTGAACTCAGTGACAGGCCACCATGAACTGAGGCTGTCATGAACAGATTCTCACCACGCTTTGTAGCTCAGATAACAGGAGAGTGGGGGCAGGGGTGAAGACAGTTCACAAAATATATAAGGAAAAATGTCAGGGCAGATTCAAGGGACCTCTGCACAGGAAGAGGCTTTGTTTTGCCAGTAGAGTGACTATTTGACTCAGTGCCAACATTAAAGTGCATTGCAAAGTGGTCTCATTATGCTCTAATGTTGCTATATGTCAGTACTTCTGGGAATGGAATTACAGAAGTAGATATGGTCTCTCTATATTGTATTTTTAATCACTAAAAGGTGCCATTGTCTGACTTCTTTGAAATCTGCAAAGCGGTGCTCTTAACTGAAACCGAAACAGCAAAGTCTGGGGTTTGTGAAACTATGCAGATCAAAACTGTTAAGAGGTTCACATAAACTTTTCATAGCTCCAGGAATGTTAGCGATTTTAACCCAATTCTTTATGGGCAAGTGTCGACATAAAATGAATCCTTTCCACTTCCCTAACTTGCGGGGAGAGGGGATAAATATATTAAAGATCGTGAGATGTTTAGATGCTATCTTAATGGGGACTGTAAAAATACCTGTGATAGCTGAAAACATATTAAGAAAGGGGATTACAAAGTGTTTTTCCTCTTGGTCATAATTCCAAATTTGTAAAAATAATTGTATAAAAATAAAAAAATTAGACAATTTCAACCAGCTCCAATGATAGATATGTTTTCTTATTTAAGAAAATCTTACCTATCCATCTATCTATTTAGCTGTCTATATTCTAAAGTACCTCTAATCACCCGCAGTAGAAAGGGGAACACAAATCTGAGAATCAGGACATTTTTCCTATGTTCCCCTTTATCAACTATAAGCGTGCTGGAGTGCTGGCTTTCTGATTAATGATCTCACAAACCAAAAAAGCCAGCTAAAATGCATCTTAAAATGCACTACAGTGGATACTGAAAGTGGCCATGTGGTTTAGTGGAATAATAGACTGCACTGAAAGAGCTCACAAGGTCAAGAGGATCTAGGTTATGTCACTGTCTCAACCTATGCAGCCACAAGACAGTCACTGAGCTCCCTGTGTCTCAGACAGTCCCCTGTAAAAGTGAATATAAATGAGGATGTCCTGCAGTGGCGTAGCTAGGGGGGAGCGGGGCAGCAGCCGCTCCCCCACTGAGCACAAGTGGCGCCTTGTCAATGTGTTGGCACCTTTTACGTTTTCCCCTGTTGAGGGAACAGGGGGAGCGATTGACAAGGAAAGGTGCCACCCACTGAGGCGTTTTTACTCACGTGGCGGCACCTCGGCGGTGGGACCTTCACTCGCTCTGGGTCTTCGGCGGCACCTTGGTGGCGGGACCTTCAGTGCCGCTGAGGACACCCAGAGCGAGTGAGGGCCGGCCGCCAGAGCGCCGCTGGGTGAGTAAAAGCGCCGCAGTGGGTGGTGTCTTTTTTTTTTGGATCGCTCCCCCTGTTCCCTCCACCTGGCTACACAGCTTGTCCTAAGTCCAAATACTGTAACTCATCTCAGGTTCTCTGGACAAATAAGCAATGAGAGGGCTTGGTCCTGATCTTTTCCAACTAAGGAGGATGTTAAACATTGGAAGAAGGATGAGGCATAGAAAAATGAGAAAGCAGCATGAGTATGAAGGGGGAATTCATAGCAAGGGGAAGGCCAGGGATAAGTGGCACTCAGTCTAGGCAGGAATCGCACCATGGCTCTGCCTCCTATATGCCTGTAATCTACCTCTACCCATTCCCCAACACTTTCTGTTGTCCTCTCTGTCACCCTAAAGAACTGGCCAGATCTTAGTCATCTTGTGCATTTTGTATATTCATTCTTACATACTATACTTATGGCCCTGTATACACACTAAATGAATTGAAATAAACAAATAGACAAGACATCTCATTGATCCTCTTAGTTCTGGCCAGTTACAGTCCATCCTGTCTAGAAGCAAGGATGTGCTTTGTAATAGTAAAGGGACAGGGTTGCATATAGAGCCAAATTCTGTCCTTATGCCCAGTGCTTAGTGAGATCAATAAAATCATATGGGTATAGCTGAGGGGAGAATCTGGCTCATCGTCTCCAACAGAATGACAGTGTTGAGACTATGAATGGTCTCAGGAGGCCTGGTACCTGAACATCAAGCAGGTTTTCTGCTTCCTCACACCCTTTCAGCCAATGTTAACACCAATGACTGCTCACATGCTGGAATTTGTTACATAGATAAAAGGTGCGGCAGAGGAGGAGGAGAGTGTGCTGGTGTCTGCATCTCTCCAGCCTCTGCAACAGTTGGGACAATAAAAACAATGTTATGGTTGGGGAGATCAAAGTTAGGCACTTCAATAAATGCTATCTAATTTTCAGAGGGGCTGAGCATGCACAATTCCTAAAGGATTCATAGGAGCTGCAGAGAGGCTCAGGACATCTGAGATAGCCAATGCCTAAATATAGATTTGGTGCCTAATATTAGGCATACAGAGTTTAGATGTGTTGGATAACATTTTCAGAAGTGCCTCAATGACTTAGCACCTCTGTCCCACTGGAAATCAGAAGGCCTTAAAAGTCCATGTCCCAGATCCTCAAAAGTATTTTACGTCACAAACTCCCATTAATTTCATTGGGAGTTAGGTACCTATATTCCTTTGAGTATCTGGGCCTAAGGCACTAAGATGTTTTGAAATACTTTGCCTTTAGCTGTTTTAGCGGGGGGAGGAAGGATAAACCTGGAAAAATATTCTGCTTAGAGAGCATGAGTTGGGTTTGTGAAGTGAGAGGACTGGGGTATGGCTAAGGTTGGGCATAGCCTGTTCAGGAGGGGTTAATGCAGAGGACCCATGTTGCAGTGGGAAGCTCACAGAGAATTTTGGCTGACTCACTCACTTGGCTAACCTTCCATCAGCAGTCGTGTATTCTCCCCTGTGTCCCTGACTCCATCCTTATCCTATCCCTCCCTTTGTGCCAGCAATAGGACTATCAAGGAAAATCACATAGAATGTTAAGTTTGCACTGTCTCCTTGACCGTGTCCCCCTTCCCTGCACACCCATACAAGTCAAATAATATTGAGCCCCTAGAATTAGAAGGATGGGCTAGCGGTTAGGGCCTGTCCAGAGACTCTCTCTCTGGGACACAGTTCCTTCCTTGGGGCTCTCTGTGGGCAGAGTAACTACCATTCACCCAACATGGCATGCAAACATCAATCTAGTCCATAATGTCTTACCTCAGTCCTAATTCCTATCATCTTCCCCAGGCAGGTCTGAGGATTCATACCGAGTCTGTGGTACTTTGGTTTACTTTTGGAACCAAAATTCACAGTGAAAAATGACCAAAATATTCTTGCTATTGCACAAAGGAAAAGAGCAATCCCTTCTTGCTCATCACTTTCTCTGCCATAATATCTCTGTTGCCTTCAAATATGTACAGATTCATTAGAAAATCAATACTATATCAAATTCTTAATAACAATTTTGATTGCACGTCTGAGATTCCATATCAGTGAATAAACCTGAATAATACACAATGCCTGAGATTCTATTTCTGTATCAGCTTCTTGCTTTTCAAAGTCTGCTTTAGTTGGAAGTTAAGGGCCAGACTGTGCCCAGAGGCACAGCCCTTCGTAAGGAGTAGTGCATAAGCTCTGCTATACCACCCTACGAGTACCCGCAGAAGACGTTGTGCTTTGAAGACATACCTATGGGGCACACAGCCTCTGAAGATCCCTGTTCCATTCCTCTCATCACATCACCTCCCGCCAGCTCCGGTATGAAGAGAGCAGAACCATGGTTCCATCTATTCTCTATCCAATCCTCTTTGCCGACTTGTTTGCTGGGTCGGGAGCAGCAATGTCAATGCTCTCCTGCAATGAAGATCAAAACCAAAGATCTGGATACCCACAATGCCATGAGGAAATCTTAATTACCACTTTCCTAAACCACTGAATAACCACAATCTAGCCCTAATGCTGTGGAGAATTTTCTTTTTAAATAAAGTGCTGCCATCTAATTTTTAGTATTTTTCGCTTTTCTGTGCAACTCATCATGCTTTAGGTATCTAGCTTTGACTCTTATGATTGTTCTTTTCTCCACATAATGCAATCCTCCTCCTAAATAAATGTGGTGTTGCGAAATGAACAACTGTGTCATAACTACTTTACTAAGTCAGTCGTTAGCTTGCTAAATACATGTCGAGTTTAATCACAATTAGGCTTCCTTGGAATTCTTGACACTAGTACCTAGGAAGTGCTGTAGAAGAATCATAACAACACTGAATTATATTGTGCACAAACAAGCTGCCTCTCATAGATTAAAGCCTAATGATACAAAGACACAGAAAGCCACTTTCTTTATAGTAATGAAGTAATGAAGAAACAAAATTACCCTCCCCAAATAATTGAAGTCAATGTGGAGAGAGGGAATGCTAGGAAAGAATTGGGCCTGGTGTATCTAAAATATTGGAGGAAGAAGCCCCACTGAAGCCTCTCTAGGCTTTGAAGACACCCCTTTTCCCAACTGTATACCATGTGACTTTCCAATTCTGCAAGCAGTCTTTCGAGTTTATGTTGGACTGAGACAACACTGACAACATCTAGCACTTTTAATTATTGCCTAGAAACTAAATGAATCCCACTGGCTTCACATCCTGGCCATGCACCATCTGCTGTGACCCCGTCCACCAGCTCAACATGAACTGAAACCTAGAGCGTACAGTCCCTGGAGGTTCTCTCCCACATGTAGGAACCTACTGGCACCACAGAGACACTTTAGCAACTCCTGTGTTACCCCCTGTAAAGGTGGTGGGGCAGCATTGGTCTAGTGATCCCCAGTTAATGTACCATTCCCATGGGGCAGTTAGCAGTTGGTGCCTGACTGCATTAACCTGTACTGAGGAACCAACTCAGGGCAGACAAGTCCTAAGATCTGGGTGACAAAAGGGCACCATAATGCCCCTCCTCTTTTATTTGGGTCAGGTGCTTTTTGGTGACAATTAAGATCTTGCAGCCTTTGTTTAGAAAATGCAAATCACTCACACAATGGCCCTTGCTCCCTATGCATCCTCCACCAAACCTCTAATCAGAGGGCCAAACAAGGATCTGCAGATACTTTTGCCTTCATGTTGACAGCTAGTGTATAATACATCACTCTCAACCCTCTACCACAATTTGCACTCTGTGCTGATATGAAAGATGCCAGCATTTTCCTGGTACACATACTTCTTCTTAGCATATGTGCAACGTGCCTCAGGTGGCACGTGACCAGGATTCATCACCAAAGTTGGTCTGCTGGTTGGATCATTAGCTTCCCTGGCCTGGGCCAGGCACTGAAGGGGAGTGACACACTTGCAAGTTATGCAACAGGTTGTCTTAACAGAATCCATTACCCCATAGTGCTCAGTTCCATGGACAATTTATTATTACTATTTATTTGCATTTCTGTAGCACCTGGGAGCCCCAATCAGGGACCAGGTATAGTAGTAGGATTTTATGTTGGTATTTTGTATAATTTAGAATGAAGGATAAAAAAAATAAGAATAATAATTTAGCATGTATTAAATGTATTGGTGTATGATTTGATCATATTCTGCCAGCCACCCTTTTTGAATAGCAGAGAGGAATGGCCTAATGGGCCATTTGGTAAAGATGCATCAGTCGGAATCTGTGTCTGGACTGATTTCAAGGCAGTAACAAACCTTTTAGTAACCAATTTGTTGTAGGTTTAGCATTTTAAAATAAGTAAAAGAATGCAATGATTGTTTTTCCTTTGCATTGAAATTTGATGTTCCTGTTCAAAATGTTCTGTGTAAATCAGTTCTATTTGTGTGTGAATGGGGAATGTATGTATTAAGTGATAAGTGTGAAGGCCACCACTGAACCAGATGCTCTAGGGCTTGATGGATGCTGGGCTTGATGGATCATTGGTGTGACCCAGTATGGCCATTCTGATGTTCATCTACCAAGCTTCCTGTGATAAAGTTCTAGCCACTGTAAAGAAATCCATACCTCAGGGCTTTTGTCAACAATTCATTCCTGGATGGTCATCTGATGCAACCAGACTGTATCAGCTATTTAAATCCACCAAGAACAAACAGGAGGTTTTTGACAAAAGTAGAGACATATTTCACCTTCTAGATCAAACCAGACAACAGTGATGGAAAGAAATAGTTATTTCTAAATTAAACTTCATGCATTCCTGTTGCAAAGCCCAACAGACTATTAAGACACTGAGCAGAGATTCTAGTCTGGCCAAGAAGAAATATCCAGTCACAGAATACTCCATCGCATCTCAGCTGGTGGCCAATGGCAGAGCTCCTAATTAAGACAAAGCTTTCAACTGTTCAGTTAAAATGGTGGTTGCTGAGAGAGGGCGGGCTCTAAGTGTAGACATGAACCTGATGGCTCCTTTTACTGATCAAGAGCTTGACCTGGCTATACACCAACTGCAGCCTACCAAGATAATATGATGTCCTATCCCTTTAAATGTTTGGACATTCTGTACGCCCCTCACCCAATGCAAATCCTCACTTTCATATTAGCTGCAGTGTTGCTTGCAGAACAACAAAGTCAGCACAGCAGACAGCTGTGTTTCTGTCAGCTCCCTTTGTGTAGACATATCCCCTTCTCTGCGAGGTCCAAATATAGTATCTTGATGACACGGATTGTTTATCACACAATTCTCCATTGCTCGCATTGCCTGAACAAAAAGAAGACAAAGCGAGCAGATAATTTTTTTTAAAAAGGAAAACGTTCACCAAGAAACAGAAGATGGCAGCCTGCTGTTACATTTTGCTTCATGTACTGCTGGAATCAGCCAGCTAGAGAGGGGGAAATAGTCAATTAGAAGTAAAACAAAAGAATAGATTTCTGCTGTTGCTGCTGATCAGCCAGAGCTGTTCAAACAGAGCAGTGAGGGGGAAGCAAGTAGCATCTTGGCTGACCACTTGCAAGCAAAAAGAAAAGGAGTACTTGTGGCACCTTAGAGACTAACCAATTTATTTGAGCATAAGCTTTCATGAGCTACAGCTCACTTCATCGGATGCTCAGATAAATTGGTTAGTCTCTAAGGTGCCACAAGTACTCCTTTTCTTTTTGCCAATATAGACTAACACGGCTGCTACTCTGAAACCTGTCACTTGCAAGCAGGCAGAGAGAGATTAACAAATGCAACTAGCAGGGAGGGTCTACAGTCAGCAGAGGGAGCCCAAGTGCAGCCAAGGAAGATTTCTGCATTCTGCAGTGTGACACACAGCAAGCAGATGGAAATCTAGTGCAGATAATGCATGGGGCTTTTTAAATGTAAGATAAAAACTGTTTTTCCTGTGGCAGAAAAGACATCCGGAAAGGCATGAAGTCCAACAGGAGAGCAGGAAAATGGCAACTTTTGTGGGCAACGCTGGTGAGTTCAACAAAAATTGCAAATCATGGGTGAGCATGCTTTGAGCAGGGGGTTGGACTAGATGATCTCCTTAGGTCCCTTCCAACCCTGATATTCTATGATTCTATTATTAACTTTGAACATTTTGAGCAATTGTATACCACAATTATTGCAGCAATTCAGGAACTTTTTCTCTTACTGCATCAATGATAGCAGAAGAATATCAATTCCATCAGCAACATCAGGAAAGTGATAAGTCAGTAGCACAGTTCATTGCTACTCTAAGGAAGTTATCAGAGTATTTTCAGTTCAGACAAACATTAAGTGATGCCCTGCATGACCAATTTGTCTCTCGATTATGCAATGATGAGATCCGGAAAAAGTTACTGACAGTATCAGTGCTTACATTTGAGAAGGCTGTTGAAGTATCTGTTGCCATAAAAACAAGAGAAAATCATTATCTGGACTTTAGCATGAGCCAAGAAGTTCACCTCCTGAATCTGCAAGCCAGAGGATCATGGGAATGTGAGGAATTTCCATATGGCTGTTGTGCACAAACTGCACATGCTGAGAAGGACTGCTTGGTATGCCAGGTTATTTGCAGAAAGTGCCACAAGAAAGGACATTTTGTGATCTGCCACACAATTCAATAACCAGCAACACAGAGTAACCATCCATCCAAGAACACACCTGTGAAAAACGAACGTAAGGAAGGTTGGAAGTCAGGAATTCATAATGTGGATAGAGACAAGAGCGGTAGGGACACTGATAAAGATCTAGCACTGCATATTTTCATAAGTTGGAGTAAGAGATGGCATCTAAATCATACCTTTGATCAAAGGACTTCCAAGATCAGCACTTGATACTGGAGATGCAGTTCCATTCATTTCTGCATCTACCTGTCACCAGACTTTGCCAGAAGTTACTCCGGAAGAAACCTCCATGGTTTTGAAGACTTATACCAGAGAAAAACTAGCCCCAAAAGTGAAAGTTCAACTAGATGGACAATCACTAATGTTACCCTTGTATGTGACTGAAGTAAAGTATCCAACTCTATTTGGCAGAATTTGGCTTGTGAATACATGTTTAGGGACTATCTGAAAATAACTATCCTGAACCCCCACGATATAGCAATGGCCCAGGAGAGTATTCCCAGAGAATTAATAGGACCAGGGCATTCACCTTAATGGTTTTTAGGAAACCCCATGCAGAAAAGTAACAAAGTAACTAGAATATCAAGTGTCAAAGTGAATTTTCTTAATAAATCATCCAGCACATGGTACAACAAAGACTTGTAGAGTAGTTGATTCTAATAATCTCCAAAGCAACTCAAATATAATCTGCATCCTTTATTTGAAGAATATTATTAGACAAACTTAAAATCTTCAGTGACCTGAAATGGCACCTAACTTCAGCTAATGGTATAATTGCTAAGAAATTAAATATATGTATATTTTCAGGGTGCACAGCTCAAAAGCATACTAAAATTGAATTAACTACTTTTGGCTGCCTATGGTAGACAACAGGTGCTTGCTAGTTTGACGGTCCGGATGAAATAATTTTCTCATGGACTGATGCACTCAGAAAGAAAATGTTGGCTTTAATATGCTTTTAAGAAATATATTGAATGGGGAGTTTTGTGAGGGAGTTTAGAGGGGGAGTGAGAGAGTGGGTGGGGGCTAGATACACTTAATGTTCTTTAAACTTCTTTAAACTTAAGGCCAAATACTCCCCCTGATAAAAACAAAACATCAACAAAGGAACACGCTGCAGCAGTAAATATAGAATGCAGGCAGAAGTCCAGCAACAGAGTGGGAGCTATCCAATTTATTGCACGCAGTGCAGCATGTATGAATACTTGCCCTGTGTGCAGGTGGCATATTGTGCATTCGGTGCAAGGAGCTCCTGGCCCTCAGAAACCGTGTACGGGCTTTGGAGATCAGAGTGGCTGAACTGGAGGAGCTGAGGGAGACAGAGAGGTAGATTCAGTAGAACAGTCCCACCCCTGGTCTGACAGACTCTGTGCTGTTGAGGAGGATGAAAGTCTCAGGGAAGGAGAACATCCAACTGGAGCTGAGAGAAACGATCCCATAGTTGGGACCTTCCTTCCAGATGATGTCATGGTACCCTCTCACACCGAGGATGCCTCTCCAGGGGAGGAAAATCCAGTTATTAGGAAGAGACAAGTAATAGTAATGGGGAATTTGATCATTAGAAACATAGATAGCTGGGTTTGCAATGACCGGGAGAACTGTATGGTGACTTGCCCGCCTGGTGTGAAGGTTACGGATCTCTCAAGACATATAGATAGACTTATGTGTAGTGCTGGGGAGGATCCGGTGGTCATGGTACATGTAGGTACCAATGACATAGGGAAAGATAGGAGAGAGGTCCTAGAGGCCAAATTTAGGCTACTAGGTAAAAGATTGATGTCCATGACCTCCATGATAGAATTCTCTGAAATGCTTCCCTGCGCAGGGCCAGTTAGACAGGCAGAACTGCGGGGTCTCAATGCGTGGATGAGACAATGGTGTAGGGAGGAGGGAGTTAGATATTAGGAACTGGGGAAACTTTTGGGAAAGGGGGAACCTATACAGGAAAGATGGGCTCCACCAAAACCAAAATGGAACCAGATTGCTGGTTGTAAAGTAGTTTTTAAACTAAGGGCTGGGGGAAAGCCGACAGGTGCGGAGGAGCACATGGTTCGGACAGAGACATCCCTTAGGGAAGGATCTATTAATGGAGATTCTCTGTGTCCTAGTAAGGAGGAGAGGATAGAAGATGATAAAATACAGGTAGGATCTGATGAGAAACAGTCAAATGAAAAAGAGTCCCATTCAATTACATCATGTAATGGCACACACAGCTAAAAGGTGACAAGCTTTTAAAGCGCTTATATACAAATGCTAGAAGTCTAAATAATAAGATGGGTGAACTAGAGTACCTTGTATTAAATGAGGATATTGATATAATAGGCATCACAGAAGCTTGGTGGAATGAGGATAATCAATGGGATACAGTAATACCAGGGTACAAAATATATCGGAAGGACAGAACTGGTCATGCTGGTGGGGGAGTGGCACTATATATGAAAGAAAGCATAGAATCAAATGAAGTAACGATCTTAAATGAACCAAACTGTACCATAGAATCACTATGGATAGTAATTCCATGTTCATATAATAAGAATATAGAAGCAGTGATATACTACCGCCACCTGACCAGGATGGTGATAGTGACTGCAAAATGCTCAGGGAGATTAGAGAGGCTATAAAAATACAAAACTCAATAACAATGTGGGATTTCAACTATCCCCATATGTACTGGGTACATGTCACCTCAGGATGGGATACAGAGATAAAGTTTCTTCACACCTTAAATGACTGATTCTTGGAGCAGCTAGTCCTGGAACTGACAAGAGGAGAGGCAATTCTTGATTTAGTCCTAAGGTGGAGCACAGGATCTGGTCTAAGAGGTGAATATAGGTGGACCGCTTGGTCATAGTGACAATAATAGAATTAAATTTAACATCCCTGTGTAGGGGAAAATACCAAAGCAGCCAAGCAAGGTAGCTTTTAATATCAGAAAGGGGAACTACACAAAAATGAGGAAGTTAGTTAAACAGAAATTAAAAGGTACAGTACCAAAAGTAAAATCCCTGTAAGCTGCATGGAAATTTTTTAAAGACACCATAATAAAGGCTCAACTTAAATGTTTTCCTCAAATTAGAAAACATAGTAAGAGAACCAAAACAGTGCCACCGTGGCTAAACAACAAAGTAAAAGAAGCAGTGAGAGGCAAAAAGGCATCTTTTAAAAAGTGGAAATTAAATCCTAGTGAGGAAAATAGAAAGGAGCATAAACTCTGGCAAGTGAAGTGTAAAAATATAATTAGGAAGGTCAAAAAAGAATTTGAAGAACAGTTAGCCAAAGACTCAAAAAGTAATAGCAAATATTTTTTAAAATACATCAGAAACAGGAAGACTGCTAAACAACCAGTGGGGCCACTGGTCAATCGAGATGCTAAAGGAGCACTCAAAGATGATAAGGCCATTGCGGAGAAACTAAATAAACTCTTTGCATCGGTCTTCATGGCTGAGGATGTGAGGGAGATTCCCAAACCAGAGCCATAAAAATTAAACAGTTATAAGTCACCAGGACCAAATGGTATTTACCCAAGTGTTCTGAAGGAACTCAAATGTGAGATTGCAGAACTACTAACTGTGGTTTGTAACCTATCATTTAAATCAGCTTCTGTACCAAATGACTGGAGGATACCTAATGTGATGCCAATTTTTAAAAAAGGCTCCAGAGGTGATCCCACCAATAAGATCCCAGTAAGCCTGACTTCAGTACCGGGCAAATTGGTTGAAACTATAGTAAAGAACAGAATTGTCAGACACATGGATAAACATAATTTGTTGGGGAAGAGTTAACTTGTTTTTTGTAAAGGGAAATTGTGCCTCACCAATCTACTAGAATTCTTTAAGACGGTCAACAAGCATGTGGACAAGGGGGTCCAGTGGATATAGTATACTTAGATTTTCAGAAAGCCTTTGACAAGGTCCCTCACCAAAGGCTCTTAAGCAAAGTAAGCTGTCATGGGCTAAGAGGGAAGGTCCTCTCTTGGACACATAACTAGTTAAAAGATAGGAAACAAAGGGTAGAAATAAATTATCAGTTTTCAGAATGCAGAGAGGTAAATAGTGGTGTCCCTCAGGGATTAGTACTTTTCAACATATTCAAAAATGATCTGGAAAAAGGGGTAAACAATGAGGTGGCAAAATTTGCAGATGATACAAAACTACTCAAGATAGTTCAGTACAAAGCAGACTGCGAAGAACTACAAAGGGATTTGGGTGACTGGGCAACAAAATGGCAAATGAAATTAAATGTTGATAAATGCAAAGTAATGCACCTTGGAAAACATAATTCCAACTATACATATAAGATGATGGGGTCTAAATTAGCTGTTACCACTCAAGAAAGATCTTCGCGTCATTGTGGATAGTTTTCTGAAAACATCCACTCAATGTGCAGCGGCAGTCAAAAAAGCTAAGAGAATGTTGGGAATCGTTTAGAAAGGGATAGAAAATAAGATGAAAAATATCATATTGCCTCTGTATAAATTCATGGTATGCCCATATCTTGAATACTGCATGCAAATGTGGTCTCCCCATCTCAAAAAAGATATACTGAAATTGGAAAAGGTTCAGAAAAAGGCAACAAAAAATTATAGAACAGCTTCCATATGAGGAGAGATTAATAAGACTGGGACTTTTCAGCTTGGAAAAGAGACAACTAAGTGGGGGATATGATAAAGATCTATAAATCATGACTAGTATGGAGAAAGTAAATAAGAAAGTGTTATTTACTCCTTCTCATAACACAAGAATTAGGGATCACCAAATGAAATTAATAGATAGCAGGTTTAAAACGAACAAAAGGAAGTATTTCTTCACACAGCACACTGTTAACCTGTGTAACTATTTGCCAGAGAATGTTGTGAAGGCCAAGACTATAACAGGGTTCAAGAAAGAACTAGATAAACTCATGGAGGATAGGTCCATCAATGGCTATTAGCAGGAGCTGGGAATGGGCGATGTGGGATGGATCACTTGATGATTACCCCTTCTATTCATTCCCTCTGGGGCACCTGGCATTGGCCACTGGCTAGATGAACCTTTGGTGTGAGCCAATATGGCCGTTCTTATGACAGTTTATCACAGAATGTTCAAGTGTTAGGTTTTTTCATATTGTGTTGGTAAATCATCCATAAACATTCCACAGATTTTTTTTTCAGAATCCAGATACCTTTTTGCAGCACTCCTTCATAGGCAGTCATTTCCCATTTTCTATTTGTGCAATTGATTATTCCTTCCTAAGTCCAGCACTTTGCATTCATCCTCATTGAATTTTATCCTTTATATTTCAGACCATTTCTCCAGTTTATGCAGATCATTTTGTATTCTAATCCTGTCCTCCAAAGCACTTGGAACCCCTCCCAGCTTGGTATCGTCCACAAACTTTGTAAGTTTGTGCCATTATCCAAATCATTTATGAAGATATTGAATAGAACCAAACCCAGGACAGATCCCTGTGGGACCCCAGGTGATATGCACTTCCCGCTTGATTGTGAACCACTGATAACTACTTTGAGTACGTTTTTCCAACCAATTGTGCACCCTCCTTATAATAGGTTTGTCTAGGCTGAGTTTCTCAATTTTATTTATGAGTAGGCCATGTGAGACAGTATCAAAAGCCTTACTAAAGTCGAGATAGATCAAATCTACAGCTACTCCCTTATGCAGAAGGCTTGTTACCCTGTCAAAGAAGGATATTAAGTTGGTTTGACATGATTTGTTCTTGACAAATCCATGTTGACTGTTACTTATTTTCTTCTAGGTGCTTAAAAATTGATTGATTATTTGCTCCATTATTTTTTGGGGGTATTGAAGTTAAACTGAGTGGTCTAAAATTTCCTGGGTTGTCATTGTTCCCCTTTTTATAGATAGGTACTATATTTGCCCTTTTACAGGCCTCGGGGATCTCTCCTATCCTCTACAGTTTCTCAAAGATAATTGTTAATGGCTCAGAGATCTCTTCAGCTACTTCCTTAAGTATACTAGGACATATTTCATGAGGCTGTCCCAACTTGAAGATATCTAAGTTATCCAAGTAATTCTTAACTTATTCTTTTCCTATTTTAGCAACAGATCCTCCCCATTTGCACTAATGTTCACAATGTTAATGGTCCAATACATTCTCCCTGTCCTAATACCTAGGCACCTCAAACATCCTTAATGACCCTTCGAAGTTCATCTGTTTGCCACCCAATAATTGATTATGAACAGCCAAGACAATTCCTCAAATGATATTACACACTCCCTGCATAGACAATATGTTATTCTCTCTATATACATATTTCATACCCCTATACATATGCACATGGGCATGTATATAGCTGAGGTTTATGATTTCTGTAAGACTTGCCTTAGAACTAGACAATCTTCTTACAGGCTGTATAAATGCTCCTACGTAATCCATAGCTGCAATGTTTTTATTAAAGAGGCTGGGGGGAGAACCACGGGGAATCTCTCCTCTCTAACTTTGTTGACTTAAATGCAACAAAAGCAGTGTGAGAGGAGAATTGGACCCAGAGTTGGTCGTGTTTATCTTTTTGATCTCTGCATCCAAACCAGGCAGGAGGGTTTAATTTCATGCTTGCTAAAAATCTGCTTGGATTTGATGAAATTGAAAATCTGCCAGAATTTGGCTTTTAGTCAATCATAATAAAACTCTATGAAATGGGAGATTGTAGCTTCACCACCCTTTGGAGATCAGCCTGAGACTGATGGCAAACATAATCATGGTGGGCTCATTTGTGACACTGCCATACCTGGCCATACAGGGGCAGACCACTGCTGCACTATCCTATACAGCAATATAGATCTTGCCTGCATTGGGAGCCTGGGAACAGGGGGAACAATAGGCCCCGTGTTGCTGTTCCTCCCCCTGCCCTCATAAACCAGTGAGGGAGGAGAGGCTGGGATGAATGACAGGAAGTAGGTGGAGCCATGTTTCCATCTCCCATGCCTCAGCCAGCACAGAGGTGTGAGTATAGAGATGGAGTACACTGACTGCATCTGACGATGGGCCAACAAAGCATACTCCCCATTTTGTGCCACGCTGGTGTTCAGGAGGAATTGGGACTGTGAGGAATGCAAAGTTGTATACAGGCAATATGCTGCGCCTGAAGTATTCCCAGCAGAATGCATGCCTTGTCCACCCTTCCTACAGAACTGTGCTCCACATTTGAAGCTAAGTGATACCAGTGCTCATGTTTGTGAAGATAACCTTGGAAATGGCAACTGAAATGATGCAGTGACATCTTCCAAAGTCTTCAGATACCCCAAAACAATTGCTCTGAGGTGGGTGAACTGCCCCATTTGCCCCAGTAGTGTGTACATTCTGAAACCGAAAGCTGACAATGTAAGTGTTAACTATTTCACTGCTGAGCATGAGTGGGATAGGGCAGCATTCTTATCAAATAGCACACTAGAGATGACAGAATAGGCAATGGAACATTTGTGCATTTCCCGGGTAGAGTAATTATTCGCAAATAAAGTGACTTACTACAGAACAGTGTTCACAGGGGGAGCTATTCCACAATAGCTACTCCAGTCAATTTCCCCTTGTAGACAAGCCCTAGGCTATGAAAAGAGTCAGTGGCATCAATACAGCTAAAACGCTAGTGAAGCCCCATCATCAGGTCCCAGCTCACTCCTCTAGACCACACTCCAACCTCCGGTTCATCCTGTATGAGTTCTGTTCCCCTATCTTTGCTTTGTTTGCACTTTGAGGGCTACTTAAGTGTCTACCCAGGCTCACACCCAAAACTCCTACCTTGAGACTTGGGAACCTCTAGTTTGCCTTAATGACTTGTTGTCACAGGGTAGCTGGCCTCATAACAGGGTTGAGAACTCAGTTTGGTGGAGAAATCATTGGGACCACATTGGGGCTCCTGTGGAAGCTGGGTCTGGAAGAAACAGGGTACTCCAGGGAAGCAGCCTGGGAGTCAAAGCCCTGTTTCAGAGTAGGGAAGACTGAAAGGTAGTCCTGAAAAGCCTGGGAATTGAGCCCAGAGGGTGGAATGAAGAAGAGCCAAGTGGGTACCACTCCCGTATTTTAACCACAAGATCATCCTTCCTCTTTATTTATATATAACTGGAGGGAACGATCTTTGCTGGTGAGAAGGGGTCTGGGTGACCTAATGGTCTCATCCACCTCTAATTTCCGATTGAATATATTGTACTTACCAAAAAAATACAACAGTAACTTCATAATAGGACCACAATTGCTACCTCAACCCAAAATGCATTAATTTTAAAACATGGTGACATCCTGTGGTGATATAAACATTTGATTCAGTGGGGGAGGGGAACTTCAAACAGGCATTGTTAGCAATAAGGAAATATACCTGCATAAAGTAGAGAAATCTGATACTACAGTAGGGGCAGCCCAGATAGATACCTACATTGAGTGGGATATTTTTTCCTGATGCAGAATCATACTAAAAGTAAATCTGATCTGGTAAATCTTTGCATATCAGACCTTGGCTAGAATTAGCACACCCAGAACTCTGGCTTAACATTTGAGTGACATTTCCTTTATTTAAAATGTGGGAGCACCCTCTGGTGGCTAATTTTCATCCGTAAATCTATTTGTGATTTCAAAGTCTCTGGACTTTGAAATCACAAATAGAGTCATACATATGCTGGAGTGGCTCCTCACCCAACTCCCATATTGCATATAAACAGACAACATATTTTGGGGGAAGTTAGTAGTTAAGCATATTGGTGTCGGAGGAGATGGGAAGAGCGTGGGGGCCCTGGGCTCAGGGTGGGGTGGAGAGGAGTCACATGGAGGGCCACGTGAGGAGGTCACATGCCCCTCCCCTTGTGTCCCTCCCATGTGTGTAGTACCAACAAGAAATGATTTCTACTTGCACCACTGACTATAACATAGATTTGTAAAAGAGATTCAAGTCGGAAGTTTTTCAGGCTGCTCTAATTTGTATTTGAGCAGTACTAGATGTTCCACTCAGGAATCCAGGTCCAGTGTTATATAAATACAATAAAAAATCCCTACCCCAAAAAGCTTACAAAAATCAAGCTCCTTGACCTTGCAACTTCCTCTGTGCTGGTGGATCCCCTTGTATTTCAAGGCGATTCCACAGAGTTGCAGGGGACTGTTCATGCACGAGCACGTGTAGGATGAAGGCCTCAGTTATAAGTTAGAATCATAGGACAGAAAGGGACCTTCAGAGGTTATCTAGTCCAGTCCCCTGCACTCATGATACTACTAAGTATTATCTAGACCATTCCTGACAGTGTTTGTCTAGCCTGCTCTTATGTGACTAGGCAAACAGATTGGGGAGAGGAGGGGGTGAGGTTCCAGTTAAATGGGGAGGTTTAGCATTGCAGACAGTAATCCCACATCTGCTGAGATGAGAGGCTGTCTGAACCACTGCAGAAAACTTTGGTTTGGGGGAAGGTCTGAAAATAAAATTTGCAGCTTGCTTCCTGTTATAATCGTAACTGTGGAAGGCTCAGCATAGCCCTCCGTTATTACAAAGGCCCCTACGGGTGAACTCTTGGCTGCACTGACGTCAAAGAGAATAATGAATTCACAATCATTATATTCAGACTTGATTCCCCTCCCCAAACATAGACGGAAGGATTTAATGGGGGTTTTAAAGAAGAAACCAGAACGATTTGAACAATGGAGTGTGTGACTAGTCCACTGTTCAAAACTTAAGCTTCAGAAGAGATTTCTAAATAGCTCTTTTTGTTTAGCAGAATGACTAATAATAAATGACTAGGTAACATGTAGGAAAATATTTATGAAAGATCCTAGCTCTTAGTTCTTCCTCTTTCCAGCCAGACTCCTGATTTGGCAAAACAGTCTTAAGTGAGCATATTATTGGAGGTTGGGCGAAAGGTCTTTGAAGAGACAGGGTGTAGCTTCCCAAGTTTCACCCTTCATTTAAGTTAGCTGTAAGAAACAGTTAAGTTGCTTTAGGAAACAATAGCAGACTTCACCCCAAGGACAGGAACTTATCACTGCCAAAAATAAAGGTACAGGTGCAGCCCATTCAGGAATCTGAACTATGTGGGTGAGAGAATGGCATGTGCAAGAGAGAAACAGCACAAGAAAAAGACTGAAGGAAGCAGCACACATGCCCTGAACAAGCTCTAAGCATACAGTCCTGGAGAGCACACTTTTGGGCAGGGTACTGGTTGCAATTAGGGTTGCCAACCCTCCAGGATTGTCCTGGCTTCTCCAGGAATTAAAGATTAATCTTTAATTAAAGACTGTCATGTGATGAAACCTCCAGAAATACATCTAACCAAAATTGGCAACCATTGGTGCTACACAAATAAGAATTTTAGTATTTTTAATATAATATTTTGATCTTTAGACTCAATTGAGTTGTGCTAATTTGCAATATGTTAAGTTAAATGACCGTGGTCAGAAGCAATGTCTTTGGCGGAGTCTGTGCGGTAGAGCTGGAACCGTGCTCTGAGTCCAGCAAGGTATGGCAAGCACTGAAGGCTAATGGTCTGATTTTCCCTCTGACATGGAGCGATGCCTGAATCTCACCAGTGCAAGTGGGTGAACTATCAGGTCTTGTATCCACCCCCTACTTTCTCCATGATATGACTGAGAAGAAATAGTGACAGGACTCATCAATTACAGGAACACTAGGTAGAATAACTCAAAAACAGAGGACAGAAACCAAGACGACTCCCAGAAGCCTAGTCTATACACAAAATTATGCCACTTTATCTATACTAGTGTAGTTAAAACAGAACAGCCCCCTAGTATGGAAGCAATTATATTGGTTTCGTAGTGGTATAGCTACTTCCATAGAGAAGGGGAATAAGCTCTACTGGTATAAAGCACCTTTTGTACGAATGCAACAGCATCCACAATAGGGCTTGCACAGGTAGAAAAAAATATCAGAGCCCTGACCAAAATAGCTCAACCAATATAAAACTGTGGGCAAACAAAGCTAGCAGCTCCTCTGAAAATCCCCACAAAGTGGCCAAGTCTCATGATTTTGTTATGAGTCTCATGATAATTATTGTTTTTCTTAAAGCCCCAGCTCCTGGAGTTGAGTGGATGTGTGATGATTCCAGCCCTCATTCTTAAAGAAAAAAGGAAGTTTCTAGCCCTTGGGGCTGTGGAGACAGCTTCAAAATGTGACCCCAATTCACCCTAAAGGCTTGGAAAGCAGAAGACAAATAAAAAGAACCTCAAATCTATTATTTTTATATAATCTCGTGATTTTAAAGCCAATCTCCTGGTTTTTGGTGAGCCTGACTCATGATTTTTGAACATTTGGGGTTGACATACTGCAGACCTAAACTTATTGATACAAAGGTAGTTTGACCAGCTCTCCCTGCTACCATAGCCATCCCATCCCTGAGAGCACAGCTCTCAGCCAGCAGAGGGCAGCTTGTCCAGCACAGTAGTGGATAACTAGAGCCCCATGTTTTTTGTAAATGTGAAACAACACGAAATAAAACGAAGACGAACATACAAAAGCGACATAAAATGAAAAACTGCCCCACAGCGGCAGCTTCCATGGCTCCTGTCCCACAGGACTGAGCCCAGCTTCACATTCCTGGCGTTGTGACCAGGCACACAGGATTACAGCGCTCCTCAGGTCTGGCCCAGCTGCCCCAGTCAGGAGGGGAGTGGGACAGCCAGGCCTAATCTGAGTGAGTGATGTTGTGACTTGGCGTATGGGGTCGCTATGCCGTTCACTCAGATACAGACCGGCTGCCCCTCCATCGTCATGACGATGGGGTGGCCAGGTGAAACGGGAGTAGCACTGCAATTCTATGCAACAGATTGCAATGTCCTGAGCAGGGAGTCAGGCCCAGGATGGACTGGCAGTGCACCCCCCCCAGCAACACTCCCTTCGGGGGCAGGACCCAACTCCCCACCTCAGGGGAGGATAAAACAAACTAGCTCCAAATTCCCAAGAAACAGAAAGTAAAAAGAATTTCACAGGGCTCTATTTATAACAGTGTGCTGCTACCACAGAATATACAATGTTTATGCAGTAGAGGGCAGCATGGCATGACAATTAGTTACCATTGCAGCATCGGCCTGTAAGAATACTCTGTTCCTATAACTGTATTCCTAGTGGGAATAGTCAATAACATTTTTGTTGACTTCTGAACATTACAAATGCTAATAGCTAGACCTAGCTTATTGTCTGCACCGATAATCTCTTGCACCTGCACACACACACACCCACACCCACACACAAAACTCAAAGGAAATTGTGCACATGTATCTGTACATACAAATCTGTTAGATCTCTCTCTAAATAGTTTGCCGTTTGCCTCTAATTCTTATGCTCTTGTTCTCATGGTCACACTGAACCAACAAATTCAGATGTCAGAGAGGGGCCTATGAAAATGTTGTGGCATAGAATCATAGAATCATAGAATATCAGGGTTGGAAGGGACCCCAGAAGGTCATCTAGTCCAACCCCCTGCTCGAAGCAGGACCAATTCCCAGTTAAATCATCCCAGCCAGGGCTTTGTCAAGCCTGACCTTAAAAACCTCTAAGGAAGGAGATTCTACCACCACCTCCCTAGGTAACGCATTCCAGTGTTTCACCACCCTCATAGTGAAAAAGTTTTTCCTAATATCCAATCTAAACCTCCCCCACTGCAACTTGAGACCATTACTCCTCGTTCTGTCATCTGCTACCATTGAGAACAGTCTAGAGCCATCCTCTTTGGAACCCCCTTTCAGGTAGTTGAAAGCAGCTATCAAATCCCCCCTCATTCTTCTCTTCTGCAGACTAAACAATCCCAGCTCCCTCAGCCTCTCCTCATAAGTCATGTGTTCTAGACCCCTAATCATTTTTGTTGCCCTTCGCTGGACTCTCTCCAATTTATCCACATCCTTCTTGTAGTGTGGGGCCCAAAACTGGACACAGTACTCCAGATGAGGCCTCACCAATGTCGAATAGAGGGGAACGATCACGTCCCTCGATCTGCTCGCTATGCCCCTACTTATACATCCCAAAATGCCATTGGCCTTCTTGGCAACAAGGGCACACTGCTGACTCATATCCAGCTTCTCGTCCACTGTCACCCCTAGGTCCTTTTCCGCAGAACTGCTGCCTAGCCATTCGGCCCCTAGTCTGTAGCGGTGCATTGGATTCTTCTGTCCTAAGTGCAGGACCCTGCACTTATCCTTATTGAACCTCATCGGATTTCTTTTGGCCCAATCCTCCAATTTGTCTAGGTCCTTCTGTATCCTATCCCTCCCCTCCAGCGTATCTACCACTCCTCCCAATTCACTATTTATGGGAAATTTACACGCAAATATAGGCAAGTGTTTCAAAGTACATAGAATAAAAGGGCTGATGTGCCACGTAGAAGGTCAAATTCATAAGAGTTAATGGTTTAAGTGTAGCCCCTCCTTTCTGGTGTGTCTCATGCCTGTCAGTGAAGGTTTGTGTTACCACGAGAGAATGCTCATTGTGAATGGAGAGACCTTTGCTCTCACAGCCTGTTGTTGTTCCCCTTTCCTCTGGGCTAAGCAAGAGAGGATGCAAACGACGCAACGCAGCAGAACAGAATTTAGGAGAAGAGTGAACAGAGACAGATCTCTTCAGCTCCCCACTTCATCCTGCTGGGTCTCCAGGAAAGGGCTATGCAGAGATCAAACACAACCTGCCCGCTGTGCTCTAAACTGCTTTATGACTGTTCCAGTCCACAGAGACTCCCACTGACTGCCGTAGGGGCTTGGGATCAAGCCTTAAGCTTATTTACGGTGAGCATCACAAGAAATCATTTTCTGATACAATGCATAATTAACCCGTGGAACTCATTGCCACTAGATATAACTGAAGCAAAGCATTTACTACAATTCAGAAAAAGGGATCAGACAATATAGGGATAATGAGAGCATCCACTGTTACAATACATGGGATTAAATGAAAATTAAAGCGGATGTTTCAGGGTAAAAACCAGCCACTAACTGATGAGAGTTAACCTTCTCAGAGGGAAAGTTTCATACTAAATCAGAACTGTCCACAAAGGGGTTCCCTGTACCTTCCTTTGAAGCAGCAGGTACTGATCACTGTCAGAAACAGGGCACTGGGCTAAAAGGACCACTGGGCTGGGCTATGTTTGGCCTGTTTGCTTGGGTCACTCTCACAACAGCAGGGGCGGGGAGGGGGGATTTTGGAGGAGGACTTAGGGGCATGTGTATTACCTGAAACTAGTGCTATCTTTTCCTTTTTACAGACTATACTTCACATTGAGGGTGCCCCTTTAAGGTAAATATATGTAACATTCAGTTGATCAAACTACTAATCAGCTGACAGGAACCTAATGTTTTCCACTGAAATATGGCAATTGTTCTTTCAGCTCATAAAAAAAACCCTCGCCTTTGTAATAAGGCTATTTAAATACATATGGCTTCTTTAAAAGTCCTTGTGTAAACAGTGTCATTTTGCAAATACTATCTGAGATGGTAGGTGTGTCACTAACTTGGCACTCAGTTGATACAAATTGTTTAAAACCCACAAGTCCTGATAAGAAAATTCTTTTTAACTCTCTTCTGTCTTAGTCCCTTGTGCTTGCACTGTAAACTCTGCTCCATGCCCATTCTGTATTGGCATGGGAGTTCCCATTCAATGAAATGGCAGATAACGTCTTGTTTGTCCATTGGAGCTAAAGATGTCATTGTTCCATATGCGCCTGTGCCCTGACTACCCCACTATGTATGTCTGAGGTCCAAATTTCAACAGCACGGACGTTTCATCAGCAGAACAATGAAGAACACTGGAGTGAGCCAATGAAGGAGGTAAGACCAGGCCAAAACCTGGCTATCTTCTGAGTGTGCTTCAGCATCCGCCCACTCACTGAAGCCTTCCAAGCCAACTCTTCAGCTGATTTAAGGCAGCATGGCTCCTTTGAAGTCAGTAATGCTATGCCAGCTTACTCCAGATAAAGATCTGGCAATCCATCTCGAAGTAAAAAGGAAGCTTGTGGGTTGGGTGGGCCTTCTGGTCAGCACGGTAAAATGTAATGTTTTCAATTAAAAGTTTTCAGCTAGCTCTACCTGCAGGCATAGACAGACCAATGTGCATAAATGGTAGAAAGACAGGAAATGATACAGCATGTGAATCATACACACAAATAAATTATGAACAATTAAACTCTGCAATGTTCTATCTGACAGCTGGAATTGGGCATATTTAAGAGCAGATTTTTCCAAAGAATTATAAAATAATTACACATTCTTTACTACTGCCACTGGCTTCTGTAAATGTTAGTACACTGATATTCACACCGGATAGTTCAGTTCCACAGAATCTCCAGCTTAATTTTATAACACACAGGTGGATTCTAACTTGTGTGTTCATTGTAAACTGAAGGTAATATTGATGCAAATACTATTCTTGCCTAATGTATAACAGTACCCTGTATGTTGCAACCAAAAATGCATCACTCATTATTTCTGACCTTTGTTTTCATGTTAATGTTCATACCACTAAAGATCCTCCCCTGAAGATATATCATGAGCTTGGCCATGCTGCCCAATATCCTTCTTCCAAGCATTCAGAGTTGTACTAGAGGAAAACTGGCCCATTAATTGTAGCAAAGATCTCATTGATCCCCACCAGAGACGATTGAGACTGAACTTCTCCCAACAAGTCTCTAACAAGAAAAACATAAAAGCTAAAACTGAACAACAAGTAAGGAAAAGATCTTGTAAAAGTAATAATTTAAGAGCAGGTTAACGGATACATACAAAATTTGAACATATGCAACTTAGGGCATACTAATAACACATTTTTTAAAATTATGTACTAATTGGGCTATGCCAAAGATTGGAAATAAGTAAAAGCAGTATCAATTTTCAAAGAAAGAAAGAAGAGTGATCTTGGTAATTAACCCATACTTTTCATAGCATTTAAGGCCAGAAGGGATTATTAAATCATCTAGTCTGATCTCCTGAGTAACACAAGCCAGTTTCCCCTATATTAGGCCCAATGACTCTAGTTAGAGCAAAGTTCAGTCTTCAGGAGACAAAGGGTATGTCTACACTGCAACAAGAGGGTGTGACTGTAGCTCGTGTAGACATATTGGAGGTAGCTTTAATCTAGCTAGCTCAGAGATCAGAGTAGCAAAGCCACAAGCAGTTTGGTCTTCAGTGGGGGTTCAACAAGCCCGCCCAGAATGCAGAGCTAGCCTATGCTGAAGCACGTGATGCTGCAGCTTCAGTGCTTCAGTACCTGAGCTAATTAGAGCTAGGTTGGGTACATAGCCGCTAAAGCTAGGTTGGGTACGTAGCCGCTACCACACCCTGTAATTGCAGTATAGGCACGCCCTAAATTCTTGTGTGCCACAGGAGAAACCAAGGCACCACCAATACCCAATGCCCCTGCAAGAATGGGAACAAGGTTGGGTGCAGGGCAGGATCTGGGCTGGAGCCGTGGAGAAGTAAAGCTTGGAGAGATGAGCACAGGGAGACAGTGTCCATGGCTGTGGATGTTAGGCTTGTTAGGGCATCAGAAGTACTGAGCAGGCACAGCTGAGGGCCTCACACCTGACGGATATGCCCAGATGATCCCATAAGGTGATCCACGGCCCATGCTGCAGAAGAATCAACCATTTATTCCTAATGGAGTAACAAAACAAATATTAAAAGAGAAATAACAGTGAACACAGATAATGGAATCCCGAGCTGGAAACAGTACAGAAGAAGAAATCTCGCCAACCTTGATTGTTTAAACTTTTTCTCGGGGCAAAACTTTTTCTGCCTCATCTTCCATTACGCAGTGTTGCTGTAGCCTGGTTGGTCCCAGGATATTAGACAGAAAAGGTGGGTGAGGTAATGTCTTTTGTTGGACAAACTTCTGTTGGTGACAGAGACAAGCTTTCCAGCTGAAGAAGAGCTCTAAGTAAGCTCAAAAGCTTCTCTCTGTCACCAACAGCTGTTTGTCCAACAAAAGATATTACTTCACCTGCCTTGTCTCTCATCTTCCATGCACAGTTGTATACTCACTAGGGTCACAACTGAGCATTCCTTACTCTTGCTGGCGAGAATGCACACAATTAATCCTACTGAAGACAATGGAAGTTACTTGTGTGAGTAAATACAAGCTAGTCAGAGTTAAGCCTTGAAATGCAGTGTTAGAACGTTAATTGCATTCAGCCCCAGAGGGAAAAAAGAGGCTGCACCCGAGGGCTTCTGTAGATGCAGCTTCTGAAATCTCTGGTAATCTTGAAATTCTCCAACTCGGTGAGAGTTTCTTCCCCAGGATTTTAAATCAGTTTATGAAATGATTATCAGCTCAGCAAGCATGATGACTAAGAATCATGACACTTTTATTGCATGCTAACAAGACATATTTTAAATGTTCTCCAGCAACGCAGCAAGATAATTACAAAGCCTGAGCTTAATAAAAATGCCCTCAAGGTGTGTGCATGTGTATATACTTTAAATGGAAATGGTTTATCAACAAATGCTAGACTTCAGTGCTTTCAATCCAAACATTTCAGTATTGTACAACAGCACAAGAAGCTGGAAATGTAATTGTCTAGCAATTGGTTTGTTTCTAGTATCCAAGAAGAAATAAAGGCACAGGATAACCAAATAGAATAGTATAATTAAATTAGACGTTTAGAATTCTGTTTTCACTGTTTAAAGGTGCTATTTGTAATGTAATTAAGGAAACTGTTTTTTAAAGGTTATACTAGCTGGTATAAATTGACATAGGCCCATTGATTTCAAGGAATTTACAAAAGGTGAGGTTCTGGCTCATGCATGTTTAACCTGACAGTGTCAATTAATGTGAATATTAAGTTTATAAACCTTTCATATCTTCTCAAAGATAAATACAAATGTTGCCACTTACATCAGTTCCTCTCCTAAATCTAAATGAATAGAGGCTCTGAAAGCTACTCATAAGGAAACCTAATAAAAAAAGAAGGGTAGGAAAAACAATACTGAAAAAGAAGAAATTCCAAGTGTGTTTATTAAACATGAGTGGAGGACAATCTGCTTGTTCTTGTTTCCAGACAGAATTTAAAAAATAATACTAAAGATACAGCTATTAAACAGTCTCTTTACAAGAGACAATTCAGACTCTGCTAAGTCTTAAATGAAAATTAAGGGTCAATCTTGACATGAAGGGCTCGATCCTGGAAGGTGCTGAACACTAGCCTTGAATCAGCAAAACATATAGGCATGTGCTTAACTTTAAGCACAGAAATAAACCCTTTGAATTCAATGAGCAACTGGTTAAGGGCTTTGCTGGATTGGGATCCAGCTGCTCATCACTTTACAGGATGGAGAGTTTAGCCACTGCTCTGAGTAGGCCCCATTAACCCAGGGCACTGGGGGAGAGGAGGACTCTGGGCTAGTGCAGAGGGGAAACATACTGCTGCCTCATTCCTGTCCCCTTTGAGGTCCTGCATATCCCCAGGGACCCATTAGAGAAGCAGTCCCTGCACGTCATTGTAGGAACTATCAAAGGCTGCACAAAGCAGGCAAGATACCTTGCACACCTGCACAGCGGGTGATCAGTCTGGCCCTAAGCAAGCAAGACAAAATCAATATTCCTCTTTTCAGGTTCTCTGGAATCACTGAAGCCTCAGGAGTCATAGTCAGGAGTAAGGTGCCTCCCGGGAAACACTGATCTGTAAGATATGTTGTCAGTCAAACTAAATAATCCTGTCCTGTTTGCATGCAAATGCTCCAAATCTATACACACTCCTTCCTCCTTGTGGTATGACTGCATTTCTTTGGACACACAAGTGTTCACTGGAGTGAGGTATCTCCTCTTATGGTAATTTGCTGACCAGACACAAGATTCTACTACCTCCCATACAATGAGGGTCATAGAAGGGATCTGCTACCTCAGACCTGCTAGAGCACATTGCTATTCCCAGAAGACTGTGGCGGGCGACAGACACTCCGCTGCCAAAATGCCACCGCCAACAAGCAGCAGCGGCAATAAGCGTCGCCGCCGAAATGCCGCCAAGAAACGGCAACACTTCTCGGCAGCATATTGGCGGCGGGGTGTCCTGCGGGCGCACAAAAATGCCCCGCGCATTGGGGACCCCTGTGCTAGAGATATCTAAAATTATGAATGGTGTAGAAAGGGTGAATAAGGAAGAGTTATTTATTCCGTCACATAACACAGGAACTAGGGGTCAACCAAAGAAATGAATAGGTAGCGAGTTTAAAACAAACAAAAGGAAGTATTTCTTCACACAACACACAGTCAACCTGTGGAACTCATTGCCGGGGATGTTGTGAAGGCCAAAAGTATAATTGGGTTAAAAAATAATTAGATAAATTCATGGAGGATAGGTCCATCAATGGGTATTAGCCAAGACGGTCAGGTATGCAACCTCATGCTCTGGGTGTCTCTAAACCTCCAACCACCAGAAGCTGGGACTGGATGACTAGAGACGGATCACTCAAAATTGCTCTGTTCTGTTCATTCCTCTGAAACTTCTGGCACTGGCCACTGTCAGAGACAGGATCCTGGGCTAGATGGACCATTGGTCTGACCCAATGTAGCTCTTCTTATGGATCCCTCATGATCTCAATTCAGTTCAATGTTGAGTCTCAGCTGGCTTGCTTCTCAAGGTCCTAGTCTTACTTATACTTTGGGAAACACACTTGATGCACAGTCTGGGCTGGATAAGGCAGACACTGAAGCTGTCTGTCCTCAGCTTTAACCTGCAGCAACAAGCACAGAAAGACCCCAGTCCACTGCAGCAGGGCATAGACGGGGGTAGCAAACATGGATAGCCACCCTCGCTCTCTGGCTTTTATGAGCCAGTGGATCCCTGCAGTTCATGGACCAACCACATATGGACCTGCCCCACCCACCATGCCCACTCCCCTCTCTTTGCTGCCGAGATGTGGGACGCTGTGGAGCAGGGGTTCTCAACTCTGAGGCCCCTTCCCCAACCCCCCATAAAAATGCTACAGCCCACACATACCACAACAACTGGTTTTCAGTCGATTAAAAGCCAGGGCCACCGTTAGGGGGTAGCAAGCAAAGCCATTGCCCAGGGCCTCATGCGATAAGGGGCCCAGCAAAGCTAAATTGCTTGGGCTTCAGCCCAGGGAGGAGCGGCTCGGGCTGCAGCTTCAACCCCGAGCAGCAGGGCTTGGCATTCGGCTTTCTGCCCTGGGCCCCAGTGAGTCTAATGCTGGTGCTGTTCTCTGGTTTATTTTGGTGGACCCCCTGAAACCTGCTCACAGACCCCAGGGGCTCCAGACCCCTGGTTGGGAACTGCTCCTGCAGAGTTCACTTCCTTTTTGCACAGGTAGCTCCATGCAAGAGCTACAGTGTGTCACAGCAGCCCTGCTGGTTTTCAGGCCTCTGCAGCTGCAGTGGGAGGCAGAATTTCCCCCGGATACTCGTGGTAGGGCACGGTGAGCCCAAATCCGCTGACCACACACACATGTGCTAAAGAGACAAAGGGATTCTAACAAATTTACTACAGGAGTGAAGGCAGTAAAAGATTCTGGGCCTAACTCTCTTCTTACTACACATTGCAGCTCCACTGATTTTATTGGAGTTACTTCTGCTGTACAGCTGTGTCAGAGGAGAATCCTGCTCTCTGTTTTATCTATGCCACTAGGAGCGAGTTGGTATCAAGCTGCCTCCTCAAAACATGATGATGATTGGGCAAGAACTGAACAATATCAGAACATTTTCTGCCTCCCACAGCA
This sequence comes from Lepidochelys olivacea, assembly GCF_965140295.1. Taxonomy (NCBI): domain Eukaryota; kingdom Metazoa; phylum Chordata; order Testudines; family Cheloniidae; genus Lepidochelys; species Lepidochelys olivacea. The sequence continues at coordinate 13,868,701 of NC_140413.1, forward strand.
TCAGCACAGTTATTGTCCTGAGCATATCCTCCTCCTCCTCCTCCTCCAGGTACAGCCAGTTTTTCTCCTCTTGTGCAACTACTGTTAGAAAACCTACGTTGCTTAGACAGTGTAAAAAGTATCCCACCCAGAGAGAATGCTTGGTCAGGTTTAATAATTTAAATCCACGGGTTTTTCTAAGAGTGTTTCGATTTTTTAAAAAATCATATTTCTAGGTAATAATTAGCACTACAAAAGTAATCAGCTGTTGAGAGTAGGCCACTTCCACCTTAATTGAATTGGCCTCGTTAGCACTGACTCCCCACTTGGTAAGGCAACTCCTATCTTTTCATGTGCTGTAATATATATACTGCTTACTGTATTTTTTACTCTATGCATCTGATGAAGTGGGTTTTAGCCCACGAAAGCTTATGCCCAAATACATTTATTAGCCTCTAAGGTGCCACAGGGACTCCTCATTGTTTTTGCTAGGTAACAATGGATCCTTTGTTTACAGGCTGTATCTGTGTTTTCATTAGAACAGCTCTCTCCCTCTGTCTTCCTCTGCCCACTCAGTTTCTTTCTTTAATTTATTATTTGTATTAATATTCCATCAGGTCCTCTGTTGCATGAGGCACTGGACAAACAATAGAAAGACAGGCCTTGTTCTAAGTCTGTTTAAACCAAGACACATGCAATGGTAGGTGTCCGGTGGCACCTTAAAGACTAACAGATTTATTTGAGCATAAGCTTTCATGGGTAAAAACCCCACATGCATGCATGCATCTGAAGAAGTGGGTTTTTTACCCATGAAAGCTTATGCTCAAATAAATCTGTTAGTCTTTAAGGTGCCACCAGACTCCTTGTTGTTTTTGTGGATACAGACTAACACAGCTACCCCCTGATACTTTTACCATGCAACGGTAGATGTAACAAAAGAGACTTAGCAAAAGAAGATGGGCAATAGAAACTGCAATAGGAGAAGACATTAACTTAGCCCAACAATGTCCAGAGCTAGAATCATATAAGATATCAATAGGTAATAATATTGTCAGAGCTCATTGCCTCTCATCACTTGCCCTGTTTCCATGGTTGTTTTTCTCTGCCCCTCTCCTCTGGAGAATATGGACTCAATAATATTAGAATTGATATTTGCAAGATGAGACAGAATCAGGTCTCCTAGTCCTATCCCAGCCCATGTTTCTGATGGGCAGAGGTAAGAATCCAAGTATTTATATTTGCAGACAAGTGTCTCTCCCTGGGCAAACATTTATGACTTAATTTCAAGAATTGTTTGTGTGTGTTCCTGCTACTGCCTAGGTCAAACAGATTCTCACTAGAGATGGACTCGATGGATGCAGAGCAGCAAGGCCAGGCAGGGAGGGATAGGGAAGAAGATGAGGTCATGGCCAGAAGCAAGTTGAATGTCCTGTACAATCCCAACAATTGCCATCATCCTCCTTAGAGCTGCAAGAGGCAAGCCCTTCCCAAGCTCCCCCTGGAGCACACGTGCACACACTCATTCACTGCTACGGTGTATGAGAATAATGTTTGGTTAGAACTGTAGCAGAAGGATGACTATAGGTAGAGCTGGCTGGAAAAGGAATTTTCTATCCTGCAAAATATTTTGAGGTTTCATTTTTTCCACCATCCTTAATTGGGAAAAAAGTCAACATTTTAAAATTGTTTTTAAGTTGAATCCCCCCCCACACACACACAATATTATTGTTTGGGTCAATCTTTTCAATTTTGATCTTTTTTATACAAAATAAAGTAGTTGCAAAATGAAAAAATCAAAACTTTCCATTCTGAAAGTGTCAGATTGAGCTGCTGTGACATTCTCGAAATGTTTTACCAATCTTTTTTGGAAAAGAAGTTTTGGATAAATTGGTATTACCTCACGAAAAATTTTGGTTTAGGCAAAATGGCATTTTCCAATGGAAAACTGCTTTCAATTAAAAGTTTTTGATTTGCTCTAACTGTAAGTATAGACATACCAACGTGCATAAACGACAGAAAGACAGGAAATGACACAGCATGTGAATCATACACACAAACAAATTATGAACCATTAAACTCCACAATGCACTTTTCTAAAAGGGGAGAAATCATCTAACCAGACTGAGACAGTGGCTAGCAAATTAACATGCAAGCCACTGCTGACAACTCAGCCATCGGCATTACAAATTCCAAGTGAGATGAGCCCCGTGAGCACTGCCAAACTTAATTGTTCAAAATCACGAGTCAGAGCTCCCCAAAATCAAGTGACTTGAAAAATATATAAATATATGAGCAGATTGTCTGGTTATTTGCCTTCTAGTTTTCAATCCTTTAAAGTTCTTGTTTCTATGCTTTTTCTCTGCAGTCATGAGGGCTAGAAACTTCCTTTTTCCTCCTTTTTTTTTTTTAAATGAAAACTGAAATTCTCATAAGCATGAGTCCAGGAGCTGGGGCTTTAATAAAAAGGTCAGATATCACTAGATTGCCACCAGTGAGCTTGAACAGGGGGAAGAGTATATGGAAAGCATTTTGTAAACCTAGAGTGAGAAATGAATGAGGAGCAGAACATGAAAAGTTAATTGTGGGAAATCTATGGATGCTTAAAAGTGTTTAGAGGGGGAAAGGGTGTTTTTGTTGAAATGGTCACAAACAGCATAGTGCTGTGTAAATATCTTTCTCTTTTCTGATTCATTTTCCAAAGACTGGATTAGACAAAGCTTTCTGAAACTTGTAATTATTCTGGAAAGGAAATAGGAGATTTCCAGTTGGCTGCAATCTGGCAATTTACATGAGATATTGGACCAGTGTGGGTATGTACAACTGCACTTGAGGCAGTCAGAGTAAGAGGAAAGCATATTTTTCAATGGCTAAGTAAACAGGGAAGTTGTTGAAGTCCTGCTGTTGCCCAATTATAAAGGGAAGAAAGAAGGAGATTTCTGAAAAAACAACATGTGCAATAAAGAGCTATTAAGAAGAAACTAATCAGTGATCATTGAGACACTGATCTAATAGAGACCCTGTTGAAGAGACTTAAGATGTGGAGAGGAAAACAAAATCAGAGGTAAAGGAAAATTTATTTTCAAGGAAAAAATGATTGTAAGGAAACAGAGTAAAGGCATGACTATTCATCTAGAACCAGACATGTAGGAAGACACAGGGCTACCTTAAGACCCTACTCACACACTTCTAAGGAAGCCCTTAGACCCTGAGTAAGGAAAACATTTAGGCATATATGTTAGCCCATCTCTATTCACAGGAAGCCAGGTAAGCACATGCTTAGCTTTAAGCTTTTGCTTCAGTTTCACCAAAATGTGTGTCTCAAGCACATACTGAAGTGCTTCTTTCCCGGGGCACTCTACTCACCGCTGGGATACCTCCTCCTGGCCACTCGGCATTAGCTCCTTCAGGTGTTGCACCCTCATCTCACAGGCTTTTCACCCATCTCTGCAACTCCAAGTCTTTGCAACTTGGCCCTCCGGCCAGATCATTACACATGCTGCCCCCTTCTGGGGTGTCAAGATCTTTCAGGGCAAACGGTTCCAGGCACTCCATTTTCCATTGCCTGGGCTTACCCCTTCCCCAATACCTTGTAATAGAACCAGGGCCTTCCCTCTGCTTGGGGGTCTAGCTCAGGGACCCTCTAATCAGTAGCCAAGGTCCAGGCCTTGCTGCTTTTCCCCTGAGCCTTTCCTACATCTCTGGCTCTCCCCCGTCTCTGGAGCCCAGGCTCTAGGACCCTCCCACTCACAGGGTCCTAGAGCCTGAGCTCCAGCCCAAGGCCAGACATCTATATAGCAGTGAAACAGCCCCACAGCCTGAGCCCCAGGAGTCCAAGTCAGCTGGCACAGGCCAGCCATAGGTGTCTAGTTGCTGTATAGACATCAGGGCGGGCCTTACCATGAGGAGAACTGAGGCGGCCACCTCAGGTGTCAGACTGTGCGGGGGCGCCACTAGGACCCAGAGTGTAGAAAATTGTGTCTGCTGCTGGTGCATCTGTATTCTCTCTGCTCTCAATGCACAGAGATGGTGGAGTGCTGTGCTGGAGGAAGGAGGGCACAAGAGACCTAACAGGCAGGCAGGAGAAAAGGTGAGAGGGAACAACCGAAAGCAGCAGGAGCTGCAGAGAGAGAGAGAGGAGGAGAAGCCTCTTATGTACCTCTCTAGCACCCCCAGGAGCCTGGACTGGTTGACACCAGCTTCTCAGGGACCTCCTTGTTTCCTGCTGCTTCCCTGAACCCTCTTGAGGAGAACAGGCAGTCAACTGAAGTAGTAGGAGCCAGTTAGGCCCTTAAGACGCCGATGTCTTCCCTCACTTAGGCCCTGCTACCAGCCTGCTTATTTGTCCCCTTCAACTGAGTGTTGAGAGCCACTCTAGCTGGCACAGAACAGCAGTCATGAGTGAAAGAAGAGGCAGCATTCAGAAAAAGAGAGAAAGCAAAGGAAGTTTTTCTATCTAAGCAGGAAGGAGCTCTCCTGAGATACAGACACAAATGTTCACGGTGAGCCTTCCGGCCCCAGTGAGGATGTGAGTGGCGAGGAGATGCCTGATCTTCCAGTTAGTCAGAGTGCAGGTGACCTGGCAGCTACTGCAGCATCCGTATCTCCATCTCAAATGGATGTAACCATGCACATTCCTGAAGAAAAGTGTAGTTCAGAGAAGAGTGTGGTGGGGCGCAAGAAACAGGTGCTGCTGAGTTTAGTTCCTTAAGTCTAGATGATCCAGGACTGTGGACCCACTTGAGCAGTAGCCTGAGGGACTTCCTTGTACTGCATGGGCCACAACAAGTGAAAAACTTCATGTTCCCCAAAGACAATGAAAATAGAAGTTTCCATCCAACACATTACTGGGGTGAAATCCCCAATGGTGACAAAGTGGAGAGGCCAGGGCTTATGTACTCAAAAACCCAGAATGCTGCATACTGTTTTTGTTGCAAACTCTTCCAGTCCAATGTTCCAGCCACATTGGGTTCTACAGGAACAAAGGACTGGAAAAATCTGGCTAGAAATCTGGCATGCCATGAGAAAGCAGCAAATCACCAGAGAGCTTTCCATAGGTGGAAAGAGCTTGAGAGGAGACTAAGGTTAAAGGCCACCATAGATGATCAGCATCAAGAGAAGATTGCATCAGAGTCTCTTTACTGGCAAAATGTGCTGAAAAGGCTCATTGCATTTGTGAGAATGCTTGCTATGCACAACCTAGCACTGTGTGGCACTTCAGACAGCTGTATGTGCCAAACAATGGAAACTTCCTTAAAATTGTGGAGCTGATGGCTGAGTTTGATGTTGTACTCCAGGAGCATATAAAAAAATAGTCACCACCCAAGAAATGTACACACACCACTACCTTGGAAAAACAATTCAAAATAAGATCATACAGTTACTGGCAACAAAAGTCAAACAGAAGATTGTGGCAGATCTGAAGTCAGCAAGATATTCCTCTGTTATTCTGGACTGCACACCTGACATCAGCCATATGGAACAAATGACTTTAATGGTGCGTTTTGTAACAACAACAGAACCTAGTGAAAATGTCCCTGCAATGCTGACTGTCAGAGAGCATTTTCTAGAATGTATTGACATTGATGATACTACAGGAGCGGATATGACAAATGTGCTTCTTAAAAAGCTGGAAGATATGGGAATTGCGAAGCAACATCTGAGAACATCTTCTCTGACACTGAAACCACTGAGTGCCACATGATGGGAAAGTCAAGTGGAAGCGATAAAGCCTATCAGACACCAAATTGGGAAGACAGATGATGCCATAGTTGCCATTATGGAGGATAATGCTATGACAGGAACCGTTCGTGGGAGAACAGTGGCAGAGGGAAATGGAATCACCAGAAACATACATAACTTCAAATTTCTGTGTGGCTTAGTGTTGTGGCATGACATACTGTTTGAAATAAATGTTGTAAGCAAGAGACTCCAAGGTGTTGACCTTGATATATCTGGAGCAATGGAATAACTGGACAAAGCAAAGTCATACCTACAGTCTTACCGGTCAGATGAGGGATTTCAAAATGTTCTGAAGAGTGCACAGAAGTTGGCAGAGGAACTTCACACTGAAGCTATTTTTCCATCCATTCAAGAATACAAGAGTCACCGAAGGAGACGACATTTTGATTACGAGGCACGGGATAATCCCATAAGAAACCCCAAACAACAATTCAAAGTTGAATTATTTAACCAGGTGCTAGATTGTGCAATACAGTCAGTTGAAGAATGTTTCATGAAGCTCATGGAACACAGCAGTATGTTTGGGATGTTGTATGATATTCCAAAACTCCTCACTATACCTGAAGGAGACCTACACCAGCTATGCAGGGCACTAGAGACAGTGTTAACACATGATGACATGCGTGATATTTGATATGAGTGATTTAGGTGATGAACTGAAAGCCCTTTCAAGATACATTTCAGCAGGATCAACTCCAAAGGCTGTTCTGGAATATATGTGCACAAATAAGATGACCACCCTCTTTCCAAATGCTTTTGTTGCTCTGCGCATGCTTCTAACACTTCCTGTAACAGTTGCCAGTGGAGAATGCAGCTTCTCCAAGCTGAAGTTAATAAAAACACATCTACGCTCCACAATGACACAGGAGAGGCTGGTCGGCCTTGCAACCATCTCAATAGAGCATGAGCTGGCCCAGACTGTGGACCTTCAGAAGGAAGCAGTTCAAATCTTTCTAGCCAAGAAAGCACGGAAAGCACCGCTTTGATTATTCAAATGGATAAAAATGCCAGTGTTTACTATGCAGACAAGAAAAGTTACATTTGCTGTTCAGGCGTTTGAAACTTGAGTGTTACTTAAAATTTTTGAACAAGGCATTTTAAGTTGTTAGGTTTCAGAGTAGCAGCCTTGTTAGTCTGTATTCGCAAAAAGAAAAGGAGTACTTGTGGCACCTTAGAGACTAACAAATTTATTTGAGCATAAACTTTCGTGAGCTACAGCTCACTTCATCCGCTCAAATAAATTTGTTAGTCTCTAAGGTGCCACAAGAACTCCTTTTCTTTTTAAGTTGTTAGTTCTCCTTTATTGAGGTAGGTAGCAGAGCAGTATCATGAGAGGAGTAGAACAGGAAGAAGGCAGAATTGAGAACTTTCAAAGTTTTGGCCCAAGCGAGAGGGCATGGGGGTGTCATTTGAGCTCCCTGCCGCAGGTGTCAAAATGTTGTGGGCCGGCCCTGGTAGACATACCCTATGAGAACCTTTCCCAGACCTGAGGTAGACCTCTGTGTACTCTAAAGCTTGTCTCTCTCTCACCCACAGAAGTTGGTCCAATAAAAATATATTACCTCACCTGCCTTGTGTCTCTAATATCCTGGGACCAATAGCTACTACAACACTGCATACAACACTGAATAACACAGGTCCAAGAACTTCACCCAGTGACTCCTGAACTGAGCTCTGTCACTTGTGATTAAAACACTAGAGCATAACTTTTAGAAAGGAGTTCCAAATTTAACATCTCCAAGTGATGAAGAATCTACCACATCCCTTGATAAACTATTCCAGTGACTGATTACCCTCACTTCAAAACGTTTGCATTATTTTCAGTTTGAATGTTAGTAGCTTCAGTTTCCAACAACTGGATCTTGTTATGCCTTTGTCTATTACACTAAAGATCACTTCTCCACATATTGTACTCAAAGACTGATCAAGTAACTTCTACAAGTTAAGATATTGAATCCCTTCAGTCTTTCTCACTGTACAGGTTTTCCAGACCTCAAAGCACAGCTTTGTCTTTTCTGGGAATCCTTTCCCATTTTTCTAGATCCTTCTAAAGTGTAGACACCAAGAATGGGACACAGTATTTCAGTATTGGTCTTTCTGATGCCATATACTGAGCCAATACCATTATCCCACCCCCACTCAATATTTCCTTGCTTATTCAACCAAAGATCACATTAGCTCTTTGAGCCACAGCCTCACACTGGGAGCTCATGAACATTTAGTTATCTACAATGACTTCTAAGTCCTTTTCAGAGTCACTGCCTTTCCAGATACAATCCCCCATTCTGTAAGTACATTATTTTTTTCCTATAAAATAAATAAAAACTTTGCATTAGGTTGCAACAAAATGCATGTTTTTTCGCAGTGCCCATTTTCCCAAACTGCTCTGTGTCAGTGGTCTGCCATCATCAATATTCACCACTCCTCTGATCTATATCATCTGCAGATTTATCAGCCATTATTTTATATTTTCTTAAAAATCATTGATAAAAATATTGACTAGATTTGAGCTGAGAAACAATCCCTGTGGAATCCCACTAGAAATACCACCTCTTCTTGAGGATCCCTATTAACAATTGTGTTTTGAAATTCATCAGTAAACCAGTTCTCAGTCCATTGTTATTTAAGCCAGATGAGAAACTGGTTCTGGGATCTTTGTGTGAGCAGTGGGACATAAAAAGCATGTTTCCAGGAGATTTATCCATGATTGTGTAGCAAAGTTCCCACAGAAGATAATGGACCAAGCCAGTATCAGGCTGTCAGACCAGAATGAAGTGACCTTAGGCAATAATTAAAGAAATCAATAATGTCATCTTGACCCTGGAACATTTCATACTTCTCCTTTGCATTCATTCAGCTTCTATTTTGAGCGGGTTTCCTCCCACAAGGAGAGATAGAGTCTCTCAAAGTATGCAATTATTAGGGAGGAAAAAATCCTAATAAATCACTCAAAGAAAACTTTTTAAAAAAACACACAAATACTAAACTTTACTTGGTAGAACGAAAATAAGTCTAGCACTGACCCAGTTTGCTTAACTCAGCTGGAGGCCCTCACAGTTCGTTGGTTGTCTTCTTCTTCAGCAGTCACCTCTTCACAGAAGACAACATGCTAAATTTCTTGAACAAAGATTTAGGAAATCATTATAAATACCTAAACTGCTTAGCTTTATTGTAATGGCAAATCCATTACTGGAAAAAAAAATGTCCTTAGGCTTCCCTTCCTCACCCCACTAGAATGGTTATTGGTACTACCTAGGGTCTGGAACAAAGGAGAAAGTCTTCATAGTATTAATCCTTTTCAAATAGCCCTACACATGCTGGCATAATCTGGGTCATGTTCTTTAGCTGGCCTAAAGGGCAGCCCAATATATCAAAGAAATACCTTCCCAGAAATCATTGGTCCAGTGACATCTGGTATGTTAGTCTTTCTCTATATTACGGGCTAGATTGTGCCCTCAGAGATGCATATGGGACATGCTGCACCTGGAATCTCTGAGAGGAAGTCTGTCTGACTCAGCCAGATTTCCTATTGGTAGGGCAGTTAACCGACCCCCTGGAATGGTTGAGAAAGATTGGTTAACTAAATTATATCCCACTGTGTGTAGTATAACCTGTTACCTCATCTAGATTTCTTGCAGTTCTTTGGGTCTGTGTTCTTTTGTTAAAATACAGACTGGAGAATTATGAATGTATAAATCTTAATTAGCCAAAATAGCTTTGAAAGCAAATGAGAAATTACGGGAAAAAAATTAAGCTGGTTAGATGATAGTGTTCACAATGTCCAAATTGAATTCAACACAGGATGTTACAATTTTCAAGAGACAAGAAATCAGTTCAATTAATTGTAGGTTTCATTACAGTCTTTTCCCAAAGGCCAACTTTTATCTTACCCTAGCCTAGGCAGATGATTTCAGCATCAACACAGAAGTATTGATCCTAAACATAGATACTTGTTTACTTCCAATCAAGCTTATCTGCCAATGGAGTGATGTCACTGCCCATGTCACTTCAACCAGAACAGTTCCAAAGTAGGATTTAGATATTTGGGACAAGTTCCTTAATTATCAATCTATTTCACCAGTGCTATAAACTCTTATGCCACTCTAAGCAAAGGTTCAAATAGTGGTAAAATCTGTAGCTTACTAGTCAATTCAAAACTTCTTCCTCTTTTTGTCTAAGAAGCTGTCAATTCTCTTGACCACACAATCTGTGATTTTTAAATTTTTTTAAACTGAATTATTAGAAAACTCAGGATTTCTCACAGCTAACTTGTGCTGTAGTGTAGCACAGGGTCCTATTACAAACAATATTAGGCTTGGTTAGTGCAAGGAGTTTCTCCAGCCTTAATGTTCTCAATTCTTATTGATTTAGCATAACTTCTAGACAACTGAGACTAAACTTATTGGTGAAATACAAGTACATATGGTGCATTATAGTTATTCAGAGGCTTTTAACTCACGTAAGTACTTTCTGAGAAGCATTTAACTTAACATAACCAAGTTGACACATGAGTAAACAATACAAGTCCTTTTGCTACTTATAAACTGGAGCTGGCAGGAAGATTGGTTCTCCAGTTCAGTTGCAAAACTGTAATTACTAGTTTCTCGAGATAGATAAAGAATTAATTCAGGTGATTAGCTCAAGGTATTATGATAGCTGAATTCCTCCTCTCTTTCAATGTTTTGCAGCAGTCTCCCAACACAGGACTTTAAAAGACAGAATTAACTGAGTGCTTGTCAGTGACAAGACCTTAGTTGTTTCCAAGGAGGAGGTGAGCTCACTCATCCACACGTTTCAGCTTCAACAAGCAATATGCAGAACACAGGACATTTTAGACATTTTCTACAGGGCTGCATTGCCTCGTTCTTTTCCTTGGCAAAGCTGATGTCTGCCTATTGGAAAGTGACCAGTGCTTCTGGTAAAAATGTGAAATGTCCAACCAGAATGCAAGTTGTGTCCCTTCTCATGACTCAGTGAAAAAACAGAGTGTCTCGTTATGGCTTCTTGCAACTTTGTTTGGAAGATTCCCATATCTTTGTGCAAACTTTTTGTGCCATGCCAATTTTTATAAGACACGTTGGGCCATATGTTGAACTTCTTTTGCCTTAGCCCTCATTAGTAACCTACTTCCACAAATTACTTTGTGTGGGCTGCTATGTGGTGTGTTCCCTTGGACAACCTTGCACAATTCCATGTTCTTTCCATCAGCAATGTAAGCTTTCTGTAGGAACATCAATTTTGAAGTTAGAGGTTTTTTGTAAAGTGTCTTCACCCTCCTGGATGGTTCTGTCTTTGTTTAGTAATTTATCATGCAGCACTATCATGTCATTTGAATTATTCACTTGGTCAGTCTCCAATAACATAACAATTAATAAAAAGAAATGGAGTACTTGTGGCACCTTAGAGACTAACCAATTTATTTGAGCATAAGCTTTCGTGAGCTACAGCTCACTTCATCGGATGCATTCAGTGGAAAATACAGTGAGGAGATTTATATACACACATAACATGAAAAAATGGGTGTTTATCATGCACACTGTAAGGAGAGTGATCACTTAAGATGAGCTAGTACCAGCAGGAGCGTGGGGGGGGGGAGAAAACCCTTTGTAGTGATAATCAAGCTGGGCCATTTCCAGCAGTTAACAAGAACGTCTGAGGAACAATGGCAGGGGGGTGGAATAAACAAGGGGAAATTGTTTTACTTTGTGTAATAACTCAACCACTCCCAGTCTCTATTCAAGCCTAGGTTAATTGTATCCAGTTTGCAAATTAATTCCAATTCAGCAGTCTCTCATTGGAGTCTGTTTCTGAAGGCTTTTTGTTGAAGAATAGCCACTTTTAGGTCAGAAATTGAGTGACCAGAGAGATTGAAGTGTTCTCCGACTGGTTTATGAATGTTATAATTCTTGATGTCTGATTTGTGTCCATTTATTCTTTTACGTAGAGACTGTCCAGTTTGGCCAAGGTACATGGCAGAGAGGCATTGCTGGCATATGATGGCATATATCACATTGGTAGATGTTCAGGTGAACGAGCCTCTGATAGTGTGGCTGATGTAATTAGGTCCTATGATGGTGTCCCCTGAATAGATATGTGGACACAGCTGGCAACGGGCTTTGTTGAAAGGATAGGTTCCTGGGTTAGTGGTTCTGTTGTGTGGTATGTGGTTGCTGGTGAGTATTTGCTTCAGGTTGGGGGGCTGTCTGTAGGCAAGGATTGGCCTGTCTCCCAAGATTTGTGAGAGCGATGGGTTGTCCTTCAGGATAGGTTGTAGATCCTTGATGATGCGTTGGAGAGGTTTTAGTTGGGGGCTGAAGGTGATGGCTAGTGGCGTTCTGTTATTTTCTTTGTTGGGCCTGTCCTATAGTAGGTGACTTCTGGGTACTCTTCTGGCTCTGTCAATCTGTTTCTTCACTTCAGCAGGTGGATATTGTAGTTGTAAGAACACTTCATAGAGATCTTGTAGGCGTTTGTCTCTGTCTGAGGGGTTGGAGCAAATGCGGTTGTATCATAGAGCTTGGCTGTAGACAGTGGATCGTGTGGTGTGGTCTGGGTGCTAATAAGCGATGGTCACATAAACACCACTCTATACCGGAAACCTACTGACCGCTATTCCTACCTACATGCCTCCAGCTTTCACCCAGACCACACCACACGAAAGCTTATGCTCAAATAAATTGGATAGTCTCTAAGGTGCCACAAGGCCTCCTTTTCTTTTTGCGAATACAGACTAACACGGCTGCTACTCTGAAACATAACAATTAATGAAATCATACAAAAAGAGCAATGCAAACTTCTGCACCAGTATTTGATTATTCCCTATACTTCAGTGATAGTCTGTAGGATTGCTGCATATATGGAACTTTCTCTCTGTGCAACTGCCAATCATGCAGTCAATCAGGTCTTACAATCATTTAGGCCTTAAAACATTTTGACTCACCTTAAAGATTTAACTTCACATTGGTTTCTCAACATACCATTTAAATTTATCAGCTTCTTTGATACAAAATAAACACCTTGCTAGATATACTTATGTTAAAGATTAGTTATATATCTTACTAATCAATTTCTATTTTAAAATAGACAACACGGTCTGAACTATTTGCAATACATTGTAATCAAGTTGCCTAGGCGATGAAGCTTCTTCAAACTGAAGGGGTCTGCTAGAGAATGCCTTTAAAAATAAAATAAAATACCTAGCTCTTATATATCACTTTAGATAGCTTTAATTTTATGATATTGTAATTAACACATTTTAAATGTATCTATCTATATTATGCCTTATGAAACTGCATCAACTAGCATAGCTTGAGATCTTATATCTCTATTACAAAGTTTAAAGCATATAAAATAGAAGAAAAAGATAAAAGAGGAAGTTACTTCACAATTTAGCAAGAGATTGTGGTTACCTAGGCAGTTAGCTGTTGTGATTACTCAAGCTGAGTTAAACACAGAAAGAGCATCTCCTGTTTTTTTAACGGTTTAGGGTTAAATTATGCCAAGATATTAATCTGGGTGGGTGGGTGTCTCTAGCATTACTACTGTTAATAAGTTCTATATTTCCTGCATAGTCACTATACAAGAGTGCAGCTTGCTTCTCCTCTGTGCCTTATAAGCTAGTTTGGAATGGCCTTATACCCACCCTGTCCCCTTTCTGGCAACTAGCATCTTCTGAGGCACCAGAAGGGAGCAGGGTCTATGCTCCCTAGCAAGATCTGAGTGCTTGTATGTCCCCTATTGCCAGAGCATCTGAGCAGCTCACAAGGGTCAATGTATTAATCCTCACAACATCATTATTTCCCTTCAACCGACGGGGATCTAATCCAATGTCCACTGAAGTTAGAACTCTTCCATTGACTTCAATGGGAGGTGGACCAGGCAGGCTCTGGGTATGTCTACACTGCAATTAAACACTCACAGGATGTTTAATTGCAGTGTAGATGTTCAGGCTCACAGACCCCCAGGAGGAAGGGTGCCAGACGCCATGCGCTACTCCAAGCCTGAATTGTCTACACTGCAATGAAACAGCCCTATGAGCCCAAGTCAGCTGACATAGGCCAGCCATGGGTGTTTAACTGCATGGTAGACGTACCCTAAGAGAAAATGTAGCAAAACTCCCATTAACTTTAATGGCACGAAGATGACACCCCTAGTACTTCGATTCTAATCAGATTCTGGTGATTATGATTTATGGGTAGGATGGGGAAGGAAGCACTTCATTATAGACCCAGTCCAAAATACATAAAGCTCAATTTACAACCCACATTTAGCAATGATCAGTAGGAATTGATGACAGTGTTTGGTATCCAATGCCTCGCCCCTTTACTTATCCCTATTCAAGATAAGCTAATTACCGTGCCAAATTGTTTTCTGTACCTCAGTCCCAGACATCATGTGTATTGGTCTTTGGGTTCTTCCTCCTTCTTTCATCCCCGGGTAATGAATTATAAAGTGCTGTGGGGAAAAAATGTTCTGTACACCAAAGGGATGTGCCTGTATATACAAGTACGGATTTTGTAAAGGAATGTTTGTGAGCATATTGTTCTTTATACAGGCCCTTGCTTTCTGGCTTATGGAAATATAGTTTTACATAAATGCACTGCTGTTGGCATTGCAGATTATCTGAATGTCGGGTTCACATCTATCATACTGTGGCTTGTGTATTTTCATATTCAATAGGGGCCTCGTTAGACGTGTGAAAGTGTTCCTCCCCACACAGAAAGGATTGTGTGCTACCTGGGTGTAGGTCTGAGCTAATATTAGATCATTCCTGCTCCCCACCTGGTATCCTGGGAGAATGTGCTGTGCCTGAAGGAAAATTGCCGGTCTCTTCAGAGAGCTAGTGCAGCTCAAGTGACTCAGAAATCAGGAGCCTCTGTGCTCCTACTTCAGAGCATGAAAGGAAATGTGAGGCCTCTTAGATGAACGAACTTCAAAAGGTTCAGATAAGCATCCAAAAATAAATATGCACATTGCTCATGCAAAGCTCATCTGAACTATTCAGAACTCTTAGAGAGGGTTTGAGTGGCAGAATTTTTGACATAACCCCATAGATCGAGGTCTTCTCACAAAGCATCCTCACCTACAGAGTACAGGCTCACTTCTTGCCTGGCATTGTCCTCTGATGCAGTGGTTCCCTAACTTTAACAACCTGTGAACTCCTTTCAATAAAATGTCAAGTCTCGTGAACCCCCTCCTAAAAATGAATATTTCCGGGGATTTTCTCCTTTACCTGCGTATAAATTATAAAAGCAGTGATCTTGGAAACATAACATTTGTTTGTACGGCATGCTTATTACACATTATTTATTATTATTATTTATGATTACAGTATTTTTATTACATTATGAAAACGGCAACACTCTTCCAAGATTTCACTTTCGTAGCTTGTATCACTTTGAATAAGCTGTTATAAGACAAGGCTCCTATGTTTTATCAAGGAGTATCAGATGTGAAACAGCATGAAGATATTTAGAATCATAGAATCATAGAATATCAGGGTTGAAAGGGACCCCAGAAGGTCATCTAGTCCAACCCCCTGCTCGAAGCAGGACCAATTCCCAGTTAAATCATCCCAGCCAGCGCTTTGTCAAGCCTGACCTTAAAAACCTCTAAGGAAGGAGATTCTACCACCTCCCTAGGTAATGCATTCCAGTGTTTCACCACCCTCTTAGTGAAAAAGTTTTTCCTAATATCCAATCTAAACCTCCCCCACTGCAACTTGAGACCATTACTCCTCGTTCTGTCATCTGCTACCATTGAGAACAGTCTAGAGCCATCCTCTTTGGAACCCCCTTTCAGGTAGTTGAAAGCAGCTATCAAATCCCCCTCATTCTTCTCTTCTGCAGGCTAAACAATCCCAGCTCCCTCAGCCTCTCCTCATAAGTCATGTGTTCCAGACCCCTAATCATTTTTGTTGCCCTTAAGAAGCCAACTGCTACACAAGCTTTCAGGTCTTGAGCAGTCCAGGCAAACAACGCACATGACAACAAAGCTTAAACCTGTTCTTCATAATAATTTTAAAAACAATACTAGCTGCCTATTTAATTTTAAAAACGGCAAAAAATATCCACCTCCCTTTCCATTTCTTATAAGGAGTCTTGAAGTTTAAATCTCCTCAGTGTGATAGATACGCTTGCTTTGATCTGCTTAGCTCTTGGAAGTCCAGGGGCTCCGGGCTGCTGGCCCTGTGCTGCCCGGGGTCCCTAGGGACAGCTCTGTCCGTCATTAGGGATTTTTTTCCCGAGAACCCCCTGTAACATTTCGCAAACCCCTAGGGGTTCACGAACCCCAGTTTGGGAACCACTGCTCTGATGGGAAGAAGGAGGAAAGGCCCAATGACCTATTCCTCATAATACTCTAGGATTTATCTGACCCATGTCCTGTCCTAACCCTGTAGAAGATACTTAGACCCCTTCCATTTACTTCTTCCATTTGCTTGTAGGGAGGAGGGCTGGCAGCCTGGGCACTTTCTGGGGAGAGTGTGACTGGCTCAGCCCCTTGCTCCATTCATCAGAATTCTAAATGCTACTCCAGGTCTTGTTGCTGTTTCTTATGGACCCTTAATGCCTCAGAGGTGTGAGATGCCCTAAGGTGTTCTGCAATAATCAGTGATAAAGTAGAAAAGTTTTTCATGCTGTGGAAGGGAATTTAGAGTCCTGCTCCATGGGGAAAGGTGCAAACCAAACACACTTGCACCTATGTACTGGACATTTTCCAAACACAATCCGTGTTTCTCTTACTCTCTGTTTATACAGCATCTAGCACAATGGGGCCCCAGTCTCACCTCTGGAAGCTAGCATAATAAAGATATTTTAACATAGGAAACAGTTCCAGGAAAACGCTAAGTGGGCTTAGCACAGAGTTTTCCTTAGCAAGGAGGCTATTGTGTTAGAGAGGGGTGAGCTGGCCCAGTAATTTCCCCCCCTTAATATTTATTCCATTATTTTACTAGGGCTGGAAATGAGACTTACAAAGCAGTCATTGCCACTATAACCCTTCTTTCTTTTTTGTGAGGATCAATGCTACATCACCTCCCCCTTTAGCAGAAGTGTCTACAGGTCAGCTTTGTGGAACATTGGCAAAGAATTTTCACCTGCTCTGTGAAAGGACTGACCTTCCCAGGCCTGGCATGTGTTAGGAGAGCCAATTTCTGTTTTTGTTTTGTTTTGTTCTGTTGTTGTTGTTTGTTTTTTAAAGGCAAGAACACCACAGGTGGACTAGCTGAATTTCAGTCAGCTGTTCCCTGATTAAAGTTAGTTCTTTTTAAAGAATGCTGCACTGTGCTGATATTGTAATTTTTTTTTAAACCACGTGTTTATAAAACAGGAAGTAGGTGTGCTATATATACACACACCTCTAGAGTGGAGATAACTTCAAACACTTACAGCCCTTCCAAAGGTAGACAGACTCAGACTGGAGAAAGGTAACTAATTTTTTTTAACAGAAATTATATTGGAGAAAACACTTATTCAGCACTGTCTCACAATGGTATTTTATTGAGAATGTAAATAGTACCAAAATGTCTTTACTTTTAATTTTACACTTTTAATGCACTAATCCCACAGGGAAACTACACTAATAAATAATATTTTCTGTTTACCAGGCTACGTTCTGATCTAAATTGTGCTGGTGTAAATGAAAAATGACTCTCCTAAAAATCAGTGGAGTTAATCTGATTCCCACCATTGTAATCCAGATCCAAATCTGGCCCATCATCTCAAGGCATTTTCCATGCAAGGATCTTAAATCACTTTGCACAGTGGGTATCTATTATCCTGCTTTGCAGGTGGTTAAGCTCAGTCACTGAAAGACTGATTCTTCTCTCTCTTACATTGATTTTATGCTGATGTAATTTCAGTGGAATTACCCCTGATGTAAACCAGGGTATCTGAGCACAGGTTTTTCTCCTCTAGAGAGACTAAACAACTTGCTCCTGTGTACAGTATATTAGACTGTATATTAAATATTGCAGTGAAAAACAGGTTAATTGTATATTCTTAGTGAATGGGAAAAAAACTAAAAGACATAAATGTAAAACACATAAAAGATAGAAAATAATTTATTACAATGTAAACTGAATAAACAAACCCTACCAATGACTGGTAGTCACAAAATTATCAGAAAATTCCCAGCATTAAAAACAGGTCAGAAAAATTTCTCAGCTAGGAAAAAAATTGTGTTGGGTTGTAAAAAGGCAAATGTATGAATTTGTTTCTAACTTTGTAGTTTAATAGATTTTTTACCATTAGGAATTTTTAATGTATGATTACAATTTGCATAAAATGGCTACAATTTTCAAACCTGGGTGCCTGATGTTAGACTTCTAGCACTGGAATTTTCAAGAGCACTTAAGGCTCAGATCCCTCAAGGTGTTTAGGCACCTAACTCCATTGAAATCAATCCCATTTACTTGGTATAAAATTGTATTTGGGAGCACAAATATCTATTTAAGAATCTACCTTCAGTGCCCAGGTTTCAAAACCTTGGATAATATAGTCTGATACGGACCAATTTATTAATATGGGTGGGCTTGATTGTCAGATCTTATTGAGTGCAAATGTGTATTAATATTTTAAGTTTGTGAAACAAACATTTAATTTATTACTAAGGCTAGAAATGTTTTGTAGCCCTTAACATACATTTATCTGGGGAATTTCAAGCACTATACATTAATATCTTAGAATTAACTTTGTATCAAGCCTTGAATCATCATAAAAATTCAGCCTCCCTTGGGGGGAGGGATAGCTCAGTGGTTTGAGCATTAGCCTGCTAAACCTAGGGTTGTGAGTTCAATCCTTGAGGGGGCCATTTAGAGATCTGGGGCAAAAATTGGGGATTAGTCCTGCATTGAGCAGGGGGTTAGACTAGATGACCTCCTGAGGTCCCTTCCAACCATGATATTCTGTGATTGTCTTCTTTTTAAAAGTGAAGATAATGTATGTTCTCAGAGGGAAATCCAGACAATACCTCTGCACCCAAAGATTTCCCTCCCTCTGCAGAACTCAGACTCAGCCTGCATTATATGACAGCTTTGCCACTAGCTTTATTGGGCACCGTCTCAAACCCCTGCTGTGGTTTTCTTATGTAACAATGGGGAAGAGGCTGTCTGAGCTGGTGTGGGGGGCACATGAGCTATGCCCTGTTTGGTGCTGTGTGGGCCCTATGTAGCAAGATACATGGAGTTTGGAAGGATAGAGCATGCCCAGGCAGAGGTTCTGACAGTGTGGATCCTCTGGTCTCCCCTCAGCACAGCCAAGCTAAACTAGAGGTGCTTGAGCCTGCATGAGTGGCTCCATAAATATACCATTGGCTGGTAGGGGAGGGGACAATGTTTCCCCAGTGCCTAGACCCTGGCTACTCCGTGATGATGGAACATCTTCTCATTGCTACAACACATGGCCATATCCTGCTTGCCTCACTCATACAAACTGAAATTTTGACTTCAGTGTAGCTACTTCTGCAAATGCAGCAAGCAGAGCTTGTCCTATGAGCTGACTTTAATATTAGAAATGCACTTTAAATGAAAATAATTTAAAACCTTTGCCTCCCACTTGGTCTGGCATTTCCCATGCTACAGTCAATGGTATCACTCATGTCTGCAGTGCAGGGAACTGTAACCATCATACTGATTTTACTGTTAGTCACATCATGAAACTATGGTGTCCTATGATGGTATCCTTGCAACGGGCTTTGTTGCAAGGATAGGTTCCTGGGTTAGTGGTTCTGTTGTGTGGCGTGTGGTTGCTGGTGAGTATTTGCTTCAGGTTGGGGGGCTGTCTGTAAGCAAGGATTGGCCCGTCTCCCAAGATCTGTGAGAGTGATGGGTCGTCCTTCAAGATAGGTTGTAGATCCTTGATGATGCGTTCATCTGTTAGTCTGTATTCATCAAGGATCTACAATCTATCCTGAAGGACGACCCATCGCTCTCACAGATCTTGGGAGACAGGCCACTCCTTGCTTACAGACAATCCCCCAACCTGAAGCAAATACTCACCAGCAACCACACGCCACACAACAAAAACACTAACCCAGGAACCTATCCTTGCAACAAAGCCCGTTGCCAACTGTGTCCACATATCTATTCAGGGGACACCATCATAGGGCCTAATCACATCAGCCACACTATCAGAGGCTTGTTCACCTGCACATCTACCAATGTGATATATGCCATCATGTGCCAGCAATGCCCCTCTGCCAATGTACATTGGCCAAACTGGACAGTCTCTACATAAAAGAATAAATGGACACAAATCAGACATCAAGAATTATAACATTCAAAATCCAGTTGGAGAACACGTCAATCTCTTTGGTCACTCGATTACAGACCTAAAAGCGGCAATTCTTCAACAAAAAAACTTCAAAAACAGACTCCAACAAGAGACTGCTGAATTGGAATTAATTTGCAAACTGTATACAATTAACTTAGGCTTGAATAAAGACTGAGAGTGGATGTGTCATTTCACAAAGTAAAACTATTTCCCCATGTTTATTCCCCCACCCCCTCACTGTTCCTCACCATTCTTATCAACTGCTGGAAATGGCCCACCTTGATTATCACTACAAAAGGTCGTCCCCATCCCCGCCTGTCCCTCGCCCCCCCCCCCCCGGCTCTCCTGCTGGTAATAGCTCACCTTACCTGATCACTCTTGTTACAGTGTGTACGGTAACACCCATTGTTTCATGTTCTCTGTGTATATAAACTCTCCCCACTGTATTTTCCACTACATGAATCTGATGAAGTGAGCTGTAGCTCATGAAAGCTTTTGCTCAAATAAATTTGTTAGTCTCTAAGGTGCCACAAGTACTCCTTTTCTTTTTACCTAGTTTCTGTGTTTATACAACAGGCTGAAGCTAATATTTATTGTTATATATAATATTGCTCTATGAGCTGAAATTTTCTCTCAATTGGCTATTGTCCTATGGAAGTCACTTTATCAGCCCAAGGAACAATAGTCTGTTTTCATAATCTGGGCACTGTGAGGGCAAGCGGCATCTGCTATTTAACTCTCAACATCTGGAGCAATTTTACCCCATGAATATGTTCTGGTATCACAGTGACCTTGTACTGTGTTATCTGTTTGAAGTAACCTGGCCTTATGACCCAGTTTCAATCAAGAGTTCCAACAAATACATTGACCAACTAAAAAAGCAATAGTGCAAAAATAATCTCACCTTATGTATGGATGGATGTATTATACAAATGCACAGAGGGAATAATCCATCCATATGAAGGTGAATAGAGCTTTGTTAAATCCTGCAAAAACCACTTCTGTGAATATTCACTCCAATTCTGGTCACAACAGAAAACAAAAAACTAACAAGCACACAGACACATACACCCTTGCTTTCAGCACCATAATGCAGAAGTTATCAACCCCAAACCCAACTTCCCGGAAAAGTCTGAACGGCTGCTCTGCAGGCCTGCCATGGCAGGAACCATGGAGAAACCTGGCATAGCCAAGGAGTCAGCTGGTGTGAAAAATGAGGCTATGTTTCCTAACTTGGTAACCTGTGCTACTCATGGCACCTGTATTCAGGGTATCCCTACTCAGTACTAGAAATATATATTTTAATGTGTGAATGTAGCAGGGCTGATCAAATCCAGGAGATGGTGGGATATTAAGAGCTTGGTTTTCCTCACACAAGTTTTACCCTTGTATAATTTCACTGACTTCAGTCGCATTAGAGTGAGAGCAGAATCAGGCCCATAGAATCTAAACATGGAAAAGATTCAGCAGGCGTCATCTCGCCAGTCTCCCTACCAGTGCAAGCTAATTAAGCAATCAGGGAAAATATCTAGTAATGGGGAGACAAGGAGGGTAGAGACCTGATCTTCTTGCCTGCTTTCTGATATGACACCCTCCTCCCCTTCCCCCCCAACACATAACTAGAGCTGTGTGAGAATTTTTTGTGAAAAAAACATTGACAGAAAATGCAGTTTCCACAAAATCAACATTTTCTGCAGGAAAATATCAATTGTGCCTTAATTTTTTTTTCAGTCAGGAAAATCAAAGAAGCATTTTGTTTTTGAGTCAAGTTGACCCCAATCAAAATATTTTGCTTTGTCAAATCGAATCAAATAGTTTCATTTCAGGTCAATGCAACATTCCTCTATGTCCACTTAAGATGCTGCACTGCCTCAAGGGAGTTGTAGTTTGGGTGCTGCACACACCCATTCTCTTCTGTTGGTTGGGCTCCCTGGCTGGACTACATCTCTCATCATGTATCCCAGTCTCCCCTCTGAACTGCCATGGTGCATCATAGGAGGTGTAGTCCAGCCAGGAAGCCCAGTCCAGAGAGGAGAATCTGGATGAGACACCCTGGAACTAAAACTTCCACGAGGCACTGCAAAAGCTCAGGTGGACTCAGTTCAGTGTTGAAATAAACTAAAATGAAATGTTTCAACATTTATGAATTTTTTGTAGCTTTCTGTTCAATAAGAAATGTTGATATTCTAACTTTTCTACCCAATTTGGGGGGGCGGAATTCAAAATATCAGAACTTCCCATAGGGCAGAAATTCTGATTTATTTTTGACCAGCTCTACACCTCACCCCCCTCCCTGCTTCTTATCTCTGACTTGAGAGTTAGGGGAGGCAAGTCAAACATAATGGTTTAGGGCCAAGCTGGGAAACAGTGGGGAGTTTGAGCAATCAGCAGTGAGGAAGCAATACAGAAAAAAGGCAACTAGCAGGGCAGGAGAAGGGAGTGGAAAAACATTAACAAGGAATGGAGTCTATGTGTAAATTGGTAGAGGACTGGGTCACCTGTGGGAGGAATGAGTGTGGGGTTGATATGGGCGAGGAAGGGCAAGGAACTGAGGACTAGCATATCCATCTCAGTGCAGCATCTGTTAAAACAGCCCCTCTCTCCTGCACACAGTTGTTCAATGCTATGTTCTTTGAGAAGGGCAGTGGTGAGATCCTGATCTACTGCATCAATGAACAAAGCAGGCTCCTTTAATAAAGTGGGGAGAAGACAGGCAGAAAACTGCTGCATGTTCAAGTTATTTCAAATAAGAGAAATGGAGACAAAAGATTTTTTCCCATTAAAATGTTAGAACCCAAGTTGCCTTCATCCCAAATCACCCCATCTTGCTCCAGAAATATATTCCACAAACAAAAATGCTGCTTCTGCAAGTGCACCAAAAGCTTTGACAGAAAAGAGACTAAATGACACGGTGTTTATTTTTTCACAGAGATGGGTTTGCTAACTGTGATCGTGTGCCTTGCTGCACTGCACCAAGCTGTTGGACAGGTATGTACCTTTATTTCTATGCAGAGGAATAGGAATGGACTGAGTTTTGTACTAAGCCACCTCCAAAATAGTTAGTTGCCTGGAGTTCCATAAGTACAGATGGTATTTGACCACCAGTACCCATTACCTCAGCATGTGTTCTAAGCATTTCCACATTTTCCCCTTCAAAGAATCCACCCTTGTTTATGTAAATATTCACCACTAGTAAGGTCTGCTTCTCCTCTCACACTAGTCTTATACTGGTGTAATTCCACTGAGTTCAATGGAATTATATCTAATTTAAACTGGTGCAAGCAAGAGGAGAATCAAACTTTGTTGGTATGGAAATGCTGGTGCTGTGGTGATTCCATTATTTTCTGGAACTCCTTCCTGGCACTTTGCCATCCTAATGGAAACAAGTGGAAAAGCAGGTGGTTTAGTGCTGGCTGTTTCTAAAGGCACTGCTTGTTCACAGAGGACAGACACTTCATAGCTATTCACATACAGAGCACCTTCATTTATCTGAATCTCCGCTATCCAAAACTCCCTGTTGTCCATGTCCCCTGACATGTCCTCTGACACCTATTAATTACATTGGAAATTCCCACAATGATCTGAAACATCATTTGCATGCATTCAGCATCCTCCTGATATTCAACTCCAATTCTATTTTGTTCAATAAAACTGTTTTCTAATCACAGATTAAACAAAAAAATGCAGGCCACAATGAGATCCATAGCAAACTGGGTTCATTCATTGCTCTTTTGTTACCTGCACTGTCCCTTCAGGAATAGAATACTTTTTTTCCCTTTAAAACGTTTTTCTTTCTTTGAAACTGATGTAGACAGATGCACACAGGATCTCCATTGACATCAGCAGCTACAGAACAAATCTCTGATTGCTCTGATCTCAGTGCTATATACTAAATACTGTACAGTAGAGATTATGAGAATTAAGGGTCCCATTTTGGGATATTTCAATTCAAAAACGTGTAAAGTTCCAGTTTTCCAACATCTTTTAAAATTAAATTTCTGATACTTCTCCCTATTAGTTGTGAGCCATACTCTTCTCTTCACTGATATACTGACAACAAACCTTTCCCTGGCATGTCATAAGTTGGTTTCACTCTAAAGCCATTTAACTTAAATGCCAGGAATCCACTGAGTGCTGATCCAGACATGAGCTTTTCCAAAGTAGGGAAGTGTTTGGGCCCCAGCAGCTTGTTCAGCCCATTCTAGAGACAGAGGCTAGTTGCAAAGTTTAATATTGGATCGACATCCGTGCTTTCCAAACATTCAGGGATGTTTGGATCTGGGGATGTTGTTCAGGCCCATCTCTGCATTCCCAAAGCCAGCTCTCAGATTGAGAGGGTCAATTGAACAGGAACGGGAGAGGGGCAGGGCTTCAGTGGCTGAAGGAATAAGAGGGAATTCACCAGCAGATAAAAACAAAATGGGTCACCACTGACTGGTGAAGTAGAAGGGGAGGGATCAGCAAGATGGGGACCACTGAAAATAGCATGCTAAGGGAATGGGAGGGATGACGCTAACCAGTGGGAGTGGCAGACAGAGGTGACTAGATGGATGGTATAGAAGTATCAGTGGAAAGGAGCAGTGTAAAGCAGCCAGGGAAATTGCAATGAGCAAAGAGGAGCAGGGAGTTGATGAACTGGTTGAATGGAAGGGAAAGCCAGAAAAGCCAGGAAAGCGGGAGGTAGAAGAAGCCAAATATATGCATATTAGGATGGACAGTGGGAGGGGGCAGAGTCAGAAGAGATTGACTGGGGTACCAAGAGACAGCTAGGGAGTTTGGGTACCTACTGACTGGGGAAGCAGAAGGGAAGGCACTAAATGGAGGAGTGGGGGGCTGAATGCTGCGAGATGGGTTTTCTGCTACTCACTAAAAAGGAGAGCCATTTACTGACAGTGCTCCATAACCCAAGGGTATGCTTCCAACACCAGTGAGAGCCAGTTAAACAAATCCTAAGAACATGATGAGTACAGTATAATCATGGCTGCATATACCATAGTAAGCCACAGGAACTTTCTCACTTGGGTGTGAATTTATTAGTGTGAGGATTAAGGTGACTAAACTATAAATGTTTGGCTCTGTTATGGGGTTTTTACTTCATAGGTCACAAAGCACCTTGTAAAGGGAGGAATTTCAGGAAAGTTTCATTATCCCCATTTTATAGATGGGGGTTGGGACTGGCACTTTAACAAAGGAGCTGGCTCTTGCAACTCTTTCCCCTTTGGGAGGAGCCCAACCAGTAGGAAGAGAAGTAGGGTATATACCAGGAGAGCAATCCTTTTGCCTGCTGTTCAAACAGCTGTGGTGAGAGAGGAGGCGGAGACACAGATTGGGTTCCTTCCACTCTAAGTCTATTCCCTGGAGATGGCTCCAGTGGCTCAGCTTCCCATACCTTCTTTGGGAAGCCACATTAGATAGGCACCCCCAGCACCCGCTCGGGTGGTTGGAGAAGCCAGAGGGCATGTCTACACTACAAACTTAAGTCTACTTCAGTTAAGTTGACATCCAGCTGCCACAGTAATTAAGTCGGTAGTGCATGTCCACACCACATGGCTTATGTCAGTGGAGCATGTCCTCACTAGCAGTGCTGGCATCGATGCAGAGAGCAGTGCACTGGGGGTAGCTATCCCACAGTGCAACACACCACAGGGGTTTTTGGGAAGGGCCTGCAATGCCTCCATGGCACCAAAACATTCTCTCTCTCCGGGGGGACTGGGAACATGGCTTCAACACTTTCTCCCTCCTTTCCCTGATTTCAGCTGGAACCCATAATATTTCATGCCTTTTTTCCAAAAGACTGGCATAGCCATGCATAGGCCATATCCCAAGAAGCATGGACCCCACTCAGTTGTGCACCGTTGTTGCAAGCATTACAAACACCACGCTCCTTATCCTGCAATATTTCCAAAGCCGCGGGGCGGAACATTGCAGTGTCTTTCAAGCAGCCCTGCAGGAAGTTGTAGAACAAAACAATTCCCGGGTGCTGCTGGTAGCTGTGCGGCAGCTGAACACAGGTGAGCGCCGTTTCTGGTCCCGAGAAACACCCACTGATTGGTGGGATTATGCAGTTATGGGATGAGCAGCAATGGCGGCAGAAGTTCCATATGCACAAGGCTACTTTCCAGGAACTGTGTGCAGAGCTCTCCTCAGCCCTGTAGTGCAGTGACACTGAAGTTAAATCTGCTCTGACAGTGGAGAAGCGAGTGATGATCACTGTGTGGAAAGTTGCAATGCCAGACTGCTACCGGTCAGTGGGGAATCAATTTGGAGTTGGTAAATCCACTGTGAGGCTGTTGTCATCCAAGTATGCAGGGCCACTAATTGCCTTTTGCTCAGAAGGGTTGTGACTGTTCTCAGTGGTAGTAGATGACAGAACGAGGAGTAATGGTCTCAAGTTGCAGTGGGGGAGGTTTAGGTTGGATATTAGGAAAAACTTTTTCACTAGGAGGGCGGTGAAGCACTGGAATGCATTACCTAGGGAGGAATCTCCTTCCTTAGAAGTTTTTAAGGTCAGGCTTGACAAAGCCCTGGCTGGGATGATTTAGTTGGGGATTGGTCCTGCTTTGAGCAAGGGGTTGGACTAGATGACCTCCTGAGGTCCCTTCCAACCCTGATATTCTATGAATCATCAAACAGTGGTTGTTAAAATAGTCAACTGGGATCATAGGTTAATGCATTGAGTGTGGTGGGATTTGGCAAACAAAAATGAGACGAAACTTTCCCTGTGATTTTCATTTTAGAATCCAGGTCTGGGTTTTTCTGAGTTGTCCAATTTAAATGAGAATAACCAAAAGATGATCGTTGACAAGCACAATGACCTTCGGCGAGGGGTGAATCCCACTGCCAGAAACATGCTGAAGATGGTAAGCTACGTGGTATTGCTGTTCCTATAGATCTGAAATGTTTCCCATCGTCACAGAGTGGCAGACTTGGCCGTCAGAATCCTTTCCATGATAAGGTGCAACTTTCCTGCTAAGCTGTGGGAATGTAAGTAGAGTGGGAGAGAAGCATGTCCTTGTGGTTGGCCATTGGCCTAGGCACTGGTAGGCCAGGATCTGCTCCTGCTCTGCTGCAAGTCAATTACAGAGGAATTTTTTCAAAACTACTGAAGTGACTTAGAAGCCCAAATGCTATTGAAAATCCTACCCTTAACCTCTGTGCCTCAGTTTTCCCATCTACTGAACTGAATTAATAATATTCACCTACCTCCAAGGATCACCGGGAATCTTACATCAATAGCATTTCTAAATTGCTTTGAGATCTTTGAATGGAAGGAGCTCTAGGAGAGAAATTCCCATTCTTGTGCAGGAGTCTAGTACATGGGCTCTGCACCATTTATGTCCCATTTAAGCCCTCAAAATAAGGCCTGAGTGGTGCCTAGGCCTGGAATAGCAGATGCTGTCCCTCCAGGCCCCTTTGCAGGGATTTCCAGCTCCTGGATCTTTGTGTGCTGGAACTGTGCAAAAAAGGTTTGCCTCAACATATTTCTAATGTACAATACAGGTTTCCTGTCCTTTATGACTGCCAAACCATTATTAAAGCAGATTGGAAACTGGTTTACTGACCTTTCCATTGGTCCAAACATTGCTACCATCACAAACCATGGCACTTTTCAGGGCTAGGCTCTAAACTATAGAGATTTTGGTTTATTCATTCATGGTGACAAGAGGGTCACCTCTTAGGCTCTGGGGCTGAGGATTTTTCATTTAAGGGAACAATCCACTTCAAATAGGCAGAAGAAATCTTCAGGACATTATAACATTCAGGATCCCCAGCTAGTATAAACCAGCCTAGCTACAGTGACTTCCATGGGCCTATTCTGACTGACACCCCTTGAATAGCCAGGCCATAATCTCCAGATCTGTATTTAGTTCTACATTCACTATTGCGGGTTGGTTTTACCAAAAGGTAAATATGATGTCTCTCCTTGTTTTCTTGAGTTTTGGAGTCCCGAAGCTGCGGACAATGCTCAGAGATGGGCAGATCAGTGTAAAATGTCCATCAGTCCTAGAAGTGAGAGAGTTGTCAATGGTAAGTGAAGAGTAACTATAAATTATGAATGATTGAAATAACCATCTGGAGACTTACAGGTACAACCATATTACTGCAAAAGTGTTATTTTAGCAGAGCAGGAGCACTGATATGGGACAGGTTGAGATTTCACTTCCAAATCCATATAGTTAGGGGCCAACAATGCAATAAAGGAAAAAATCCACCTGAGTTGAAACTTGACACACACAATCTCCTCCAGAGAGTGAATGTTTTCTTCACCATGGAAAAAATTGGTTCAAACTTTTTTTTCCTTCCCATTTGCCCCCACCAAAATCCATGGGGGAAAAAACCCAGACATCTTCTATGGACCAGGGGGAGGAATCCATTAATTCTGTGTGCCATGTCTTGACTGTTGAGACATGAACCCTAATCTCTTTGGGAAAGTGACTGTCTCTTACTATGTCATTAGAGTGCCTAGCACAACTAAACCCTAATCTCTGTTAGGGCCTTTAAATGCTATTGTAATACAAATAATTAGTAAAGTGGGTCTTAGAGTGAGGCACAAGCTTTGAGTGAGTCTCCTGCACAGGAATGAATTTTACAAAGAAATTTGCACAGGTGGTATGTACACCATAATCAGCTATTGGGGGGGGGAGACTATTTTCATCTAATATTTAATGGTAGCCTGTTAATCCAAGAACAGATGGTATCTTTTAACTAGAAATCAGTGTTATTATTTTTAATCTGCCCTTTTCATCTAGTATTTTAATGAGATGCTTCTAGTTTAAAAAGTCTGCAAATGAACATCTCTGGGCATACAGTGTCTGCCCCAAAGCCTATGGAAGTTAATGGGACACTTTCTATTGTCTTCACTGGGGTTGGATCAGGTCAATAATTCCCTTCTTAGAGGTACAGGCTTATAGGTACTGCTTTGTTCAGACTGGAAATAAGGTGTAAATTTTCAAGTGAGGTTAATTAACCATTGGTACAATGTACCAAAAATTGTGGTGGATTTCCCATTTCTGGACATTTTTAATCAAGATGAAATGTTTTTTTCTAAATGATCTGTTCTAATTCAAACAGGAATTACTGTGGGGAAGTTCTTTGGCCTGTGCTATACAGGAGGTCAGACTGGCTGATCACAATGGTCCCTTCTGGCCTTGGAATTGATGACTCTCTGAATAGAGACAATGCACAGGGTGGAAATCTGGTGGTTAACTTAACTGTAGGGTGTAACTCACATCTCCTCCACTATTCCTACAGTCTCTCTAGTTGTCCTCATGCTGTCTTGAAACTGCCTCATTTCTATTTTCAGATGTCCTCTGTGGTGAAAATATATTACAGGCAACTTATCCGCTCCCTTGGTCTGATGCAATCCAATCCTGGTATAAGCAAGTGGCTAATTTCAAATATGGTACTGGAGCAATCAATAACAATGCCCCTATTGGTGGCTACACTCAGGTATGGGGATTAATGACAAATTTCCAACAAATGAAATATTGTTTTAGGAAGAAAAGTGATACCAGTCTGGAAATAAAATATATTTATCTGAACACCCATGTGTCTCCATCAAAGTCAATGGAAAAGTGTCTGTGTAATTAAGGAAAGTTAGGAGACTACACCTCTAGAAACTTATCATTACTGTTATCTGTCATTCACTGCCTGATCCAAAGTCCACTGAACTAATTCAGAGTCTTTCCATTTACTTCAAAGGGCACTGGATCAGATATTTAATAAGATATATTCCAGCGGAAAATTATGATATTTTTCTTCTTCCCAAAATGGGACCAAATGTCAACGTATCTTAAATTACTAATAATATACTAAATTGTGGAATGACCATTTCTGAAAAATGTTGATTTGGAAATGTCAAAGCAACATATTTCAAAGCATTGATTAGAAACAAAACATTTCTTTTCTTGTCTGAAAAATCATACAGGTGCTCTACAAAAGGTGGTTGGTCACATGGTTCAGGCTCTTCCTTCTCCCAGCTGCTAAATTGCATTTTTTTAAAAGCTAAATATACAGAAATATTTCCTTGATATTACTTTTCCATGTAAGCAGTTGCTACAGTTCCCAGAGGGATGTTATGGTTTTATGAACTGAAGGGCTGCTGCTCTGTGAGACCATGAAGGGGATCTCAGACAATCCATGAATGAAATGAAACCTTGCTGATTGAGTGTACTTATTTTCATGCCTGCAGGTGGTTTGGTATCGTTCTTACCAGATTGGATGTGGAGTTGCCTACTGTCCTCAGAATAGGTTCCAGTTCTTTTATGTTTGCCAGTACTGTCCCGCGTACGTACCAATATATATTTCCTTTAAGTTGAAACACTCTGTAAGATGTTTTGAAACCTTCCAGGTAGGGCTGTCAATTACCTGCCGTTAACGCATGCGATTAACGCACCGCACAATTAACGCACGGATTTTTTTAAACGCGCATTAATGGCAAACCCTCATGAGCTGCTCCGAAGAACCTGTCTGGTCAGGCGCAGTAATGCAAGCCGCTACCAGAGGGTGGGAAGAGAAGAGGCTACAGAAAATAATGTAGGTCTCATCCCCGCATTTTTTAAGTAGAAGCAGGACGGCCAGGCGCTCGCCAGACTCATAGGGTGACCAGACAGTAAATGTGAAAAATCAAGACGGGGGTGGGGCGGGAGGGGGTAATAGGAGCCTATATAAGAAAAAAGACCCAAATATCGGGACTGTCCCTATAAAATCGGGACATCTGGTCACCCTATGCCAGGGCCACCCCCCACCCCTTGCAGGGTTCACCCGAGCCACCCTCCCCATGCCTATCTCCTCCCCACCCTGTGCTGCCAACATCTGGGGCTGCCCCCACTCCCCCAGAACTCCACACTGCCCATGGTGGGGTCTCCCCCTCCCAGCCCTGTGCCGCCTGCAGCTGGGGCTGACCCCTCCCCCACGTGCCACCCAGGGCTGGGACTGACCTCCATCCCGAGCTCAGGGGTTGACCCCCACCCCAGAGCCCTGTGTCGCCCATAGCTTAGGCTGAACCCTCCCCACAGCTTCTCACTGCCCATGGCTGGGGCTCAATCGCCCCATAGTGCTGCGCTGCCCCGGCTGAGCCTGATCCCCACCCCCAAGCGTCGCACCTCCCCCGACTGAGGCTTATTTCCCCCCTGCCCCATCTCTGTGCCACCCAGGGGTCAGTTCTGAAGCCAGCACTGCTCTCCAGCAGCAAATGTCTCTGCTTTCCTGTGGGCGGGCAGGGCTGCCTTCAGCTGACCTGCAGGCAGCATCCGCCTCTCTCCACTCTGCCTTGCCTCCGGGACAAATGACCCGTTTTGGCGAAGAAGTAGGGACAGCCGGGACAGAGCTGAAAAAGGGACGTATCGTCACCCTAGCCAGCCCAGGCCCTATTGTTCCCGGCTGGCCCCTCACTCCCGGGACCAACCCCCCTGCATCGTGCCCCATTGCCCCTAGCCAGTCGCTCGCTCTGGGGGTACCCCATAGAGAACGTGGGCCTGGCGAGCTCAGCCTCCTTGCACCAGCCTCTCCTCTCCTGAGTATGGTGAGCCCCTGAGGTAAAAGCCACCCTCCCTTGCAAGCAAGGGCCCACTCAGCTGAAGGGAGCTCAGCTAGCTCAGTAAAAGGAGGAGAGCCCAGTACCAGAAACCACTCTTCCAGAAGTAGCAGCAAGACACCTCCCTCCCTCTCCTCCTGCCCAAGTGATTGCTTGCTCCTCCCCGTTGTCAGCCCCTGTCCTACCAGACCCTCCTCCTGCACAAGTCGTTGCTTCCTTCCCCCCTCTGCTGTCCTCCCCCAACACTGAATGCTTGTTTGTCTGAGCGACTGGCTGAACTAGAAGTAGGACTGAGCGGACTTGTAGGCACCAAAGTTTTATATTGTTTTATGGTTACGTGCAGTTGTTCTTTTTTACATAATTCTACATTTGTGAGTTCAACATTCATGATAAAGAGATTGCACTACAGTACTTCAATGAGGTGAACTGAAGTTTCTTTTTTACAGTGCAAATGTTTGCAATCAAAAATAAATATAAAGTGAGCACTGTATTCTGTGCTGTAATTGAAATCAAAATATTTGAAAATGTAGAAAACATCCAAAAATATTTAAATAAATGGTATTCTATTATTGTTTAACAGCACGATTAATCATGATTAATTTTTTTAACTGCTTGACAGCCCTACTTCTAAGGTATCTACATGACTAAAAACTGGGAAACAAGGAAGCAGGTGCATGCTCAGATAGTGGCTCCTAGAATTGAAATATCCTAGAAATATCCTATTTCAATTGGGTAAAAATTTGCAAGCATCGATGTTCTCAACACTTTTCGATACAAAGGGAGTGAAACTAAAACAGTCCTGCACTGATGTTGGGTCACATTGTTAATATTTATTTTATCGAATGTTGAAATGAAAGCCTACGTTTAAGTGCCTTGCAGAACAGGTTTGGGCAGTTGAATCGGAGCTCAAGCGCTCAGACATTCATGCAAAGCAAACAGGAGAGGGCCACAAACATCCTCAAAAGCAAGTTTTGATTTAGTTGTAAATGAATATTCAGAGGGAGAGAGGGTATTTTAATATTTGTATACCTCTAATACTGACCTACCTCAAAGGGGTGCTATAAGGGTTATTTCATTACTGCCCAAAACATATCTGGAACTCTTTGGATGGAAGATGCAGAGGATTAATTGTGTTACTGTATATTCTATACAAGGGCCGAATTATTATATTGAATTTAAAAAAATTATAATCACGGAAATGTATGTCTTTCTTTCCTTTCAAATAGAACATCCTCTATCCAAAGCATAATTTGAACTAAAACAGGATTGTTTAGAAGGAGGTTTCCCATACAATCTATGGAATGAGTTCTACGTTATACAGTATGTTAACTTTATTTTAAAGGGATATATTATGTTTGGGTTGCTTTTTAATTTCAGAGGAAACAATGTAGCAGACTTATCTAAACCATACAAACAGGGACCAACGTGTGGCGATTGCCCTGATGCCTGTGACCGAGGACTCTGCAGTAAGTTAATGGTCTTTTGTTCTTTCCAAATCTTTCCTGAAGAAATAAATAATGCTAGATTACCTTGGATAGTAACTAAGGTTAAGATTTTCTCACAGTTATTTTTAATAAACGTCACAGGCAGGTGACAGGCAACAAACAAAAATCACAGGAGCCCCTGACCTCTTTGTGACTTTACTAAAAATAACCAGGGGGCAGAGCTAGGTGGGGTGGAGGAATGACAGCTGGAGTCCCATGGAGAAGACTGACAGGCTGAGCCCCCCAGCCACTGGGGCGGGCACAGCCCCAGCTCCAGCGGCCACAGCCATGGGGGGGGTCGCACAGCCCCCAGCTCCTGAGCTGGCGGCAGCTGTGGGGCAGGGGCACATAATCCCAGGTTCAACCCCAGCCATAGCCACTCAGGCTCACAGCCCCAGCTGCAGCCATGGGGGGGATGGGGAGAGTCACACGGCCCTGGGAAGCCACGAGGGGGGGAGGGGGGGCTGACCCTGGCTGCAGCCCCCACTGCAAGCTGCAGGGTCCTGGTTCCGGCCCCAGTTGCAGGGCAGGGGTGCACAGTCCTTCCTCCAGGCCCAGCTTCAGCCGCTGACAGCTGAAGCCGAAGAAGACAGGGAGGTCCGGTAAAGTCACGGAATCCGTGACTGATGTGACCTTCCTGACTGAATCATAGCCTTAAGAATAACATTGTGATGAGAGTTCTGTCAAGAGAGTCCTCATCCCTTTGAAATCTGTTGTTTACTCAACTCTTTCACAATAATCCCTTAGAAACTTAAAACAGACACTTATACAACTTTCCCCTGCTTTTCCTCAAACTGTACGATAAAATCCTCTGGTATCTCTCAACGATATAAGTGCTATTTTGGGCAATATTTAATAAATCAGAGTCACATTAAAACAGTCAGGGGTAAAGTAAATCCCATCAGCGCTGTCATAGCGTTAGACATGCATCAGTGATCTGTGTAATCTAGGTAGTGCTAGAAGTGCCCTCTGTTGGAGACCTCCGTACTAAGTATTCAATCTAAAGTTTTTCAGCCCCATACACTTGGGGACACAGACACCCAATACACACACAAGCTGGTGGGTTACACATATGCACAGAGCTCTGCATATGCATTGGAGCTTTGCAGGCCTCAGTTAAGTGTGAGCAAAAGTGTGTATATGGTTAAGTGTGCAAATAGTTTCACCTTCCGGTTTGCATTCACCCCCCTCCCACCCTAGTCTCTGAAACTGAGAGAAAGAATAATTCTCTACTTCACTGTACTTTGTTGTGGGTCTTAATTTATTAAAGCTTAAAGAACACTTTGAGATCTTCAGAGGAAAGGTGCTTATTATTATACCAACAATGATTTGTGTTCAGAACAATAAATTCCTAACAAAAATGAAAATAAACTGTCCTATTCTTGGTACAACCTTACAGTTCAGTCCTTTTGTATCTCTACTAACTTCAGTTGATTTGTACAATGGTTGATTTTGGCTTGTTACACTGTATGATATGGCTGATCTTCTGTTTCAAAGTGATATTCAGTGAATGCCAGTGACTAAATTCTACCGTGGCCTGAGCACAACTTTGATTCTACTTTCACTTACATCAGTGTAAATCCATTGAAGGTAGTTTAACTGAGCTCAGAATGCGGCCCAGCAGGTTAAAAACAGAGAGGCAAACAAGACTACATAGGTTTATGAAGACAATGGATTGAAAAATACATTTTGAAAGGAAAACAATTAACTGATTTAGGACTGACTTATCCTTTTATCATCTAACTCTGTTTACCATTTGGTTTATTTCAGCCAACCCTTGCAAGTATATGGATAAATACACAAACTGTGCCACCTTAAAAGACCTCTTTGGCTGTAATCATTCTGTGGTGAAGGAAAGTTGTCATGCTTCCTGCAAATGCACCACTGAAATAAAATAATATCCTGCTATCCATCACTTTCTCTTCCTTGAGATTGTTTTATTTGAAAGAGAAAAGAACCAAGGATAAAACAAAACAAAACAATTCTCAATGTTTTCATAACCGCTTGAATTCTGGGTAAAACGATGAAGTTCCGCTCTGCATTATGTGTTATATGTCCTGAATATTGTTCAGTAATTGAAACTATTTCCATAATTACTTTAGATTATTCAAAAATCTTATTTTAGCTATTAATGGGCATAGGTCTATTGCAGGAACGGGTGGGTGAGGTTCTGTGGCCTGCAATGTGCATGATGATCATGATGGGTCCCTTCTGGTCTGAAAGTCTAAATGAGTCTACTTCAGAGCATGGAACTCCTGCTGAATTTTATTCTTAAACAGGAAATAGAGTCATAATCTACTTGACTATTTTTTTGTATTGCACATTAAATTTCACTTGATTTGCCACTGACCTTTGATTATAAAATGAATGTAATCCTGCTAAATAAAAGCATTGTTTAACTCCATCATTGCAAAGTAATTCTTGCCTGTAATTCTTTGCCACAATGAAGGTAATATTTCACAAAGAATTTAAGCCAAAGAATGCTTTCAGTTAAACTTTACTTATGCAAATTACCTCTCCTTCATAAGAGCAACTGATTCACCGAAAAGATTATGTGAAGCCATTGAAAAAATAGCAAACAGGACAAATACATATATTACTCACATACATTTAATTATAATAATAATAATAATCAGACATCCACGTTTCATGTTCTTCCTGCACCTCCTAACTATATTGTAGTTGATCATTAGATGGCGCTAGTGTTACACCTGAGCAATGGTTACAGACCTACATATGGGTATTAAACACGTTGTATTAAAGTATGAAAGGTTTCAGAGTAACAGCCATGTTAGTCTGTATTCGCAAAAAGAAAAGGAGTACTTGTGGCACCTTAGAGACTAACCAATTAGCTGTAGCTCACGAAAGCTTATGCTCAAATAAATTGGTTAGTCTCTAAGGTGCCACAAGTACTCCTTTTCTTTTTAAAGTATGAAGTATTCCAAAATTCTAATATCCATTACTACTGAGGGTCTGATGCCTGATACGCAGGGTGTGTTGCAGTGCAGTGATTTGTATTTTGATGAGAGAGCAGTGTATAGTAAGATGAGGGGCGGTTATTTAGATTCTGCTGTGATTAGCTCCTTCCAATTGGAAATTTCCGCCATATCTCACATTCTTCGAGTGCTATGGGAGCTGCATGAGTTCTGAAAAGGGGGCACAGAGGAGATAAAATTAAGTTATTCCACCCTCCTTTTCCAGAGTACATCTGTACAGCCAAGATCAGGGATGTGCATTGACTTTGCCCATTGTTAGATCAAGTTTAAGCTCAGGCCCTGGGCCGCTGATGTGCCTTATAAGCTGTCCAAGCTGGTATGGAGAGGGCCTTGGCCCCATATCCACCTTACCCTCATCTAGGAAACTAGCACTTGCAAGCTCCCTAGAATGGGACAATGTTTGTGCTCCTCTACAAAATCTAGCTGAGATCTTAGTCCCCATCACCATAATACCCAAGAACCTCACATTCCCTTGAGGTCAAGAAATATCACTGTCCCCTTTTTAACAATGGGGAACTGAAGGCTAGACAAACTTGTAGCCCAATTCTATGGCCATTGAATTCAATGAGACCCCTTCTATTGGCTTCAGTGGGAGAGGCTCAAGTTTAAGACACTAAACCAAGGCCACAAAGTAAGGCTGAGATGAGGTTGGGAATTGAACAGTGGTCTCCCAAGCCACAGATCAATGCCTTAATCTCAAGACCATTTTTCCATACAATGGCTGAGCCACATACAGACAAACAAGAAGTAAGCCCTTCTTGTAAAATGTTGCTCTGACAATAAAATGGATGCCAGAGAAATATAATCCCCATGCTAAGTAACATTTTCTACTACAGAAAGGAGATAAGCACCACATTGAAACCCAAGACAAAAATCAAACCAATAGATGGTGAAAGGATTTTTGTCTGTTTGAAGGAACTCGACCCTTAGGTTTGACTTACATCACTGTGGGTCAGGAGCAACTCCACTGACCTCAACTGAATTAAAACCAATGTAAGTGAGAGCCACCTTCTCTGATAAGAGGCCAAGACTTTCAAAAGCAAATAGTGATTTGGAGTGCCTCAGTGTTTGGCACCCCCCTTCTGTTCCCTCAACAGGTTTTAATTATCAGAAAAACTGAACACCTATCCTCTAAAAAATCAGACCCCTTCAACGTGACTCAAATTGGACACCCAACGACTGATACACCCAAAATTGCTAGTCACTTTTGAAAATGCTGGCCAGAATCTAAGACTAATAGCTTAAATCTGATAGCAGATTTTTCCATCCTGCTCGTTTTAAGGGATAAGGGGAACATCGGGTCCAGTCATATGAAAAATCTCATCCCAACGTGATCAGAAATCATCCCCAAGGGGTGAGGAGTAAGACACGACACTTAACACCATCCACTTTTTATGTCAAAGACAGAAGAAGAGACTTGATCATTAAAACAAAAGCACACATGGAAATGTACTGAGACTTAATTACAGACTTGCAGAAAGCTGGATAGTGGGAACAAGAAAGGGATATTCACCCCACATAGTCTGTTCAACCCAAAACAGAGAGAAATTACATTGGTCCCAATCTAATCATCTTTACTCAGTTACTCCCCTGCTCAGCTTACCACATGCTACTGAGTAGAGCTTTTGGTAGGGTACAATACCGAAGATATTCATCGATTTTAAGGCCAGAAAGGACCATTATTAGTTCATCAAGCCTGACCTCCTGTACCACACTCTGACAAACCCTGAAACAGGCAGGAAAGGCTTAAACACCAGACATAGACTCGATTAGCTCTGCTCTGCTCCACCTGTGCTGGGCATAAGGCCTGGGAGATGGACTTAAAAGGAGGGAAGGCCACTAGTTGGGGCCTGATGGGGAAGGAGAGCAGACAGGCTGCTCCTGTGTGGGCCAAGAAACATGGCTGGGTCTAGGAGCTCTCTGAAGATTGCAGCCTGCCAGAGCTCCTGTGTAGAAGGGTGGGCCTGACCTAGATTCATTGGCCTGTTAAGATCCAGGAGCCTATTAAGTGTTAGGACAGGCTGTTGCAGCTGGGGGCCTGCCTGCCAGGAAGGGGATTAAGAGCTGAGCTGGGCTGGGGTCAAGATTATGTTTGTCTGGTGTCTCGGTTGGTTTTTGACTGAGGGACTCAGTTAATCTGGAAGGGGTTGAATTCTCTGCAGCAACTTGGCTGGAGGGCTAAGCCACATCTCCAGTGCAAGTGGGCTGAAGACTATGTAGGGAAACTGAGGCAGATCTTCTGTATCAGCACTCCAGGAAGGGGCACATTAGGATGGCATCTCTGCTACACACTCACCACAGAATTTTGTTATTCCTGTACGGAACTCAATAACCTGTGACTGACTAAAGCATGTCACCCAGAAAGGCACCTTGTCTTGATTTGAAATAGGGTGGAATACAAAATATGGCTGGTAAGTAGGAAGCGTTCTCTCTTTCCCCACCTCTGTTCATATGTACTACCTCTGAGACTGTACATTTACCAGTAGGATCCCTGGTAGGGAGCTGGGTAGGATAACGGTTATGTGTAGGATGTACCACATGCTTCCCAGCTCATAGATCCATAGATACTAAGGTCAGAAGGAACCATTATGATCATCTAGTCTGACCTCCTGCACAACGCAGGCCACAGAATTTCACCCATCCACTCCTGCGAAAAACCTTACCTATGTCTGAGCTATTGAAGTCCTCAAATCGTGGTTTAAAGACTTCAAGGAGCAGAGAATCCTCCAGCAAGTGACCCGTGCCCCATGCTACAGAGGAAGGCGAAAAACCTCCAGGGCCTCTTCCAATCTGCCCTGGAGGAAAATTCCTTCCCAACCCCAAATATGACGATCAGCTAAACCCTGAGCATATGGGCATGATTCACCATTACAGACAATTCTTGCCTGGGTAACTCAGACCCCACCCCAGCTAACATCCCATCACAGGCCATTAGGCCTATTTACCATGAATATTTAATTACCAAAATCATGTTATCCCATCATACCATCTCCTCCATAAACTTATCGAGTTTAATCTTAAAGCCAAATAGATCTTTTGCCCCCACTGCTTCCCTTGGAAAGCTATTCCAAAACTTCACTCCACTGATGGTTAGAAACCTTCATCTAATTTCAAGTCTAAACTTCCTAGTGACCAGTTTATATCCATTTGTTCTTGTGTCCACATTGGTACTGAGCTTAAATAATTCCTCTCCCTCTACGGTATTTATCCCTCTGATATATTTAAAGAGAGCAATCATATCTCCCCCTCAACCTTCTTTTAGTTAGGCTAAACAAGCCAAGCTCCTTGAGTTTCCTTTCATAAGACAAGTTTTCCATTCCTCGGATCATCCTAGTAGCCCTTCTCTGTACCTGTTCCAGTTTGAATTCATCCTTCTTAAACATGGGAGACCAGAACTGCACACAGTATTCCAGGTGAGGTCTCACCAGTGCCTTGTATAACAGTACTAAAACCTCCTTATCCCTACTGGAAATACCTTGCCTGATGCATCCCAAGACCGCATTAGCTTTTTTCATGGCCATATCACATTGGCGGCTCATAGTCATCCTATGATCAACCAATACTCCAAGGTCCTTCTCCTCCTCTGTTACTACTCATCGATGTGTCCCCAGCTTATAACTAAAATTCTTGTTATTAATCCCTAAATGCATAACCTTACACTTCTCACTATTAAATTTCATCCTATTACTATTACTCCAGTTTACAAGGTCATCCAGATCCTCCTGCATGATATCCCGGTCCTTCTTTAAATTGGCAATACCTCCCAGCTTTGTATCATCCGCAAACTTTATTAGCACACTCCCACTTCTTGTGCCGAGGTCAGTAATAAAAAGATTAAATAAGATTGGTCCCAAAACTGATCCTTGAGGAACTCCACTGGCAACCTCCCTCCAGCCTGACAGTTCACCTTTCAGTAGGACCCATTGTAGTCTCCCCTTTAACCAATTCCTTATCCACCTTTCAATTTTCATATTGATCCCCATCTTTTCCAATTTAACTAATAATTCCCCATGTGGCACGGTATCCAACGCCTTACTGAAATCTAGGTAAATTAGATCCACTGCATTTCCTTTGTCTAAAAAAATCTGTTACTTTCTCAAAGAAGGAGATCAGGTTGGTTTGGCACGATCTACCTTTTGTAAAACCATGTTGTATTTTACCCCATTTACTATTGACTTCAATGTCCTTAACTACTTTCTCCTTCAAAATTTTTTCCAAGACCTTGCATACTACAGATGCCTATAGTTACCTGGATCACGTTTTTTCCCTTTCTTAAAAATAGGAACTATGTTAGCAATTCTCCAATCATACGGTACAACCCCTGAGTTTACAGATTCATTAAAAATTCTTGCTAATGGGTTTGCAATTTCGGGTGCCAATTCCTTTAATATTCTTGGATGAAGATTATCTGGGCCCCCCGATTTAGTCCCATTAAGCTGTTCGAGTTTCGTTTCTACCTCAGATATGGTAATATCTACCTCCATATCTTCATTCCCATTGTCATGCTACCATTATCCCTAAGATCCTCTTTAGCCTTATTAAAGACTGAGGCAAAGTATTTGTTTAGATATTGGGCCATGCCTAGATTATCCTTGACCTCCACTCCATCCTCAGTGTTTAGCAGTCCCACTTCTTCTTTCTTTGTTTTCTTCTTATTTATATGGCTAGAACCTTTTACTATTGGTTTTAATTCCCTTTGCAAGGTCCAACTCTACTTGACTTTTAGCCTGTCTCACTTTATCCCTACATGTTCTGACCTCAATAAGATAGCTTTCCTTGCTGATCCCTCCCATCTTCCACTCCCTGTATGCTTTCTGCTTTTTCTTAATCACCTCTCTGAGATGCTTGTTAATCCAGCTTGGTCTACAACTCCTGCCTATGAATTTTTTCCCCTTTCTTGGGATGCAGGCTTCCGATAGCTTCTGCAGCTTTGATTTAAAGTAATCCCAGGCCTCCTCTACCTTTAGATCCATAAGTTCTTCAGTCCAATCCACTTCCCTAACTAATTTCCTTAATTTTTGAAAGTCAGCCCTTTTGAAATCAAAAACCCTAGTTGCAGATTTTTTTTTTTTTTTAAAAAAAGGAGTCCTTGTGGCACCTTAGAGACTAACCAATTTATTTGAGCATGAGCTTTCGTGAGCTACAGCATCCGATGCATCCGATGAAGTGAGCTGTAGCTCACGAAAGCTCATGCTCAAATAAATTGGTTAGTCTCTAAGGTGCCACAAGTACTCCTTTTCTTTTTGCGAATACAGACTAACGCGGCTGTTACTCTGAAACCAGATTTATTTTTGTTAATCCTTCCGTTCAGTTTGAACTGAATTAGCTCATGATCACTTGAACCAAGATTGTCCCCTATAACCATTTCTTCTATGAGGTCCTCACTACTCACCAAAACCAAATCTAAAATGGCATCCCCTCTAGTCGGTTCAGCAACTACTTGCTGAAGGAATCCATCAGCTATCGCATCTAGGAAAATCTGAGCCCTATTATTATTACTAGCACTCGTCCTCCAGTCTATATCTGGGAAGTTAAAGTCTCCCATGATCACACAGTTTCCATTAGCATTTACTTCATTAAAAACATTAAAAAGGGCTCTATCCATATGCAAATTAGATCCCGGCGATCTATAGAACACCCCAAGCACTATCCCAGGGGAGGCTCTAATAGTTTTCTTCCCCAATGTAATTTTTGCCCAGACGGACTCTGTCTTATCCATTCCATCACTTCTTATTTCTTTACATTCTACCTCATCATTGAGATACAATGCTACTCCACCACCTTTACCTTTATTTCGGTCTTTCCTAAACAGCACATACCCCTCAATACCTGTAGTCCAGTCATGACTACTATTCCACCATGTTTCTCTTACCCCTATAATATCTGCACCAGTAGCTCTAGTTCCTCCATTTTGTTACCTAGGCTTCTCACATCTTAATTTTTGCGGTTTGGCCTCACTCACATTCTGTACCCTATTAGGCACGGTCATTCTACAGCCAGTATAACCTATTAGACTGCTATCCACACTGCCCTTCCTCCTTATATACATTCTTCTACCCACGGCTGTATCCTTTCTTACTTCGTTTTCTTCCCTCTCCATGCTAAAATCCAGCGTGGAGATTACCTGGACATCTCCCAACCATCTCCCCCAAATTCCTAGTTTAAATCTCTCTTAATCAGTTGTGCCAGCCTCCATCCTAGAAGTCTATTTCCTTCCCTACTCAGATGAAGTCCATCCCGAGAGAACTGTCCTCTGTCCATGAATGCCTCCCAGTGGCCATACGTCCCAAAGCCCTCCTTATAGCACCACTGCCTGAGCCATCTGTTGATAGTCATAATCTCGTCACACCTTTGTTGCCATTCTCTAGGAACAGGCAGAGTCCTACTAAAGACCACCTGAGCCTCGATTTCCGTAAGTGTCTTCCCCAGCCTAGCATAGTCTCCCTTAATACTTTCCAGCGAGAATCTAGCCGTATCATTTGTTCCCACATGAAGGATAATTAGGGGATTCTTTCCTGCTCCCTTTAGGATCCTTTTCAACCTCAGGTCTACATCCCGTATCTTAGCACCTGGAAGACAGCATACCATGTCAGACATGCTCCTGCTACATCCAATGCTTGGTAGTGTCACCCCAATGCAAAGTGTTTAAGATTCCAAAAGTGGAGGGGCTGCCTTTCCTGGCAAAATATAATAAAAATTCATTTCTGGAAAATTAGAATAATTACAAAGGAAACAAGACATCCCCAGCAAAAATTGGTTCAAATTTAAAAAGACAAATACACAGAAGAATATGAGAGTCCATTAGCAGACTTGTGAAAACGAGTAATTAGGAATGAGACTGAATATTTGCTCCTGGCTCTAGGTAAATCAAAACAAATGAAAAACGTAGAGCAGAATGTTGGGGCCTAGTCTTAGGCTGGTGGGAAAATGGGATAATTAGGAATGGAACAGAATAGTCCAACCACCAAACAAGTTAGGGCCCAACAAATTCTCATCCAGCAGAATGTGACCACCCAGTTCTAAAACATTAGTTCTCCATTTTATCCTACGTGTCATTGAGTAAATCCCCTGGTTGAGTGCAGCGCTGATGATAAATAGGTGATATGCAGGAAACACCACGTAAATCCCAACTCTCTAAATGTACTGCTGAGCATGACACCTCCATGCTAACTCAACTGCTCTGATCCTTAGCTGAGCTCCAGATTCCAAAACTCATAAAATAACACCTAAGCATGGGATAATTGGGCAGGAGATGGGATGTTCCCAACTCTGAGGCACCTGAAACTAAAACAATAGCTCACACCACAGAATCCTGAGATTGAAGCATAAACTTTTGAAACACTGGGGGTTTAGGAATGACAGATGATATTGAAACCATACAGTCAGCTCAACCCAGCATACACACAGCAAGTAAACTGCTTGGGCCTAATTAGAGAACTTGATTAGTCCTCTTTCCCAAAAAAAGAGTATTGCATAGATTTCTTGGTGGGGTGATGTGATTCTTCTTAGCATATGCACAACATGCCGTAGGTGGCACGTGACCAGGATTCATCACTGAATTTGGACCGCTGGTTGGATCATTAGCTTCCCCGATTTGGGCCAGGTACTGACAGGGAGTGAGATGTGAATGCTGATCCATGCCCCCCCAGTGACATGCTAGAAGTATAACAATGATGTGCAGCCAACACCACCTACTGTCCAGCCCCTCCCCTATGTCCAGCATAGGCTCTGACTCTGTGGGTGCTTCAGGGCTTGGGCAGAGCCTGGGGTCGAGCACCCCCTGGCACTTTGGAAAGTCGGCACCTGTGATGTCCAGTCCCTGAAGTCACCTTTTTTCAAAATCTACTGCTAGGATTCTTAGATGCTGATGTTAGGGTTTCAGATTGAAACAGAATACGCCAACCCCCAAAGAAGTTTGCCCCAAAACACTCACACACAGCAGAATGTGGAAAAATAGTTGTAAAGCAATCCTCTGCTCTCCCCAAAATACTGTTGTGCATATCACATTATAAAGTGCAGTAATAAAGGATATGGACGATGAGTAGGAAATACACATGCCTCCCAACTCTCTTCATATGTCCTATTGCTGAGAGGGCCACTTCTAAGGACTTAGCTGATCAAATCAGGAATTGGATTCTAAACTACAGCAACAGCCTTCCTCATAAAATAACTCCCTTAAACATGGCTACGTAGGCAGAAGATGGGTTAATCACAGCTACAAAGCACATCAGACTAAGACAACAGCTCACATGGTAGGAAACTGAGACCCTAGCGTAGACTTCTGAAGAACTGGAGAATTAGGAATGACAAAGGATATTCCAACTCATATTCCTGATATTCCATAGTCAGTTCAACCCAAAATATGTGCACGTACATGTAAGCAGAGTCAGGATGAGCTCCACCCTGACATCTGGTGGTGAGGTGTGGCAAGTTGTGGAAAAGAACTTCAGGGGCTGATCTCATTTGCATAGGCACACCCACCCCGCCTAGAATGAGGCTATAGCTGCCCAAATGGCTGCTGTGGGATCCCCAGTGCCTGTTATTGGGGCAGGAAGAATAAATTGTTATTACCCTGATTATGGGAATCAAGGACAGTGGAACTGTACTTGGCCTTTTGTTATGATGGAGGGACGCGCCATCAACTAAGTAGCACTCGCTAGGCAAGGGACATGGGTTCCAAAACTCTGTGAA
This sequence comes from Lepidochelys olivacea, assembly GCF_965140295.1. Classification (NCBI taxonomy): domain Eukaryota; kingdom Metazoa; phylum Chordata; order Testudines; family Cheloniidae; genus Lepidochelys; species Lepidochelys olivacea. The sequence continues at coordinate 13,913,396 of NC_140413.1, forward strand.
TTGAGAGAGGTTGGAGATAGGTATTAATACCTGGTGATGTGGGCCCCTTTGTGAGGGTCTGAAACATCAATTGCACCTCTGTCTCTCTCCACTGTAAACTATCAGAGCTAATTTTGGGTCTATTAAGAGTCTAGCTACAGGTGCTGAGATGAATTCACTTTGCCCTTATGGTGCACCAGCACTAAGGCACCCACTACTACAAGCTGAAATCACTGAGCACTGTGTTAAGTAGTGGGGAGCCTGAAGATCTAGAGCGGATTGGAGCAGTTCATGGGGCAGCGGGAGCTGCTTGTGGGACGCGGAGCGCCGCAGAGCTGTTCGTGGACCGGCTGGTGGGGTAGAGCGGAGCAGAGCGGCTTGTGGAGCAGATCGGAGTGAAGCCCTATGGAGCTGCGGGGCAGTTGGCTTCAGATCACGTAAGGTGCCCCTTACCTCTTTCCCCCCCCCCCCACGCATATTTTCACCCAGACTGGGGAGTAACACTCTGCAGATGAACTTTTGAACTCTGGGGCTGGACTTTTGGGTTGTTGGACTTTTTTTGGTCTTTGCGTGATTTTTGGATTGCTGGACTCAAGAGACGTTGGGGTTGTGGGACTCAAGAACCCGAGGGAAAGCACATGGCCCAATTTGCTGGGGTGGGTCTTTGTGCATGGTTTGGTTGATGAACCCTAGTTGTGGTGTTTTCCCAATTTAATGCTGATGTCATTTACCTCATGTTATTAAAGATTCTCTGCTACACTGAGACTCTGTGCTTGCGAGGGGGGAAGTATTGCCTCTTTGAAGCACCCAGGGGTGTGTGTAAGATTTTCCCAGGTCACTGGGTGGGGGCTCAAGCCAGTTTTGCATTTGCTTTGATGAGAGGGAACCCCTATGTACTGAACCCAGCCCGTGCTGCTATCAACTCGGCCTGGCCTTATTGGAATCCAGGAAGTGGGCGGGCGAAGCCCGCCCACTGCTAAAGGATTCCCCCCCCAGCCTAAGGGGGGGGTCCACAGGACCTGGAAAACCAAATAATTACGGGGGACAACTAATGAACAACAGGGACGGGAGTGCGGTCAAAGGGTCAAACGAAGGGAACCGGATGGGAACACCGAGCAGAGGACCCCGGACAGCGCCCACTGCTCCTCAAAGGCATCAAGAGAGTCAGTGGACGCCGCCCAGAGGAACTCTGCCCGGAAGCGTGAATGGACAGAGGATCGGAAATAGGCCCCACAGTCGCAGGAGACTCCATCGGCCAACCTCCTCACCCTGGTTTTATAGATGGCCACTTTAGCCAGGACCAGGAGGAGGTTGACCAGGAGGTCTCGCGACTTAGTGGGGCCATGGACAGGGAGTGCATAGATAAGGAGGTGAGGGGAAAAGTGCAATCAAAATCTTAACAAAATATTCGTGAGGAGCCGGAATAGGGACTGCAGCCTGGCGCACTCTAGGTAGACATGCTCTAGGGTTTCCCTCACGCCGCAAAAGGGGCAGGTGTCCGAGATTGGGGTGAACCGCACCAAGTACACGCCTGTGCTCACGGCCCCGTGAAGGAGCCGCCAACTGATATCCTTGGTGGGCCTTTGGACTAAGGTGGAATATAGGCTGGCCCACTGGGGCTCCTCACCCTCTCGAGGTGGCAGGAGGTCCCGCCACTTTGTGTCAGGTCGGGACGCGAGGGTGAGGATGTGAAGGGTGTGGAGCACGAGTGTGTAAAGATGTTTCTTTGGCGCGGTCTGGAACCGGACCGGCTGCAACTCGCGTAGTCGGCTCACGGTAAAGGGGCAGGGGGGTTAGTCGGGTCCACGGGGCAGGAGCCCGATGAAAAGGTCCGGAGGACCTGGGGTGGAGGGTGGGCAGGGAGTGCCCTCTCATAGGACCCGGTCGAGGTAAAACCGAGCAGCGGGCGGCAAAGCGGCCCTCACCTCCTGAAGTACACGCAGGGGAGTACGAGATCTGGAGAGCCCCCATGCGCTGAGTGAGCATCAGGGGATCCAGCCAGTCTCCCTGGTCGTAGTCCAGGAGGTCTCCAGCTCTGGTAACTTCTGCCAGGACCAACCTCTGGCACACTGAGGGGGACTCCACCACCTGCACACGGAGCTGGGGGTTGTGTAGCAGGGGCTCTGCGAGGAGTTCTTCCCCCACAGAGGCCACCACGGACCTGGTCGATGTGAACAGTTTCCAGGTCTGGAGGAGGTCCTGGTAGAAGACCGGCAGCCCGGAGAGGTCTCACAGAAGACCCCTCGGATGGAGGTAAAGGAGCTGCCGGTCATATTGGAGCCCTCGGAAGTGGCACAGGAAGGCATGTGCCAGTATGCTCCACGCTGGACTACCTGCACCATAAAGGAGCCTCTGCAGGGCCTGGAGGCGGAAGACATGGACCTGAGTGTGGAGACACTTCAGGCCCTGCCCTCCCTCCTCCAGGGGTAGATGGAGAACCCCTGCAAAGACCCAGTGCAGTCCTGACCAGAAGAACTCCAGAATCAACGTCCGGAGGTTGGCCAGGAAATCCGGGGCCGGGACCAGGGTGTTGAGCCGGTACCAGAGCATGGACAGGACTAGTTGATTAAGCATCAGTGCTCTCCCTCGAAGGGAGAGACACTGGAGTAGTCCTGTCCATCTCTGGAGCCGCTCTACCACCCTGCCCTCTAAACCGTGCCAGTTCTCTGGTGGAGACGGATGCGTGGCAGAAAGGTAAATGCCGAGATAGAGCAGCAGACCCGCACTCCACCGGATGGCCTGAAGCACGGGTGGGAGGGAGCTCGCCTGCCGCCAGTCCCCTACCACCAAGCCAGAGCTCTTGATCCAGTTGACCAGGGCAGAGGAGGCTGCCGAGTAGACGGCCTGGCAAGCCTCCACCCACGCCAAGTAGCCCGGGTCCTGGACCACAAGGAGCACATCATTGGTGTATGCCGACAGGACCAGCCGCAGCTCTGGCTCCCGTAGTGCCAACCCCGTCAACCTCCTACAGAGGAGACAGAGGAAGGGCTCAATCACCAGAGTGTACAGCTGGCCCGAGAGGGGGCACCCCTGCCGTACTCCTCGCCCGAAGCTGACTGGTTCAGTCAGGGTCCAGTTGAGCCTGACCAGACACTCTGCAGAGGCGTACAGTACTGGAGAAAACCCACAAACTGGGGTCCAAAGCCAAATGTTCGCAGAGTGCTCAGGAGATACCTGTGATCCACCATCAACTCGGCCTGGCAGAAGGGTTACATACACACAGAATGTTGGGGCCTGTCAGAGAACAGGATTAGTCCTTTTTCCCCCAAAGCAATAGTGTATAGATTTCTGACTGGTGTGATGGGCTGGAGTATATCAGTGACGTGAAGCCAACCCCCACCTCGTCTCCAGCTGCTCCCCATATGTCCAATCCCTGATAATGTCCCCTCCGTGCAAAATTCACTGATAGGATCCTTACTTAATGAAACCAGATTAGTAATTAATTATGCAAATTAGGGTATTGGATTGTATGCATAAAATCTCCAGATTTCTATATCTTCAGCCTTAAGAGATGTGTTCATCGGTCTCCTTCTCTACTCCACACTCCCTTTGCCACATCCTGCAACCCATCTTGTTTATCCCATCAGCTGCTTCTTTCCAGTCTCCTTCTGCTGCCCCCTCAGTGTCCTCCTCACACTCTCTTGTCCCCAGTTTCTTATAGCACCCCACATGTCCATCTCAACTCAGTATCTTCCTATGTCCCACCAAGTTCTCCCTCTTGCTCTCCACTCCTACCTCCTGCATCTTACACTCCACTGTCTCCTCACTCTTTACAGGTTCCTCACTTTAGAGCCCCCCCTCCCGGGCATTCTTGGCTTCAGTTTTAAGGAGAACAAGATAGGTGTAGGGAGGAAGAGGGAGACAGTGGCCATCTTTACTGGAGGCAGCCTCTCTGCCACCTGCAGTAAATGTGATAAAAGCATGAGAGTTGGCGCTCTCTATGCCCCTCCCAAGAGTTTGAAGGGAGAATTAATCTACATGGAACACCTTGTCTGCTCCTGGGCCCTGGCTGCAACATGATAGTACCACCCAAAGCCCCACTCTGCACAGTTCTAATCATGTGTCCCAGCGGTTGTACCCTGGCTCTCTAGTAGCCAAAGGCTGGTGAACCACACTCATTGCAAATCCTTTATTATCCCTGTGGTGTTTATCTTAAGCTAATGGTGCTATTCAAGGTGCTGGAAGGATATAGTTTAATGAGATGACGGAAAAATTCCTATAGCCTTTCTAGCCACTGTAAACTGCTCCCTTTTTGTGTGTGATCTGCAATGCTAGGAAATGTTAGTACCTCTGCCCATCCAACAGAAAATGGGAATAACTAGAGATGATTGGAAATGTATCATAAACAGAGGAGATCATTGTTTCATATGCTAATACAAAATCAATTTTTTGTTAGACAAGGAGATGGCATAAAATCAGTGCCTGGAGAAATTTAAAAAATAAAATCATACAAAGCAAACAAATGAGATGATAAACCACAGTATGATCATTCCTGTGCAGTGCTTGTCCCCATCAGCAAAAGTGAGAGAGCCCTGTAAAATCACATATCGTTAATTCTAGAAAACTTACTCTATAAAGACAGGTTTCAGAGTAACAGCCGTGTTAGTCTGTATTCGCAAAAAGAAAAGGAGGACTTGTGGCACCTTAGAGACTAACCAATTTATTTGAGCATGAGCTTTCGTGAGCTACAGCTCACTTCATCGGATGCATACTGTGGAAACTGCAGCAGACATTATATACACAGAGACCATGAAACAATACCTCCTCCCACCCCACTCTCCTGCTGGTAATAGCTTATCTAAAGTGATCACTCTCCTTACAATGTGTATGATAATCAAGTTGGGCCATTTCCAGCACAAATCCAGGTTTTCTCACCCTCCGCCCCTCCACACAGGAGAGTGAGTTTGGGGGGGGAGGGGCGCGGAGGGTGAGAAAACCTGGATTTGTGCTGGAAACTTGATTATCATACACATTGTAAGGAGAGTGATCACTTTAGATAAGCTATTACCAGCAGAAGAGTGGGGTGGGAGGAGGTATTGTTTCATGGTCTCTGTGTATATAATGTCTTCTGTAGTTTCCACAGTATGCATCCGATGAAGTGAGCTGTAGCTCACGAAAGCTTATGCTCAAATAAATTGGTTAGTCTCTAAGGTGCCACAAGTACTCCTTTTCTTTTTACTCTATAAAGTTATAGGCCCAAATTCTGCCTTCATTTATGCCACTGTAAATCCAGAATAGCACCACTGAAGTGGATTGAATTATTCTAGATTTACAGTGGTGATTTTATAGGGAGTCTAGGAAAGTTTGGTGTTTTCTTTGAAGTCCTAGCATCTGGAGCCATGTGATTAGGTGGGAATCTTAGCTTTCATTCACTCCATCCCCCGTCCCTCTGTCACTCACTCTCCCCACCCTCACTCACTCGCTCATCCTGGCTCAGGGACTTGGGGTGCGGGAGTGGGTGCAGGCTCCAGGCTGAGGCAGTGAGTTGGGATCCAAGAGGGGGTGAGGGCTCCAGCTGGGGGTGTGGGCTCTGGGGTGGGGTCAGGGATGAGAGGTTTGGGGTGTAGGAGGGGGGCTCTGGGCTCAGGGGTGGAGCTGAAGGGTTTGGAGTATGGGGGGGAGCTCCAGGCTGAGGCAGGAGTTGGGGTGTGGGAGGAGGTACAGGCAATGGGCTGGGAGTGTGGGTTCAGGGGTGGGGCCAGAAATGAGGCATTCAGTGTGCAGGAGGGGGCTCCAGGCTGGGGCAGGGTGTTGGGGACTGAGGAGTTCGGAGTGCAGGAGGGGGCTCTGGGCTGAGGCAGGTGGTTGGCATGCAGGAGGGGGTGAGGGCTCTGGGGGTGGGTGCAGACTCTGGGGTGGGGTTGGGGATGAGGGGTTTGGGGTGCAGGAGGGTGCTCCGGGCTGGGACTGAGGGGTTCGGAGGGCAGGAGGGGGATCAGGGCTGGGGCAGGAGGTTGGGGCACCAGGGGGCGAGTGAGGGCTCCAGCTGGGGGTGCAGAATCTGGGGTGGGGAACCTTTTTTCTGTCACGGGCCATTGACCCACAGAAAAAAATGTGAATTTGCAAAATACTTTGTCCCCAAAATTTGTTTGGGACTTAGTTGCCATTCACAAAATGAGGGGGAGGAGGATTCATCCTCAGAACTTTTGGCCATGGTTAGGGCACTCCCAGGGGATGTGGGGATTGTCAGAGTCTCCCCAACACAAAGGGATTTTAACTTGGGTCTCCCACACGATAGGTGAGCATCCTCGTCACTGAGTTATGGGATTTTCTGGGGAGATTCTCTTAATCTCGCCTGTTGGAGCAGTTGCACTCCATAACTCATTAGATAGTCGTTAGAGTAGGGACTTGACATGAGGTCTCCCACATTGCCAGAGAGTGCCACAACCACCAAGCTAAAGTAGTTCTCACTTGTGTGCTCTGGCCCAATGACTATTCATTGTCATTTTGAATGACTATGAATTGCTACTATGAATGACAATGAATAGGAACATAAGAGGCATGCTTTGCAAACCAGAAAGTGTGAAAAAATGCCGTAAAGTCTGTCCAACAAAAAACACATTTCCCCAACCCAGTCATGATGAAACAAATACAAAAACATCTAAGCATGTGGGATCCAGGTTTCATCTCCACAGCATCTCTCTATGCTGGTATGCTGCAGTTCCTACTACAAGCACCTGGGGGCAGGTTATGCACAGAGAGTGAACCTTGTTGGAATTCCCTGACTTTGGTATCTTAAAGAAGGCCCTTCCTATTATTTGGAATTGAAGTTCTGGGTTTATTGCTACCTGATTATAATATTTTGTTGCATTGAATTGCTTAATTAAAGCTACATAAGTACAGCATAATCCAATCAGTGGGGAATACTTTTTTTTCAGTTCATTATTTTCATTCCCTCTAGTTGATCAAATTCAGCTATTTTGAAGCTAATGTATCTTCTTGAAGGTCATTTACTCTATCCAGAAAAGACTCTATTCACTAGATAATGCTGCTTACACTTAGCAATGATTATCCTACCCATCTGAAACCCAGTTTGAACCTTGGGACTCCTGTGCAAGAATCTAGTTTCTATCTTTACTTGTATGTAGGAGGGCCTATTTGGGAGTGCCCGTGGCAGTGTGAAGATATTCACATTATAGTTCTGATTTTACTATGTGCAGCGGGCCAGCCTGGAGTAGGTAACCATGGTACTCTCACGTCCTAGGAGATTTTTGCCTCCTAACTGGGACTTCTGCACCTGGATCATGGTATTCTGTGTGGTAAGTTCTTCTATACTGTCTCATAGATATTTCTGCCTTGTGCTCATTTATAAAGGGAGGGGTACATTGGAGGCTAGTGTCCTCGACAAACTATGAAAAACTTCTGCCAAAAGAGAATCTTGCTTTCCTTTGCAAAGTCCCTTCAGAACTGACAGACTATATTCCAGTTGGTCTGATGCCCGATAACTTTTAATAGTACTAAATGCTACTATCTTCTCTGTTATAATGGCTCTGGACATTTTATGTCCTCCCCAGGAAAATGAATCCTTTAGCAACTGAGCCAGAAAACAATTCAGGCCAAACCCAACTCATCTATTATTTTAGCTGGCTCATATCACTTAACAGCTTCTAAAATGTCTGACTTTTTCCCTTCAAGCTCCTTGTTTTTTTGATATTTTCTCTGGACTCTGTTATCTACAAGCAAACAAAAAGCCTAACAAACAGAGACGCCAATGCCAAAATGTCCCATTTATTCATTTTTGGCATAAAATATTTAGCGTTTTCATTTGCAAGCCACTTTTTGTTTTGAATGTTTTAATTTTTTTTTTTTTTTATTATCTCATCTGTCACTTTAACAGGCTCATGTCCCTTAATGGCTTCTAAAATTTGTGACTTTTTCTCTCCAAGCTCCTTGGTTTTTTGATCTTTTGTCTGGACTCTATAATCTAGTATTTCATTTGTGTCTCCTCCATGACCCAATGACAAAAAGTGGTCCATGTGGAGCTCTGCTTTATTTACCTTTACTCTCATTTGGATTGTGACTTTGGTAGTATGGATGGGCTGAAGCTGTGAAAATCAGAAAATCCCCTGCATTCAGAGTTCTTCAGATTCAGGTTTATGTTTTGGTCTGTTATGGAGATAGGGGCACAACTGTGAAATTTGGATGTGAACATTCTGACAAACTGGGAAAGCATCTGTATTGTTTCTTTATTAATATTATGTATAACCCTGTTCAGTTTGGTATTATCTCTATGAATGCATAGTCAAATCAAAGAAAGCTGTAAAGGGTTAAGAAAGCCAGGAAGGGTAAATGATGACCCTGTTTCAAAGGAATTAAGATCACCATGGCTGGGCCATTGGGGAAGAATCTACCTGGCTCCATCCAAATTAGGATGTTTTTATCTTCCAAGACTGAGGCTGAGAGAAAAGACCATGAGTGGTGGAAAAGGTGCCCCTGGCAGGAAGGGATGGGGGAGATGGTCAGCTCAGCAGGAAACTGACAGAGAGACAGAGTCAGCATGCAGTGGGGATGATAGGTAGACTGGCTGGTTGAGAATCAGGTTTGGACGCAAGCTGTAACTTCAAGACTAAGTCATGTCTAAGTAGGGGCTGGAGAGGACTGACAAGCATCAGTTAGAAAATATGTCTATAGGTATGCTTGTTATTTTAAATCTGCTTTTCTGAGCTCTGTGTACCATTTGGGCAAAATAAATCATACTTTATTTTGGAGAAACTGCTTGTGTGTCACTGCTTGCTATTACTGACCACAGGGTTCAGGCCCAGTTGGACCTGCTAGGTAACACAGTTGTCAACCAGGTAGGTGTAACACAGAGACCCAGTTGGGGAGTGATTGGTTTGCACTCCAGGCTCCTCCCCACCCACACCAAAGAGAAATGGAGGCACAGGCCTGCCACTGGAAAGGGATGCACTTAGGTGCCTGGAAAAGGGTCTCAGAAGGGGAAGACTACCCAGGGACCATGACAAACATAGGTTTCATTTTAAAACATTCCTCCCACCATGACAATCTCAAGCACCCAAAGACATCCCAGGAAGCTACTTTAAAGTTGGGAGTTACATAGAGGTTCCTTCTACAAATGAGTCCATAGTATCTCCTAAACCAACAATCAGTCACATCTTTGTTTTGAATTTTTTTTAAACAAAATGGACTGTGGATGGGATTTTAAACACCTTTACACCGAATGGCCTTAATACATCTTTTAAAAACCAGTAGCTCTGTTAAAAAACTTACTATGAATCTGCTGCAAAGTTAAACATGCCCATTTAACAGGAGTCGTTTGTACACCAGAAAAGGCTTTAGATACTTTTGAATATGAGTTGCCCATAGGCAGGTAAGGTAAAAAAAAAAAAACATTCTTTGAAACACTAGATTTCAGGGATTTTTTTCCTCTGTTCATTGTTTACTACTATATTTTTATGTATTTGCTTTCTAAATAACTGCATGCATGTCATTTTTCATGTGGATCTGTGATGTATGTATTGGTAGATGTCAAAATTATAACTACATAATTCTGCTTCCTATGAGGCCCTGATTCAACAAAGAAATTAATAGCACCGAGACTTTCCTGTATAGTTCTGTTTTGGCTATAGATACATTTACACCAGGCACATGTGCTGAGAGATAAGAGCAAGTATGGGAGAAAACTAAGTCTTATCTGTGGAAGCTTATGGAAGAGCTCTTAAGTTTTGTGGGCTCTTAAACTAAATAAGTAACTCACTTAAATGATAAGAATTTTACATGTCAAGTTTTGAACATATGCCTTAAAGTAACCTACAAGTCTGATGGCTTATGTTCAATTAAGAGCATTTTGAATTTTTAAAATACACCTAGGACTGTACCATCTCCGCACCCAAAAATCAAACAAACAGAAAAACCAATGATCTGAGAAAGAAAACTGTTCGTTCCCCCTCCCCCGCATATTTTCCAGTACAAGTTCCTTGATCCCAGGCTTGGGATCATAAATATCCACTTTGGATACATTTGAGCATATCATGGTAGATAGCAGAGCTGAAGAAACATCAGTGATACCATATTCCATTGGAATATGCAGGTCTGTTGAAGTCAAAATGCTTTATAATATCAAGTCAATTTGCCAAAATTTTGTTTTAAAAAGAGGGAGTGAGGGGGCGGGACCTGCAGAGGGATGTCGACAATGTCAAAATGTCCCGGTTCATCTTTTTTGTAATGCCATCTTTTAAATGTTCATTTGGAAGCTACTTTTTGTTTTGAATTTTATTTTTTAATTACAATATAATAATAAATTAAAAAGTCAAAATCAAAACGAAACATTTTGATTTTTTGGTCAAAAAAACATGACTCAAGACAAATTGGCAGGAGGGGTGGAAGGATTTTCCTTCATGGAAAATTTTGACCTTTTCAGTTTTAGCTCTGCTTTTGAAGTAAGCCAGACTTTAAAATCTTGAAATCCTTTGCAAAACAGAACTCCCATCCTCTGGTACCTGTCTACTAGAGCTGTGCAATCAGGGAACAAACTCCAGTCAAGTAATAGCAGCAGAATATATCAGTAACACAAATGGCTGCATTTCAAGAGTGGGAGAGGTGTGTGTATATATATATATATACACACATATACACACACACACACATATATATATATACACACACACACACACACAGTAATTTATCCTCCAGGGTAAAGATTCCACATAAAGCATGCAATAAGGTTGAATGTACAAAACCTTAGAACAAAACCACCTTAGCTGAATATATTCTCCACTATTGTGCTAGTGGTCTTAAACAACTCCTGCATATTTTATAATATCTAACTTTAGTGGATCCTTTTATTTTATAGTGAACTTTAGCCTTGTATAACTCAGAGTACCATAAAAGTCTAGAATTGTTCCAATCCCTGCCACATGCAAACTATTTTTCTGGATATAATGAAGCTGCTCTGTAAAAAGAATTTTATAGGATGGGTTCACTACATCTTTTTTAAAAAATAATTATAGCATCTTTCATGTCTTTTATAAACATGAACTGATTATCCTCCACACACCCTTGAGCAGTAGTTATAATATCCCTATGAGTTTGTCAATGAGGCTTTCATCTGCTTAAGTACATTTAAAATCCAGGATGTGGTAAAATCAATCATTTATTGACAGGAAACTAACAAAAATATCAAAATAAACCAATAATAGTCCACAACTGAACTTCAAGAACCTCAGGAGTTTTATATGGTGTTCAGGAGAAAGGACTTCTGCGCCAAAGGCTGAATGTAGACTAAATGATGACATCTCCTACAACATTCCATCTATCTGTGGCCATGGTTACCCAGCATTCAAGAATGCTGTCCCTCTCAGATTTCCCCCAGATACAGCATTGACAAAATTAGTCCTCCCAAAATTCTTCACATGCTGTATCTAGCACTTCCCCCAGTTCAGTCTTTGTTCCTCAGATGTTTCCAGGAATCCTCTTGTGTGGGCAGTGAAGGACAACAGATGATTGCAGTCCCTGCCTTATATAGATTTAGCATATGCCAGGAACCCTTTGTTTCAAAACTTGGTTCCCAGACCGGTTTGTGGACAAATAGTGACATCCCAAAAAGGAGTCCAGAACCATGTGGCCTGGTCACATGTCCTTGTAGAGTCATAGCAGCCATTACTTTCAGGCTGTCTGGAGTGTTCTCAGGAAGGCTCACCAGGTGGGAGATAAGCCTCTAAGGCCTATTGTTTTCCCTAATGGCTTATTGCCCTGAATCTTGTCTAGTGGGTGTTACCCAGGTGGAACTACATTTGAAGTACAGATACATCGTCAGTATTTATAACCTCAGATACAAAAATGATACATGCATACAAATAGGATTATATTCTACAGATCATAACTTTTCAATGACACCTTACGTGACTCATCTTGCATTAAGTAAATCGTAATTACCGGTATGCTATAATCATAATAATATCACTATGAAGAATATGGGCTGCAGGGCCACAGTCATATTTTATAACCACGCCTCCGGTACAATTATAATTCTGTGCAACCGCAAGTAGAGAAGACTCTGCATACGAGAAGACAGAAGTAAGGAAATGCCACACTCCATCCACATTACACAATGGTATTTGAAAGTTCACTGAACAGCAGTTGGGCTGAAGACTGGCTTATCTATAGAGCTGCACAGGTGGAGCCACTGTCCTGTGGAGCTCAAGAGACCTAGCTGGTGTTCAGAGCTAGCAAAGGCCTCCTTAACTAAGACATCAATAGCAAACCTTGTCGTCAAGACGTGTTTTTTAGGATAGTAGAGTTAAGAAATCGGGACGGAAACATTCTAATGCACATGGGTGGAATTGCCAAATTCACATATTCATAGTACTGAACAGAGTTTATTTGGGAAAAAAAATCAATGTTTTTAATGAGAAATTTTAATTTTTTTTTCAATTAAGCCAACCAAAATTTTAATTTCAGTTCAAATGGAAATTTTTTGCTTCACCTTTGGGTTTGGGTTTTATTTCTCTCCCTTTCATTCCTGCCCCCTTCCACTCCTTTTCTAATAGGATGGAAAGGGCATAAGTGAACATTTCCATTAGGTAGTATATCATTATCCCTTAAAGTAAACCATTCTCTTCTTTTCTTCCTTAAAGACAGTTCTGAACACCTATCCCACAAACATTCCTACTCTGAAGACCATCATTAGGGGAGGCAGAGCAGCCTAAATGGGGTTGGTATTCAGAAAACTTGGTGTTATATCTATCTAGCTGCATCTATACCAGTTTGCATTGGTCAGTTTGTTCCTTCATGGTTCCTGTAGCTTTGGGTCCAGGAACTACAGCTCCCAGGATGCACCTTGGAAAGTGGGAGGGCAAACATGAGGAGGGGAGAGAAGAAGAGGAGAATTTAGATTGTGAGCTTTGTGAAGGACTGAGGGGAATTAACTTTACCGTTGCTGTTATCTAGCTTCCCAAGTGTTCCTCACACGGTTTCAGGTACAAAATGAATTGGCGATGAGAATGGAATCATGAAAGGGATCTTTACATGATATTAGACCCAAACAGTACTGAACCTGTCCTGCAAATATAGGATAGGCTACAGCTAGGAATCATCACTGAGTTTCTGGAAGTTTTCACCAATGCCACAGACATTGCAAAAAAGTTCATATACAAGATCCAGCTTGAAAAAAAAAGTGGGGCTTGTACAGCATAAAGTGTGAAACATACCAATCACAGGTCTCAGAGTGGTAGCCGTGTTAGTCTGAATCAGAAAAAAAAAACGAGGAGTACTTGTGGCACCTTAGAGACTAACAAATTTATTTGGGCATAAGCTTTCGTGGGCTAAAACCCACTTCATCAGATGCATGCAGTGGAAAATACAGTAGGAAGATATATATATACACACAGAGAACATGAAAAAATGGGTGTTGCCATACCAACTGTAATGAGACCTATTAATTAAGATGGGCTATTATCAGAAGGAGAAAACAAAACCTTTTATAGTGATAATCAGGATAGCTCATTTCAAACAGTTGACAAGAAGGTGTGAGTAATGGGGGGGGAGTGAATTCACATGGGGAAATAGTTTTTACTTTGTGTAATGACCCATCCACTCCCAGTCTTTATTCTAGCCTAATTTAATGGTGTCCAGTTTGCAAATTAATTCCAATTCAGCAGTTTCTCATTGGAGTCTGTTTTCGAAGGTTTTTTGTTGGAGAATTGCGACTTTTAGGTCTGAAATTGAGTGACCAGGGAGATTAAAGTGTTATCTGACTGGTTTTTGAATGTTATAATTCTTGATGTCTGATTTGTGTCCATTTATTCTTTTGCATGGAGATTGACCGGTTTGGCCAATGTACAGGGCAGAGGTGCACATGATGGCATGTATCACATTGGTAGATGTGCAGGTGAATGAGCCTCTTATGGTGTGGCTGATGTGATTAGGTCTTATGATGGTGTCCCTTGAATAGATATGTGGACAGAGTTGGCAATGGGCTTTGTTGCAAGGATAGGTTCCTGGGTTAGTATTTTTGTTGTGTGGTTACTGGTGAGTATTTGCTTCAGGTTGGGGGGCTGTCTGTAAGCAAGGACTGGCCTGTCTCCCAAGATCTGTGAGTGAGGGATCGTCCTTCAGGATAGGTTGTAGATCCTTGATGATGCGCTGGAGAGGTTTAAGTTGGGGGCTGAAGGTGATGGCTAGTGGCTTTCTGTTACTTTCTTAGCTGGGCCTGTCCTGTAGTAGGTGACTTCTGGGTATTCTTCTGGCTCTGTCAATCTGTTTCTTCACTTCAGCAGGTGGGTATTGTAGTTGTAAGAACGCTTGATAGAGATCTTGCAGGTGTTTTTCTCTGTCTGAGGGATTGCAGCAAATGCAGTTGTATCTTAGAGCTTGGCTGTAGACAATGGATTGTGTGATGTGGTCTGGATGAAAGCTGGAGGCATATAGGTAGGCATAGCGGTCAGTAGGTTTCCGGTATAGAGTGGCGTTTATGTGTTTATGGAACACTGATGACATCCTCATCATCTGGACCCATGGAAAAGAAGCCTTGAGGAATTCCACCATTATTTCAATAATATCCATCCCACCATCAACCTCAGCCTGGACCAGTCCACACAAGAGATCCACTTCCTGGACACTACAGTGCTAATAAGCGATGGCCACATAAACAGGCTGGTGGAAATTGCATATTTTATCTCGTTAAAGCTGTTCTTGCATGCTTCATCCCATTCCAACCCCACATCCTTTTTTAAGGAGATGATGCAAAGCAAATTGCTGTATAAAGATTGAATAGTATTTGCATAATCCCAATAAGGATTGAAGTTTGTCCATGTTATCCATCTCTGGTGCTTCCCAAATGGCTTTTCCTGGGTCTGGTTTTGGTTGTATGCCATTGCAAAAGATACTATTTCCTAGATATGTCACTGAGTTGGACAGAGTTGACATTTATTTTTGCTGATGGTACGTCCATGTTGTTGAATTTTTTCTAGAACCTTTGTCATGATGATATGTTTGGAATCATCTTTGCCATATGCTAGAATGTTGTCTTGAATGTAAGTAACAGCCTTGTCTCTCCAAAGATCATATACATCATTCTGTGGAATACAGACACTGCAGAGGTTAGCCCATACAGAATCCATTTGAATTGGAACAAACCTTCAGATGCTGAAAGCTGAGTGCTTGTGGGATCCTTCCTTTAAGGGGAACTGGTACACAGAGGATAAATCAAGGGTCATAAAGACTCTTGCTTCTCAAGTCCACACACATGCAGATGGCAGTATTAGGCTTCCTGGAGAGAACGACAGGAGAAACCCATTTTGTTGAATCAACTAGTTCAATGATATCTTCTTTTCATTGTTTCAGAATCTCCTCTTTGAGTGGTTGTTTTACTGTGATCAGTACAAAAAAACCGAGGAGTACTTGTGGCACCTTAGAGACTAACAAATTTATTTTGTTAAAACAGATGCTTGTGAGGTTTTGGTGCTGTCTTGACTCAGCTAAAAAATGGACACGCAGTCAGTATGTCACTTGCCTCCAGAGCCATGAATGATCTGGAAGAATCTTATTTCATAACTGAGAAAGACGCTCTGGTGCATTTCTGGGCAGTAGACACTTCAAAACCTACCTATGTGGTAGGAGATTTATCTAAAGAGCTGACCACAAACCTCTTTTGGCTCTATCCACCATGCAGGGTTCCGGCTGAGCAACATCAAGGGTTGCCAGATCTATATAAACTTTGATTTCTAGTCAGTGTGTCTTCCAGGTGCCAAGAACACCACTGCAAATTGTCTGTTTTTCACACACCTTATGATGAGAGTACACTAGAGAGATGAAGATATTGCCATTGCACAAATCATTTCTATGACTCAAGGAGCGATCACAGAATTGGCAATAGCTGTGAGAGAAGTCAAGGTATTTCAGGACCTAAAGAGTCACACAGTCAACAGCTGGCATTACAAGACAATGACACCAGAACACTTGCATCTGTACAGACACCTATCACATGAGTTGTAAATGAATGGGTTTTGAGAACTGATCATTTTGTGCCTACACTTCTAAGAGAAAGATTGATTCACCTGGCACATGAAGGACAACTAGGGATGTCTTTAATGAAAAGGTGATTGTGACAAGACTTCTGGCGGCCACGGATGAATGAGCAAGTTGAGGAAGTAATCACAAATTGAATGGCTTGGGCTAATAGTGATAAGTCATAGAAAACCTTCAGCCTCCCTCTCATACCAGTTGACTATCCCAACTGTCCATGGAAGAAACTGCCTTTTGACACAATGGGACCTTGTGAAGATCATTCTATTATGCAAAGATTTGCAATAGTAATGGCAAAATGGCCAGAAGTTACATTCACTGGAAAGATTACCACTGAAATAGATTCATGTTATCAATCTTCACTGGAGAAGGATTCCCCAAGGAACTGGTAACTGACAGTGGAATGCAATTGTCCTCTGCTGAAATGTAGCAATATATCAGTAGCAATGGTATCAAACACAAAATGGTTTATTTATACCATCCAAGAGCTAATGGTCTAGTTGAAAGAATGAACAGACTGCTGAAAGATGTTTTCAAGTGACACCATGGAAAGAAGCTTTACATGAACCACTGTTTGCTTACAGGACCACCCCACACTCAACAGGAGTATCCCCTTTAAACTGTTAAGATGGTGCAAAGCCTATACCCAACTTATGAATGGTCAAGTTTCCCTTTTTCCCATCCCATCAACCTTCAGATGAAAGTATTAATGAATGTGTTAAGAACAAACAAGAGCAATACAGATGGATCTCAAGAAAAGTTCTAAACCTCACAAGTTTCAAATTAGAGGTTTTGTTCATGTGAGGCTACCGTACAGAGTCAAAAAGGGACATTAAAGATATTCATGTCCTTTACAGATAAGGGAAATCTGAGGAGATTCTGCTGTGTTAATAGATGGAAAGAAATGGAACACTTCAAGATTGTCCACAACTCATCAACAAGCAGCTGAACAAGAGAATGCTGATTTCCATGTTGAACAGGAGAACATCCATGACTCCAATAGATGATGGCCAATCTATAGTAGTGGGAATTGCTCCACAGCTTACTCTCATTCCTGCCTCTTATGGTGTTAGAGCTATGAGAAAAAGGAGACTGCCTAAAAGTTTGGAGGACTTTGTTACTGGACTCAAGTGATGGTTTGAAAACGACTGCTTAAAGTTACACAATGGTTACTCTAAAGATGGAGGTTGTGATGTATCTAGCTAGCTACAGATACCTGCACTTGGATTCTGTTCTTGCCACTGGCCTACTGCATGACCCTGAATAAGTCTCTGTACCTCAGTACCCCAGTACAAATAATGATACTGATCTCCATTGTAAAAGATCTTGAAGTCTGCAGATAAAATGGCTATATAAGAGGTTTATTATTATTGTTACTCTGTTTATTCTTTATTGTATCTGCATTTGTCTTTAAAATGCAAGCTGTTTGTTTGGAGCAGGATTTGCTATTGCTTGGTACAGGTTTTACAATGTCAGGTACTCTTGTCGCACTATCCTGAAAAACATTATCAATTGATGCAGTCAAGGAAATTTTATATCCTATCCATAGTCCTAAAAACTGAACCATGGGGTGAATCTTTCTTTAAAATGTCTACTGTACAATCACAGTTATTCTAAAGCCTGTGCTGACTTCTAAAGCTATGACATAAATAGGGGAAGCTGGTGAACTGTGCTCTGGCCTCCAACCCAAAGGCACAGTGGACAAAATACCTTTTGGCTTTATGATCAGGTCTAAAAACATGCACTAGCTGGAATTATGAGTGTGCTGCCTTTACCCAGCTTACCTGCAAAACTGGCTAGTATTCCTATTCCATACCACCCTGGAAGACATAAGAACTCTGGTTAACCTGCAGTTTCACTTAACAACAGTTTGCTTATTGTGAGCTGTACTGCATTAGAAAATTATTTTTTTTTAAATTAAGCAATTGGTAAAAGGTGAAAAGTTTATATAATCAAATGCGGTTCTTAGACCTTTTGAATCATTCTTGTAAGTTTCAATCGTAAAGTAGATCATGTGTTATAACCACAGGGTCTGGAAATTTTGGCATATATAAATGTACTTGCCTTGATTTTGTGCTCTTTTCTACAGGACAAACTGGATACCGAAGTTGCAAAAAAAAAATCATATGCTCATTACTGTGTGTTTTATTGTATAAATTAAAAACAGCTAATCAGTGTTTGAATAACAAAGATTGTTAGGTTTCCTTCTGCCTTTTGGTTAAAACAACACATAAGCTTTCTATTCTCTTGGTTTTGTTTTTCCTGCCTCGCCCTGTAAGATGATTGATTTTGTGTTGCAACTTCCTAGCTTTGGAGATCACAACATTTAGAGATACTCCTTTACTCCCCCGTGGTTTCGTTTCTGCAGTGCCTCTACAGGCAAAACTCACAAGGGCTTCAACTCTCCCTGACTGAACTAATTTTGAACATCAGGTCATCACTTTGCAGAAACATGGGACATCATATAACTCAATTCTAAGTATGATATTTATCCCTAATGAAAAAAGTACACAGTTCAATATACATGAAGTACACTAGATTCATTAAAGGTATCCAGAGGCTATTACACTGGGAAAGGATAACGATGCCCTCACCCAGTGGTTCCCAAACTTCAACAGCCCACAAACCCCTTTCATGAAAATATCAAATCTCGCAAACCCCTTCCTAAAAATGAATATTTCCAGGGATTTTCTCCCTTACCTGAGCATAAATTATAGAAGCAGTGATCTTAGAAATAATTTGTTTTTTATGACACGCTTATTACACACTATTTATCAATCATTACATTATTAATTGTAGTACATTATGAAAACGGCAACACTCTTCCAAGATTTCACTTCTGTAGCTCATATCACTTAGATTAAGCCTCCTACATGTTTCATCAAGGAGTACCAGACACGAAACAGCAAGAAGGTATTTAAGAAGCCAACTCAAATAAAGAGTTCCTCCCACAAGCATTCGGGTCTTGAGCAGTCCAGGCAAACAATGCACGGCTACAACAAAGTTTAAACTTGTTCTGCCAGGAAGTCATGGTCATGGGGCTCAGGCTGCCAGCCCCCTTGGGGGTTGGGGTCCCTAGGGATGGCTCTGTCCACCATTACAGTATCTTTTTCTGAGAACCCCCGATACATTTTGTGAACCCCCAAGGGTACATGAACCCCAGTTTGGGAACCATTGCCCTAACCTATTCCCATTGATTTAAGTAGAAACTGGATTAGGTCCTACCAGCATAACGAGGAGTCCCCATCGGAGACTGAGGCCTCTTTAAACTAGGCACTATACAAATACATAGTAAAAAGTAAAGTAATACAGCAGAACCTGTCTCAAACTGCCACTCAAGGATCCAGCAATTATTGGTTGATGCTCTTCTAGTAAAGAAAGAGTACTCAGTGCGGAGTCAGTCCTATTCCCAGCCTACTTAATGGGAACGCTGCCATTGACTTTGGTAGCTGCAAGACTGGATCCTAAGCTTGGGGACTTTTTGTGAACAGCTGCTAAGGTAACTGTTTGCCCTTGGACAAGTTTCACTGTATTTCATTACAAAAGAGGTCTTACCACCTCAAAATGTTGCCTCCCATGTTAGTGTAAGGGCTATACTGGTTCTTTCCACTATAACAAAGGTAATGCTCATTCAAATCTGTGCTTGATTTAAAGGGGAAAATATAAATAGAAAGGCTGACTTTATTGTGCCTACTTAAATGGCCTGAACATTATTCTTAGTAATTTATTACACAAGGCAGTTTAATGACTCTTAAATTATGGATATGCTTTATAGTATCATTTAAGGGGTCATGGGGGTCCCCATTTGCTGCAGAGAGCTAAGTTTCTGTTTCCAAAGATCAAAGCAACATGACTATCCTAGTTAGAGGAGGAGAGATATCTGAAGGGATGAAGGTTTCAAAACACGGTCAAATTCTTCTGTCACAATGGTGCAACCCCATGGATTTAAGAGAATTGCGTGGGTGTTACAGATATCAGGATTTGGCCATATAGGTCTCCAGTAGGAGGAGAACTCATTAGTGCAGGGGTTAGCTGGAGGTGGTGATGGTGTAGATCTTCATAGCTGTTTTCCTCACTGTGTGCAGGATTGTGTCCCAGAGTTGGTAATCTGCCAGATTTTTCCAACGTTTTACTCTGTGATTATTATCATAAAAGATCTATTGTTACTGCACTGTGCCAAGTTTTATTTACTGCTTAGCATACTCAGAGGAACTTTGAACTCCTGACCTTTTCTATCCCCCAGCGTCCCAAGCTAAGTGGATTGCTCACAGTAATGAGCAACAGTAAGTAGTGTCCTATAATCTCGGCTGATCTCTGTACCTAGCAGTCAGACCATCCAAGATACAGCCTTTTTGGACTTTCAAGGGACACTACTGAAGTCAGTGGAATGATTGGATCTCCCCCAATAAGACTGTGCCCATATGTGAAGCTATTGAGGGTCATGTTTAGTCTAAAAAGCTGTGTGTCTTGTCTTCTAATTTTGTGCTCTAAGTTTCACTCTTCAGCAACATCATTTGTTTGGAATTTTTTTTAAGTTACACAAGTCCTTGCTCCTTACCTAGGCTCTTTGCTTTAAAGCTGTAGGGCTGCTTGCGTCATTAAAGACTCCTGTATGAAGGGCTGGGCTCTTGGCTCCCTAGGCAATTATTCTTTTAAAAGAAATACAGCTGTAATCTGCCAAATCCTAAATAACACCCTATGCCATTATACCTCTCCTGTATGTTTTCTGTTGTGTATAACCAGGAATAGAAACATTTCTGCCTTCTATTCACAATGAAATTTTCCCATGATGCTGTTTTAAATCTGAATGGAGCCATGACTTCAAGAACTTAGGAGTAGCTGGAGTCTGATATTGGCATGACAGTATTTCTTGCAGCTGGAGACCTGTCAAAATGTAGAATTGCCCTTTCAAGCCCATTTACCTCTGCAGGGGAAGGATGGCCTTTTGGTTAAGGCACTGAACTGGGATACAGGAAATTAAGGTTCTGGTCCCAATTGGCTCATGTGACCTTGAGCATGTCACCCAGGGCCTGATCCACAGACTAGTGAAGTTAGTATCTGTTTGTGCTTCAGTTCCCCTGCTGTGAAATAGAAATAATGATGCTTCCCGCCCTCACGGGGGTCTTGTGGGGCTAGATTCATTAATGCCCATGAGATATTCAGATACTACAGAATCACAAGAATGTACGGCAGGAAAGGGCCTTGAGAGTCATCAAGTCCAGGCAGGACCAAGTACACCTAGACCATCCCTGACAGGTGTTTGTGCAAACTGCTTTTAAAAACCTCTAGTGTTGGGGATTCTACAGCCTCCCTTGGAACCCTGTGCCAGAGCTTAACTACCCTCAGAGTTAGTTAGAATGTTTTTCTTAATATCTATCTATAATGATAGCAGCCACCTAGAATTAGGAGTTAGGAGCCTCCTGGCTAACTCTTTTCTTTGAATACTATGTGATGTTGTTGGTATAGTACTACCATCAGGAACACTAAGGAAAAGGTTTATCACAGCATGATAGCCCAATCTAAGACCTGTATGCACCCCTAATCGAAGAAATACCAGAATAAAGTCTATATACAGGATGGCATTATTATACTTGTTGATGGTGCCCACTGTACTTTGTACTCAATTCCTTTTACCTAGTGAAGGTTTTGCCTTTCCTGTATGTATATTTTGCTCTTATAAAAACAGAAATTACTGAAGAAAAACCACAGCTGTTCGATCTCTTTTGATTATTTCTTCTGACTGTTCTTTGATCATCCATAGTACACATAGATTCACAGCCAATTTGGTCTCCGTCTCATTATTTGGACCAGCAATCTTTCAGTTAGTTATTTATAATATCTTTAGAATAAAAAATAAAGGTTGTATATAAGACAAATAGGTATCTGTCTCATCCCAAAGTGTTGTATGGTACAATAGTCACTATACAGGGTGTTTCTGAATTGCACCCTTCTTTCAGTGGCATGTAGGGTATATACACATGTGGTCCCCCTAGCACGGGCAATAATAGCAATGAGACACAGCTGAAGCAAGCAGAGTAAAGACAGGCCTGAAGGGTGTGGGTATGTACTTGTGTACATACCCCACGTGGTTTTCTACTCACCCAAGCTGACTCCCCAGCTACACAGCTATTTCTAGCAGTGTAGTGTCCCACTGCCTTCCTGATGCTTGTGCCTTTCCCCACCACAGGCAAAGACTCCTGTCACTGGGAAAGGCTCTGTGTGGTGGACTATTTACCCCACGCTTGCCCAGAAAGGGTTCATGTGGATTGAGAAGGGGGCTAATTAACCCAACAAGCCACAGCTGAGGGGAATCAGGTGGCTAAGTAATCCCCTGACTGAGTGAGGGAGCCCAGCTGAGGGGGAATGAGCTGGGCTGGGATTTATAAAGACAGGAAACTGAGGGGAGAGGGGGCTGTAGGGAAATGGATCCTAGTTGCTCCCTGGGAGAAGTGTTGGGAGGCTATAGAGACATGTAGCTTCTCCCTGAAAGGAGGGAGTGGTGAAGTTGGCAAACCAGGGAGTGCCCGGTAGTAAGGAAAAGACTCAGGGAAAAGCAGTAAGGGAATGGACCTTGACTGCTGACTAGAGGGCTTGTGAGCTGGAACCTGGAGTAGAGGGTGTGCCTAGGCTCCCCTGCCAGCCACTGAGGGAGTGGCAGTATGTGGCAGTGAATGGGAGGACTGCCTGGGATGGCTGAAAGAAGACTGGTACCCTGGAAGGGGAAAATGAGTCTAGTGAGCTAGCTAGAAGGCCGAGTCATGAAGATGCAGCAGCAGTTCATGGAGCGAGACAGGAATTGCAGACCCAGAGAGAAAAGTGGAGAGATGGTGTGCAACTGCGGGAAGGGGCATCAACCTTGTGAAGCTAATCTCTAGCATGGCGAGGAAGGAGCGCCATCCTAGCGGTGAGTGGAGCATCCTGTCACCCTCCAGCAGAGGGAAAAGGCTCTAGCAGGGGGGAGGCAGTAGGGAAAGGCTCGGCCTTTCCCAGGTGTCTCCCCTGCAAGTCAGTTCCTATACCATGTTGCTACACACTACAGTGTGGATGCAGTGCACTTTTCACTGCAGTGTGTGGCTACGCATACCCTATGCGCCGCTGCCAGTGGTGTGTAGTGCAGACGTAGCCCTCGGGTAAGCAGTTATGAGCAACTTCCGATCAGAACCTATGCTGTTCTGAAACTATTAATACAAAGTAAATTCTCCCTCGTTGTCCGAAAGAGGCATGGTCTAGCACATGACTGGGAGTCAGGAGCTCCTAACTTTTAACCCTAACACTAACTCATGTGGTCTGGAGAAAGTCACCTACCCTCTCTGCCTCAATGGAAAGGTGACCTCCCAGTAGGCTTCCACTAACACACAGGATATGTCTACTGATAATGTGCAGGAAAATACATGTACCAGTGTTGGCTGAGTTGGTAGTTTTTTACAATTACAAGATTTGCCGGCCTGCTCCTGCGCCCATCTGAGTTTTGCAGCACAGCTAATGAGAGCTTTACCGTCAGACCAATGTCAGCATGAAGAGCTAGATGGGGACACTACATGAGATCGGAGGGAGTACAAGGAGCTCACCTTTTCCCACACCAAACGGCTGGCCCAAATTGTAATCTCTGCCTCCTCCTGACTCTCTGGGGTGCAAGCCTCTCCAAGAGGGCTGGGTGTGCAGTCTGCCGTGGAAAGAAGCATGTGCGGTACCCTAAGGCGAGTGCAGCAAGCAAGCTCCTCTTGAGGAACAGAGAGCTCCAACACATGCCTTGAGGCACAGCTCTTCCCAGGGCTCTTACTCGCCACCACTCTTGGGGCAGGGCAGTATCTCTGAATCAGAATTTCTCAAACTTCATTGCACCGTGATCCCCTTCTAACAAAAATTACTACATGACCCTGGGAAGGGGGACCAGGGGCCCAAGCCCTGCCTCCCTGGGGGGTGCCAAAGCTTGAGGGCTTCAGCCCTGGGCACTGGGGCTCGGACTTTGTCTTCAGCCCCAGCAAGTCTAACACCAGCCCTGGTAACCCCATTAAAATGGGGTCCTGACCTACTTTGGGGTCCCACCCCACAATTTGAGAAATGTTGCTCTAAAGTACAGTTGAGGCTTAAACTTGTAGTTAATATAATGAAGAGAATTGCTGTAGGATAGAGGCCAGTTCCTTGTCTCTGGCATCATTCTCCCATATCCGTCTGATGATGATTGTTCATGTTTATTACAATAGTGTCTAAGGGCCAACCAAGAATGGGACCCCACTGTGCAAGGCACTGCACAGACAGAGTAACACACAGTTGATGCCCTAAAGACTTTACGATTTAAACTGACAAAACAGATACGGGGCTAGGGTGGTAGGGGGGAGAGGTGGAACACACAAGCAGCCTGAAAAATGTCATGGGGGCACACATCATGTTAGTTCGACATTATGTTCTGTTTTGGTGTGGGTTTAGGTTTTTTTGGAGGAAGGGGGATCACTTAGGAAAGAAAAGTGAAGTGAGAGAGGGGACAGGCCAGGGGAGAAGAGTGAAGCTCAGGTGAAAAGATTTTGATGGAGGGAAGGAGTTAGAGCAAAACTGGACAAAGTTCTGTGAATGTCCAGAGGGTCCCTCCTTTGCCAGCTTCTGCTCCTGCCAGCTGGCCTTTGGCTGTCTCCTCCCTGCTGTTTTTCCCCAAGGCCACATGGGAGTGGGGACAGGGGAAGGCAAGACACCACCTGGGCCCTACTGCAACCAGAGTATGAGATCTCACCTGCACAGCTCTGGGTTCTTAGAATCATAGAAGATGAGGGTTGGAAGAGACCTCAGGAGGTCATCTAGTCCAACCCCCTGGTCAAAGCAGGACCAACCCCCAACTAAAACATCCTAGACAGGGCGTTGTCAGGCCAGGCCTTAAAAACCTTTAAGGATGGAGATTCTGTGGGGAGGGTGACCCAGCTAAGCTCCGTTTTACCCTCTCCTGCAAGTGCTTCAATCCTTGCTTTGACTGCTTCTGCTGCTACTCTCTGGCAGGCTCCCACTTTGCAGTTGTCCCCCAAGATCACATGGAATGGGGAGGACGCGCACAGTCTGGGTCCTATTTCCCCATATTGGCAATACAATTAGTCGTTGGGTCATCACTTGGGATTGGACCCTGAGACCTCCAGAGATAAGAGTCTGGGCCTTAAGGACTATGTCTATCTGGTAGCTGTAGCAGATTCTTTGTCCTGTGTGTGTCAGGCACAGTGGGGATGTGTAACCCACAGTGACTGGGGGTTACACCAGCCAGCAAAGTGAAATCATTGGGTGTTTTACATGAGGAAGAATGGCAGGATTTAGCCCTATGTCATTAAATCTGCCTTAGTTCCTATACCATGTACCATGATATGCTTCCCCTTTGTGTGAACTTTCCTAATGCCGAGCTGTAAACTAATATCAGGGTTGCAACTTCATTTTCTGAGAGACAGCTGGCTGGTTATCAAGAAGCTTTTCTGAGATAGGAGCAGTTCCAAACAAGCAAGAGGTCACAGCCTGAACTGGAGACGGAGGTCATTCAAATAAGCTTTAGTCATCTATTTTGTTTGTTTCAATAAAACCACACACAAGGCAATTTGCAATGCAGAGCAAAGTCTGTGATCAGAGTCATCATCTCAGGAGAGAAACAGATACATCTGGGGCGAAGGAAACAATGCATACCGCTGCTAACTGGAGATAAAACAGGTTTTGATTAGGATTTGGGGTCATGAGGTTTGCACCCTGAATAACCATCCTCCTCTCCTGACTCTTGCTCTCTGGGAATACAGAGAGCCATTAATTTGCCCTTGTGTTTTTGTTTGCTAGGCTGGATTAACAGGCAGGAAATCAGCATAAAAATAGGTAACTGCCTAAATTCAAATTATTTTCCATGAAAAAAATGTTGTGGCCAGACAGAGCTGCCTCCTTCCCCAGAAAAACTCATGGGGCACAGGTCTCGGGGGAGGAATCATCGTGAGTTTCCTCTGCATTATTCCTTTGGGGGTTAAAGTGAAGTCACTGCTTCTCAAGCAAAACTCCCTCTGACTTTACGGATGGCAATGGGACGTTTGTCTGAGTGAGAAGTGCAATATTTGGTACATACATTTTCAACTGGCATTTCTTATTCTCACAGCAATTTTATACTCTGGTGCCCAGAGTCTTCTATCCCGTTTTTAAATGTGCTGACTGGAGGAAATGCAAGGAATCCTGAATAGTAACATGGCTCTTTACCTCTCTCCCCACCGTGCCTCACCATCACCTCTTATCATTTTAGTATGTTAATGTTTATTGTTCAGCTTCTATTTTGCACATTGTGTGATGAATTGAAAAAAGCTGGCTAACTGGTAGGCCTCAAAATGTAACTTATAAATGGAGAATCATCAAGCAGGTATGTTCCTGGGATCAGTTCTTGGCTCTATGTGCTCTTTAACATTTAACACATCAATGAGCTGGAAGAAAACAAAATCATCAATGACAAAGTTTGCAGATGACACACAAACTGGGAGAGTGGTAAATAATGAAGTGGACAGGTGACTGAAACAGAGCGATCTGGATTGTTTGCTTGTGCCCAGTTTACCAAGTAATCTGCATTTTAATACAGCTAAATGTAAAGGTCTACATCTAGGAACAAAGAATGTAGGCCTTACCTACATAATGGGGGACTCTACCTTGAAAAGCAGCGACTCTGAAAAAGATTTGGGGGATGGATAATCAGCTGAACATGAGCTCCCTGTGCGATGCTGTGGCCAAAATGGTGCAATTCTTGGATGCATAAACAGGGGAAGTCTCAGGTAGGAGTAGAGAGGTTATTTTACCTCTATATGTGGCACTGTTGCAATCACTGCTGGAAAACTGGGTCCAGTTCTGCTATCCACAATTCAAAAAGGATGTTGAAAAATTGGAGAGATTTCAGAGAAGAGTCACAAGAATCCTTTTTAAAGGATTAAAAAACATGCTTTATAATGACGGCCGCAAGGAGCTCAATCTATTTAGTGTAACAAAGAGAAGGTTAAGGGGTGACTTGATCACAGTTTATAAGTAGCTACATGGGGAACAAATATTTGATAATGGGGACTTCAGTCTAGCAGAGAAGGTATAACAGGATCTAAAGGCTAGCAGTTGAAACTAGATGAATTCAGACTGGAAATAAGGTGTAAATTTTTCACAGTGAGTAATTAACCTTTTGGGACAATTTACCAATGGTTCTGGTGGATTTTCCATCACTGGCAACTTTTAGAAAAACATCCAATCTTGATTTAAAGATTTTTCTCTAAGAATTATTTTGCGGGGAGTTTCCATGGTCTGTGTTATACACGAGGTCAGAGCAGATCTCAAAGGTTCTCTCTGGCTTTGGCATCCACAAATATATGCCATGTTAGGTGACTGCACCATAACCTCATGTGGAGGGGGATGGAGTTCATTATCATAATTCATTTTTTCTTTTTATGGCATTCTGCTGAGTATCGTCACTTTTCAATACATTTATATGGGAAGAAAAAGACACTAGTCTCACATAGACTAGCTGCATCAGTCAGTTTTGGCTAATTACATGAGAGCTGATTTAACCTTTTTATAATCAGTAAATCCCAGGAAATGCCTTTTTTTAAATAAAATAG
Organism: Lepidochelys olivacea; assembly: GCF_965140295.1. Lineage (NCBI taxonomy): Eukaryota > Metazoa > Chordata > Testudines > Cheloniidae > Lepidochelys > Lepidochelys olivacea. Next base: position 13,940,938 of record NC_140413.1, read on the forward strand.
TAAAACAAAACACTATCAGCTCTGAATTTTGACATGGCAAATAACATTAGTTTTACATTATGGGCCATATGCTTAAATCTATGGCACTTCGGATACTTTGATGGAGACATACTGGAGGACATACTTATACTCACTGGAGATCTGGCTAAATATATCTAGCTAAAGATCCCATATGAGAGGCTTTGGTAGAGCTTTTTATAAGCTATTTAATGTTAGTGGACATTTATTCTTGAGGCATCTGGAAGATGTCTGTAGTGGATGTGGGTGGGATAGACCATATCTGAAGGGATGTGGGATGGAAACTTTGTATCTTTCACAGACTGGTGCAACCTGTTCACAAAACAAATTGTTCATTGAAATACAGTAATGTTGAAAATAGCATATGACTGTACGCACATACCCATACTCAAGGAAATACAGTATATGCATTCTGCTGCTTGCTTATCTGAACATTCCAAGATGTTTCTTTTATCTGTTCTACAAATGTCAGTGTAGGAAGATTATAAATGGCCGTGTTGCTGGTTTTAAGCATGTTTTGAAAGCAGTGAGGTTAAAGATGAATAGAAAAGTTTTCAGGTTATGGTTAGGTTGACAATCCTCTCCCCATTTCTGTATCGTTTCTGGAGATCTGATATAAACTAAAAGGATCCATGCCAGTCTTTTGCTGAGGTGGGTCAAACCGTGGGGATCACACTCTGTTTTCTATAACCTTCAAGGATTCTAACAAAAATATTCTGTGCAGTAGAGGTATTATTAATAAATATTTAAATATAATAAGCCAATTCTGGCATCATTCAAAGAAATTTCAGAATGTTAAAAACTGATCCTGAGACAAATCACCAACATGAACTTTAAAATTTCTATGTATGTGTTCTTGTGTATCAAGCATCCTCAAAAACACTAACAGCTTGTGATTAATCACTGGTTGCATGTCAGGGCAATTGACCCCTTTGTCCAAGTACCTTCAGTCTCAGTTTGAGCAGGAAGGGGTCCTGTATTTTAGCTATTATATTGGATTACTGTGGTGCAAGGAAGTAATAAATTCATGTAGTCAGTTCAAAAGAACTAGGCCACTACTGGATATTCCATGATTTAATATGTACTTCCTGGTAACTAAGAAAAGTGTTCTAAATATATTTTGCAGCTAGGTCTGACTTCCGTTTTGTCTGCACCCAGCTACAAACAAACAATGCTCTGCATGCCCAACATTGAGTCAGTAAAATACAGTAGCTGAATCCACTATATTAACCATGTACACTTTGGACACAAGTCAAACTTTCTCAGTCTTGATAGCCATTCTGGGTTAACAGTGAAGTCTGTATAAAATAAATAAGTGTACTTTATTCCAATCACCTGAACCTCATGGATGTGGCCTACAACCCATACTACCCAATGACCTGAACTACGAATTTGGAAGATTAAGGGGATAGCGCTGATGCAATAAACTTAGATGTCTTTAAGGCATTTGATTTAGCACCACACATGATTTAAAAAATAAAACTATAAAAAACTCAACATGGCACACATTTAGTGGATTAAAAACTGGCAGACAGGTCTCACAAGGTAATTATAATTGGGGAATCATCAAGTAGTTGTGTTTCAAGTGGGGTGCACAGGGTTTGTTCTTAGCCCTACACTATTTACCATTTTATCAGTGACATGGAAAAAACAAAATCTTTCCTGATAAATGTTGCAGAAGACACAAAAAATGACAGAGTGGTAAATAATGAAGAGGACAGGTCACAGATACGGAGTGATCTGAATTTTTTGATAGGCTGGACCACGCAACCAATATGCATTTTAATATGGTTAAATGTAAATACTGCTAGCAATAAGGACTGTAGGCTCTACTTACAAGATAGGGGGTGCTATCCTGGGAAGCAGTGACTTTGAAAAGAACTTGAGGTTCTGGGCGGGTCCTGGTGGATTATCAGTTGATCATGAGCACTAAGTGCCATATTGTGACCAAAACTGCTAATGTAATCCTGGGATGAATAAACAGGGGAATCTTGAGTAGTAGTAAAGTCAATTCATGAAGGATGTTGATACATTGGAAAGGGTTCAGAGAAGACCCACAAGAATGATTAAAGGATTGGAAAACATGTTTTATAATGCTAGACTCAAGGAGCTTGATCTGTTCATTTTAACAAACAGAAGGTTAAGGAGTGACTTGAGCACACTCTATAAGTAGGTACATGGGGAACAGAAATTTAATAATAGAGGGCTCTTCAGTCTAGCAGATAAAAGTATATTGAAGTCCATTGGCTGGATGTTGAAATTAGACAAATTCAGAGTAGAAATTAGGCACATGTTTTTAACAGAGTAATTAATCACTGGAACAATTTACCAAGCATTGTGGTGGATTGTCCATCACTGAAAATGTTTAGATCAAGATTGGACGTTCTTTCTAAAAGATAATTCTGGTTTGAACGAGAACATAATTCAGGGAGGTCCTATGACCTGTGATACAGGAGGTCAGTTTAGATTATCACAGTGGTCTCTCCTGGCTATATAATCCATGAATGCAAACATCAGTCTCTCTCTAATATTCTGCTTCCAGTGAACTCTCGTAGGGTTTATCAGTATTTTAACATGGCAGCATTTAGCTGCCATGCTTTCAGTTTTACTATCTAGCTGTTGTTCCATTAAACATTTTGATTCCAAGTGGATGATAGCAATGTAAACCGTTATAATAACACTCTCTTAGGAGGGGGTCTTCTGGGATCCACTCCTTGGACCCACGCGTAATGGTCACAGCATGAAGAAAGCATTTTAGGAAGTAGTTTCTAGGGATGGATTATTCTCCAAAGGTAATATCAGCCACAGGGAGCCATATGAAGCCAGACAAGCTGAAAGCAGCACGTATTTGTGATGGAAATATCCCCCTAAACACCCGGCTTGACTCCTCATGCATGCATTGCCATGATAGCTTCAGAATTAGGATTACTTAGCTCAACTAGACCTTCAGCGTTCTTAGCACACTGTGAAACACCCAGGAAAGGAGTTTAGAGAGATGCTAAAGACTTTCACGTGGGAGGTGAAATGAAGTGGCTGTGATAAGAACATGCTCTATCACTGAGAAGCGAAAAGAAGTAATACTGCTATAACCATGACTCCAGCCTCCTAGCCATTTGCTAGAGCTAATGGAGCAAACATGCACCTGTGCAGGAAAGGAGTGCTGCAGAGTAGTACTGATTAAGAGAGGCTTGGCTGTGGGGTCCCCAGAAAGCACCTGTGAAAAGAGGGGAGGAATAAACCAGGATAAGGCTGCCTCTGTGGCCAAGGGAGGGATCTAAGTGACAGCCAAGCGACACATGCAAACTAGCTTCCTATTTTACAGAAAGGTAGCTTGAAGCCTAGAGAAATTAAGTAACTTGCCCAGTGCCATGCTGCTAATCAGTGGCAGAACTGAAGCTAGAAGTCAGACGTTCCTGGGCCGAGTCCACTAAGTCGCATTGCTTCTCGCAAGTATTTTCCTTTGCCTCTAATCCTCCAAGACCAACGGCTCTCCATCCCCAAACTTAATTATGTAGTAAAAGGGACAGTCTTGCATCAGGAGGGAGGTGGGCTGGAAGACCTGATAGGTTTATTCCACCCTTAATTTGTATGATTCATTGTCTGTCGTATTTCATAATACTTAAAAGCACTCCTCCATCCACAGCTTCTTACAGACCCGGCTGCTGCTTCTTGGCCGTGATTTTCACTGCCTGTTTCAGAACAGGACTTGACTCAGACGCTTTCCACTGATGACATAAGGAGTTTCCCTGTCACACCCAACTGAAGAGTTCAGATAAGACTCAGCACGGAGGCTTGGTGGGGAACTAACTGGTACAGACGTTGTAACAAAGGAAACATAAGCCTGTAATTTTGCATGAGCACCTATGGCAAAGTATATGCTAGACTTTAGACCTGATTCTCGTTTACACTTAACCCACTTTACACTGCTCTGGCAATGTGAAGGGGCCTTAATGTGAGAGTCAGTTGTATTTTCACCCACTTTTAGGCCCCTTTCTATGACTAGAATGTTGCAAAGTGGCCCTTATGTAAATGAGAATCGGAGGTGTTATCTCTGGTGAACAGCTTGCTATATCTTTCCCAGCGGCTTTGTGATACTCCTCTGCCTATGCTTTTGTTCTGTCTGCACAGTTCTAACCCAGCAAGAGCAAAATACAGGGCCGCAACCTCTTTTAATATTTGACAAAGCTCTAGGATCAGGTATCCAACAAACAGTAACGGAGGAGGAGGCTTGAAACGCCAGGAGCTGCTTTTCTTTAATGTGAATAAACATTTTCTGGAGCTGCAGTGTCTGGATGTCATATCCGCTATCAATATTTCTCAGGAATAAAACAGAAGGTTCCTGCTGTCATTGAAGTCAGTGGCAACTGTCAATGACTTTGGTGGAAGCAAGATAATACTACCCAGCTGTTACATAAAAATGTTCAGCAGTAGATTCCAAAGAACTTTACAAAGGAGGTCAGTTTGATTATTGGGAAACTGTCACCAGCTTGTGCCTCAATGTGCCCAAGGTCACCCAGCAGACCAGTACCAGAGCCAGGAATAGGATCCAGATCTCCCCAGACCCCCCAGTGCTCTATCCACTAGGTCATATTGTCTCATGTTGATATGCTGCAATGCTAAATGTAGGTCTCAAATGCATGATGTGTCCTATGACAAGGCACCGCTGACAGCTACAGGTCCCAGCTTCCAGAGGCTGGAAATAACCTGAAGTGATTGAAGTCCTTCTTCTCAAACCCAGCCCAGAGACTAATTAAGGTCAGCTGTTCTTCCAGAGCACTCACCTGTGGAGTCCCACAAAGCTCGGTCCTGTCCCTGTTCTTATTCAGCATCTACAGGAAGCCTCTTGAGAGCTGGCTGACACCCAGCTCCGTACCCCCTCCCTGAATGCCTAACTGAGGTTAGCACCTGGGTGAAGAGCAGCTGACTAAAAATGAGCCCTGGCAAGTGGGAGATGATGCTGGTACGAAGAGAGAAGCAGGTGGAAGAACCCTCTTGAATAGCATCTAAAGATGCTAAAGGGCACTGTAGTCTAACAAACACAGACATAACAAGCACCAGTGGCTGGAAGTTAAAGCCAGACAAATTCAAATTAGAAATAAGGCACACATTTTTCACAGTAAGGGTGACAGTATTGGAACAAGCTCCCAAGGGAAGTGGTGGATTCTCCAGTTCACAATGTTTTCAAATCAAGACTGGATACCTTTCAGGGAAAGATGATTTAGCCAAACCCATGTTACTGGGCTCAATGCAGAATAACTGGATGAAATTACATGGCCTGTGTTACGTAGGAAGTCAGACTAGATTATCTAATGGTCTCTTTGAGACTGAAATCTATTAATCTCCTTCAGATTGCTGGGGGAAGTGCTTTTTCTCTAATCAAGAAATTACTTCTACAGGCTCAGAATGGAGAGAGAGATTATTTCTGTTTTTTAAAGAGGAAGCACTCAGATACTTTCATGATAGTGGCTCTATATTACTTAGATTAAAGGAAGGTGGGGTGGAAGAATAGCTCAGCGGTTTGAGCATTGACCTGCTAAACCCAGGGTTGTGAGCTCAATCCTTGAGGGGGCCATGAAGGGATCTGGGGCAAAAATTGGGGATTGATCTTGCTTTGAGCAGCGGAGTTGGACTAGATGAGGTCCCTTCCAATCCTGATATTCTATGAAATAGCAGTGTGTTTTCAGGGAGGCCATGGTTTGTGTTTATCCATCAAACAATAGCATTTCTCTCCATTTGTGTGGAGGAATCTGACTTTGGTGATATCTTCCCTGTTAAAAATATAAAAGGAAATATAATGGAGGATAGTTTGGTACTCATCAGTCTGAGGAAACAGGAATCCAGATTCAATACACCTTTCCTTTCCAGGCCAATTGAGTTCAGGGAAGCTGCTGAAGTGAATGAGTGAAAGAATTGCCTATGATCTCTTGAGCCTTGTATCTTAGACTGAGCAGGTGTTTGCGGACTCACTGGATGATGGTAGGGTTAACAAAAGTTGGAAATAGTTATTTCTCTGATAAAATGTCTAATTTCTTATGTCACACAAGAGGGAAAAGGGATCAGGGCTTGAGTCATGCCGAAATGCTCCAAAAAGCTGTTCTGGCACTTTTTACAGGAGCCAGAATGGTGTTCTGGTACTATCGCTCAATTACCAGAAGTGACTTTTGGCAGTTTGTTTTTTTACTACTCAAGCTACTACTTTACACTACTACTGAATGTGATAAGTGTGGAGGTTTCCTCAAATAACGAACGAGCTCTCAGAGGATAGGGTCAGGGTGATCCAAAGAACATATGTGTCACAATTGCAGGGCTATTTGCACCTCAATCCCTTCTCTGCTCTCTTTCAGAGCACCTGCTCAGGTGTTAGGCCTCTTGCCATTCCCCGTCTCGGGGATTCTTCAGAGGTGCTGGAACTCGGGGTGCGGGGGGTGGTGCAGCACCTCCTGTCTTGAAGTGGTTTCCATCATATACAGGCTTTACAGTTTGGTTCAATGTCTCTCAGCACCCTCACTATACAAATGGTTCCAGCACCACTGGTATTCTTCCACTCTTAGACCAGGGCCTGTGTTTTCCTTCTGTAAATGTAGTTTCCATCTTGTTTTAGTATTCAGTAATGTTGTTCATGCAAAGTTTAACTTTTCAGTCAACATCTTAACTTTTAGACCTGCCTTAATTTCCCTCACTTCATGGCTAGTGTTTCTTAAATAGGAACAGTCTTGTTAAGAAGGGGTAACCCTAACATGACTCCTGTCTGTATATGCGACTATTTATTATATCATATAGATGGCTTATAGAGCCCTGAGCGTTTCATACAGATAGGTATTATTTTGCAGAGGGCATTAAAATTGTACACAATTCCCACTATTTCCTATTTCTCTTATTCTGGCCTGTTTGGGGGTCTGGAGGAGCCAGCCATCACATACTTTTAAATATTCCAGCTTTAGTGCCAGTGTTTACATAACGGATATTTTCAAAGGCAGTTACACAGCATGCCATGTGAAAAAAAACATTCTCTCCTGCTTTACATTTTATGGAAAGGAAAGATACAGCTAAAGTCTCAGCTTGACAGCCCCCACAGTTGAACTGGCTCACAGGGTTAAGCACTTGGATGATTCACTTTGAACTTAACTTTTCCTCTTTAGAGCCCCATCTCTCAGTACCTCTTCCCCACCTACTCCCCAGGTACGACAGGTCCCCAGTCAGAAAGCCTATGTAAAATTGCCATCATTTTGTTTCAAGACTCCCAAAAGAACAGCAGTGTTAGATTATTTCTGGAGCACGGCATTACAGAACATGACTAAGAGTGGATGAGCGGGGCATACATTACTGGCCAACAAAATGATAAAATGGTGCATGTATTCCTTCACAAGATTCCCAGATGGAGACCTCATGCTTGACAATTTGCATAGGTTCTCCAGACACATTGTTTCTGCTTTGTTCTCCCAACCCTCCGTTTATGCGAGATGCCAAGGCTACTGTCTGCCTGTCATTTTAAATTGTGCCAACTCACAACAACAGGATGGTTTTCTCAATGGAAGACGTGTGTGGAAGACTGCAGTGGAGTTACTCCTGATTAGCACCAGTGAAAGTGAAAAGAGAATCAGGCCCTCACTTTTTCTAGGATTAGCAGAGAAGTGAGCCAGCAATGATCGTGTTTTATATTGTTCCCTCTTCTAGGCATCCTAGTGCATCCTCTGTCCTTGTGACTATCTTTTAAATCGTACACTCTTTGAAACAGGGACAGTCCTCATTTTGGGTCTGATGCAATGTTCATGAAGTCAATGGATGTCATTCATTTGACCGCTGGGAACTTGGTCCTAGTCCCTGGGTGTCTAGTGGAGCACCAATGGCACAAACCTGAATTGGCTGTTGCTTGCTTGATGCTCCAGCTCCTCTCTACGTTTTTTTCTTGATGATTCTCTCCAGCCACTTCATTGTGTGATCCATTAGCTCGATAGGTCAGTAATTACTACATTTGTTCACATCTTCTTTACACTTGAAGGTCAGGACCAATGTGCTGCCTTTGTCTACTCATCAGGCATTTTTACAGTCTGGAGACATAAGCTGAAAAGGTTTGACATCTTCACCACTCCTTCATCACCTAACGCTTTAAAGGCATTGACTGGTAAACTGCCTTCCCATGTTCCATCACCTTTAGTGCTGTCAGAGCCTCCACCTGCTGTGGTGATAATTTGTGTGATGTTGTACATACTTCCCTCAATGGTTTTTTTTCACGTTCTCTCCATTGACATAAAACAACAGTCACCTCCTAATGATTTCACTGTCTTTCACCAGCACTCCTCTGTTTTCATCTTTGACACACTTCATAGTTCCCTAGTCCTCTGTGCTTCTTTCCCTAATTTTGGCTAATCTATATATTCCTTTTCCTCCTTTCCTCATGAATAGTCCTGCATATAAGATACCTGACCTTTAGCTTCCACCCTTACTCTTTTCACAGTTTTCTTTACCAGCTTGTATTCCTCATAACTTTCCGCTGTTCTCACTTTCTGCCATCGCTTAAACGTTTCCTCCTCCTTCCTTGCTGCTTCCTGTACATCTATTCTCTCCTTCTGTTTAGCCACAGACTGGTTGTAGACTTTCTTTAATATGTTTGGATATTTTTTCTCACACCTTCTTGGTATCCTTGTGGTTGGTTTGGTCATTGTCCAAGCTCCACGGAACTTGATCATTAAATCTCAAACTAACTTCCCTATCGGAGAACCTCCACCGCTCTGTCCTTAGTTCCATAACTCATCTCTTCCCATGAAGAGCAATGTCTGTAAAGCACTGGTGAGACCATTACTAGAATACTGTGCCTGTTGGTGTCAAAAAGAACGTTGAAAAATGGGCAAGTGTTCAGAAAGGAGCACCAGGCTGGAAAACAAAGTCTGGAAAACAAGCCTTATAGTGAGAGGCTTAAGGCGCTCAGTCTATTTAGTTTATCTAAGAGATGATTAAGATGCGATTTGATCACCACAGTCTTCAAGAGCCTGCATGGAGAAGATATTTCTGACAGAGATTTCTGGAGCAGAGGGCTCTTAAATCTAGCTGAAAAGGGCAAAATGAGATCCAATGGTTGTAAATCAAAACAAGACATATTCAGACTGGAAATAAGGAGCTGCTTTTTTAACCAAGGCTAATTAACCTCTGGAACAATTTACCTAAGGATGTGGTGGCTTCTCTATCACTTGACTGCCAGATCCAGTCTCCATTTAAAGATGTCTTCTGTCAAACAGACATTATGGGCTTGATACAAAAATCACCAGGTGAAATCCCCTAGACTGGGTTATTCAGGAAATCAGACTAGATGATCATACTGTTCCCTTTTGGCCTTAAAATTTATAAATCTATGTTGCATGAAAGCTCCATAATGAACTCCTGGCATCCATCCTATCTCCTGTCTCCATTCCAAACAATCCAGCCTCTCATTTATTAAATCTTCTACAGAGGCTGACTTTCTCCCAAGCAGCTAGCTTCCACTCTGCTGCAGAAGAACAATTGGAGGATAAAGTGATTGTGTTCATGGCTTTAAAATGTTTGGCATATTGTACTGTTCACAAAGGGTGCCTCCAGAGCCCACTAGAGTCAGTGGGAGTCTTTCCATTTAGTGGGCACTGGATCAGGCCCTTATTTCACTTCCCTCCCCCCCGCCCCCAGAAACATGCAGTTCACTTCATGCTCATGTATCCGTGTTCCTATCTCTGCTGCCCTCACAGTGTATATGGAGAGCTCTTCAAGCAGATCCAATACTGAGTTAGGCCAGAATTCAGGAGAGGACTTCAGCATGTGCTTAAAGTTAAGCACATGCTTGAACCTCATTGATTTCAAGCACGTGCTGAAGTGCTGTCCTTCCAGAATCACGCCCTTAATGTGCAGTAGAACTTCACTTATTCAACCATCGTGTATCAATTAAATACAGAGGTGACATGAGTGATATGTCACTCTCCCTCCAGACATCACACACTGGTGTGTATAGAAAGAGATCACTAAAGAAATGTTCCCCTGACTATAGGGGGAGCTGGCCAAGTGACCGCTGCATAAAGCGTTACAAATTGCCATTTCCCTTCTCTCACTTGTGCTCCTGCCACAGGAAATTTCCACTATCACTTACCAGTTCAAGGCCATCCCCAACTCAGCAGCAGATGCTGCTGCCAGAGCAGGAGCGGGAAACTGGCTGGGCTAAGCTCCCGCTACCTGTAAATCCCCATGGCCTATCTGCCCTCCTCCTTTCAGAGGGGCAGGTGGTGCGATAAAGAGAAACAGGCCATGTTTCTCCACAACCACTCCACAGGCAGAGCAAGTGATGCCAGTGGCTAATCCCCACTCTGAGAGCAATACGTGGGCCAGGAGCTCTTCCAGCACCAGGAGTGGGACAAAAGAGAGAGCACCAGGCTGGGCTGCCCCCGGACAGCCCCCAGCAACACAGGCTGCACTCAAGGAAAACAACCTTCTCCTGCTGGTAGCTAGCCTGGTTAGTGCTGTAGCTCAGGTAGTAGCTGTGCATGCTGAAAGTTCAGGGTTTTAACCCTAGGGATGACTTTATGAATGGGAGGGGTTTTGTGCGTAAGCGTAAATATATATTTGTTTGTTTTTTAAAAGAAATCTAAGAAATGATATGCAAAATCCCCTTCATTACAAGAACTTTATTAAGGTTGCAAAGCCCAACAGTTGGAAGTCAAGATATGCCAGATTTATGCTTGCCCTTGTGCATATGCATTATGATACAATTCTTGTTTCAATGTTACAACGCCTGTTTTAAAGCACGTTTCTCATTCAATGCACAGGTTGGACACAGAAGGGGCCAGAATTAAGGTTTGCATAAGCAATCGTAAATCTGGCATTTACTAACTTGCAAGTGCTTGACTTTGCAACCTAAATAATGTTCTTTTCACATATTTGTGTGTGTGTGTGTGTGTGATTTAATATGTAGGTTCACAATAATATGTACCAGCAGAATATTGGAAAATCCTTAAATTTCAACCCTGGTTAAATTAACCAAATCTGATCGATATTTTTCAAATAAATTCAATAAATGGCACTTTTAATAAATAAATCATAACCAATAGCTTTTTCCCTTTGAAAGAATTTAGCAATCACAAAGATTGTAAATATTGAAAATAAGACGTTAGCTAGAGGAAACACTTAGATAGTAACTGGATGTATTTAGTGTATGAATTAGAAGGGGAAATGGCCTTCATTTCAGAATAAGTGAGAGATTCACATACAATATATGCTTAATAAAAAGTGAACTTTGCTCTCAATTTCATAATGCTGGTTTTCTTTGATTCTTTCCTTACTGGAGCAATTAAACATGCCTCTGAATGACTCTTAATCCTCTCTCTCACTAGGAAAGTGGGGTCCCGGCTTCCTTCAGCAACACTGTAGTTCCTGACTTTCCCCCTCTCCCCACCATGATGACCAGTGGGTAATCAACAATGTTCAACTTCTCTTCTTTGCACCATTAAAATGAAACAGACGGTCATTCAGACCACAAAAGAATGAATTTGTTCAACCTAGCTATGCCACACTAAAGTTTAACTCAGTTATAGCCTCATGCCCTTTTCTTTACGCCACTTGTTTTCAGTTCCAGGGCCACAGATCAATTTTCCATGTCCCCAGTTGGTGGCTAAGATCACTCTACATTAGGCCTACCCTACAGCATAGTTACAGCCATGGACTTGTAATCAGATGGTGATATTCCTCTGAGAAAATTCCATCACTCAGAGATGTTGTGTCCAGACAGCAACTTTTCCCCTCCCACAAGCACAATCTGACAGACCTCCCGATATCTGAAAACTGAAGAGCCTGAAGATTTTATTGCTTTGATGTGACATGCCGCATTCATTATTTACTACGATCATTTCTGCAGACTTGATCAGCAGCACTTTAAAAGTGGTCAGCTTTTAAGCTTGATTTCCTCAAAGCTTTAAAGAGTTTGCAGAGAAGCAATGGATATTAATGGAAATACCTTTCTATGTAATATTATATACACCTCTACCCCGATATAACGCGGTCCTTGAGAGCCAAAAAATCTTACCGCGTTATAGGTGAAACCGCGTTATATCAAACTTGCTTTGGCCTTGAGCATTTCCGTTATTAATAGTCACTTCCCACCCCCTGACTGACCCCTCAGAACTCCCACGCCCTATCCAACGCCCCCGTCCCCTGACTGCCCTGACCCCTATCCACACCCCCACCCCATGACAGGCCCCCCGGGACTCCCACTGCCTATCCAATGCCCCCATCCCCTGATCGCACCGCCCCCAGAACCTCAGAACCATCCAACCCTCCCATCCCCTGACCACCCCCCGAGACCCTCTGCCCCTTATCCAACCCCTCAGCCCCGGCCCGACACCCTTAACATGCCACTCAGAGCCGCGTTTCGGAGCCTGATGGGTGGATCCACCAGAGTGTGCAGCCCCGCCCCCCAGAGCGCTGCTTTACCGCATTATATCCAAATTCGTGTTATATCAGGTTGCATTCTATCGAGGTAGAGGTGTATTATATTAGTGAAAAAGCACTCTGCAGAGCAATAAGAGCTTTTCTATTTTCTTGCTGATTTTGCTGCTTTGGTCTTTATTCTGTGAAGGGCTTAAAAGCATGCTCAGTTTTAGGCCCATATCCAACACGGGGTTAAGAGTTAAAGGTTAAAGCTCAACACGGAGTTAAGTGTTTTGCTGGATCAAGGCCTTTACGTCTGAGGAGCTCAACTTGAACAGCTGCTACACTGTGCAGAGTAAGAGGAATCATCTAGTTTTTTTAAGTGGGCATTATTTGGTTAAAACATATTCTGCTCTTGGTCAGCCAAATGCTGACGGCTCATTCAAGTGCCATGTGATAGTACTGATCTTTCATCAGTGTTACATCAGAAGTGTTACAATTTCTGTGGTTCAAATAAAGTATTAAGCCTAACTCCACTTTCCCCCAAACAGATAGTTTAAAGGGGCGCTCAGGTGTGTTAATTTGGTCCAAAATGCACATTTTGAATAAAAGAAAAACAACAAGAAGGTTTTTTTTCCAAATCAAAGACCAACAAAAATTTTTGTGCGTGTGTGTTTAAAACATTACATATGGCAACAGGAAAACCCCATTCCTTTGATGTGATTGCAAGCCAGACATTGCAGAATTGTTATAAAGCAGGAGATCCTGGAAATATAATGGACTGGTATCAAAATATAAACTGAAGTAACAGAGATATTCAAACCACTTGTTTCAAATCCTGCAATAGGGCTTCATGCAGGAGCAGTGATGCATCCACACAGATCTAATTGTATAGTCAGGGCTGATGTTAGCAACATTGGTGAGTTGATCCAGACTTTCTTTAAATGTGTGGTTTGTCATTTTCAGCCTATAGGTTAGTCAACAACTGTCACGTGTTGTTATTGCTGCACCCTTATTGGTGGACTGAAAACAGGAGCAGAGTGACTAGCAACTCACAAGTAGGGAACTTCCTGGGTTGAATTTTCATCCAAATAAAAGTTTGCACTAAAATCCATAAAACTTTCAGGACTGGCAAACAGTTTCACAAATACTCCAGTGGCTGTCTGAATACTCTTGAACTGGTATATTACCCCCTCAAATCTTTCTGAACCTCAAACTTTGTTCTTTTATCTATATTTTTGCTGTTCCAACAGCTTTACTGACTGATCTGTTTTCTCTGTCTGAGCAAAGAGAAACCCAAAGAACAAATAACTATAGATTCCTACATTGCAAAGCCAGAAGGGATCATTGTGATCATCTAGTCTGACCTCCTGAATAACATAGACCACAAAACATCCCCAAAATAATTCCTGCTTGAACCAGAGCATAATTAACCTAAATAGTAAAATGTAAATCTTTTGGGGTTAGTAATCTAAGCCTTATTTGTAACTAATAAAGACATTGGTGATTTTTAAAAAAATATGGTATTTAACCTCTTCCCCTTTAAACAATTATTCATTCAAAAGATTTTCTACTTAATTCTTGTATGTTTTAGAGATTGTAAAACAGAACCAAGGGGTGCTTCTTAGACTTAGTAAAACCAATTCTCTGTGCCAAGCTAGTCCTAGTGCTAAGGGTTAAGTGGTTTCTCATACTTCATACCAGATAAAGGGTTTTTTTTCCCACCTTTTTTAATGAGAGCAATTTATATCTTGGTGAAATGACTAAGTACTACTGCATTTTGGAGTTGATAGCTATGTGCACCAGATTTCCAAACTGCTGTTTTCCCTTTTTTTTTTTTAAAGTACCATAGTGACAACATTATCTATTACTAGAAAAGGACTAGCGGAGAAACTTTGCACTATAAATTATATGAAACATGTAAGTTACCCGGCTTGTTTTAGCATTAAATAACATTTCATACCCAGAAGCAGCCTGTGGAATAGGAATCGACTAACTGAACCCTATTACTCCCCTCCCCTGCTGGGTGTGACACTTGGGCCAGTCTCTCTTCTTGGCAGTATCATCCAGCCCCATTGAAGGCAAACAGCAAACTTCTCTCTTTATCAAGCCCCTGCAGCCTTGCGCACTCTCACTATGCCTTCAGCCTTTGCTACCAACATGAGGTTCAAATTCTCTATCCTGGCAATTTTTCTGGAGGTGTTAATTATCATTTTATTTGGGATATTTGTAAGATATGAAAACACCCAGCCCACCACAAAGGATATATTTCTATATCCATGTAAGTATTATTGTTTATATAGCAGGGTAAGATTTGCAGAAGCTTAGGTTGCAATAGACCTTTGAGGGATCACTAGCATTGTGCAGGAATTCAGGCTCATGTGTTAAAATTAATTGTATTGCTGCTTATCAACCCTTCTGTTCTGTTTATTCTATAACTAACGGCCCCAGGGATTGGGCAGGGTATGCAGTTACCACTAACCAGAATTCTAGCCCTAGTTCAAAGGGTCCCACTTGCTGAATCGTGGTATTTGGGAACGTTATAACATATGATCCTTATGCATTTTTGTTTGTTACGCTGTAAAAGTTTGAAGCTGTTTTGGGAGGTTCTTTTGCCTGGACAATAATATTGCTGGTTGCCTTCTGTTTCTCCTCTCACGAAGAGCTGATCCATCCCTGGGAATGAAGTAATCACAAGGACACTTTATAAATGGGGATAGTGTGATTTGCTGAGATCAATTGAGATATTATTTTCTGAAACTGCCATCTCAACATTTTGTTTATTTTCGACTAAAAGGGCCTTAGTGTGGTAAATGTTAGAAGGCATCATTCTTGGTGCATTGTTTCAAGTGCTCTTTCAGTGACTGTTACAGGCAGGGCAGAACTATGGGCTCTTTTCATGGATTCCTCTTTCTTAGTCATGTGCCGCTAATATGACGCTCACATAGTACATTCTCCCTGTGCGGGAGCCGGGAAAACAGTACATTATTCAGATGTGAATTGACCAACCTGGAGGGTCAAAGTCAGCTGCATTGGGGCAACCCTAATGAAGTCAATGCAGGAGAGACATTGAGAGAAGAATTTTGCCCTGAGTATTCTCCTTGAAACAGAAATACGGGAGTTTCCATCCTAGAGCAAGCAGAGCAATGGCCCATCTAGTTCAGTCTCCCATCTCCTATCTAAATGTATATCAAGTGTTTTTTAATGAACCCATCACTGATATCTAAGCACCAGGGACCTGATCCAAAGAGCACTGAAGTCTAAGAGTCTTTCCATAGACTTCAAGGGGCCCCTGAAATCTCAGTACCTGCAGCTAAGCACCTAATCCTGAACCGTACTGGACCCAGGGGTGGAAAAAGGTGGTGTTATACCACCTGGGTCCTCTCCCAATTCTCTGGGCTGCCAGAGCCTTGCTTGGACCCTACCGTCAATTATGGCAGCTCTGAGGCTGCTCTACTTTATATAGGCTGGTAATTCATGCAAAAAATGCTGTTATGTCCACCAGGGGTTGCCAGAGTTCAGTAGTGCGCCAGCCGTACTTCCTCTCCTTGGCAGGCCCCTGGCATGCGCCATACAGAAGGAGGCCTGAAGGAGATAGTGTAGAGCCAGGAATCCCCAGCTACCCATTCTAGGCAGCTTTATGGTCCCTTTGTACTGCCAGAGTGATCTTTGGGCCAAGGATCAAACCTAGGCCTGATTCTCCACTGCCCAGCTCTTTGTGTAGCCATTTATACCCGTGCAAAGCACGGGTTAAATGTTACCATTCTGATTTGATATTGTTCAGCTCTTACCTTGCACAGGTATAAATGACAGGTACAAGGCCATGGTGAATCAGACATACTACCATGTAACACGTGTGCTCATATACTGTACTATATAATTGGATTGTAATAGTACACACAGATTTAATATATTATGTAAAAACTCTTGTATGGATTTTCCTTACAAGTTATAAGACTACTCAGCATTATCCTAGCTCCTTTCTTCTGTGGCTCTCTAAAGCA
The DNA here is from genome assembly GCF_965140295.1 of Lepidochelys olivacea. Classification (NCBI taxonomy): domain Eukaryota; kingdom Metazoa; phylum Chordata; order Testudines; family Cheloniidae; genus Lepidochelys; species Lepidochelys olivacea. Next base: position 13,957,338 of record NC_140413.1, read on the forward strand.
CCTTACAAAGAAAAGTGGAAGCAGAGAGAGGGCAAGTGACTCATGCAAAGTCACACAGCGAGGCAATTGCAGAGCTGGGGTGAAAACCCCGATCCCCTGACTCCATGCTTCCTCTCCAATATGCCTAATGGCCAGGGAATGTAGCTTCTGATTTGCACACTATATTGGTCAGAACTTCAAGTGAGCATTGTGTGAAAAGCCTGTAAGCCCTGGGTCGTAGGAAGCTTGTTACTTATGAAGGAGAAAAATGCAGAAGAAGAGCACCTCTGCAAACTCAGAGGGAGTGTGTCAAGTTGGAAAAATGTAATAACCTACCTTCAGCTAGAACCGTAGGGAGTATCATTATTGTCCTCATTAATCATTAGTGTCATCAATTTTTGTAGCACCTAGAAAACACAAAGCAGATAATTTTCTGCCTCAGAGCTCACACACGAGCTGTGTTAGTATTAGTTAGCCCCTTCTCCCTCCCCCACCAATATTTTTTGGCTAAATGTATTTGTTGAACCTGGCCTGAAACTTAGACTGTAAACTCTTCAGGGCAGGGGCAGAATCTCACTACATATGTACAGCACCTAACACAAAGGGGCCTTGATATGCTTCAGGGCTTCTAGATTAGTTTAATATAGATATTAATCAGATCTGCTAGTGTGAACTGCTGCACCTATCTGGAATCCCATTGGATCTGCCTGAGGATGTGAGGTAGAATAAGTTATTATGCATCTTTATTACCTAAACTGAGGGAGCATGTATGGTTGGGTTGGCTCAAACATTCCTTTTTCCTGTTGCTTTTGGTTTTATACATTAAAGTACAGACATGCTCGTTTCTGCAAGTGATGCCGCAGAAGTGGAATTTCAGAAGTGATTGAAATGAGGTGATGATGGAGACTTGTCTAATTGATTTTGGGATGGTGTTCCAAGCGTAAGAGCTTGCAGAGAAGGAGGAGGGGACAAAGGGGCTATCAAGTCTGGCATCCTAGATGACACGGAGAGGATGTAGAAGCAGAGGAAGGACATGAAAGCAGAGCAGGCCCATGACATTGGCAGAGGCCCCATGACGTAGGGTGTTGAAAGCAAGGATAAGAAGTGTAAGTCCCCATAGTGCTAAGTGCTATAGAAACTCTTCCTACAGCTCCTAGCAGAACCCCTTTGGCTGGGGGCTGGAATTGGGGAAGCACAGAACTACATACAGCTTCCCCGCATAGGGGAATTTTCCCCCAGTTATTTGCAGCACCTTCATGGCCTCTATATGCTGTTGAGCAGAGTATAGGGCAGTGGTTCTCAAACTAGGGGCGCCACTTGTTCAGGGCCGGTCCGGTTTGTTTACCTGCCGCGTCCACAGGTTCGGTTAATCGCAGCTCCACTGCCCGACCAATGGGGGCTGCGGGAAGGGTGGCCAGAACATTGGTCTGGAGCGGTGAACCACGGCCAGTGGGAGCCGTGATTGGCCGAACCTGCGGATGCAGCAGGTAAACAAACCGGCCCGGCCTGCCAGGGGCTTTCCCTGATCAAGCAGCGCCCCTAGTTTGAGAACCACTGGTATAGGGTCCTAACTCTACTTTAAAGGCTCTAGGGAAGATCCTCAGCAGGTGTAAATTTGTTTGGCTGTGTTGATGCCAGTATTTATGCAACACTGTTCTCTCATTGGTCTCAGTTGAAGTCACTATTATTTATTTTACACCCCAGAGAATCCCTATGGGACTGACACATTTCCTGCACGGAGATCAACAATCATGCAGAGCAACTCAACAGTGGAACTGCTAAATCAGCATTGGGTTGCACTGGCAGAGTTGCGTGTGGTGGCTTTGAACAGCACCTGCCTGTCTCATGCCTTTCTCAAGATACTGCTCACAAGCTCTGTATTTCCCAAGCCCTTTAGTATCCCTCCAAAACAGTACAGAGCCCTGTACATACCCCAGATGAAGTTCTACATGAAAGAAATGGTCCAGAAGTATGGACTGGTGTGGGTCAGCTTAGCACCACTGACTTTTGGGAGGTGTTGGCCCCTATCAGAGGCTTGATGAAACAGTGGTCCAGCCCGATCTGGTTTTAAATTATGCAGACCCTGGGTTTCTTACACCTCTCCAAGGGGAGGAACCAAGGGAGGGCAGTGTTGAGGTGGGGACTGCCCCGGAATCTCACAGACCTTGCGAATCATTGCAATGGCCGTGTCTGCACTAGGAAAATGGGTAGTGTTTCAAACACATTTTAATTAACAATTTTGAATGATTAATGTAATTAGTAGTCAATGTGCTTATTTAACATTAACACGTTTTAATGAATACATTTTAACAGTGGGGGCAATTAACCACTGAAATAATTACCCAAGGATGTGGTAGGATCACCGTCACTTGGAATCTTCAAATCAAGACAGGATGTCTTTCTCCAAGGTATCTCAGAAAGATGCTGTGGGCTGGAGACAGATTCTGGGTGAGATTCTCTGGCCTATGCTACGCAGGAGGTCAGATTAGACAATGATATTGGCTCCTTTTGGCCTTAAAATCTATGAATTGACAAAATTTTAAATACGGCTTTAAACTTAGTGTAAAAAAGGCCAGACATGCTTAAAACGTGTCAGCTAGTCATGGTCAACCTTTAGGAGGGCCTAGGATAAGCACCAACCAGTTAACGTGTTTTTAAACATAATTGTGCCTGTCCACACTAAGGGCTCGGGGGAATTTTTTCAAAAACAGCTACATCCCATTTTCAAAAGAGACTTAGGAGCCTCAACAAAAGGCAATGTGACTTTAGGCACCAGGGAGCCTAAGACAGTTTTGAAAATGGTACTTGGGCTCTTATGAAAATGTTTCCCTAGATCAGCGTTTCCCAAACTTTTTTGGCCACGGAACACTTTTTAGCCTATTACGGAACACTTATGATATTATTTTGTAGTCGTTTGGCTTTCAAATAAAAAATTGCATTATTTATGCTCAAATATATTTTATTTTATAAAACAAAGCAAAAATACACATTTAAAATAACTTGAACTAACAATTTCTAACTGGAAAGCGTGTATAAAGTAGTACAAAAATCAAGGGCAAGAGTCAAAATTAAAAACAGTGTTCTACTTTAAAAAAACCTGTTTTTTACATATACACAAACACCAAACAAATTAGATTTTTACTTGGAAAATCTATTTTTATAAACAGAAATACAAATTTGGATTAAATGGGATTGGTGTTTCTGCATTTTTCTATCACAAATTCGCTTAATATTAGGAATAATGCCAGAAAAAGAATTTTATGTTAAATTACAGTAATTCAAAAGAGTTGTAAACTACGCTTCAAATATGCCAAATTTAAAATTAAAAAACAATTTAAAGACCCTTTTTTTTTCATTACAATTCTTTCACAGAGCACCTATTCACATCGTGCAGAACACCAGTGTTCCGCGGAACACAGTTTGGGAAACGCTGCCCTAGATCATGCTTAGCATCATTTTCATTAACACTCAAGAAAATGCAGTGCTTTTTCTAGCATAGACAGAAATGTAGGGCTGAAAGGACCTTGCAAGGTCATCAAGTCCAGCCCCTTGTGCTGAGGCAGGACCAAGTAAACTTAGATCATCCCTGACAGGGGTTTGTCCAACCTGTTCTTAAAAACCTCCAATGATAGGAGTTTCACAACCTCCCTTGGAAGTCTATTCCAGAATTTATTGTTGGAAGGCTTTCCTAATATCTAATCTAAATCTCCTTTTCTGCAGGTTAAGCCCATTACTTCTTCTCCTACCTTCAGTAGACATGGAAAACAATTGTTCACCATCCTCTTTATAACAGCCCTTAACATATTTGAAAACTGTTATCTGGTCCGTCCCCTCCTCCCCTCCCCCCCCTCCCCCCAGTATCCTTTTCTCAAGACATGGTGTACTGGGATGCTATAGGCAATATAATTGATTGTTTAGATTAAACAGACTTCTTTGTTTTGTTTCTGTGCTGAATTAAGCAACTAACTACAAACAGTAGCAAGTAACAGTCTGATAGAACAAACCATAACCTCCGCCAGGAGGGGAAAAAATATTGTTCAGGGCTGTTTCTGTGAGGGACATGATTACTGCCCTTGCTGTTTCTCAAGGGATGTACATGGCTAGGTTGACTGCGAGTAGAAAAAATAAGCATTCAGTCATGTTGTGATGCAACTTTCCACTTCAGTGTGTCAAATTCATGTGGGATGTAACTCTACTGAAGTCAAGGGAGTTCCACCAAGGGTTAAGTCTACTCTATCTTGTTACGCCCTCGGTGAGTTTGACCAAAAGAAATGGAGACCTGCATCGCAAAATGTTCGAATACTTATAGAGAAGCTTCACATTCATTTCTGGGGAAGCAGAGCAAATAAGCTGTTTCTCTATAAAAGCCACGATGGATGTTTTTGTAGAGCTTTTACAGATTTATCCTCTATACAGATTTCATGGAATGGCTTTGCAAGGGTCATAACACTTAATAAACTTTGTGCATTGTTTTATGCTTACAATTTCAGGCCCTGATCCCACAAGCTGTTGGTTGCAGGGGTGGAGAATCGACAATAATAAAATATAATAATAATAATTAGTAATATCTGTAGAGCAGCTATAAACTTTTTTTTCCTATTGATTTTGACCCTTTTTCTCCAAATGAGGGGGAAACAGGAACTGTCACTTCATTTGATTATCTGGGCATATCATTCTGACATGAATCCAGAACCTATAAACTTACTTTTGTCTCTTTCATTCAAAAGAAAAGGTCAGTGACCATCTGTGACTGAGGCCTTCTGGGCTGTTGTACCCCCTGAATCTGGGGAGAATTATTGCTCGTGGTAGTTTGCTCTGAAAGATCCTAGTAATGTCATTTTAACTTAGGGATTAAGATCAGATCAGGCATGTCTCTGGTGCTGTGTGAGGTGTTTAATTTACTACTAATGTCACCCTTCTGCCCATCAGAGTTGGCAGCAACAAGGGCCGGGTTCAGTATCTAGGGGTTCCATTCCAATAACACTGCAAAACCGGCTCAAGCCCCCACCCAGTGACCTGGGACAAATATATACCACCCCCGCAGGGTGCCTCCAAGAGGCACGACTTCTCCTCTCGCAAGCACGGAGTCTGAGTGTAGCAAAAACGCCTTTTAATAACAGAGAGAAACAATGTGGCATTATGTTGGGGAAACACCACCAACTGGATTCATAACACAACCCATGAGCAAAAACCCACCCCAAGCAAATTGGGGCGTGTCCTTTCCCTTGGGTTCTTGAGTCCAGCAACCCCAAATCACCCAAAGTGCCAAAAGTCCAATGGTCCAAAAGTCTCTGTCCCTGGTCAGGGCAGCCCCAGAGTTTGAAAGTTTATCTGCAGAGTTTTACCTCCCAGCCTGGGTGGAGATGGGGGGGGAAGGGGAAGCGGTAAGGGGCACCTTATATGATCTGAAGCTGACTGCCCCACAGCTCCATAGGGCTCCGCTTCGCTCCACCAGCCAGTCCACAAACTGCTCTGCGTCCCACAAGCAGCTCCCGCTGTCCCATGAACTGCTCCACCAGCCGGTCCACAAGCCGCTCCAGCTGTCCCACAAACTGCTCCACCGTATATCGTCAGGCTCCCCCACTACGTAACACAACGCTCAGTGATTTCAGCTCTTGGTCAGTTTTTAGCTCTTTTGTGATTTCAGCTTGTAGTAGGGGAGCCTCAGTGTTGGTGCACCATTAGCCCAAAGTGAATTCAGCTCAGCAGCCTGTAACTAGACTCCTAATAGAATCAACATTAGCTCTGATATTCCACAGTGGAGAGAGGAGGAAGTGCAATTAGCATGTAAGGCCCTCACCAGGGGGCCCATACCACCAAGTATAAATACCTGTCCCCAGCCTCTCTCAATTCACAGAGTTTTGGAACCCATGACCCTTGCCTAGAGAGTGCTACTTAGTTGATGGTGAGTCCCTCCATCATAACAAAAGGCCCAGTACAGTTCCAAGCACAGTTCCCATAATCAGGGTAATAACAATTTATTCTTCCTGCCCCAATAACAGAGACACTGGGGATCCCACAGCAGCCAAAGTGACCATTTGGGCAGCTATGGGCTCATGCTAGGTGGGGTGGGTGTGCCTATGCAAATGAGATCAGCCCCTGAAGTTCTTTTCCACAACTTGCCACACCTCACCACCAGATGTCAGGGTGGAGCTCATCCTGACTCTGCTTACACTAATACTGGCTATCTGGAGGCCGCTGCTAGATTTCCTATAAACAAGTGGGGAATGTTCCTCTAGGCTTGTTATTTAGCTATTAATAGCTGAATAGGATGAATAGCTGAAGAGGATGGCTCTAGACTGTTCTCAATGGCAGCAGATGACAGAACGAGGAGTAATGGTCTCAAGTTGCAGTGGGGGAGGTTTAGATTGGATATTAGGAAAAACTTTTTCACTAAGAGGGTGGTGAAACACTGGAATGCGTTACCTAGGGAGGTGGTAGAATCTCCTTCCTTAGAGGTTTTTAAGGTCAGGCTTGACAAAGCCCTGGCTGGGATGATTTAACTGGGAATTGGTCCTGCTTTGAGCAGGGGGTTGGACTAGATGACCTTCTGGGGTCCCTTCCAACCCTGATATTCTATGATTCTATGATTCTATTCTAAGTTTCCACTGGAGAATGGGCCTGAAATTGTAGCTGCAGAAGCAGAGCCAACTATATGCAAAGAGTAGGGAAGATGCCTGCTCTGTCTTTGTAATGGGACGTTCTGGAGATGGAAATCAACTGGAATAGTTTGGCGAAAGCACTCGGTGAAATTCTATGGCCTGTGTTGGGCGGAGGTCAGACCAGTAATCATAATAAAGGTCCATTCTGGCCTTAAAATCTATGAATTTATGAGCTTAATGTTTTGCCTGTAGGCGGTTAAGAGTGTGCTGCTGAAGGGAGAGGGACTTCAAAAGGATTATGAGCCGGAGAAATAGGCTTGATGACCAGCTCATTCACACCGAGGCCACAGAAAAGTGCTTATTCCATATGAAGTAAAGCATTTGGATCCTGTGGTTGAGATTTTCAAAGCTGAGTTCTAGGGGATTTAACCTCACAACTTCCACTGAAATATATAGGAGTCACGTAGTTAAATCTGCCAGCCAGCTTAGAGAATAACAACTTCTCACTAGTCCTCAGAGGAAAAGCATTCTCTAGGGTTTGTGTGTTTTCCATTGTGTTCCATGTGTATTTGTTAATTCTGCCATTTCAGTTTGGTGAGACATTTTATGTGTGAAACTGTATTTGATCTTCTTTCATACTATCCAAGACCATCACTTCAGCCACCCTATCAAGCAGAGAGAATGCCCAGAGAACCTGTTCTTTATTTCCAGATGTTCTGTGAAACACAGAATGGATAAATATATTCCATTGAGATAACAGTATGATTCAGTGATAGTGAATTTTATACATGCTTTATACTATACACAGTCATACCCTCTAGGGTCATTTCAACTTGCCTTCTTATAAGGAAGGAAAATGTTTTTGTGAGCAAATCAAGATGAGCATTTTTTTGTTTGTTTGTTTTTTGAACAGGTTTCAGAGGTTTTTTTAAATCACAGTCAAAAATTCATCTGTAAATCAACATCACAACCCAAAGTGGAAAATCTAAGATTATTGTGTAACCCTTAAAAATAAATAGTAACCACAACCATGATTGTCAGAGAGGTTTGGGGAACAGTTCTGGGATGCGGGAGCGGGAGATCCCATATTGATGTCAGGAGAGGATCCTATATGATCAAATAAATCTGAGAATGTCCAGTCTGAAGATAAGGTTCTGCATATAATCTGCATATAGACCCCCATCCTGTGGTGAGAAGAGTGCAGGTCAACACTTGTGCCCCATTGACTTCAATGGGGCTCCATGGAGGTGCTGGTGGTCTGCCTGTGTGCATTCCATGCAGGATCAGGACCATAATATGCCAGTATATATAAAATAAATAGAACACTTTGATTAGGGACCTCATCTAAGTTTTTTATAAATATTGTTTGATTTTCATTGTTCGCCAATGTAAAGTTGATGCATTTATCTGCAGGCACTAAGCAGGCTTTTCACCATATAATGGCTTTGACTTTAGATTTCAGTGAATGTACTTTGCACTCTCTTGTGGCACAAGGTGGTAATACAGTCTTGATGATAGTTCTAATAGAAAGTATGCAAATAATACTCGTGGAGAATGGATCTTCAAGCCAAGTATTCCGTTTACAATGTCCACTGTCCCTGTTTTTGCTGGACACCTGTATGTGACGAGTGTTGGGGAGACTGAATGAATAAGTTATTCCCTAGCAATTTTCTGACTAGGAAGTCCAACTCAGATTGAAACATAAGTTGTTCATATTCATAAATGGATCCAGATCTTTTGGGCACAGAGCTCTCCTTGAGAGGTATGTAAGGCACTGTAGAAAAGTGAAGGGTTTTTTTTGGGGGGGGGGGGAGGGGAATTTGTTTGTTAATTGGTAAATGTCCACATTAATATAATGAATTTAGGTTGCAATTTTTAATAACATTTTTAAAATAATATTTTCATTAACTGTAGTACAAAGATCTCCCCACCTTTCAGACAGAAGCCACCCAAACATTCTTGCTATTTATATCTTGGCTGTCAGCACTGATTGTGGTGTAGTTGTCTGCCAAACAGCTAGGTAGTAAAAGACTTGCCTATCCTTTCCCCCAAATACCTCCTCTTTATGGGCCCATGGTCCTTTCAGTCTTTCAGGATGTCCACGTGATGATATTTGTTGGGTTTGGTTTCTTGATGACCTTCCTGAAGAAATATGGATTCAGCAGTGTCGGAATCAACATGCTCATTGCTGCGCTTGGTCTTCAATGGGGTACCCTGATGCAAGGATTTTGGCACATGGAGGCACAAAAAATTAATATTGGCATCAAAAGGTAAGTGTAACTCTCTCTCAGGCCCAATGGTGTTCCCAGTTAATTTATCACCAAACATTCCCTGACTACAATGGGGCGTGTGTGTGTGTGTGTACGTGGAGCAGTCTTAAGAAGAGACACTGAATGCTACCCACCCCGGAATAGCCCAAAGCCTGGTGTTAGGATACTCACTGAGGAAGGGAGGAGATTTGTGTTCAAGTCCCTGATCCAGAGCTGGGATTCAAACCTCTGTCTTCCATATCCCAGACAAGTGCCCCAACCATCAGACCAATGGTTACAAGGAAGACACTTTTCTGAAATTTGCCTTTTCCGATTTGCTGACAAATTCCAAATATTTTTGGAGCCAAATATGCTTTCTGAGTTTTGTCCTGGCCAAACCCAAAATCAGTTGTTCACCCAGCTCTAGTCAACATACCTTTATTCCATTCCAGTAACCAGTTATCACTAACCTCCTTCCAACACTACCCAGGCAAAGCTATCTCTGATGATAATGGGAGGAAGGCACATATGGGGGAGTAGAATTTCAGAGCTGAGCTACACCATGTAACCAAGAGGAGAATCTTACCCAGAACAAGGGAGTTACTCATCTTACAGTTGCCTTTTGAAACATCAGCAATACTAATAAAATCAGATAATAACAATTTTCTTGTGTGTTCTCAATTGCCTTGTTTCATCTGACTTTTTCTTTGATTTCATCCTGCTTGGCAAGAATGCAGTCTGTGCATGTATGTAACCTTCCTTGGGACCCACTATTTGTCCCACAGCACAGGGCCCCATACTTTGAAACAGTCCTAAGAGTTTTTTATGTACAATTAGCAGATCTGATATCTCACTCTTCGAGTGTTCTGTGGATTGTGTTGATACGAGTTTGGGATCCATTTAATTTCTCGTCATATTAAACTGGTTTTTGTTTCTATTTATGTTCTTAAATACAGTATGATAAATGCAGACTTCAGTACAGCAACCGTCTTGATTTCGTTTGGAGCTGTCCTGGGGAAAACAAGTCCAGTCCAGATGCTGATCATGACCATTCTGGAGATCACAATCTTTTCATGCAACGAACATCTTGTTGTGAAAGTACTAGGGGTAGGAAACATACATTTACTGAGAAGGAAAAGCTCCTAATATCTCCATTAGTTATAGCAAATCTGTGTGTGTGGAGAATTCTATTTCCCTTTCATTTCCTCTGTCATAGGGTGAATCAAATCTCCCTCCTTCTTCTTCTTCACGTCTCCACCTGTCATCTCCTCTCCGGATATCTCATTGCTTAGCTTCAAACTCAGATACTGCTTCAGTGTGTGTGACACAACTTTGTGTTCCTCAACTCACTTGCCAATTCCTCTATCTTTCTCTTTGCTGACTCCTGGCTACAGCATAACTTGTGACTGCTGAATGCTTCAAAGTCCTCTCCTGACGTCCCTCCTTTGGGTAAAAGGTGATAGTAGTATCTTGTATATGATTGACAAATGGCTTTCAAAGAACAATGAAGAGCAGCTGTCTTCTAGGTCTAAAGGCATGATTCTGGTTTTCTGCATCAGAGAGCCCAGAGAACTGTTTTGAAAATAATGGCACCATCGACTTTTTGAGAGAGAGTCTCATGCCCAGTATGAAACTTGCTCATCTGGATCTCCGGAGATGTCCTGACTTCTTTTCATTGTCTTTAGTTCAGACCTTACTTTGCTCCCAAGACAAGAAATCTTTGAGTCATCCATCCCTGACGCTAAACTGTTTTTCCTCTTGTATCTCCCATGTCTGTATATATCTGCCCGGCATCTCCTCTAGAACATTGTACTGCCTGGCTAACAGTTGGCAGATAATTCTCACTGTTTACAATATATAAGGTAATTTAGAATAAACTAGGGATGCATTTGAGCCACAGAACTCCAATCCAAACCCAGATTTCTAACCTGGAAAAATCTGAGGGTGTTCTGATCTGGAGTTTTGATTCACTCACTAGTAAATGAGGAGCCACTTGAAATTTGGGTCTGGGATTGTGTTACCCCTCCCAAGCTTTAGGGATACTGGGAGCCAGAGTTTATGTTTGGATCAGTCTCTGTTAAACAACTGAACCGTGAAGCATTGTTAAAGATGGTCACTAGAAAGGTGCCTTGTTTAAGTGGTGGGTAAGAGTTACTGATCCAATTTTAATCTTTACTTGTGTCATTCTATAGTAGCCTGAACTTCAATTTTTTTCCCTGTTGCAGGCCACTGATACTGGAGCATCGATGACTATCCATGCTTTTGGAGCCTACTTTGGATTATCTGCAGCGCGAGTCTTGTATCGTCCTGGTCTGAAAGAGGGACATAAAAATGAAGAGTCAGTCTACCACTCGGACATGTTTGCCATGATTGGTGAGTCAGAGAGGAGTACTGTCAAAAGAATGGAGAGCATGGGTCAGCTGTTCCTTCCTGCATCTGATCCATTGTAAATACTAATGTTGCTATATTAGAGATTTGTTGTTTCCTCCTTGCAGCATGCTGCTTTTCTTCTGCTGCAAATGTGTTTTCAATGCAACCTAAAATGTTTTGGTTTTTCATTGAAAAAAAAAAACAGAAAATTTCAGTGATGGTTCATTTTTTGCAAAAAATTTACTTTAGGGGAAAAAAGTCAATTTTCTGTGTCTCCCCCCTCCCCCCCCAAAAAAGGTTTCAATGGAAAACTATCAACCAGCTCTAATTAATGAGTTAACATCCTGCTAAGTAGGTAAGTACTAGTATTATGCTCATTTTACAGCTAGAGAAACTGAGACAGAAAGAGGTTACAGGCCAGATTCTGCCACCTTTATTCATGTTGAGGAGTCTTGCTCTGCGGGTTTCCCTAGAAGTTACTTTGGGAGTAACATCCTGTTCAGGGTGACTGAGCATTGCAGAATCACAGTGAGTCTTTGGAAGAACTAGCACCTGAGCATCCTGAATTCCTGTCCACTTCACAGGAAGGTAATGGAGCTCACATGGGCTGGGGGTTTCTTTTGTCTTCTCTTTCATCTCTAGTGTCAAAAGCTTCTGGGTAATAGTCCATCATTTTTCCAATCATCTAATCCTTTCTTATTGCTCTTCCCCATTCTCCTGCTCTTGGAGAGCTCGTTCTGCTAAATGTAGTAATTAACATTGAAAACCCTCCTGAGATTTAATGTTTTTTTGCATTCATGCAGGTACCCTTTTCCTCTGGCTGTTTTGGCCCAGTTTTAACTCTGCCATGGCGCACGCTGATCTCCAGCAGAGAACGATCATTAACACTTACTTTTCCATGGCTGCATGCACACTCACAGCCTTTGCCCTCTCAAGCCTGGTCGAACACAGAGGCAAGTTGGATATGGTAAGAGTTACGTCAAAATCCCATGTCTGTCATTAAATCTAGCGCAGAGTGACAATGACAGAGGACTGTCAATGAATGGGCTGGTTCAGAAAATATAAGAGCTAGCTGGAGCCTTTGCTCCAAACTCAGACTAAATTAGGACCCTGGTTTATGGTTCAAAAAAATTTAGGGTTGTATTGTAGAGTGTGTGTAGGTGTGTGTGTGTAACCAGTGGTGAGCTGGAGCCAGTTCACACCGGTTTGCTAGAACCGGTTGTTAAATTTAGAAGCCCTTTTAGAACCGGTTGTTCTGCGCGGGACAACCGGTTCTAAACGGGCTTCTAAATTTAATGGGCCAAAAGTGGCGCCTTAGGTGCCGACTGCAGCCCTGGAGCACCCAAGGCGAAAATTTGGTGGGTGCAGAGCACCCACTAGCAGCTCCCCACCCCACCCCCAGCCCCAGCTCAACTCCGCTCCACCTCCTCCCCTGAACGCGCCGCCCCGCTCTGCTTCTCTGCCTCCCGCCCATGCAGGAAGCCGGGGCAGGCTGAGAAGCAGGCTGCGGCTTCCCGCTCAGGCCCAGGGAGGCGGAGGTGAGCTGGGGCGGGAGGCGTGGGGGGGGCGTGAGGAGGGCCACCCATGCTGCAGCAGGTAATCCGGGGGGGGTCGCGCAGGGGAACCGCTCCCCGTCCCAGCTCACCTCCGCCACCCTCGGCCTGAGCGGGAAGCCACCGCCTGCTTCTCAGCCCTCCCAGGCTTCCTGCCGAACAGCTGATTCCACCAAATTTTCCCAGTGGGTGCTCCAGCCCCGGAGCACCCACGGAGTCGGTGCCTTTTGATGTGATCAGTGGGGGGAGCAGCTGCTCCTCCTGCTTCCCCCGTAGCTATGCTCCCCTGCCCCTAGGAGCCAGAGGGACCTGCCGGATGCTTCCTGGGAGCTGCCCCAGGTAAGCACCGCCGGGACTCCCCACCTTGCCCCCCTGCAGGTCCCTCTGGCTCTTAGGGGTGAGGTGGGCACCCACTATGGTGGCCCACGAGACCCTCCTGCCCGGTTCTGGGGCAGCCAGGGGAGTGGGTTGGATGAGGCAGGAGTCCCGGGGGGCGGGGGTGGGCAATGACCCCCTTGTGGGGTGAGGAGGGAACCGGTTGCTAAGATTTTGGGAGCTCATCACTGTGTGTAACCCACACTGCTCTGTGCATGTTTCCCCTCCCACTCTAGTGGCTGTGATCCATAGATATTTATGTGTCTGCTACAGCTCCCTGCTAGAGGAGTTAGTCCATTGACTCAAGCTGTAGTACTGAAGACCCAGGGTTAAAACCCAACTGTTGGTCCAACTGGGGTTGGCTACAGGGGTGGGCCATCTGGGAGGGAAAAGCAAGGACCACACTGGGGTCAGTAACAAAGACAGTCCCTCCTCATGCCCTCTAGGGGTACATACCACCACCAGCAACAGCAGCCCCGGAGGCAGGGAGGCCATTTGTGGCGTAGGCCCGCTCTGCACCACCCTATTCAAGTGTTCCCTCAAGTGATAGTTTGAATTGGCCTCTTTCCAGAGCAAAAAAACCCCTCAGTTGGCTGATGTTAGGCACTCTAGTGCCCTAGGCCAGTGCTACTGAGGGAGGAAAGGGTGCTCAAGGGGGCAAGGCTCCTCCTCCCACCTCCCTGAAGCTGACCACTGGGGTGAGGGAGTGGCCAGGTTCGATCCACACTGGAATGAGGAGTTGTGGTCCCTGCTGCTGTCCTTGTAGCTTTGGTGGGGCTGACCTTGGAGGAATGGATGTTCTTCTCCCCTACAATGTCCTAACAGATGGGAACGAGACAGTCAGATCCTGGCTAGTCTCCCAACTACTGTTGCTGCTCCCTGTAGTGGGAGGATGTCTTTAAAGGGTATCAGAGTACGACCTGCCTCAAAGCTGTCCTGCCTGCTGGCTGGGTTGGGAATCTGCACAGGAAATGCCTTTGAAAACTAAGCAGCCAAATTAACTATCCATGTAGCCTACCCTTAATGCCAGTAGATGGATTTAGTGTGCATCCATGAATCTACATATGTATACAGAGGGGGACCCTACAGGGCAGTGATTGTGCTGTAGAATCAAAACCAGGCCTCTGCTGGTCTTAATTCATTCCTTGACTGCCTCAGTCTGACATCACTGTATTGGAGATGCACTTTTAAGTTTCACTGATAAATACTTTACAATGTAAATATCGTGTGTGAAGACAGAGGAGGCTTGTGCTGTTAGTCATTCACATACAAACCTGGCCTCCATTCCCAGCTGTCATCTTACTCTTCAGGGTTTTATGTCCTGCACAGGTTCACATTCAAAATGCCACCCTAGCAGGAGGAGTAGCAGTGGGTTCCTGTGCCGACATGAGCATCTACCCACTTGGTGCTATGTTAATTGGTAGTATTGCTGGTCTCATCTCTGTCATCGGGTTCAAGTTCTTGACTGTAAGTATAAAATAACGTAGAATATGCAGGACCTGATTCTGATCTCTCTTACGCTGGCTTCACGGCACTGTAATTTCATTGATTTCACTGGAGGTACTCCTGATTTACTAGACATATGAAACATACAGAGCCATCCCTAGGGGATGGCGAACTGGGGAGACCGCTTGGGGCCCTGCACTTTGGGGGGCCATGCAGGCCAATGCAATAGGCTGGTGCTGCATGGGCAGTGGGCGAACGGCTGGTTGGGGGAGGCTACCATATCCCCGCCCCTTCCACCTGAGGGAGAGCGCAGATGGTGTGGTCCCAACCCCATGGAGCCCAGCGGTGCCGCCTCCCCTATCTGCCCCCAGCAAGGTTGGTCCCAGAAGTGATTTCACTTCTGGCCCGGAAGTATCATCACTTCCGTCCTGGTCCTCGAACCCCCCTAGGGACAGTCCTGGAAACATATTTTAGTACTGTGTGTTCTCCCCCAGTTAATTTGCCTAGCAAAACTGGTCAGTGAAACCTGTAGACTATACCCTGACATGAAAGTATATTTCTCTCTCCTTTTAGCCATTCTTTTTTTCTAAACTGAAAATTCATGACACGTGTGGAGTCCATAATTTACATGGTTTACCTGGATTACTGGGAGGTCTTGCAAGCATCATTGCAGCTATGGCACACGTCAAATTGGGGTGAGTGAAAGAAAGGAAGAAAGGAAGAAAGGAAGAAAGAAAGGAAGGAAAGGTGGAAGTGAGGCGTCTTCAGTGAAGTTGCATTCTACTTTGTTTTCTTTACATGTTTTATATGGCATCCCTTGTTGCAGTATTGGATCTAGAATTACTCAACTATGAACCAAGGCAATTCCCAAGAATGCCTTTATTCCCCTTCACCACTTTACTGTGGAGATCAGACTGACTAAACTGAATCCTCTCATGTAGCCCTTCATAAGAATTGTATATAATAAATTTCATACCATTTATATTAAATATAAAACCTGTGGGCCTGGTATTCCCTTCACTTACACCTTTTTTACATCCAGTTAACTCCATAGACTTCCATGCAGTTACTGCTGATTTACCCTGGTGTAAATGAGAGGAGAATCAGGCACTGTCCTGTTGTAAACTTAAGGTCATAAGTTAAGTACTAAAAAGTCAGGAAATGTGCATTCACAGCCTTCCCTCTGCCTCTTAGGTGCATGTCCATTCATTGACAGTGATCCTGGGTTATCTATTTGCCTTTTTGAATCAGGTTTCTAGTGCAAATCCTTTGGATTGAAAATATGAAGCACATTTTTGGTCACTATTTTGAACAATCACTTAAAAAATTCTGTTTCAAGGAACATTCCTGCCAGAAAACCCATTTGTTAGAGAATTTGCACAGGAGAACACGAAAGGAGCATGAACACTGATAGGGTGACCAGATAGCAAGTGTGATAAATCGGAACGGGGTGGGGGTAATAGATGCCTATATAAGAAAAAGCCCCAAATGTCAGGACTGTCCCTATAAAATCAGGACACCTGGTCACCCTAAACACTATTTCTTTTCAGAAGATGCCCCTCTGGTTTGATTTCATACTTTTTTAAATACTGCCTCTATTTTGCGGTTAAAACGTGATTCTTATGGGGGTGCCCAAATGTAAATACATTTTTTCCATACCCAAATTTGTCCAAAATTAAGAACATAAGAATGGCCATACTGGGTCAGACCAAAGGTCCATCCAGCCTAGTATCCTGTCTCCTGACAGTGGCCAATGCCAAGTGCCCCAGAGGAAGTGAACCTAACAGGTAATGATCAAGTGATCTCTCTCCTGCCATCCATCTCCACCCTCTGACAAACAGAGGCTAGGGACACCATTCCTTACCCATCCTGGCTAATAACTATTAATGGACTTAACCTCCATGAATTTATCCAGTTCTCTTTTAAACTCCGTTATAGTCCTAGCCTTCACAGCCTCCTCAGGCAAGGAGTTCCACAGGTTGACTGTGCACTATGTGAAGAAGAACTTCCTTTTATTTGTTTTAAACCTGCTGCCCATTAATTTCATTTGGTGGCCCCTAGTTCTTCTATTATGGGAACAAGTAAATAACTTTTCCTTATTCACTTTCTCCACACCACTCATGATTTTATAGACCTCTATCATATCCCCCCTTAGTCTCCTCTTTTCCAAGCTGAAAAGTCCTAGCCTCTTTAATCTCTCCTCATAGGGCACCCATTCCAAACCCCTAATCATTTTAGTTGCCCTTCTCTGAACCTTTTCTAATGCCAGTATATCTTTTTTGAGATGAGGAGACCACATCTGTATGCAGTATTGAAGATGTGGGCATACCATGGATTTACATAAGGGCAATAAGATATTCTCCGTCTTACTCTTTATCCCTTTTTTAATGATTCCTAACATCCCATTTGCTTTTTTGACTGCCGCTGCACACTGTGTGGACGTCTTCAGAGAACTATCCATGATGACTGCAAGATCTCTTTCCTGATTAGTTGTAGCTAAATTAGCCCCCATCACATTGTATGTATCGTTGGCATTATTTTTTCCAATGTGCATTACTTTACATTTATCCACATTAAATTTCATTTGCCATTTTCTTGCCCAGTCACTTAGTTTTGTAAGATCTTTTTGAAGTTCTTCACAGTCTGCTTTGGTCTTAACTATTTTGAACAGTTTAGTATCATCTGCCAACTTTGCCACCTCACTGTTTACCCCTTTCTCCAGATCATTTATGAATAGGTTGAATAGGATTGGTCCTAGGACTGACCCTTGGGGAACACCACTAGTTACCCCTCTCCATTCTGAAAATTTACTATTTATTCCTACCCTTTGTTCCCTGTCTTTTAACCAGTTCTCAATCCATGAAAGAATCTTCCCTCTTATCCCATGACAACTTAATTTATGTAATAGCCTTTGGTGAGGGACCTTGTCAAAGGCTTTCTTGAAATCTAAGTACACTATGTCCACTGGATCCCCTTGTCCACATGTTTGTTGACCCCTTCAGAGAACTCTAATCTATTAGTGAGACATGATTTCCCTTTACAGAAACCATGTTGACTTTTGCCCAACAATTTATGTTCTTCTATTTGTCTGAAAATTTTATTCTTTACTATTGTTTCAACTAATTTGCCCGGTACTGACGTTAGACTTACTGGTCTGTAATTGCTGGGATCACCTCTAGAGCCCTTTTAAATATTGGCGTTACATTAGCTATCTCCCAGTCATTGGGTACAGAAGCTGATTTAAAGGACAGGTTACAAACCATAGTTAATAGTTCCACAATTTCACATTTGAGTTCTTTCTCAAATTAGCAGCTTCTCTACATAAAGACATCACAGCTAATCACATGCATGACACACCTGGTATAAGATTCATGGTCTTTGACACTAGAACTAAAGGCCACTGCCAGTGACCTAAAAGAACAGCCTCACTAGCACACCACAGAGCTGTGCAAAATCCAATGGGTCCTACAAGCCACTTCTTCCTCTGCAGTCATATCTTAGGCATTTTCAATGGAATCACACCTGCAAAGCCAAACATACCTAACAATTCAAAGTAAATCTGTCAACCCCCTGGTACATGTCAGAACCATAAAAGGGCCCTAGGCTTGCTTGAATGCGTGGTGTGTTGAGCTATGTAACTGATATGATTTTCTGTATACTACACCTTTAAACCTCTAGAAGCTTTCCTCTCTGCAGTCACTGGCAGCTATTTTGTGTTTTATCCTGAATGCTCACAAATCATGAGATTGGCTTTAAAATAGTGAGATTTTTAAAAAACTGTGGAAGAGGCCTTCTTTTTATTTGTCTTCTGGTTTCTGAACCTTTAGGGTGCACTTAGGTCACATTTTCATTCTTTTCTTTGCACCCACAAGAGCTAGAACCTTAGGCCTTGTTTACACTATGGGGGGAGATCAATCAAAGTTACACAACTTCATGAACAACGTAGCTGAAGTCGACATACTTAGATCTACTTACCGCGGGGTCCACACTACACTATGTCAATGGGAGATGCTCTCCTGTCAATTCCCCTTGTGCTTCTCATTCAGGTGAAGTACAGGAGTCGGCGGGAGTGCAATCTGCTGTCGATTTAGTGGGTCTTCATTAGACCCGCTAAATCGACTGTCAGTGCATCGATCACCACATGTCGATCCCCCGTAAGTGTAGACAAGCCCTTAGTTTTGTTTTCTAATGACAGAAGAGGTTCTCACGAATTCACCTGAATCTAGGATCTGCGGCCTGAATTGAAAAAA
The DNA here is from genome assembly GCF_965140295.1 of Lepidochelys olivacea. Classification (NCBI taxonomy): domain Eukaryota; kingdom Metazoa; phylum Chordata; order Testudines; family Cheloniidae; genus Lepidochelys; species Lepidochelys olivacea. The sequence goes on from NC_140413.1 coordinate 13,976,162, forward strand.
CCTACTACTGCAATAAAATCACAATACTTGACAGCACTGTACACTGTGCTCCCTTTTTCTCTCATGGAAACTTTACATGAAAATACAGGGTTGCTCTTTTTGCATGGAGGAACTTCAGTAAACCTCTCAACTAGTCTGTGCCGTGCTCTGAGTTTGAAACAAAACCCGAAGTGAAGTAAATTTTACATGGGTTCAGTTTTTGTGACGAAAGCACAGATCTCCTGCAGATGACCTTCCCTAAAAATTCCACCCATCCAGTGGGGGATGATATTAAACATGCATATAAGCTAGCAGAATACCAGCTCTGGAAACTCGGTGGTAGTTTAATCTTTTGTCATTTGCCTTTTTCTCATTTTCAGGGAGACTTCTCCTTCTGCTCCCATGCAGGCTGCTGCCCTGGGTTGTACCATTGGGATAGCTCTGGTAGGAGGAGCATTTGCAGGTTAGTAAGATGCAAACAGCACCCAAATGCAGGTCAGTAAGATGCAAACTATAGAGACATCCTTGGGTAGCACTTTGTGGTGCAAACAATATCAACCAAAAAACAGATTGATAGATTTAAAGGCCAGAACGGACCACTATGATTATCTAGTCTGACTTCCTGCACAGCCTCGCCCACTGTTAAACCTTGAATAAAGAATTTTGAAACAAGGATTACATTGGGAATCTTCTTGTTTTATTGAAGCTGTTGACCTTGATATATGTCACTTAGCAGTTGGGTTATTTTTTTATCCATAATTAAGGAAACTTCCGTAAAATAAAAGTTTGGAACAGTGAATAATTTAATAGCTATCTATCCATATGTCAGTGGGTGTAAATCAGATAGGTTAGGTAAATAGTTTTAGCCTTGGAATGTCTGACCATGTAGCTGGACACTCACAGAGAATCTGTGTTGGCATAAGGATCTGATTGTAGAATGGTAATAAAAGCTTCTGGTTTGTTTTCCAGTATATTTGTGGGTGCTCAATAGGAGACACTTAACATATCCCCTCCAAACCATCAACACTTTTAAGAAATCCTGCATGGGAATCCAAGAATCAGGCAGTATATATTATTATGTATATATTATTTTAAAAACAAAAACAAAACCCTGTGCTGTAAAAAAAAAAGGTTAAGGTTACAAAGTGAAGCACTCAGAAGTTAGGAAATGGCAGAATTAATTAATTATACTTATAGACTTAATCAATGAAGTACACTTCCCATTCCACCTGCAATGGGGTGGGAAGTATGAGAAGTAGTGGGAGGGTCAGGACAGGAGCTGGGGTGGGTGATAAGGGGGAATAGAAGCAGAGATGGACAAGGACAGGCTGGTGGAGGGCTGGGGCGGAAGGATCTGTAGTTACTAGTGAACACTTCTCCCCAGAAGCTGGAATTGAACCTAGAATTCCTGAGTCTCAGGTAGGAACTGTATGGGGATGGACCGTGCTCAGTAAATATGAACTCTTCAGAGAAGTTAACTGCCAGCCTCTGCTGAACATGTGCAAACTGATTTTTTTCCCCAAAGGCTTAGAATTTGACCAAATTTCAGCCGATTTTTCACAAGCACAGCCAAAGGCACATCCCTAACACCAGGGCAACCGCAAGCCAAATGTCAATCCCTGAAACATGGAGGGTGAGAACTTCTCAATGAAACAGCTGTAAGAATTTTTTAACGTGCAGGGGAGGGAAAAAATTTATTTTTCCCTAACCTTATTCTCGGAAATGGCTGAGCCCTTTTAGCTTGATACTTTCCAAAAAAGATTCAGCCGGAGGAAGACCCTCAGTGTGGAAAAGTTCAATCCCAACAGTTGATGTTTGGAAAAGCTATAAGCAACTGAAAATAGGGTTTTATAATGGAAAGTGTTAACCTGCACTGCCTAGACTATTGAGTGGCTTGATATTGTATGGGCTGATCCTTGGTGCTGGGTGCTTCTGAAGGGAAGTCAGTACCTCTCAGGAAGTACAAAAGCAGAGAGGTACATAGGGCCATAGGACAAAGGCCATGATTCCCCCTCCAAGGCTAGCTCTTATGCATCTGTTATGGCAGGTTTGCCTATTGTGGTTCACCGTATTTTCTCTCCTTCAGGTTTAGTTCTAAATTTGCCTTTCTTGGGACAACCACCTGATGAGAACTGCTACAACGACTCAGTTTACTGGGAGGTAGGATATAACCGCGGAGTAATCAGACCGTCAGGAAATGCAGCTTTCGTTGCCTTTTATTAGAAGATTACAATACAAGGCAATTCTGTTTTCCTAGTAGGAGAGGGAGGACTCGTTGAATCTTTGTTAAACTGGGGAGTCACTTACACATGGGAGCCAGGCTTCAAAAATCCTGCCTAATCTCAGGTTTAGGATTTCTCAGGCCTGCCTCCAAAATCGCAAGACTTTTGGTGCTGCAGTTGGGAAAGTGCATGGAGGAGGAATAGAGAGATGGGCCCTCTATAAGCAGGCTGCAGAGAAAACAGCTCTTGAAATCCACTGTCATTGGACATCAGGAGATGGTTATTGCTCATGGTTTTAAAAAACAAACTCATTTTTTTTTTCACATGATAAAGAGAAACCTTGGTGACAGGGCTGCGGGGGAGAGGGGAGCCAGAATGAAAATCTCATGCTTTGCAGTGTAGGTGCAAGGAAGGCCTCATAGTAAAGGCACTCTGCTAGGACTCATCGGATCTCAGTTCACTTCCTGGCTCTACCTTTGTAATGCCGGGGAAGTCATTAACTGCCTATAGACCCCAGTTCCCCCTCTGTAAAATGAGGATAATGTGAAAGTCACTTACTTTTTCTGTCTGGTCTATTTCGATGGTAGGCGCTTCAGGGCAAGGACAGACTCTTACTATGGGTTTGTACAGCGCCTTGCACGATGGGGCCTTGATCTCAGTTAAGGCCTCTTGGCACTGTAATCTCACAAACAACAAAAGCCACCATGCTCTTCAAAGTCAAGAGTACACCAAAGACTACAGTTGGCTTTCAGAGAGAAGGGGTTAGGCATCAGGAAGCTTCTGGCCCCTTAGAAGCTGGCATTGTCCTCAGCCTGTCGTGCTCTGGTCATGAGCGTTTGTCAGAGCTAAAGTCTCCAGTAAGTTATATTGTGGGGAGAGGGGAGCACCAGCAAACGCAGATGAAAAATGTGCTGGAAGAAGAGAGAAATACCTGAACGTTGTGTGCTAGTGTAAGCCCATAAAGTGCAATGTCAGAGGAAGGAAGTGAGGTAAGTTCTGTGGGAAGTAAAGGCACGTCTACACGATGGGCGCTAGAGCAGCACAGCTCCCCTGCTGCAACTCTGCCACTGTAGCACCTCAAAGTAGATATTTCTTAGATCAGCGGGCAGGGTTTTCCCATCTCCACCTCCCCGAGTGGCAGTGGCTAGGTTGACAGAAGAATTTTTCCATCAGTCTACCCATGTCTATATCGTGGGCTACACTGGCTTAACTACAACATGCAGGGGGTGAATTTTTTACACCCCTGAGTGATGTAGCTAGGTCAGTCTGTCTTTTAAGACCAGGCCTAAACTGTTTGTACTGTATGTGAATCATGGCTCTTTACTTGGTGAGAGGAGGAGAATGTAGTAATGCGCTGGGAAATATAAACCACTCCAGTGTTAGAAATGCAACTTGGTTGATCCAATGGCCCAGGGAAGCTTACTGCCTAAGGGGCAGCTGTGATCAAAAAGGATAGCATCTGGAGTGAGTGTCCAGACAGTCCTGTTGAAAGCTCTGCAACTGATTCTGTCTGATCTTGGGGAAGTCATGCAACTTAGATTGCAGAAGTTCCAGAAAAGTGTGTCCATAATATAAATATTTAACAACACCAACAGTTAGAGGGAGTGGAAAAGTTTTGAAGTGTTGATGAAAGATTCACAAAGAAACTCAGCGGTATTTTAACAATAAATACGGGCCTGCTCACCTCACCACCCCAGAGTCCCATTAGAGTCAATGGATCTACTTGTGTAAGACCATGACACTAATTAGCCTATGATGCTAATAGAGCCTGGTGTTTTTATAGGATCTTAAAGGAGTTTGACACCCAATCCTGTTGAAGTTCAATGGGAATTAGGCACCAATCTCCATTAGGCTTTTTTGAAAATCACAGATGGAATCTTTACACTATATAGATGGTTATAGCACATGTTATAAAATACTTCCTTTGGCATGGCTTTGAGTCAGTTCCAGTTTAAAAAGGCATTAAATAACTCAGAATTGCTGATTTTAGTACAGGCATACATGGCAGGCTAGGTCATCTTGTTAATAATGAAATGCATGAGCCAGATCTGGGAACTTCAGTACATGATGCCTGATGCAACGTCGCAAACTGTGATCACTCTGGGTAGCACAGCAGTCCTTAGTAGACTGTGCATGTTTGACAATTGATATAAGAAGAAAGAATCGCCAAATGTCATGATGTGGCATTAACCTCTTGTCTGGTTTTCATGCTAGGTTCCAGCAGAAGAGACACGACCTGCTGGCCAGTTCGGTGACTATGGGGATCACAGAACAGTCAACATCGATATGTAGGATTAATTCTCCATCATTAATTCCTGTCCTAGCAGTGCTGTTTCCAGTTTCTCATTCAAAGAGACAACATCTAAATATCATCCATACCACTCATTGTTTTCAATATGTAAAGGCAGGTGTAGATAGCTGTATTCCTTTTAAAACCCAAACAAACTTTATTTAGAATATGTCATCACTGACAAATGTGATACACACAATGCAAACACATTTGAGGATCCTTGACATACATTTGTTTATCTAAACTGAAAGATGCTAACTGATGTGCAGTATTCCTTGTATTTTAACCATCCATCATCACTGAGGTTGTTTTAACATACAGATTTCCTATCTATGTGTTTCTAATGTGCCCTTCACCCTGGTACCATATTTGACTGCAAGATTTAGGAATGTTTCCTTTTACACATTGAACATGCTGAGTCACAAAAGACTTTAAAACATACCCTTTAACCTACTAGGTATAATCAATTAGAGGCTGAAGGGGAATCAGTTCCTGTAGGTTATTTAGATTTCCAAAAGGTTTTTCACTACAATGTCCTTAAATTGCAGCAAGGAGGTTTAGGTTGGACATTAGGAAAAGCTTCCTATCTGTCAGGGTGGTTAAGCCCTGGAATAAATTGCCTGGGGAGGTTGTGGAATCTCCATCATTGGAGATTTTTAAGAGCAGGTTAGACAAATACCCGTTGGGGATGGTCTAGATAATACTTAGTCCTGCCATGGGTGCAGGGGACTGGACTAGATGACCTCTTGAGGTCCCTACCAGTCCTATGATTCTATGAAACCTTCCTTACCTCACTCTGGGTCAAGAGATGAATCCTGTCATGGATTAAAAACTGGATAAGTGACAGGAATCAAAGTATTGGGTATTTATAGCTAATTCTAAGTATGAAAAATGGGTAACAGTGAGATATCCCAGGCAGCAGTACAATAATCAGGTTGTGATGCTGGCAGAGCAGGTGCCAGCTCTTTCCAAGACTTCAGGCATTAGCTAAGAACGGACAAACTCATAGCTGGAGACCAGATCATTTCACCTGTATGTTAGTTTTGTTCAAAATAGGTAGTAGTCATATAAGAATATTTTTAGTGTTTAGACTCTATGAAATGCTTTTAAGTTGCTGCATGCCTTAATCTCACTTGTAATGTCTATATTCCATGCTATAAGAAAATATACAAGTTTTGCTTTGTATCTTTGAAAATGTTTGCTCTGAATTTGTCAGCCCATGCAAGGGAATTTCTCCTCCTCCCCCAGCCCATCCAGGAGAGCTATCAAAATTTAAATGGGACATTATAAGGTAATAGCTTTGTTAAATGCCCCATCCACCCATGGAGAAGTACATGCAGAAGGACTGGTCCCATCCCTTTGAATGCTGGAAGAGGGAAATAAAAGTACTGGACATGAAGATTTTTCCTCTGTTTTGCCGTTTGAAATCTCACAGGCCAGAGAAACCAAACTGAAGCTGGAGATCCCCAGGGCTTATCTCAGGTTTCAGAGTAACAGCCGTGTTAGTCTGTATTTGCAAAAAGAAAAGGAGTACTTGTGGCACCTTAGAGACTAACCAATTTATTTGAGCATAAGCTTTCGTGAGCTACAGCTCACTTCATCGGATGCATACTGTGGATACTCCTGGATCCACCCTGAAAGACACTTTGAATTGACAGATCACTGCAACTCTGTCACTCTTAGGATCTAGATGGTAACTCATTTGCTTGTATGTGTTTACTGGCTTTAACCTGTAAATAATGCTCTTATTTCTTTTTCCTAGTTAATAAAACTTTAGATCGTTTATTACAGGATTGGCTACAGGCATTGTCTTTGGTGTAAGATCTAGAGTACCAATTGATCTGGGGCAAGTGACTGGTCTCTTGGGACTTTTTGTTGGCATCCTTTCATCTGCAAGAGACGGTGGGAATTGCGTCCTATGCTGTAGATGGTTTGCAATGCCTCATGTGACTGAATAGTCCAATCCAAGATTTGCATGATCTTTGGCAGTTATTGCAAATGTCTGTATCTTGGTTGGGAGCTGCTTGCTTCCTACCGGCTCTTTTCTTTTCTTGGGACTGGAAGCAATCTAAATGTGGTGAGTTTTGGTGTAAGTAATCTTTTTATCACAAAATCTAGTTTGTCTGGGTCACAAGACAGACTGGAGAGTCTAAGAGGACTGTCTGTGACTTCATGATAAGACTGGTATAGTGATCCAGGAGTATCACATTTGTCCCTGGCGTGGTGAAATCTAATTTATAGAACACACCACCAATTTGGGGTGTCTTCCCTGTTTCCTGACAGTCTGCCCTGAGGTAGCCACTCAGGAGAACTCCAGACAGCGTGACAATTGGCATAGTCTTGGCAGGATTCGCTTGTCACAGATAAACTGAGTTGACCTCTTAAAAGTTTAATTTGGTGGAGAGTTTTAAGGGTTAAAGATTAGTCACGATGAGTGAATCGTGTTGTATGAGGGCCTTGACACAAAAGACCTTGAAAAAATTATGTAAAAATAGGGGAATATCCCATAAAAAGAGAGCCTTAGATGAGGAACTGAGAGCTTTGCACATAGACTTTGGCCAAGCAGCAAAGTTTGAACACCCCCTACCTCAGCTGCCGCAGAGATTGCCGCAATGGAACTGGTTCAGCTAAAGCTCCTGGAAGCCCAGAAAGAACATGAGCACCAGATACTGATGGTGGAACTCCAGATCAAGAAGAAAGAAACCGAGGAGGTTGAGAAGAAAGCCTACCAAAGACACGAAGCCACCACTGAAATTGAGGAGAAAGCTCACGGAAGACACATTGAACAACTAGAAGCTGAGGAAAGAGCACCACAGAAACAGAAGTAAGCTCACATGTTGCAGCTCAATGTCCTGGAGCAGCACCAGGAGGAGCCTCAGACCATGAGCACATCCCCTTTCACCAGAAAGGAGTGGGAGAAAGCCTGCCCAATTTATCAAGAGACTGACTGTATTGAGGAGTAACTCAATCTTTGAGAGACTGTGTGGGATCCACAAGATAATTAATTGATCTTTAAATATTCATGGTAAATAGGCCCAATGGCCTGTGATGGGATGTTAGAGGGGGTGGGATCTGAGTTACTACAGAAAATTCTTTCCTGGGTATCTGGCTGGTGAATCTTGCCCATATGCTCAGGGTTCAGTTGATCGCCATATTTGGGGTCGGGAAGGAATTTTCCTCCAGGGCAGATTGAAGAGGCCCTGGAGGTTTTTTGCCTTCCTCTGAAGCATGGGCCATGGGTCACTTGCTGGAGGATTCTCTGCTCCTTGAAGTCTTTAAACCACGATTTGAGGACTTCAGTAGCTCAGACATAGGTGAGAGGTTTTTCGCAGGAGTGGGTGGGTGAGATTCTGTGGCCTGCATTGTGCAGGAGGTCAGACTGGTTGATCATAATGGTCCCTTCTGACCTTAGTATCCATGAATCTATGAATAAAGAGATGTCTATCTTCTTAACTAAGTTGACTGGGAAAGCCAAACAGCGTGATGTAGGGGTTTTTTTCAATATATCATTCATTAATGACCTGGAGAAAGAATTGAATAGTAAGCTGACAATATTTGTATTGGCACCAAATTAGTTAGGTTAATCCAGTCAGGGCAGGATTTGATGAGCCAGTCCAGAAGGACCTACCAAAATTAGTAACCAGTATATACATGAGGAAGATACCATACATTGGAAGGAAAAACTGAAGCCTATTCAAGTACATTGACTGGTTCTGAGCTAAGTGCAGTCTCAATAAAAAGATCTGTACCATTAAGGAGATGTCAGTAAGGACATCTGTTCAAATCACAGCAGAATCAGAGGCAGAATATTAGAATGTCAGTGTGTTATGCCTCCTCCTCTGGGGACACCACATCTCGACAGACAGAGAAGGAAAAGTGCCAAGAATATCACCAAAAATTAAAATCAAAAGCATCCACAAAATTCCCTATGAAAAGAGGTGCATAAAATAATCGTACAGAGAAGATCAGCTCCTGTTCACCATGTGTCACAGACCAGTGACAAGAGGGTGCGTGATGAACCAGAAAAGAAATTAATTTAAAAATAAGAGGAATTGTCTCAGATTAACCTCTGGGACTCATTCCTTCAGGCTACAGGTCTGACAAATAGCAGTACCAGAAAGATTTTGAAAAGGTTAAAGCATGAAATTAAAATGGCCATTTGTCACCTTGTTTTAGGGCTTGCCTCTGAGGCTTGGGGAGAAAATTCCCTCTACAATGTAGAATTGCATGAAGTAAATATCCCATTGGAGGTTTTACATGTTCTTCTGAAGTATCCAGCATTGAACAACATAAAATCGGAGACTGGGCTAGGCAGACCAATATGGCAGATTCTGTGTGTACCGTTTTACAAATAAGCTTTGATCTCTGAATGAAATGCCCATTTGTTGTAACACATTTTATGCTATTTTCAGAAACAGAGAAATGTTCCCTTTTGCAGATGTTCCCGGTGCCACATTTTATTCCTTTGTTGATTGGATGAAATACTCCGATGAACATGTAGAGATCTTCTCAATATTCTGCGCATACTTTAGAAACAAAGAGTTGCCATTACCAAAAAAAAGGCATGACAGTAAAGCCAAAGCTTTATTGATAAAGTTCCAGTTCTGCAAACCATATACGCAACGGATTACAGTAATCTCTGTGCAGAGAGACGGCGCAAGGCTGCCACTTAAGATTCATTTAGACCCTATTTTGAGGACTTAAGTAGGACTCAGGGCTTTGCCTACACTGGACTTTCATCGGTAAAACTTTTGTCATTCAGGACTGTGAAAAAAACACACCCGAACGACAAAAGTTTTACCGAGGAAAAGTGCTGGTATGAACAGTACTTTGTCGTCAGGAGAGCTCTCCCGCCAACAAAGCTACCGCCACTCATTGGGGGTGGAATTTTTTTGCTGGTGGGAGAGCTGTCTCCTGCCGACAAAGAGTGGCTACAGCGGTGTCTCTAAAAGGTATGTAGTGTAGACATAGCCTTAAATTCACCATCAAACCAGGGGTGAATTTCAGCCATTGTGAGTACTGATTTCAGTTGAACTACTTGCAAGTGCTACTCGTGAGTAAGTCTTGCAGAATCAAACCTACAGTAATTGCAAGAAAGCACAGCTCCGTGAATTTAAAGGAACTAAAATTAATAAACAAAATATTTTAATCTCCATCTCTGGTTTTGTTGACTTGGATTCAGACCCATGGTATTCTAAGAGCCGGGAGGAAGTACCTGAGTGTATGCAAGGCATTGGTAAGACCACTGATTGGGCGATGGGTCCAATTCCGCTGCCCGCACTTTAAAAAGAAAAAAGCTTCAGGAATGATTGAAGGTCTGGACAACATGTCTTATACTGAAAATCAAAATCAATCCATACAACTTATTAAAGAGAAGGTTAAGGAGTAGTTTGATCAGTCTGAACATGCCAGCATAGGGAGAAGTTATCTGATCTTAACGAGCTCAATGTGTAGCAAACAAAGGCATAACAAGATCTGACTGGGAGGTGATGTTCAAGGTAGAAATAAGGAACTCACATTTCACTGTGATGGTAAGTAATGTGATACAGGAGGGCCAGGGAGCCGTGGGAGAGTGCTAGAGGGGAAATATATAAGATCAAGGCTAATTAAGGCGTGGTTCCCTATAGACTAGGGAAGGTGGCTGCAGGTTAATTGGAGCACCTGCAGTCAATTAAGGCCCTGTTAGGAACCTAATAAAACCCCCTGCATCAGGCAGACAGAGGAGGAGGAAGGTGAGAGGACTGGACCTTGGAGGTGAGTTGAGAGATTTGGAAGACCTGAGAATTGAAGTAAGGGAGACCCTGCCCAGCAGGACAGGGGGACTCCCTTCCCCCCCAGCATCTAAGGACCAAGGGTAACTCCACCTAAGGGGGACAAGGGTAAGAAACCCACAGGAGTTGAGAGGGGCTGGGACTCAGAGCAAGGAGCAAACTCAGATCCCTCCCTCACTTCTCTCCTCTACCACCTTCTCGGACTAATAGCGGGGCCCTCGGCACCCAAGAGTAGGGGCAAAGGGTGGCATCTTAGCTCCCCGCCAAGAAAAGCGCAGGACCCACCAGACTAAAATCAGCCATCTTGCTACACATGGTGTCAGCAGTGGGATTTCTGTGCCATGAACATAGTCCAGGGGGGTCACAACCAGCCTGCCTCAAGATGGAGGACGTGGTCAAAGCACTGGTGCAAGTCACTGCCACCCAGCAGGAGGCTACCTGGGTCCAGGCAGCTGCCCAGCAGGAGGTCATGCGGCTGCAGCAAGAGACCAATCGCCTGCTGATGACCCAGGCCACCCAAGATCGGGCACCCATGCTGCAGGAACTAGTGAACCAGTTGAAGGCCCTTACAGAGAGGAGGCATGGGTATGATGGGACGTAGACCATACGGGCCAGCTACTGTCTGCAGAAAATGACCAGAGAGGATGACGTGGAGGCATACCTCCTGGCCTTCGAGAGGACAGCCCTGCGGGAGGCCTGGCCCCGAGACCAGTGGTCAGGCATACTCACCCCATTTTTGTGTGGGGAGGCCCAGAAGGCCGACTATGATATGACTGCAGAGGAGGCGGCAGATTACCCCCGACTGAAGGCGGAGATCCTGGCCAGGACAGGGGTAATGATGGCCCTGTGAGCCGGGAGTTTCCATGAATGGCAGTACTGCAAAGACAAGACACCACGATCACAACTATTTGACCTAATTCACCTAGCCTGGAAGTGGTTATGCCTGGAGGCTCTCAGCTCAGAGAAAACGATGGAGCTACTGGTGCTGGACCACAATCTGAGGGGACTACCCTCGGGCCTCCGAGCCTGGATAGGCCAGAATGACCCCTCCACCTGTGATGAACTGGTCACCCTCGTCAAGAGACAACTGGCAGCCTGTGAACTGTTCAAAACCCCAGGAGGTGGAACACGGCGAGTACACCAGGCCGGTAAAAATGAACGGCATCCAGACCATAGCTTTGGTGGACTCTGGAAGTTAGTGGGGCAAGACCAACTGAGCCGGGCCAAGAGCACTGGAGTGACGTGTCCATGGCACAGTAAATTTCTACCCCACAATTCTAATACGGATTGAGATCCAGGGAAATACAACCAAGATGACTGCAGGGGTGGTCCCCAAGCCCCCCTATCTGGTCTTAATTGGCAGTGTATGGAGAGACTTTGGCAAACCAGTAAAGTGCCTCAAGCCACTATGGCTTATTGCTAAAAGCAGCCAAGTCAGCAGGCTGTAAATTAGCCATGTCAGCAGGCTTAGCTTAACCAAGGCAGGAGGGGAGGGGGGGGTTTGGGTGCCACAGAGAGGGCAGCTTGACCCCGCGTCCTTCCTGATAAGTGCTTGAGAATAAGTAAAGTTTAGTTTTAAGTGAAAGCACTCTTGCGTTGTCTTATTTGTTCCAGCCATCTATCGGTCGGCTGTGTCTCCCCTGATTTATTTCCTGACACCACCTCACACAGAGTAAAAGTTACTAGGAGCTTGGGGTTGAAAGAACCCCGGGTAACAGAATTTGGAGGCCCCAGCGAGGATTGGTGGAGAGGAAGGAGACGGACGGTACAAACAGTTCGTAGTTTGTCCATTGCAATAGGAGGTAAAAGACGGCGCCGTGGGGTCGCTCCCTACAAGTTCCCATGTCGCAGTTCGCGAGTTAATTTACGGATACATTCCATTACTGGGACTCAGAACTCAGGCTGATTGCCTGCTCAAGTGGAGAAATTATGTCCAGAGACAGGGAACCAACTCCAGGACACAGCCCCAAAGATCAGAGCTGCCAGTCTTTAACACTCTGCCAGTGACACCGTGGAGAAACTGGAGTCCCTCAGGTGGACCTGATTCTGACTAGCCATCAGGAAAAGTCCATCTGTTGTATTGGGAGTGGTGAGCACTGAATGTGTAGAGTGTGCATCACTGGTAAAAGACCCCGTAAATCCACAAAAGATTAAGCCCTGAGTCCCCAGGGAAAGGGAGTCCACAGGAAATGGGTACTTGCCCAGAGCCCATGGAGGAGTAGAGCCCAGACCCACAGAGGGGTAAAGTTAGGTGCTTTTTGCCTGGAGCCCTAGGAACTGGGGGAAAAGGTGGGTGCCCTTGAATGTGTGAGTAACAGAGAATTCAGTGGAGACACTGCAGGCAGCCTAAAGGCTTTCGGACTGAACTGATAGAGTCTAACACAGTAAACAATAGCAAAGTACCTGTGCCTTCTGTCAGAAAGGGTCGCTACCTATCTGGCAGAATGACCACTCCAGAGCAAGGAGAGAGAAAGGGAACAAAGAAAAGGGACCAGGAAGGGTGGAGGCTAATTGAGGAACCCACCCTCTTTGCTAAATTGTTAGTGGGACAAAGCCTGTGCCCATGGGAAGGGGCGGTTCAGGGAGGAAAGCAGGATCAGGCCCAGACAAGCAGGCAGGCAACAGATAAAGAGAGTGAGAAATTAACTCTGCGGAGGCTGGAGGGAATTAAGCAGTTGAACCTTGTACAAATGTTAACAGAAAAAGTGTTATAGAAAAAGAATTCTTGGTTTCTTTGCAGCCATTCTGAAGGAAAAATGGGCCTTTTTCCAAAGGAATGTTTGTAAATAAGACAGGCAAAAAGACAGTCTGCTTTGAATCATTTGACTGAACAATTTAGTCAAATTTGCCAAAAGGACATAAAGGGGTTTCTATTGGAACTTACCTGACCCCAAATATATATCAATGTAATCTATGTACAGCTGTGTAAAAATTAAAGCAGTGTAAAGAGTTTCAGATAAATTGTGGTTTGGTTTGGTTTTAAATAACACCACTAAAAAGCCATCTGAATCTTTCATTCAAAGTTGCAAAACTGAGAAACACTCTTTTGCCAGACAAAGGTGACTCCTGTTGTTTGGCTGTGGTATTTAGCATTTAACCCTTAAGGTACCTCAATGTGCCCCATGACCCTTGCCTATTTCAATAGCAAATAACAAATAGCAAACAGTTCAATATTTTTTTTAAAAGACCCAAGTCCTCGCTGCAACAGGACAGTCAAACCCAGGAGAATGGGGAGAAATTCTGGATCCTTTTTTTTGGTAACAAAATAACAGATAAGAGCTGTAGTATAAGAAGTTTAAAAAAAAAAAAAAAGACACTACCCCTCTGGAACAACAGCAGGGGTGAGGTGCACAAAAATAAGGAAGCAACATTAGAAACACTGAGCCTTAAGGTGGCTCTGAGTAATCAGACTGTCACTTTGAAAAAGGTACATGAAAACTGTGTGAGCACAAAAGAAACTGTTACACCTTATGTAAAAATTGATATGGCTAATATAATGTTATAGAAGTTAAACTATGAAAGGAATGTGCATTTTTCCCAGGACATGTGCAGTGTATATTGTAAAAGGGGTAAAAGAAATGCAAACAAAACATGCTACTTAACTAAAATCCTATTAGGCCTCTAAAGGGAGCCACAGTAGTTTGTGTTTTCTTTTTCAGATCACTGTGAGTTTTGGAAGCAGAAGTTGAAAGTGAAAAGAAATCAAAACTCTGGTGGAAGTTGATTGTGTCCCCTTTTAAGAGAGGGTCTCTGACCTGCTGATGGCTTTGGATCCAAAAGCAAGCCAGAAAGTGTCTTTGAAAATGCAAATTACCTTACTGATAGAGGAAGGTGGAAAAAGAAGTCAAACCTAAAAATAAGAGAGGGACAGGGTAACCCTAAGTAGGAAAAATATTCTTTTTGTGTGTGTATGCAGTGCTGAAATCTGAAGTTTTTAATAGATTTGATGTTAATATTAAACATTGGGATAAATTTAATGTTAAGAAGTATCCCTGTAACAATGGATAGTGTGTATGATTTTTGTGTAACCCTTCTGCCCGTCAGAGTTGGCAGCAACAAGGGCCAGGTTCAATATCTAGGGGATCCATTCCAATAACACAATGCAAACCAGCTCAAGCACCCACCCAGTGACCTGGGACAAATATATACCACCCCCGCTGGGCGCCTCGAAGAGGCAATACTTCCCCTCTCGCAAGCACATAGTCTGAGTGTAGCAAAAAGCCTTTTAATAACAGAGAGAAACAATGTGGCATTATGTTGGGGAAACATCACCAACAGGATTCATAACACAACCCATGAGCAAAAAACGCTCCCCAAGCAAATTGGGGCATGCCCCTTTCCCTTTGGTTCTTGAGTCCAGCAACCCCAAATCACCCAAAGTCCCAAAAGTCCAATGACCCAAAAGTCTCTGTCCCTGGTCAGGGCAGCCCCAGAGTTCGAAAGTTTATCTGCGGAGCTTTACCTCCCAACCTGGGTGGAGATGGGGGCAGGGGGTAAGAGGCACCTTACATGATCTGAAGCTGACTGCCCCACAGCTCCATAGGCCTTCGCTCCGCTCCGCTAGCCGCCCCACGAACTGCTTCACCAGCCGGTCCACAAACTGCTCCACGTCCCACCAGTGGCTCCCACTGTCCTACGAACTGCTCCACCAGCCTGTCCACAAGGCACTCTAGCCATCCCGCAAACTGCTCCACAATATATCTTCAGGATCCCCCATTACTTAACACAACACTCAGTGATTTCAGCTCTTAGGTGAATTCAGCTTGTAGTAGGGGAGCCTCAGTGCTGGTGCACTATTAGCCTAAAGTGAGCTCAGCAGCCTGTAACTAGACTTCTAATGAAATCAAAATTAGCTCTGATATTCCACAGTGGAGAGAGGAGGAAGTGCAATTAGCATGTAAGGCCCTTACCAAGGGGCCCATGCCACTAAGTATTAATACTTATCCCCAGCCTCTTTCAATTCACAGAGTTTTGGAACCCATGACCCTTGCCTAGAGAGTGCTACTTAGTTGATGGTGAGTCCCTCCATCATAACAAAAGGCCAAGTACAGTTCCAAGCACAGTTCCCATAATCAGGATAATAACAATTTATTCTTCCTGCCCCAATAACAGAGACACTGGGGATCCCACAGCAGCCAAAGTGACCATTTCGGCAGCTATGGCCTCATTCTAGGTGGGGTGGGTGTGTCTATGCAAATGAGATCGGCCCCTGAAGTTCTTTTCCACAACTTGCCACACCTCACCACCAGATGTCAGGGTGGAGCTCATCCTGACACTGCTTACATCTGAAAAAACCTTTAAGGTCATATGGTAATGATGCTTCTCAGCTATTACCTATGAATACACTTAAAACTTAGCACAGCAGAAAGAATATTACAAACTTGGTCTGCTGTATAAGAAGAAAAACTGAGGTACACCACCTCATGAACTTAATAACTGAACAGTGGAATAATTTCCCCTAAACCCTTAAAAGGTAGGAGCCATTGAAACCTAGCCTGCCTATAGAACAAAAACACAGGAAAGTATGGGGGTAATTCCTCTGTTTTGCCTGCTATATGGTCTTGGGATGCGTCAGGCAAGGTATTTCCAGTAGAGATAAGGAGGTGTTAGTACCATTATACAAGGCACTGGTGAGACTTCATCTGGAATACAGTGTGCAGTTCTGGTCTCCCATGATTAAGAAGGATGAATTCAAACTGGAACAGGTACCTGTCTTATGAAAGGAGACTCAAAGAGCTTGGCTTGTTTAGCCTAACCAAAAGAAGGCTGAGGAAAGATATGATTGCTGTCTATAAATATATCAGAGGGATAAATACCAGGGAGGGAGAGGAATTATTTAAGCTCTGTACCAATGTGGACACAAGAACAAATGGATATAAACTGGCCATCAAGAAGTTTAGACTTGAAATTAGACAAAGGTTTCTAACCATCAGAGGAGCGAAGTTCTGGAACAGCCTTCCAAGGGGAACAGTAGAGGCAAAAGACATATCTGGCTTCAAGACTAAGCTTGATAAGTTTATGGTGGGGATGGTATGATGGGATAGCCTAATTTTGGCAATTAATTCATCTTTGACTATTAGCGGTAAATAGGCCCAATGGCCTGTGATGGGATGTTAGGTGGGGTCGGAAAGGAATTTTCTTCCAGGGCAGATTGGCAGAGGCCCTGGGGGTGTTTTGCCTTCCTCTGCAGCATGGGGCATGGGTCACTTGCTGGAAGATTCTCTGCACCTTGAAGTCTTTAAACCACGATTTGGGAACGTCAATATCTCAAACATAGGTTAGGGGTTTGTTACAGGAGTGCGTAGGTATGATTCTGTGGTCTGCGTTGTGCGGGAGGTCAGACTAGATGATCATCATGGTCCCTTCTGATCTTAAAGTCTATAATTCAATCAGCAAGGATATTTGTGAAAGGAATGGATATTTTAAGCAATAATCTGCCACCCCAAAAGGGGTAGAAACATGTTCCTTTTGTCTTTCAGAGAATCAGGAAAAGCTGGTACCAGCTAAAGAGCAACCCAGAATACCATGGATCTACTGTCGCAACAAAGACTGTGTTTTGTGTTTTATGTTTTGTCTTGTGTTGTTTGTCTTGTTGCTAGCATTGTTGTGTATTGTGTTACAAAAAAGGAAATACTACATTAGGCAGAAAAGGATTACCAAGCATTTTAACTGTATTTATAGAAACGCCAGTCTGTTAACAGGGAAACATCCTTAGGTGGTAAAGGCACATTTAAAAGCAAACTATGCATGAGACACAAGGTGTATCTGTTGGTGGGAATAAAAGGATGGACATAAAAAGTTTTAAAGCACAAAGTGAAATTACCAACGGGAAAAAAGGGTTTGTAAAAACATTGGTTACTAAAAGACTAAGACTTGCCAATTATTACTTCTTAGTTAACTTCCAGCATGCAAGCCCAGCTGAATGCACCTGGGTGTTGTATGACATTGGATATGAGGAAAGAAAGGCCTTTCTTTATAGCTGCCCTAATACTATCTCAATGTGAACGACTGAAGGCTATTGGATTTTGCCTGGCAGCCAGGAGGGGTGGGTAGCCTAAAGAAAAGGCTCTCAAGAATTGTACTGAACTGCTTTGGGTGGAACTGGATTAGAAGTTGGAGTGCAGGATGCTACTAACATAGAGGTATTGGCAGACAAATGAAGTTATGCTATAAATGTTTCTGTCATATTATAGCAATTAGGGGATGTGATTTCAAATTTCAGGTACCAGAATTTAAATATAGTCAGTTAAAAGTGTCTTATACTTTGTATTCTATTGTAAAACCTGTGCCCCTTGGAATGGATTTAACTGCTTTACAAATATTGCTTGTACACCCTGATTTACAGAACCAGTTACATACTGCAAAACAGGAAGGGCGCAGAGTCATGGTTACTGTGCATCATAATGCCAATGAAATTAAACGGGTATTTGCAAGAATTGGCCAGGACCTGTGGCACCACTGGTGGGAAGTATTATTGGGATGGTCCCCCACTGGTACAGGTGTCCTGAATTTGGCCCTACATCCCATCATGCTAATCTTGGGGTGCCAAATAGTAGTGGGTTTTGTTACCAGCCTAATGACATGCTGGATATAGTGCAAAATCCGGCAATTGCAAGTCCCCTGACAGATGAGTCAGTGGTTACTGCCACCGGTACTCGTACCCCTGGATAAGGAACATATCGAACTTGTCGCCCCTCCCTCAACTAGGAAAGGAGGCTAAGGCAATCGCTTGTCACTTGCTATGCTGGTGTGCTAAGTATGGGATGCAACAAGAAGATAATTTGCTCGGTCTCGGCTGAGAGCCTTGAGCTTTCGTTGGCTCTCAATTCAGGTGCATCCAGAAAAGGTGTGACAGCGATCATGTAAAGGCCCCCTTGTGTGAAAGGTGACCTTTAAGGAGGGGAAACTGTATGGGGAGACTTCAGCAAACTAGTAAAGTGCCTGAAGCCACTATGGCTTATTGCTAAAAGCAGCCAAGTCAGCAGGCTGTAAATTAGCCAAGTCAGCAGGCTTAGCTTAACCAAGGCAGGGGGTGGGGAGGGTTGGGTGCCACAGAAAGGGCAGCTTGACCCTGGTCCTTCCTGATAAGAATTGTGTTGAAGTTGCTGATACATGCATCTTAGAAGAGCAGGATGTGCCCCAGGAATGTCTATTGGGGCCTCAAGGCTGCAAACTCTGGAAAAACCCACACCTGGTTAATTGATAATCAGAAGGAGCCTCTTGCTTGCCCATTGGAACTTCTTGCTTAACAAGTTTTCTTTAAGGGACATGTCATTCTGTTACTAATGTATAAATAAGGGGGAAAAGTTTGAGGTAGTGGGACTCTTCAGGACTGGACTCTCCCTCTAGATGCATCTTGTGTTCCCCACTAGCAGACGGGCTGCCGCTGTGTCACTCGAGAGCCACACTCAGCTTTGGTAATGATCAAGGGCTGGGGGTGTTTTACTAACCTGTTGCAGACGTGTGTATAAGGGCTTGAGACTAAGTAAAATTTAGCTTTAAGTGAAAGCACTCTTGTGTTGTCCTGTTTGTGCCAGCCATCTATCGGTCGGACGGTCGTGTCTCCCCTGATTTATTTCCTGACACCACCTCGCACAGAGTAAAAGTTACCAAGAGCTTTGGGTTGAAAGAACCCCGGGTAACAGCAGGGACTTTCCTGGGTTCGAGAGCTTACTTCCCTGCATCGAGTTAGGGGAGGGAAGTAAACCCCGAGCAAAGTCTGAGGTGCCCATGAATGACCCTACCACAATTTTTGCTGGGTTTTCCCCAGAATTATTTTCATCCCCTGGAAAATCTCAGAAATCCAAACAGGAAAGGAGGGCAGACAAAAGACTAGGAACCAGGATTTTGGCAGCAAACCAAGGAGGAGGTCCCGGGGAGACCCAGAGCACGAGCAGAAGCACCCCAAGAGAAGGAGGGGAGCCCATTCCAATAGAATCAGGCCAGATCAGTCCCGCACACAACTGTTTTGGGCAGGACCAACCCGATGACCCCCTGTATGCGAACGTGAGGGGGGAGATAGTAGAGGTAAATGGCGTGTCAGTCGAAGGGAAAACCAAAGGCCCAGGGCCCGACTATATAATCAAGCAGGATCTGTTGTACCGGGTAGTGCCAATATGGGGGGAAGTAGTAGAACAGAAGCACACAAGGGCCGTATTAGAGTTAGCTCACAGCCATCTGTTTGGGGGACATTTAGGTGTAGACAAGACCCTGGATAGAGTCCTAAGGAGGTTCTACTGGCCAAAGGTACGGGTAGAAGTCCAGCGCTATTGCACCTCCTGCCCAGAGTGCCAGCTGCATAGCTCCCAACCTCAGTTAAGGGCCCCGTTGGTACCCTTGCCTGTAATTGAAGTACCTTTTGAAAGGATAGCAATGGATCTAGTGGGCCCTCTAGAAAGAACGGCCCAGGGCCACCGAAGCTACACTGTACTCCGAAGCCATTCCTTTAAGAAACCCCACATTCAAGGCAATTGCAAAAGAACTGGTGCAGGTTTTTGCTAGGGTAGGCATCCCTAAGGAGATCCCTAAGGAGATCCTGACAGACCAAGGGACTTATGTACCCTGCTCCACATCCAAGCCTTGCGAACCTCAGTCTACCATCCCCAAACAGATGGTCTGGTTGAGTGATTTAACCAAATTCTCAAGAGCATGATCCGAAAGGTGGTGGCCCAAGACGGAAAAGACTGGGATACCCTCCTCCCATACCTGATGTTCACAATACGAGAAGTTCCCCAAGCATCTACTGGATTCTCCCCCTTCAAGTTACTGTATGGACGCCACCCACATGGCATATTAGACATTGTGAAGAAGGAATGGAAGGAACAACCCAACCCGGGGAAGAATATCATTACACATGTAGACCAGATGAGAGAAAGAATAGCCCAAGTGACCTCCATAGTATGAGAGCATTTGGAAAAAGCACAAGAGTCCCAACGAACCTACTACAGTTGTCTGGCAAAAACACGAAAATTTCAACCAGGAGAATGGATGCTGGTGCTGGTACCAATAAGTAGAAAATAAGCTCCTGGCCAGTTGGCATGGACCCTATGAGATCGTGGAAGCTATTGGGGAGGTGAATTATAAGGTGAAGCAGCCAGACCACCGAAGGCCAGAGCAGATATACCACATCAACTTACTGAAACCCTGGCATGATCAGGAGACGTGCCTGACCATCCTGCCGGTTCCATCCCAGGCAGATGGCCCACAAGGGCAGGTAAAGATATCCTCCAAATTAGCCCCAGAACAATGAACAGAGGTTGTTGAAATGATCCAGAGGAACCAAGACGTGTTTTCCACACAACCAGGCCGTACGACGCTGATCCAGCGCCACATCGTCACCTGTCCCAGAGCAAGGGTGACAATAAAACCCTATCGCGTACCAGAGGCAAAAAGAGAAGAAATTAGGGCAGAAGTAAAGAAGATGCTGGAACTTGGGGTGATTGAGGAATCACACAGCCGGTGGTCCAGCCCTATTATCTTGGTCCCCAAGCCTGATTGCAGCCTGAGGTTTTGTAATGACTTCCAGAAGTTCAATGAGGTATCCCAGTTCGATGCCTACCCAATACCACGTATTGATGAGCGGGTGGATCAGTTAGGCAAGGCCCAATACTTAACCACCTTGGACTTGACAAAAGGCTACTGGCAGATCCCTCTGGCCGAGGACACCAAGGAAAAAACCACTTTCTCTACACCCGATGGACTTTTCCAATATACCGTCCTCCCTTTTGGGCTCCATGGGGCTCCCGCAACTTTCCAACAATTGATGAACAGATTACTTCGACCCAATGCCAAGTATGCTGCCACCTATTTAGATGATGTGGTAATCCATAGCCCTGACTGGGAGATGCACCTGGGGAAAGTGGAAACAGTACTAGATGCTCTTAGACAGGCTGGCCTCACTGCTAACCCATCCCAATGTGCAATAGGGTTAGCCAAGGCCAGATACCTCGGGTATGTAGTCGGAAGGGGCCTGGTGAAGCCCCAATAGAACAAAGTGAAGGCAATACAGGAATGGCCCCCCCGATCCGCAAGAAGCAAGTCAGAGCATTTTTAGAGATAGTGGGGTACTATCGCTGGTTCATCCCTCACTTCACCACAAGGGCAGCATCTCTGACGGACCTGATAAGACCTTGGGGCCTGGAGATAGCTAAGTGGACCGAAGCGGCAGAAGAAGCTTTCACAGGCCTAAGGACAGCCCTTTGCAGTCACCCAGTGCTCAGAGCCCCAGATTTTAAAAAGGAATTCATCCTACAAGCAGACCCCTCGGAGGTAGGACTTGGGGCCATCCTTTCACAGATGGTGGGGGATGAGGAGCACACAATCCTTTACCTTAGCCGAAAGCTCCTGCCCAGGGAGCAACGATACGCCATAGTAGAAAAAGAATGCCTAGCGGTTAAATGGGCCATGGAGATTCTACGGTATTCATGGGATTCTACCTGCTTGGGCGGCGGTTCACCCTTGTGACAGACCATGCCCCACTCCAATGGATGCACACAAACAAGGAGAGGAATGCACGAGTGACTAGATGGTTTCTATCCCCATAATCTTTCCACTTCCGGATACAACACAGAGCTGGAAGCCAACATGGCAACGCGGATAGCCTGTCACAACAACACTGTCTCTCGTCCCAAGTAGCCCAACCCTGTGGTGTTGAGCGGGGGGTGGGGGTGAAGGGGGGAATGAATATGTGATACAGGAGGGCCAGGGAGCCGTGGGAGAGTGCTAGAGGGGAAATATATAAGGTCAAGACTAATTAAGGTGTGGTTCCCTGTAGACTAGGGAAGGTGGCTGCAGGCTAATTGGAGCACCTGCAGTCAATTAAGGCCCTGTTAGGAACCTAATAAAACCCCCTGCATCAGGCAGACAGAGGAGGAGGAGGAGGAAGGAGAAAGGATGGGAGCTTGGAGGTGTGTTGAGAGATTTGGAAGACCTGAGAATTGAAGTAAGGGAGATCCTGCCCAGCAGGACAGGGAGACTCCCTTCCGCCCAGCATCTAAGGACTGAGGGTAACCCCACCAAAGGGGGACGAAGGTAAGAAACCCACAGGGGTTGAGAGGGGCTGGGACTCAGAGCAAGGAGCAAACCCAGACCCCTCCCCTGCTTCCCTCCTCCACCACCTTCCTGGGCTATTAGCGGGGCCCTTGGCACCCAAGAGCAGGGGCAAGGGGTGGCATCTTAGCTACCTGCCAAGAAAAGCGCAGGACCCACAGGACTAAAATCGGCCATCTTGCCACAGTAACCACATGGTAAGTTCTCCATCGCTTGGAGTCCTTCGGTCAAGACTGGATATCATTCTAAAAGAAATGCTCCAGGTCAGCCACAGTTGTTTGGCTTCAGCGGTTCTCAGACTGTGGGTCGGGACCCTGAAGTGGGTTGCGACACCGTTTGATGAGGTTGCCAGGGCTGGCATTTCTCTTGCTGGGGCCTGGGGGCCGAAGCCCAAGCCCCACCGCCCAGAGCCAAAGCCCGAGGGCTTCAATCTTGGGCGGAGGGGCTCAGGTTGCAGGCCTGCCAGGGGCTGAAGCCCTTGGGCTTTGGCCTCCCCCCTGGGGCTGTAGGGCTCGGACGGGCTCAGGGTTCGGTTCCCGCTCCTGAGGTCGTGTAGCCATTTTTATTGTCAGAAGGGGTCACACTGCAGTAAAGTTTGAGAATCCCTGGGCTAGATGAAGGCATCACCTGCTGAAATCTGTGGCCTTTGTTATACAGGGGGTCAGATTAGATTATCATAATTCTCTCCTTGCCTTAAAAATTGATGAATTTCAGAATAATCCAACTTCGCTTCCCTAATAGAGGTTTCTTTGTTTTAAATTACACGTCAGGGAGATCGTTGACTAATGTGAATAACGTGTGCCTTATCCTTCACTAAAACCTGAATGGTAAGTGTCCAGGTTTATCAGCAGCATTCAGGTGTGTAGTTGGAGATGCTAGTGTCACCCCATTTGTTGCTCTTGTTTATTAGATCCACTGAGATGAAAAAGTTATAGGTAAACATTAGCAAGGAAGTACTTTTACAACAGGTATTAACAGATTAGATCCATGCTTAGGGGGAGCTTTTATCTTTGTTTAGTTTTGCAGGTATTATGGGCCTGATTCACTACAGCAGTACTCAGTTTCACACTCTCATAAATCAACTATTTTAGAGGAGTTGCACCATCATAAAATTGGACTGAAACACATGGTGAAGTAAGCCCTATTTCTTTTTCTTTTGTTGGCACTAACAATGTCTGACCTCTTTTGATAATGAGATTATGACCGCATTAGTCCCAGCTCCATAATTAATACTGAACAGAGTTTTGTAGTTAAACAAGTCATTCAGCCACTTTGTTATGTATAAAGGTTGCCTAGGTGCAAGGGATCATGAACTAATTTCATTTGGTATGTGCAAACAGAAGATAATCCCAATATACAGTTGCTGCTTTAAAAAAGCTAATTTCCCAAAGCTAAAGACAATCATGAAACTAAGTGGGAGAAAAAAAAATTAAAAGACAAGAAAGCATAATAATTGGGAAGTGCTTAAGAATGCTTTATTACAGTGGCTCTCAACATTTCCAAACTACTGTACCCCTTTCTGATTTGTGTTGAGTACCCCCAAGTTTCACCTCACTTAAAATCTACTTGCTTACAAAATCAGACATAAAAATACAACAGTGTCACAGCCCACTGTTACTGACAAATTGCTTGCGTTCTCATTTTTACCATATAATAATAAAATTAATTGATTGGAATATAAATATTGTACTTACATTTCAGTGTATAGTATATGGAGCAGTATAAACAAGTCATTGTATGAAATTTTTATTTATACTGACTGCCCTGGTGCTTTTTATGTAGTCTGTTATAAAACTAGGCAAATAGCTAGATGAGCTGATTTCCCCCTCAAAGACCTCTGTGTACCCCTATGGACCCTTGGTTGAGAACCACTGCTTTATTAGATGCCCAGAAACACAATTCCACAATCACAGAAAAGGCGCTTTTTTTTTTTTTTGAGGAGGGGGGATTATATATCCTGGCTAAGAGGGGAGATGAAAGCAACCATAAAAATAAATATAGCAAATAGAAAAATGGGGGAGCTGATGGAAATGAGTACAAAATAGCAGCCAAGAAATGCATACAACTGATGGAGGACACTAAAGGTATCAAAAATCTGTGGTCGGTATAGTTAAGGACCATAAGAAGGAATTCATAGAATCATAGACTATCAGGGTTGGAAGGGACCTCAGGAGGTCATCTAGTCCAACCCCCTGCTCAAAGCAGGACCAATCCCCAACTAAATCATCCCAGCCAGGACTTTGTCAAGCCTGACCTTAAAAATATCTAAGGAAGGAGATTCCACCACCTCCCTAGGTAACGCATTCCAGTGTTTCACCACCCTCCTAGTGAAAAAGTTTGTCCTAATATCCAACCTAAATTCTTTAAATATATCAGGAACACATGAAATCTAGCAATGGTATAGGTCTGATACTAGATAAGGATGATAAAAATTTCAATCATGACGTAGAAAAGGTAGAAGTATTCATAAATATTTGTTCTGTATTAAGAAAGAAGCAGGATGCTGTATTCCCATCTTACAGCAATAATTAAATACTTGCTTTTCCATCAGCAACTAGGGTGGATGTTAGAACAACAACTTGATAGCTTAACTTTAATAAGTTAAACATTTTTAAGTCAGCTAACTTGCATTCAAAAACGTAATTAAAAGAATTGGCTGAAGAGCTTTTTGAACTATTAAAGTTGATTTCTAACAATTAGGTACACTGGGGAAGTTCCGGAGGACTGGAAAAAAATAGTGTTCCGCCAATATTTAAAAAGGATAAAGGGGATGACCCACCTAGCTCGAGGCAGATTAGCCTGACCTCAGCCATGAAAAGGCTGATGTGGGATGCAATGAGTAAAGGAGCTGAGAGGTATTAATTCCTCTCGGTGCAGCATTAGTGAGACTGTTACTGGAATACTGTGTCCAGTTCTGGTGGTCTGAATTTTAAAAAGGATGTTGAAAAGTTGGAAGGGGCTCAGAAAATTGCTACAAGAAAGATTTGAGGTATGGAAAACATAGCTTATAGTAAGAGGCTTAAGAAGGTCCATCTATGCAGTTCATCCAAGAGAAAGTAAGAAATGCCTTGATCATGATCTATAAGTATCTACATGAGGAAGAGTGGCATGGAGTCCACTCACTGCAAGCAGCGTTTCCTGCTGGCTGTCCTGGGGATTAGCTCTGCCAGCTTGCGCTCTCCCTCCAGCGTTGTCTTCTCCTGTCTTGTCTCGTTCGGCTGCCCTGTTCACTCCTGGGTCTTCAGCTTCCTCTCTGTGACTTGACCCTTCCAGGAAATTCACAGTCCTTCCAGACCGTCTGTCTGGCTGGTGCCTCCAATGCCCTTGCCACTCCCCAGTGGCTGGTGGGGGAACCCAGGCCCGCCCTCTACGTGGGATTCCAGCCCAGGGACCTTACAAGAAGCTGCCACAGTCCCTGTACAGTCCTTCCCCTGGCTGCTCTTTCCCTGGGCTTCCCCCTTCTCTGGGTTTGCCAGCCTCCAACTCCCTCTTCTCAGGGGCTAAGGTAAATAGGTCCACAGTAATTCTCTTCAATGCACCGCAGTTTATTGAGGAGGAATTACACAAGCGGTAAAAGCATATAACTCCAGTGAGGCTTACGTCTTGCAAACTGCTCTGAGGAAGCTCGTAGTAGGAAGGTGATATGGAAGGAGGGGGTTCAGCTGTTGTGACCTGCACTGGATGTGCCATGTTTGTCTTTCTTCCACAGGACAGAAGCGACTTTGTCTGTACAAAGTGCGAGCTGGTCTCCATATTGGAAGAGAAGATTGAAGGTCTGGAGCAACAGATAACAACCCTGCGCTGCATACGAGAAACTGAGGATTTTCTGGACAAAACTCAGGATAGGCTTCTAGGGGCACAAAGCTCTAAGGATATAGAGCAGGTTGCACAGAGGAGCCAAGAGGCCAGTGAAGAAGCTTGGCAACATGTGACCTCCAGAAGAGGTAAGCGGAATGTCCGGGTTCCAGTAACACAGACACAGGTAACTAACCGCTTTCATGTTCTCTCCACAGGTATCGTTGCGGAGAGTGGACCAGATGATATGTCTGGGGCAAGAAAGCAGAAGGAGACTCCGCTGGTTGGAAGGCATGAGATGCTATGTCCTGAGGTTGGGGGTTCCACGACCACCACTCCCAAGAGGAGAAGGCGGGTGGTGGTGGTCGGGGACTCTCTCCTCCAGGGGACTGAGTCATCTATCTGCCGCCCTGACCAGGAAAACCGAGAAGTCTGTTGCTTGCCAGGGGCTAAGATTCACGATGTGACAGAGAGACTGCCGAGACTCATCAAGCCCTCGGATCGCTACCCCTTCCTGCTTCTCCACGTGGGCACCAATGATACTGCCAAGAATGACCTTGAGCGGATCACTGCGGACTATGTGGCTCTAGGAAGAAGGATAAAGGAGTTGGAGGCGCAAGTGGTGTTCTCGTCCATCCTCCCCGTGGAAGGAAAAGGCCTAGGTAGGGAGCGTCGAATCGTGGAAGTCAACGAATGGCTACGCAGGTGGTGTCGGAGAGAAGGCTTTGGATTCTTTGACCATGGGATGGTGTTCCATGAAGGAGGAGTGCTGGGCAGAGACGGGCTCCATCTCACGAAGAGAGGGAAGAGCATCTTTGCCAGCAGACTGGCTAACCTAGTGAGGAGGGCTTTAAACTAGGTTCACCGGGGGAAGGAGACCAAAGCCCTGAGGTAAGTGGGAAAGCGGGATACCGGGAGGAAGCACAGGCAGGAATGTCTGTGAGGGGAGGGCTCCTGCCTCATACTGGGAATGAGGGGCGATCAACAGGTTATCTCAAGTGCTTATATACAAATGCACAAAGCCTTGGAAACAAGCAGGGAGAACTGGAGGTCCTGGTGATGTCAAGGAACTATGACGTGATCGGAATAACAGAGACTTGGTGGGATAACTCACATGACTGGAGTACTGTCATGGATGGTTATAAACTGTTCAGGAAGGACAGGCAGGGCAGAAAAGGTGGGGGAGTAGCACTGTATGTAAGGGAGCAGTATGACTGCTCAGAGCTCCGGTACGAAACTGCAGAAAAACCTGAGTGTCTCTGGATTAAGTTTAGAAGTGTGTGCAACAAGAGTGATGTAGTGGTGAGAGTCTGCTATAGACCACCGGACCAGGGGGATGAGGTGGATGAGGCTTTCTTCCGGCAGCTCATGGAAGCTACTAGATCGCATGCCCTGATTCTCATGGGTGACTTTAATTTTCCTGATATCTGCTGGGAGAGCAATACAGCGGTGCATAGACAATCCAGGAAGTTTTTGGAAAGCGTAGGGGACAATTTCCTGGCGCAAGTGCTAGAGGAGCCAACTAGGGGGGGTGCTTTTCTTGACCTGCTGCTCACAAACCGGGTAGAATTAGTGGGGGAAGCAAAAGTGGATGGGAATCTGGGAGGCAGTGACCATGAGTTGGTTGAGTTCAGGATCCTGACGCAGGGAAGAAAGGTAAGCAGCAGGATACGGACCCTGGACTTCAGGAAAGCAGACTTCGACTCCCTCAGGGGACGGATGGCCAGGATCCCCTGGGGGACTAACTTGAAGGGGAAAGGAGTCCAGGAGAGCTGGCTGTATTTCAAGGAATCCCTGTTGAGGTTACAGGGACAAACCATCCCAATGAGTCGAAAGAATAGTAAATATGGCAGGCGACCAGCTTGGCTTAATGGTGAAATCCTAGCGGATCTTAAACATAAAAAAGAAGCTTACAAGAAGTGGAAGGTTGGACATATGACCAGGGAAGAGTATAAAAATATTGCTCTGGCATGTAGGAATGATATCAGGAGGGTCAAATCGCACCTGGAGCTGCAGCTAGCCAGAGATGTTAAGAGTAACAAGAAGGGTTTCTTCAGGTATGTTGGCAACAAGAAGAAAGCCAAGGAAAGTGTGGGCCCCTTGCTGAATGAGGGAGGCAACCTAGTGACAGAGGATGTGGAGAAAGCTGATGTACTCAATGCTTTTTTTGCCTCTGTTTTCACTGACAAGGTCAGCTCCCAGACTGCTGCGCTGGGCATCACAAAATGGGGAAGAGATGGCCAGCCCTCTGTGGAGATAGAGGTGGTTAGGGACCATTTAGAAAAGCTGGATGTGCACAAGTTCATGGGGCCGGACGAGTTGCATCCGAGAGTGCTGAAGGAATTGGCGGCTGTGATTGCAGAGCCATTGGCCATTATCTTTGAAAACTCGTGGCGAACCGGGGAAGTCCCGGATGACTGGAAAAAGGCTAATGTAGTGCCAATCTTTAAAAAAGGGAAGAAGGAGGATCCTGGGAACTACAGGCCAGTCAGCCTCACCTCAGTCCCTGGAAAAATCATGGAGCAGGTCCTCAAAGAATCAATCCTGAAGCACTTGCATGAGAGGAAAGTGATCAGGAACAGCCAGCATGGATTCACCAAGGGAAGTTCATGCCTGACTAATCTAATCGCCTTTTATGATGAGATTACTGGTTCTGTGGATGAAGGGAAAGCAGTGGATGTATTGTTTCTTGACTTTAGCAAAGCTTTTGACACGGTCTCCCACAGTATTCTTGTCAGCAAGTTAAGGAAGTATGGGCTGGATGAATGCACTATAAGGTGGGTAGAAAGCTGGCTAGATTGTCGGGCTCAACGGGTAGTGATCAATGGCTCCATGTCTGGTTGGCAGCCGGTATCAAGTGGAGTGCCCCAAGGGTCGGTCCTGGGGCCGGTTTTGTTCAATATCTTCATAAATGATCTGGAGGATGGTGTGGATTGCACTTTCAGCAAATTTGCGGATGATACTAAGATGGGAGGAGTGGTAGATACGCTGGAGGGGAGGGATAGGATACAGAAGGACCTAGACAAATTGGAGGATTGGGCCAAAAGAAATCTGATGAGGTTCAATAAGGATAAGTGCAGGGTCCTGCACTTAGGACGGAAGAACCCAATGCACAGCTACAGACTAGGGACCGAATGGCTAGGCAGCAGTTCTGCAGAAAAGGACCTATGGGTGACAGTGGACGAGAAGCTGTATATGAGTCAGCAGTGTGCCCTTGTTGCCAAGAAGGCCAATGGCATTTTGGGATGTATAAGTAGGGGCATAGCGAGCAGATCGAGGGACGTGATCGTTCCCCTCTATTCGACATTGGTGAGGCCTCATCTGGAGTACTGTGTCCAGTTTTGGGCCCCACACTACAAGAAGGATGTGGATAAATTGGAGAGAGTCCAGCGAAGGGCAACAAAAATGATTAGGGGTCTGGAACACATGACTTATGAGGAGAGCTGGGATTGTTTAGCCTGCAGAAGAGAAGAATGAGGGGGGATTTGATAGCTGCTTTCAACTACCTGAAAGGGGGTTCCAAAGAGGATGGCTCTAGACTGTTCTCAATGGTAGCAGATGACAGAACGAGGAGTAATGGTCTCAAGTTGCAGTGGGGGAGGTTTAGATTGGATATTAGGAAAAACTTTTTCACTAAGAGGGTGGTGAAACACTGGAATGCGTTACCTAGGGAGGTGGTAGAATCTCCTTCCTTAGAGGTTTTTAAGGTCAGGCTTGACAAAGCCCTGGCTGGGATGATTTAACTGGGAATTGGTCCTGCTTCGAGCAGGGGGTTGGACTAGATGACCTTCTGGGGTCCCTTCCAACCCTGATATTCTATGATTCCTATGTTAGACATAAAGAGCTATACATTAAGAGCTATACATACCTCTTAACCAGTCTCTCTTTCACAAACATACACAAACAGGCCCTGCGCTAGCCTCATGCAGGTCTTGCTTGGCAAACAAAGAAGGTGGTTACCAATTTTATAGACGGCTTCTTCTCTCCTTGTCAGTTCTTCACAGCCCTCTGGTCTGTCTCAGATTCCCCCAAAGCAAGGCCCTGGTTGCCTTGAGACCCCTTTGGTTCACAGTCCTACTCGAGCCCACGGAGCAGAATTTTGGCTACTCTGTCCAGCAGCGTTGCTTCTTTAAGCATTAATTAAGAAATCCCCACAGTAATTTAATTTGCTTGATTTTTATACTCTTTTTCCT
This sequence comes from Lepidochelys olivacea, assembly GCF_965140295.1. NCBI lineage: Eukaryota > Metazoa > Chordata > Testudines > Cheloniidae > Lepidochelys > Lepidochelys olivacea. Next base: position 14,006,460 of record NC_140413.1, read on the forward strand.
CAAAGCAGTCACATGTCTTAAAAGCATGCCCAGTGAGCATGTGGTTACTAATTTTTACCTAATTAGTATTTAGGTAGGAGTTAGTAGGAGGAGACTGCTGAGTGGTGCCAACCAAAAATTACCCCACATTCACTCTCTTAACAATCATTCACCTCAGCTCCCTGCATGATGTCCTACAACAGGGTTGAGATGCCCCGGTCAGCCCATGCTTCACTCAGGATGTTCTACGTGTGTTGTTTGCTTTCAAGTGGACATATTTGCTGACCCAAAAATCAGTATTGATCATACATGCAGCATGGAGCCAGACAGCTTCACCTCTGCCATCTGCCTGATGCTAAGAGAAGGATTCTGCTCCCAGAATCTTCTTTCGCAGTTCAGTTATGTCAAGCCATGTTCTCGCACCATGCAGTCAGTATGGCCACACCAATTTGGCACCACCCAAAACACAGCTGAGCCAGTCTTCAATTAGCTGCTTCCACCCTAAATCTTTGGGAGCCTGCGACTGCATAAATTTTCAGTGACACAGAAACAGCATCTTCAAAACAAAGGATTATTGATTCATACCTCAATTGTTCCAAAGCACAGAGCAAAGGGTATAACAATAAAAGGCCCCCATGGGTGTGGGTATCATTTACACCTTGGTAAACTCCCCTCAGCCCTGCTAACTCCACCTCCAGCAGGAAGAAACAGACTGCCCCTGCAGGCAGTTCCTATCTCTTCCCCTCTAGGTGAGTTTGACAGCTTCTCCTAGCTCACCAACCCCCACCCCATTTTTTCTAGGGTCTTTGAGATTTTATCCACTTTGATCCCAGGCGTTAGCCTTGGGAAGAGTAAACCATGCTAGCCTGGATGGCACCAGACAGGTAATTCCTTCCCCATGAATGGCCCAGCCACTGTCTCCTCAAGGAATCTTTATCCTTGGCTCTGTTTCATTTCCAGTGAGCTTCCCTCTGAACAGCCTCCTTTGATTTAAATCCTGGCAGGCAGGCAGGTTAATATCAAAAAACAACCTGAAGGGAATATGAGATTTATGAAAACTAA